>NW_023425346.1:56104721-57450971 GCF_014108415.1 Molossus molossus
TCTTAAACTGTGGTCTATCTTTGAGAATGTCCCATGTGCACTTGAGAAGAATGTGAATTCTGCAGTTTTGGGGTGTAATTCTTTGTGGACATCTATTAAATCCATTTGATCTAGTGCATCATTTAGAGTCTCTGTTTCCTTTCTCATTTTTTGTCTAGAGGACCTCTCCAGTGATGTCAGCAGGGTGTTGAAGTCCCCTGTTATGATTGTATTGCTGTCGATTTCTCTTTTGAAGTCCTCCAGAAGTTTTAAAACATATTTTGGTGCTCCTATATTGGGTGTATATATGTTTATCAAGGTTATATCTTCTTGTTGGATAGATCTTTTCAATATTATGTAGTGGCCTTCTGTGTTTCTAGTTATGGCCTTCATTTCAAAGTCTATTTTTATCAGATATGAGTATTGCTACCCCAGCTCTTTTTTCCTTTTTGTTTGCTTGGAAGATTTTTTTCCCATCCCTTCACTTTCAACCTATGTGGGTTTTTTGTTGGGAGGTAGGTCTCTTGTAAGCAATATATATGTGAGTCATGCTTTCTTATCTAATCAGCTACTCTGTATTTTTTGATCATTTAATCCATTTACATTTAAGGTTATTATTGATATGTACTTATTTATTGCCATTTTTGTTTATTGTGGTTATATTGTTCTTCCTATTTCTTCGACTAATTACAGCAGTCCTTTTAACATTTCTTGTAGTGCTTTTTTGGTGCTAATATATTCCCTTGGCTTTTTTTTTTTGGTCTGGGAAGCTCATTATTTCACCTTTTATTTTGTTTTTATTTTAAAAAGTATTTTTCCTTTTTTGATTTTGAGAGAAAGGAAGGGAGAGAGAGAGAGAGAAAGAAACATTGATGAGAGAGAACATCGATTAACCCCCTCCTGCATGCCCCCCACTGGGGATTAGGCCCACAACCTGGGCATGTGCCCTGACCGGGAATCAAACCGGTGACCTGTTGGTGCATGGTTTGATGCTCAACCACTGAACCACACCAGACGGGCTCACCTTTTATTTTAAATGGTAGCCTTGATGGATAAAGTAATCTTGGATTCAAATCCTTGTTTTTTATTACCTTGATTACTTCATGCCATTCTCTTCTGGTTTGTAGTGTTTCTGTTGAGAAGTCAGCTGATAGCCTTATAGGGGTTCCTTCATAGGTAACCTGTTTCTTATCTCTTGTGGCCTTTAGGATTCTCTCTTTGTCTTTAATTTTTGACATTTTAATGTGGGCCTTTTTGGGTTCTTTTTACTTGGGGCTCTCTGTGCTTCTTGAACTTGTATGCCTTTTTCCCTCACCAAGTTAGGGAAGTTTTCTGTCACTATTTCTTCAAATATATTCTCTAACCCTTGCTCATTTTCTTCTTCTTCTGGGACTCCTATGATGCAGGTGTTGTTAAATTTCATGTTGTCCCATAGTTCTCTTAAGCCGTCTTTCTGTTTTTTAATTGTTTTCTTTTTTTTTTTATTCTCTCATTGGTTGATTTTTTTTTTTTTTTTGCACCCTGTCTTCTAATTCACTGATCTGATCCTTGGCTTCCTCTACTCTGCTGGTTATTTCTTCTGATGTGTTCTTTTTTATTCTCACCCAAGGACATTTTTCCATTTTTTTTGTTCAGATGGTCGGGGGGAGAGAAAGAAAGAGAGAGAGAGAGAGAAACATAGACGTGAAAGGGACACATTGAGTGGCTGCCACCCGCACGACCAACCAGGGCCGGGGACAAACTGCATCCGAGGTACGTGCCCTTAACGGGAACCAAACCCAGGTCTTTCTGGACCGCAGGCTGATGCTCTAACTGCTGAGCCAAACCGGCCAGAGCCCAATGTGTTCTTTATTTCTGCTATCTTGCTTCCTTTCTGCTTGGTGGTTTGTCATTTCCAATTGGTTAATTTTCAATGTTTCTATGTCTTTACTCATATTGTTGAGCTTCCTCATTATTATCACTTCGAACTCTACCTCTGATAACTTGCTTAACTGCATTCCATTGATCTCTTCTTTGGTAGAGTTCACTTGTTTCATTTGGGCTTTGTTTCTTTGTTTTATCATTTTGGCTATCTCAGTGGGTTTTGGAGCCTGCCAAATTTTCCCTGTGGGTATTGGTGTTCCACTGGTTTTTGCTCCCTCTACTGCATTTAGAGTGTGGGAGGACCCATGTTAAACACCACTGTCAAGTCTTACTTTCCTGGGTAGATTTGCAAGTCCAGGAAAGGTTCAGTTATCCTCTAACTTTTTGCCTGGAGACTATTACTCTCAGTTACTTGATGAGCCTAGATTTGTAGCCCTCAGCAGAATGAAAAATTCCTCAGGTGTAAGAGGATTTCCAGCAGATTGGGCACTTGCTTGCTATCAGACTCAATGTTAATGAGCCTCAATTTGCATTGCTCTGGCCTGGCCAGGTGGAGTTACATTTCTGAGGGAGGGACTATTGCTCCTCCCTGGGGCTCTGGGAAGGGGTTCTTTGAGTAATATTGCTTCTGTCCTGTGAGGGAGTGATTCAGCACAAAACTTCCTGTGCCTTCCCAGCTCTCCAAGTGTCTCCACACAGTTCCAGTGCAGTCTGCCTTCCCTCTTCTGGAGCCCAAGGTGAGTGGCTGTAGCTAATTTAGTGCTCTATCCAAGCCCTCTGCGCTATGGAGCCACCTTGGGATTTAAACCCTGAGGGAGCTGCTCACAGCTAAAACAGCTGCTGTTCCTGGGCTCCCAGCCCACCCTCTCATGCCTTCGTAGTTCCTACCAGGCTTAATTTAGTGTCCTCTTTTTGTCCCTGGTTATACGGGTCCTCTACAGCTGCTTTTCTGTTGTTTTTCCCTTATTATTTGTCTTTATTTTAGTTTTAATTCCAGTTTGGTCCTGGGAGATGGTCTGTGTAGTTTCCACTCACCTCTTTATTGTTTTTTAGAGACAGAGGAAGGCGAAGGAGAGAGAGAAACATTAATGAGTGAGGACATCAATTGGCCACCTCATGCATGCCCCCTCCTCCCCCAAATGGGGATTGGGCCCATAACCTGGGCACATGCCCTGAGCAGGAATTGAACCGGTGACCTCTTGGTGCTGGGTTGATGCTCAACCACTGAGCCACACTGGCCAGGCACTTCCTAATACATATTAAAGGTAAATGTTTAACTATTAAATTGGGGAAAATCTTGTCTAAAGGCATCTCATTGATCCCCCAATAAGATGTATGCTATGATTTGGGAAATGAATCTCTGTTGCATGCTGGCTGGCTTATAGCTCCTGTTGGTTCTCAGCTGGCATACAGGGTATAAGGTAAATCCTTCACAAGAGGGTGAGGATTGTTGTCAATTTTGACTAATATGTAACAGTGATTTGTCTTGGAATTCAGTATGCATGTATTTATATAATGTCTGTCAACTGGAATAGTCTGATGCTGGTGTGTGACAATGCACAGTGGCATAGAACTTGCCGTGGTAAGACATGAGAGGTGTAAGAAATAGTTCAAGATAGTGCCAGAGAAAGGTCTTCTGTTGCTAGGGTGTGAGATGTAAGGACATTGCCTTAAAATATGTATAATAGGCCATGGTTAGGCAGTAAAATGATCTGCTCAAATAGCAACACGGTACTGAAAGGTGACAGTCACAACTGGTTGTTTTGACAGTTACAGTGACATTGGTACACTGTAGTATGATTATAATTATTGCTAACTTGTTTAGTATTGTCTGAAGACTTTTTCAAGTATGCCACCGGTATTTGAAAATGTCCTGCAGGCTGAAAATATTTGGAGCTACCTGCATAATGCTTTAGGTCAGTTAGCATGCACACCCCTGCTTGATATTATTGGTGGAAATTTCTGGAAAATTTGCAGGCTAACAAGGTGCCTCAATCATTGATAATCCCAGTTAGTAAGTCTTTTTGTATATTATGGATAGGCAGTTGGTAGAAGCAGGGGGTTAAGATCTATTTTGCTGCCAAAGGAATTCCCAAATACCTTTTCTGTCATTTACCCTAAATGGGCACTGAATTATTTGAGGTTAAGTCTACTTTCTCTGCCTAATTCCAGTTATATATTCTCTAACTTACTGATTTTCTTATTGAATTAATTTTGATGAGTTATCTTTTTCTAGTCAATTATCCACTTACTGTACTTTCAGATTTATTGTCAACAAGTTGTTAGTATTTTTTTTAAAAAACAACCTTTGTTGTACTTATATTAATGCTCCTTTTTTACTTCTAACATTGTCTATTTATGCTATTTTTATTTCTTTACTAATTTGTCAGGGGTTTGTCTATTTTTTTTTTTTCAAGTCTAAAGGAGCCAGATTTTGACTCTGTTGATTTTCTCTACTTTAGCTTCTTTATAATCCATTTTACACCACATCCCTTGGCATGCATTACAATATTTGTATGTGAAAACTCCTTATAACTCAAAGCTGTTGCTTGGGAATGAATGAAAATCCCCTTATCTGGAAAAAATTTTAAAAATTTCCTCTGTGGGTGTATTTCCTTATTTTTTGTCCACTTCTCTAAACTCATTTTATTTATTTATTTATTTATTTATTTATTTATTTATTTATCTATTTATTTATTTTGAGAGAGAGAGAGAGAGAGACAGGGAGAGAGAGTGGGGGGGAGATAGTGAGAAAGAGAGAGAGAGAGAGAGAGAGAGAGAGAGAGAGAGAGAGAGAGAGAGAAGGAAATATCAATTGGTTGCCTCCCTACTGGGGATTGAACACAAAACCTGGGTATGTGCCCTGATCAGGAATCGAACCCACCACCTTTTGGTGTATGGCACAATGCTCCAACCAAATGAGCCACACTGGCTAGGGCTCTCTAAACTAATTTTAATATTTTTGTTTGAATTCTCATCCTTCGGATAAAACTTTCCCTAATTATGGGTTTCTTCCCTCTCAGTTTTATTGCTGTTCAAAATCTGAAGCACAGCTAGGTAGTCTTACCTCAAGGGCCATAAGTGATTAGCTTGATTGATTTTGGAAAGCTCAGGCTCAAATCGAGCTCTGAGAGATGAGTAGAATTTGGATATGGGTAGGGCAGTGGTATTCTAGGCAGGGCTTGAAGATGATGTGTGTGGGCAAGTGGGTTGTGCCCTGATGACTCTGACATCCTGAAGGTATGTTATCCTAGATGCAAAGACAATAGACAGGCTTAGTTAATGTAAAGATTGACCTTTGCCAAGGAAGATACCAACCTAGGATATGGCTACCTGCCATGACCTTCTTTTAGTTAGGAAGTTTTCATTTCAGAGCATCCTACATGGTTGCTTTTGGTCTCTGAGTTTGTAAGACCCACCAAGTAGGCCTCTCCAGAGCTTGTCAGGCTTAGTATGTAACACTCTGGACGGACTGTTGGCTGTGAGTGACAAGCTTCGTGGGACGCCAGTTCTACCTGAGTTAGAATTAGATATTGGAATAAGGCTGCTGTTTCCTCAGTGAACTACCTTTCATCTTTCCTCAGGCTTTGGATCTTCTATCCTGATTATGACCTTCCAGGAAACTGTTGGCCTGAATTTAGCTTAGTGTTTTAGCCTGGGTTTTCCCAAAGCGGATCCTAAGGCTAAGGTTTGCGTGCAGGGAGATTATCTGTGAATGCAGCCCCAGGGGAAGTAACCAGGGAGAAGCAACCATCGCATGCTTGTGGCCACTGAGAGCGGCACTGGTGCAGATGACGGGGCTCGATCCTGTGCGGACTTCTGAGGGGCTTCATGAAATGTCTCTTAAAGTTTGTACCCTCTGCCCTGGCCGTTTGGCTCAGCAGTTAGAGTGTCAGCCTGCAGACCAATGAGTCACGGGTTCGATTCCAGTCAAGGGCATGTACCTCGGTTGCGGTTCGTCCCTCTCACGTAGATGTTTCTCTCTCTCTCCTTCTCGCTCCCTCCCTCCCACTCTATCTGAAGATAAATAGAAAAATATTCTCAGGTGAGGATTAAAAAAAAAGCTTGTACCCTCTGATCTTCTCTTGGTCAAGGGTGGCCTCATAGGCTTCAATTGTTTTGGGCTTTTGGCTGGTGCCTGCCTGAGAGTTGAGCAGTGTTAAAAGCTAAACTGAGGCACATTAAAGATTTTAAGTTTATTTGTGCAAAAATCTATTTGAATCTGGCAGTGCTAAACTGAAAGTTTAGCCAACAGGAGCTAGGGAGAGATGTTCATAGAGAAGATGCAGAAGCAAAACAAAGGAATTATTTGATTGACTATAGTTTAAAGCCCAGTGGACTGTTGGTGATGAATTTCTTCAGGTGCTGATTTTGTAGCCTTTAGCGGTTACAGGCTTAGACTTCGGCGTACTTAGTAGGCCTCATGCCATTGGAGCCACCTCAGTCTAATGTTTCTGTATTCAATTGTCTAAGAGCAAATCTATATCTCTTCAGCTTGGATTTGCATTGAAAAAAAAATATCATGTACATTTCTCATAAAAATATTTCTACTACTAGGTATTATATAGTTTTTGAGAATGTTAATACCATATATGTGCAATTATGTGATCATTTAGAACAACAGAGCCTGTTGCTCTCATGAGCAGTCCATGGGGTGAGGACCACAGGTGGAGGAGGGAGGTGAAGGGCAGCTGTGGTAACACGTCCTGGTCAGATGGGGTTCTGCCACCTGTCCTGGGCAGCAGGTTTTCAGCTGATCCCTGAGCCCTGATCCCAATTTTTGTTTAGCTGATCTTCTTGTCAGCAGAACCTTCTTTCCACCAAAGGGGCTAAATGCTGGATTTTACCTTTCAGCCTCCATTGCACTGAGAACCTGGACATGTGACTCAAACTGGCCACTGAGATGTAAAAGGAAACCTGTTGAGTATCTAGGAAAGATTTTTTTCTCTGATAAAAGAGAGACAAGCAGGAAGAGAGCCTATCCCCTCACTTTCTTCCTGTCTTTGAACTGTGGGTGTGCAAATATGATGCTCAAGGCTGTGGCAGTCATCTTGCAGCCAGGAGAGACTCACAAGGTCATCCCAGAGACCCAATGGCATCATGTCATTGCATCTGCCAACTCTGGAACCACTTCACGAAATAATGGAATCATCATTTTTGTGTCTTGCCACTTGTAGCCAAAAGCATATCAACAGGTAACACTTTCTGAATCTGCTTTGGGCTCTTACAGCTCTGTGTCATACAACCCATTTCTAGTTGCTTGTCCTTCCACTTGGAATGTCTGGGTTGCCTAGTTAATAATACCTCAGACCTCACAGTTTCTAGCTCTCTGCTCTCTCATACGTTCTTCCTCTCATTCATTCATTCATTCATTCATTCATTCATTCATTCATTCATTTATTTTTTTATTCCTCACCCAAGGACATTTTTCCATTTTTTGTTCAGATAGAGTGGAAGGGAGAGAGAGGCAGAGAAAGAAACATCGACGTGAAAAGGACACATTGAGTGGTTGCCACCCGTACAACCCAACCAGGGCCGGGGACAAACTGCAACTGAGGTACATGCCCTTAGCGGGAACCGAACCCGGGTCTCTCTGGACTGCAGGCCGACACTCTAACTGCTGAGCCAAACTGGCCAGGGCACCATTCTTCCTCTTACATATAATCCTTCCTATTGCATTGGGACCCAGCTCCATTTACTCCTTGGAAGAGCCACCCTTCCAGCTTTGCTCTATACCCTAGTTGACCGTTGGTTAAGAGCTTAAAAAACACAGATTTTACACATCATAGCTATTGTGCATCTATGTTTTTTGTTTTTTTTTTCTGTTATTGATTTCAGAGAGAGAAGAAGTGAGAGGAAGAGAAAGATAGAAACATCAATGAGAGAGAACATTGATTGGCCGCCTACTGCATGCCCTCCACTGGGGATCAGGCCCACAACCTGGGCATGTGCCCTGACCAGGAAGTGAACCGGCGACCTCTTGGTTCATGGGTCGAAGCTCGACCACTGAGCCACACCGGCTGGACATCTATGTTATTTTTGTCTGTTCATTTTTATTCCCTGTTCCTCCTGGTAGTGGTGTCTTGATTTCCTAGGAGGAGTTGCTTCTCCTTTACTTTTAGTTTATGCCTTGTGAATAGAGTGGATCCCATCCTTTGTGTTCCTGGCCTGGCTGCTCTTCTGTTCTCCTAACCATCACTGGTTCATGTGTGAGCAGTGACACAATTTGAGTCAAGAAGCTTCAATCCTAGACTTTTCTTTTAACTAACTGGAAAGCAGTTCATTCTTTCTGCAGAGATTGCTAGAGTCAGGCTGAAGCAAGACTGGCATTTCTGGGGCTTGTAAAAGTTGGGCTAAAAAGAAGTCAAAACAGAAAAATACCAAGCAAGAAATGGAAGGAGAAAATACAGGCCTGGTGACATTGTTTGAGCCCCTGGCATTTCTAGCAAGTAATCCAGTGATTTTCATTTTTTGCTTAGGGCAGTGTGCGTTTGGTTCTTGTCTCTTAGACTTGCAACCAAGGAAGTCCTGATGAATAGAGCTCCTGCAAACTGAATGTGCAGGCCTCAGTGACCGCTGGGTGTTGATAGCTGATTGTAGGGGGTAATAATCACAGGGCCTATGCCATCGCCCCCCCCCCCCTTCAGTCCCCCTTAGCTATTTCTCCAGGTGTCTCACTATAGATGCTCCTGACAAGGCCTCTCACATCCTTCAGCTCCAGTCTCTAGGTGATGTCTCCTGCCCATAAGTCACTTGAGGGAGGTCTCACCATTGTCCAAGCTGCCAGACCCTCCAGCAAGACAGACCACCACTGTGTAATCTCAGTTAGATTCCATGCAAACACAGCTGCTGTAGATGAGAAGGTAAAATGGGCTTGGTGTGTAACAACATTGAAATCCCTCAGAGCCCCAAGAAGAAAAAGGTCGTAATTTATTACCAAAAAGGTGCATTTTAAACAATAAGAATTTTAAAGATACTGACTTCATGAATGAAAATCCAAAATCCAGAATTAGTGAAGAAACCCACAGTAGTTGTGTTGTAAGCATTTCTAAGGACTCATGGAAACTTGCTAAAATAAACATATTTTTAAGCGTCTTTTAAAAAAACATACAAAATGCTAAAAGTAAAATTTTATTATTGCCTCAAAAGCTGAGAATATCAAATGTGTGTTAAGAACTACTATTTAGGGCTGGATTTCTGTCCATGGTTTTAGTAAGTAATTCCAAATGACTCTGAGTTTAATGTTAGGTTAATGGTTTTTACTGAGGATAACTGTCTATGTTCAAGTCAAATCAACGCGTGGTTGCTTAATTTACAGAACACGAATGCTCAGGGAATCTTTCAGTGTGAAAGGTACATCTTGAAAGCCAGTCACGTCTGTTCTTTAAAGGGCTTGCTGATGGGCCCTTTGTTTGTCAGAAGAAATAACTGTAGGATGGAGGTTATCCCACAGCACTTCTGGATTTTTCAAGACAGTCCAACACAAGGAAATCTTTTGACTTAGTACCAGATGGTGCTCTATGCAACCATAGTCTGCACCAACCTGAGTTCCAATTTCAGTTCAAAGTTGAGCTTGGCCATCCCAGCCAAGCATTTCCACTAAAACGGCTCTCCAGGAAATACTTGGATGACTTCTGATTGTCCTGATCTATTTCCAGTGGAATTTAAAATTGTAGTTTAATATTTCAAGGAAAAAAGAAGAGATGACGGAGATGTAAGGTACAGCATAGGGAACGTAGTTAATGATATTGTAATAACTATATATGGTACCAGACTTATTGGGAGGACCACTTCATATATTACATAAACGTGTAACCACTATACTGTACACGTGAAACTAATATAAAATAACATTGAATGTCAACTGTAACTGAAAAAAAGAAAAGAAAAGAGGTTATGGGGTGTGGGAGGGAGGAACTTGCAGTTTTGAATGACATTATCACTCAATAGCAATATGTAGACCTTAATCAAACAAACAAATTGTAAAATATATTATGTTCCTTTTGAAGTGGCAGGAAATTTTAACAACTACTAAATATTTTATTTTTTAATCTTCACCCAAGGACATTTTCCCATTTTTGTTTAGATAGAGTGGGAGGGAGAGAGAGGGAGAGAGAGAGAGAGAGAGAGAGAGAGAGAGAGAGAGAGAGAGAGAGAAACATCGACGTGAAAGGGACACATCCAGTGGCTGCCTCCCACACAACCCCAACCAGGGCCGGGGACAAACTGCAACCGAGGTACATGCCCGTAGCCGGAACTGAACCTAGGTCTCTCTGGACTGCGGGCTGACGCTCTAACCACTGAGCCAAACTGGCCAGAGCTGTTGATTTTTTAAAGGTACAATAGTATTGTGGTTTAGAAAAGAGATTATTACCTTTTAGGGAGCCATATTGAAAGGTTTGTGGATGGAATAGGATTTCTGGGATTGCTTTAGAGTTATAAGGAGTGATGTAGTGGATGGGGGTATAAACAAATACAATTACCCCTGAGTTCATAACTGTTGAACCCACATGATGAATAAATGGGAGTTCCTTTTGTTGTTCTATTTTAGTATTTGTTTATAACTGACTACAATGAAAAGTTAAAAATATTGTTTCTGTCCTTGGGCAACATTTAGGACGAGTTTCACCTTAGTATTATTTTTCAAGATGTTGGAATATTGGACTGAGTCTCTTTTTTTCCAGCTTGTTCTCCATGCTTAACTGTTAGTTTTCCTCAGGGCCTCCTTTCTTTATTATCTCATTTGCTCCCATGTCTTTCATCATCAACCATATGCTGACAAACCTCAAATGTGAATATCCTCCTATATATCCAACTCTATCTACATATTTCTCAACTTGAAAGTCTGAAAGGCATCTCAGACTCCACTGAGCTCATCATGTGCTTCCCCAAACCTATTCCCTTTCCTGAATCACTCTCTCTATGACTGCTGAGAGTCATGTGTGTTTCTCTATTTGGCTCATGGCTATTATTCTAGTTTTTACAATTAGGAATTGACTGCATCTTATCTTATAGTTATTCATTTCATGGATAAACTGACTGTTTATTGAGTACCTGTCATTGAGTATTCTATTAACCTGGAGTTATATGTCTCATTGCTTAGCATAGTGCTTGGCATAGAATGAACTATTAAAGATCTCTTGTTAACGGATTCTTCTCTTTTATTAGTCAAACATTTCAAGCATGCAAAAAAAAAAAAAAAAAAGATTGAAGAGATATAATGATCTGAGTACCTACCACCCAGCTCAAGAAGTAAAATTTTAGAGGTAAAATTCCAGCTTCTGTGTAGCCTCCATGATCTCATCTCTAACCCTTCCTTCCCAAAGGCTGTTATTGCCTTCAATTTTATATTTAGTATTCCTATGGGTATATTTATATTTTTAATATTATGGAGTAGCTTTTGCATGTTTCAAACTTTATATATAAAATGTAACCTACTGTTATATACTTTTATAGCTTTGTTGGCATAATGTTATGTTTTGGGAATTTACCTATGTTGATGTGTGAGATTAGTTTATTCATTATCACTGTTGTGCAGTATTTAATTGTTATTTATCCATTCTTTTGTTAATGAAGATCTAGGTCGTATCCTTTTTTTTTTTTTTTTTTAATTTTACTGTTATAAACAGTGCTACAATGAGCATTTATCTTCATTCACATGTGGGAGTAGAATTGCTGGGTGACTTTACTGGACATTACCAAATCCAAATACCAAAATCATAAGTGTTTATAATTCCAGGTTTAAGTAAGATAATTCCCATGGCCTCACATTCTGAACTGCTAGACTTTTAAAGTATTTGTTCACCTGATGAGTGTGAAGAGTAACTCATTAGGAATTTAAATTGCTGGGTGGTGGGAACACAGTGCAATATACAGATCTTGTAACATAGAAGTCCACACCTGAAACTTATGTGGTCATATTAAGCAATGGCATCCCAATAAATTTAATAAAAAAATAAATTTAAAAAAAGGATTTTAAGTAGCATTTCCCTGATGACTACTGATATCAAGCATCTTTTTAATGTGTTTATTGACCATTCAAGGTTTCCTCTTTTGTTAATTACCTGTTTATATTTATATATTTTTACTGTGGTAAATATACATAAAAAATTTTACTATTTAAACCATTGTTACGTGTACAGTTCAGTAGCATTAAGCATATTGGCATTGTTGTACAACCTAAATAATGTATTAATTTTCTACTTTAGTGTGTTTAAAACTATTGCCCATAGTAAGAACTTTATTTTATATTGTGATCCAGTATGTTCACATACATGCACACATATAGATATAACTGAAACAAAAATTTTACAAAGTTACACTTATCCTTAATATGTGGTATGTACTCAGCTGTTTTCTATTCTAATCTGTTTTATATTATTAAATACTAGTCTACAACCCATGAAATGGATTTCAGGACCCACAAATGGGTCACCTACAGTTTTTTTTTTGTTTTGTTTTGTTTTGTTTTATCCTCACCCGAGGATATTTTTCCATTTTTTGTTCAGGTAGAGTGGGAGGGAGAGAGAAGGGGAGAGAGAGAGAGAGAGAGAGAGAGAGAGAGAGAGAGAGAGAGAGAGAAAGAAACATCGATGTGAAAGGGACACATCGAGTGGCTGCCACCTGCATGACCAACCAGGGCCAGGGACAAACTGCAACTGAGGTACCCGCCCTTAGCGGGAACCGAACCCGGGTCTCTCGGGACTGCAGACTGATGCTCTAACCGCTGAACCAAACTGGCCAGGGCTACAGGTTTTTTTTTTTTTTTCAAATTATCTGTATTGTTGAATATATTACAGATGGCCCCCCTTTTCTCCTCCATTGACCCCCCTCCCCAATCCCATTCCCTTCTTGCCTTCCCCACATGATTGTTTGTGTCCATGGGTTATGCTTATATGCACAGAAGTTCTTTGTTTTATCTCTTTCCGCCCTTCGTACCCCCTTCCCTTTGAGGTTCATCAGTCTAAAAACCAATTTGTACTTCTTAATTCCTTCATATTTTTCACCCATCCCCCCTGCCCCCTCTCATTTGGCAAGCAACAAAAAGTTCTCTGTATCTATGAGTCTTGCTCATTTTGTTTGTAGATGCAATTGTTGATAGATATGTATTTATTGCCATTTTATTGTTCATATTTGTGTTCCTCTTCTCCTTCAAGAAGATCCTTCAACATTTCATATAATACTGGTTTGGTGGTGATGAACTCCTTTAGCTTTTTCTTTAGATGGCCATCGATTCTAAATGATAGCTTTGTAGGATAGAATAATCTTGGTTGTAGGTTGTTGCTTTTCATCATTTTGAATATCTCTTACCACTCCTTTCTGCCCTTTAAAGTTTCTTTTGAGAAATAAGCTGAGAGTCTTATGGGAGCTCCTTTGTGGGTAACTAACTGCTTTTTTTTTTTTTTGCTGCTTTTAAGATTCTCTCTTTGTCTTTAACCTTTGGCATTTTCATGATGATGTGTCTTGGTATGGACCTCTTTGGGTTCATCTTGTTTGGGACTCTCTGTGTTTCCTGGACTTGTATGTCTGTATCCTTCCCCAAGTTAGGGAAGCTTTCTGTCATTATTTTTTCAAATAGGTTTTCAATTTCTTGCCCTCTCTCTTCTCCTTCTGGCACCCCCATGATGTGAATGTTGGTATGCTTGAAGTTGTCCCAAAGGCTCCTTACACTGTCCTCATTTTTTTTGGATCCTTTTTGCTGTTCTGATTGGGTGTTTTTTTGCTTCCCTATATTCCAAATTGATGGTTTGCTTCTTGGCATCACCTACTCTACTATTGATTCCCTGTAAAGTATTCTTTATTCCTGTTAGTGCATCCTTCATTTCTGACTGGTCCTTTTTCATGTTGTTGATGTTCTCACTAAGTTCTTGGAGTTCTCCTTAAGTTCCTTGAAGGTCTCACCAAGTTCCTTGAACATCCTTATAACCATTGTTTTGAACTCTGCATCTGATTGATTGCTTATCTCCATTTTGTTTTGTTCTTTTCCTGGAATTTTGTTCTGTTCTTTCACTTGGGACATATTTCTTTGTCTCCTCATTTTGGCTGCTTCCCTGTGTTTGTTTCTATGTATTAGGTAGAGTTGCTATGTCTCCAAAGCTTTGTAGGGTAGCCTGTTGTGGTAGGTGTCCTGTAGGGTCCAGTGGCACAGCCTCCCTGATCTCCCAGCTGGGCCCTTGAGGTGCACCCCTCGTGTGGACAGTACACCCTTCTGCTGTAATTGAGTCTTGATTGCTGTTGGCATGTCAATGGGTGGGATTTACTCAGGCTGATCAGCCACAAGGACTGGCTGTGTCCACTGACCACTGGCCTCTGACTCTCTTGGAGGATCAGCTGTGTAGGGGCCCAACACACAGAGCAAGACTTACTTCAGCAGGGTTCTGGTACCCACTGAGTCTACTCATTGAGTGTGTCACTTGTGGAGGTGGTTCAGTGGTAGTGCTTTGATGTGGTCTGAAGCTGTCCACTGGGTGTGCTGGCTCTGGGGCAAGGTCAGCCACTGCCTGTGTTTTACTCGGGGCCACCAGGCATAAGCTACAGAGTGATCTGCCAATGGCTGCTTCTTTTGCTGGGCTTGGAGTTGGCCAGGAAAAGCCAAGTTGTGAACCAAGGCTGGCTGCTTCTAGTGCCAGGCCTGGGGCCACTTAATGAGGGGTATGGGGCTTGCTGAGACCAGATGCTGCTTGTTTGGGACATATTAGGAAAATCTAAAGCAGGATTCAAGACAAGCCTATGGTAAAGCCACTGGAAACAGCTTGGGTAGGCCCAAAGGTTGGGTGGGGGCCTCAGGGAATCACCAGTGTGTGGCAAACAGTGTGAGCCAGGTTGCTGGAGTCCAGATATGGCAGCCATCTGCTGCCCCAGGGAAGGGCTCACCACAGGAACAATGGCCTCTCACAGCATATCTGTCCCGGAGAAAGCTGCCCCTCCAGTTCTCGCCCCAATGCTGAACAATTCAATTCTTCCTCGTATGTCTCTGTTGCCTTTCAAGCTATCTCCCTTCTGTGCTGGAGCCCAGCCAAAAGTGATGGGGACTGCTCTTCCTGGCACTGAAACCCTGATCTGGGAGCCTGGTGTGGGATGGGGACCCCTCAGTCCTCAGGGAGGACCTTCCCAGCGGAGGTGGCCCTACTGATTTTTATCCGCCACATGTGGGTGTGGGACCAGCCTGTCTGTGCCCCTCCTACCAGTCTCGATGTGACTTTTTAAATTTCGTAGTTGTAAGACCTCCATTCAGCTCAATGTCAGGTGGTTCTGAATGATGGCTGTGTTGTAGTTCAGTTGTAATTTTGATGTGGTTGTGGGAGGAGGTGAGACCATATTTACCTATGCTGCATTCTTGACCGGAAATCTCGGTCAACTATAGTTTTAAAAACACTATTTTATTCTATTGTTTTTCTTATTTTTGTATTTTATTTTGGATACTAAGTCTTTTATAGTTACATGCTTTGCAAATATCTTTACTAGTGTAACTTGTCTTTTAATGTTATTCACAATTTGCTCTGTTTTTGCTCAGTGGTTAGCATGTTGGCCTGCGGACCAAAGAGTCGAGAGTTCTGTTTTGGACAAGGGCACGTTTCTCGGTTTCAGTTCAGTCTCCTGCCCTGGTCAGGGTCCTGCAGGAGGCAACCAATCGATGTGTCTCTCTCACATCAATATTTCTCTCTTTCTCTCTCTCTCCCTCACACTCTCTCTGAAGAAAAATAGAAAAATATCCTTGGGTGAGGATTAAAAAAAAAAAAATAAGGAAAGAAACTACCAAAAAAAAAAAAAAGAAACTACCAAAAAAAAAAAAAAAATACTGTTCACATTTTGACGTACTAGAATTTTCTATTTTAATGTAGTTAATTATTTATAATTTTTTCCTTTATGTTTTGGGCTTTTTGTGTCTTATTTTATGTTTACTTTTAAAAAATATTTTTAATTGATTTTTTTTTTTAGAGAGAGAGAGAGAGAGAGAGAGAGGGAGAGAAACATCTCTGTGAGAGAGAAATATCCATCGGCTGCCTCCTGCACATCCCCTATCAGGGATCAAGCCGGAAACCTGGGCATGTGTCCTGACAGAGAATGGAACTGGGATCTCTCAGTCCACTGGACAAGGCTCAATCCACTGAGCCACACAGGCTGGGCTTGTGTCTTATTTTAGAAATTGTTTCTTTTCTCACAGATATTTTCCTATATTTTTCTCTAATTTGTTTAAAACTTTGAGTTCCTACTTAGATATCTAATCAGCATGGAGTTGATTTTTGTGTAGGAGTGAGGTAGGTGTCATTTCAGTTTTTTACCACACAGTACCAATTATTCTGGTGCCATTTACTGAACAGTCTATTGTTACCACTGATCGGCAACCACCTGTGCCAAATAGCACGTTCCACAGATGAGTGGGTCTGTTTCTGGGGTTCCTTTTTTTTTTTTTTTTTTTTTTTATCCTCACCCGAGGATATTTTTCCATTTTTTGTACAGATAGAGTGGGAGGGGGAGAGGAAGGGAGAGAGAGAGAGAAACATCAACGTGAAGGGACACATCGAGTGGCTGCCACCCGCACAACCAACTAGGGCCGGGGACAAACTGCAACCGAAGTACGTGCCCTTAGCGGGAACCGAACCCGGGTCTCTCCGGACCGCAGGCCGACGCTCTAACCGCTGAGCCAAACTGGCCAGGGCTGGGGTTCCTTTTTTATTCTGCTGGTCAATTTATGTCTTTATCAATATTATATTGCTTTAGTTGCTATTACTTTATAATAAATTCCGACGTCTATTAAGATATGTCTCCCTGCCATCTTCTTCTTCATGATTGTCTTGGTTATTCTTAGCTTTTTGTTCTTCTATATACATTTTGGAATCAGATTGATGTTTTATGAAAAACATTGTTGGTATTTGGGTTGGAATGATATTAAACTAATAGATTGTTTTGGAAATATTGAAAGTTTTAAAACATTGACATTTCTCATCCATTAAGATTGTTTGCCTCTCTATTCAGATCTTCTTTAATGTCTTTCAGTAACATTTTATAGTTTTCTTCAAATAGATTTTGTACAAATTTTGTTACATTTATTCATAGTTACCTTTTAGTTGGGGTTGGTACCTTTTCTTTTTAAATAATGTTTTCTAATTTTTTATCAGTGGGGTATGACAAGTTGCAAACTATGGCCATGGGCCAAATCCAACCTGCAGCCTTTTATAAAGAAGAACATAGTTGTGCCCATTTGATTACAGCGTGTCTATGGCTGCTTTGGCACTACAATGGCAGGCTCAATAAATAAAGATGGAGACTACATAGTCTTCAAAATCTAAAATATTTATTCTCCGGCCATTTATAGAAAACATTTGCTGACTCCTAATGTATAGAAACATTATCAATTTTTTATATATATATTATATCTAGCAATGTAGCTGAACTCTTTGATCAGATTTAGTAATTTTTTGTGTTAATTCTTAGATTGTTTTTGTAGACTATCATATTATCTATGATCAATGATAATTTTGTTTTTTTCCTTTAGTTTGGCTCTTTTATTATTTTTTTAACATTTTTTTTCTTTATTTAATTTTAGAGAGAGGGGAAGGGAAAGGAAGAGAGAAATAGAAACATCGATGAGAGAGAACATCGATTGGCCGCCTCCTGCATGCTCCCACTGGGGATCAGGCCCACAACCTGGGCAAGTGCCTTGACCAGGAATCAAACCGGCAACCTCTTGGTGCATGGGTTGATGCTCAACCACTGAGCCACACCAGCCAGGCTAACTTGGTTCTTTTAAAAGATGTTAAGTAGAAGCAGTGATAGCTGGCCTTTTGGCTTTGTTCCTGACTTTACAGAAAATGCTTTCAACCTTTCACCATTAATTAGGAGGTTTGCTTTCATTTTTTTGGTAAGTAAGAAATCTCATGTTAAGGAAGTTCTCTTCTACTTTTCTATTTTTAGCTGTAAGAGTTGTTTTGTAATCATCAATGGATGCTGAGTTTATCAAATGCTTTTTCTATATCTGAGTACCTACTGATCATGTGCTTTTCTTTTTTTAAAATTAAATTAATTTTTTTTATTTGATTAATTTATGTTTGTTACAGATGTTTCTCCTTTTCCCCCCACTGATTCCCCTCTCTCCCTCCCTCCCCACCCTGTCCCCAGCTTTGTTGTCCATGTCCATTGTTCATGCATACATGCATATAAGTTCTGTGGTTTATCTCTCCCCCACCACTCCCTCTTCTGGGGATTGTCAGTCTATACCCCACTTCCACGTCTCTGGGACTATCCCATTCCTGAGACTGTTATGTTCATTATATTCCACAAATAAGTAAGATGATATGATACTTGTCTTTCTCTGTTTGTCTTGTTTCACTTAGGATAATACTTTCCAGGTCCCTCCATGTAGTCTCAAAGGATAAGAGATCTTTCTTTCTTACAGCTGTGTAGTACTCCATTGTGTATATGTACCACAATTTTTTGATCCATTTGTCTACTGATGGATATTTGGGCTGTTTCTAGATCTTAGCTATTGTAAATAGTGCTGCTACAAACATGGGGGTACATATATTCTTTCTGATTGGTGTTTCAGGCTTCTTAGGGTATATTCCTAGAAGTGGGATCACTGGGTCAAATGGCAGTTCAATTTTTAATTTTTTTGAGGTAACACCATATTGTTTTCCATAGTGGTTGCACCAGTCTACATTCCCACCAGCAGTATACTAGAGTCCCCTTTTCTCCACACCCTCGCCAACACTTGTTTGATGATTTGTTGATGGAGGCCATTCTGACAGGTGTGAGGTGATATCTCATTGTTGTTTTAATTTGCATCTCTCTGGTGATTAGTGATGTTGAGCATTTCTTCTATGTCTCTTAGCCATTTGTACGTTCTGTTTGGAGAGGTGTCTATTTAGTTCCTCTGCCCATTTTTTAATTGGGTTCTTTGCCTTCCTTTTGTTGAGTTGTATGAGCACTCTATATATTTTGGAAATTAACCCCTTATCTGATATATCATTGGCAATTATGCTTTCCCATACAGTGGGTTGCCTTTCCATTTTGATGATTGTATCTTTCGCTGTGCAGAAGCTTTTGAGTTTGATGTAGTCCCATGTGTTCATTTTCTCCTTTGTTTCTGTTGCCTTAGGGGATGTATCAGTGAAAATTCTGCTGTGCATGATGTCTGAAATTTTGTTGCCTACATTTTCTTCTAGGATTCTTATGGATTCATGAGTCACATTTAAGTCTTTTATCCATTTTGAGTTTATTTTTTTGTATGGTGTAAGTTGATGGTGTAGTTTCACTTTTTTGCATGTAGCTGTCCAATTTTCCCAACACCATTTATTAAAGAGGCTGTCTTTACTCCACTGTATGTTCTTGCCACCTTCGTCAAATATTAATTGAGCATATTGCCTTGGGTCCATTTCTGGGTTCTCTGTTCTGCTCCACTGGTCTATATGCCTGTTCGAGTGCCAGTACCAGGCTATTTTGAGTACAGTGGCTTTGTAGTATAACCTGAAATCTGGTAATGTGATCCCTCCTACTTTGTTTTTCTTTTTTAAGATTGCTGTGGCTATTCAAGATCTTTTTTGGTTCCATATAAACTTTTGAAGTATTTGTTCTAGTTCTGTGAAGTATGTCGTTGGTATTTTGATGGGGATTGCATTGAATCTATAGATTGCTTTGGGTAGTATGGACATTTTAATGATGTTAATTCTTCCAGTCCATGAACAGGGTATGTGCTTCCACTTTTTAATATCTTCCTCTATTTCTTTTTAAAATGACCTGTAGTTTTCTGCAAAAAGCCCTTTATTTCTTTGGTTAAGTTTATTCCTAGGTATCTTAATTTTTTTGCTGCAATGGTAAATGGGATTGTTTTCTTAGTTTCTCTTTCTGTGAGTTCATCATTGGTGTATAAGAATGCCATCGATTTCTTGACGTGATCATGTGCTTTTCTTTTGATTCTTTGCCCATTGTGTATTACAGTATAAGGAATCATTAGGACAAATAAATTTTATTTGTATTTTCTCTTGTTTTTTAATTTGCTTTTCCTTCCATCTTTTGACAACAAGACCTCAATTCTGTTCAGCAACACAAGGTTACCCAATTAAAATGAACCTTTTGGCAATAACTGTAGTGGATGCTTCTGGCTGTATTCGAGCTGAGATTGGCTAAGTGCTGTTAATTCTTATTCCTCCACGGAAATTCTGCAGCTGGTCTCCTAGAGCCAGAGATGAGAGAGAGAGAGAGAGAGAGAGAGAGAGAGAGAGAGAGAGAGAGAGAGAGAGAGAGACAGCACACTGCTTGGCCTCCCAGGCCCCTGCAGCAGATGTGAACCCTCTGGAGAGAGGTATGGTATTTGCATGTCTGCATGGAAGACAGCGTGGTGTTGGCACAGGGTGGCCTGAAAAGGAAGCAGTGACACTTGAGACATACAGGTTTGGGAGCACAGAAGACTGTGTTATGGGAAGGATATTTTCTCTGAGTTTCAGCAGAACACTGGAAAAGCCACGGGGTTGGCTGAAGGTTGCAGAAGGTTTTCTGGATACCCAGGAAAGGAGAGAAAGAGAGAGGAGAGAGGAGAGAGAGAAAGAGAAGAGAGAGAGAGAGAGAGAAGGAGATAGGAGAGAGGAGAGGGGAAGAAGAGGAAGAAGAAGAAGTAGTAGTAGAAGAACAAGAAGAAGACAGTGTATGTTGATTTATTCCTAAACCCTTGTGAGACACCCTTGTGATTTCCCAGAATCAGTTAGGGTCTGGAGTCTGCAGAGGAAGTAGGGCCACTACTAGCCAGGAATATATTTGGGCTTAAATGTTAATGCAACTTAAGCTCTTGGGGCTTGAGGAATTGGGGCTCCATAACCCTACCTGAAACATTCTGAGTGCTTGTTTACTTGGATAAAAGCTTTTGTATGATAATAAAAGTTATTGTGGACCTTCATCAAGGCTCCTAAAGACTAGTCAGGTATTTGGTGGCTTTGACATTTGCCAGCATATTTTTCACCATGGACCATGGGCTGGCATTTACACAGCAGAGAAATAGTAAATGTAAAATGTGAAAGTAAATCTTTAGATCATTTGGCTTTGTTCTTAATTTCCTTGTAAATGATGCATCCAATCACCAAAGTGTCAGACACAAAATCTTAATTCTTTTCTGTTTCTACAACAAGTGAATGTACTTTCCTATGGGGTCCATCATCACAGGTTGATAGTTATGTGTTCTGCAGAGTGGATGAGAAAACCCAGCTGTATCTTTGTGTTTCTGAATGTCATTAACTAATTTTTAAGTATAATTGAAACTGCAAAGACTTGACCAAGCACTTTTCTCCCTGAGTTTTTGAAAACATGTATATCTTAAGAAATGTACTGCACATGTCCCTTATTCATTGACCATTAAATGTTTCAAATCTTGCATTGCAGGAGTTAGACATTGCCCAAAAAAGCTTATTGAACCATTTTTGAAACTGCTCTTCTACAAAAACAGGAAGTCACAATACACTAAACGTTAAGTGAATTTGAACTTGAGAGGAGTTGGATGAAGTTAAAAACTTTCAATTCATAAATCTGAGCAGGTTCTAAATCAGGACATGGATGAGCTCTCTCGTTTCTAATTATTCTTCCTCTTCTATGAGTGCATATGTGTGTGCGTGTGCGTGTGTGTGTGTTTATACAGTACCTACTTTGTATGAACTCTAAAGTGTAGTGATGAGAAGAAGATATTTCTGTGTTTTGATAACATTGGATTTGGGGAGGAAAGAAAAGTAGTCTTGAGGCTACAGACTTGGAAATTAGAATGCATATTTAATCCTTTGTGAGCAGTGACTTTTGTCCTGTTTGTTGTCACTTGTTAAAGCCACTTTAATGGGGGACATTTTCACTTTGTGATTCATTTTTAAAGATAAATTTCACAGATGACTTAACATATTATTGAAAAAAATGCTTTGCAAAGACAATTAAAAAGTGTGTATGGTGTATGGGGGTCAGGAGGGAGACTTGGAACTGTTCCAGGACCTAAAAACATAGCAAAAACCTGACATAACTGCTATGCTCCATATTTTTCTTAGTGGATGATGAACCCATACAGGATTTAGAGGAAGAATTTTTTTGTTTTGAGTATGAAGGCAGTAACTTCTTGACAATGTCCTATACATTAGAAGAGATAATTTTTAGTTCAGTTAGTGAAAATGGAATCCAAAGATGAATTTGAAATGGGCTCTGCCTGCCCTCAAGGAGTTCACAGTAGGGTAACAGACAAATCATCGATATTTAAAGTGCCATGTCCAGTAGTAAAAGCTTATATGAAATATAAAATATAGATTTTGTACAAAGGAGGGTAGGGTTGACAGTCTGGGGGTGAGAGAGGATGAGGAGGGAGTGCACAGCACTTAGCACGGTGCCTGGTATATAGTAGAGGCTCAATAAGTGTCAGTTCCTTTCTTTAGGTACAATGTGCTGACCTTTATATGCAAAGACTAGTATGCCACTTGCCAAACTTCAAGGGGATATAGGGTTTAGAATTCTTTCTTTGTGGAGTGATAAGTTAGTACTGATACCTCTGCATTATTATTATTTTTTAATCCTCACCCGAGGATATTTTTCTATTTATCTCAGATAGAGTGGGAGGGAGGATGGGGGAGAGAGAAAGAGAGAAACATTGACGTGAGAGGGACACATGAACTAGTTGCCTCCCACAAGACCCCAACCAGGGCCAGGAATGAACTGCAACTGAGGTATGTGCCCTTGACTGGAATCGAACCAGCAACTCTTCGGTCGGCAGGCTGAAGCTCTAATCTCTAAGCCAAACTAGCCAGGGCTAAAATTTTTTTTATTCTTCTGGGACTAGTGACCAGTATTTATGATATTGTTGACCAGTGCAATGGGCAAGCTAGGAGCAGAACCCCTCGAGATCTACAAGCCAATGCTAAACTATAAAACTTGGCCCTTGGTGTAAGTGTACCAGCCACATTTGCTGAAGGTTCTTCTGTTCTGTCTGTTTCATTTCAGCACTTTTCTTAAGTACCCAAAGAACAAAGGTGGGTAAAAACTCACTCCTAGGGCTCAGGAGGATGAAGGTACTGTAGGGGAGTACAGGAGTGTGGAGTGTTCCGATGCAAGCACAAAATGTTTGAAGTCTCAAGTTTATTTAAAATATGTGTGCAGCCCTGGCCAGTTTGGCTCAGCAGTTAGCGCGTCGGCATGCGGCCCAGAGAGACCGGGTTCGGTTCCTGCTAAGGGCACGTGCCTCGGTTGTGGTTTGTCCCCCACCCTGGTAGGGTTGTGTGGGTGGCAACCACTCAATGTGTCCCTTTTGCGTCAATGTTTCTTTCTCTCTCTTTCTCCCTCCCACTTTATCTGAGCAAAAAATGGGAAAATGTCCTTGAATGAGGATAAAAATAAATAAATAAATAAATAAATAAATAAATAAATAAATAAATAAAAAAAATATGTGTGCAGATGCCATTGTCCAAGCTATAAGCTATCCACTTGATTATGTAAATATGAAAGTACTGCTTCAAGTTACTTACTGAGTTGTCATTTCACCAAGTAAAATTGATTCTCCAAGAAGAGATGTGTTTATCCTGTGACTACCTGAGCCCTTGGCACACCATTTTGAACAACTTTGTCTTAAAAAAAGAAATAATTATATATAACTCACAGATTGTATGACCAGTTGATCAACTTACACCAGGACTTCATGAAGACATTCCTCATTTCTCACTTGCCCTGTCATTTGAAGCAACCTGGCTGCTCGTTCTGGTTCTGGACGAGACACAGAATCTGCTCACTCCAGCAGCACAGGCGTACGGCTGTGTACGTGATAGACTGCAAAAGTCTCTCTCGTGCCCTTCCTTGTCACTTGCCCTTTATGATAATGCCATGCCAACTGTTCTCTCTCTCATCTATTTCTTTCTTTCCACTTTCCAAAGTATTTTTCACACACATTTTGTCATATATTCTGTAAGCTATTGAGGACAGATATCCTTAGCCTTATCTGACCAGTGATCAACTAAGGGTTAGCTAGGTTAAATGGTTTGCTCAAAGTTGCATTCATTCAAAAGTATTTACGTTGCCTCTACCCTGTGCCAGACCCTACACAATGAACTAGAGACAGAAAGATGAACAAAGCACAGTCCCTGCCTAAAGAGGAGTCAGGAAAGTAAACAAGCAATTATAGGATCAAGGGATAAGTACAATAATAGGGGTTAAGCAGAGGGCACTAAACATAAGCTTTAGGGGAAAGTTCTAATCCAAATTTGGGAGGTGGTGGAGTAAGGGAGAGCTTCCTGGGGTAAGTGATAATCTAAACTGAGATCTGAAGGACAACTAGGATTAACTAGATGAAGATAAAATAATGGACAGGACACAGCAACATTCAAAGGCTCGGGGTGAGAGGAGATGGGATGCCCTGGGGAAGCTGCGTTGAGCACTGTCTGGAAAGTGCGATAAAGAGGCAGCCCGGCTTAGCCTCACAGGCTGTGGACCGCGCTACACCAGCAGCAATCATTCTCAGGGACCAGGGTGTGCGTGGTGAGGTCCAGAGGTGAGCAAGCTGGTTTCCCCACAAGAATGATGGGTGGGGAAAGTGGAGGCCCTTGAACACCAAGATCGCGAAGGTGTTTGTGAACAGGCTGCAGGCAATGGGAAGTCACTGAAGGAAAGTGGCTTGAACAGGCTTGAAGTTTAGAAAGATTGTGCTGCCTGTGGGGTGGAGAATGGATCCAGGGAAACCAGGTAGGGGGCGGTTCCAGTAAGGCAGGTAGACTGGTCTGAAGTGAGGTCCCGGAAATTGGGATTAGAATAAATAGCAGATTTAAGAGATATGACAAAAACAGAATGGATCAGAGTCATCAGGGTTTTTTCTCTCTTAACAGAGCTGCATGCTTTCACCAACTTCACCTGTTTGGCATCTCTTAGTAGTGTGGGAGAGGAAGAAACTTTCCCCTCCAGGTTTGTTCAGCTGGTCTAATCATTAAATCTACATGAGACAGATTAACAAGAGAAAAGAACCAAATTTAGCTACATATGTACCACTGGAAACCCCACATGCACGAGACGTTCAGGGACAGAAAGCTAAAACGAGGTACATGTCTTTACCTTGGGGCTTCAGAGGGGAGGGATGTCACTGCAGGGTGATAAGAAGAGCAGATGTTCAGTAATTCGTAGTTTACCCTACCTTACAGATAGGTCAAAAATTATTTCTGGTGCTAACTCATAGTATGGGCAAGACCCCTATTTTAAATTCTTCTACGTAGTTAAGGGGGTAGGACAGAAGTTTCTCTTTAGCCTGGAAGGTCTTGGTTGCTTGTAGCTCAAAATAATCCACATACCACAGATGCACCTGTTGGGGTGACTTATTCTGAACCCCCACAGTGGCTTTCTCTTCTCTCCTTTATCCTCTATCCCTTTGTATTCTAAGATGAATCTTATCTTCTCACCCTCTACGGTTTTTCATTTGCGTTTCCAAGACAGCTATCTATAAAAGTTGAAAATAAGTGGGATAGAAGTTTAAACGCCACAGTAAACAATGTAAGTTTTCACCCAAAGTAAATGCGATATTCATGTTAGCAATCTCTCACAGAAAAACTTTGAATACTTTATTTCTAAATCATTGTCATAACTGAGCTCTTTTCACCTGTTGTACTTATGAAAAAATTTTTTGTGTTGCTGAATTTTACACTTTTGGTTAAAAAGTGGGGTTTTGAATAAGTACTTCAAGAAAAATGCCCTAGTTATATTGAATAGAATCACTACTTTGCCAGCTGATATCCCCTCCACTTGCATACTCTTAAAATCAGCTTGCCCTTATCTATTCCATCAGTACTTAGTAGTCAGCACTGTAGGGGGTACCAAAGAAGTATTAATCATGGCCAATGCCCACTAGAAGTTTATAATATAATGAGGAAAAGAACACAGATACAAAACAAAAATATAAGAAATTATAGGAGACTGATACTCATAAAATAATGAAATACAATGGATGAATAATAGCAAATACACAATGAAGTACTTAACTGAATGCCACTGATTCTACTTGTGTTAGAAGGTCAAAGACAGTAAAGATCAAGAGCTAAGAAAGGCATTCCCTGTTCTAAAGAACATAACCTTGAGCAAATCAACACTAGAAATAACTTTATACTATTTATTTGGGGGGAAAAACCCATCATCTTTCTTCAATTCTAAGATGTCATCTTTTCACATTTTAATACAATAGATATAATAGCTAACATTCATCTTGCACTGACTTTGTATCAGGTGCTGTTGTAAGTGCTTTATATGTGTTGATTTGTTTAGTATGGATCATTTAATGGGGTGGAAATATTTCATCTTCTTCACTCTGAAAAGGTGCTATTAAACCATTGCTACAAACTGGAACTCTATAGCTGTTTAGAATTCAAGAAGCATGGTGTGTGCAGAAATAAATAGTACTCAGATGAAAATTTATGAAAATTACATTGACCATGTTTTCTAATCTCCTTAGTCTAGGTTGCTAGGCCCTTGGTTCTGTTTTGCAAGGATCACCCGATAGCCCTGACACCCCTGGACCTCCTGTAGCTTACCCGTTCAGTCAAACGCCACAATGACTTCAAAATAGAAAAGTCTCCATGCTGAGATAGTAAGGTAACCTCATTCAAAATTTAACCTCCTTCAGCAATCATTTTTCACAGCTCTGCAGTGGTTTTTACCTTCGCCAGGACGGTGATTCTGATTTATTTACAGACAGGGGATTAACTCTCTAAACTACCAGTGTAAAGTCAAAATATATGATTATATTGGGTTGGGTTCCTCAGGAAACAGTCTATGAGATGCAGGTTCGGGTGCTGAGATTTGTTGGAGCATGATTTTAGGAACACCACCTTGGGGAATGAAGGATGCAGGACAGACAGAGGGAGAAGTCCACGTGTGATGCAGTTGCCTCATAGGACTCAGCTGATCCCAGGGGGAGCTCTGGAGCTCAGACGTCCATTAGAGACGCCCTGTATTGAGACAAGGGGTCCTGGCCTTTGTACCCTTGCACTCGTTGGTGAACAGCTCCCAGGGAGGGGTTGTAACCTTAGATGAGACTATTACTTTCGACTGAGGGCAACTCCTGGGGGATGATGCAACTTAAAGCTGTCAGCAGCAGCATTGACAGCAGTTGGGGGAATAAGAACTTTGGTCCTGAAGGTGAGAACTGGGTGGCACACCACAGCGTCCACTGCAGTGATATATACTCGTATATTTATATGTTAATATACACTTAGACATATATGTATGCATATTAATATACACACATGTATAGACATGCATTCATGTATTTATACTTATAACAATTTAAAAAGTACAAATCAAGTAAATAAAATAACCACGGTGAAATGTGGTATGGTAAATTGGGTGGATTTATTAAAATCATAGGCTATTATCTCTATAGTACAGTTGTTTTCAGGATTGCACCTTAGAGAATATTTTTGAAATCTGAGGGGTGTATTTGGTTGCCACAAAAAGTGGGGATGTTTCAAGTACTTATTGGGTGGAGATCAGCAATGCCACAAATCTCGCAACATGGATTTTAAGCGTCCCACTGGTTATTCATGTAAGTAAAAAACCTGTTTGTAATGATCTTATCCTAGAGCTTAACCCATTTTACAGATACACACGAGGTTTTTGTGCCCATTTGGAGAAGTGCATCCAAATAGCTCTTCCCCAGACCTCCTTGTCATCAACCTTCCAATCCTCTTCTTTCCCAGATCCTGGATCTGCTCCGGTCCAGTGTCTTACACACCATTTCTATTTGATGAGGGGCTGCTCTTGTGCATGGCCAATCTCATGGGTTGGTGGGTCAGATGACATCCAGTTCACAATAGGCAGCTGCGGGTGTGTAGTCACTTGAGGTCTCATGGTTAATTGTTCAAATTCAGTAGCAAGCTAGGTACAGTTTCTCTGATGGAGAACTGTTATCTTCAGCACAGGGCATGGTTTCACTCTAAACTAAGGAAGACTGCATTGTGACTCTTCTTCTAGAGTTTGCCAGAGGCTCTATATACTGTCCCTCTTTGCCACTGGCACTTCAAGTGTCGTTGGATTTCTCTGGATCATAAGGTCTTGTTACTGAGTCTCTTTTTCTTTTCTTTTCTTTTCTTTTCTTTTCTTTTCTTTTCTTTTCTTTTCTTTTCTTTTCTTTTCTTTCTTCCTTCCTTCCTTCCTTTCTCTCTCTCTCTTATTATTACTGATAAAAAATGCCAGCCTTATGGGTTACTGGGTAGATGGGTCAGAGCAACACACTCAGATGTGCTATATATTGCTTCCAAAATCCAAAGAGGCCCAACAAGGATTGTGTCTCATTTTTAGTGGTAGGTGGTACAAGGTGCAGCAATTTGTGTTTGACTTTGGAGAGATATCCTGATGTCTTCTGGATCAGTGGACCTCCAGAAACTTCACTAAGGTGGTGAATTTTCTTGGGGGTAATATCCCACCTGTTAGTTCCCACGTGTCTTATTAAGGCATCTACAGTATTTCCTTCTTGCTTAGGGAACCGAACCTGGGACTCTCTGGTCCGCAGGCTGACTCTCCAACTGCTGAGCCAAACTGGCCAGGGCTCAACTTGCTGTCTTTAATAAAGTGATCAAGATCTCTGCAGACTAGATTATGGCAGAAAGCAGGAGAATTTACATCCCATAGACAAAACTGTAAAGATGTACTTTGCCATATAAAACAGCTTTATGTGCAGATTGGAATAGATAAAAAAGCATTTCCATATGCACAGATGTGTACCAGGTACCTAGGAATGTGTTGATTTGCTGCAGTAAAGTTAGCATTTATAGAACTGCAGTTGAATTGCTTGATCATCTGATTAAGTTTACAGCAAGTCATAGTTATTCTCTAAGCTCCACCTGCCTCTGCATAGGCCAAATAGGTGAGTTACATGGGGGAAGTGACAGTAACTTCACTCCTGTGCCATCCACATCTTTTATGGTGGTGCTAATATCTACATCTCTCTAGGGATGTACTGTTGCTTTTGGTTTTTCATCCTGGTAGCGAGAGGAATTCCAAGAAGCTTCCATTTGGCCCTTCCCACCACAACAGCCTCTATTCTGAGGGTCAGAGAACTAATGGGGATTCTGCCAGTTATTGAGTATGTCTATCCTAATTACACATTCAGGAACTGAGGCAATAACCATAGAGTGGGTCTACAAACCTACTGGATTCACGGTGATTTATACTTGGGTGAAAATGACATTTATCACCTGACTACCTAACTCTCTACTTTGATTCAAGGACCCAGTGATATTTTGGATCCTTGGAAATTAGCATTAATTCAGAAACAATATCTAGTAATCCCTGAAATATCTGGGTATGTATTTCCTTTTTCCAGTGCATGGTCACCCTAGTAAATGACATCATTTACTTCCTTTGGGAAAGGCTTGGATGAAGATTTGTAGTGCATATTTATGGCAATACTGCAAGGTTCTTTCTTAAGGGGACCAGCTTGTCTTTTAATAAAGGGATTGTGTTTGAGAACTGGCTGAGGTATGGAAAATGGATAAGAAGAATGACTTTTCATTTTGATGGCCCAAGTCAGGTTTCAGGCAGAAGAACTACAGTTTTAGCTAAAGATCAAGGGGCTATTTCCAAAGTCTGCCCATTTATTTCATTCCTAGGGCCACCTAGGACATTGCCAAATACCCCTACAGGTCAAGATCTTTGAGTACTACTTTGTGCTGCCCTTGTAGTAAACATGCCCATATTGTCCCTGCCAAAAAATGCTGCCACTTGGTCATTGCCATCCCAGGACCCCATTATCATAGAAATCAGGGAGATATCTCAATGAAAGCATCTCCCACCACCATATCCAGCTGCTATAGAGCTTTTCTGGTACTCCCCTTACTAATGTCTTTTTCAATGCCTTAGTGCAGAGACCATCATCTGGGTCTCTAGGGGTAGTCATTTGAGGTTGGGTATACCGATTGCATATGATAAAAATAACTCCAACAGTCTCATCTCTATGGGCTTTTGGATTTCTTTCTCTATATCATACCAGGAACATTCTGTCATCTTGATCTCATTGAATATAGACAACCACTGAGTCAGAGTTTCATTTAACCAACTAAGAAAACTGCCGGAGTCACTTTTAACACTTGAGCTAACACGTTAAATCCAGACTTTCTGGTAAATGCACCCACGTCAATAAATTTAGCCCAATCCTTTGCCCTTTATTTTGTTTGGAACTTGACCAAGTTCCAGCCTTTCACAAAGACATGTCACCTATGACACCAATGTTGATATTTGAGTTGCTAATACAACACATTTATATTGGTCTGCATTTGTAGTTCTCTAATGCACAATGGTTCTACATAAGGTTCAAGCATCTTACTATTTATTTGGTCTCCTAATAGAGTTGTGCTATAGCATTTACGTATTGAAATGCACATTAATTATAAATTACTTTGATTTTATTTTTCCTTTATTATACAATTAGGACATATGCTGGTTTTTTGAAATTTGCATAGGTAACATTATCCAGGAATTTCATTTCAGTAGAGAAGGAAGGAACTCTAGCTCTGGTTTGCTGTTCCATGCCACTGGACTGCAGGTTTGCTCTATGTCCTTCCTGGGGCACATGGGGTGCCTGGGAGCAGTACCCCGTCTGCTTGCTATTTAACTCTTCTCCTCCAGGATCTCAACTCTTGACACTTTCTCAGGGGAGCCTGCCCTCACCCACCAGTCTGGTCTGATTCCTTTGTCATGGATTCCTTCACAAGCATTTTCTCACCTGTGATCCCTGATCTCAGTTTGTGATTACCGTCCTTAGTCCCGACTATGTCGTTTATGTCGGACACCTCCTAAAAGACTCCTAAGCAGCTATCTTGCCTGCTTATACTCCCTCCTTCCATCCCAGTGTCTGGTACAAGGTAGGCACCGAGTAGATAGTTGGTGAAAATAAATGTTTGCATCAAATTCCAGAAGCATCAACACCTACTATGATTATGAATAGTACCATTGTATTTGTATCCTGTGCTGTTTGACAGCTGAGTCTTCTATCTGTTGAAGAGCATGGTAACGGGATTTTGTACAAATGGGTAAATCAGAACAGGTGGAAACACTCAAAAGCCCCATTAATGCAGTAATTTGGGACCTCTTTTCTTTTCCAGTGACTCTGCTCTACCCCTACCTTCCCTAAAACAAAACCCAGAGTTCGAATTAATGATGGGGTCTGTGTGTGTCTAGCAGGGAGGTAGATGGAGAATCAGGTGAAAGGGTCAGAGTCCCCATTTCCTATCCCTCAAGTGTTTAAGAAACACTAAAGAATTACAGCGTGCGTAGGGCCTCCCCGCACTAAACAAAGAGAGCATCAGAATTATGGTCTCTGACCCGCGTGGGATCATGTGGAGGCCGGGCCATGTCATTGCAGATCTAGGGGGAGAGGTTGAGGGGAAAGGGTATGACCCAGTCTCCCAGGCTCAAGTTGGTGGCATGCCCGTGGTAGTCTTTCTTGCCCCCTCGGGGTGTGTCCGCGGGTGTGTGTGGTGAGATGGGGCTAGGTAGGATCACAAACAGCCTTGGGGGCGTCTCTAACCGGTCACCCTCTGGGGCGGGAGGACAGGGGGCGGCCCTGGCCGGTCCAGCTCGGCCCGTGCAGTGAGCAGGTAGGACAAGCCAGCGGCAGTCGGGCCCGCGGCGGCGCCGGGCAGGCGGGCGGGCGGGCGGGCGGGCACCGGGCAGCGGCTGCGAGGCGCGGCTGCGGGCGGCAGGAGGCAGCGTTGGCCCAGGCGGCGGCCGCGAGCGAGCCGCGCGGTGATGTCAGTGGCGGCCCGGCTGGCAGCAGCCGGTACTTCCTGTATAAAGGCGGGCGGGCTCGACTGCAAGCCCCACTAGCCAGTGTCAGCCTCGCGGCGCAGGAGGCGGCGGCGGAGGAGGAGCAGGGGGAGGGCTGTCAAATTCGGGAGCCAGATTTTCTCCCTTCCCCTGGCAATCCCTTCCGCTTCCCCGGCTCCTGGTGTGACATCTGCGGACCGGGACCTGCATGTGTGTGAGCGCCAAGCAGCGGAAGAATGGCAGTGCTCAAACTCACCGACCAGGTAGGGGGCGGCGGCGCGGCGGGCGGGACGGCGCGGGGCGCGGAGCCGGCGGGGGGATGGGGGCGCGGCGCGGCGCTGTTTACTCGCGGCGAAGGGGAGGAGTGTGTGCGGCCGCCGGCGGCTCCGAAAGCTGGGGCTGCGGTTCTCTCCTGCGCAGTTCCCGCCCTGGGCCGTCGGAACTGCGCTCGGGTTGGGGAAGGGGCTGGGGGCGCCAGGCGCAGCCGGGGAGCTGCAGTGTGGTTGTGTGCGCGTGTGTGTTGTCTCTGGACCCGGGGTGGGCAGGGGGATGGGAGATTCGAGGTGCTTCTCTGGCTCCTGGTGTGCTGCGCAGTGTGGGCTCCCAGCTGGTGCCGGCCGAGGGCAGGCGTCCGCGCCGCTGGAAGGAGAACGTTGGATGGAGGAGGAGAAAGAATCGCAGCCTGGGACCCTTCCCCAGCCAAGCCGGAGACCGGCCCAGACCGCAGCTCTTGCATGGTTGGCTGTCTTTATCCGTTTGACATGACATCCTGACTTCCTCTTTAGTAGCCCAGAGGCTGTGTATGTGTGGTGCGCGATGGGGACCCTTGGAGATGGTGCTCTGGGCTCTGGCCGATCTCCCCAGGGAGGTGAAGTCCAGCCAGGGGCTCCACTCACAGGAGGTGGGCTCCCTACCCTCTGCTTGTGTCCATCAGCTTTGTTGCTTTTCTTGCTGAGACACCACACAGGGCAGCTCTAGAGTTCTGGTTTGGAAAGGTGAGGTTCTTTGCTGAATCGGTTGACAGCCCTTGCTGTAGGTCTGTGGAATGGAAATATCTGACCTTAGCAGACTCTGCTACTCTTAGGACATTGACACTCATGGGCATCCAGCCAAAGTTACCTGACAAAACTCTGCAGGTCTTTCCACGAAAAAAAGAAACAGGTTGCTTCCCGCCCCACCCTGTCTCACTCTTTATTCATGGATAGTTAATGAACACTGTTTTGGGGTCCTGGTAGTCCCAGAGGCAATCCTGACTTTGATACACGTGGTCAAACATGCCTGTCCTTGGTTTCAGATATCTCGGACGTCTTGAGTGAGTTGCATATGGTGCCTGGCGATCCCCAGTTAGTATCCAGCCAGACCATCCTGCGACTCAAATACAGTCAATCACCACAATGATTTGCTCCCCTGCCTTTTAGAGTCATAGCTTTGGTTTGCTCTCCTTAAGTATTTTCAGACCTCTCTCCACCCCCGTGGTAGGAAAGGGATCACTGAATTAAAATTCACAATATTGTTAAATTTAGCAGGAGGAGCAGCTGGTATTTGTGATGAATCTACTTGTTCCCATTGGTTCCAGAGCATTTAAAAGTGTTTGTAAGTTGATATTAGGATTTCCCCCACCGTTTTTGGTCACATACTTCGACAACTGTTAGACATTTGCTTGTTTTAAATCTTCCAGTTTTAGTCTGACTTGGTCTTGTCATCTTTGCCAGTATATGTTACTTACTGAATTTGTCTGTTATTACTAACTCTTCACAGTACAAAAAAATACTTCTAATACTCATTGTTGTTATTATCACATACACAAAAGAATTCACATAGAATTGTAAGGGACCCTAAAGACCATCTTAGCCCAAATCCTTCACCTTTTAAATGAAGAAACTGAGCCCTGGCTGGTTTGGCTCAGTGGTTGGAGCGTCGGCCTGCGGACCAGAGAGTCCTGGGTTTGGTTCCCACTAAGGGCATGTACCAAAACCAAAACAAAAAATAAATAAATGAAGAAACTGAGATCTGGAGAAGTGAAGCCTGTCTTCCTCAAGGACCACAGCTCTTGGCCTGTTGGGTGAAGACTAGCCCCCGTCTTCTGCCTTCCAGGCTCTTGTGCTTTCTGCTAGAGGTTAAGACACCTCTGTCTTGTCATTGGATGTGTTGAAAGGGTTGCAAGAAGGCATCTTCTTCTAAATCAGTATAACACTAGCGAAAAGTATATTACTTGGTCTTACAAGAAAGAAAGTTATTTATTCTTTAGGACTCAAAGAGTAGGATTTTCAAAGATGTTTTTCTTTTAAAACATTTCTGAATACCTACCTCCCTTCTCCCAACAAAGTAGTATTACTATGGAGAGAAAGAAAGAGTTGTGTAACCTTCATTTGCTTCCATTGCCTGATGTATAAAAAGATTGGAGTTCTATGATTCAAGATCACCTTTAACTTGCCAGCCTATTTTGGGGGCAAAGCCAGAGGAAGCCTGGCTGAGGAGGTATTCTGAGTGGGGTGGAGTGGAGTGGTGGGTAACCATGGTTTCTGTGTGGCTTTAGGTCCAGGAAGTGTGTGGTCTTTCTTGCCTTATATAGTCTAACCTTTCTGTTTGAAACTCTAAATTCTTAGAAGCGGGTTCTTAACCTCACCAGAGACTTAAAAACCCCTTGCTTAAACCCCTCCTACATGAGATTTGCTCCATCACTGTGGGTAGGGAGCCAGCTGCTTGTAATCCCTGCCTTACAGTTTGTAGAAGACTGACTGCCTAGCTCTCCGTTCAGCAATTTGTAAAACAATCATTTCTTAATTCTTCCCTCATCTGTTTAATGCTCTATTTGTGTGATGACTCTTTATTTTTGCCAAGGCTGTGGATTTTTAGCTTGAGGACACATTCTTGCTCTTGATAACCCAGATCACAAGTCTTGGTTTGTCTTTAAATGTGCCTGAAGTAGGAATGAAAGAAGATGACATTTCCTGTCTTTCTGAAGCTGAGTGCAGGGTCTTCAACCGTCAGTCCTGCACCCACATCCCAGTCAGAGAAGAGGAGGAAAACGCCTTTCTTCACTCTTGAGAAGAAAAAAAGGGGGGAGGGGGAGGGAGAGGCAAGTGTGGTTTTCAGTTTGTTGTGTGTGCGTGTTTTTTTTTTTTTTTTTTACTATGAGAAGGAAGCTATTGCTACAAACTTGGCATTTAGCAGTTCTACATTTGTAACTGTGTCTCTTCTGTTTCCCTCTTCACACAACACACATCATTTTCCTTGCAGCAGTGGGGGCCAACCATCCTGGTTTGCCAAGGACTGAGGTTTTTCGCAGGATATGGGACTGTTGGTGCTAAAGTAAACCAGGATGAGTTGGTCACCTTATGTAGCATAGAACACACTCATCTATGTAATGAATCTAGTCATGTAGTTATTTTCTCCAAATGGACATTAGGAGGTGTACTTATATCTTTGATTTTAAAAAAATGAGGTAATTTTAAGTTTGGGAAAGAAAATTCTGTTACCTACAAATGTAATGCATTTTGGCTCAAGATAGCCATAAAACTCTGTAGTTTGATTTGCTGTTGACCTTTTGGGGGCTGCTGTTTATGTCACATAATTAAGACACTGCAGTGATTTTAAGGGTGAAGTCATGTCTTCGGTTTGGACCTCCTAAAACGGTGTCAAAGTTTTGAAGCCAGAATGGAAAATTCTCTTGGACCTTTGAAATGTTCACTCCGTATTCTTATCTGAATTTGCTGGTGACAGCGGAATGCCACCTCCATCTTCAGGGTTGCCTGTAGACGGCCTGTTTCAGCAGGTGGCCCGTTTTGGAGCTTCCTGCCTGGAGGCCTTCTGGTTTGGTGTCCCCTTGCCAAGTCCTAGTTCACACTTGAGTCACTCATCTCCTTGCCAAAGGCGGTGGCTGGCAGCTGTGGCAGTAGTAAGAATCTAGAAATCCTATAACTTTGAAAGCAGGATTTCTGGCCCACAGTGTGGGGCCTTGGGACCTGTTGGTGATTTTATTGGGCTGCCCTCATCCTCCACGGCTCCCCAGAGCACGGGGCTTACAGCAGACACTGTGCTCAGGCCTGCCTTCAGCAGAGAAGAAGGAGAAAGAAAGGCTTCATTCTTCGGACCGTTCTCTAGTTGTTTGGGGATCCAGTCACGTGGTTTGGGGAGTGCACTTTGAGGGCTGGTGTTTCATGGCAGAGACCTAAGAATGGCTTACATTTATCTTGATCTTATTGTATGCTGGGCCCTTGCTGTGAATCATCTCTCTTAATCCTCACAGCCACTGTAGTGTGATTCCTATTTTATAGGTGAGAAAACAGTAATAGAGAGGCTAATTGACTTGTTCAAGGTCACACACCCAGTACGTGATCTCTCAAGGTGTCCACCTACCCTGGCAGTCTTGATTGCATAGGTGGGGCTCTAACCACAAGGCTATACTTTTCACAGTTGAAAGGGCAGTGCAGCCAGAGGACTCACGGGTGCCTGCTGTAGTTTATGGGAGCCACTGGTGAGCTGGACCCTGCGCTCCTCGGAGCTCTGGGCCAGCCCAGGTCTGTGAGAGTCAAGGCCTCTGCTCCTCCCAGACTTGTGCCCGGCTTATCCTGTTAGCCTCTCCCCCTCCCCAGGCTGCTGAACCAGGTGTCAGTTGGTAACTTGGTTTTTTTTTCTTGGTCATTAACATATAGGCTTATTACAGAAGAATCAGAAAGCTAGATAAACAGAAAGAAAAACAGTCCAAACCATCTGAAGTCTCTGTAGTCAGAGAGGATGACTCTTGACATCTTGATATATTTTTTTCTAGTCTTCAGTCTGTGTAACCAGGTAAAATTTCAGACTTTATGCACGATGATAGCAGTGTCTTTCTGTTGAGCACAGAGCCGCTATCTACGCTGTCTGGACCAGTGACTTCTCCAAATGAGCGGAATTTACGCTTCTCTGAAAGAAGCAGTCGGCTGCTCTGGGGCAAGCCCGGTGGCAGCACACAGTCTAGCCCTGGACTGACTGAAACTTTAAAAAACTTTTTTAACTGTAACTTCCTCTTTTCCTCTAAACAGAGAGTAAATATAAACTCAAAAAGGCACAGTTGTTTGTGCCAGAAACAGGACTGAATCTTTACAAAGATTTCACTTTCAACAATACAATGTGAACTTTTATGGACTAAAGCATAACATGAACTAGTTTAAATGTAGGCAGGAGCTATGGAGAGCTGATAGCCCTGTGGTTTCACACTTGTGGAAGCTATGGCTCTCCTTTTTTGTCTTCCCCAGAGAACATCCCATATCAAACGAAGCTCAGTATAGAGAAGAGCTTGAAGGAGTAGTGGTCCCTGAGGCCCTTTCAAAGATCAGCTGGTGTTGGTAATATTCGTAAGTCCCTTTGTATGAGAAAACTACTGGTGACTGTTCAGAGTTTTTTATTTGTTCTGAAATGTCAGGTACTAAAAAAAATAAACAAATAAACACTAATATATATATATATATTTTAATTCTCACCTGAGGACATTCTTCCATTTATCTTCAGATAGAGTGGGAGGGAGAGAAGGAAGGGGAGAGAGAGAGAGAGAAACATTGATGTGAGAGAGACACATTGGTTGGTTTCCTCTTGCACTACCCAACTAGGCCTGGGGACCGAACCACAACTGAGGTACATGCCCTTGACCAGAATTGAACCCATGACTTTTTGGTTCGTGGGCTGATGCTCTAACCTCTGAGCCAAACCAGCCAGGGCCTTATAAATGTTTTGTAGATGATTGGGACTTACATAGAATTTGGATGTACATATCATTTTTATCCAAACTGGGATGACTTTTGAGAATGATGAGGTGTGCTATTAAGCTAGGGAAACAGGTGTGAACCCAGGACTGTCCCAGGTAACCTGGACACATGGTCACACTACAGAGGCTTATGTTTGTTCACCCCAGGCTTGGCAGGAGCAGTGAACTAGTTTGACTGGTAGACTAGTCACTCTCTTCCGAGTCAGGCTTACACTGGAGCAGGTACTCCAGAGATTGTTTTATGACCATGTGCAAGTCCAGAGTTGCAAGATGGCTTCTCTCTCACATATTCGTTCTGACCAGTTGGTGGAGGGGTGGCAGGAGCATTGTGTCAGCAACATTTTGATTCTTGCAGCCGAGGATGGGGGAAAATGCAATGACTGGTTATCAGTGTGTGCTGTGGGTATAGAGCAGACGTGGCTTATGTTGTGCATTAGTCAACCCTTCAGAAGTCAGATTAACCGCTGTGGCCTCAGGTTCCTCTTTGCAAATGGAGAGGTTGGACTGGATGCCTTGGTGTTTTGACTCCACCCTGTCCCTCTCCTCTCAGCCGCTGTGGGAGGGCGTGCTCCTCACGTGGTTTGTGTGGTAGTCTTCCGCACACAAGTGGCCATGGAGGGTGCATTTGCAGATGAGCTCTAATGGGCTCTCCAGGTAGCAAGTCGGTCAGTTAACTCCAGGTTCCAGAAGAGGGTTTGAACTAATAGCCATGATTTGGGACCCGATTCCTGCCCTGGATGATAATAACCTTTCATTTTATAGATAACCCAAGATTTTTTATTGTACAGATTAGTTTTATATAACAAAATTAATACAATAACAATATTATTATATAACATATATAATAAATAATCCAATATTTTAATTTTATTATTATTTAAAAATTAAATTTATTGAGGTGACATTGGTTAGTAAGATTATACAGATTTCAAGTGTACATTTCTATGATACATGATCTGTATATTGTATTATGTACCCACAACCCAAAGTCAACTTTTTGTTGTTAATCCTCACTCAAGTATATTTTTCCATTGATTTTAATTTTTAAATTTTATTTATTTTTAAAATATGTTTTTATTGATTTTAGAGAGAGAGAAAGGGAGAGGGAGAGACAGAGATAGAAACATTGATAGGAAACTTCAACATTGATTGGCCGCCTCCTGCATGCCCCCTGCTGGGGATAGAGTTCGCAACCTGGGCACGTACCCTGATGGGAATCGAACTATCAACCTCTTGGTACATTGGTCACGTTCAGCCACTGAGCCACATCAGCCAGGCCCATTGATTTTCAGATAGAGTGGAAGGGAGGGTAGGGGAGTGTGAGAGAGAAACATTGATGTGAGAGAGACACATTGATTGGCCAGAGATGAACATGCAACGCAGGTACATGCCCGTGACCGGGAATCAAACCTGCAGCCCTTTGGTCTGTGGGCTAATGCTCTAACCAATGAGCCAGACCAGCCAGGGCCAAAGTCAAGTTTTATTGATTATTCCCTTACTACATTTTAACCAATATCATATTTGCCTTCTGCCTGTCAGAGAGGGTTGGGAGAGGTACGTTCTTTTATCAATGTTTTTGCTTGTAAAATAGTTGGTAGCCCAAGAGGTTGTTAATGATTCATGACTAGTTTTTTTAAATGATCATATTCATAAATTTTAAGGATCCTTTTGCTTGTCTACCCCTTTGAAAACTGAAAATTTGTCTCATATTGTATTAATTGGACCAAGAAAATATGAAGTATGTAGTCCACCTTTGGGCTGTTTCAGGCTTTCCTAAGCCCATGCTTTCTTGAATTTCTTGGTTTTCATAATTTCCCATCTTCGACCCTCGTGAATCATAAGAACTCTATTGAAACTCTCTAGGCTGTCTTTAATACCAGGAGACCATTTTGCTCCAAGGGAACCTCCAGAGCTCCTAGTAGATTAGAGAGGTTGGTAGGAACATCTGAGGTCTCTAAAGGTTTTGGTGTTGGATTGCTTTTGTTTATTATAAAATAACACTAGGTTGAGAATCAGAAGACCTAGATTCTACTCATGTTTTTTTGTTTGTTTTTCTAATAGTCATAAGTCGGCTTTGGGAAAGTTTTGGCGTTAGTTTCTGTGACTGTAAAATGCCACCTTGTGGGTGGGTGAAGAATCCTCTAAATTCTTTCAAGCTCTAACAGTCTAAGAGAGCACCGCAGATATCTGTGTCAGCCTCTTTTCAACCCACGGAACCTGGATTCAACGAGTATCTGCCTTCCATGAACTTCTGATTTCCTGCCCAGGGTGGTGGTGGTAGCTTTAGAGTTGACCAGGTCTGAGAAACACATCTTGAGTTCTGCTAAGGGACAAGGGGACTTTCCCCAAGGATGTCATCTTCTAGGATCTCCAGGAACTATGTCTTGGGGACACAAAATCCCTCTGGCTTTTCTCAGTGTGGCCCTTTTACAATCCCCTGAGCCTGTTTCAGGGCAAAGGGAACAAACTGTGCAGACCCCCTGTTTGTCTGCAGACCTGTGGGGAGCTGGAGCCCACCTTCACCTTCCTCAGAGGTGCTGCTTTAGCAAATGGCCTGTCTCTCCCCAGAGTTGTGCTTTATTGAACTCCACAGTAACATCGGGGTCTAGCAAGCCTATTTCCCAACTGTTGGCCTCAGAGGTTGGGTGCAGTTGATAAGGTGACTACAGCTTTCTCAAGGAGGGAATTCCTACTTCAGTCAACAACCTCTGTGTGGGGATATCTGCTCAGTCTGTGGAGGAAACTTGTTTTGGTATCTAAGCCTGGCAAGACGAAGAGAAAGAGGAAGTGAGCAGAGTGTCAAGACAAAAAGTTGGGCAGAAGTTTGAGTCAGCTGGGACAAATCAACCAACCAGTCATCGTTAAAGAGTGGTTTCCAAAAGAAAGGGTTGCCTCTATCCCAGGGGTGAGCAAGATGGCTTATTGAGTTCGAGAAAGAAAATGTAGGATTCATATTTCTTTTAAAAATCCATTTAATTTTTTTTATTTTTAATATATATTACATACTAGAACTACAAAATTCTCTTAGATCCATTTCCCATTTTTTTACCACCTGGCCAAACCATGACTTGGATTGTTGCCGTGGCCTTCTGACTGGTCTTCCCTATCCAGTGTAGGCCCCTCCATTCTGCTTAGAGTGATGGATCTCAGGTCATGCTGCTGCTTGATTCAAAACACTCCAGCATCACACAGAGTGAAAACTAAAGTCGTGGAGTGACCCACCAGGCCCCCTGCACTCAGCCCCTCCAGCCGTGCCTCCTCCTCCTCTCTCTCCCTGGCTCCCTGGCGTCAGCACACTGGCCTCCTCACTAGTCGGTGAACATGCCAGGTGTGCTCCTGCTGCCTGTGAAGCTCCCCCGAGATGTCCACATGGTCCACTCCACTCTCAGATCATTACTCAGATGTTACCTTCTCAGTGAGTACTTTTCTGACCACTGTATTTAAAACCCCCACTCTACATTTTTTTTTCTATAGAACATATCCCTTATACTATATTGTTAATCTTAAAAAATCAAAAACAAAAACGAAAATCTTAAGGCCCTGATAGGTGTGGTTCAGTTGGCTGCCATCAACAAATCATCAAACAACAAGTGCTGGTGAGGGTGTGGAGAAAAGGGGACTCTAGTACACTGCTGGTGGGAATGCAGACTGGTGCAGCCACTATGGAAAACAGTATGGTGTTTCCTCAAAAAATTAAAAACTGAACTGCCATTTGACCCAGTGATCCACTTCTAGGAACATATCCTAAGAAGCCTGAAACACCAATCAGAAAGAATATATGTACCCCCTATGTTCATAGCAGCACCATTTACAATTACTAAGATCTGGAAACAGCCCAAGTGTCCATCAATAAATGAATGGATAAAAAAACTGTGGTACATATATACAATGGGACATTATGCAGCCGTAAGGAAGAAAGATCTCTTATCCTTTGAGACAACATGGAGGGACCTCGAGAGTATTATGCTAAGTGAAATAAGCCAAGCAGAGAAAGACAAATACCACATGATCTCACTTATTTGTGGAATATAATGAACAAGGTGGGCTGATGAATGAAATAGACCCAGAGACATAGAAAGGAGTATGGTTCAGACTGACAAACCTCAGAGTAGGAGGGTGGGGAGGATGGATGAGATGAACCAAAGAACTTATATGCATGTATGTGTAACCAGTGAACATAGACAACAATGATAGGGGGATGGGGGAGGGTGGGATGGGGAGGAGGGGGTCTGGGGGAAAAAAGGAGAAATATCTGGAACAAAAATAAATTAATAAAAATTGGAGGAAAAAATTAAATTGAGCTTTTGGTGGTGGGGATGGGTTAGCACTGTAGTTAGTTCTGAGCAAGTTCCAATTCTTTACAGGGGAAGTATTGGGGTGACACTAGGGAAAAGGGGATGTTAATTCAAAATATCATGGGAAGGGACACTCACTCCCATGGGCAGGTGGGTATTCAGGCATTCAGGGAGTGTTGATTGAACTCCATCTCCATGGCAATGACTCAGCTGGAGTCCTCTGTTCCCCCTCTTCCTAAAGAGGATAAGAGCAGGTAAGAACAGGTACAAAAAACAGTTAGAAACCGGACAGAGAATTGGGAATGAGGAGACAGACAATCCTCATACTTTATGTGATTGGATCCTAACAGCATCTCCATGAGAGAGTGGCTGTCATTCCATTTACAGGAAAAAGACTTGAGAGGTCACGTAATCTAGTCAGGGCCACGTGACTCTGGGATTCACCTCTGGGCAAGTTTGACTCCAAGCTGCACATTCTTAGCTATTGTGCATCTGGCCTCCAGAGATAGGCGTTGTCTCCTAGGAGGCTCTGTTCCTCATGGAGCTTATTATGGTCTTGTTAGAGATGACACTGGATGTCCTGTGCACGGAAGGCCCTCATCAAATCTTTATTGAATACACATGACATAGGAAACAGCTCTCAAAACAGGTATAGTGCAGGTTTAGGCGACATTTTGGGGTACTGAATAGAGACTACAGGAGTCCAGAGATGGGCAGAGTTGTTAAAGGCTTCAGGGAGCTGGAGGGAGTCCAGGTAGCTGATCCTTGAGGAAGGGACTGATTTAGGCAGCAGTTGGGGGTGGAAGGCATCCCAGCTGAGTGACCGGCCATGTACCTGTCAGGTAACCTGAGGACTGTGAGTTTACTGAAGCATGCGGTTCGTGTTAGGAGGCAGACAAGGAAAGGAAAGAAATATTCAGCATGCAAATTTGGTAGGAGAGGTGTTTGTTTATTAACAAATCCTGCTCACTTCAGTTCTTCTGCTGGGTACTACTTGTCATCTCCTGGAGACAGAAATTATTGAGTTTGCATCTGGACAAAACTCATTTTTTCCATTTGTTACAAAGGCATGAGCTTTTAAAAATTAATTTGTACCCCTCTTTATTCTAGAAAGCCTGGAAGCATAAAGTGAGGCATTGCCTCTGGGTCCTTTGGTCTCCACAATAGTCCCTGCTACAATGTCGCACGCCTGTGGACAGACATGTACCCAGAGGAGCACAGACTTCACTGAAAGAGGCTGATGGTCCTCATGGTGCAGGACTTCGATGGAATAATGAAGTAGACGTGGCGATGGCCTGTTTCTAACCTTATAAATCTTTTAAAATAAAAAAAATATTTAAAGAAATCCTCACTCTGGAGAATCTACAGAAAAAAATGATCTCATTTCTTTAAAAAATCAATTATAAGAAGAAAAAGATGGAGGAGAAAAATATAGATTAAATGAGAATTAAGACAAATTAATTACAGTGAGTAGTTTTGGATTCTGATGTAAATAAACTTAAAAGACACTTCTGTGAGACAATTGGAGGAATTGGAATGCTAACTGGATTTTGATGAATATGGTATAGTGATAATGTTTGAAAAGAGTTCTTATCTTACAAACAAACAAAAAACCAAACCAAACCACAAAACCTTAGCATTTTCCCAGGGCACCTAAACACTTCAGTGACTCACTCTTTTCAGAAGCTATTTCTCTTTCTCTTTACTTCTTCCTCTCTCTTTATGACCCTCTGAGTGCGCCACGTTCTTGACACAATATCTTTATAGGCCTGTTAGTAAGCCAGGACAAGCAGAATAGGGAAATTGAGACGGATAGTTAAAGGACCAAGCAGTTTACAGCTATCGGCAAATTGCAAAATCCTATTTTCCCCAACCAAGGACACTTACGAGTAAATGGTTTACACTGCTCCCTACTCAGGGAGATAGATAGCAGAAACCCAATTAGTGCCTTTTGCCAACCACACCCAAAGACAGATGAAGTGAAGGGAATAAATCTCATTTTGACACATCAGCATACAGCTTATGAATATTCTATTGAGAGCCACCTCAAGACCTTCCCTAAACCCCCAGCCTTAAAAAACCCTCAAAAGGAAGGACCTAGCACATGCTCTCCCTGCCAGGAGCACACCTGCATCCTTCCCTTCCCCCTCTTCTTCCCCAACTGGCATGCATCTCTTAAACTCTAAGAAACACCAAAAGACTTGCAACCAGGGAGCAATGGGCAGCAGCAGCAGCTTGTCCAGGGCTAACTCCCTGAACCTGTCCCCAAAGCCCTCCTTTCTGTGACTTCTTAGTGAGTCAGAGCAGCCCAGTCTGGGCCCATTTCCTCACCTAGTTCTTCTCCTGTTGCTTCTTCTACCCTCAGCCCTGCCTGGTTTCACTGTCTCCAGCTTTAATAACCATTCTCTAAAAATCACCTGGACTCGTTTTGTGAAATCTTTCCTGCACAAAGTCAAGAACCCACACACGATGGGCTGGCCTTAGGTGACCTGCTCAGGGCCAGGTTCCCTTTCCAGGAACATTAGAATCCTTTTTGTCGGAAGAACACACAATTCTGCTAGTTTTGTTGCCTAAAGAGTATGTTTCTGAGTTAGTTGTGAGGTTCACCCATCTGTTGATTTAGTTTAAGTGGCTCTTATAACTCAAGTCAGATATTTGAGCATCTGCCTTAAAATCACATCTGGTATACCATTAGGAAAACCTAGATATGGCTGTCCTTGTAATAAGTTTCATTGTAAGGTTATTTCCAGGGGAATTCACATATTAGAGTTGCCAAAAATCACTTTGTTACGTTAGCTTTTTAACCATGTTTCTATGTAAACTGAGTCTTTTTTGTTACATTAACTTTTAACCATGTTTCTAAGTGAATTGGGGTCTTTTTGTTACGTTAACTTCTTAACCATGTTTCTATGTAAACTGGGTCTTTTTGTTACGTTTACCTTTTAACCATGTTTTTATTTAAACTGGGTCATTTTTAAAGACAGCAAGCAGTTATAAGTTCTCAATTTTAATGACCCTTGCTGCCACACCTCTCTCTTCACCTGAACAGGAAGTGGGTGTCGGTTGCTGCACTCACAAACTCCAGCGTCCTGTTAGGCATGCTGAAATACCGTCGTGTGAAAACCCTTCCAGACCCTCTTTAATGGAGTCCAGGTTTAAGAGTAGACTGACTGTACGCTTGAGAAATGGCCAACTGCAGCTTGAGTAAATGATATATATTGTCATGACTAATATAGAAGCCAAGTGACTAGGATTTTAGGTACTTTGGAGACCAATATAAATATTTCTAGGGATCCTTGAGGCAAGTGTAACATTTAGTTGCTAATGCTCCTATACTTAGCAGCCAAGAAGAAATAATCTTTCCAGGAGCTTTGCTTTTTAGCAAGGAGCGTTATATCAAGGTTCCAGGTTACTCTATTACTGTACATATAATATTTAAAAATAGTGTGGCATCTTACTGAACAATTTCCCCAAATATTGCATGATAGTGGCATGGTTAAGAGAATACTGAAGTTGATGTTTGGAGACCTGGGCTGTAGTCATATCTCTGCTCTAACTAGATATTCAACCTCCCTGTGACACAACTTTCCTTGACTGTGAAATGGGTATAATAACAATTGCTTTATGGGGAAGTTGTGACAATCAAATAGGAAAAAGAAAAGTCTTTGTACAGCAAGTGGCCCATGATAGGCACTCAATAAATAGTTCATGAATCTCTATTGGTTCCTCAGTTGTCAAATTAAAGAGACTAGTTTTCTAGGGGCAATTTCAGTTCTATGAGGATATGATTTTTGATATTTTTGGTTTTAAATTTATGCCCATTTACCTGGCCTTCTTTCTCTCTAACTTAGACAACATTGGTAGAAGGTGTTCCTGTTTGTTTTCTTTTTGTGTGAAATGTCCATACTTTGGTTTGAATTGTAGCGTTTTGGTTCCTACAACTTGAAGAGGGGCATTTATTTCTCTTTCATTTTGGTTTTAACAAATCAATCAACTTATTTTATTTGACTGAAGAATAAATGTGTGTTGAAAAAATTTTGAGGAGTTTTCAGTCATTCTTGATCTAAGTTGTCAAAAAGAACTGAAGCCCTGGCCAGTGTGACTCGGTTGTTTGGGTGTCGTCCCAGGCACCATAAAGTTGCATGTTGGATTCCCAGTCAGGGCACATGCCCAGGTTTCGGGCTTGGCCCCTAGTAGGGGGTGTTCAGGATGTCTCCCTCTCTTTCTCTTTCCCTTCCTCTCTCTCTAAAAATCAATAAATATCTATACATAAAAGAGAACTGAAAATTATAGAATGCCACTTCCTCTTCACAGAAGTATAAAACCACGACTTTTTGAGGAAGTGTATAAGAACAAAGTAGTTGCTAGAGCAATCTTCACAAAAAATCACCATGGCAGAATTCTGAAAGACATTGGTGTAATATTTCAAGTCTTGAGTGAGTATATAAATGAATATAGAAAATCATGAGTTTCTCTGAAAAAAAAAAAAAGTAATTAAAAAAGTCAGACAAAGGATCCTTTGTAAAAAGTCATTTTAATTTGGAGTCTTTTTCCTCTTAAAGTGATAGAATGCTATTGAAAGAAGAGGTGAGTTAAACATTACTGGATATGTGTGTGCATATGAATTCTAAAATGTATTTCAGTTTGAGGTTATACCCAGTGAAGGTGTAGGACAAAAGCCAAAGGTCACAGGAAAATGGAGATGAAACACCAGTGTAGAATAAAGAAGGAAAAGCAGGAGGAGAGGAACATATGTATTTTTAAAACAGAGAGGAGGAACTAGGAAGGGGAGAGGTTGCCGTGTTACTTGCTGAGGTGCGTGTTGCTGGACAGGCTCTTGAACTTCAAGCTGCATCGGCATTCCCTACTGCCCCCTGGCCACACTGGTACTTATGTCTTAGAGTTCGAGGATGGGAAGACCCAGAGTGGAGATTGTACTTAAGCTGCAAGAGAAATGACCAGAGCTGCGTCCCCAGAAGGCTGGAGAGAACCAGGCTGCGGGTTACCGGGTCCAGCCTTTGGGTCCTCACTGCTGATGTGGGACCATCACCATCAGACTAGTGACTGCAGAGAACCAGTTATTTTACACGGTGGAAAGGCAGGTATTGGAGGCTTCCAGTAATTAGTTTCCTTGTTCCTAGTGACTAGTTTTCAAGACCAGTTGCTGGTTTCCTGTGACATCTCTGAGTTTAAGCCCCTGCTGCCTTATGAGTTTAAGCCCCTGTCCTTGTGAGTTGAACTCAAGAAGGACATTGATCATCACTGCTCTGCCTTTTCCATTAGCCTTTCCAGAGACCCAGTTCTTACCTCATTTCTGCCATTGAAGTGTCTGTGAGACCCTGGCCTTTGCTACGCCTCTCTGGACCTCAGTTTCCCCTGAGCAGTGAGGACGTTGGCTTAGATGAGCTCGCAGCTGCTCCAGTCTTCACGGCTCGAACCCGAGGGCGGCCGGCTGCCCTCCACAGGCCGAATCCAGACCACTGCCTGGTTTTATACAGCCTGTGAGCGCAAAGTAGTTTTTACATTTTTAGTTTTTAAAAACTTTTAAAATGGATTTTTTTAGAGAGAGAGGAGGGAGAGAGAGATAGAAACTTCGATGTGAAAGATGTGAGAGAGAAGCATTGATCGGCTGCCTCCTGCACGTGCCCCTCCCCCCCCCCCCAACGTCTGCACTGGGGATCGAGTCTGCAACCTGGGCTCTGACCGGGAATTGAACCAGGACCTCTCAGTCCATGGGACGAAGCTCATTCCATTGAGCCACACCGGCTGGGTAGTTTTTATATTTTTAAATGGTTGAAAAAGATCAAAAGAATAGTATTTTGAGATAGATGAAAATTATATGCAATTCAAATTTCAGTGTCCACAAATCCAGTTGTATTAGTACATGGCATCCTTCGTTTGTTTAGGTAATGTCGGTGGCTACTTTCCTGTATGGCCCGCAAAGCTGAAAATATTTACCCTCTGGCCCTTTTCAGAAAAGAGTTTGCCAACCCCAGCTCTAACCCCGGCACAGACTGGGGACCTGAGGCCTCAGAAATTGAGTTACACACTCTTATAGCCTTAGTATTACCTAAGCTGCACTTTGATCTAGATCTAATTAGATTAAGATGGAAATTCTTGCTTTTATTATTTTCTCTAGGAGAAAGTAGAAGCTTAGTTAGCTTTCATGGTATGCTTTTAATTTTTTTAAAAATTCTCTTTAAAACAATAGTTTGTTTGTATTCAGATCTTTTTTTTTTTTTTTTTATCCCTCTAGGAATCACTGTAGAGAGAAGGAAACCATATGTTTATATTTTAAATCATTTGCCTTTTAAACTGGATTTTAAAACTCCAGATGTGGACTCAGATACAATTAAAATGTACTTTTGATGCTCTCAAAGAGCCAAGATGGGGGAGGAGATCTTTACCTCTTATATCTGCGAGCAAAACAGAAGTCTCAATATTTCCCATTTCCCATTGTGTGCTGAAAATGCTATTTTTAGTTTGAGTAGAGACTCTAGATTCTTATGGGGATAGAAATGGATTTTAATATTATGGAGAACCAATTTAAACAAATACATTTTTAAAGATGCACTTAATTATTACAAATGGAAATTATAAAGTTAAAAATAAATCTCAATAGTACCTACTTATCTCATGTTTCTCATTATTCTAGAAAGTTCTCTCTGAGGCTAAGTCTGGTCATTTCTGTGTGAGTGATACGTTGGGAGAGAGAGAGTGTTAGTTTGTGTGTGTGGTTTCCAGTATTCACGTCACTGTAATTATAAAGAGAATCAGCCTCCCACTCTTGCTCTTCCAGAGTCATCTGAGTTATTCCAAAGCTGCTTCTAGGCCTGGAGTTCCTTTTGATCTTGGAAGAAGATGGGCATCTTGAACTGGTTAGTGAGGGGCAGGAGGGAGGTCAATCAACACCTGTCATCATTCATCTAAAAGTTAGCTTCCTTTTTATCTCCTGACCTTCCAGAGAGAAAGAAGTTGGAAGATACTTGTTGATAAAGAAGATCTGTAAAGAAATTCATGTCATGTATAACTTTAGAAAATACTGACAGTGACTTGCTACCTAAGCTCTCTGAAAACCTTTAACATTTTCTGAACAATGGCATGCATGAATTGTTTCGGGGAGACAGGAGGTGAACACTGGAATTCCCATTTTTCAGAGGGGAAAACCGAGGCCAGTGATTACTTGGCTTATTGACTCTTAATGAGGGCTGTGTTCTTGTTTTTCCTGACTCAGTCTGAAGTGCATTTCATTTGCTTGTCCTGTTTTTTTTTTTAATTGATTGATTGTTTTTTTGGGGGGGGGGGGGAGAGAGAGAGATGAATTTGTTGTTCCACTTATTCATGCATTCACTGGTTGATTCTTATATGTGCCCTGACCAGGGATTGAACCTGCCATCTTGGGGTATTGGGACAATGATGGTGCTCTAACCAACTGAACACTTGTAAAATCACATGTCATTTCTACAGTTATATTTAGGACACAGCTTGAAACACTGTACAAACACCCTGTGATATAATACTGGTCTGCCGCCTGGGTAATTATGATGTGGTTCTAGTATCATATCATCTGCATTATCCAGATTAGAATGTATCACCCACTTCTAAGTTGATCTAGAAGAAGGAACCCATTGTGTACATGGCCAAAGGATATTGCCTCATGGCACCCCTTTGGGTGAAGAACTTTGTGATACATACATGTATAGAAGGCTGAGGAATGTCATTCTGTTTGAAAACACATGTAACTGGTAACAGTGCTGAAATACTAAGGCTTTCCCATGCCCTCACCCCCCCCCCCCCAAATACCTCCACAATGTGCTTTGCTCTCTTATATAGAATTTCATGAGAAGTATCTGGAATTACCATCTGAAGGGAATGTTTGTTATAGAACTCCTAATCATTAGACATGTCTAAATGTAGATGCATTTAATGAGCACTTTCATTTTGCTTTTTACATGGAAGGGGGTGAGCTTTTTCGTTGAGCCTCTCATTTCTGGTTTTAATCCATTTTAGTCCCTTGATTAGTGTGTGACTTGGAAAGGTTGGAGCTAAGCCATTTCTTTGCTCTTTGCTTCAGGGGAAAATGTTTACACTCCCACTTTTTAATTAAAAAAATTTTTTTAAATTATTGATTTGAAAGAGGAACATCAATTTTTTCTACTTATTCATGCGTTCATTGGTTGATTTTTGTATATGCCCTGACTGAAGATTGAACCCCAAACCTTGGTATATCAAGAGGATGCTCTAACCAACTGAGCTACCCAGCACCCCTCCTTTCTGGTACCGCAGGGCCCTGGTTAACCTTATACGTAGTAGGTTAGTAGTAACTGCTGAATGAATGAATGGTCTGGTGCCAGTTTCTGCTGCTGTGTTTTCTCCTTTCTCACCATCCTTCCTAGTTTCTTACTATTGACCTTCTTTCCTTCTGGAATCTTTGAAGACAGGAAGGAGAGAAAGTGATTAATTTTTTGTTATATAAATAGCTCTAGTTAAAAAGCTTGGTGGTAGAAAATAGTGCCAAGTTTTTTGCTGGATTTTTTTCTTGTACCTTGTTAAATATGTATCATCAAGAACTGTGTGACTGATAGCTCAGTGGGTCATGACATGGATAGATCTGAAACAGTCCTGTCACCCTCACCCCCTCCCCCTGCCGGGAAATACTACAGGAGGAAATGTTTGGTTATTTTTTTCTTCTTCGTATTTGCAGGATATTAAACAGGCTTTAACTGGGACAGCTTTTTAAAGACTTGCACAGGAAATCACTGTTCATGTGGGTTTCTGGTTAAAAGTAGTGAGCTTAGTCCCAAAGGGCCCAGAGGATGCAGAAGATGATTCTTCCACTGATCTGGGCGGACTGAAGGGAGAGCCGGCCCAGCCATCTCACGATGCTCAAGGGCAGTTTTGCAACATTTTTGCCCCCACCTCCGTTCATCTTTTTCACTCAGCCCTCCAACTCCCTCCTCTCTGACAGCTAGCTGTCAGTCTGTTCTCTGTATCTATTTCTACTTTATAAAACTTTAACTTTTGAAAGTAAAATAGAGGGATCTATAATGCCTTTACATGTTGTCTCACTTAGCATATCTTAAACTAATTAACCCAAATAACATTTCTTCCATGGTGTCTTTGTTTCTGTAGAACTATTCTAATAAGTAGATACATGATGAAAAGTTGGTTTTGTGTGTGTGTGTGTGAAGGAATGTTCAGCAACTTATCTCTCCTGCGTTTGAAACCTAACTTGATGCCCAGAAGTCCTCTCCGATGTGTCGGATCATATCTGTGTGTGTCCTCCTCCTGGGTTATTTCCACTCTGCAAAACTGGTTGGCTAGTAGCAGGCTGTGAGTAATGGTGCTTTTCATCAGATTGCAAATTTTAATTAGAACTCGATGTATTTGAAAGCTAATTTCTTATATTGAAAAACCTAGGTTCTGCTTTTATAACTGATGTTTGGCAAACCATGGCTTGAGGGAGTCCATCTGACTGCTGCTTTGGTTTTTTTGTCAATTCTTGAGTTAGCTAGCAAGTCCCCTCATTTTCTAAACTGAAAATAGAGATTATATCTGGGTACATTACAAAAAAAAAAAGAGGTGAGATCTCTAGATCCAAAATCCAAAATGATGTGCATTTGTTTGTGTACGTTGAATGGATTTGTCTGGCTTCTCTGTGCAGTTTCACCAGAACTGAAGATGGTTCTTCCAAGAGGATGCTGGTATCCAACCACTCAGGCTGTTTGCTGGTTCCTCTCGTCCTCTAGACCAAACAGGAACTAGATCCTCTCTGCCAAGTATTCTGTGATGTCACAAGACAGGCCCTACAGCCCAGCCGCTTCACCTTACACTTTTTCTTTTCTGGTTGCAGGACATTAGTTGGAGGATAAATACTTTTATGTTATTTAGGACATCTAGTACTATACTTTCTTCTTTAAAAATAGATTTTATTTTTTAGAGAAGTTTTACGTTCACAGCAAAACTGAGCTTAAAGTGCAGAGTTCCCTTATATTCCCCGCGCCCACCCGATCCTCTCCCACTACCCATATCTGGAACCTGAGTGGTACACTTGTTACCATCCATGAACCTACATTGACTCATCATTGTCATTCAAAGTCCATAGTTTACAATAGCATCCACTCTTGTTGTTGTGCATTCTGTGAGTTTTGACAAATATTTAATAACATGTATCCACCACAGTAGTATCGTACGAATAGTTTCACTGGCCTAAAAACCCCCTGCGCTCTGCTTATTCACCCCCCCCCCCCTGGCACCACTGATCTTTTTATTGTCTCCATAGTTTTGCCTTTCCCCCAATGTCATACAGTTGGATAGATTGTTTTAAAAAGGGATGTAATAGAATAAAGGAGTTTTGGAACTTTAGGGGATCTTAGAGATTTCCCAGTCTGTGGCCTTTTCATGCTTACCAAACTTGTTCAGCTTCCCAAGAAACAGAGTACTTTGCATTGTTTAAAGTCAAGTTAAATATTTCTGGGAGAAGTAAAGAGCAGTATTAAAAAAATTAAGTTGGAGGAAGTGGAAAGAAATTATTTTTGTCCTGAGGAACTCCTTAAAGAATTCTTAAGCCCACTTTGGTTGCCATTTTGATAGCATTTAGGGAAATTTTTGGATTAATAAAAAGAAATTGCTTTCAAATTAGAAAACTAGTATTTAACAGAAATGGGCTCAATTTTATTGCAAGGTAGAACAGGAGTCTATTCAGGCAAGAAGAAAGGATGGTGTGCTTTAATAGTGTCACGGAGGACTCTTGTGGAGCAGCAAGTGACTGTCAGCTAACCTGCTCCAGTGGCCAGTGGGGGTATTCTCTTCCTTGAGCCAAGTTGGCCAGCTTGCTTGTACTTCCCACGTCGGACTGTAGCGCTATCAGACTCCGTGGAGTTCGCTCTGGGGCTCAGGCACTTAGTGTGGAAGGTGAAATGGCTGAATGACTCTACTAATGCTCAGTGATAAACCGGCGGCATTGATTTTGTCCGAGGGCTCCCAGAGGTGACCACACTGGAATCTCTACCTTTTCAGAATCTGATACTATTATCATTTTATTGATTTATTTTTAATACGTGGGTTCTATGTCAGCCGCACATGGGGCTATGCATTTCCCTTTTCTGAAATCTGTTTAACCAGGGTTCGTTTTGCAGGAACTTGTGATGGGAGCATGCCTGGGACCACAGACAGGACGGTGCCACTGGGCTGTTAACAGCTTAAGAAGCTCTTGGTTATGGAAATAAGTCCTAAAGCCACAAAAGGATTTAGCTTCTTGGGAAAGTGAAAATCTACTTAGCATGTCTATGAGAAAGGAGTGAGAGTCATTACCTCGTTAGAGCCAAGCACTGAAACTCAACATTCAACTGGAATATTTCCTATAGCTTGGCAAGGTGCTTTAACTCATGGCTTCCCACACTTTGAACCTGTTTCCTTCCAGTTGCTCCATCACAGGCATGCTGCCCTGTATGGATCATCACCCAAAAGGGGAACAGGTGGGAGCTAGATGCCCAGGTAGCATTCTATGGCCTCATACATGCTCTGTTGACTAACTCTTGGCCACCATGGTCCCAGCCACATTCCTGGAGCAGCAGGGTTTGTGGAACTCGTTGATAGACATTTTGCAGTGTGACTTGCCAGGGCCGCAGGGCTTGTGTAACTCAAACTCCTCAGCTTTTCATCACTTCCTGCAGAATGTGTTGTAGGTGGGCTGAGGGATTCAACTAGAGACTAGTGGGTGATGCTCAAGCTTGCTCAGGGGTAAAGCTCTGGGTGAGCTTGGAGGTACACATACTTGGAGTGCCACAAAGTGGGAATGTTACTACTTCTATCATATGAAGAACCCTGCTTAACTAGCAGAAAACATTTCTATTGTATGTAAGTAGTGAACATCTTTATATCTTAAAATTTAACAAATTAAAATTGTCTTAAGGAATCATCTTTCTGGAATTTTGTTTAAACATGCACACATAGCTTTTTAAAATTTATCTTAATTGTTGAAAGTATCACGGATGTCCCTCCTTTTCCCCCCATTGACACCCTCCTCCCCACTCCCCTCACCCCGCCTTCATGATTACATGTTACCGTAATTTCTTGTTAGATCATGTGGTAGTAGGTGCTAAGGTTTTAGAGAAATTAATGGGAAGTTTGCAGAAGAGTAAATATGTAAACACACACACACACACACACACACACACATAAATACATAAATAAATAAATAAATACTTTTTTTCCTCCTAAGAATTGGGAAAAGGACATCTATTGTTTTGATTTTCATGAGGAGGCACCTTGTACCTGGTCATGAAACATGGATGTCCTGAGGGATGATAGTTGGAAACCTGTGGGCCTAAATGCAGGGAAAACTCAGAGAAACCCCGTTGGCTTCCACAGGCTGGAGGACCCTCCTCCACTCTTCTGGTGCAGGTCCTTGATGTTGGCAAATGAAGTTCACTAAATGAGTTGCATCTCTTAGTGTCACGAAACATAGATGTCTGTCCATCTTTGGAGAAACTTTGGAGATAATCTTTTACCAAATGAACATGTTATATTCTTGTTCATATGAGGCCTGCTGCTTTATTTTTTCCAGAAAAACATCTAGATATTTCAGTATTGTGAATTCTGTTAAAGCATGTTAGTTTTAGTTTCCCTGTACCCCTCAATCCAGCAAAGAGATAATGTCCTGGACCTTTTGGGAAGATCATTGTCCAACTTTCTATTTATTTTCTTCCTCTTGGTGAAGGGGGAGTTACACTGCTTCATTCAAACTGGAGAACCACTGTCAGCCCTTGTGTAAGGCACCAACGCCCAAGTAATTCACATCAAATTCCTTCTGAGGCCGGTAATTTTCAAAAGCATCAATAGGATGTAAAATCCCAACTTTGATGACTCTAGCAGCAGATGTGTTTGGAAAATGAGGAAATGATGTCGCTAACTTGCTACCTGTGTTTTGAGGGATGATGTAACAGGGTGTAGTTTACTGGCATTTCCTCTATTAAAAGAACGTAGGCGCTTTTTTCCCCTCGCCATTTAAAATGTATATATTACCCTCAGAGTCTCCTGGAAATTTGAAACTGCTACTTGCTGGCTTATAACTTTTCCTCATTTTCTTCCCAGCCGTGGAAGGGAAGTTTACATCTTGTTTAAATCCACAGTGAACTATATGTTATGACACTTGTTGGTGTTCTACGTGTTCTGTCTAAAACCATGTAAAATGATTCTGATACAGATATGGGGACCACAATGTCTGCCGTGTTTCCCAGTGACATTTTTTATCTGGAGGGATTAGAGAAAGGAGGCGGAGGAGGCTTGGTGAGGGGCAGCTGCTGACTGTGTACGTCTTCAGTGCTAAACCTAACGGTGTACCCGGCTCATGTGGCGGGTGCCGCAGTGAAAGAGTTTGAGGATGAGTCTGGCATTTGGATATAGGTGGTTTAGTTTAAAGAGTTCCAGCTGGCATTGTCCAAGTGTTTTTTTATTTTTATTTTTTATCCTCACCCGAGGACATTTTCCCATTTTTTGTTCAGATAGAGTGGGAGGGGGAGAGAGAGAGAGAGAGAGAGAGAGAGAGAGAGAGAGAGAGAGAGAGAAACATCGACATGAAAGGCGAAAGGGACACCCCGAGTGGTTGCCATCCACATGACACAACCAGGGCGGGGGGCAAACTGCAACCGAGGTACGTGCCCTTAGCAGGAACCGAACCCGGGTCTCTCTGGACCGCAGGCTGAGGCTCTAACCGCTGAGCCAAACCGGCCAGGGCTGTTGAAGTGTTTTTGATGTGGTGTGATGAGGCCCTGGGAGATTACGGCAGATCTGAGGGCCACTCTGGGATGCTGAGAGGTAAAACAGAGAGGAGGTATGATTTGGGGAATTTTCAAAGGTTGGGAGGAAAGGGAATGAGCCCAGCCTTTTACCTTTTTGACATTTAGGAAGGGAAAAGATGAAATATTTGAAAGGGAACGAGTATCATTGGTATAGATGGTGGTTAAAACCATGGAAATAGGGGGGTTCTTCAAGGGAGAGGAGAGACCAGCGGGGTGATTAGTGACAGGATCGCCTGCTTTTGTAGACAGAGAATACGCTATAGAACTCTGCTTTTATGAATTAAAAATACAGCAGCTTTGCCCGGCCGGTGTGGCTCCGTGGTTGAGTGTCGACCCATGCACCAAGAGGTTGCTGGTTCGATTCCCCGTCAGGACACATGCCCAGGTTGTGGGCCAGATCCCCAGTGGGGGCATGCAGGAGGCAGCCAGTCGATGTTCTCTCTCATCGATGTTTCTATCTTTCTCTTTTCTCCCTTCCTCTCTCTAAAAGCAATGAAGAGAGAAAAAAACAGCAGCTTCCAGATTATTACTTTTCAAGTTAATTAGTAGCATTCTATATTTGTTTAGAAACTTACTTTATAATTTTTTTCGGTGAGGCCCTTGTAGATTCTGTAGAGAAGGAAATACCATTGGAATACTTTTGTAGACGTGTCTTTTTGTGTAAGTTTCTGGGCATCGCTTAAGCTGTTCTCTGCCCACAGGAGAGTCACTTCTCTTACCAGCACGTGAGACCGGTGAGCGAAGCCTCAGAACTCAATGGCCTTTCTCCCATGAGCCCAAGTGACACCAAACTGTACTAGTTCAATTTTCTTCCAGTGAGGACTATTAAAAAAAAAAAAGGAAACCCATTATGATGAAGTTCCCTAGGAACAAACAGAATGAAATACAATTCATTTTTCTACCAATAAATATTTATTGAGTCCTGTAAAATTTCATGTCGGTCTCTGGGCAGAGCCCTTGGATACATCTTGCAATATCTGTTCTACTGAAATTTCAGTATTAATCTCCGTGTTTCCATAAAAAGCAATTCAAGTAAAAAAATTAATAGTGAAACAATTGCTAGCATGATGTGCCTTTATAATTATGGTAAATATTTAATGTTTCTCTACAAAATAATTGTATTCTTAATTAGAAACCCAGCTGTCGAAAGTGCAACAAATTAAGTACTCAGATGACAGTAATTATCAAATAAATATATATCTTAATAATTTATGGTGATGGTTTATTTAAAAAGATTAATATAGCAATGAAGCCATTGGGATCTCTATTGTTACATTTCCCTCTTGCAACCATTTCTCCAGCAATAAAGGAGCAATGAGGGGGAGGTAAAGCCTGGATACTGTATCAGGCTTGAGTAGGTCAGCGTAATGTCTGAGAATGTCGGATTTTGGAGTGGAGGGATTTCCAATATTGCACTGTTTCAAAGAATGGCTCAGGGGTAGCAGTGTGTGTTCTGTACTTAGCACCAGAGGTGGAAGGGTTTTATAGAAGAACAGACACTGTTAATTGCCCTCTTTACCCCTTTTGCAGGATCTATCTATGGACAGTACACTGTATCTTCAAGTCACAGAAAGAAAGGGCGTGTTATTCTTGGAAATATTTTTATGAGCCTAGAGAGACAATATTGTGAACAGAACCAGGGCTTAACAATTTAATGTAAAGAACATTCTAGTAATCAGACTTTTTATCAATAAAGAAAAACAAAATCTTAGCTGGAAAGATTTAGGGACATAGTAGCAAGATAGAGAACTGGGAAATAAAAAGGCTAACTAGGTTGGGAATTGATTGGTAACATGTGACTGTTAATTGGTAAGTTAATCTCTTAATTAGAGATTGACTAATGTGGATGGCGTGTTTATCAAGTGATGATACTGGTGGGCAACTTTTACTTTTTAGAAATCAAGTCAATAGCACAATTCCTAGTCCACCAAAATCTCATCAGCAAGGCCACGAATATCGTGCAGCTTAAGGCTTCCTTAAACCGTGGAGCCGGCTCGAAGTCTCTTGGTTGCTCTAAGTTTGTGGTTCAGGCACAGGTAACTAAAAACAGATGTGCTCAGTGAAAACTGCTAGTTTTCTTGTCGAGCTTTGGTGATTTGGGGGTGGGGAGCAAAATCTGCCTTTTACAAACCCTTTGTGCTTTTGTTACAAGCACCGTTTTCCAATCTCAGCAATATTTGCCCACGTTCTACCCAGATGCTTGCTTGCTTGTTTCTCAGAGGATTGCTGACCTAGGTGGAGAGGAGCCGTGGCCTCCTTTTTCTTTTTGTTAATCTCTTTCTCCTGTTGCCTGTTTCCTGTCTGTAGACTTCACATGGCCCCGTGGGATGTGATTTTCCCGCAGAGCAATCGCCTCTTACGATTCTTCTGTTAAACACTCAGCTCTCTGCTAGCCTTGGGGACGAGTGAGTTGGTAGCCCTGGCACATGTTTAGGGTACAGGAGAGGGCAATGACTGGACAGCAAGGAAGAGAAATAACGTAGTTTAAAGACAGAAGTAGCGCCTAAACCCTAAGTCCTAGGGAGGACCGCATTCTTCTAGTGCTGGTTGCTGAAAATGATGCCAACACACGGTGTTTCGTGAGCATCCCCTGTGTGAGGGGAACAGGTGAGATACTGGGAAGCCAATGCGAGACACTGTACCCAGGAGCTTCACAGCCCAACCGCGGCAGGTGGGGGATAAGGAAAGAAATAGCGACAAGGCAATACGCTGCCAGCGATCGCTATCATAGCAAGCTGGGGAGAGAGAGCATCAGGGCAGGAAGTTTCCTGAAAAGCGGCTTTGTCGAGGAGATGTGATTTGAGCTGGTTTTTAAATGCCTTGTGGTAGGAGTTGGGCAAACTGGGAAGGAGGAGGAGGGAGCGCCTTGGGGCCCAGGTCAGCAAAGAGAGGGGGAGCAGGGAGCGCTGCTCAGGTCTCTGGGAGCAGTGGTTCGAGCAGTTTGCACAGAGCTGTGGGAGATGCCTGCAGAGCTTGGGCAGCGCCCGTGGGTGGAGGCCCCTGGAAAACCACTGAGGAGTTTGGGTTCTGTGAGAGCCATGGGAGATTTTTGATCAGGGCTTGTGATGTGCGCGAACTAACGTTTCAGGACAAATAATCTAACCATGATGTGGAGAACCACGTCTCATTCACTGCCTGGAGTGGATGATACTGCTTTGCAAGCCATCCTCCCGTTAGAAATGCAGTTATGGTGCTCAGGCGGGCCCCCTGCATTGTGTTAGGAACCGACCCTCACAGTCTTGTTAGTTGGGAGAGGGCAATGTTTTATCACCAGCTTCCCTTAAATCTACCGGGGAGATGTTTTATCAGCCTTTGAAATGTGGGCTGCATGATGGATATGCGATCGACTCTTAAATACAGTACTGCCGAGCTCAGCCCTGCAATCATGTGGTTATGAAATATTATCCAGCCTGAAACCATAAGGAAAAAAAAAAAAAACCCACTCACAGCACACAATATGAGAGCCTAACCTTTGAAGGGATGTGGAAAAACTGGAGAACCGCTGACTGTGCGAAATGCAAATGAGAATTCCATGTGGAGGGATTCTTCTCCAAGAGCTTTGGGTGTTTTTTTCTCTTGAATGTTCACTCCAGACCACACCACCTGTTTCTGCTCCAAATGTTCCCGAGGCCAAAGGTCTCTGCCTCAGAGATTTGAGGCACCCACATGTGGCCTCCAAGGGAAGGGAAGACGATGGAGGGAGAGAGGATGGACAGAGGGACCTTTTGGTGTTTTGGTTACTAAAAGCTGGGCCGGAAAGCAGTGCTTTCATTGGAAGTCTTGGCAATACTGCATGAAATAATTGGTCCTGCCTTCCTGTCGTTCCTCTGCCAGGTCAGCGTAAGGCTGATTCAAAGAAACCTGAAGTTTGATTTTGACTGGTTACTAAGGGGAGCCGAATGAGGATGGGCAAAGCGAGATTTCATTCATTGCAGAAGCCTGTTCTCCCCACTGTGGCCCTGGGGTTAGCAGTCACAGGGAGAGCAGGGTTGCCAGAGGGAAGGAAGGACGATACAGAACCAGAGAATTTTCCTTACGGTTCTGCACACAGTGAAGTAGCCACTCCGCTGCCTCTGACCTGGGGCCTCTTGTCCCTGTGGCATTCAGTATTCTGACTTCCCCTTTGATTAGCCAATCTCATTTCACCTCCCTGAAAAGTGCAGGCCTCCTCGGTTTTCCTTGCCATTTCGTTCCTATTGTCCACAGACATGGGGCAGCCTTTACATGATTGCTTCTGGTTATAGACTCTTTAAACGACTGACTTGTCATGTCATTTAAGAATAAAGAATACTCAGAAGCTGCCCTGTGTATTACGGGACCCTTGCTGATTGCCTCACTCCCCATCCACCCTCTCAGCTGCTCCTTCATCTCCTCTCCCTCCGGTTCCCTTTCAGGTTGCTCTTGAGACATTCAGAGCAGCTGGTTCTTAAAGTCTGGTCCCCATGTCAGTAGAATTAACACCCCTTGCAAACTGTTAGAAATGTAAATTTGAGGGCCTCACCCATGATCTACTGAGTCGGAAACGGACTGGGCCCAGCCACCTGTGGTTTAACAAGACCCCCAGGTGCTTCTGATGCATGCTAAATTCTGGGTGTCTGAGTTTGAGAAACACTTGTCACACAACAGATGGCTTGTGAAGAGTCTTGATCTTTACCTTTAAAGTGACAAATATACATTTTGTTATCTACCTGGATGCACATCCAGGATGCACAAGAAAAACAGAGTCTGATGCATTTCATCCTCATTTCCACCCATTGTTGACAATTTCTGTAACAAATGGGGAAGCTTAGTACTTTGCAATTTAACAACTAGTTAAACACCATTTAACCCCTTAGCTCTAGCCAATTGCTTTTTCTCCACGCCTGTTTCCATCCCCACCTTTTCCACCAATTCCCTCCGGATGGCTGCAGTCACTCACTATTAGGCTAATTTGCTGCTCTGGGAGACAGTGTTAAGATGCCTCTCTGATTAGGTGGGAACTGATTAAGCAGAAGCTGCTTTGTGCTATTGCTCGGTCAGTGGAGGCAATGAGAGCGCTCCTAATTCCAAGCCTCCTTCCATGCTTCTGTTGTTGTCTCCGCTAAGTTACTTTTCTGTGATCTGACTCATTAGCGCCGGTGACTCCTGAATGCCTGTTCTCATCCTACAGTCCTTCCAGCCACATGTGAAGGACATGTGCTCAGAATCCCTTATAATGATGGTTTCCCGTTGTCTTGAATGCTGGTGACAAGGCGAATGGCAAGATGAAAGCGCAGCTTTGGATAGGAATCATACCTCTTGCGTATGAGGGGTTGGCCCTCCCCCTCACACTCCCCACCCCTTTCCTCTGAGTATTAGCTGGATGGTTAAGCCCTGTCTCTGGGGCCACTAGACCTGAGTTTAAAACCATGTCACTTGACTTCTCTAGGCCTCGATACCTTCTTCTGAAAGACCTGGCAGGAATGGTATTTCTTCAGTGGGTAGCTGTGCTTTCTGATGGAGATCATACATGTGGTTTCTGCAGTAATGCTCCCCAGAGATGAGACTCCTACTCTCACTGGTTTTCAGATCCCCACTCCACTGCACCCTCTTCCCAAAGCACTTTGTTGGCGTTGCTTTCTGGCATTGAGAATTGTGTGTCCGACATTACAGTTACAGTTGACCCTCCCCTTTTGGACGGTGAGCACCTCCAGGCTAGGGGATGGCGTGGTGCACCCTCTCTTCTCCATCGCTGTGGCCAGGTCTGGATAAGCATCAGAATCACTTGAGAGCTTTGAGAAGAAGAACGTTGTGGAGAGTCTGGAACCTATGAATGTCACAGATGTTTTTGCTGCAGGTGGGCCTCAGATTCCAGTTTTAGAATCAATTCTATTAAACCCAACATTTCCTTTTATTTATTTTGTAACATCCTTTTTACTTCCTGGAATGACATGCACAGATAATAGACCTCACACACAATATTTAAAACAAACATAAAACTCTAGCTGTAATATAAAGGAGAAATAAAAATAATTTATAATAAAATCGGTTGTATTTCCATATGTGCACAGCTACCTTAGACGATAATGAAATAGGTGTTTGCTCTTATAATAAATTAGTTTGGATTTAAGAAGTACTCAGCAGAATATTATCAGTAATCATATATAAAAATTTTATAAATAAAGGGCTAATTAAGTCTTTTTATGTATATCACTAAAAATAAGGTAACTGTAACTGTAGACCAATACAGGTGTGTTACAGAAAGGAGTCATTCGTCATGAGTGACATTCCTGAAACTGTCATGATTTTTAGAGACGCTAAAAAACTCTCAGTCAAGTTCTGAATAGAATAAAGCCCTCAATTTAGAAGTTTATCAAATTCCTAGAAAATTCAGTTTATTTGAAACTGAGCAAAATGTTCTCATAAAGTGCAGTTAACTCTAGACTGAGGTGATTATATAAACTTTGTTTTTGCTCTTTTATGAAAGTCGTGTGGGACATGGGACAGTCTGGGTTCTGGGCTCCTGCTCCCCCTCCCCAGACGCCAGCCGAGCCTGCAACCATTGTTAACAACCAAGGCCTCTAGGGGCAGTGCCACTCCACCGAGAACAGAGAGAAAGACATCAGCCCTGAACCAGTGACCTCCAGCAGGCTGTCCCCAAAACATGGTCTTCTGTACATATTTGGTGAATATGAATGATTAGACTTTGAATACTTGAAATAAATGGCACATATGCAAATAAAGTTGATGAATGTGATATCCCCCCACCCCCCAAACCATAATTGGCCTCTGTTCTTTGTCATATTGCAGAAGCCCTGGGGGACTGAAAACTACAAAAGGGCTCTGTTGCACGTTGGGCCCTCTGGGAGCAGGTGCCACCATGGGAGTTTGGGGTGCAAGATGCTCATTAGGGATCAACATCTGGGAAGGGAAAGAAGCAGGATTGGGCAGAAGTTGAAAAGGCCTTAGCCTACCTGGTGGGAAGCCCTGGAATGAGTATTTACAGTCAGGGTGTCTTGCTTTGCACAGATTGCTGGGCCTCAGTCACCAGATGCTCATTGTCGTTGGAACTGCAGGGAGCGTGCGATCTCAAGGAGACTGACTGCTCTCTGCAGCTGAGTCAGACCTTGCCTGGTGTCTGGGCTTGTCCTTCCTCAAAGGAGACTCTGGCAAGCTCACCTCTGGTCTACCACAGACTTTCCTGTACATCCTCAGTTGTGCCTCACGGTAACCCTAGGAGAAGGGCACAATTATCATTCCCATTTTATAGATGACAAAACTGAGGCTTAGAGCATTTTCACTAACTTCCCTGGTTTAAGTACCTAACGAGTGTCTCAGTGAGGACTGGATTCCAGGCCTCCCAAATGTCAGGTCCGCTCAGTGAAGTCCGCATGGGCTTGACAGTTCTCAATCATTCATTCATTCCCACTCATTTGGTTCGTGTGAAGTGCTGTGCCCCAGGCTGTCATGGGACAACAGAGCTGCTAAAAGTTGTCTCATTCAGATTGTTTATTTCGTGGTTGAGTAGCGTACATGAGGTAGATGAGCAGTGAGGTAGAAATATCTGAGCCCTTTTAGATTCCCAGCTTTTATCACTTGATCAGCTTAAGGAATTAATTTAAAAAATCCTTGACATGCCTGATTGCTGCTTGTTTTGTGATAAGATTTTCCTTATAGGTTGTTTCTGGCACGGACAAGGACATTTGATTTAGGGCCTCCTAAAAAGAGCACCTTGGGCCTTCAAGGTATCGCTTCCCAGACTCCAGCCAGCTGGAGGTTGTGGTGAACCGGTGGCTGGCAGCAGCCTCAGGAATGTGCCGTGCACACCAGGAAGCACGTACCCGCCAGGCGCACTGGCCTGGTTCCTTGGCCCCGTGCCCTCTCGCTCGCTCTCTGCTGGGCGGCTTCAGTTCAGGCTCCCAGTGGCCTGCTGAAAGGCTCTCGAGTCATCTCCAGGTCCCGCAGGGGGAACCTCTGTGTTTAATCAAAGACAGGGCATTTTTGCTACTGTGTGTTGGGATCATTTTGTCTTCTGAACAAATCAAATGAAAACTGAATACTAGACTATGAGGTTGTCCATAGGCGAGTTCAGTGAACCCTTAGAATTGTGAACGTTACTAACTCTTAGTATGCTAGTTTAATATTTTTGAGGCCAGAATTCTTTTTTAATAGTTTAGTTTTTAAAAATTACAAAATATATCTTCACTGTTGCAACGAAATCTCCTCTCTGCTCCAATGCTGTTACACCCTTTAGTCATTAATATTAGTAGTTGTGTGTTTATTCAAATGTACACATATATTCACCCACTTTTTTCTTTCTTTTCTGTAAAAATATGATTCTAAATATTTTATGAAGTGCTTTATCCACAAAACAATGTATTATGGACCTTTGCCCTCCAGGTCAATGTAGAGCTTTATAATATCCCATAGTGTGGATGTGTCATGATTTATTCAACCATCATTCCTACTGATAGACATTCCGCTTGTTTCCAGTTTTTGTTATTAAAACAATGCTGCAATGAACACCGTTAGTCCTAATAGTGCTTCGACAGGGACCCCGGAGCGGGGAACGAGGAGGCCAGCAGGATGGAGATGCTCGCTGCTCTCTAGGCGTTCACATTGTAGTGGCGGGAGCTGGGTACAAACAGGGAAAGCAATACATAAAGTAGGAAATAGCAGCTAGAGATAAGGGCTCTGAGAAGAATAAAGCAAGAAGCTGTATGGAAGGAAAGGCCTCTTTCAGGAGGTAAGTTTACGCTGAGACCACAGGACGGGGAGACGGCCCTGGACACCTGCAGTAAGCAGTGCAGGCAGGGAGGCAGGCTCTTGTTTTGGGCTCGTTTATTAATGGAGCCTGCAGACAACCTGCAGAAGTTGTAGCGACTCACGTTCCCGTCTTGGAGCCCTGTTTCCCACATCCTCTTCCGCTGTAGGTGTTGTTAGTCTTTCAAAATTTTGCCAATCCACTGTGTGGAAAGTGGTATTTCCCAGGGTGCTAAGGAGGTTTAAATAGCTTTTTATATGTTCATGACCTTTTCACATTTCTCTTCCTTCAATATTGATGTTGTCATTAAAAAAATGGGTTATCTAGCCTCTTCTGACCATTTTGTAGCTTTTGTTGACTCTTTAAAAAAAAAAGATTTTAAAAAGAGAGAGAGGAAGGGACAGAGAAACACTGATTTGTTGTTCCGGTTATTTATGCATTCATTGGTTTATTCTTGTATGTGCCCTGACCAGGGATCAAACCCGCCACCTTGGCATGTTGGGATGATGCTCTAACCAACTGAGCTACCTGGCCAGGGCTGTCTGTTGCCTCTTACATGTCCTGGCTTATTTTCTTTCTTTTTTTTAAGAGAACTTTATTTATTATTTTAATTTTTCTGTTTTTATTGTTTATAAAGAGAAGGGAAGGGAGGGAGAGGGAGAGAGAGAAACATCAATGAGAGAGAACATCGATTGGCCGCCTCATGCTTGCCACTCACTGGGGATCTGGCCCACAACCTGGGCATGTGCCCTGACCAGGAATTGAACTGGTGACCTCTTGGTACATGGGTTGACGCTCAACCACTGAACCACACCGGCCAGGCCCTGGCTTATTTTCTCTTCATCTTTCTTCAGTCTCCACTACTCAAACTTCTTTCCTTCAGCCCTAGAGAGAAGTAATCCTTGTTAATCCTTAGGCCTCGGCCTATGAGCTTTTCTTTTTTCTTTTTCTTTTTTTGTTAATCCTCACCTGAGGATCTTCACTGATTTTTAGAGAGAGTGGAAGAGGGAGAGAGAGAAAGAGAAACATTGATGCGAAAGAGACACATGGACTGGTTGCTTCCCGCATGACCCCGACTGGGGCCAGAGATCAAACCTGCAACCGAGGTACATGCCCTTGACCACAATTGAACCCGAGACCCTTCAGTCTGCAGGCTGATGCTCTAACTTCTGAGCCAAACCAGTCAGGGTACTATGAGCTTTTCAAAGGCCAAAAACCATGTCTGGAGTCAGAAAAAGAAAGTTTTTATTGGCTTCTTGAATGCTGAAAGAAAACTGCAAAATCGAAGGCAATGTATATTTAATCAAATGCCTATAAAACCTAACTTTATGTCAACTAGTCATTTACAACCCAATTCAGTATATAGTTACTTATAACTCAAATAAAAGTAATGTCTATTTAGTGTGGGAGGTGGTATACTTTTTACATTTTTAATGTGGTGCTGGGCAAAGCCTCTAAAGGAAAGAGTGATCGGTGGCCTTGGAGGGTTTTAAGCCACCCTCGAATCTCCCAGAATGCCTTAACAGAAAACGTTTTCTTCATTCTGTGTGTCTCCCAAGTTCCCTAATCTCTCCTTTTCTGTGCTCCGTCTTGGCTTTCTCTGCTTTCTCAAGCCTCTAGGTCACTTGCAGGTCTGCGTTCAGGCTTCTGCTCCTGCGGTTCCCGGGACCGTCCAGCTCCTCAGCTCGCACGTTAGCCTGGTATTCTTGGGGCTATTGACTGTTCTCTTCTGGAAGCTCTTTGCTTTCTTTATTTTGCTCATTTTCCCTTAGTTTTCCTTCTACCTTTCTGACCATTTCTCCTTCCAACTCATTGTTGGTTCTTCACTGATTCTTCCCTGACCCTCTTCCACCCTTGGCTAACTTCAGCAATTCCTTGGCATGACTACTCTCACTATTTGCATATACTGCCTTGGGTCCTTTGCAGAGGAAAAAGAATGTAAATTTTCAAAAGAATCTACACACCCCTCCCACCACCACAAACAACAAAAGCAATCCCTGACTTAACCCGAGAGTATTTTAAAACTGATTTGCAAACCATGAGTGGGTTGTGAATAAATATCATGGGCAGGGACTACATTAAAAAAAGAGAAAGAACAGAAAATATAATTTTACATCACATGTACTGAGGTAGATATTTTTTCATGAAACTTTTGTTCAAGTTCTGTGTTTGTGTGTTAGAACTGGCATCATCATTTGTGGGGTCCACTCCGTGAAAACAAAAAATGTGGGACCCCTTGGAAAAGAATCGTTGGGAATTTCAGGATGGCCACAGCAGAGTGCTTTACCGAGAGTGGAGTCCTCTGCTCTCGGGGCCTGTGCAGCTCCTCCGAGAAGCCAGCCCTGCTGGGTATGTAAGTGTGTGGCCTGGGTTGAGATGTAAAATTACTTTGTTACTATGGGTTGCAGGCAAATGAGTTTCAAAGTCACATTCTAATGTGTGCCAAGAGTCACGTGAGATGTGGCTGTGGACACCCTGCGTGGGTGACTAGTTCTGAACCGTCTGCATCAGCAGGTCTGCTCTGGGCTGCTCACCTCCACCTTGCCAGCTGGCTGCATGCTCTCCATTCCTGCCTGCATGGGCCCAGTTGGTTCTGCCGGCCCCAGTATCTCAGCTTTCTCATCTCCTGTTCACCCCTCCCTGGCTTGTTTAGCCAGTCTGGGAAGACCCCTCCTGGGAGCCCCTTGGGGAATGGCTTGGACACTGCTTACTATTAAATGCTAAGTTTTTTCTTATTTTCAACCCAGCTGTCTCTCTCCTCAGCATCACTCTACCTATTCTTAAAAACTCTACCTGGATGTCCCTCACGTGCTTCAGACTCATCTTCAACCTCACCTTTCCGTCCCCTGCCAAGCCTGCTCTTCCTCCTCTATTCAGTGTGGTTGGTGCCACTACTGTTGACTCAGCTGTCCAAGCTTAAAACTGTGGGTTATTCTTTATTCTTCCATTTTTCCTTCTTCTCTGCCTCCTCATATCCCAAGAGTTGCCAAGTGTGGTCGGCTTGGCCTCCCACGTAAGTGCTCTGAGTGTGTGCTCTCTTCCCAAGTCTAGCAGACGGTCTGCCCCTTGGCAGGCATGCAAGGCCCTCTCACTGCCTTCTCCTCCTCAGCTCCCCTGCTCCAGCTCCGCGTCTCTTCCCCAGAGTTCTTGGGCTTCTCAACCTCGAGCCCTAGCACCTTCTTCCCCGCCTTCCCCTGACCCGGGACATTTGGAAATGATGATGGGGGGTGGGCACAACTCTAGTTATCATAACGATTGGGAGTTGCTGCCAGCAATTACTAGGTGAGGTCAGAGATGGTAAATATCCTGCAGCGTGTGGGACAGTCTCTCAAACAGGGAATGGTCCCACCCAGAACTGCAGGTAGCCACCCTGTTGAGAAACACAATGGCGCTGTTGCAGCCTCTGTCCTTTGTGCCTGCCATTCCTGTGGCCCGAGATGCCCCTCCCCAGCCTCTGCCTGGGGAACTCCTGCCTGTCTTTGAGTTCCAGTTTAAAAAACGCCACTTTCTCTCTGAAGTCTCTGGTGCTTCTTTTACACCAAAGTTAATCAGTTCCTCCACTTTGTTCCAGGCTGCCTGTACCGCCTGCGGAGCACTCCTTTGAGTGTGCCTTTCCCTGCAAAAGGGCTGGTTTGTTCAGCTTTGTAGTCCCTGCACCTGGCATAGTGCCGGTAGGTAGTGGGTGTGCAATAAGGTAAAGAGGGTGGAATGGCTGAAAGAAATGAAACTATAGCCTTTCATCTGTGCAATTCTTGGATTGGGCTTTACTTGTCACCCTTGAATTTTATCGTCTCTTTCCTCCCCTGCCTCTCTGTCTCTCCTTTCCTTTTGCAATTGCAGCCTTTCTAACTCTGGCATGCGCGTCTTCATTACTACAGATTGGCCATCTTCCATAGTCACAGTCATCTGCGGTTCCTCGAGGCATCTAGGAATTGAAATAGATCTTGGCCATCTTTGCTCCCGAGGTGTGATTGCAGTAGTTACAGCTCCTGTTTCCAAGGCAACAGCCTTCTGGTTAGAGTAGAGTGCTTCTCTCAGTGCATCTCCACAGTCCTGCGGCTCCTCTCTCCACATTCAAACTCCCCCTGCCTTATTGTATAGGAAAGGCCAGTTTACATTAGAATAGGGCAGGGCAGAATGTGACTCTGTTCTCGCAGTTTTAAACGTTTCAAGGAAGCATGCTATGTCTACAGAAGGCAGCACGTATAATAGTGCGTATCCTACCAACACACCTGTGCAAGGAGCGCCCAGATCGAGCAGCACCCAAGGCTTGAGGATTTTTTGTGGAACTGTTGGATATATTTTTTTCTAATGTTCATTTCTTATTTTATCGAAGAATCACATTTCTTTTAGAAACCAACCTTAAGCTAAGATCCTGTGAGAGGGGGCCTGATTTAAGAGCCCTGGGTTAGAGAGGGAGCTTTAGGTGGTTCCTATTTGAAATAGCCATTTAAAAATGCTGGCTCCCCAGCATTAGGGGGCTTCCCGTGGATCAGCTGCTAGGGCTGATGGACTCACTCTGTTGTTTAAAAGCAGCGCATATTGGGAACGCGTCAGCCCAGGCTGATTCCTCAAGCCCACCAGAAACAGATGCATGCAGACATGCAGACCCTGCTCCTTACCCCATTTCCCAGTCTCTCTCATCGATCAGTCCATTTCTCTCTCTCTCTCTCTCTCTCTCTCTCTCTCTCTCTCTCTCCCTCCCTCCCTCTCCCTCTCCCTCTCCCTCTCCCTCTCTCTCTCTCTCTCTCTCTCTCTCTCTCTCTCTTGTCACAGCTCTTGTGTGTCTGTTAGTACAAAAGGGATTTTAGAATCAGATCTCTTCGCCTGTCATCCATGCTGTATGACTATATACAATTTCTTTCACCTCTCTGGTCTCAATTTCCTCACCTATAAAATGGGAATAATATACTCCTTTAATAGATATAAAATAGGGAGTAAATGAAACAACGAATGTGAAAAATGCTAGCATTGTGCTTGGTTCACAGAATGTCACAATAAATGATAGTTTCCTCTTTTTTATTATTCTTTTTTAAAATGAATTTATTGGGGTGACGTCAGTTAATAAAATTATAGGTTTCAGGTATACAGCTCTATAATTCATCATCTGTAGATTGTATTGTGTGTTCACCACCCACAGTCTAGTCTGCTTCCGTCACCACTTATCCCCTTTTTACCTTCTTCTGCCTCCTTCCACCTTTCCCTCTGGAGTCACCATACTGGTGTCTATGTCTATGAGGTTTTTTTTTCTTCTTAAGCCCTTCCCTTTTTTCACCCAGCCCCCCAACGCCCCTTAGTTTCCTCTCTTTTATTACCCAAAGCTGAGACTTGTCAGAGCCTTCATCAAGAATTCCTGGATAGTTTGTCACCTAGGTGAGCTCTTTGCCTCCTGCTTCCTGTGCCCCAGTTTATCTCCAGTGCTTGCTTCTTCCGTTTTTCTTCCTGATCCGCAATTCTGCCTTTACTGTTCTCATCTCAAAAAGGTCAGTAGGTTTTCATGGCATATCTGCTAAAGTCTGGCGAAGAAGGACTTCATGGGTTGGCTCTAGAGCTCTGGACTCTGCTGCCACCCCGAGAACCGCGTCATTTCAGGGAATAGAAGCACGGCGAGGTGCGTGGAGCAGTGTCTGAGACGAATTTAGGCCTTTGAGGGACACACATGACCTCCTCCAGGCGAACCAGGTGTCCCTCTGGTGCACCTTAGGCTTCGCTGCCTCTGTGCTCACCAGGGGCAGTGCCTTCTCATTGGTACGTCATCTGGGCATTTTAAACACAGACTCCTTTGCTCTGGGCCATGGAGAAGGAGGTGGTTGGCAGCTCTCTGGCCCCTCTCTTCGTGTCATAATCTGTTGGGTTCCTCAGCCTTGCCACAACCTGAGACATTTGACCCCTACCTGGAGATTCTGTCCCATCTGCCTTGGATGATTTAAGGAGTTCCAACTGTAACTCCAGGACTCTGGGTCAAGTCAAGTCTAGCCGTGTCTTTGTGTTTTATGTTGGAAAATGGGCTTTGGTTTTGTTCCCAACTTGTAATTTCAACCTTGCTCCTGATTATGATGGCTCTTTCTCAGCTCCTCCCTTGGTGACTTACTTGTCCCCTGCTCCTCTGGAATGGCTCCCTCCCTTGGAACCCCAGAGGCGAGGGTAGGTTTCCAGTCCCTGCAGACAGACTTCTCCACACTCCTGCTGCTTTGTTTTGGACACTCCTGCTTTAGCCCGAGGTCAGCTGCTTACTCATAACCTGGGCTCATACATTCCAGGTACTCTGTCTAAAGGAACACTCGCCGCTTAGCCCCTGAAAATGTCACGCTGAAAGAGCATTTAGGGCAGAGGAGCTGAATAGACACCTCTCCAAACAGGACATACAAATGGCCAAAAGACATATGAAGAAATGCTCAACATCACTAATCATCAGAGAGATGCAAATTAAAACAACAATGAGGTATCACCTCACACCTGTCAGAATGGCCGCCATCAACATATCATCAAACAACAAGTGTTGGCGAGGGTGTGGAGAAAAGGGGACTCTAGTGCACTGCTGGTGGGAATGCAGACTGGTGCAGCCGCTGTGGAAAACAATATGGTGTTACCTCAAAAAATTAAAAATTGAACTTCCATTTGACCCAGTGATCCCACTTCTAGGAATATACCCTAAGAAGCCTGAAACACCAATCAGAAAGAATATATGTACCCCTATGTTCATAGCAGCACTATTTACAATAGCTAAGATCTGGAAACAGCCCAAGTGTCCATCAGTAGACGAATAGATAAAAAAGCTGTGGTACATATACACAATGGAGTACTATGCAGCGATAAGAAAGAAAGATCTCTTATCCTTTGAGACGACATGGAGGGACCTGGAAAGTATTATCCTAAGTGAAAGAAGCCAAGCAGAAAAAGACAAATACCACATGATCTCACTTATATACGGAATATAATGAACATAACAGTCTGAGGAAAACAGTAGACCCAGAAACATGGAAGTAGGGCACAGACTGACATCCCTCAGAAGAGGGGGTGGGGGAGGGGTGGGAAGAGATAAACCACAGAACTTATATGCATGTATGCATGACCAATGGACATGGACAACTAAGCCGGGGACGGGGTGGGGGTGGGGTGGGGAGGGAGGTGCCAATGGGGTAAAAAAGGTAAAATATCTGTAACAAAAAAATAAATAAAAAAATTTATAGAAAGAAAAAAGAAAGAGCATTTAGTACACTCCAGTTGGAACTTGGCTATCTGGCCTCTTACCTGTCTAGAACAAGGTGGAAAATCAAGTAGCAGTCTGAAAAACAGAGCTGTGATCAGCCAAATCCAGATGTCTTACAGAGGTGAAGGATCACATTCTCGACTCCTCGAAGGCCAAGAGCCTTATCCTCTTACTTTAGATACACTGTTGCTAAGTTTTATCTGATTGACTTTTAAGTGCACAATTATTAGAAACAACCAGTTACAACAGGGAGGAAAGACAGCCTAACAGAAGAGGAACGCTGGGGAAAATGATAAAAGCATAAAAGGGCTGAAAAATTACATTAAAAATTCTGTAGTGATTAGTATTTTCAAACATGCTGAGAGCATCTTTGAAATACAGGCTGTCCACAATGTTGACCCTTCACCACTGGCAAAATGTGTTATTACTGTCCTTCTGAGCTTCTCAAGAAGGCAGGGAAGGCTGCTACTACACATTTAAAGAAAATTTCCACCAGGAATGGCGAGTAGAAAAATTATTTTAACATTTATAAGGGATGAACTTTTATTCATTCATTTATTTAATATTTAATGAGCATCTATTACTCGCCAGGCACTGTTCCAGGTGCTGAAGATACATTAGAAAGCAAAACAGACAAAATCCTTGCCTTCCTGGAGATTAATCCAGAACACCAAGTTATCTACCGCAAGTGATTCTCCGCGACCTGAGAGGCTCATACTTAAAAAATATATATTTTTAATAGATTATATAAAATGTTTTTCTATGTTGCACATAGATTAAATGGAAAAAAATTATTTTTAAGATGTTCAAAACTGGCTGTATGAATGTCATGTACCATGTTGAAAGTCTCTTTGGAGCTTACCCTAGTTATTTTTCATTACAACAGGAAGTAGGACGTGGGTTTTGTTGTTTGCAGGTGGGGAAATGGCAGAATGGAGAGGTGTAATGACTTGCCTGAGGTTTTACAGGGTTAGCGACACCCTTTTATGCCCACACTGGATGATTTCTCACTTCCAAGTTCAGGTTCCCAGGTTGGTACTGTCATTCAGTTTGTATAAAGAAAAGGGAAGAGAAAGTCCAGGTTTTCTTTTCTTTTCTTTTCTGTTCAAATTTTAAATATAAAAGGTAAAAAAGTAGAGTGATTTTAATGTTTGTGTAATCAGTTCTAAAATGAATTCCTCCCCCATGGCTTTCTGGGTGAGATAGCAGACTTAAGACCTACTTGTATATTAGTGGCTTAACTGACTCTCTTAAGGATATAATTTCACTTTCCCTACCTCTTCCCCCTCTGGCATGCTTATGGAAAGCTCTTAGCTGTTATTTGAGGCTTTTTAAATGATCAAAATGAAACAGCTACTGTAGCTTTTGTTTTGGTCCTTAGAAAGGACTGAAATTGGTGGTGGTCAGCGAAGGATTCTTTAGATGGTCACCCTGATTGGTCCTTGAAAGGCCGTGAGTTCAGCCTGGCCAGGCAGCCGGCACCTCAGACAGGTTCCAGTTGCCTGAGCAGTGCCTTTGCTGTGAAAACACAGGCTTCATGGCCGCTCTCCCCGTGTCTGCAGTCAGTGTGACTCTGCTCGGAGAGGGAGCGTTTGATGGATTACTTCTTACTGAAGGTTATTTTTATAGGGATATGTCATATGCTTTGCATTCTAGACTGAGTTTTAATTACCTCAAACCAAATATGTAGGCTTTAAATTTTAGCCCTTGGAGGATGTGATAAAATACTTTTACTACTGAAGTTCAATTTGGGAAAACATAGGTGGTGTGTTACACGGCTAATAAAGCCAAAGGGTTGAAATATGATAAAAGATCTTTCTTTTGTCTTTCTTTCTAATGTCATGGAATTATGTGCTCTTTCAAATGATAAAGGAAAGTGATACCCATTGGCTTGCAGTAGTCTCTTGGCAACATTTAATATGCTCCATTCATAAATGGTCTCAATTATAATACGCTCTGCATATGAGAAATCCTATACTTAGGAGTTAAAGAATCACAAAACAAAACACTTAGTCATTTTTATTAGACAAGGCAGAGGCAGTAAAAAAAAAAAAGAGAGAGAGAGAGAGAAAGAGAGAGAGAGAGAGAGAGAGAGACAGCCCAAGCTTTCATTAAAAAAACAGCTTTAATTTAAGGAAGTACATTATCATTTCTGTGACTAAAATAAGAAAAAAACTACCTGGAATGGGTTAATGATGTGTTTACTCTTCATTGGATGTTGGCTATGATGAGATTAGGGGTTGATGTTGGACAGAGCAGTTCTATTCTGCAGGAGGCTTGCTGGGTCTCAGTGTTTTTGGTGGCTCACTTTCACCTCTTGTCATCCAGCCAAGTCAGTGGTAATGACTATTTAAAAAGTTTAGTGTCTTTAAAGTAGAGTCTTTGTTCTTTTTGTTTTTTTGTTTTTTTAAAGACTTTCTTTTCTTTAGAGCAGTTTTAGCTTCACAGCAAAATTGAGAGGAAGGTGTAGAGATTTCTCAAACACCCCTGTCCCAGACATACCTCCAGGATTATCAACTCCCTTCACCAAGTGGTATGTTTGTTCCAACAGATGAAATTATGTTGACACATTACAATGTAATTTTTTTTAAGAAAAAAATTTGTCCGGCCGGTGTGGCTCAGTGGTTGAGCATCGACCCATGCACCAAGAAGTCACCGGTTTGATTCCCAGCCAGGACACATGCCCAGGTTGTGGGCCTGATCCCCAGTGGGAGGCATGTAGGAGGCAGCCAATCGATGTTGTCTCTCATCTATGTTTCTATCTCTCTCTCCCTCTCATTTTCTTTCTGTAAAATCAATAAAGGAAAAAAAAAAAAACATTTAAAAGAAAAAAAACCCTATTAAATCTGACCTAGTAATTTTATCCTAAGTATTATGTTCTGTTATCTGGAGTCATGGGTTTTGATTTCCTGAACTATAAAAATGTGAATTTTCTATTCACCCTCAGGGGTCTGGGAGAAGATAGGTTCTCCTTTCCGAAGTGCTGTGAAGGACTCCAGTGCCCAGGTATGTCCTGTCTTTCTTCGTGGAGGAAGGATGAGGACCAGATGAGATCTTTGTTAGATGGATGAAATGGGCGTTAGGGCAGAAGAAAGACTCTCCTTCTGTAAGGATACCCCGAGTGACGGGCAGGAAAGCTGTTTCATGTTATGGATTACTTATTGTAGATCTTGATTTCAGTGAAAATTGATACTAACAACACAAAAAGAATGATGTTATCAAACTAACATCAAACACTGACTGTGGATGCTAAAAACATAGGAAAAATTCTTTCAAGAAATTTAGGGTTCTTTCTATTTAAGGAACAGATACGAAAACAAAAGAAAGTTGTCGGATTCAAAATGCTTCAAGGGATACATTAGTTAGGATACTGTCTACGTTAAAATAACAACACAGCAGTGTGTTTTATTCTCATCTGTGCAGGTCTGAGCATGAGCAGACCAAGTCTGAGAAGATCGCTTTTTAAAAAAAAACTCATCTTTATTGTTGAATGTATTACAGATGTTTCTTCCTTTTTCCCTCCTTGACCCCCTCCTCCTCAATTCCGCCCCCTCCGGCCTTCCCCACACTATTGTCAGTGTCCATTGGTTATGCATATATGCATAGAAGTACTTCGGTTTATCTCATCCCACCCTCCCTCCCCTCTTCCCTTTGAGGTTCATCCGTCTAACAACCAATTTGTACTTCTTAATTCCTTCATCTTTTTCACCCAGCCCCCCAGCCCCTACCCATCTGGCAAGCAACAAAAAGTTCTCTGTAGAAGATCACTTCTTAATGTTGGGGATGAATTCGTGTTCTCTTGTACTATGCTGCCATCTCTATCACACACCTTCCAGCTAAGAGGGCTGCCCCAGTTTCTATCATTATAGCCCAAGGGAGTAAGAAAGAACAGGGCAGCCTCCTTAAAACATCGTGTGGCTCATATCCCACTGCCCACACCAAGTCACATGACTACTGACCTGCAAGGAGGGCTGGGAGACATTGGCAGTCATGTGCCCAACTAAGCTTTCTATCTCTCTGGAGGAAAGGGAGAATGGGAATGGGGAGTCAACTAGGAGCCTCTCCACACAGGATTGGTAGCATATATTCTTCAGTGTTGCTGTACTTACTGTTTCTTCCAGGCGAATTCAGACTCGACAGTACACCTTTTAGAGAGGCGTAATTATTATTCACAGACAACACCAGACCATATCATGCAATGTTTACATCTTTTTTTTTTTTCTAATCCTCACCCGAGGACATTTTTCCATTTTTTGTTCAGTTAGAGTGGGAGGGAGAGAGATAGAAACATCAGTGTGAAAGGGACACATCAAGTGGTTGCCACCTACATGACCCAACCAGGGCCGCGGACAAACTGCAACCGAGGTACGTGCCCTTAGCGGGAACCAAACCCGGGTCTCTCCGGACCGCAGGCCGACGCTCTAACCGCTGAGCCAATCTGGCCAGGGCCAATGTTTATATCTTGCTTAATGTATTGCTCAGATGCTCATGCTGGGAAAATAAATTTTGAATGCATTGCCATTAAGTTAAAAGCAATTGTATTTTCTTTAAACATGTTTTTTTGTGTTTTTTTTTTTATCCTCACCCGAGGACATTTTTCCATTTTTTGTTCAGGTAGAGTGGGAGGGAGAGAGAGAAACAGAGAGAGAGAGAGAAAAACATCGACGTGAAAGGGACACATCGAGTGGCTGCCTCCCGCACAACCGACCAGGGCTGGGGACAAACTGCAACCGAGGTACGCGCCCTTAGCGGGAACTGAACCTGGGTCTCCCAGGACCGCAGGCCGATGCTCTAACCGCTGAACCAAACCGGCCAGGGCTTTAAACATGTTTCTTTTTGTGAGTGTGTGGGAAGAACAAACTCATTTTGGCGAGTTGGAATTTTCATACTGAATTTCTGTGAGGACAAATCTATATGCATCAAAATGAGAAAAGACCTCAGATAGGGCAAACTCTGAGGAATAGGTCAAAGTATTTCATTCTGGCCTGGCTGCTGTGGCTCAGTGGATGAGCGTTGTCCCATGGACCAAGAGGTCCCCAGTTCGATTCCCAGTCAGGACACATGCCCAGATTGTGGGCCAAATCCCCAGTGGGGGGGTGTGCAGCAGGCAGCCAGTTGCTGTTCTCTCTCATCGATGTTTCTGTTCCTCTCTCCCTCTCTCAAATCAATAAAGAAAAAAAATTTTCTTTAATTAAAAAAAATGTATTTCATTCTGGATGAAATTTGATCCTGGAAGTGTCAGTGGTCGGTCATTGGGGTTGACTTGATGATGTTGACTCTTGGAATGGAGCCAAAACATTACAAACTCATTTATAACTTCCCCTACCCCTGCAAGTAACCATATTAATAAGTAATTTTAGGACTTGGGTTCTAAAATAACCTTATTAAAATAGAGTGATGTCTCTTGTTTCTCTACGAGGAGATAGTGCCAGAAAGCTCTGCCATTTATTCCTCTTTGGCTACTTCCTGTCTGGATTTTGTTTATTGTTCTCTGCCCAGAGTGCTCTATCACTCCTACTGTATGGCCAGGAAAGCTTGTTTGTATTAAAGTTTGTGAATATTTTATTCTGCTTGGTAGGAAGTGAGCTGTCACTGACACTGATCCTTGTAAAGCCTGGCACACTCCATACATTGTATATTTTTAGTGGAGGTTTCTAGATCTGTGTGTGTTTGTGTTTTGCCCCTGGTTTCCCCCCTATTCTGTCAAAGGTGATTTTTGACAACTGAGCTTTTTCGGATCCTCCTAAAGGTGAACTAGACTTACCGGCTCTGTCTTGCGGCCATCTATGAAGAGTCAGCAGGCCCTGTCTCTTGTTTAATCTGGAGCAAATGTCCTTGTTGGCTTAGTGTATATTGTGTCTCCAGCAATGTTCTGGTCTTTTGTTTGGCAATAAAAAGTCTCAGAGTCTTTAGGGTCCTTTGTTGTCACTGTACCGTAACATTCTTCAGGAGATTCATCAGTAATGAGGACCACTACAGAAGAACAGGCTATCAGTTGTCGTCAGAGCTTCATCTTTGGCATAAAAACTTAGGCTAAGAGTTTTAGAAAAGACTGTCTGTTTTTTGTTTGTTTGTTTGTTTTATTGGTTAACTGGAAAGCCTTTGATGAATTTCCCTTTAAAAGATTTTTTAGTTCAGGTCTCTGCTTCCAGGAAAGGTGTTACTACCCTTTTTCACGGGAGGCCACGGAGATGAGTGATTTTGTTTAAGGTCATATAAAGCAGTAATGGCCTCTCTCTTCATTGTACCACATTATTTTTAATGTTATAGTAAGTGACTCTCTGTTTATAGATGAGCAGAGGGCGGCAATAGGCTCCAGGAGGTACTTTGGGATTTCAGATATAGTGAGAGCCAGAGAAGGCAGACGGCCTCCATCGTGAGTCCCTCCTGCTGGCATCGTGGTGTCTCCAGCGCCAGCTCTGCCCCTGGACCCAGGCTCTGCAGCACACGCTTGTCGCCTGTTGAATTGACTGTGAATCAAAGGAGAGTTTAACAATGAAAAAGGAAGAAAAAAGATTTGAAAGAGAAGTTTTTTTAGGTAGCCTAAGGAGGGTTAGATCAGCTTAGGTAGAGAAGGTAAAGAGACATTATTTGCAGGAGTTTGGAAAATAATGGTGCACTAGAAAAGAGGAACCTAGAGTTCCTTCCTTCCTTCCTTCCTTCCTTCCTTCCTTCCTTCCTTCCTTCCTTCCTTCCTTCCTTCCCTCCCTCCCTCCCTCCCTCCCTCCCTCCCTCCCTCCCTTTTCTCTCTCTCTCTCTCTCTTCTTTTTTGTTTTGAACCTAGAGTTATTTCAAAGCTGGACTTTTAACTCGCAAATCTTTTAAATGCCTGTTTGCCCTTGCTGCTTAGGTTTATGAAACTATTTTTATAATGAGGAGGTTGGATCTGTTGCTGTGTATGTGCTCATTGTGCAGCTGGGAGGCTGCCAGAGAATGCAGGTATGCACATGGGAGCACACACGTGTGTGTGTGTGTGAGCAGGAGCTGATCACCTGAGGCCCAGGTAGGAAGGATGCCTGACTTAGTGGACAACCTTGCATCTCCAGAGCCCTAGGACCACCCTGCTGTTGACTCACTAGTTAATATGGTTAAAGTGCTTGGACAATAAACTCTCACATTATTGACTTTATAGCAGGAATGTGTTGAAGAGCTGGGAGGAAAGTTTTAGAAATAGATTTTATGTCCAGGTCCCAAGGTTTTTGTGACTGGTTGAGATCTAGATAACGGAAACTTTGGCTTCTCAGTTTTTGTGTATTGGAAATTCTTCTTCAGGGTTCCCAGAGCCTTTCATGAGTGTCTCCTTAGAGCAATGATTACATTTCTACCCTACAAAAAAAAAAAAAGAAAGAAAGATACTGAAACATAACAAGAAGACATATTTTAAACACCATTTAAAAGAAAGTAGAACATGGCTTGGTGGTTGAGCGTCGACCCAGGCACCAAGATGTCACTGGTTTGATTCCCGGTCAGGGCACATGCCCAGGTTGTGGGCCAAATCCCCTGTGGGGGGCATGCAGGAGGCAGCCAATCGATGTTTTCTCTCATCTATGTTTCTATCTCTCCCTTTCCCTTCCTCTCTGTCTAAAATCAATAAAGAAAAAAAAAATAAAAGAAAGTGGAACAATCACTAATCATTAGGAAAATGCAAGACAAAAACCACAATGAGATATCACTTCATACTCATTAGTACGACTATTATCTGAGAAACAAAAATCAAGAAGTAGGAGATGGTGGTATTGGAGCCCTGTGCATTGGTGGTGGGAATGTAAAATAGTGCAGCTGCTATGGAAAACAGTATGGTGGTTCCTCAAAAAAATTAAACATAGAATTACCATTTGATCCAACAATTCTATTTCTGAGTAGATACTCCAAAAATTGAAAGCAGAGACTCGAATTAATAGTTGTACACCAATGATCATAGCAGCATTATCACAATAGCCAAAAGATGGAAACAATTCAAATGTCTATCAGCAGATGAATGGATAAACAAAATGTAGCATATCCATACAATGGAATATTATTCAGCCTTAAAAAGGAATGGAGTTCTGATACATGCTACAACATGAACAAATCTTGAAAACACATGTCCTTTCCAAAGGACACATATATGGTTTTACTTATAAGCAGAACCTAGAGTTGTCAGATTCACAGAAACAGAAAGTAGAATTGTGGTAACCAGTAGGTAGGAGGAGGGGACAAGGTGGAGTTATTGTTCAATAGGTACAGAGTTTTCATATAGGATAATGAAAAAATTCTGGAGATATTGGTAATGATTACATACAAATATGAATGTATTTAATGCCACTGAATTTTACACTTGAAAATGGTTAAATTGGTAAACTTCTTGTTATGTATATTTTGCCACAATAAAAAAGATTTGTGTAAAAAAAAAAAGTTGTTTTAGAATACTAAAAATAAAAGCGAAGAAAAATGGAACTGAAAAAAGTCATGACTGTTTCCCCCAAGATTTACAGTAATCAGTGAAATGCTGACTAGTAGTGTTGTGTTGATTCTCTAAGTTTAATCAAGTAAAAACCTTCTCTGTGTGTCTTTGTTTTTAAAAGAATACCTCCGAAAACTATTGTCAAGTCATATTGAACTGACCAATATCCAGCTTTCCTAGGTGGGTCTACATGGTACCCTCATTTGGCCAACCGACTTCCTTTGCAAAAGGACCTAAAGAGAATGGATCACCTTGACTTGAAAGAAGTCCCATGCAGTCTGGCAGCCTCCTCCAAGCTCAGGCACCTGCATTTTAATCTCTAAACCTGTGCGAGCATTATACTTTCTTCTTAGGGGTCAGATTAATGTTTTTACCCATTTTTCTGTTTTTATGAAGACTAGGCTGCTTTTAGAGGTTTAGAGACATCTACTGACTTCTTTGTTTTCTGCACCTGCAGAGGTATGCACAGCATGAATCCAGTTTTTTCTCGTCCCTTCCATTGTTTAGACTTTGCCTTTAATCTGTGTCCTCTGAGGAGACTGACGTTCCTCTCAGCATGGTTCACTATTTATTGGAAATGCATGGAAGTCTTGGACTGGGGTCATGTGGCTGGTTCAGGTTTCACAGAAAGTAACTGGCTTAAAGTGGGAGCTTTTTTAGTTCTGATTATGCGCAGACCCTTGTACCGCCTTCTTTTCTTCTGCCATTTTCTGAAATATCTAGGCCTCTGTTTTAAATTTATTTTATGGGACATTAATGCATTTTTGTATTCACGATGTCTTTTTCAGAATGAATCTTAAAGTGTATTTAAATAAAAAAATTAAGCCTGAAAGTATACATTTAACCTAAGGTTCATGATCGATCGATCTATCGATCGATCTATCTATCTGTCATCATCTATCTATCTCCCCCCTTCATCTTCCCCACGTCAATTTATTTCTTCATATAATGATTATGTGCTCTTTGGTTTTGTTACTTTGATGTATATAGTTCTGTTCAAATTGTCTTATCTTTAGGCTCTGCTGTGCCTACATGTACCTTTTTAAAGCTGTCAGTATATGGAAAATATCTACATTTTGGAGCCTTAAAGATAAAAGGTCCTTTAAGACAAAAGCCAAAGAGACATAATAGAACTAATGATCATGACATTTAAGGGCTAGTCTTGTTTTCAGCTCACACACCTAGTGTTTTAGAAACCAGCCTGTTGGACATTTGCTAGAAACTCATCCTTTTCTTCATCTGAACTCTGTCCCTTTTAACATTTCTATTTCCATTTGTCTTAGTTTTTTGCCAACCAGAGAAATATGTGAAAATGCTATGAATTGGGCATTCTATCTTAGCTTTGAAATGTGCTCAAATTACAGGTCATCCAGACATTCTTTGTCAAACCACAGATACAAAAGACAGCCTCATTTAAAAAACACAAATTCAGATTATCATAAGAATCTCCTCCAATCATTTTTTAGATTTAGACCAGATAAAGATTCCTTATTATTCTTAAACTACCCTTAGTAATTACCCTTTTAAAAGGTCTACTGAAATGTATACCACAGATATATGATGGAACATTTAAAAAAATATATTTTATTGATTTTTTAGAGAGAGAGAGAGAGACGGAGAGAGAGAGAGAGAGAAACATTAATGTAAAAAAGAAACATCCATCGGCTGCCTCCTGCACAACCCCCACTGGGGATCGAACCTGCAACCCAGGTATGTGCCCTTACCAGGAATTGAACCGGGACCTCCCAGTCCATAGGACACGATCAATCCACTGAGCCACACTGGCCAGGCTGGAACGTTTCTTTATTTAGCAGAAGTCCTTGTGTTCAGTGCAGTAGCCTGCTCTGGTTGTCATTACGTGGCTAGAGGTGCACAGTTACTCCTGTCAGCTTTCCAGCCCGACTGTCTCTGGCCTTCTTTCCTGGGGGATGGGTCGCCTGATGTGGGGCAGCCCGGACTGGGGGGGGTCACAGGAGGCTGTGTTTTTCCACACAGATGGGTGACAATAGCAAAGCTTGTCACAACCTGGAGAAAAAGGAAGTCCCTGTACTACTAAAGACAGGCCTGTGGTTCTTCCTCTTCTTTTTTTCCCTTTTGGACCCATAACAATGATTCACAGATTCTCAATTTGAAAACGGTGACAGCTGGGCAGGTGAGACTGGGTCCCTCCTGCAAGGTCGGAAGGAACACCTGGTTGGTATCCAAGTAGGAGCCTGCATGGTTGTTCGTTTGGTTTTGCTGCCCTCATGTCTCTCTTTTTCTTTTTTAAATCTCAGGGTTGTTGGGGCAAAGCCGTACCCACAGCAGAAGTGATTGATCTTATGGTGACCGGGGCCCTGGGCTGCTGCATCGCGCCTTCTCATCTCTTAGCTCACGTTTCTTAGACCGGAGTCTGTGGTGTGCTGGGGTGACCCTTAAAGGGGCTGAGCTCCCAGGCTGGTAGAGCCCCGTCCAGGAAGGACAGCCCCAGACTGGATGTCTGCAGGGGCCCAGGCAGCATTTCATTCTACTCACCTCTGCCCCTTTCCTTCCTGAAGACCACGTAGTAGAACACGTGGCCACCAGTGGTCCAGCCAGAGACAGAGAATGCATCTCATTTTCTCTTTATCTCCTCCCATTCCCCGAATAGAACGTGTCTGTGGTCCCCTGAGCCAGCCAGGGCCTTCCCAGGCTCAGTTACCATGGTGAGGACTGGGCTGCACATCACACGCGTGGCTGTAGGAACTTGCTCTGTGGACGTGTTTAGAGTCAGGAAGGGGAGCATTTTGGGTAAGGCTACGATCTGATAGGTGTGCACCCCGCTGGGTATATGAAGTGCTATCATACTCCTGGTACTTCCTCCTGGAGTATCCATTTTCCCTATAGTTTTAGAAGAAACAGTACTTTTGATACTAAAGCAAATGCATACATATAGTAGGGACTCAAATGGAACATATGCAAGTGTTTTTAAGATAACCATGAGGGAAAGTGATTTAATTTTGTATTTGGGATCTGTTCCTCTGCTGCTGGTAGGACAGGTCAGGAGGCCCTGCATTTCTGCCCATTACAGACTGAAGCTGGGAGTTTACCAAGAAATAGCGTAGTAAGTTAGTGAGCCCTTTTGCTGTTTTAGTTCAATGAGGCTGGAAGATTTGCTGCCTCTGTATAATAGAACTGGGTATGGGATACTCCCACTGGGGGTGGTGGAGCTAAGAGACGTTCATGTAATGTTTCAAGGAACCCTGACTGATTATTAATGTTGTTTCTAGAATGGGACTGAATAATAAGATTTAGCCAGTTCTGGAGGACCAACCACACAGAGATGCTTAAGTCTCCTCAGAGCCTGCTTTTTTCCTGGGCTACAAAAGAAGATAAAACTCTAACCACAATGCCTTCTCTCCACCCAGCTGAGGCCATTGCTGCAGTACTTGCTGTGATTTCACAGCTACATGGAAATTCTCTGGAGAGTTAGTCAAGAATTGGCTTAGGAGGCCTCTCCCACCATAACTTAATATCCTCTGGCTTCCCAGTTCATTCAAGTTTCATTTTATATATTTATCCCACATATGTATATATATGGAATGACTCCTATTAGTAGAATAATGCAGAAATCAACATTATTGAGACATTATTAAACTGCCCGCTGTGTTTATTGCCATGTATGGAATACAGCAGGTACCTGGATAACATCATTGGTTCAGTGCCGTTTCTTTGTGATGTTGATGGGATGGAACGCAGCTCTCGTTCATCTTAATTAGCTTGTGGTAAAATTCGCCTCAGTTCCAATAACGTCTCATATACATTGAGTGAGGACTTACTGTATGTGTGAGTGTAGGTAATATATTGTAATAGAATAATGTGGATATTGACACTATTGGATACATTAATAAACTATCCACTGTGCTAATTGACATCTTGTAATATGATTTTAATAACACCGGACAGTGATAAGAATGAAAAAACAAACAGTAGTTAAATTGGGAATGCCACCTGGGTTTTTTTGAATCCCCTTTCAAGTTTACCTGAAGGATAAAAATAACTTCCCCAAAACATTAAAGAGATGTTTGAAAAAATAAAAGTAACTCGTGGTTGCCCCCCACCCATACAAGAGCGATGGTTCTAAGTGAACAAATGACAACGAAAACCACTTTGTAGTAGGACTAAGAATTTGTGACTACTTTTCTTTGAGGAGCACCTGAGGGTAAATCAGGGGTATAGGTATTGCCTTTGCTTTTTTTCTGGTAAAAGATTAAGAATATAAATTGTCTTTTAAGAACTCCTTTCAAAACACAACAGAAATAAGTACAGATCTTTTGCTCAGCAGGACTTAAAAACAGATATAAATATTAGCCTTATGGTTCTTGTTAAGATTTAGTTTCAAATGAGAATTTTGCAGCTCAAATATTTGAAAACTTGGGGACTATTTTAAAACTGTAGATTATCTGGCTGTAGCCCCAAAGATTTTGGTTTGTGAGACTTGGGGAAGGAACCTATATTTTGAAAAACCTCTCTTGGGGATTTTGGTTTGGGAATAAATATTTAGGTAACAAGAGATAAGAAGCAGAGTTGTGGACTCTGAAAAAAAATGTAAACAATGTCTTATGTCTTTTCTTATTTGCTAAACGATTGGAGTTAATTGTTTTATTATATATGTTGTTCTGAGGAAGTTTTTTTTTTTCTACTTAAGCAAAATATAATCTGAAGATATTGTTTTTCTCACATCTGATTTTGCACCTACCTAGCAATTTCAGGATAAAAACACAAAAGAACTCTTATAACGGCTATTATCCCACAGTGAAGGAATAATCCTGTGTAGTTGACTGTGAAAATGACGAGTGATGTATAAATGTTAATATTACTCTTAAAAATGTTGGGTATAATAATCTTAATATTTATTTTGGGAAAAAATTGAGCAGTGGAAACATTCCTGTTCATATTTTTATAGTTGAGGTCGACATTGATGCCTCAGTTGTTGAAATCTAGGAGGTTGGAAAATGAGCTGGAATTTGGGTCCTCTCATGTGTAAGTCTAGACGAACCAGTCATTTAGTCTGCATACAGTTTGTGAAAATGAAATTAAGCCAGTTTTGTTTTGAAATACGTGAATCACAACAGCACTAAGACCCTGAAAGATTAATGGACAAAGAAAAGCAATGGATTTTTCATAGGAGGAAATCCTTCCTAACGTGACTGTAGAGAAATGCTCTATTCCAAATCAAAGGAATGGAAGTAAAAAAATAATGAGATGCCATTTTATGGCTATTAAATTAATATAGATACAGATAAAACAAAGCTTATGTGACCTAAGAAATACTTATTTTTCGGGCGGCAATGTTAACAGTTATGTTCATTTGGAAACACATTGGCAGTGGATGTGAAAAGTTATACAAATGGTCAGATGCTTCAACCCGGTTATCCCACTCCTTGGAATTTATTTTAAAGAAAAATTCCTAAAGAGGAATAAAGCTATAAGAAAAAAAGGCATTTGTTGTGTTATTATTTCTGATGGCAAAAAAAAAAAAGAAAAAGAGAAAAAAATGTAGATGGCCAACAATGGATAAATAAAATTAGAACATTTTCTAGCTGCCCCAAGTGATATTCAGGAAGACTGTGGAAACAAAGAAAAAAGTATGGACTAAAACATAGTGAAATATATACACATATATCACAATGAAATATGTAAAGTGATGGTCAAGAAATAAACACTTTTATTATGGTGTTGGCAATACATGTGAATTTTAAAACATTAAAAATTGTAGCAATAAATGCAAGACATTTAAAAAGGAGCATTAGCCCTGGCCGGTTTGGCTCAGCGGTTAGAGCGTCGGCCTGCGGTCCTGAGAGACCCGGGTTCGGTTCCCGCTAAGGGCGCGTACCTCGGTTGCAGTTTGTCCCCGGCCCTGGTCGGTTGTGCGGGTGGCAGCCACTCGATGTGCTCCTTTCACATCGATGTTTCTCTCTCTCTCTGTTCGTCTCTCTCCCTCCCACCTACCTGAACAAAAAATGGAAAAATGTCCTCGGGTGAGGATAAAAAAAAAAAAAAAAAAGGAGCATTATAAAGTTGCTATACCTGGAATAATTTTCCTTCATTCTCAGCATAATGCAGTAAAGATGGTGAAATATAACTTTTCTCCTTTATTATCTTACCTCCCCAAATGAATTTTCTAGTTACCTCAGTTGCCTTTTCTGTTTAAAATTTTGTAGCCATTCAAGCCAAGACTTTGTAGGTTGTAGAGTCAGATATCTGGATTTAAACCGTATTTCTACCACTTTCCCAGTGTAGACCCTGGAGAAACTATATAACCTCTCTGTGCCTCAGTTTCTTCATCTGGAAAATGGAGATAATAATGGCCTCTAACTGGTGAGAATTAAATGATACACGGCGTATAAAGTACATAATGAGGTAGCTACTACTAAAAGTACTCAACAATTAAAGCCATTATTCTATACCCATATTTGGGAGGCACTCTTGATGGCCCACGCTACTTTCTTTCTTGGTGGCAGAAACCCACTTTTGTTCAGGCACCTGACTGCAGTACATCCAGCCCCCAGGGGTGAGTGAAGACTTCTCAGCCAGTCAAGGCAATCCTATTCCCATGTGGCACAGATTGGTTTAGAAGTGAGCAAGTGACTTTGTTCTGGTCCGTGAGATGTAATGGAAAGTCAGCTAGAGGCTTCTGGGAAAGATATTCCTCCCTTGTGGAAAAAGAGAGAGGCATAGGGAGATATGTACTCTTCACCTCTCCCTGCCCCCGGTTTTCCTGCTTTGGACGTCCTTGTGTGATGACGTGTTGTTTGGAGCTGTTGCAGTCATTCTGCAATCTCAAGGGGGTGGTCACCAACAACCAAGGATGGCAGAGCAAAAAGATGGCAAGAGCCTGGTTCTGCGATAACATCACTGAGCCACTGAGCTCGGTTAGAACCATCTGCCTCAAGAGATTTTGTTAAGAGAGATAAATGACCAAATTGTGTAAGCATATGTTAGTTATCTATTCTCATGTTTGCATCTGAAAACATCTTAATGATAAATGAAGTAAGTTTAATTGTTATTGTCTTATGTAGTAATTTAAAAATTATGCCAGCTGATGTAATGAACAATGCAAGCTGATGAACAATACAAAATAGACCCAGAGACATAGAAGTAGGGTACAGACTGACAAATCTCAGAAGAGGGGGTGGGGGTACAGGGGGAGGGAAGAGATAAACCACAGGACTTACATGCATGTATGCGTAACCATGGACATAGACAACAATGCCGGGGTGGAGGGGCAGGATTGGGAGGAGGGTGCAATGGGAGAAAAAGGAGAAACATCTGTAACAAAAATAAAATAAAAATGGCAAAAAACGAAGAAAAAAATATGCCACTAAAATAAATGATTTTTCATGCGTAGATTAAAATTTATGGAATAAGTCAGCACTCTATCAGTCTTTCATTCTAGATGTAAGATTGCCATTATAGAAATAATGCTTTTAAAATTTAACCTTGGTTAATACCTGTCTTGTGTATTTTGAGCCTAGAAACTTTTTTGAAAGCTACTTTGATAATAAAAGTGAAATGTAGATGGACTGTGTGCTTTCCATTATCAACATGAAAAATATTCTCAAAATAAATACTGTAAGGATGTAGACATTTTGGTGAGAGTGAATGTAAACCTGTAACTCTACAATTAATGATCCAGCTGCAGCAATGATAGGATTATGGCTTAAATATTTTGACTATCTGTTTAAAAATAAACTTTAGTGCAGCTGATGAAGAGATTGTGTGTTTTAATGGATGTGTTTGCTGAAATTACATATCTAAAATAAATAGGAAGTTGTATTTTTCCGTTGCTCTGTCATGAAAACGTTTTACTCCCCAGTGTGCTGTTCGAATAATAGTCGTATGTGCTGGTGCCGCACAGGGCAAACTGGGAATGTCTTTCTCTTTCATCATGTGAATCTTACCCTATTTTAAGAAGGTTATATTGAGAAAAATTACTTGTCGAATGTGTTTTCTAATGGGATTTTCATAACCAAAGTGAGCTTTAGACTACATTTTTCTTACATATAGAATTTTCAAGAATAATACAGTTTTTCTCCCTGTATAGTAAAAAATGTGAGTTCTCCCTAGGCAAAATTTTCCGCTGAAATCAAGCACCCCACCATCATTCCTCAAAGTACATGGGCTTCAGCACTTCCTCCCACATGGACGCCACGCGCTGCGCTTGCTTCGCCTGCCTCCCCAGTTCCCCAGATCCTTGTTCGTCTGTAGCAAAGACCTGCTCCCACAGGGTTCAGGTCATTGCAGGCTGGCCCCTGTATCAGCCAGGGTTCTCCAGAACAGAAGCAATAGCGTATATGTGAATGTGACCGTATATATGTATATGTGTTCGCTGTATATATAATAGGGAACTGGTTCATGTGACTGGGGAAACTGGGAAGTCCAGAATCTGGAGTGCGGGTGGCAGGCTAGAGGCCCAGGAGAGCTGATGCAGTTCTCACGGGATGGGCACAGTTCCAGTCCTGAGGCCATCTGCTGGAGAATTCCACAGGGAGCCTGGTCTTAGTGTTCTATTCAGGACTTCGGTTGTTTGGATGAGGCCCACCCACATTTTGGAGGGCAGTCTGCTTTGCTTAAAGTTCATCCATTTTGGGTGGGAGCGGGAAGGAGGGGTCAATGGGAAAAAAAGGGAGACATCTGTGATACTTTTAACAACAACAAAAAAGTTCATCCATTTAAATGTTGAAGGGGAGGGGGATGATGAGGAGGGAGAGGCCTTGTCCAGAACCATTATTTATCGTTCACAGTTGACAGTAAATATATTATGCCCATAGAAACTTGACATAGGGCCCTGTTCCCAGTTGTTCTTGGGCATCTCCACTCTTCCACTTGGACTGTTGGTCTGAATTGGGATGGACTTGGAGAGAGGAGACTTGGGTTCCTGTCTTCAATCTGTTGTGTGGTTTTGGGTACATTACTCATCATCTTTGTGGATCAGTTTTCTCATCAGCCAAATGGGGATAATAATAAGGCCTCAGAACGCTGCCATGGGGATTGTGTCAGAGGTTCTGTGTAAGTGATTTGTATCCTGTAAAGCACTATATGAATGAAGGTTGGGTTTTTACTCTATTCCACCTGCTGCCACCAGACAAAATCTAATTTATAGAATGCAATTGATTTTGCTCTGGGTGCTCAGGACTCCTGCCAATATGATTGCCCTGTGATAGATTTGCCAACATTTTCTTCAAGGAAGAAAAGGGTGTAATTGTAAGGCATTTGTTTTCTGGGTTGAGGAGCCATATGTCAACAACCTATGCCCAGCTACTTGCCCCGCCCCCTCCTCCAGTGTGACTTGTAGCACGTGTAGGATGCACATCTGTTAGTGCTGACAGTGAGGAGATGAATACTTAACCTAACAAGTTCTTGCCTGATTTCTTTGTTGCCTGGTGTCATGTTCAGAGATTAGACTTCCTGGGCAGAAGCCGAAACATTTTTCCCCCTATGACACTGAAAATAAGGACTCTCGAATGAAATTAGAACTGACTTCATTCATTAGCTTGGGCATTCATTCAATCAACACACATTTATGGCGAGGACTGCATCGTGAACGGTGCTGTACTGAGATCATAAGGAAGGAGCAAAGGAGAGTAGAGGGAAAGAGACCGGGGAGATACAAAACTGTTTGATTGCTAGGCTGGAGAGTTTGGATTTTATTCTGTTGCTGTGAAAACATGGGCATTGTGAACATGGGGCTTGGAGTTGGACCTCCTAGGTTCCAGTTCTGTCTCTGCTTCTTTCTAGCTGTGCAATCTTGGGTAAATGACTAAACCGCTCTGTGCCTCAGTCTTCATCGATGAAATGGAAAGAAGGATAATATAATATTGTACATATTTCATAGTGTTGTAGTGAGGTTGAAGTGAGAGAATGCCTGAGAGTCGCTTAGAACCGCTGGAGGTGTTCGAGCTGGGACATGCGTGTGGGGAAGCAGACCCGGCGGCAGGACGGGGCAAGGCGGCTGCTGGGGGAGAGGCTGAAAGGGTGGTGGTGGGCAGACTGTTGCAGCCCAAGCAGGACACTTGTAGCACCAGGGCCGGGAATTTGTAGCACCAGGGCCGGGAATTCAAGCCCCCTGTGTAGGGACGGATGGGCAGAATAAGCTAAGCCTGGAGGGACCATTTTGTCAGGGCAGAGTCATTCATGGGACTATCGCCCACCTCTCACCTTTGGCCCCATTTCTCTCTTCCCTTCCCTTCATCAAAGCCTGGCCTTCCTTCATCAGGGCTCACGTGACCATATTGTGTGCACATTCCTGCTGTCATATTCTGGTTTGGGGACAGGAAGGAACACGAGAAACGGAGCATTGGGAGAGAATCCAAAATACTCACTTTTCCCTTTTCGCACTTTTCCCTGTGTTTCCTCCTTTCACTTCGGTCAGATAAAAGCGGTGGCATGATATCTGAGCAGTGTATTAGGGGATCTATTTTATTTCACTGGCCTTCTTAGTTTTTAAAATGTTTCTGGAAGAATTTAGGTGCCAGTTTGATTTGATCAGCCGTAATTCCCTTTCCTGTCGTTTTTATGTGACCGGAGTGTGCAGGTGTTCCTGAGTCCTTCGGAGTCCCAGCAGCTGCGGTGGCTGCAGCCGCCCCCAGACCTGGGATAAGGGGGAGGCCTCGTGGTGAGTCTGGGCGACGGCCAGGCAGTTTCTCCCACCGCAAGGAAAAGCAACCCCTACACCGCCGCACCCTCAAGTCTTCCCCTTCCCTGATGAAAATGAAAAGGCCTTTTGTTTTGTGAGGTAAATGAGCACCCTTGAGTTTATCTGCTTGGTAAATTGAAATTTTCATATGTTTTCTTCAACAAGCAGCCTGTGTGTCCCCTGCAGATCGGCTAGTCCTAGTGTCCCCCACGTAAGCAGGTGTTTTCACCGAGAATGGAAGACGGATCATCTTGCTAGGGCAAGGGGGGAGCTGAGGAGACCGTTGGCATCACTGCCTGAGATGCACATCGTCAGACCACATTTGTTCAGGGTAGCAAGGGAATGGTGAATCGTCTTTGTAAGTGTCATTTCCCCGTCTTCCTTTTTCCTGTCTCCCCAACAACAGTTTCAACTGACATGTGACATGTATGTGGTGTTCTGATCCAACTCTGTCCTGACACATGCTTGGTGACCATGAGTAGAAATGATGATTAGCAAACAATATTAGAAACATTGTAATTGGATGATCCTTCAGAAAGACGGGAGTAAACAAAAATTACTGCTGCTTCTAGGCTGACCAATACAGAGGCTGATGCATTTTTCTTATTTGTTAATTAAGAGAGTGGGAATTGATTTTCTTCTAATGTCATTGTATTTTGTGATGTGTAAATTTATCTCAATTTTTTAAATTAATTAATTAATTACCCTGGCCGGTTTGGCTCAGCGGTTAGAGCATCGGCCTGCGGTCCAGTGAGACCCAGGATCAGTTCCCGGTAAGGGTACGTACCTCGGTTGCAGTTTGTCCCTGGCCCTGGTTGGGTCGTGTGGGTGGCAGCCACTCGATGTGTCCCTTTCACGTCGATGTTTTTCTCTCTCTCTCTCCCTCCCACTCTATCTGAACAAAATATCGAAAAATGTCCTCGGGTGAGGATAAAAAAAAAATTAATTAATTAAATTTTAAAATCCTCACCTGAGGATACTTTTCCATTTATCTTCAGATAGAGTAGAAGGGAAGGAGGGAGGGACAGAGAGAGACAGACAGACATTGACTGGCTGCCTCCTGCAAGACCCTGCCCAGGGCCAGGACTGAACCACAACCGAGGTACGTGCACTTGACCGGAATCAAACCTGAGATTCTTTGGTCCACGGGTCGATGCTCTAACTGCTGAGCCAAACCGGCCAGGATTATCTCAATTTTTTCGTTACACCCTGGGTAGTTGCTTAAGAGAGTCTTGTCCCAGCATTTAAAAAATTATTCTACTTTTTATGTTCCTGCTGACATGAGATAATGAGAAAGTGGAAACTTGAATACCAGTGCTTCCTCTGTCATTTGTAGCCACCTAAGTTGGTCTGAATTACTTGACGCTTGGGAGGTATGACTCCCAGGATGTGAAGAGTATTTGATTATTTTGATATTTTTGTTTTGGAATATGATGGTAATGACTGTATGCTGACTTTTATACATAGGTCATATCATGTCTGTGTTTGTGGGTAACATGACAATAGTTCTTTGTTTATTAGTAATGCTATGTTATTTATTTTTCTTTTTTAATTGATTTTTAGAGAGAGAGGAAGGGAGAGGAAGAAAAAGAAATGTGAGAGCAGAACATAGATTGGCTGCCTCCAGCACGCCCCCTCCCCATCCCCCACTTCCCCAAGGATCGACTGGGAATCAAACCAACAACCCTTCAGTGCACAGGACGATGCCTAGCCAACTGAGCCACACCGGCCAGGGTGTAATGCTATTTTACATCTTAACTCCCTTGTTTTGGGACTGCAAATCTTTCCTATGTCTTTTTTTGTATATTTTCTTGGCATTCACTTATGTTTTAATATGTTAGTTTTAGGAAGGCCCACTAACTTAACTAACACTGATTCAATTAACACAACATTTAGAGTTCAGGCCCAAGTTTGTCTTACACAAAAATTTTGTTCTTAAAATAAAGCTGTACTTCTGTGGCACTAGATTGCTTGTTTCTTGGGCTTTCTAAGAATTCTTTTAAGCTAGTCTCAGAGTCTGCCTTGCTGCTACTGGCCTCTTACGACAAGTTCAGCAGTGTGAACTGCAAACATTGTATTTTGGTGAACATGTGTGTACAGTAAATACTCAGACGTGATAGTCTTGGTTTTCTTTGCTTTGTGGAAATTTATTTATCTAAATAAAGAGATTTTTATAGTTTAGTTTTATGGGTCCACTTTAGTCATTAGAACTCTTGCTCAGTGAGAATGGAGGAAATCTTGACACTTTCTAGAAACACAGTTCCAGCAGAGCCATAATTAGAGCAGGACACTATAATTCTCCAAGCAAATAAATTTGCTGCTTATTTGGCTGGTCGCAAAACCTAGGCCTCTTTCCTTAGGTCTGGAAGCAAAGGAAGTACCTGTGTGTGGCCCTTGCCGCAGGCCTTGGGTCACCTAGCGACAGAGCTCTGGCACTGGAGAGTTCAGCTGGCATAACTTCTCCGGGTTTCTCCCCTTTGAGTTGGAGAGAGACTACTCTGACATTTTCTGGTCTTGTCTTGGATGTTGAAGTAAATCTAAGCATGACCTTTGCCTCTCTTGATTGGGTGAATCAAGTCCCATACTCTGCCTAGATTAGAGTGTCCTGTTGGCCATTCTAGAGCATCCCCCAGCTGAAAGGAAGGAGCCATTTCCAGGACTGTCCGTGCATACTCCGTGGAGGGACCAGGCTGGTGGAATTACAAGTGGAATACTCTTGTTCATGGTGAACTTGGAGAGCGGCCATGCCAATTTAGTCTAGTCATTGTGGCTGTAATTGGGGACAGAAATGCCTTAGCAAGAGAGTGCTTTGTAGACTTGCTAATGATGGGCTTTGATGTCTGGCTCTACCTGTCTCTTTGAGAAACCTGGTATAACTGGAAATGAGGAAGGCTTACGATCAAGCATACTGAACATTTTTTTCCTTTGGCCAGAATTAGAATTTGATTTTACTTTTCTGGATAGTTCAAGTTACTATGATTATCAAACTGAAATTAAGTAAGATAAAACCACACATCACATCATAAAATATTTGCTACATAGATCCGTTATAATGTCAGATTTTCTATGCTAAACATTTTCTTTATTATTGTATAAACAATATTACATTTATTTAGATAATTAGCTACAAAAGAACCAGTAATGAAGAAGGATCTTGGAATTTTCCAAGAATAATCAGCACATTTCCGGGCACGTAATAGGCATTCAATAAATTAATGAAAGAATGAAAGATCGAGTTTAAATAAGGGTCTATTGATAAAGTTTTATTTGCAAAGTACCCCTGTAAGTTTTTATGTATTGGGTACCAGCGAAAGATAAATGAAAAATTAAACCTAAAAGAGGAGATTTTTTAATGGTTGGGGGCAGGGAGAAGCACAATAGTATAAATATATACTTTTAAGATTAATATTGTACAAATATCTTTATTATATTTGCAGGCTTTAGTTTGCTTATTAGTAGTGGAAAAGTCTCTCAAGAGTTTCTTTTCCTCTTTCAGGCTACCAGTGGTATGTAGTAAATCATCAAAATAAATTCTTTCTTTTTATTGCTCGTATTAATATTAGAGCCTGACATACTGGAGGAACACCATCTTAAGAACAATAAATATCTTTTTCATATAAGAATCATCTCACCTTCATTTACTTCTGATTTTAAAAAATATTAAAATAAGATAGATTCAAATGTTATTTTCTTTAATCACCTAAACTTTTTAAAGATTATAAAAGCAATATAAAATTATTGTAAAGAACATGGAAATACAGAGAATTAAAATTACCCATAAACTTCAGTACCCAGAAATAGCTCCCTTTAGTTGTGATATATTTCTTCCAAGCCCAGTGTTCCGCCATGTATAGCTTACAGAGTACATGCCATGTGTAATGCTTTGGTGAACACGGGTTCACGTAGGAAAATCTGTCTACTGTGCTTCTCTTAAAGACCCATGAGCATAGTGGCAATATGAAAGGCTCTGAGAAGGTCTTCAAGAAAGAAAGCTTTTTCATTTTCTAATCAGTGTTGCCCGACTTACTGGACTACCGAGAAGAGTGCTCTGACTGTGGGAAACTCCCCTTCATTTTTCAGGCCGGACCTCTCGGTGTACCTCAGAAAGAGGGTCAAGCTGCAGAAAGAGAACATTTGCCTTGGAAAGGAGGATGACTTTCCAAATGCATGATCAGTGTGGGCTGCAGAGCAAGAATTTGCATGCCTCAGTCCAAAAATCAAATGTATTCATGGTCAGTGCTTCTAAGTCTTTGCCAGCTGTGGATTATGTATTTGGGGAAAGCTGATGGGCAGGCCTTTGAGCATAGGCTGGCTCATTGTCGAATTTCCTGACTGCGGACAGTTACTTGTAAGAGAGGACGGGGATGTGTTGCGGGGGATGGTGGAGAACATGCCATACAGTTGTGAGGTCTGGTCATTACGTAGTGAACCATGTCCTCGGATCTGTCTTTCCGAGAGGACTTTCACACACAATAAAACCATCTCCACAGGCTGCTGTGGTTAATCAGAAACTTGCTTCAAGACCTCCTTTGCCACGCTGAGTCTAAACTGGGCGCAAAGCTCTGTCACCCTCGGGGAAAGACTTGCTGGAAACAAGAGAGGCGTCATCTCTAGCAGTTTTGTGGAGTAGCTGTCACTACTGTCACTACACGGCTGCAGGGATTCCCATCTTGCTTCTGTCTAGCTCTTCCTCTTCATTTCTGAAGAGCTGGCAGCCTAATGGTTGAAGTCTGAACAACTCTTTTTAAAAAGAAATCAATTTGGTTTGACTTCCTGAATATATATTTCTATGTAACTTTTCTTCTGGAACCAACAGTTCAACCATTGGTATTTTAGGAAACGTAGACATCATATGAGCCAAGTGTACATAGGGAGTGTGTCTGAGAGATTCGCACAAAAATGAAAAGCTCTTTATCTGACTGAAAACCCACACTGGAGCCGTTTGAGAAGAAGCAGACTGGTTGCATTTGGCTTTCACGTAAGTGTTCATTCACCTGGTCACATTTTTATCTCTTGTTCGGGGTCTGAAACCCATCAAGAGATGGAAACTGCCAAAGACTGGTTACTAAAGCAAGGAAGCTATGCAGTAGGGCTGGCAGGAATATAAAATGTGAACCTTTAAGTCAACTTTCTGGGACAGTGTAAATGGTACGAACATTTTAGGAAGATACAAAATCAAAGCAAAACTGAAAACACGTTTCAGAACTCATGATGGCACTTGGTTATCTTGCATGGATGCTAACTTGTTTGTTCATGTCGGTTCTCAAATTACTTTTTGTTGTTGACTGTGCAGATTTTAGACTTGAGTAGCCTTTGTGGATCATGAAGTAGAACATGAAGTAGATGCTGAAGTGAGTTTTTCAGCAAGACAGATAAAACCTGGGTCCTTATCACTATAACACCATACCAGTCCTGGGTAACTTCCTGTTTAGACCTTGTTTACAATGACAGAGAAATATGCATCTATGTTGTTTAAGCCTATTTGGGGCTTTGCTACGCTGAACCTAGTCCTTCTATCATATTACGCTAACCTTAGGGCCAGTTCTTTGTTAGGGTCATTATCATCGCACAGACCTAGATACACCAAATTCACCAAGAAGAATCAATGTAAACACACTATGCTGAGCCAGCTGACTAGGTAGTTTTCAGAACAGACTCTTTACCCTCTTCATTGCTTCCTTATTTGGTCTGACCACTTACTGTGGCAGTATCTCAGAACATGATAGGGCTTATTAATTCATTCAGCAAAAAATTGTGTACTATATGCCAGGCATTGTATTAGGCTCCGAGAATCCAGTAGAGCAACCCAGCCAGTCTCTCTGTCCTGGCAGGGCTTACCGTGGGTGTAGGAGATAAATATTAAAGAGCCACCGAGTTATATTTTTACTCTACAAACTGGCAAGTGCTCTGAGGGAAAAGCACAGGAAGCTGCAAGAACCTGTGCAATGTAGGACTCTCATCTAGGCTTGGGGGCTGGGAAGGAGTAGTTAGGGAAGGCTGGAGAGGGGCTTTTGAATTGAGATCTGAAAGGTGAATTGGACTTAACCAGATGAGGAAAGGCATGTAGGATGGTCTAGACAGGGAACTGTCTATGTAGAAGCTGTGAGGAGGGGCGGAGCTGGTGGGTCCGGAGCGGGAAGGCAGCCACAGCATTCCGTGCTGACGTCACGGTGCCCAGTAATCGAGGACAGGGGGCAAATGAGCTAAGCTTATGTGGCAAGGATGCGACTTTGATAAGGCCTTAAGCATAATCTTTTAGTACAAAACTACTTGAGGGAGTTTGACAATTAAATTACAAACCTATTGCAAAATGGATAAAGCAATCAGATCTTTTGTATCTTTGGGAGTGATACCCGAGGACTTGTAGTTAAACTCCAGATTTTTCTGTGTGATTCTCTTCTGCAGTGATTTACATATTGTAGATCAGCCGTCACTTAAATCTTTGTACAGGTGGACAGTGGGCCCAAGTGGAGCCAGCATTATAGACATCACACAAAGTGAAGCTTCTGGTGAGAATGTTAATGCTATGAAATATTTTTAATAAGCGCCCGTTCTCTTAACTAGAGGCCCCTTCCTTAGAAAAAGGAGTTTAGCAGAGTAGCTTGAACACAAGTGAGTTAGTCTCATTTTTGAAAAAGGTATTGTGGAAATACCTTAATTAAGTTAATGCTGCTGTACCCTGGCTAGTTTGGCTCAGCAGTTAGAGTGCAGGCCCACGGACCAAAGAGCTGTGGGTTCAATTCCCAGTCAAGGTCACATACCTGGGTTGCAGGTTCGATCCCCACTGGGGTCGTGCAGGAGACAGCCAATCGATGCATCTCTCTCAGACATATGGATGTTTCTCTCTTTCTCTCTCTTTCCCTTCCACTCTATCTAAAAATCAATGAAAAAATATCCTTGGGTGAGGATTAACAACAAAAACAAATAAATTAATGCTGCAGAAAGTAAAAACAGCAGAGGCAGGAAAATATTTTTTTTTTTACAAACATTTTATTTGTAGATTGGTGAGTTCTTAGAAATGATCTTTTAATAACTGATTCCTTCTTTGTTTTGAACAAATGCAGTATTTTATGCCTTTCTTTTTCTTTTTTTTAAATTCTTACCTGAGGATATGTTTTAGAGAGAGAAGCAGGGTGGAGGGAGGGTGAGAGAGAGAGAGAGAATCATTGATGTGAGAGAGAAACAGTGATCAGTTGTGAACCTGCAACCTGGGTATGTGCTCTGACCCAGAATCAAACCCATGACCTTTCAGTGTATGGGCCAATGCTCCAACCAACTGAGCCACCTGGCCAGGGCTGTGCCTTCCTTTCAGCACAGTAACTCGTACTGAGACATTCAAGGGAGCAGGACTATATGAGAACAGAAGGCTATTCTTGGGGAAAAAAATAATACAGTCAGCCATTATATGAGACCCACAATTGATGGCAAGTGACTTAAAGGAGTCTCCTTTGCTCTAAAACAAGCCTGTGCTGCCTCTTATCAGCCCCGTTCTATGCCATTGCCATCTCTGTCACAGTCCGGGCATCAAAGGACACTTTGTTTCTTCTATTTTCTTGACTTCTGGTGAGAGGCAGACAGCAGCGTCTTGCTTCTCCTATTTTCCCTGTAATATTTCTGAACGTTGATTTGCCTCGGCTGTTTCTATACCAAAGACAGTAGTATTCAGACCACCCCTCTCTGTGTACTCCAGACAAACTTGGACCGACGTGGGACGGGACCGTGGTTTTCTTTTTCTCAGTAGACATTTCTCTCTCCCTCCCTCCCTCCCTTCCTTTCTTCCTTCCTCCCTTCCTCCTTCCTTTCCCTCCCTCCCTCCCTTCCATTCTTTTATTTATTATGGGTATATTGGAAGTTTGGGGCTTACATTGAGACTTTCTGGTAAATAGAGAGAGAAAATCGAAGCTTATTTAAAGGTTCCATAACAAGGATATGTAGGCAACACTTCTCTCCATAGAGTTGAAAGAAAGTGCTAGGCCCTATAGACCAAACCAAGCCTCAGCGTTATAGAAATAAATTAAAACAAGATATCTTTTATAATATTCTCTTTTTCTATTGGTCTACAGAAATACACTTTACATATTCTCCTGTCACTTCTTTTTTTTTTTTTTTAAATGAGTTCAGGCTTAACACTGACTGGGTGGGAGGTGGGCTCAGGACACCCTTGTGTTGCAGTGGCTTTTCCACGCACTTGTGAATGTTTTCAAGGTAGGGGCCATGTGTCTTCCTGATCTGCTCTTTACATGGGCACAGGAGATGCTTAGTGATGGGTTTTGAGTGTATTTACACACAGTCAGCCCTCAAGAAGCAAAAGGTGCCTCAACTTAAGTTCTGATTCCTCCAAGAGGCTTTGCAGAGAAGTCCTTTGCAGCCTGTTTGGCCTGCACGGGGGTGTGGGCCGGGGGATTCTGGACACCCGGGGTCTGTGCTGAGAGGCACCTATTTGGTTTTTATTATAGCACTATTTCCTCTGGCACTGTTTCTACCAAATGTACAATTATACTTAGATTCATTTGTCCAGGTGTCTCTTACAGTCAGAATTACTGTTTTATGGTCATACAATAAGTAGCCCTCATCAGTTGACTCCTTGTTTTAAGCCCTCACTGAAGGACCCATGCAGAATGGCTTGTTTGATGTTACTTCCTTTGATTTACTGCCACTGAGAACTCCTCCTAGAGCACTTATTGCCTCTACCATTTATTTACTCACCTAATCGTGGGCTACTTTGCATTGTTAGTTAATTGTTTTATTCACAGAAACCTCCTCTCCCGGTTTTATAGCTTCTGGAAGGTAGATATTGGATCTTATACAGTCGCCCCTTGCCACTTCGCGCTTCGACTTTCATGGCTTCGCTCTATACTACACTACACTACACTACACTACACTACACTACGCTACACTATACTATACTATACTATACTATATTATACTATACTACACTACACTACACTACACTACACTATACTATACTATACTATACTATATTATACTATACTACACTACACTACACTACACTACACTACACTACACTACACTACAAATAAAGAATCTACTTCGCGGAAATTCATTTATTGCGGTAGAGTGTGGAACTGATTAACCGGCTGTACTGCTTTTGAGCCTCTCTCAGCACATCGTAGGCAATCAACAAATATTTGAATTTGGGAATTCCAAGTGAAGGCAATTTTGGTCTTGTAGCAGATTCTAACAATGTAATTCTATTTAGTGTGTGTGTATATTTTGGTTTGTTTTTTAAATAGAATCTAAGACCATGCTTAATGGTGTGCAGAGATTTTTTTCACACGCATGTCATCTTTCTTTGTCTTAGGTGTGTGTGTGTGTGTGTGTGTGTGTGTGTGTGTGTGGAGGCTGAAGTTTGTGTGCTTAACTTAGCACAGGAAGCCCATAGGTAGAGACCCATTCTGCAGGTTAAACATAGCACTGATTGAACAAATGCTATTAATGGATAAGGACTGCAGTTTGAAAGATTTAGCATTGAGTCTAGACTGCTAACCCTCTCTCTAGCCTCTTCTTTAAAAGGCTCTATTAGGTTCACATTATTTTAAAAAAGAGCCTCTACTTATTATCTCTACTTCTTATCACTGGGAGGAAGGTGATATTAGAAAGAACTTTACTGGAAGTGGGTTTCAGGTGAAATTTGGAGAGAGGCAATCAAATGGAGTTCACTAGCAATTTAACGTTAAAAGTTTAGCAAAACTTTGTAGTTTTGAAAGTTGGCAACCATCAAATTTCTATCAGTAGGGTTAAGTAAAGCTTAGGGTATTTACCTAACAGAAAAGTATATGCTATTAAAAAGAATGAGATGGATAGGCATGCGTGAGATGCGATAATCTATAAAAAGCCAAAAAAGCAAGTTGTAGAACAATTCTTGAAATCTGATCCCATTCATATAACAAAACAAAACCAGAGATGTCTGTATATATGCATATATATATAGTCAATTCGTAGAAAGAAGTCTGGCAGGATACACTCCAGACAGATGGACTGTTGATTACCTCTGGGAAGTGAAGACAGGTGGGGTTTTGTGGTTTACTCTGTATATTTTTAAAATTAAGAATATGTTTGTATATTATTTGGTTATAAAAAATACAGCTAGTGGTCCATAGATATTTCTTTGTCATTCCAGCTTCATGGTGTCTTATGAGAGAAAACTGAAAGAACAATTGCACAGTGTGTAGTTTTGTATTGTTTAATTGCATTATTTTTCTTGGCCAGAGGTGAATGCAGTTAAACTTGAGTTATTGCTAAACTGTGAGAAGCTACGATATGAACTAGAATATAAGATGTTTCTGCTTATTCTCTTTGTTAAGTCAGTTTAGATGTCATCAAATTTGGTTGAAGAACAAAGAGCAGCACTTAATTTGTTTAATAATATGATTTGTGTAATCAAGTTTATATTTTCTAGCAGTTTTACTTTGGTTGGAGACATTCAGTGTCTTAAGAGGCATTTTGATCATTTCTGGGAAGAGCTATGACACCACTTTACACAATGCTTTTGCATATTTTATTCCAGTGGATCCTTTTAAGAGCAGTAGGTGGGGGAGGTCAGACAGCGTTGGTTCTGCTCAACACTGGAGGAAATGGTCCCAGAGAAAATAACTTACATAAATTAAGTCATAGAGCTGGTAAGTGACAGGGTCCGGAATCAGCTGGAGCCAAGTCTCTCCGATTTTAAATTTTGTTCTCTTTGTACCCAGCACGAGGGTGTGTCCCATAGCAGGGCTGCCCAGGGCAGAATTTACTGGGACCATGTTTTATACCGATAAAGCCTCAAACCAGCGTAAGGTGTTGTGAGGGAATATTGGGCTTGAAGGAAGAAGATGAGGGTCAACTGAAAGAACAAACATGAAAGAACTTTCTTCCAAAACATTTGACAAATGTGGTTATCACTGATGTAACAACACATTTACTCTCTCCTTGGCATGCGTGCGAGCAGTACCTGAGCGCCCTCCTCTCTTTAGACTGGAGAGCCGACGCAGAGGGAGAGGAGGAGAGGGAGCCAGGAGAGGAACCTCGTGAATTGACTTTTATGTGGATCAAATGGACTTGCTGCCGTTAAGAGGAGCTTCTTTCTAGGAGGAAGGGGGCTCTATTCTAGACATGAAGGGGCTCCTCCTCTCTTGGGGTGGACAGATTTTGATGACAGATGTCTTGGAAATGTGCCCTCCCCGTGTGCCATGTTATTGGAGCTGGGATAGTAGATGTGCGTACAGGGGCTCAGATCAAATGAAGTGACGATGGAATTACCATATGGCTACAGTGTCCTATAGCTTTGGGATGAGGTTTTGTGAAGAGCTGACTTGTAAAGGCGAGGCTTTGTGTTTCATTACCAGCCTCTTAGGTCATGTGCTCCTTTGAGCATTGGGTTTCTTAAAGACAGACTGGATTGTCACCTGCTTGTCGCTGTTTTGTTAGGTTTTCAGAACGGGCAGTCTTGAGAACCAAATATCCTCATTTATTCAAAAGGTCAGAATATGGGAACCACTAGTGGTTCAGGGACAAAGTCATCCATCCATCCACTCATCCAACGTGTATTATGTGCCTGATATCAGTGGACACTGGAGGGTGGTGATGGATACAAAGACCAATTTTGTTCTTGCCTTTTGACTCATACTCTAGTGGGAAAGGGGAAAAAGAAACATAGAAATAACTATTCCAATACAGTGTGCTAGGAGAAGCACCAGGCGCACAGTGACTACTCAACTGGCTTGTGAGTCTTTGGTCACACCACCCTGAATGCCCTGATCACGTCAAATGGCTCGTGAGTGGAAGTGTTAAAATAGACATATAAACAAGGCCCTAGATTCAAGGCCTGGAGCAGAGTTCCTGAACCTCAGTGTTATTGACATTTTGGGCCAGATCACTCTCAGTTGTGGGGGACTGTGCTGTGCACAGTAGGATGTTAGCAGCCTCCCTGGTCTCTCCCTGCTAGATGTCTGTGGCACGCCTCACCCAATAATGTCTTCCGATGTTGTTACGTTTCCCTTCACAGGGCAAAACTCTCCCTTGGTTGAGAAACCATTGGCCTGCAGGGGTGGGGAACCTTTTCTTGTTGTTGTTACCAAGGGCCACTTGGATATTTATAACATCATTGGAGGGCCATACAAAATCATCAACTTAAAAGTTAACCTGCTATACCTGGTGAGGCTAATTTGGTGAGGTGTGTGATGTTATCTGGTATTGATTTGTGGGCCTGATGCGGCCTGCGGGCCAGACGTTCCCCACCCCTGGGCCCTAGAGGAACATGGGACTGTCATGTTTGGCAAGGCTAAGGAAGGGCGTGCAGGGTAGGACATTCTTAATTGATTGATAATTCAAGCTCATCTTAATTTAGCCTTAAGAAGCATGGCCACTTCTCTGGCCGTGTGGTTCAGTTGGCTGGAGCATCATCCTGTGCACCAAAAGTTTGCAGGTTCGATTTCTGGTCAGGGCATGTACCTAGGTTGTGGGTTCAATCCCCAGTTGGGGCACGTGCAGGAGGCAACTGATAAAAGTTTCTCTCTCATACTGATATTTTTCTCTCTCAAATCAATAAAAACATATCCTTGGGTGAGGATTTAAAATAAATAAATAGCCTGGCTGGTGTGGCTTAGTAGATTGAGTGTCATCCCATGGACTGAGAGGTCCCGGTTTGATTCCCAGTCATGGCATATGCCCAGGTTTTGGGCTCAACCCCAGCAGGGGGCGTGCAGGAGACAGAGGATTGATGTGTCTCTCTCACATCAATGTTTCTCTCTCTCCCTTCTTCTCTCTCTCTCAAAAAATAAAATGAAATGAATGAATGAATGAATAAACAGATAAAAGAACCATAGCTACTAACAATGACTGAGATAAAGGCACATCTGTCTATTTTTATAGAAATCTGGGTTGATTTTATTTCTCCTCCTCATGGCAGAGATAATGCTGCATTTCACCAAACCTTATATTCTTTCCCTTCTGGGCTTATTTTCCAGCCTTCCTCTTAATTGGGTGGGGACATATGACTGAGTTCTAGCCCATAGAACGTTTCCTTCGCCTCTCCTGGTTTGTTGACTGTAAGCTCAGGATCCAGAAGAGGACCCCACATCCCCGGGAAGTGATGGAGCCACAGGAGAAAAGAGGCCTGGGAGACCTGGATGGCTGCGTAGAGCCCAGCCCTCTTCTGATCTGAACTGGACTGTAACATAAGAAATAAATAAACTCTAACTCTACTATACCATCAAGATTTAGGGGATGTTTGGTGTAGTCATTAGTTTTCCTGATTAATATTCTCCGTCCTGCTCTCTTTCTCCTATTGGGTACCTCTCATATGTCATAAAAATACTACTTTAGTGTTACTTCTCTTTGTCACTCTGGGGTCTGCACAGGCATAACCTAGGATATACCTCTGTCTTAGCAGTTCCTGTAATACCCTTAGTTACAGACTTTCCTAGCTCACGTAGTTTTCCTTTTCAAAAGCTTCCTTGGAAAGGATGAATATTTGGATCTGTCTTTAGCTGCCCTTTGAGACGACTAGGACCAGGTCATGGAATAAGGAGTTCTGGCTACAGTCCAAGCAAAAAATTCTTCCCAAATGCTGAGTTCATTGTAACTTTATTCCTTACACAGTTCAAATGGTGGCATCCTTAAGGCAGAGGAAGAAAGAGGACAGTCGGTCCTTTTATTTAATTTTGGCAAGGCTGTGGGTTATGGTGCCCTGGGGAGATGCAGCCACAGATGTGTCAGCGTTTGAAAAAATTCTCGGCAGTCTAACCTTTAAGTCATAGACCGAAACACAGCGCGCCCTTGAAGAAAGCTCGTGTTGTCTACATTTACACCGATATCCCACCGTCCCCGATCGTCCTTCCGTCTTTGCTTATGAAGTACGAGTTCTGTTTGTTTATTTTAATCAGTATTTGTTTCCTAGGTTATTTGGGTTGTGATTTTCAGCATGTTAGATAGTTTTATGATTAGCTTAGCAAATACTATATATCCTTTGTTGCCAAGTTATGGATAAACATAAAGGAGTTTCTCTTTGCCGATGCTACAGTGATAATGTTGTACCTCTGTTTGAGAGGCAGCATAGCAAGGTGGTTAAGAACATGGACTCTGGAGCCCTATTTCCTGGGCTCTAATCCAAGTTTAGCACTTTATTGATTGTGTGACCTTGGAGCACGTTGCTTGCCCTCACTGTGCCTTGCTTTCAGGAACCCACTTCACAGAGCCATGTGAGAACCAAAGGGGTTGATTTATATGGACTTTAGGTGTGTGCCTGGTACATTGTACTTTATAAATATTATCTGTCCGTATTACTAAGTACTAAGCTCTTTGTTTTTACATATTTTAAATATTTTTTCTTTATTGATTTTAGAGAGAGAGGAAGGGAAAGGGAGAGGGAGATAGAAATATCAATGAGAGAGAACATGGATTGGCTGCCTCCTGCATGCCCTGTACTGGGGATCGGGCCCACAGCCTGGGCATGTGCCCTGACCAGGAATCGAACCAGTGACCTATTGGTGCATAGGTTGATGCTCAACCACTGAGCCACACTGGCTGGGCTGTTTTTACATATTTTAATTACATGCTAATCTAAAGGAGAACCTAGTTATCATTATTTAATTCACTAGGTCTTTAAACCTCCTCTGTGTCTTTTAAGGATTTAAAAGATATTCCCCCATTTTGGGGAATTTTAAAAAATTTTGTATATACATGGACGGAAAAAATATGAAATACTATGCTAAAATGTTAATAACATCATCTCAGGAAGATTTGATTAGGGATGATCCTAATTCATTTAAAATGTTCTCATTTGCATTTTCTCAATCCCTACATACAAGCCTGTATTACTTATAGAATTTTGTTTTAACAGAACCAAGGAACTTAACTGATATTTTTGACATTTCCAAAGAGAATGCTATTTGTATTGTTTTACATGTGAATATGTATTTCACAAACTATATGAAATTTGACATTAAGTGAATGTTTTTTGCCTCAACCTTTTGTGATTCCCCCCATTTTTCTTCATTCAAACGAAAGCATTGGTGGGATCAGTGACACAAATGGCCAATCACAGAGACTTCTAGGACATAGCTGCACACTTCATGGAACTTCTCTGCAAGGAGCTCTTGTTCTTTTGTTTGTTTTCTTTGCCTATTATGTCTGATAATTCTGGTAATAGGCTGGATTCCTGCCAGACACCCTGATTTAGCTATAGGATCAACTAGCTGTAGAACATGGGCCTGATACCTTGGAAAACAATTGACATCTGAGCTCCAGAAGATGGTGATCCAGCTGTGACTTAAATGTGAAGGTGGTTAATTAGAACCTTCACAGTCTACCTGATGTTACTCAAAGCCTATAAAGAATTGGACCAAGTCAAAAAGAAAGTGTAGAGTTTGCAAATGTGGCCTTTAGCAATATTTCTGGTTGTCAAAAGGGAGAGCTGGTGACTCAAGTACTGAATGCTTTCTATCCCCAGTGTTCACCTCAGCTCTGTGACGTAGGGGAAGTATGACAATAACAGTAGTTAGGGTTACAGTAACCACCAACAGCTAACATTTTTTTGAGCACTTACCAGGTACCAGCCACTGAGCTAAGCTCTTTACGTGATTGTTTCATGTCAACTTTGTCAAACCTCCAAGAGGACATGCTATTATAATCCTCATTGAGTAGTTGAGGACATTGAGCCTCTGAGAGGTGACTTGACAGAGCTAAGATTTGACTCCAGTCATGGTCATGGTGCTTCATCATGACATTATATTGCTGAATCATTCTATAGTCAAGTCAAGTTGTCTTCTTCCCCTTCCCCTTCCCCTTCCCCTTCCCCTTCCCTTTCTCCTTCTTCCCCCTTCTTCTTTCTTCTTCTTCCCCCCTCCCCTCCTCTCCTTCTCCTTCTTCAGAATACCTGGGAATCTCTCAACTTTTTATCTGGTGATATAAGTTTTTTTAAAAAAAATCTCTTTTGTTCTTTCTAGTGGTGCCTACATTTATGTGCAGTTTTATAAGAGTGTTTTTATGTACATTACCTATCTGTTTGGTTTTCAAAAACCACCCCATGGGGCAATCAGGACAGGTGTTATCCCAGCTTTTCCTGTGAGGAAGATGAAGCCCTGAGAAGTGGATGTGCCCCAAGAGCAATGGACCCGTCCCAAGAGAAAGGGACTTGCCCATCGTACATGACAAGTAAATGTCGGGAGTGGGGTTGGAACCAGGTCTTTGGACTCCTGGTCCTGGTTCTGTTCCACTCTGCTGTGTTCGTGCCTCCTCTTTCTCACAGGTTATCTGTCTTTTTCTTCCTACCCCAGAAGATTCTTTTTTATTAAAACAAAATCATTTTCTTGGTTACTTTGAATAGTTCAGCAGGATTGGGACATACGTATGGGGTCGGGCAGCACAGGCCGAGGAGTGGCCCTTCCAGGGGTTCGCCCACCTTAAGCTGTGTATCGGGAGGTGCTCCCTAAACGCCAGGCGGGTTCAGTGTGCTTAGCCCTTTCCAGGGTCGCGGCAGGGGCCAGCGGTGCAGCACGTCCCAGTACTTGCGCTGGGCTGGCTTCCAGCGGCCGCGCTGTGTCTGCAGCCCCGGTGCCGCTCTCTGAAAGCTCGGCTTCAGACCACTCGGCAGCAAGTGGTTCCTTTAGGAAGAAGTTGCCCTGAAGCCATTTCTGTATGTGAAAGCTCTTAGTGCACCCCTATGCTAGAAATTCAGTTTACCGCCGAATGAAGTTTTTAAGAAGAGGATGTTATTATTTATTTCAAAGAGAAGTATCAGAGGACAGGGTCTGGTAGAAGCAATAAAGAAAGCCATCAGTATAGACAGAGGATCAGGCCACTGTGTTCTGGTGAAGATGGCAGGAAGGGTGTTTCCACCTCACAGGATGACACCGTTGACAGAGCAGCTGCGAGACTGACCGCCCTAGAGCTGCTCTGTGGTAGCTCTTGGAGTTGGGTCCAAATTGTGGGCCCTTTTTGGAATCAGATTCAGACATTTAATTTTATAAGGAGAAATGGAGTTATGAAAGAAGGTAATGTAATGTAAAACTTCTGAAGAGGTGGGCTCCAGCCCCAGCTATGTGACTAATGATCTGTGCGACTTCACAAATGTCACTTAACAGCTCTGGGCCTCAGCGTCCTCACCTGGAGGCCAGGTAGAATGAGACGGCTGGACCAGATCTGGGTATCTGACCCTCCCTGTGCATAGAATCAGCTGGCGACCTTCCGAAAAATGCAGATGCCTGGGTTCCATCTGTAGAAATTCTGATTTAATTTGTGTGGGGTATGACCCAACATCAGTATTTTTAAAGGCTCTCCAGGGGATTCAAATGTGTAGCCCAGTTAGATCGACTGTAAAATTTCCTCTAGCTGTGACAGTCTATTTTAAAATATACATAGTTGGTCTCCTACCAAGGGATTTATAAACTGCACAGCAGCTTGTAAATGGGTTTACTGTAATGAAGAACACTGATCATTTTGTCTTGGAAAAACATAGAAAAGTTATTGAAGAATTATTGAAGCTATGCCATTGATTTGTAAGACAATTCTCCAGGGGAAGCTATAAAAGTTTTCTTCTATGAGACATTGAAGATTGGAAAGTTAGAGAGTTTAATATAGCCAGAGAGGAGGAATTGTTAGTTTTTAGGTAAATGAAAGTGTTTTTCCTTAGAAGTTTATGCTAGGAGATTTGTTCATAGCTCTAGAAGAGAATAGTTAGGCTGCAAACAATTTTTAAGGTGAGCACAGTAATTTCTAACCCACACTACCTTTTAAGTCTAAACAGAGCAAGTCATATTTTTATAAATGCCAAATTATTAGGTCTGTTTTGGGGTCAAAATTTCATTCCTTCTTAAAGAAAACTATCCTTCTCTGGGAATCAAATTTCCCCAAACCAGTTTCATTTTTAAATGTGATGTACTGAAAAACATAAGCTTAATCGAATATTTTTTTTATTCACTTAATTTCAGATGATTAACCCTACAGGAATTGGGATGAATTATTTTATAGTTAATACTTGGATGTCAAAAGAAAATTTAATGTGAAATTTTAATATGTGTGGCATAAAATGTGATACCAAAGGTTTCCTCCTAAATACTTTCTGTTTAATCTGGTCCCTCGGATCCCCAGAGGTGGCTGTCATCCAACACATAAGCGGGTCATAGTAAATCCAAACCCAAGGTCACCTCTCTTCCCTCCCTCCCTCCCTACCACACACATAAAAAGCTTTCGCTGTATAATCCTCTTGTGTTGGAAGAATCTAGGCAAGATTCTGAACTGTTGTTTTCTTCCCAACCGGAAGTCACCAACTGTAACCATGAGAAACGTCACATTTGTTTTGAATTTAGAGGCTGTGATCTATAACAATTCTATATGCGGGAAGTGGATAGTACGTGATCATGCTGCATCAGTTAGGAGCAGATAGAGTTAGATAAGAGGTGCTTTTAAAACAGTCAATGTGGACGCTCATTATTAGCCCTTGAAACTTGACTCTTTTTCCTGAAAAGGGAAAGAAAATTGAGTTTGCATTTAAAAATCCTATGAGGCTTTAAAAAATGTCAGGTGTTAGATTTTCAAGTACAGAAAAGCATAATGAAGAAAACAAAATGACCCCCAACTCATCACCGAGGTCAGTGGTTTTCAACATTCCTGATGCCGTGACCCTTTAATACAGTTCCTCATGTTGTGGTGACCCCCAACCATAAAATTATTTTTGTTGCTACTTCATAACTATAGTTTTGCTACTGTTATGAATCGCCATCGGTTTTCCGATGGTCTTAGGCGACCCCTGTGAAAGGGGCGTTCGACACCCAGAGGGGTCACAACCGACAGGTTGAGAACCACTGACCTAGGTAATCTTGTAAGTACCAGACACTCAAATGTCTGGAAAGGCTGCAGAGACTACTCCCTCGATATCTATTTTAAATAGTGAACTTAATCTTTTTATTTCAAATATGAGGCCAGAATATAATAACAACTAATATTTTTGCCCACTTGTTATGTGTCAGTTCTTGGTCTAACTTCTAATTCTCCGACAACTATTATAACATAGGTATTATTGTCCTCATTTTAAAGATTAGAGAAGATGCTCAGTAATTTTCCCAAGGTCGTGGTTAATATGCAAGAGAGCTGAGATTTGAAGCCAGACAGCTTGGCTTCCAAGGCCCAGCTCATAAACCATTTCTTTATGCTGCTTATCATAGAATGTTTGGGACTTAAATTATAGCAAGTTATAACTACTCTTGCTAAGTAACAAGACTGCTATGAAAACAGGCCTACCCTTTGGGATCATCTCAGGAAAGCAGAATTTGGTTTTATCAATGACACCTAAAAAATTATGAAATTTTATATGCCGTGTCAGATGAAAACTATTATGTTTACAAGGAGGAAAATGCCAACTGTGGACACAGTTTTGCCCTTCTTCCTTCTTCATTTGTTTATTTTTTTTTCTCCCCTCCTTCCTTTTTCATGTGTTTAATTCTTTTCTTTCTAAATATCTTCAAACTATGGTCAAGGTAGGCCATGGAGAGGTACTTCCATCAGAGAATGATAATGGTGGTGGTGTTTCCTATACCCTGTCTGATGAAGCCTAGGGCTTGATCTGCCTCTAGGATATGTCCTCGGGGATACTTTTAGGGACCAAGATCCTTTTGTTTTCTTAGTTGAAATTAACACCTGAGAAACCCCCATTTCATAAGCATCGATAGAAAATTCTTTTTCTGAAGGCATTTTATTACACAGATGGACGTGCATCTACCTCTTTTGGGGGCTTGTTTGCATATTTGTGGACTCGCATATTTATTCACTTATTCAACTTTTATCTTAATTTTTTTTTTGACATTTAAAAATGTATTTGTTGTATAAGTAAGTAAAAGCACAAAACAAGTAGATATACACATTGGATTTATAGGAATTAAAATCTGAAAATAGCACATGGCAGAGAAGATGGCACTGGGGAGAAATGTGTTTCTCCTAGCCCCTCGCCCTGTGGCTTCGCACCCTTGGGGAATTTCCCTGGAGGAGAGGTTGAGGCAGAGTTATGCTTTCCTCGTGGCAGGGACTTTTCTCTGTAGTAGCGGCTGAAGCAGGAGTTTGAGTCAGGACTGCTAGTCAAAGAATAACCAAATTATTATGCTAAAAAAGATTCCTGCCCTGGCCAGTTTGGCTCAGCGGTTGGAGCATTGGCCTGTAGACCAGAGAGTCCTGGGTTCAGTCCCTGCTAAGGGCACGTACCTTGGTTGCAGCTGGTCCCAGTCCTGGTTGGGGTTGTGCGGGTGGCAACCAGCCGATGTGTCTCTCTCACATGGATGTTTTTCTCTCTCTTCTTCCCTCTTTCCCTCCTGCTCTCTTTGAAGATAAATACAAAGGTGTCCTCGGGTAGGGAAAATAAATAAATAAATAAATAAATAAATAAATAAATAAATAGATTTTCTTATCTAGCAGATATGTTTTACAATAATTCAAATGATGTAAATTTATGAGAAGAATGTGTTCTCCCAAATTAAAAAACAAACTTTCACATTACATCATATATCTCCAAAAGCAAATGATCAATTCTAAGTCTACCTGTGAGTCCAAATAAAGTGGGCTCCTGAGTGCCCATTTAATAAAGGCTGTTAAATGTCCAAGAGGTTATTTAATGTTTATTTGTATTAATAAGTCAATTTCTAAGGCAAGATGTTTTTGAGACTGATTGCTATGGGCAAACTAAATGCTTTAGCTGGGAGCTGTGCTTGTAATCCTTTCTTTCTTTTCCCCCAGATACATAATCAGCCTGACACAGCAATTAATGGGAGCATCGGTCTTCCTGCTGTGGAGCCTCCTGGCCAAAGTGCAGGGCATTTATGATTGAGTCTGTCCACCAAGCAAATTGCCAGTGTCCACCTGTAACACTCTCCATCACATTTCTTTCCTGAGGGCATATTCCTCTTTTCAAAATACACATTGACAGTACTTTGAATAGTGGAGCAAAAATCAGAGAAACAAGAAAAACCCATTGTATTGCCTTGGCTGGTGTGGCTCAGTTGGTTAGAGCATTGTCCTATATACCAAAAGGTCATGGGTTTGATTCCTGATCAGGGCACGGATCCAGGTTGTGGGTTTGACCATGAGGGTGCGTTCATGAGGCAACCAATCAATGTTTCTCTCTCACATCCATCTCTCTCTCTCTCTCTTCCTCACCCTTTCTCTCTTTCTAAAATCAGTGAAAACATATCCTCAGGTGAGGATTAAAAAAGAAAAACCCATTAAATAGAGAACCCATTTTCTAGACTAATAAACATGATGTCAGAACATAATAGTAGCTAATCTAACTCCTTCTTGGATCATAACACCATAGGATATAGAATCAAATATTTAAACATATAAATGACATAAATTTATTCCTGGAGAAAATGGTTATATAGTGTTATTCAAATTGGAATAATATGGTACAGGAGAAGAAATAAAAGCTGTGAGGGAATTAGGCCTGCTATAAAAAAGGATTATATTGTGACTACTTTTTTTTCCATTTATTTGTTTCTACATTTAAAAGTATCATATACTTTCATTCTTATGTAAGTTTTCTGGAGTGCTTTCAAAGTAATTTATGTTGTGTAGACTTCCCTAGCGACGTGAGTAAAAGTGATCCTAGCATATTCCTATGTTACACTTTTAATACATTATTTCTCTGTGTAAGGATAACATGAAGAATGCTTTCTGAAAGCCGGTGAAAGTGAAGGGACTCTTTCTGCCAACCTTTCGCTGCTTCTTCCCGTGGTCTCTGAGGCTTCTTCCTGCCTCAGGAGACTTGTCTGCTCCGCTCCATTCTGTTTCTTCTGCAGAATGTCTTCCCCTGGGGGAGGAGGGGTGGGCTTCCTTTGTGTCTCAGTGTCTTCTCTTATTACGGATATAAAAGTAAAGAATCTTTTTTCAGTGCTTTACGCTACATGATCCATTTGGTTAATTAACTTCTGGTCTCCCCAGACCCTGATTGTTCTCAAGAACCGTAGTCAGGATCCCGTTTGCTTTCACAGAGCCAGAAAATGATGCTTTATTCACTTTTTAAAACAGCCCTCGTATCCTCTATGAATATTTTATAGTTATCAATCCATACTATATATTTATGTATTAGTCAGAATTTTATTAGATGCAGTGACAGAAATCCCATTCAAACCAGTGTAAGCAAAAATGATGCTATATTGTGGGGACAGATGCTGGCGATAGCTGCATGACAACGTGGATGCACTTAATACACGGAACTTACACTTAGCTACAGTGACTTAGGCCCCCCAAACCCCCGTCTGGGAAGTCTAAAGAGGCTTCAGGAAACCCTCTTTCCCCCTCTACCTCTTGATATCTAATATTTAACGTCTCTTTATTCCTTTCTGAAACCCCAGAAGAGCAGGTTTCCTTCAGCACGTCACAGATGTGTGTGAGGCAGGGAGTGGACTGTGGGTGGGTCACAGCTGGCTTCATGGAGAAGCTGGCTGTTGAACTTGGTTGTTGGCTTGGGAGCAATGAAAAGAAGAGTTCTCCAAGGGAAGGGATCTGCTGGAGCGATGGGGTGAAGGTGGGAGAACCTGGGTAAACAGTTCGCCATGGCTCTGTACAGTGTGTGCAAAGTGAAGGCAAATAATACAGCTAAGCTCAAAAAACGTGTCTGGACACAGCAGCATGTCCTGTTGGTGTCTCAGACATTCCTGGAGGGCAGAGGGCGGATTGGTTAGCGGCTCCTCATTCACAGGGCAGACTCCTGTTCTGGGGAATGAGGGTTGGAGAAAATCATCTCAGTAAACATTTTCCATTCCTTCTGTTTCAATGTCTTTCCTTTTCTTTTGTTAATTCAAATGTCTTTGTATCCTTTCATTTACAGAATCGTCTTCCCATCTCTCTCTTAAAGTATCTCAGGCAAATAATTCATCTGTCGAGTGTCTTGATCTCAAGATATATCCTTTCCTTCTGTCTCATTCTAGTGTTTTACCTATGCCGATAAACTTCCCTGTTTATAACCTAAGCCCTCATGGTATTGACAATCGTATTCTATCAATAGGAAGCCAAGGGAACATTTTAGTCCAAGAATGAAGGGCTTTGTTGCCGAATATCATTTCCTCTGGGGCCAATTACTCCAATGTTTTCCTGGAAACTCTGTGGGAATTGTGTACTCTGAGCTGAACTGTAGACTTTTTAGATCAGGAAAGGACCTAAAAAAACCAAAACCCCCAAATGCCACATAAAATACTTGCCATCCAACCCGCTCATGTAACAGATGAGAAAATTGGATGCCACAGTTGTTAAATGATTCGATCATATGTTTATTACCTGAAAGGACACAAATCCCAAGGGTGCACTTCGAGGAAGACCCGATGAGTGATCCAGAGCCCTTATTGCTGTCCCCAAAGTGGAAAGTAGCCTCTTCTGGACTTGTTACCTTGCCCTTGCCCTGTTGCTTAATTTCTCGATTGTTTTACACAACAATGCCAAGTGTCTTTCGGACGCAGAGGAGAATGCAATATTTTTGCTGCCTCCCTCCAGGAGAGTCTAGTATGTCATCCAAGCCAGTGACAGTCTTTTCTCTAGTAGAACCACTTGAATTTTGGTGGGCTGTGATGACATCAACATTTTCTATATTAAACAACACTAATATACCCACATCATATTCATTTTGGGAGCTATATAACCTGAATGAAAATCTGAATCTATGGGTTGTTTTTAGATCCTTTGAATGAAATCCTGGTGGTGTTTACATCATATCTGACACCAGGGATCTTTCTTTGCTTCGTTATGGGTTTTAACTGACCAAAAACCATGCATCAGTGAGGAGATAGGAGGTAACTGTGATTATTTAGACGACCTAGTAATGTAGAAGGTAATTGGGCCATGAAAAATGTGGAAAATAAATGCAGTGATCTCTATTCCTCAGAAAAGTCAGGCTCCCTTGGCAAACAGTGATGAGAAAATAGTCAAAATCCTCCTTTTTTTTTCATGCTCTTGTAAGGGCTGGTGACTTGTTTGGGAGCTTTTACAGATCAGCCAGCTCTGTCTTTTCCTTTGTGATTGTTGAGTCTTTTTTTTTTTTGCCAAAGGAGTGATTTTAGTTGTCGTTCCATCATTGGGCTTGCCTACAAACCAGCCACTGGCTGCTTTAGGTTTCATGCTGTTTCAGGGCAGTAGGTGGTGTTTCCCAGAAGTTGATGCTCGTGAGGGCAGACAAGTTTTTCTGCTGGAAAAAGACCACAAAAAGTGGTTATGTGTGGGATGATGTTAGTGCAGAACGGAAAGTCTGCCAGTTGTAGAAGGGGAAGAGGGAGATGGTGAAGTGCACCTTTGCTCAGTGTTGCAGAGAGAGGTCAAGATCCAAATCAATTCCTAGAAAAGAACCTGGCTGGTCAGTCCGGGTCGTGTGCCTGTCCTGGTGGTGAGGACAGCTGAGGGAGGTGTCTTAACCATTTCACCTGAATCACAAGGAGTTAGGAGGGACAGTTCCTAAATGGGGGGAGGCAGGACAGACTGAAAAGTCACAGAGTGTCCCCACAGCGACATTGATTCCTTGGAGTGCATTGATTAGTTCCTAGTAGGTTACTCAGAAGAAATTTGCTGGATCACTGATAGGATGATCCAAGGAGAAAATATTGTTGGCCCTGAGTGTGAGACTTTTAGGGTGAAATACCAACTCATTTTCTCCTCTGACTAGAAGTACCACTCTTGCATATTACTTCCTGGTTTTTGAAAACTCTACCAGACACACTGCAGTTGGAGTGATGGTTTTGGACTCTGTCCCTCCATGGGAGTTGATTTTTTGAATCTTCACAGCCGCCAGAAGAGGTGGGTGATTTCCACTTGGTTTTCTGGATAAGGTGACAGGCACCGGCGTTGAAGTTCCAGAGCCGGCAAGGGTCCGAGCAAATCCTTGAAGCCAGGTCCGAGTGACTTTTTGTTTCTTTCTTTACACTCCAGCTGCTTGGGAGAGAGCTGGCAATGCTGCTGCGAATCAAGGTTGTGAATTTGAATAAAACTTGAGAAGGGCACGTGGAGGAAAGAACATCATAAATCTTGGCACAGAAGTTTAAGGCTTTGAAAGACCTTCAATATGTCAGGGCTCGTAGGACCGCTCAGTTTGTTGACATAATTAGGCCCAAAGTCTTACTGCAGGCTGGTTTCTAAAGCTGCATGCCCCCACACCAGCAGGGTTCTGTTGAGACACATACTTTAATTAAACAGCAACTTAGTGATAGGGCTTAATAAAAATCTTTTTAAAATTATTTTTATTTTTTTTTATTTTAGAGAGAGGAAGGGAGAGGGAGAGAGAGATAGAAACATTGAAGAGAGAGAACATCAATTGGCTGCCTCCTCACTGGGGATTTGGCCCACAACCTGGGCATGTGTCCTGACTGGGAGTCGAACCGGCAACCTCTAGGTGCATGGGTCGGCGCTCAACCACTGAGCCACACCAGCCGGGCTTAATATATATCTTTTAACGTACCAGATATTTTTTTCAGATGCTTGGTCAACCAAGAATGCATTTCTTCCTCATTAACAAGATATAGAAATGTTTATTTCTGTTCATTGAAGCCATTTGAGGGCATCAAAAATTGGGGAAAATTTCCCTAATCCATGGTTTGAGAGATGGTTAAGTTGGAAACTATGGCTTCACTGCCTCACGCTTTTCCATTTCAGTGTTAAACCTCGAGAGTACTACCAGCCAGCCCCAACCTGAGAGCATCTCGTGCTGCCAAAGCCTTGGGTTTCTGTAGCCCAGCCAATGCCTCACTAAATAGCCCTTTCTCTACTACAAGTAAGGAAAAGCTTCAGTTGAAAATTTGGGGCTGGCTATTTACTTCTTAATGTTTTTCAGTAAACAGAGTAAAATAAACTAGCGCATTTTTGCTTAGATTTACTGTATCTTCCTGGTATAGGAAGTTCCAGTGCACAACTAAAGATGGACTATAAACTTGACTTTAACACAGCTGCTGGTTCATCCAGTCCCTGGATTTTGGTTTAGCCTAACTTTGAGCATCCATCCGGAAGAAGCATCTGTGACCTTCTGGGCCAAGGCCTTGCTTCTGCTGTAGCTGGTGATATCATCGGGTTCTTGTGTTCTAGTTACTCTTAAAAATTCCATTTCAAATGCAGTTTCACTTGCATCTCTGTTTTTGAGTTTAGTTTTTTATCATGTGTCTTTTGTCTCCCAACTATATCAGTGATGGATATTAACTGCAAAATTTGGTGTGGGGGGAATAACTCAACTGTAATGTAATCACTGAGAGATAAGCACTGTTGACATTGATATTTTTCCTCTTATTTATTTATGTATGTGTATATATACTTCAAATACAGACTTGCAATCTGTTGTATATGTTGCTTAACGCAACAGAATTCCTTTTTGCATGTCTGCCATGTGCCAGGCCTTTGATACCCCCCCCTCCCGCCACTCATTCTTGTATAGCAAATACTTCTCAAAGTCTTTAAAAATACTTTGAAATGTCATTTTTATAGCTGCATAATACTCTACCATTTGGATATGTCATGTTTTATTTCATGATATCCCTAAGATTGGATAGTTAAGAAGCTCCCCTATGATTTTCTCTAATAAACAACAGCCCAATAAACATCTGAACACAAATCTTTGTGCTCATCCCTGATTGCTTCCTTACTGTAATTTCCCACAAGAGTTTTGGGGATAAAGAATGTGAAGATATTCTTTATAAGGCATAACTTACTTGAATGCATCTTTCAACTGCAAACTCCATCTTATTCCTTGATTCTTTGTCTCCTAAAGTGACTTGATTGCCTCAAAGTGATCCTAAAACTCACACTTGAAAATATATTTTATTATTTCTGCGGCACCGTTCCTGGAGGCACTGCAGTACCGGTCGATGCGTGGAGTGGACGGAGCAAGCTCCCATTCCATCTCCCTGCTCCAAAAACGCATGCAATATGATGTCCTCGGACAGAGGACGTATCAGATATTAAACTGGTACGAACAGATACTACACTTGAACTTAACCAAAAGTCCGAGAAGCGATTTAAAATATATTTTAGAAAAGATTCTATACTTCCAAAGATATAAATATTTAATCTCTTAAAGTGACTGTGGTTAAGATAGGAATCTTTGTAACAAGCAACAAAGAGGTCTAAGCTTGTTTACACAAAAAGTCTAATAAACTAGATAATTAAAAGTGTTAGAATTGTCTTGTTTATGAAAACTTGCCGTTGGTTTAAATGGGCTATTTAAAGATTGTATGAACCAGTTGCCAAGAGCTGAGCAGTGTACAGGCTCAATTCCATTATTTGCTCAATAGCAGTTTCATGCTTAGGCTTAGTATATAAGGCTGATAATTGTGGCATGATAAGACTACACAGTGCTCAAGTGTATAATAAGCTTGCCTAGTCAGAATAGAGAAATATTTACCAGTGCTCTGTTAATGAGCTGTTATTTATATCATGTAATGAGCTGGATTTATTTTAGCTGAGGTTAAATGTGTTTAATATATTTGATAGAGGTCTTGCAGTAACGTATGCTGAAGTCAGAAGAAATGTAGAAAAATTCTAAGAAGGCTTTCTGTGGAATAATCACCATGCAGATATTATTTTGGTTCATGTTAGAAAACCCAAAAAGCTGGTTGGAAGATGATATGCTGAATCCTAACCCATGCCAAAAAATAATATTGTCTATGTTCTAGACACTTCTGTTATAGACCACTTATGTAAGCAGATGTACAACCCTCTCTTTTGTAAGGTACTCCTCATTCAACCCACTCTTATTTTGGGTGATGTACCAGACTGTGTTACAGGTGGTGCAGCTCACTGATTGTCTATTTTTAAGTCTGTACGTGAGGCAGAAACCATGTACTCAAAATTACCCTCGAGAATCCCTTCGGAAGGCTCCGCATGGGAGGCCTACACTCACGCCCGGAGGCCAGCACAGCCAGTCTTGCCCACGGAGCTGGAATGGATTGCTGTGTTTTTGAGCATCAGATAAGCAGTTGGCTTGTGTTTAGGGTCCAACTTGTATGTAAAATATGTTTCTTTAAACACTAGACTCCCTCTCTGCTCTGTGATATGCTCACACTGAGAAGCTCGCTGGAATGAGGCTGACAGGAGGAGCTACAGAATCATGTTTCCTTCTTGCTCTCACCCTGGGGCATGAGGTCATTGAGTGGGATGGCTGGCGTGCGTGCGTGCGTGCAGGGGTGTCTCTGCCTGCCTCCCCGAGCGGGTGTTATTGCATTCTTTTGTGTGAAAGCATGCGTTACGTGACACCACAGCAGTTACTGTGATGCAGAATTTTTACCCGTGTGGAAGTTCTTCTGTGGGAACCTATGGTGACCTCATTGGTTCACACACACCATGAGAGCAGAGCAGAGAGGCAGGACAAGTGAATGTGTCATTTTGAAACTATCCAATAATAATAATAATAATAATAATAATAATAATAATATAATGTTTCCTTCCCTACATTCATTTATTGATTTATTGGTGGCCAACTATGTGCTAGGAATTTGGGACACAGTGGTGACCATAGTAGACCCAATTCTGCCTTTCTGCAACTTGTGGTCTGGTAGGTCCCTTGAGAATTCTTCTTTGCCTAGGCCAGAACGGACTGACTAGATAGTCATTTAATCTAAAGGAAACCAGATATTTGGTGCAGGAAGTGCTTATTTATGGTTCTTGATTTGGGACTGTATGATGAAAATGGTTTATTTGAGAGCTATCCATTATCTAAGCTCACACACCTGCTGGCTTACCCAAACCAGCCTCAGAGGTCAGTGGACCTTCCTAGCTAATGTCAGCATGTTCTCACCGGATCACTGTCTACCTGCTTTCAAATCTTGGCTCTTGCACTGCCTGATCTCTGGCATCTGCTGCATCTACCGGCCCCAGCACCTCCTTGCTCCAGTTCCTCATCCTCAGGATCTGCATGCCTGCATTATCTCCTCCCCTTGCCCCTAAGTAGTGGTAGGGTGTGTGTGTGTGACACACAGAGAAATTCAACAAAATAAATTCCTGCACGCGAGAGTTTACTTTTGATGACTAACCCTTTATCATTAATGTAGGCCACCGACCTAGACAAAAGGGCAAAATGATTGGATCTCCAGTTACGTATGTTCCTCTGGCTCTTTTGGTCTTGATCTGTTGACGTTTCATGGGGCTTCCTTGTGTTGTGCTCTCTGCCCTAACCTCTTCTCTGAGGTATGCTTTATAATTGGCTGTCTTTCTTAATGAACACCTGGGACCTCCAAATTTGGTAAAAGAAAGAGAATCTCCCAGGGGGTGGGGCAGCAGGACTGTCTGACCCGAACTTGGTCCAAGATTTTTGTGCTTCTCAAGATGGCACATCCAAGGAATGCCAGGGTCTGCATAATCACAGCATTAACATGATGTATTTTCCCAGACAGTTAATATTTCTGTCAGTCAATGAAAAACACTATGTTTTACATGGAAACAAACATCAATATCTTAAGGCATAGACTGCAACATTTACATGAATTTTAAGTTAAATTAGTTTTGAGGCAGACACCCAGGGGAATACATTCACTCTGGTCTTCTGTTACAAGTACTTTGGAGGAAGAGATTAGACAAGGCCCGTGGAGTCCTGGCTCCTTGATTATTTGAAATACAGAAAGTGTGCAATGCATGCTGGTTGCTTAACCTCCCTGCTCCCCACACCCTTGCCCCAGTTGCCCCCATGTCATCTCTCACAAAGGTGCTGCGCTCTGCACCATCCTTTCTGCCTGCCTGCCTGTTCCACAGATGCTGCTGACATGGCTCCTGGGGCCCTTGGACCTGCTTGAAGGGCAGACCCTGTGGTCCCTCAGACTGTTGAGGGTGAATAGAACAGGACTAAGGGGTGTGTGGAGGGTGGCGGCAGCCTGGCTTTGTGACATCAGAGTGGGAAGCATGTGCTTAGAGAAGGGGCATGGGGCCCACCTTGGCCTGTTACTCTCTCCTGGTACATAGGTGCACAATGGAGTCTATATAATATGAGAGGGTGTCCGTCGTCCTAGGTAAACCCCACCAGTGGAGCAGGACAGGATTCACCGGCTACAACACTGGCCAGAGCAGGTTCTGCCCTGGATGCTTTCTGTTCCATCGAAGGCTTTGTCAAGGCTGTAGGAGGACGTCTGTGCCTTCAGCCTTTCACTGTCCCCTGCATGGGGCCGAGGCTGTGCTCAGCTCCTGTTTCTGACCTCCTTTGAAGCTGCTTCTCTCCATGAGGGAGGAATGACATCTGAGCCAAAGGAAGCTGATACATGCCATTCCAGTCGGTGGCTCCGGCCCCCTAATCTCTCTAAGACAGGATGTTCCAACAGGTGTGGGGATCCTTCTCTCTTGAGGCCTGTCTTGCAAGAGGAGAATTTGCTTCCTTCCCAATCTCTGGAAGAAGGCGATGGAGTAAGATGGGCATCAGTCTTAGGAAAATTTTTGAGTGTGCCAAGTGTGTCTTTGACGCCTTCCTGAAGGAGCCAGCTCAGTGGAGTGGGAGGTCACAGGCTCGGGAACCAGACAGATCTCCACCTGCATCTGGCTTCAGACCCTCGCCGGCTTCCTAACTTTGGTCGGGTTATTTACATTACTGAGTCATTTTCTTCATCTGTAAAAAGATGGTGTTAATCATAACTCAGTTAGTAGTGAGGAAGAAGCAAGATCATGTATGGAAAGTGCTTGGCATGTCGTAGCAACTCAATAAAGGCTCCCATGGCTGTCGTACTGTATGTCTCAAGCCCGGGGTTGGGTCTGGGGTGACCCTTCTTGGAGGTTCTATATCACATTGTTTCCATCCTTGTCTGTTAAAAACACCTGCTGCTGATCTTGTTTCAGGAAAACAAACAAAGCACCTAAATAAAGGAATTCTCTGTAAGATGGGACTGCGTGATGATCTTCTAACTTGCTCAGGGGTGAGCTCAGCCGAAGGGGGAAACTGGAGCTTACGGGGACTGATGTTTCTAAGAGAAGTCTGGTAGGTGGTAGGAGTGGGCTCCGCTGTTTCTGAGAATCCCCGGCAGCTGCCTTCGCTGCTCTCGCTCCGGGGACGGAGCCCCTGAGCCGGTTCTTGGCTCTGATCCGCGAGGCGGCCTGGTGCGGGGTGCGAGGCAGCGTGCTTCTCCGACCCACTGTTCCAGCGCGTAATGGCGAGTTCCAGAAACCATCCCAGTTCTTAGAGGAAAACAAAGTACAGATCGGATCAACTTTTAAATCTTTGTGTATAACTGATGGATCGTGGAGGGCTCCCTTCAAGCAGAGTGGCGGGTAGGCCAACTTACTGATGGGAAATCGCCTGAACTACTCGGGTGCTGACAAAGGTTCTGAGGCTGCGTCTGTGTGAGACCGAAAGGCGTGTCATGACGAGTGATGTGTGCGAGAGGCACAGGAAGGGGGAGCAGCTCAAGCCACAGATTTGTCACGACTTTCTCCAGCTCTCATTCCGTCATTCCTCTCTTCATTTGCTCTCCCACTCGCGAGCAGTTGGTGTTTTCCAGCTAGGCTTACTCCGGGAAACGATTTAGCCGGGCCGAAGCATGGCGCCAACTAAAGCTTTTCTTTGGTCTTCTGTAGCTTTCACATTTATCCTAGTCTTCATGTCCATTAACACGAATAATTGAGAGTTGTTGTCAAGTTAGAGTTTTGGGTCCCGAGGTCTATAAACAGCATCAGGATTTGGTCCATTGGAAGAAACTACCCAAGACGTTTTGCCTTTTCACCTCTGCAGAGCCGTAAGCACGCGGACCTCAGGCAAAGGGATGGATTGCATTCACGAATCACTTGAGCAGCACAAAGCAACGCAAAGAGCTGCCCTAACAGTGCTGGCTGTTGTACCCACTTTGCCTTCATCCTACGTGCCTGTTTTCCAGGTAGCCTAATGGATGAATCGATCACACTATGTTCTCAGAGAAGCAGACAAACAGCCTGGAGGAAATGGGTCACTTACATGGGGTTTCAGGCTATTCTTTCCCAAGGCTACACTGGAGCCCATTTGAAAGCATTAAAAGGAAAACACTTCTCAAAAAATAGACACCTGGTGTGTGGCGTGGCTTAGCTTGGCCCACGCAGTCCTCCCAGTGGGCAGTGGTGCTGGCCTTTGGGTACTGAAAGTGGACGCTTTTGGAAAGTTCTCTGTATCCACATTCTCTTCCCGTACCCCCTGGTGGGGGAGAGGTGGGGCGGATAATCAGATAGTGTTTTCCTAGAACTGAGGAGAAACTGGCCAGCTCAGCTCTCTGACCTCCATTCGGCTCTGGCGCTGCTGGCATGTGTGGGGGTGGTTCTTTGCACCAAATGTCCTCCACGAGGACACCTGTGGACAGGGTTAGGTCACACTTTGGTCTTGAGAGTCTTCTGTGGAGTTGTTTAGAGGGAAAATATCTAAAATACTTAACAAATGTTAAGTGTCTCTTTGAACATCCAGAGTAAAATATATATTTAGTAAGTTGGAGGAAAATAATTTTTCAAAGTTCATCAATACTATCCAAGACTATATAAAACCATAACCCAATAGTAGCAGCACAAGCCCCCATCACCATTTGGCATCTCCTGGTCTTTCCTTGTGGTCCATTTTATAGAAGGGGGGGAGGGCTTGAACATTGTACTTTTAGGAATCTGATACATTTTTATACTCTGATCCTGTTTGGAGGCTGAGTCATAAGAACCACGGAGTGTAGGCCTTTTTCTCATTTCTGTTTTTCTCTGATGTGCTAAATGTAAAGGTTAGGATTATTCAGCCATATGGGACAGGGTTTCTTCCTTTCTGTAACGTTTTTGGGAATCCAGATTTTGACTCGGTACTACCGGACCTGGGGTTGCCCCCCTTTGCTGGTGGCCCAGAGGAGGTGTGCCACACACGAACGGGTACCCTGGCAAAGGAAGAGACTAGACGAGGGTCTTTCTCTGCCGCCTGAGATCGGTGGTAATGGACTGAGCTGGCGGAAGGGGAGGGAACAATTTCATCTTCTGAGCCTGTTTTATTTCTTGCTGGCCATGGAGATGCTGGAGTGAGAGACGATCAGAGGTGCCATCTGAGAGGTCACAGAAAATGCAGTCACCTGTGAAAGAGAAGCTGCTTACTGCGCCCACGCAGGCGCAGAGGTTTAACTCGGGGTGACTCTTACACGGGATCAAGGAGAGGAATGGGAGGAATGCCGTGACTGCGACTCAGACCACAGGGCTCCGGTGAGCATGCCGACCTCACCGCCCACCCGGGGCTCGCCCTGCGGGGAGTTACCCAGGAAGGGGAGTGTGCAGACTTCTGGAGCCCGAGGGTCAGAGCGTTGGGGCCCCCCTAGACCTCTGGAAGGTCCTGAGCAGGGAGACCCTCAGATACCTGTTGCTTGCCCTTCGAGCTGTGGGTCTCTGGTTGCTTATTCTGTGGTCATTTTTTGGGTGAATCCAAACTTGTTCCCAGTGCACCCAGAATTGTCCCGAATACACCAAGAATTTTTATTTAATTTAGTGTGGGGCCACATTTAGTAAGTTTTTAATAATTCTTCTGTTTTTAAAAAATTAATTTATTTTTGTTACAAATGTCTCCCCCCCCATACTCTCCTCCTGATTCCCCCACCCCCAGCATTGTTGTCTATGTCCATTGTTTACACATACATGCATACAAGTTCTTTGGTTTATCTCATCCCTCCCCCCTGCCTCCCTTTATTAATTCTTCTAATTTATTAGTCTAATATCCCAAGCCCATTTTATTTTATTTTTTATTTTTTTATTTATTTATTTTTAATTTTATTTATTTATTTATTTTTTTGTTACAGATATTTTACCTTTTTACCCCATTGGCACCCCCCACCCCACCCCTCCTCCACCCTGTCCCTGGCTTAGTTGTCCATGTCCATTGGTCATGCATACATGCATATAAATTTCTGTGGTTTATCTCTTCCCACCCCCCCACCCCCCATCCCCTCTTCTGAGGGATGTCAGTCTGTGCCCTACTTCCATGTGTCTGGGTCTACTGTATTCCTCAGACTGTTATGTTCATTATATTCCGTATATAAGTGAGATCATGTGGTATTTGTCTTTTTCTGCTTGGCTTCTTTCACTTAGGATAATACTTTCCAGGTCCCTCCATGTCGTCTCAAAGGATAAGAGATCTTTCTTTCTTACCGCTGCATAGTACTCCATTGTGTATATGTACCACTGCTTTTTTATCCATTTGTCTACTGGTGGACACTTGGGCCAAGCCCATTTTAAAATCAATCATCTGTGTTTGAGGGATGATGAATTAAAAGGTAGGTAAATTTGGCCTTGTTAGGATATACCTTCATAGATTTATATCATGGCCTCTTATGCTTGACAACGCGGTCAGAACGGATGATGGACGAGGGAGGAGTCAGCCCCGTATGTCCTTTACCCTACTCTATCATTATTGATAACATAATTAACCAGTGTGCTTTTTGTGTACCATTCAAGACTTTCGAAAGTGCTTCCACAGACATCTGTTGCTTGGCAGAAGGTGAACTCCGTGACGGCGAGGCCTGGGCCTGTTTTTGCTCACGCTGTATGTGTAGCCCAGCAGAGTGGCCAGCGCATGCCCGGGGCTTTGAAATGTTATTAATTGAGGGGTGGGAGGGAGGGAGGGGGGAGGGAGGACCAGCCTCTCCCTGCTTCACAGCATCTGCCCTGCCACCACTTCTGTGTGGGTGACCGTCACCTCGGAGCTGAAACCCCGGCCACAGCCTCCCATGCGGCCCCTTCCTCTAGCTGGCCCTGCCCTGCCAGGCCTGTCACACCGTGGCCCCCTTCATCTTTGTAAAATGTGATTCTGAACATGCCACTTCCCTGTGCAAAGATTCCTGTTTCTCTGAGGGTATTGCCAGCCCGCGTCCTGCCCCTCTTCTCCGGTGTGTGCCAGCCACCCCGGACCCCTCCCGTTTCCTCACACCTGCCGGATTCCCCGGCCTCTGTAGATGCCGAAGCCCAGCCTGGAGTCCCTCGGCCTTAGCGCTCCGGCTTTGCTGTTACCTCCTCCCAGAGGCCTTCCCTGATAGCCAGGCTGGGTTGGGGGCTCCTCTTGTGTGACTCCCAAGTTTCCACTGTGATGTAACTGTTTACTTTTCTGTTTTCCACTGGAGTCCAGAGCTTCTTGAGGCTGGGGGCTGGGCTTACTCATTGCGGAACCCGCCTGGTGCATTGCCTGCTCGTCAAGGGTCCTTGAGGATGTTTGCCCAGTGGGGGAAAGAGCGTCGTAGGGTAGTGGCACTAGCGTGCGGCTGGGAGCCAGCAGGAGCTTCTCAGTGACTGGCAGTAACCTTGGGCCATATTCCAGCTCCCAGACCTTCGCTTCTCTCTCTGGGGAACGCGAGGGGGCCATCGCTGCTTCCGACCTCATGCGGTGCCTGTGAACGTTCAGGGAGCCGGGGTAAGGGAGGCATTTAGCTCAGGGCCTGCTGCGGAACGAGCTGCAGCAAATGGTTCTTCCTCTCTTCAGTCTCTCCTTTCCTGCCGCGTCAGCCAGGCCACACCGTGGTTAGAACAATAGAATGTCGGTGCCAGATTCGGAGGTTTGGTGCAGTGGTTCCAAGTCATCTGCCAGGCGCTTGAGACCCTTTTGAAAAGACACACTTCTGGGCCTCACCCCGTAGTTCTGGAATGGGTCCAGAAATCTGTATTTTTTTCTAGTTTCCGATGCTCAGCCATGATTAGGAGCCTTTGACCTACTCCAGCTTCTCACCCAAAGCAGGAATCCTACTTATGTGGCCTTTTCTGGAACATCTCAGGGACCAGGCAGCTCACTGCATTTTGAAGTCCCCTGTTTATGGTCGGACAGCAGCTCTGAGAGTCAGAAACCTCCTTATCTACTGGGCCCAATTCTGCTTCTTGACAGTGCCTGGCCTTTAGTCCAGGTTCTGCCTTCCGAACACGCGGATTAAGTCACACCACCTTCCACATAGCCATAGGTACTCGCAGTCACTACTACGTCCCTCCAAGAGTTTTTCTTTCCCAGGCTAAACATTCCTGGTCCTGTAAACTCGAGTTTGCTAACTGGCGCCTGTGGGCTGCATCCGGTCCGCAGATGTGTTTTGTTTGGACTGTGGTGTTTGAAAAATATTGAATAAGTTGCCAACATTTAAAAATCATGACATTTCACTGAAAAGTCTGGAGCTCCGACATCTCTTGAAAACTCAAAGGATCCTGGTTCACAATTCCAGTTTTGGACAAGACATAAATTCTCCAGATTGTTACACAAATTTGCAGGCTGTTGTTTTAATCCCTCCATTATATTGGCTAGCCCCCACCACTTAAGTCATTATATCACTTATTTTGTAGATCTTTCATTATTATTTTTTTTCCTGTTATCCTCACCCGAGGATATTTTTCTTTTGCATTTTTTTAGAGAGAGTGGGAGGGAGGGAGAGGGAGAGAGAGAGAAACATCAATTGGTTGCTTCTAGCATGACCCCGACTGCACTGGGGATGGAACCTGCAACCCAGGTATGTGCCCTTGATAGGAAATCAAACCCATGACCCTTCAGCCCATGGGCTGATGCTCTAACTGCTTAGCCAAACCAGCCAGGGCTGAACCCCCATTTTCAATGTTTTGAGTATAACCCTGGGAGTGGAATTTCCGGTTATATGTTAATTCCGTGTTTGAGTTACTGAGGGACTGCCAAACAGTTTTCCACTGTGGCTGGACCACTTTATACTCCATGAGCAATATTCCAATTTCTCCACATTCTCTCTCTCTCTCTTTTTTTTTTTTTGCTACGTGCCCCTAATGGGAACCGAACCCAGGACTCTCTGGTCCACAGGTCGATGCTCCAACCACTGGGCCAAACTGGCCAGGGCTCCACATTCTCATTTTTGTTTTGTTTTGTTTGAGCTGTCCTCGTGTGTCTGAAGTGGTATCTCATTGTGGTTTTGATTTATATTTCTCTAATGACTAATAATGTTGAGCATCTTTTCATGTGCCTGTTGGCCACTTGTATATCTTTTGGGGATTTATGTATTATAACATTTGTTTTTTCTAGCCTTGATTTTTTCTTTTTTCCTAATTTTTGCTATCGTGAATACTGTTGTTAGGAACATCTCTATACAAAAATTGTCTGGATGTTACTGCTGTAGGATAGCTTCCTTGAAGTGGGATTATGGAAGTCAAGGCATGATATTTCTAAGATGTTGACGTGAAAGATCAGGTTCAGCACTGCATGTTTGAAGAGTGTGTATAAGTTGCTTGGAAAGCCTTTTCTAGCATTTGTGCTAGGATTTCTCCCTCTAACTTACCACATTAGGCTCATTGGAGGGGCATCCCATTTCCCAGGAGATTCTGATAAGTGACCCAGCTATGAACTATTAGTCAAGTTTCTTCTGCTGCCATGTAGGTCTTCCAAAAAAAAAAAAAAGGCAGTATTCACTGTCCTAATACTCTGATCACTTCTGAGTGGATTTGTTCTGCTGCTTTTCCAGCTGTGGACAACATGCTTGGTGGCCCTGCTGCTCTCGCAGAGTGAGCTCACCATCACCTGGACCCCTCAGTGGGTTTTTCACTCATAAATTCTGGTCTTCCCCTTCTTGTTCTTGGGGAGTTGATTGTTTTGAGCCTATTTTTTTTTCTGGGGAGGAAACAGGTTTCTGCTGGCTTTGTGACTTGCCCTCGTTATGTAACACCTACTTACCAAGGCTAGAGCAAACCCAGATCTCCTGGCTCCCCAGATCATTTCTTTTTACTTTCCTCATTGGCCTTGTTTTGACATTTTTGACTGGTCATGATTCAAGAGCCGAAATGTAGTCACACAGGCCAAATGTACTTGGAGTGCTCTGCGGGAGAGAACAGGCCTCGGCACGTCCGGGCAGGCCATTGCTGTCGCTCGGGACCTTAGTTTTACTGCCTTGGCCAAGCCCAGTTCTGTCCCTGGGAGGAGCGAGGGCAGCCAGAAGTCCCCTGGTTGGGACAACGAGACCATGATGTCAAAGCAGCTATGATTGTGTTGTGCATTTTAGACCACTGGACTGTTGTGTATTGACTGGGTAACCATTGCTAAGGGTTTTGATGTTAGGTGTGCAGTGTAGATTCTTAAATCTAGATTTCACTTGCAAATTTACTAATGGGATCTCCACACCATTTAGAGCTGATTCAGGGAAGGTTGGTGAGGACAAGGGGTGTGGCTCCACACCCATCAGTTATCCGCAGTGGCCCACAGGAGGCTTCGGGGCAGCTACTTCCCTGATGCCCCGTTTGCCGTTGTCTTTGGGCTGGTGCCACGGAGGTCAAGGGCTCCCCCCCGCCCCCTGCACTGCTAAATAGAAGCACACCGCAAATTAGGTTTTGTTTAAACTCAGTAATTCCCTCTCCTTATTAAAAGTTCATATTTTCTACAGTATGACTGTCAAGATTATGTCTTTCAACTTGGCATTCAAGTTCACATCCTCTGAGTAAATCTTGTTTTCCTAATGTTTAAAAAATATGTTGAAAGCTAATTTTAGACCAGGAAGGGTAATAAAAAAGAAAAAGAGAGAGAGAGAATCTCAGACTTCCCTGTGGCGCCACCTCAGTTAAAAATTACATACAACTTTTTAATTTCAAGTCTTTGAGATAAAAGGCACATTAATTTCCTTATGCCTAATTCATTTTCAGAGCTTTCTCACAGTTACTCATATTCATTATCAAGGCATAATATATGTCTGGTATACACGCCGCGCTCTCAAATCTCATTTACCAATATGATAACGTTTAAGACATGCTACTAAATATGTGTTATATTTAAATGGACTTGGTAAGTTGAAAACACAGCATTGCAACATAAAGTGAAAGACTAGCACTAGTTTATCATATACCAACTAGTTTTTTTAGCTAGTTTACCAATACCAACCTTTTCAACAGTTTTTGATTCTCAAAAGAAGTCAGGTTTTTGTGGGTGTTTTTTGCTTTAAATTACAACAATTTAAACTTCATTAATACTTTCTTCCATGATATTCATGTAATTTTCAAGATGGATAGGAAGTTTAAATGACTTGTTTAATGGGTACAGAAGAAGGTGATTTCCGTGTGTGTGTGTGTGTGTGTGTGTGTGTGTGTGTGTGTTGGCAAGGGGTGGGGTGGAGCATGGGAAGAGATTTTGGGCATATTTTCAAGCGTATGCTGGCTGGAAGTAGTGCATATTATTTTATTATTACTTCAGTTATATAGTTGACATACAGTGTCATGTTTGTTTTGGGTGCACAGCATAGTGATTCGACACAGAGTGATCACCACGGTTAAGTCAAGTTACCATCTGTCACCATACAAAGTTGTGATGGCACCATTGACTGTATGCCCTGTACACGACTTCCCCATGACTTTTTGGAAGAAGTGCATTTTAAATCAGTGTTGGTAATGCTCTGTTGGCAGCTAAGCTTAGGATTCTTTTACACCTTTAAGCAGAGGCAGGTGGAAGAAGGATTCGTGAGAGGGGCTCTTTAGAAATGCAGTGACTTGGCAAAGGGGCTGCTTGTGGTCACTCCTGAGCATATATGTGTCTAAAGCCACTGCTGTGCCCTGGCTCACTGGTCACTCCAAAATACCCCCTCTCCCCTCCTCCTGCCATCAATCTAATATATTCCCAGGTCCTTAAGCTCTGCCTTTCCCCACAGACACCACTGACTTCTTCGCCCTTCTTGTTCCCCCTTTGCTGAGTCAGAAAAGGCCCCTAAAATACTGGGGCTGAAAAGACCTCTGAGCTGTCTCTCCGACCTGTCATTGTGTCCAAGGGAAACTTGGCACCCATTTTCGTAGTCTGTAGGACGCGGCTCAGTCCTGCCTCACGGTTTGATTGTTTTGTGTGGGTTAGGCTTATTTCTCAGCTATATTTGGCTCTCTCAGAGGAAGGGACTATGTCACACATTTCTTTTGTATTTTCATAAAAGTAGCACGTGATAGGTACTCAGAAAATGCCTTCAGCTGCCGTGGTGCTTTCTGTGAAATGCTCTCGCCAGGGCGGATACCGACAGAGGCTTGTCTGTTTCAGCACAAACTAGGTACAACCTGAATGCTCATATAAAAGGGAATAATCGAATATATTGTGATATTTTCATATTATGCAGCATTATACAGCTATTATGATAGATGAGTTAATCCTATAGCTACTGACCTGGGGAATGTCCTCACTATATTATTATTCTTGCAAATAATAAGAAAGAAAAATAGCAAAATCCTACTTAGGTGATAACAGTATAACTTCCTGTGTCTGTGTCAGTATTTCTGTATATCAGCAGGAACATGGGGAAAGATGTGGAAGGGTACACATTAGCCTGTTAGCAGTGGTGGTGGGAAAGGTTGGTAAGTTGTTTTTTAACCTATATTCTCTATTGTTGCAACAGGGAAAGATGAGAAACCATCCAGAGAAAAGAGAAAATGTGTAGAGGTTTTCATGCATCAGAAAGTCCCTTTTTTGTAATATTTCTTTCTAGTTTTCAAACTTTGTGTGATTAAAAAAAAAAAATGAGTTTGCCCTTTGATTAATTTTTAGACTTAGTAAATAAAGATAGCATTGTACTTGGGTTAAGGCTTTTTTTGTTTGTTAGTTTCTGCTTGTGACACGAAGATAAGTTTTCTTTTTATCAACACTTAAACTACGAAGGCAGCACCCAAACCGAAAGCCTTGCCCTCTGGTTTCTGCGGTGGGGTGGGGAGAGGAGCAGGTTGTTCAGATGCAGGATGCTAACTGACTTCCGAGCCCTAGGAACTTCCTGTCCCAGAGCTGAACAGAGCAGAGTGCAACAGGAGGGCCTTGCCTAAGTGGAAAAGTAAGAAAGCAAATGCTGCAGAACTTCCGGCGCTACCTCGCCAGTGGCTGGGGTGGCGGGTGGCTGTGCTCCAGAGGGCCATGCATCCCACAGAGGAAGTTGGTGACAGTCTCTCTGAAGTAGGCAGTGTGCCCGAGCCAGCTAGCTCTTGTTGCATAAAAGGTGAATATAGTTCATTTACCTTTCAGATCCACATCTTGGCCACCAAAAGAATGTGTTTCCCCAGAACTGATGGACACTTTGTCCCCAGGTCCTCTTCTCCCCAGACTGTGGCTGCAATCTCCTAGCTTGTATCACTCTAGTCTTTTCTTCCAGCTCATCACACAGTCCACCTCCAGAGTGATCATTCTAAAGACAACCCTTGGGTCACTTCCCTGCTCTAAAGCCTTGCATGGCTCCCAAGTTCTGTAGAAGAGAGTCCCCATTTCTTAGCCTGGCAGTCAGTGCCTTCTATCACACAACCCCTGTCTACTTCTCAGCTGACCTCACTTCTCTCGTGCTCCAGCCACATGGAATTGTTCCCCGTGTATGTTTTGTCTTCCTAGCTTCTGCTCATATTTGTCCGCCTCTACCTATTTAAATTCCCTCCACTCTTCAATCGCCAGATCAAAGTCTGCTTCGTTCAGCAGGCTACATATGATTTCCCTTCCTTCTGCATGGACTTCTCCTGTGGCGTTTACCTTACACTCAGGGTGTGTGTACTCGTCCGCTTCCTCTTGCACCCGTCAGGGGAGTGACTGACCACAGCATCTCGGTGTATACATTTCTTATGCTTAGTAAACTTCTTAGATGTAATCAGTCTGTGGTGGATTGTATTGACTATGGTTATCTGAAATTTACCAGATTAATTTTAAAAAAACATCTTTCATCGTTTGTTGGGAGGGAGTGCTGGCAGAGAAAAAGGAAATATGAACTGAGTTGGCGTCTCTGTAAGGAAACATTACATGACCATTCTTTTTTTCGCAAATTTTCTCATTTTATGTTATCTAATGTTTTCAGCCTCGGACTCCTCTTTCCCAGCTGCCTTATCATTTCCTTCTGACATCTGTCACCGTTCGCCCTTGCCGTGACATTGGGTGGGGAAATTTCGAAGATTCTTCCCGGAACACTACGCTAAGGGAATCCCTGGTATATTTGCTTTCCTGGGTGTGTGGGCAGCAAGGGACCCTCCAGTCATCTCAGGCGGGGAGACCGAGTGAGGTCCTGGTCAGCCCCCCACCTTCCGTTGAAGAGTGGTCTGACCAGCCGGAGCCGGGAGGGACTCTGCTTTGTGCATCTCCCTAACCCCGCACCGGCTTCCTGTGGCGAGGTGGGGAGAGTTGAACTGCTGTCTCCTTTTCCAAGGAATAGATATGGAATTCAAAGAAAAAGAACTACAGAAAGGAAGGAGGAGGTTTAGAAGAAAACTATCGTGGTCTTTGGAAAGACTTGGTTGGGTACATGTGGCTTCCTGGTGTTTTGAAAAAACCCGGGTTCTAACAAATTTCGGGCACACCCAATTTGGAGTTTGCCTGAATCACGAATGACGGCATATGATTGAGTTAATCCATATATGTCGTATGTGGCCATTCCATCCTTGAATACAGCGTGAATGCCTTTTATGTCTGCGCGTGAGTTTTGTTGTTGTTTTTAAATGACACTGGAATTGCTTTATTTAGCTTCTAATTTCTGAGAGTCTCAAAAATTATAATTACTATCAACTACAAGAAAATATTACTGTAGTTATAGATTATTCTCTATTATATTTTTTCTTTAGGAATGCTATTTTATTTTCGCCTTTATTTTGATAAGGGATGTACATGCCAGGTATTTGTAAAAAGCCATGTTTGTACAGTATATCTTAAAACTGAGCACCACTTTCTGTATCTGAACAAACAAACAAACAAACAGAATTACTTTGAATACACTTATTAGCCTGAGAATCATCATCTGGATGTATAAAATGTTTCCCCACAAAGATCACGAGAATGGCTTATATTGATTAACATTATTAAATCACCTTTCATATTTGAAACCACATGAATTCAATATGCTATAAGATACAGTTATACAAAGAATATAAGCAAAAATAAGATAGGAAAAAACCTCTATAACACTTTTTCAAAACAGGAAACTGTTGTTAGAAGTATATTGTTCTTTTGGTTTTACTAAAATGACACAAACTTTAATGTTCTATATGAATTCACCTCTTGGATCCATTGTGCTCCTCCTTAAATGAACTTTCTTTAAAAGTTAACTCCCGAACACTATTTAATTAACTTAGCTAACGTTTAGATTTGATCTCGAACCATTTGACACTAGACAGAGTGAAAAAAGATGTGGAGAGTTGGCAGCAGACTCCAGTCAAAATATGGCATTTGGCAAAGTCTGTCTGCCTTGTTTTGCTTTGCTTTCTCTTTATGGATGTGGCTTATTTTTGAAATGCTGTGGTTTAAATTCAGTGATCAAGTGACAGGTCTGACAAAACAGAGCTCCCTTCCACAGAGGTTCTGTAGGGGAAATGGAAGTGTTCCAGGAACTGGAGGAAGTAACCTCGATGTCACCTGGAAACATTCGTGTCCCAGGGCAGGAGATTTGAGCTCTCTGTGAAGCGTGGAGGAAAGTAGCCAAGATGCTGAGCCAAACATGCATCCAGGAATAGAGCACATCAAAGAACTGAAAACAGTATCTGTTGTTTCCACTACATAGATCCCTGTAAGTAGCCATCAGAGAGCCCGAGATAAAGGAAGACTAGAAAGTTCTTTCCTATGATGCCTTGGATTACGACAATAGTCTTCTACTCTATGGGTTCCCTGGCTGCATTCTCAGCTCCTCCGGTGTTCAGTGCACACCGTGGACACCTTAAACGTTTGTACAAACTCTTGCTCAGGAGCCCAGTTTCTGTTTTCCCACATGATTAGGTTAAAATTCCTCCTGTTGGCTTAGTGCTCTCCCCACTCAGTTATTTACTTTTCTAACCTCTTCATTTACTACTCTCATCAGGAAAGGGTTATTCCAGTCTGTCTTCAAAATCCACTTTAACACCTACCTTCATCTTTCTGATAACTCGTACCCACACTGAGCTCCCCTACTTTGAAAGGTTGTGGCTGTTTGTTTTGTAACTTTTGGCAAGATTGTTTTATTGTTAGAAATGTGTACACATATGTAGACACTATGTGGCATATATGTGCACACATATAGAGAGTATATATATGGTGACATTTTTTTCTTAGTGAGACATATAGTGTGTAATATTTCTCTATAGAAAATACATTGAGCCCAGTTGGTGTGGCTCAGTGGATTGAGCATTGTCCCATGGACTGAGAGATCCCAATTTGAGTCCCGGTCAGGGCACATGCCCAGGTTGTGGAGTTGATCCCCAGAGGGGGGCGTGCCGGAGGCAGCCGACCGATGTTTCTCTCTCACATTGATGTTTCTATCTCTCTCTCCCTAAAAAAAATCAATAAAATGTACATTTTTTTTTAAAGAAAGAAAATACACTGAGATTGAGGCTGAATTCATGACCATGAATTATATATATTTATTCCACATATATTGCATTGCATTGCATTGTATTAACATGACATGTGAGAGAAAGTACACAGCTTCAAGAAGCAAGAAAACTAAGTTCTAGTCTCACAACTCACAACTACAAACATGGAGTTGATCCCCTTTATGAGCATCAGGAGATCGTAAAGGAACACTACAAGTGTATACACTTATGATATCATTCAATAGTAAAATTATGATTTCACATCCCATCCAGTGGACACAATATACGGCACACTTTGATTAGTCAAAGAAAGATGTATTATTCAGGTGCTTTGCTTTTGGTTTTATAGCTAGGTCCTAAGTACAGAGAGGTTGTGTGACTTTTTTTTTTAGTTTTCCCAGTGTAATAAAGACCATGAAAAGCTCAGTTGGATTTTTGCTCCCTGGTTATAAAAGCTTCTCTCCCAGTATGATGGGCCCCTCTGCTTTGCAGGTGGTGTTGAGTGGGTTATAATCTTAACTCGATTTATTTGCTCTGTTATTTTTTTAGGAAATCTCCCTAGATCACTTATTTTTCCTATTGTAAGATAGATGGACATACATTTAAACTTTTTACCTCAGAGTCAGTACTAATCACTATTTTTACTGAGTGCACATTAGGCATCTGGCCCTGTACAAGGGGCGCTATGTGTATTATGCAATTTCTTAAACACCTCTTATAAAATGGCTGTGACAACACCATTTTATAGATGAGGAAACTATGGTTAGGAGTTAATTCCATACATTAATCTCCTACTGTGAAAGAAAAAGAGATAGATCTCAGGTCTGCGAAAATCAACGTTGCATTCAGATTTCAACTTAACCAATAGTGTTGTTTCATCATTTCCTTTTACCTAACCTTTTCTGAGTGCCCGGGTTTCATTTTCCCTCGGGGTGGCTGTCTTCTGATGAGGGTGGTAATGAGTAGTAGCGTATTAAAGAGCAGAAAGAGAGCTCAGGAGGATCTCAGAAAAGGAAGGTGCATGTTCCGAAAACTGGATAATTGGTCCATAAATAACTCTAGTCAATGACTATGTCTTGCTTTCATTTTGGAAGAGGTTAGATAATAAATTAATTTTTTCATTTTTTTTTGCCTAATTATAGTTATTTTTTCATAATATTTAAAGAGCTAATGAATAGCTACATATAGGGAGCATATTACTGATACTTGGGATCTTATGTTTTTTTTCTGTTATTAATAATAATTGGAAATAACTGGAAATGTTACAGACATTAGCTCTGCAGCATAGTTTGTAGGAGGGGTTTTCAGACAGGTAGTCCTGCATTAAGAAAATGTCTGTGAGGATTCAGTTTATTCTGTACAGTTCTTAAGGGAAACAGATTTTGATTTTATGATCATCATTATCTTTCTGTGATGGAGTGAACTTCTCCCCGAGAAAAGAGTGATCTGTATTCAGGAAGCACTTAATGGCATGTTTTCCGAGGATCACACAACAGGACCCACATGAATAGAGCTAACAAGTTTTGTCCATTAAATTTAGTGACTCGAACAAATTTTTATTATCCTTTTGTAAAAAATGCAAGAACTGCCTCATGCAAAAACCAGTTGTTACTTAATGAAGTGTTTCAGCATGTTCATATAAGTTGATGGTTTCATATGGCCAGATTATTGCTGCATCAGCTATGAACTACTAATAACATGCTCCCAGCTTGCTTTAATGACATACTGTATTCGGAATATTCAAGTATGGACAGATGTTTTGGAATATCATTTTTGCCTCTTGGCTATTGATTGATTCGCAACATCCACTCCCGATTAGAATGCAAAATGTTACAAGACTTGTGTCTTTAATTACCCAATCAGCCCTGGCCAGTTTGGCTCAGCGGTTAGAGCGTCGGCCTGCGGTCTGGAGAGACCTGGGTTCAGTTCCCGCTAAGGGCACGTACTTCGGTTGCAGTTTGTCCCCGGCCCTGGTTGGTCGTGCGGGTGGCAGCCACTCGATGTGTCCCTTTCACATCGATGTTTCTCTCTCTCTCTCCCTTCCTCTCTCTCCCTCCCACTGTATCTGTACAAAAAATGGAAAAATATCCTCGGGTGAGGATAAAAAAAAATAATAATAAATTACCCAATCAAATCAGAAAAAGACAAGCAACACACCAGGAACATGGAATGAATGGCTGGAGCATCCTGGACTTCTTACTGCTGACCGTAGTTACAGATGCTCAGTGACAGCTTCTGTCTCTCTGCTCATCTTCCGAAGCCAACCGATTAGTAAAGGACCTGCAGCTCTGACAAAGCGAATGTGAAGTGCACCACACAAGGTTTTAGCAAAAATCAAATGGGTGGCTTCATTAGGCTGTTTTGGAGGAAGGACACAATCTAATTGCAAGTTGGAGTGGTTATTCTACACAGGTGGTACTTTCTCCACAGAACCCATGATGAGCTTTACTCTTAAAATGTTGGATGCACTTTTTAAAAGTGGAATTGAGGGAATAATTGAATCGGGTTTTGCAATGATGAAAATGATACTTTTCCTAACAACTTGGATCCTCAGGGATCAATAGGATCTTTTTTTCTTTTGGAGTGTAAATAGTGTGTGTGTTTACTTATTACCAAGAGCTCTCTCAGAAGCTTGCGTTCTTTTATATCTCGAATAACGTGCATCCTCCAGCTACCTTACTTTTAATTACACAACCTGAACATTTACTCTTATCTCCCAGGTAACAAATTACCATCTTGCTCCCCCTAGTGGAATTATAACTCTACTGCAAAATTTGAGAAAACTATCAGTACGTGTTTGATTTAGCATCTTATTTGTGGAAATCAGGTATTTTCTCAACTGGTTTTCAAAGGCAGGGTTTAAAATAGAGAAATGTTGCATAGCATGAGCTGATAGGGGATGTGCATTAAAAAACTGGTATTTTTCTGATAAATGTTCAGTTTCTCGTGTTAGCAAGGTTAGCTGCATAATTTATAATGGCTGCCAAATTCAAGGGGCCTCTCTGCTCTGCATTTCTCCATCTTAGAGGCGTCAAATGTCATCAGCCTTGCAGACAGTCACCTCTAGAAGACACTGTCAACAGTCCTGGCAAAGATGGTAGGGACTGGATAGTTGGTGATGTTGAAGCAGGACAGGTCCCATCTGAATATTGAACCCCACTGTGCCATTGGTTAAGTAGGCCCAGAAGTATCCTTGTGCCTTCTGAGTCTATGTGAGGGATTGTGACAATATCCATAGCACATGGCAATCATTTCCAGTTTATAGCTGCTAAGCATTGCTAAGAAGATTCTAATAATTGAAGCTGAAATGACTGCATATCTCTCTTAAGAGTTTAAATTTATCTTTTTAATTGAATTTATTGGGGTGACATTGGTTAATAAAATTATACAGGTTTTAGGCATACTGTACATCATCTGTATATAATTTTCTTTGGGGAGTGATAACCAAAGGTTTCATGGCATCAGAATCTCTTTTTTTCTGCCACTATTTGCTTTTCATAACTTTCACCCTTGTTTGAATTTGTATCGATCGGCTTTGAACCCTGTTGCACACAAAGCAGTCCTATTTTGTGTGTGCTGGTGTTGAATGTTTGAAATTTCGAAAAGAAAAACCTGTAAATGCCAGGGCTTAGGGTAAGGTTTTGCTTCTAAGCCTTATTGAGGTCAAGGCAAAAGCTCAAAAGATACAGTGCCTTCCAATTAGTGATTACGACAGTATAAGTACTTTATACCTATGGGCAAGGATATTGTAATTAGAGTAGTTCCTCTTTCTTAAAATTATGTAATCAAGACAGTATTTAGGTATATCTTTTTCCAAATATCTATTCCCAGAGTAAGTGCTCATACTTTGGGAAAAATAAAATAGCAGGATCGGATTAAAATCCCAACTAAAGAATGCCAAAGTGTTCTCTGGCCATGGTTTATTTGGGAGTATAGAGGAAAAAAGAAACACCTGTAATATTAAAAAACAAAACAAAAACTAACTTGCTCAAGACTCACAGTAATTTAGTTTAAGAATTACATCCGTGCAGACACACAGCTTCTGTTCAAGCGTAGTGTGTGTCTGTGACATTGTGGTTTGGAATCCCATAATGCTTGGACTCACAATTGTGAAGACAGTGACGTCACAATGGCCGCATGGCCTCACTGGGGCTAGAGATGTCCATCTAGCAAGACTTTGGAGAACAGGCACTTTTCTAATCCTCCAGGAGTATGAGGGATTTGCATGTGAATCAACATGTACCTCTGTGTGTACACACGAATGTCGATGCCCATGCAAACGTAGGCATGTACATGTGGGTATATTTATGTATATATGTGGCTGAAGTGTTGGAAGAGTTACAGCTTAGCTCAGTTTCTACTTTCCAGTGGAATCTGGAAATTCTATGCATTGACAATACTCTCCAAAGCAGCTGTTCAGAGCTAGGCCTGGAGGGTTAGACAACTGTGCACATCATCTTCTGCTGGGAATTCTGTGCATTGATGATACCCTTCAAAACAGTCTCAGGGGCTGTGCCAAGAGGTGTTTGGGAAGCTCTCCATACCACTCCCTGTGTAAGGACTGTGCTGGCATCCTTGTCTGGCAGCTTTGGCAGGGTGGCTCTGCTTGGGAACATTCCAGCCATAGCTTGGAACCCTTGTCTTTGCTGAGAAGTGTGATTGCAACAGAATATCTGTTCACATTTCTTCCACTCATAGTGATGAGAGAGGCTTTCCTTACCGATGTGTTTCCTTAAAGTGACTGACCCGTGGTGCATTAACTACTGAAATGGGTTTGTTCCTCAGCACCTGAACTTCTCAACTGTTGATTTAACACTAGTATCTTGTTGGACTCTGCCTCTGCTTGTCATCCTGTGGTTATTGGGTTTTTTTGTTGTTTTTTCTTAGGGTTCACAAAGGCAGAAAAGTGCACCTGAGCATTTGGCCAGGAGCACAGCAAATAGAGAATTATGAAACAGATACCCAAGATTCAATATTTGTGTTGAAATCCTGAATTTTTGTCTGGTCTGTTTCATGTGAAATACAGTCCTCAGCACGGGCAGATGACGCGGACTCTTGGTCAGCAGGCGGCAGGGCGGCGGCCGGGGCTCCGTCAGACAGAGAGCAGCTGCCCCCGAGCTAGGAGAAGACGTGCATTCTCTCCAAGACTTCGTTCCCACAACTTAATTGTTGGCGATTCTGGAACATATTTCTGAATCATACACCTTGGCAGGAAGGTAGAATTGAGAGAATATTTTGGGCAAAAAAAGAGATACATCTGTTCACTTGCTGGAAACTTGAATGGCACAGGAGAAAACTGTGGACAAGTCTCTGACATATTGAAATGTCTGCAGTTGAACTTTTTTTTTTGAAAGAGTGGAAGGAAGGGAGAGAGAGAGAAACATTGATGCGAGAGAAACACATCAATTGGTTGCCTACCGCACAATCAAAGATTGAATCTACAACCTGGGTACATGCCCTTGACCGGAAATCGAACCCAAGACGCTTTGGTCCATGGCTGATGTTCTAATCGCTGAGCCAAATTGGCTAGGGCCAGTTTAGCATTTTTTATATAGTTTTGGCTCAAGGAATCTTTCTTTATCCCACTGACGGTAGTTATATTGCCCCTTCCCCCCCAATTAACAAGAGACGCTGTTAAAGCCTGTAAGAAAGGCAACTGGATGGTAAAAAAGAGGAAAGGAAATTTATAGGAAAAATGAGCGCTTGGGTCCTCACATGGATAGCATGGGAGAGGCTGAGCAGGTGCTAAAGGCCGGCAGTGCTCACCAGTTCCTAAGAACTAAGTGGCATTTATTAAAGATCCAAATTCACAGGCCCACATCCCACATATATATACTAAATCAGAATCTGCAGGGAAGGATCTGAGAATATTGTTTTAACAAGCATCTCTGGTGAGTCTTATGGTCAGGCAGGGCTGGGAAACTGTCTTCTACCAGGACTAAAGTATTAACAAAAGCCGTGAGTGAGTGTGTCTGTAATTGCCAAGGTTTTTATTTTTTTATTAACTAATTTTTGTTACAGATGTTTCTCTTTTTTCCCCCATTGACACCCTCTTCCTGAATGTGCCCCTCACCCACATTTGCCAAAGTTTTTAAAGTTTGGGGAAAAAAAAGTCAGTCCAGCCCGTGTAGCTCAGTGGTTGAGCGTCCACCCATGCACCTGGGCACATGCCCAGGTTGTGGGCTCGATTCCCATTGGGGTGCATGCAGGAGGCGGCCAGTTGATGTTCTCTCTCATCGACATTTCTACCTCTCTCTTTCTCACTTTCTCTCTCTCTAAAATCAATAAAGGAAAAAAAAAAAGGCCAAACATTCCATATTCTGATTGTTAAACATTTCTTAATGAAAACATGTTATTTGTGTAAGGGTTAAATGGCAGCAGAGGGTTTTCCCATATATTATCTCAGTTGTTCCCAACAACAGTCCTTGAAGGGCTGGGCAGCAACGATTGTGCTCCCCCCAGACTGCACCCGGAAACGAGCTCGGCACGCAGCCGGCGGGTGGTGGAGCTGGCTTTGCACAGGATTCTCCACCACTTGGGGCCAGGCCACGCCAACCCCGGAGCCCACCACTTTTCCTCTTTACCCGAGCTCTGGCCACCAGGTGACGGCAGCATTTCTAGCATATCAGGTTCTTTGTGCATTCTCACCTTTGCATGCTCTCATTTCTTGCCTGGAATGCCCTTCCTTCCCTGTTTGCAAACTCATATTCATTAAGGTGAATCTTTTGAGCGTCCACCCATGCACCAAAAGCTTTTCTGGACTCTCTTCACCCTGTCTGCCAGGGCAGAGCTAGTTTCCCTTTTAGCTGTGTTTCCCTCACACTTCATAGACCCTACTACGAGCCCAGTAATGCCCTTCTTCCTGCTCCTCACCCACCATCGTACTTTGGATAGGCAGTGGACTGTAATCTTGTTTAAAATACTCAGTGTTGGTGGCTAAAGCCATGGGAAGTGTTCGGAAATGACTTCAAAGGTTTTTCAGATATTGACAAAGAAGTGTTCAGGAGGCCAGCATCATGGCTATGACCATCCTGCAGGAATGGAATTGTTTGAGGGAACCAGGGAACATTGTCCGATGAGATGGGGGAATGCCAGCCGGGGGGGAGGGGGGGGCGGGCCCTGTATGCACAAAACCACTGATTTGGTAGTTTCCATGTTGGGGAACTTAAGGGCCTGTCAAGGACAATTTCAACTGTGGGCGACTCATAGCCTCAGGTTAGCTGTGACTGTCTGTCATGGCCTGCAGATTGTGTTACAGTCATTTCTTTATGCAAATATCTCCTCCACTAGACTTCTAGTGAGGGTGGGTCTGGGCCGTATTCATCTTTATCTGCCCATTGATAATTGTCAAATTAACTTTTGGGGAACAAATTTTCTAGCCATCTGCCTCTGAATGCAATCAAATGTATTTAATTATAGTTGTAATTCAAATTCTCCTGTGTTTACAGCCACCACTGGTCCAAGCTATCTTCAGCGGTGATCCGGAGGAGATACGGATGCTCATTCATAAAACCGAAGATGTGAACGCTCTGGTAGGCGATGCTGTGTTTTGCCAGCTCTCTTACCCTTTTCTGCACCATGGACCTCACTGGTATCTGGTGAAAGCTCAGGATTCTGTCTCTAAGTCCATACAATAAAATGTATAGTGTTAGAAAGGAAAGATATCGAAATACTGTTATAAAAATATTAAAAATCAGATTTGTGATATAATAACAGATGTGCTTCTTTAGTAACACATTTAAATAGCACGATATAGCCCTGGCCAGTTTGGCTCAGAGGTTAGAACATTGGCCTGCGGTCTGGAGAGCCCCGGGTTCAGTTCCCGCTAAGGGCACATACCTAGGTTGCAGTTTGTCCCCGGCCCTGGTTTGGTCGTGTGGGTGGCAACCACTCGATGTGTCCCTTTCATGTCGATGTCTCTCTCTCTCTCTCTCCCTCCCACTCTATCTGAACAAAATATCAAAAAAGTCCTTGGGTGAGGATAATAAATAAACAAACAAACAAACAAACAAATAAATAAATAAATAGCAGAAGATCTCATAACGACTGTAATTTAAAAATAGCGATGAGCACCATCCATCTTCTGTGTTGTTCGAAACTTCTCTGATGTGGTGTGAACATACCTGTGATTTCCGCTGATGGCCAAGTGACAATTACTGCTGACTGCAGAGGTGTGCTGCCCATACTTATAACGGGAGGAACTGTGACATTTCCATGAGAAGTTAGTGAAAATAAAGATGTCATATTTGTATATCCAGAACCCACGCCTTACTGCTGGGGCTGACCTTTCGTGGTCTGTCAGACTGCCAACTAAGAATGCGTGTTTTTTTTTAAATGGCTGAAAAAAATGAAAAGAAGAATAATATTTAGTGACATGTGAAAATTATGTGAAACTCAAATTTCAGTGTCCACAAAAAAAGTTTTGTTGGAACATGGCCGGTCAACTTTTGCAACACGAGTTGAGTAATTGTGACAGAGACTGTGCGGTCCGAGTAGCCAAAAGCATTTACTATCTGGCTCTTTAGAGAGAAAGGTTGCTTGCCCTCTGCCCTGGAGAGTCCGTGAATCTGGGATCATGGGTGAACGAAGCATCCAGTGTGTACCTGAAATCGGCTGTGATATATGTGTGGACCTGTGGACATTTATATTTTTCTGGGAAAGGGTCAGACATTTTACAAAATTATTAAAAGGGTCTATGGCCCCTAAAAGATTAAGAGCCATTATATTGGGAAGATCTCAAAACAAACCTGTGATGAAGAAAGAGTTAGTCAATAATTTACCCTTTTAATCGTTTCTTAGACCTGGGTTGAACAAGCAATTATATGCAGTACGTGTTACTAATTCTCTTAATGTAACTCAATTACCTAAACGCTCCGTCCGTGGGGGAGGAGTTCTCTTTGAAGTCTCTAGTGTTAAGTAGAAACAACAGAAAGAGTCGAGCACGTCTGCAGTGTCAGGAGTGCTTTCCATGGGGAAATGAATTGTTAGGTTGTGTCCCGGTCCGGTCGGCTGAATGCTTCATTCAGAAGGCGGGTCCCTTGGTGCGGCCGTTGTTCTGTGCTGGTGCAGGTTGCTGTGGCTTTTTGAAAAAGCCTTTGGCAGCTTCTCCCCTGAAAACAACGGGGCAGTGTTTTGTGGCATTTTTGCAAAGTAAGCACAGATGAGGCCAGGGCCAGACTACTCGAGAAGGCAGTAGGGCATTTGTCCAAGATCTGTGGGGCGTGACCTATATTTCTGAGAGGGTCAAGGTTAACAGTGTTCTGACATCACCCGGATTTGCCCAGCGCATTTCGTGGCTGTGGCCCAAGCCCGGGCAAGGTTCCTATCTTTTCCTGATGATCACAAGCCAACAGAACTTTTGTTACCCATTACCGGGAAAGATTGCACTGGCCTCTGAATGGCCTCCATTTCTTAGGAAAAAGACAGTTGCTGGCTGATAAAGGTTAGGAGAGCGTAATTGTAGTTGCAACTTAGCTCCACTACTGGCTTGGTCGGATGGGTTAACTCTGGTGACACAGAGTCCTAAATGTACAATGGCTCAAACATAACAGAAGTTTAGTTCTCTTATGAACACATTAGCGGTGTGGCTCTTTTCCATATGGGGTCCCAGGTATCAACATGTGGCTTCTAGGGTCACCCCAGCGGTTTGTCTGCAGTCCAGCCAGCCAGGAGAAGAAGAGCACACAAGCAAAGCATGGGAGGATTTTTATGGGTCAGCTTGGAAGTGGTATAATCACTTCCACTCCCATCACATGGACCAGAAGTCAGGCATATCTGCACCTAACGACAAGGGAGGTTGGAAAATCAGTGTGGCTGTGTCCCAAAGAGCTGGAGGAAATGGACTTTGGTGAATAGTTAGCAATCTTGGACACACCAGTCTTGTGTCTTACAGAATTCTAGGGAATTCAAGCGATACCACTTTTCTGCACAGTGTGTTCTTTATTCATCGAACAGTTATTTACTGAGTTGAGACTCTGTGCTGAGTCCTACGGATACAGCAGTAAGAAGACCGCTCTTTCCCTCATGGAGCTTGCAACGTGGCAGAGAAGTCAGCACATGAGAAGTCACACTGCAGTGCATTTTTGAAAGGGAAAACCCAGGATGCTATGTATGGGCCTGGGTTCATGACAAGCGACTGGTGAAGTAATGCGTAAATGAGACCTAAGGGCAGTATGGTGGAATTTGCTTTGTATTTGTGGGCCATTGGATGTGTGGCAGCAGAGAGGGGAGGGGTACAGGGAAGGAGAGGAATCAATGAGTGAATGAGTGGTTTAATGAATGAGCAAATACGGGAGGGCCTGAGTTCTTTAGGTTGATCGTATGGCTCTTCAGGGTCTACAGTCCCTTTCCTCCACGCACACCTCTTTTTAAAAATTTTTTCAATTGCAGTTTACATTCATTATTATTCTGTATTAGTCTTAGGTGTACAGCATAGTGGTTAGACAACTGTGTAATTTACAGATGGTTCCCCCAGTGTTTCACATACTCCCCGGCCCCTACATAGTGACTACGATATTGTTGACTGTGTTCCCTGTGCTGTGCTTTACGTCTCCACTCTCCCCTCTCTAGGCTCCCTCTTCACGTCCCCCTCCCTTCCCTCAGGTGAGTATGAGGAAGACTTGATCTCCCAGGGTGTTATTGGGTGTGTTGTAGACATTGGGCGTCCTCTGAACATCATGCTTTTCTTTTGCCAACACTCCTTGGGGATCAGTCTTATGGACTCTTTTGCTGGGGGTGGGCTGGGTGGTTTAGGGGAAGCAATAGTTAACAAAAGAAACAGAGGTGGAAGACACGTAGGGGTTAGAAGCCTCAGCCAAGAGATTCAGTGCAGGAGGGAAGAGAAGCTGCAAACCGGTACATTTAAGGGTAGGGAAAGGGAAATAAATGGCGAAGGAGCCTCCTGTTTGTGGGAACAAAATGTTTATCCACTTTCCTTCTCAGCCTTTGCTTTTCTCTCTCTCTTTTTTTTAAAGTAGACTTTGGAATGTTTTATTTTTTATATTTTATTTTTTGGTACGTGCCCCTAGCAGGAACCAAACCCATGACTCTGGTCCGTAGGCCAACGCTCCAACTGCTGAGCCAAACTGGCCAGGGCTGCTTTTCTCTTTTTACCCCTGTTTATTTACTTACTTTTTCTTTTCTGGCCTAGGTTCTGATTTTTGGGGGGCTTTCTTTTTCTTTTACACCTCTCTGTGCCTTTAGACGGGTTGCATGTTAGTTGGTGTAAATACACTTTGATGAATGGACCCTGATATAGAAAGCATTCTCATTCAGCTTTGCTCTTTCTATTTTTCCAAACTTTATTTCTCACTAGTAGTATTCATAAGCACTATGCTTCAACCAAATGGTCACTCAAGCCGTTGGTACTTATTCTGTTCTCACTTCTCACTGTTCCCATCCCGTCGGCCCTTACTTTCTCCAAGTTGTCCCAATTTCACTTCCTTTCCGCTGCCTTCCCTGCCACCCCCAACCCAACCAGAGACACCCACCTCTTCTTTCAACTTCCATAGCTCTTTGTATCTCACTGATCACTTTACTTGAGTTATTTATGTTTTACTTTTGAGATACTATGTACTTGTTGACATGGTCACTATGTCATTCACTCTTGTTTTCTCAATCTCCCGGTCCAGTATTTGCAAGACATGGTGAGTGAAAGACTAAACCTTGCTTTGGTGCTTCTGTTGAGCCAGTTTGTGGGGGCCTATTTTTTATTTCTGCCAATGAGGACAAGTTTTCTCATAGGGTGTGTCTTAGTGTCCCTCAGGTCTCACTTGTAAGACTGACATTTCTCTTTGTGAAATTGGAAGTCTGCAGGTGGATTTGAGAGCCACTGAAGGGTCAGAAAGGGTACTCTGAGTCTTTCCATGTGGCTTCTCTGGCTGGCAGCATGCCAGGACCTGGACATGTGGGAAGGCAGTGGTACGCTCTGAGAAATTCATTTATGTGGACCCAAATGTTGCTGATAACTAGAAATATCTTATTTTTTATTTTATTATTATTTTTTTAAAATCTTCACCCAAGGGGAAGGGAGAGAGAGAAACATCAATGTGAGAGAGAAACATTAATCGGTTGCCTCCAATACATGCCCTGACTGGGCATCAAACCCACAACCCAGGTATGTGCTGTGACTGGGAATTGAACCTGCAGCCTTTTTTTTGGTCTACCAGTTGACACTCCAACCAACTGACCATCTGGCCAGGGCAACTAGAAAGATTTTAGAAGGCTTCAACAGACTAACCTAATTGAGCTCAAGAGAGAACATCTGAATTAACAATGAATGCAGAGATTCTGAAAACCAAAATTTGAACTCAGTAAAGGCATTTTTGGAATTATGCTTTGACAACATGACATCAACAGACACTTTTTCTGTGCTACAGTGGAACAGGGTCAGAGACAAATTGGTGCCTGTCCATAGCAAGTGGTGAGTACGAGGGGACCATGTCATGTGAGGAGTGGTTGAAGAAACAGGTGATGTTTTAGACTTGGAAAGGACAGGAGAATGTCCCCAAATAGTTCAAACATTGTCAAGTCAAAATGGGACTAAACTTAATCATTATGTCATGTGGTCGAAAGCTACAGAAAATAAGATTTCAGCTCAAATAAAAAAGAACTTAATAGACAGAGCTGTCTAAAGAAGTAGTGAGTTGACAAGTAATAAGCTCCCTGAAAGACCAGTAGACTCAGGGTTCTCAAGGTGACTGGTGATGGTACATGTGGCCCTACTCTCCTAACCTGTGCCCTTGGCCAACATTGCTAATAGCAAATGAGGTTTTTCTTGACTTGTAAAGGCCAACATTTCTTCTTAGCACATCACTATTAAATTGGAGTTGGCCTATAAATTGAAATGTTTTTTCCACGCCTGGCCTAGGTGATAGTTAAAGTCTGTTACCTCTGTGAAAGACCAAGATTTGTAAGTTCCATGTGATACCTGTGATATCTATTTATTTTTTAAAGTATCACTAACAGATATGAATACACACACACATCACAATTATCATACCAAATAAAATAACAACCCTGGCCAGTGTGGCTCAGCTGGTGTGGCTCAGTTGGTTGGGTGTCACCTGAGCAATGAAGGGTTGCCGACTGGATTCCCTTTCAGGGCACATGCCTGGGTTGTGGGCTCGATCCCCAGTAGAGGGCGAGCAGGAGGCAGCTGGTTGATGTTTCTCTCACATTGATGTTTCTCTCTTTCTCTCTAAAAAGCAATTAAAAGTCTTAAAGAGCCCTGGCCAGTTTGGCTCAGCGGTTAGAGTGTTGGCCAGTGGTCCAGAGAGACCTGGGTTCGGTTCCAACTAAGGGCACGTCCTCGGTTGCAGTTTGTCCCCGGCCCTGGTTGGTCGTGCGGGTGGCAGCCACTCAATGTGTCCCTTTCACATTGATGTTTTTCTCTCTCTCTCTCTTCCTCTCTCTCCCTCCCACTCTATCTGAACAACAACAACAACAAAAAAAGGAAAAATGTCCTCGGGTGAGGATAAAAAAAAAAAAAAGTCTTAAAGAAAAGGACAATATTCCTCAATATCATCTACGCAACCTAATTTTGTTCTTGTAATCTCAAAAATGTGTTTTTACACTTGGGTTGTCTCCAAGTTGATTATTTTAATCCATGTATTTTGTCAAACTGTTAATGTTTATTATATAACAATAGGATTTGGCTCAAGTATATTGGTGCATTTTGCTTACTCTCTCCAATTCCAGAGTAGGAAGGGATGATATGTGACTATAATAGAATAAATCTTGAGGTGAAAGTTAAGCTTATGTTGGCAAAGAACTTATAGGGAAAAACAGAAGAAAAAAAACCATTAAAGCAGCAGGTCTGGCCTCTGGGCGCTGATTCAGGTGACTGGCCTCCGATGCAAGTGAGAGAAAGGAAACCGTGTTCACATTGTGTGAGGAGGGGACTTTTCCAAAACAAGACAAATTACCCACAGTAAACTCATAGTTTGTTCTTGTGTGTGTGTGCATCTCTGAGTGAACACCACAGTAAGCCCACTTAACACCCATCACCACACAGTTACACATTTTTCTGGTGATGAGAACTTTGAAGATCTGCTCCCTTAGCAACTTGCAAGTATGCAACACAGTGTTATTAACTACAGTCGCCACGCTCTATGGTATATCCTCATGACTTACTTATAATTAGAAATTTGCACCATTTCTTTTACAAATCGACGACTTTTTCCATCACCATTTATCCCCTTTCCCCTCCTCCACCTCCACCCGCACCACCCAGGCACCACATTGCTGTTCATGTCCACGGGTTCTCTACTTGTTTCTTTTTGCTCAATCCCTCCTACCAAATAAAATAGAATATATGTTTTGAATCCACCCAGAAAGGTGCAATATGACTTTACCTAAAGAACTTGAAGTGATAAATTTAATATCTTCTCTCAAATTTTTTCAGCTTCATTCCTCCATGTGAAATTCCCCCAACATTAGAAACACAAACTCTATAGCACAGTCCTTTAAGCTTCTGGATGTTTTTGTCTTTTCCCTCACCGATGTGTATTTTACTTTTTTTTTTCTTTTTTCGTTTTTAATAAAGCATTCGACAGGGGAGTAAAGACCTGGGATGTTTGGGTAGCTAGGAGCCGGGGCACCCCCTGAACTCGACAGGCAGTGGGCGTGACGACCTGCGCCACGCTCGCTGAGTGTCGCTGCGCTGGAATGCAGGCACGGTGTGGCCCAGACTTTTTAAGTTTTAAAGAGAAAATACAGGAAGTCTCTAAATTATTAAATGTTAGTTCCAAAAAAAAAAAAAGTTCCAGCATTTTTCCGGCCAAAGAAAACACATCTGTGGGCCAAATCCGGCCTGCAGGCCACTGTTTTGCTAACCGTGGATGAGATCAGCAAATATCCAGCAGTGGAGGTTTCTCTGGCCACCTGCATCTGGAAGCCTAAAGCATGAGCCTGAAGCTGAGGGCCCCGTTTTCCAGGGAGAGCAGTAGCCTGGGCTCTTTAAGCGCTGACAGCATTTTTGCCTCACTGGCCCCGGGGGCAGGTTGGTGGTTCCTTCACTACTCTTGGAGGGGGGCTTTTTATCCTGAGGGTAGGTGCCTGGTCTCTCGGCACGAGCCTGGCATACTGTCACATCCCCTGTTCCTTGTTGGATCGGTGCCCAGGATGTGAGGCTGTGGTTTGGAAGCCATGACTTGTGTCCTGTAGGTAATGATTCATGAACTCCAGACGGCACCGAATGGGCTGCAGCAGTGTGGCTTCATGGCCAATTAAGATGTGCAGAGGCAGGTCTGGTTAGCATCAGTCCTGATTACCCTCCAGCTACGCTCAGCAGCATGAGGCCTCGTTTCTCCAGCACTGGCCTTGGAGGTTGGAGGAGCAATCTTACAATGGTAGCCAATTTGCACCCTCCAGATAATAGAGGTGATGAGTGTTTTGCAGCTATGGAAACTATATTCCAAATATAAAGGCATTGGTATTATTTTGCAATTGTTAGGCCTTTTTGACAGCACGAAGGAAAACCTTGCAAAGAAAAGATGTACTTTGGGAAGAGCTTGAGAATGTAAACATCTTTAGTATAAAAAGTATGTATGGCCCTTTTTTCTAATAGATATTAAATATTGGGGGGGGGGCTATAAATGTGCATAAGTGAGCTACATTGTTCTTAGATGGAAAGAAGACCCAATTGTTTGACATTAACATAGAAATTCAGTGCAATTGAATGGGGTAGTAGAACTTGTTGGGGAAACTTGACAAGATTATTCTGAACTTAATCTAGAGGAATAAACATGTAAGACTAGCTAGGCAAATCGTGAAAATCAATGAGGAAAGAGTTTCACAAAATATATTAAAACAAATTGCAAAACTATAGGCATTAAAACTGTGTTACTGGCACAGGAGTGGACAGTCAGATTCGTGGAAAATCCAGAATTAGACTCAAGTGTCTATGGATGTTTGGTATAAAATAAAGGAAGCATCTGAAACCACTGGGGTGAGATGGATTATTTAAATAAATGATGATGAGACCACTTCTGGTAAAAGTATGAAACTAAACCCTTACCCAATTTCTTATACCAAAATAAATTCCAAAGGTAGAAAATTAAAAGGTAAAAGTAGCATGATATAATAAAGGGATGTCTTTTTGCAATCTTGGTGTGGGGAAGGACTTTCCAAGCATAGTTGCAAAGATAAAAACCATAAGGAAACCATAAGGAAAAGGTGGCTACCTTTGATATATAAAAACTATAAACTTTTTATATTAAATGATCATAAACAAGGTTAAAAGATAAGCTAAAGATATGTGCAATATATGTGAACATAATAAAGAACTCTTGCAAATTATTTAGAAAAAGATGAACACTCAGAGAATTGGAAAAAAGACATGCAGAGGCTACGCACCAAAGTGAAAATGTAAATATTTCCAAACATATAAGAAAAGGTGTCTAATTTCAACCTCATCTGCAGTCTAAGAATTCGTATAAAACAGCCACATTCCCACCAACAGTGTACTAGAGTCCCCTTTTCTCCACACCCTCACCAACACTTGTTGTTTGATAATTTGTTGATGGCGGCCATTCTGACAGGTGTGAGGTGATACCTCATTGTTGTTTTAATTTGCATCTCTCTGATGATTAGTGATGTTGAGCAATGCAGACTGGTGCAGCCACTATGGAAAACAATATAGTGTTACCTCAAAAAATTAAAAATTGAACTTCCATTTGACCCAGAGATCCCACTGCTAGGAATATACCCTAAGAAGCCTGAAACACCAATCAGAAAGAATAGATGTACCCCCATGTTTGTAGCAGCACTATTTACAATAGCTAAGATCTGGAAACAGCCCAAATGTTCATCAGTAGACAAATGGATAAAAAAGCTGTGGTACATATACACAATGGAGTACTATGCAGCTATAAGAAAGAACAATCTCTTATCCTTTAAGACGACATGGAGGGACCTGGAAAGTGTCATCCTAAGCAAAACAAGCCAAACAGAGAAAGACAAATATCATATGATCTCACTTATTTGTGGAATATAATGAACATAACAGTCTGAGGAATGGAGTAGTCCCAGAGACGTGGAAGTGGGATACAGACTGACAATCCCCAGAAGAGAGGGTGGTGGGGGGGAGATAAACCACAGAAGTTATATGCATGTGTGCATGAACAATGGACATGGACAACAAAGCTGGGGACAAGGCGGGGAGGAAAGGGGAGGGAGGGATCAGTGGGGGAAAAAGGAGAAACATCTGTAACAAAAATAAATAAATTAATTAAATCAAAACAAAACAAAACAAAACCCAGCCACATAGTGTTATTCTTTACTTGTCAGATCAGCAAAGGTGAAAATAAAATCTCAACGAGGGTATAGATGAAGGAAAACTCTGACTTTTTTGGGGAGAGAGTATGATTTGGACTGCCCTTTGGATGGTGGTTTGGCAGACTGTATCAACATTTAACTGTGTACCCCTTTAATACAGCAACATGACTCCTGGGAATTTACCCTAAGGAAAATCACTGGACGTCTATCTATATGTCTATGTCTATATCTGTCTTTATCTATATCATTTATATCTGTAGTATTTGTTGGGATATAGTTTATAACAAGAAATTGGAAATTACCAGTTTATTTCTTAAATATATTGCAGTACATCATATGTGGTATTATCATACTACCTTTAAAAAGTGTGATTTGGCCCAGCCAGTGTGACTCAGTGGATCAAGTGTCATCCCATGGACTGAGAGGTCCCGGTTCAATCCCAGTCAGGGCACAGTCCTGGGTTGCAGGCTTGATCCCCAGTAGGGGGCGTGTAGGAGGCAGCCAATTGATGTTTCTCTCTCACATCGATGTTTCTCTCTCTCCCTAAAAACTCAATAAGAACGTATTTGAAAAAAGTGTGATTTTTTTTTCAATTTTTACTTATTACATATATTTATTGATAGGTAAGATCTTCAAGAGATAATTTTTTTTTGTTACTCCTCACTGGAGGATATATATATATATATTTTTTTTTCCATTGATTTTTACAGAAAGTGGAAAGGGAGAGGGAAAGAGAGGAGAGAGAGAGAGAAAGAGAGAAACATTAATGTGAGAGAGACACATCAGTTGGTTGCCTCCATATGTGCCCTGATCAGGGCTGGGTATTGAACCTGCAACCCAGGTATGTGCCCTTGACCGAGAATTGAACCTGCAACCCTCTGGTGCTCATGCCAACACTCCACCCGTTGAGCCACACTAGCCAGAGCTTCAAGAGATAATTTTGGGTGCAACAGCCAGCTGTTAAACAGCACATATCATGTGTATATATAAATATAAGGAGAGGTCTAGAAGAATGTTCTTCAATAGGTTAAGTATAATTGAATCTGGGTGGTGGGATTTTTTTTCCTTTAATCCTTTATGTATTATTGATATATGTTTTACAGTGATCACATGTTGGTAAATAGTAAAAACAAATACGTTTATATAAAGCACACAGAGCCTCAGGAAGTGGTAGCAGGAGCTGTTGTCATCTCAGTAGAATTCTTTCTTCTACATCATGCTTCCCCCTTTCAAGGAATTTCAGGGGGATGCCCTATTTAGATATAGAAGACTGAGCCTGTATGTGGATGAGATTCTAGATGGCAATATCATAAAACTTCATGTCTTTTTACTTAGGTATATGAACCACATTTCATATAATAAATTATGGGAAAATAATTTTTATTGAGGTATAATTGACGTATAAAACTATATTAGCTTCATATTACATAATGATTCAGTATTTGTATACATCGCATAATGGTCACAACAATAACTCTAGTTAACATCTGTGACCATACATAGTCACAGATTATTTTTCCCTTGTAATAAGGGCTTTTAAGATCTTTTCTCTTAGCAACTTTCAAATATGCAATACAGTATTGTTAACTATAGTCACTATACTATACATTAAGTCCCCATGACATTTATTTTATAAATGGAAGTTTGTACATTTTGACCCCTCTTACCCAGTTTGGCCACCTCCCACCCACCCCCACCTCTCGCCTCTGGAAACCGCCAATCTTTTCTCTCTATCTCTGGGTTTTTTTTCTTTTTCTTTAGATTCCACATATAAGTGAGACTATACAGTATTTGTCTTTTTCTGATTTATTTCACTTAGCATAATGCCCTCAAGATTCATCCATGTCAAAATGGCAAGATTTCATTCATTTTTTTTTTTTAATCCTCACCTTAGGACACTTTTGCATTTATCTAAAGATAGAACAGGAGGCGGGGGGAAAGAGAAAGAAACATTGATATGAGAGAGACACACCAAGTGGTTGCCACCCACATGACCCAACCAGGCCGGGGACAAACTGCAACCGAGGTACGTGCCCCTAGCAGGAACCGAACCTGGGACTCTGGTCTGTGGGTGGACACTCTAACCGCTGAGCCAAACCGGCCAGGGCAAGATTTCATTCTTTTTGATGGCTGAATAATATTCCACTATATCAAGTAATGCTGCAGTAAGCATGGGGGTGCATATATCTTTTAGAGTTAGTTTTTATTTTCTTTGGATAAATGCCCAGAAGTGGAATTGCTGGATTATATGGTAGTTCTATTTGTAATTTTCTGAGGAAACTCCATACTGTTTTCCATAGTGGTACACCAATATACAGTCCCACCAACAGAGCGCAGGGTTTCTTTTTCTCCACATCCTCTCCAACACTTGTTATTTCTTGTTTTTCTTCATAATAGCCATTCTAACAGGTGTGAGATGATATCTCCTTGTAATTTTGATATTCATTTCCCTGGTGATTAATAATGTTGAATATCTTTTCATGTATCTGTTGACCATCTGTATATCTTTAGAAAAATGTCTGTTCATATGTTCTTCCCATTTTTAAATTGTTTTTTTTTGTGATATTGGTTTGTATGAGTTCTTTATATATTTTGAGTATTAACCCCTTATTAGATATATTATTTGCAAATATTTTCTCCCATTAGTAGGTTGTCTTTTCATTTTGTTGATGGTTTCCTTTACTGTGCAGAAGCTTTTTAGTTTGATGTAGTCCCCCTTGCTTATTTTTGCTTTTGTTGCCCGTGCTTTTGATGTCAGATTAAAAAATTAATCAAAGATTGATATCCAGCAGCTTACCACCTTTGTTTTCTTCTAGGAATATTACAGTTTTATGTTTTACATTCACATCTTTCATTCATTTTGAGTTAAGTTTTGTACATGCTGTAAGATCATGGTCCAGTTTCATTCTTTTGCATGTTACTGTTCAGTTTTCCCAACACTGTTTATTGAAGAGACTCTCCTTTTCCCATTGATATTCTTGACTTCTGTGTCATAAAGTAATTGAGCATATGTGTGTGGATTTATTTTCAGGGTCTCCATTTTGTTCTATTGATTTATGTTTTTATGCCAATACTATATTGTTTTGATCACGATAGCTTTGTAATATAATTTGAAATCAGGGAGTGTGATGCTTCCAGATTTTTTTCTTTTTTCCTCAAAGTTAATTTCGCTATTCAGGGTCAAAAAAATAATTTTTGATTATTAGTTTCCATTAGGATGAAAATCAAGTAAAAGCTTCCAGAAAAGTTTTTCACTTTTTTTTCTAATTTCTTTTACGATCATAATATACTTATCAGAAAAATTTTAAAAAGCTTTGTGGAATAGAGATGACTCATATTTTATTTATTTATTTTATTGTGGAAAATATTACAGATGCCCCCTCCTTCCCACTCCCACCCCACTCCTGACTTCCCAGCCTAGTGTCCACGAGATGACTCATATTTTAAAAATAAATTGGGCAGAGACAACCAAATACCCAGATTATTTGGAAAAAACATGTTTAAGTTAAAAGGTATAAGGTATATTTTAGATCAGTTAGCTGTGCAAGCCCTAATTTTTACCAAGGATATATTACTTTTGGTTTCAAATGTTAAATAATTATATGATTATGACAGCTAGAGGACTTCCCAACTGTATAGGTGTATTATTATTATAATAACTGACTTAAAAATAAATGCAAAGAGCTTAAATGTATAGGTTAATCAATTAGGGTAGCAGTGGGGTTGGGGTTGGGGGGAGTTTTCCCCAAGAGGTGGCAAAGCTGGTTATAGTCATGTCACTTTCCAACTTCCTACTTCAAAGGATGTTCCCGGCAGACAGTCTGGGACAGTCACGGGTTTCTTGCTGTGTACTTTCTGAAGTCATCCTGAATGTTACGAAGGCCACTTTCTCCTTCTTTAGTTCACCTTTCTAAACTTCCTGGCTTTCCGTACCCCCACATGCACATAACTTCTTCCCAGCCACGCTTTGTGTGTCCCTGCTTGATATAATCAATCAGTCACTCCAAAATGCAGCTATGGTGTAGGGAAAAGAACACTGGACTTAGCTCAGAGGCCAAAGCCTTGGGTTTTGTGTGTCCTTGGGCAAGCCAAGGACCTCACTCCACTGTTTATAAAAGGGCATGACAACAACTTTTTAAAATTAATTAATTAATTTTTGTTACAGATGTTTCTCCTTTCCCCCCTATGGACACCCTCCTCCCGATCCCGCTTCCCCGCTGCATGGCATAGTTGTCTACGTCCATTGGTTATGCATACATGCATATAAGTTCTTTGGTTTATCTCTTCCCTCCCCCTGCCGCCGCCTCTGAGGTTTGTCAGTCTGAATTCTACTTCTATGTCTCTCAGTCTATTTTGTTCATCAACTTATTTGACAACAACTTTTTATAAGGTTATGGTTGGGAAGTGAAATAACGTATGTGTATCTGTTAGGATTAGATTTGATGGCCTTATACAGAAAAGTCGATAACAGTAAAATCGTGGCTTTTAGTAGAATAGAAATTTATCTTACTAAAATCCAGTAGTTTTGAGTAAAATAAAAGTTTATTTCCCTTGTACAAATCTAGAGATAGGCTGTCGGGGGCTAGTGTGGTGCTCCATGGTGGTAGGAGCCAGTCTCTGTCTGCTTTCCTCCTGCTGTCCTTGGCAAGTGGCTTCCACCTCATCACCCCAAATGGCCACTTGAGCTCCAGCCATCACATCCAAATTCCAGCTAGCAGGAAGGAGGAAGGTGGGAAAAGGGTTTATCATCTCTCGTTAAGGGCAAACATATCTATTAAGAACAGATTGCTTACATTAGATGGCCATGTACTCAGCTAAAAATATTTATTATGAAAGAAAGAAGATATTGGGGCAAACCAGCAGTATCTGACACAGTATGTGACAGACTTTTGTGACCTAGGAAATGCTCTGAGCACAAAAAGTGTATTTAGGTAATATTGCTATGAGGCAACCTCAGGTACATTCTTTTGCGCACCAATGTTGATTAAATACTTGGTGGAGGCTAGCACGCAGCTGATGCCCCCTATACTTCCTCATACATTTTCTTGGTCAATTTACGTTATCCTCCCAAAAGGGTCTAAGGGATTCAGATAGCTGTGATTCCTCCCCCAATCCCCACTTTGCTAAACATGTAGGAAAGAACATCACTAAGATACTATATCCCTTTCTTTGGGAGGAGGGACAGAGAGGGTGTCATTGGGGCATGTAATAAATGGCAGCTCTCTGGGTCACCAGTACAGACACGTGTGTTTTCCCCTCCAGCTCACAGAGGTCCTGTTTTGTCATCAATGCTTCACGTCGATCCACATCTTGTGTCCTCACTTGCTTTGTGTATATGCCTGTCCCCTTATTTAAAACGCACGTGCTGGATTGGCTGCTCACCTTCTACTCTCCCTTTCAAAGCGGGAACACTCAGTGTTGGAAAAGGCGTATTTTATTTGGGAAGCCAAGATAGAGAAATACAGATAGAAACCAAGAGAGCAAGCATGACGTAATGGTTAGGCCGCCGTGTCCCTTCCTGGCTCTTCTCAGGGAGCCCCAGTAGGAGGCCCCTTAGGGAACAGGGTCTGCAGTCACAGGCTCAGGATAGTACCTTTGGAAAAAGTTGGGCGCTGTCTGGTATCCTTCCGCGCAATCCTTTAGGAATTGATGGTAGTGGGCTTTCTTTTTTAAATTCTTGTTTTATTATGAAAATTTTCAAACAGAACAACTGTGAGCTCACCACTGAGATGGAAGAACTATTAACCCTTTGCCATATTTACTTAAAACATAATAAAATTTTATAGATGTAGAGATTTCCCCCAATAAACCCGTGGTCCTTGTGCCATTTATGTCTTTGCATAAATACTACCTTGTTTGGGTTGCCCTCCCTGATCTTCCTGTATGAAAGGGCGTCCTCCATCGGCCTCTAACCTCTTCTTGCTAGCACTTTTCACCACCTAACGTTTACAGTGCGCTTATTTATTTGTCTTGTCTGTCTCCCTCTGTAGCATGTCAGCTGTGGGGGAGCTGGGCCAGCTTTGTTCCCACTGCATCACCCTCATCTGCAGTGGGGCTGGCACCAACTGGGAACCTGGGAAAGAGACCAGCCTCTGTGTGCTCCCTGACCACCACCTCCCTCCCTGCCTCTCTCCCCAGATGTTTTATAGACCCCCCCCCTTACCCTTGTCTTTAAATACTCTAATTGTATTTATAACTTCAAATCTGTGAGTGTGCATTGTGTACATATATGCCTCAATAATAAATGGTGTATATCTTTAAAAAATTATTTATGTAAACTGTTTCTATTCTCTGTAGCTTGCCTTTTCTCACTCAACATTATGTGTTCAAGATTTATCTGTATGCATACATGAACATTTACTTCATGTATTTCATATTCCTACAATATTTCTTCTAGGACTTTATCACAGTGGGTCTGTCCTTGGCCGAGCCTTTAGGAATGGCTATATCACCCTTCTTTTTCAGGGACTGTCTGAGTCTGACCTATGGTAACAATGGTACCAATCCTAGAAATGGGTTAGAAAAGTGGTTAAGAGGGTAAATTTTATGTTGTATGTATTTTTCAAGAATAAAAAATTTTTTTAAACTTATCAAATTGTACACTAAAAAATAAAATAAGTTAGAAGGGGAACCAAATCAGAATGTTCAATAAAGCTTGCACTCTTAGTAAAAATAAAATCATGGTAAATAGTATTTTTAGAGAGTAAATTTTACTAAACACCATTGAATACATTTATTTACTTAATTCTTTTGTCAAAGAATTGCGCTTTTATTCTTGGTACTTTAGAAAATAGAATTCCCTGAAAGAAGACATACACGGGGCCAACAGGTACACGAAAACGTGTTGAACATCCTCAGTCACCAGGGAAATGCAGGTCAAAACCACAGTGACATATCACCTCATACCTATTAGGACGGCTACCATCAAAAAGACCATGGACAACAAAGCTGGGGACAGGGCAGGGAGGGAGGGGAAGAGGGGTATCAGTGGGGAGAAAAGGAGAAACATCTGTAACAAAAATTAATTAATTAATTAAAAAATAAAATAAAATAAATCTTATTGAGAAAAAAAAAAGACAGGAGCTAATGAGTGTGGGTAAGGATGTGGAGAAAAGGGAACCCTTGTGCACCGTTCATGGGAATGTAAATTGGTGCAGCCACTATGGAAAACAGTGCAGAGCTTCCTCAAAAAATAAAAATAAAAATAGGACTGCCATGTGATTCAGCAATTCCGCTTCTGGGTATTTATCTGAAGAAAGCAAAGATACTAACTCCAAAAGATGTAAGCACCCCACGCTCCTGATAGCATTTCACAGAAGCCACATGTGACAAAGTAGGTGTCCATGGGTGTATGAATGGGTAAAGAAACCGTGGTATGTGCACACAGTAGAATATTCTCCAGCCGTAAAAACGAAGGAAATCCCGTTGTTTGTAACAACATGGATGGACCTAGAGGATATCATGATGAGCAGACAAATACAAATTCCACATGCTATCACTTATATTTATAAGAGGTAAATATGTGAGGTGATGGATGTGTTAATTAACTCCATGGGGGAATCTTTTCACAATGTATATGTATATCAAATCATGTTGTATACTTCAAGTGTCTTAAAATTTTATTTGGCATGCACCTCAATAAAGTTGGGGGGGAAAGAAAATAGAATTTTCTCAGAGATAAATCATATTTCAATATGTAGTTCATTCATATTACAACACCTTTAATGGCTTTTCTCTTAAGGAGGAAAACTGGACAACAAATATGTTGAGTTGCCCTAAAGTAATATTCAGAATTATTGGCTTCTAAATGTAGCCAATTCTAAATGTAGCCAATTCTCTGACAAGATTCTAAATGTCAGAGAAGTCTGATTTTGCGATAACGTGACGATTTGACTTCAGACAGGTACAGAATAACCTCCTTGTCTTGGTTTTCTTTGGGACACAACTAGCAATATCTTCTTTCTGAGCTTCCAATGAAAAGAATACTTGTTGAAGGGCAGAGTTTTATTTATAAATCATTTTGTAGATATAATTGTAGGTATAATTGAAAAAGTTAAGGAAGATTTTACCACCTGTATGTTTGAATAATGACTCAGTAGTCCTTGGCTAAGTGTGAAAGTGTTCTAGAAAGATCACATGATTGACCCTGTTTTGCATTTTGCTCATATAAATCCATGGGGGCTGTACAATGACTCTTGTTTCTAAAGATATAGTCAGACTTTAGGTAGCTATTTAGCAATTTCAAAACAGGTCATGTTACGCATTTCCTAAATTTAATTGGTATATTTCCTCAAACCCTGTTAAACTAGAATATTTAAAGACCATATTTAAAGCGCATGCGGCCATTAAATTAACTGTCTAACTGTTGCTGTTTCACTTTTTCTACTCGATCAGCAGACATTTATTGAGCCTCTGCCATGTTCCTGGCATTGTGCCAGGAGCTGGGACAATAAGTTGAATAGGACAGGTTCCTGATTCCTGGATCATATAATCAGGTAGCTGAGACAGATAGCTAATCAAATAATGAAAGGAAATGGTCAGTGCTACAATAGAAATAGAAACATCTGTCCTTGCAAACTCCCTGCGTGGCCAGGACTCTTGGAGTAATAGGTTCCTACTCTCAGCAACGGTGTCAGAAGGTATACACTGAAGTGTGGGGGTGGCGGTGGTGAGAGAGGTTTCTGGCCCATCCGCTGTCCTTATAAACTTCCTTCCCCAAGCTGCTGCTTCTTGCTACTACTATTATTACTAACGGCAATGATCATCATAGTACTTTTTCATTTGGGCTATAGATGTTTATTCAATCTGATATAATGTGTGACTAAAAAGATCTTTAGAAACTTTTAATTTTAGTGAATTTTTTAAAAGTAGAATTCCGTCTTTTAAAACAGTTTTAGGTTCACAGCAAAATGGAGAGGAAGAGATTTCTCTTATACTCCTGCACCCCACAGGCATAGCCTCGCCGTTATCCACATACCCCCCTCCCCCCACAAAGTGGTACTTTTGTTCCAGATCACGAACCTACACTGACACATCATCTTCACCCAGAGCCCATAATTTATATTGGGATTAACTCGTGGTGGGTGGGTTCTGTGGGTTTTGACAAATGTAAAATGACATGTATCCACCACTATAGTACCAAACAGAATAGTTTCACTGCCCTGAAAATCCTCTGTGCTCTGCCTATTCATTCCTCCCTCTCCCTTTATATAGAATTTTACATATAGCCCAAGTAAGAACAGTTTGCCTGACATGCAAAGCCGCTCCAGCTCAATGGCCCGCCAAAGCCACCCCAAACACACCCCGGGTCACCGCCGGCTGCGCCAACTCCTTGGGTCGTCCGTGCCGCTCCCTGCGTGAGAGCCGCTGTGTCTAGCACCGATGCCAAAGTGTATGTCGGGGTCTGTGGCATTAAGTTGCGCAGTGTCAAAACCCACGAATACGGTGGATGTGCTCACAACCAACTTGTTGGTCATCGCCCTCCTTCTCCCATCACACCTGATCACCCTCTTCAGAGAGAGGTGGGAAGTCCCCGAACAGAACCGCCTCTGTGCTCCTGAGGGTTGGGGGTCGTCTCTGCCCCAGATGTCTGATTGCAGTACAAACAGACCTATTTGCTTTTAGAGAAGCAAATGTTTTCTGTGTTCAACTGAGCTTGTAAAATTTCATTAAGAAGCTAATCATTAGCCCTGATTAAGTAAACACTGGATGTTTGGCATGAATATTTTAACTTCCTATTTCCAGGCAGGCTCAGCCTCCTCAAGGTTACTGGTTGTCAGCTGGGACCAACAGTGTCTCAGTCACCTGTGCAGTTTTTAACTCCATCGTCCGAAAATCTCCTCCCCTCACCCAACTGGGGAGGAAAATGAAGGCTCTCCCAGAGCCCCAGACATGAAGCTGGCTCTCTGATGCTCATTAGAGGGCTCTTCTCTCACAGTTTAAATAGGGAATCTCATTGTTCTGCCCCGTCCAGGACAAGAGACTAAACTCTGCTCCTCTTTCTAGTTCAACTTGAAATTGCCACCATTTTCTGTCCTTCCATATTTGCCCTTAAAACATTTCCAGGCTTAACAAAGATCAGCTTTCTTTTTACTGATATTAAAAAATTATGAAGATGTACCTAATATTAAGCTTTTACCTTCGAATACAGGAAAGAGCCAACGAGATGCACGTGCACAGAGCTCAAAGCAGTTACTGCCAGGGACTCAGACGGCGATGTCACAGAGACACAATGAATCAGAATGATGTTAGAAAGATTTTCTCTGGGAAGGAATACATGACAGCATTTTCCAAAGTGTGTTCTCAGAGTCCAGGACAAATCTGACAAGTGTTTATGAGGGGAAAAGAGAGGCTTTGTGGCTAAATGAAATTGGGAAGTAGTGCTGCCAAGTACCCTGTGTTTTAATGATTTACATGCATATTGCCATATTAACGATTCTGAGAATTTCTGCCATAAGAAAATGCATTCAGCTTCTTTGAACACAGTGTTTTCCAAAGCCATTTGGTTTTGAATGCTTACCCTTTAAAACTGTATTTTAACCTAACACCTACTACTGTCCCTCAAAACCAGTGGAATATACTTATTCTTTGGGACATACTGTTGTAGAATGAGTTTCTAGAATAGTCTATGACAGTAGTTCTTTTTTTTAAATCTTCACCTGAGGATATTTTCTATTTCATCTTAAGATACAGTGGGAGGAAGGGGGTAGGGAGAAACATCGATATGAGAGAGACACATCAACTGGTTGCCTCCCGCAAGGCTCCAACCAGGGCCGGGAACAAACCGCAACTGAGGTGTGTGCCCTTGACCGGAATCGAACCTGAGACTCTTTGGTCTGTGAGCCGATGCTCTAACTGCTGAACCAAACCGACCAGGGCTATGACAGTAGTCGTTGAACTTGAGTGTGCATCAGAACCCTGGAGGTGGTCACCCTAGAGGTTGTCACAGGTTGCTGGGCCTCACTCCTGTAGTTTCTGTTTTGGGAGGTCCAGGGTGGGGCCTGAGAAACTCTATTTCTATTATGTAGCCAGGTGATGCTGATGCTGCTGTTCGGGGACCACACTTTGAGAACTACTGGTCTGAGGTCAAACTGGAAGGAAGTGAAAGTTCTGGGGAAGGGGTGGGGTCAGGTATGGCGTCACATAGTGTGTACTGAACGTGCTCATTCAGCATGTGCTGATTGAACCTGCAGTGTGCCAGGCACCGTGCCAGGTGTTGAGGGTGCATCTGTGGTGGACACAGGCCGTGGTGCCTTCAGGACCTTACTGTGTAGTGAAAAGACAGTCAGTAAACAGGGAAAGAAAATGAGTCAAAGGTCCATATACACTGAGAGGACTTCTGTGACAGGAGACAAGTGTGCTGTGATCCTGAACTAAAGGTGGTCAGCAAAGATCTCTCTGGGCTGGTGGCAACAGTTAAACTGAGACTGGCCATCAGAGACTGGGGGCCCTAAAAAGATGGGGTTCATGTTTCAGTCTAGATAGACATGAGCAAAGACCCTGAGGAGTTGGGGGAGAGAGTGACAAGTTGCAGGAATTGAAAGAAGGCCAGCAAACTGGAGGACCGAGAGGAGGGGAAAGTGGAAGAAAGGAGGTCGGAAGGGAGATAAGGAAGGGCCAGGTCATCAGAGCTGAGGGAGGAGTTCAGGTTTAACCTTAATGCAAAAGGTTCTGGTGAATATTTAAAAAAGTCACTCTGGGTGCTGTGTGAGGAAGGATCGTGAGGGGAGGGATAGAGGCCATGAGACCAGCAAGAAGACCACACCTGGAGCTGGGCAGTGGCTGTGGTCAGGGCTGCTGTGCACTCAGGGCCTCTAGGGGGCGTCACTCACTTGTAGCTACTAGAGGTGGAGAGACTTGGACTGCTTCCAGGTATATCATGGCGGTAGATCACACAGGACTTGATGAGGGGTTAAATTGGAGGGGCAAGGGAGAGGGAGGTGCAGGGCATGGTTCCTGGGTTCCTGGCTTGAGCAGTAGAGATGGGGATGAAATGTAGGAGGAGGAGGGAGAGACAGTTCATTTCTGAGAGAGGGGACAGAACTAAGGAGTTGCTTTTCTGGGGACAGTGAAGTCACCATGATCCTGCAAATATAGTAATTGACTGTTTGCTGGTACACAAAAGAAACGGTGTTGGGATTTAATAAATACGCCTATTAGAGAGTTGCCCTTTATATCATATATCAGTGACTGCCTGGTTTCCCTGAATAAGAAAACAAATAAGGCCATTTAATACTAAGCATAATGTTGTCTTTCTCTAATAATTCAGAGAGCACTTCAGAATCTCACAGACTGTTACTGTTGCTGTGTAACAAACTGCCCCACAATTTAGTGGAGTAAAAGAGCCATTGTATTATGTCCATGGATTTTGTGGGTTAGGAATTCACACAGGGCAGAGCAGGATAACTTCTCTCTGTTCCGTGATGTTTGGGCTCAGCTGCAGACTTGTCAGCTGGGGGGACTCGCAGGTGGGGGCTGGAATCATCAGGAGACGTCTTCACTCACGTATCTGGTGGTCAGTGCTGGCCATTGACCTGAGCACCTACACAGGGCCTTTCCACGTGGCCTGTGGCGGGGGCTCCTCACAGAGGGCACCTGCAGGGTAGCTGGACTTCTGACATGACAGGGCTCCAAAGGCGAGTCGTCATTGCAAAGATTGTGAATCTCTGAATTACATGGGACAGGTAGCTAAATTCATATTCTGTTTAATAGTGTGCTAGATAAGAAAGATTGCTGCGCTCAGCATGCTGTCCCTGGGATAATTTGACTTGTAGGGAGGAAGAACCCTGTAAAGGGAAAGAGCTGGCTGTTTTGCATTAAACCAGGTGACAAGGGTATTCTCACTTGGACCATGAGCCAGTCATGTGGTAAACAATATTTTTTCAGCCTCTTCCACTTGCCCAGCCCTGAGAAGTGAAGCAACTGAGCAGAGTTTATGCTTTTTGGATAATATAGGGATGATTATAAACTAGAACATCTAAGAACAGGTTTGAATGATTTTAAAAAAACATTACACACACGGATTTCCCAAGACTTCTATTCTTAGATTCGTTCTAGTGGGCTTTGCCATGAAGTAGCAATACACAGTGCCTCTTTTAAGTGTAGAAATTATTTTTTTTTGCTTTATTTTTATTACATTCATTGGGGTGACATTGGTTCATAAGATTATATAGGTTTCAAATATATATTTCTGTGATTCATGATCTTCATGTTGCATGGTGTGCCCATCCCCCCAAAGTCCAATCATCTTCTGTTACCACATATTTGACCCCTTTATCCTTTGCTACCCTCCAACCCTGAGTCCCTTTGGTAACCACCGTACTGTTGTATGTGTCTGAGTTTTTGTTTGTTTGTTTTTCTTGTTTGTTCATTTGTTGCTTTCTGTTTTATATCCCACATATAAGTGAAATCATATGGTTCTTACAGAAATTATCCTTGGTGTGCATTTTGAGTAGGCTTTGATGATTGGAAGACACCAGTCTGAGTTGGATGGTCCAGCCCTAAGATCCTTGATCTAAGGCAGTCAATTCCAAAAAGGGGAGTATGGGCATCCCAGGAAATGTGCAAGATGATTCATTGGGAGCAATGGACTACCTACTTATATTTCTTAAAAACATTTTAATGTATATTTTTGTGTGCATCTTATGAATGTTAAATATGATAACATAGTAATGCGTATATAAAATTTATGAGTGACTAGTTAAATAAATATTTTTGTTTGTTCTCAAAAAGTTGTTTTTTGCTGATGGGGCACTGCTTGCTGGCATTTCTTATCACACTTATACCTTGTAGCTAATGCTTTTCAAACTTTATTATGCATACAAATCACCTACAGAAACTTGATTTTTCTCAGCTCAATGCAAAAAGGATTAGACTTTGGGGAATTGGTTCACACTAATTTCTTTTTTATCCTCACCCGAGGATATGTTTTTTATTAATTTTGAGAGAGAGAGGAAGGAGGAGAGAGGGAGAGAGAGAGAGAAACAGAAAGAAACTTCGATGAAAGAAAGAAATATTGATCAGATGCCTCCCATTCGTGCCCTGACTAGGGATCAGACTGAAACCTTTAGGTGCATGGGACAACACCCCAGCCAACCCAGCCACCTGGCCGGTACATGGTTCATACTATTTAAAGTCGGAAGACACTGATTTATAAACTAAAATTCCATATTTGTTACCTTCCAATAGTTTGAAAACCAGATCTATCATTTATACATGTTATGCTTTTATCCTTGGACAAAGTAAATTCTCTCAGGATACAAAATATCAGAAAAAAATTGGCTTAATGAACCTTAAATTAAAAAAAAAATAACTAAAGTTAGAGGAATCATGCTATCTGATGTCAAACTATATTATAAGGCCATGGTAATCAAACAGCATGATATTGGCATAAAAACAGACATATAGATCAATGGAACAGAATAGAGAGCCCAGAAATAAACCCACGCATTTATGGTCAATTAATATTTGACAAAGGAGGCAAGAACATACAATGAAAAGACAGTCTTTTTAATAAATAGTGTTGGGAATACTGGACAGATATGTGCAAAAAAATGAAACTAGACCACCTTATTACATCATACACAAGAATAAGCTCTAAATGGATTAAAGACTTCATCGTAAGACTTGAACCATAAAACTCCTAGAAGAAACTATAGGCAGTAAAATCTCAGACATTTCTTGTAGCGATATTTTTTCTGATATATCTCCTTGGGCAAAGGAAACAAAAGAAAAAATAAACAAATGGGACTACATCAAACTAAAAAGTTTCTTGCACAGCAAAGGAAATCATCAACAAGATGAAAAGACAACCCACTGAATGGGAGAACATATCCGCCAGTGATACATCTGATAAGGGGTTAATATATAAAATTTGTAAAGAACTCAACTCAACACCAAAAAAACAAAAATTCAATTAAAAAATGGGCAAAGGGCCTGGCCACTTTGGCTTAGCGAGTTAGAGTGTTGGCCTGCAGATCAAAGAGACCCGGGTTCAGTTCCAGCCAACGGCACATACCTCGGTTGCGGTTTGCGCCCGGTCATAGTTGGGGTTGTGTGGGTGGCGACCAGTGGATGTGTCTCTCTCACATTGATGTTTCTCCCTCTCTCTCTCTCTCTCAACCTCCCACTCTGCCTGAAGATAAATGTAAAAATATCCTTGGGTGAGGATTAAAAAAAAAAAAATAGGCAAAGGACCTGAATAGATACTTCTCCGAAGAGGACATACAGAAAGCCAATAGACATATGAAAAGATGTTCAGTGTCACTAATCATCAGAGAAATGCAAATTAAAACCACAATGAGATATCACTTCACAACGTCAGAATGGCTATCATCAATAAATCAACAAACAACACGTGTTGGTGAGGATGCAGAGAAAAGAAAACCCTTGTGTTGGTGGGAATGCAGAATGGTACAGCTCTATGGAAAACAGTATGGAGTTTCCCCAGAAAACTAAAAATGGAACTGCTTTTTGACTCAGTGATTCCACTTCTGAGAAAATATCCAAAGAAACCCGAAACACTGATTTGAAAGAAGATATATACACCCCTGTGTTCACTGCAGCATTATTTACAATAGAGCCCAAGTGCCCATCAGCAGATGAGTGGATAAAAAAAAGCAGTGGTACATGTACATAATGGAATACTACTCGGCCATAAAAAAGAAGGAAATCTTACCTTTTGTGACAGCATGGATGGACTTGGAGAGTATTATGCTAAGTGAAATAAACCAGTCAGAGTAAGAAAATACCATATGATTTTACTTATATGTGGAATCTAATGAACAAAATAGTAACAGTCTCATAGATACAGAGAATAGACGGACATCTGTCAGAGGGGAGGGGTTTGGAGGATAGATGAAAAAGGTGAAGGGATTAAGCAAAAAAAGAAAGAAAGAAAACCTAATAGACACAGACAACATTATGGTGATTACAAGAGGGAAAGGAGGGAGGAAGGTAGAAGAAGGTAAAGGGGGATAAATGGTGACGGAAGGATACTTAACCTTGGGTGGTGAACACAAAACACGATATACAGATGATATATTATGGAATTGTACATTGATAGCTATATAATTTTATTAACCAGTGTCACCCCAATAAATTCAATAAACATTTTTTAGAAAAGGAAAAGATTATTTTTGGTTCCTAAAGAATATTTATGAGAAGCCAATGCAGCCGAGTGGTAGTTTATTCTTTGGACGCAGCATGGAACAGAGGCTAAAAGGGCGAGCTCTGGTGGCCAGATCGCCTGGGTCCCAGCTGTCCCAGCTGCTCTGTGACCTTGGGCTGGGTGATCAATCTCTGTGTCTCTGTTTCCCCATCTGTAAAACGGGGATACTCATAATTCCTACCCACTCTGAACATAATCCATGGAAAATGCTTACATCAGGGACTGGTACCTGTTAGTAATCCAATCAATGTTGAAGATTCTTCTCTATTCTAAGGATGTTTCTTTCTAAAGAATTTAATTTTTGTCTAGGCATATTCTCATGTAACATCCTCTTTTCAGTATTCCTCAATTTCATTTGGTGCCTTTGTCATTTCAGTATGTCTAGCTCTATTGTAATAGGACAGGGATTCTTACTCACTTTTGTATCCCCGGGCCTATCCCAATGCCTGTAGGAACCACAGGACAGTTTATGGCATTGAATGTGTCTCAGAGCATGTCTTTGGGTTGCAGTTTATTGGGTCCAAACTGTACTGCATTTGGCCGACGGCATGAGCATACTTAGAAAACATACAGATACCAGTTGCCAACTCTAAAGCTTTGGGAGGCCAGCAGTCAGAGCCAGTGTGTGGAGAAGGTGTTGGGAGGGCGGCTATGCTGAACTGGGGCATTCGTGCCCCAGGAAAGACATTCCAATTCAGATGTAAAAAAACCCTGTACCGGCCAAACAGAAGACCTCTGGGTAGACTTGGGGTTGACTGTTTGAGCCCCGGTATAAATTAGGTATAGATGAAAACTTACAGATAAATGTTGCTTCTACTAAAGTATGAACTTAAGGCAAGAACAGTGTCATGTCTCTTTGCCTGACATCTCTCTGCCAGGCCCATTGTAAAAAACTATTAGAAAAGTGTTCATTTCATAAAAGGAGTCCAGGCATTTACATGATCACTATGTCATTTGAAGATCATTTTCTAAAGTAAGTTCAAGTTTAAATGCTGCCACATGTAAACAGATGTTCATGGTTACTATTAAACATTTCTCTCATTGGTTAGGTTTTAGGGTGAATGGTTCCTGGTGCTGTATGTGGTGGCAACTTCTCGTCAGTAAGGCTTCCACAAATTGTATGTTATGGGGGAGGACTCACAGGAAAACTCCAGCAACTGGCTAACTAGCCCATTGTCTTTTAGACCCAAAACTGCCTTTTTTGAGCTTCTGTAGTGTTGGGGCTCTTACGTTTGGCTTCCCGGTTACCGATTTCTGCTCACCCACAGGAAGTGAGACACACTGTGTGACCTAGTCACTGTGGCCGTGCTCACTCCACCTTTCGGTCACCCCAGTAATTATAAGTTGTTGTGGCAGCAGTTAGATTTTGTTCTCCAAAGATGAAAGGCTTGTTTGGTCAGCTCCTCTGTCAGGTGACAAACACCTCCCCCAGTGCTGAGCATATTTCGAGTTCTTTCATCTGGTCCTGTGCACCTCCAGTCACAAGGATGTTTATCTGGCCCTTGGACATATTTCCCTCCTCCCGTTTGGATGGTGCCATCTTGATTGCCCTGGAACTTATGTGAGGCTGGGTGGGACGCCTCATCCGTCCCCACCCCATCTTCTCTCCCTGTTTCCTCCAACCAGTGAGAAAGGGCTGTTGGGGAAAGAGTCAAAGCGGATTAAATGATGCTGGGTGACATTTGTTGAGTGCTAACCGTATACGAGGCTTCATTAGCATTAGCATCATTTCATTTCCTCTCACAAATCCCCAGGAGGTAGGTACTATCATTATTCCCATTTTATGGACAAAGAAATGGAGGCTTGGGGAGGGCTCAGTAACTTGGCTGAGGTCAATATGGCTGTGGGTGGCAGGGCCAGGATTTGAACCCGGTCCTCTGTCTCCAGAGCCCACCAGGTTATGCTGCCATGGTCAAGGTGGCTAAAATCCAAGGCAGAACCAACCAAGTGCAAACAAGGTCCAGGGACCGCAGAGGGAGGGGCTACTTTGGAGGACAGTTGCTGGGTGGGCCTGTGGGAAGCCCAGGGCTGGGCCTTCTAAAATAGACATCTCCAGGGGGGGTGGGGAATGGAGCCGGTGGTGGTGATTAAGAGGCAGGCCTGGCTGACCTGAGGCCTGGTACCAGGAAAGCCAGTGTCCTGAGGTTGGGAGGGTCCCTTGGCAGGGGTTGACAGGTGTGGGGGAGTACAGCAGAGCTTCAGGAAAGGGAGCAGTGGGAGGTGCACGAATCCTATTGCAGAAAGAACCCCCCCATAGAAAGTGGGCTGGGGAGGGGGTTCATCCCCACACATGCTCAGCTTGGAGGCCAAGCCTGCCTTTCTTCCTTCCACTAAGGAGACAGTTCGGGGGGGAAGTACATGACCTGCCTGACCCCACAGTGTGGCCAGGAGAACACAGGGAACGTCTGCCTGTATCAGGCCTGTCTGGAACTCCAGGAACACAACAGCTGTGCTCCCCTCCTCCCACTCCAGCCCTCCCCTCCTCGCACCCTTGACCTTGTTCTGCTGGAAAGGGGTCCTGCTGCCCAGACTCTGCTGGTGGCTTCTGAGGCCAGACCTCCAGTGACCTGAGCTATGTAGGAAGTCCTCACTCATCCAGATAGGGAATAAAGTCCTTTCTTTCCCTCTGAATAAAAATTTCCCCAGGGCCCAGCCGGTGTGGCTCAGTGGTTGAGCATTGACCCATGCACCAAGAGGTCGCCGGTTCAATTCCCAGTCAGGGCACATGCCCAGGTTGTAGGCCTGATCCCCAGTGGGGGGCATGCAGGAGGCGGCCAATCAGTGTTCTCTCTCATCGATGTTTCTATCTCTCTCTCCCTCTCTAAAATCAATAATGAAAAAAATAATAAAAATTTCCCCAGGAACTCTTGGTCCTAGCCAAGTGACATAGCTGATATCCTCCAGCATATTTTTTGGGAAATCCATCCCTCTGGGAAATTCTTGAGGGATTGGGAAAAGTTAGATACTACCTGTGACCCTGCTGGTCTTTCTTGTCCTTCAATGGAACCCCTCTGCCACTGTCATCTTGTCATCCTCCTCCTTTTAAGAAATAGTGTTAATCTTCCAGAACACTAAATCAAAAAGACATATGCATCCATCTCCAAGTTCTGGAACCACTCACATCGTCTATAGTTAAGGGGCGCAGGAAGCCTGCCGTTTTGCAGTCTGCCCTTGCTCAGCAGATGCTCTGCATGGAATCATTGGTTCTATTGGGAAAGGGCGTAGATGAATGCTTCCTTGCTTGTCACTGTAGAAGTGGTCTCCTGGTTGTCTTCTTGAGGACCTTTTAATAAGTCTGTGGTGCCTTTACTACCAATAAGTTAATAAGGGAAACTTTTATTGATAGAGCAGGTGTCTTGGGTGGCAAACCTCTCTTGTCAAAGGTCAGAAAGGTTTGATGAAGGTATTCTAGCTTGGGGATATTTAGAAGGTTTTCAGCTTTGGGGGAGGAGACAAAGGACACAGCATCTAAGCCTCCTGGGCAGCCCCCATTTGTTCAGTTTACAACCAGATGTGACTATTCTGAGCAAGGGTTCACAGCTACTAAGGGTAGGTGTTTTAGGTAGTTCTTTGAGATAGAATCACTGTTGTTCCCATGAGATAAAGGATGAATCATGCCAGGCCCAACTCTGGAGTCTGCGGGAGGCTTCAGCTGCCTTTGGGTTGAGGTAGACAGAAGGCAGTGGCCACACCCATGGAGATTGACTGCTGCTGATAGGAGAGGAGGCAGGCAAAACGCTGCCATTGGCCAGCTTTGAATAGGCAGCTCCAGCCCTTGTACTGGAGAATATAATTTTTAACAGTAAAATTGTTTCTCCAGAAACTGTTCTGAATCTCTTTATTTTTTCTAATCACCAAGAGGAACTGAAAAAGTCAAGATAAGCTACAAAAATGTCAGTAATAATAATATTGCTAATATTTATTGGACTTCTAGTTTGATCCTGTTTTTATTTTACAGAAAAGGAAAATGAGCCTCAGAGAGACTGAGTTATTGGCTGAAAGTTACACAGCTCATAAGTAACAGAGGAAAGATTCAATGTCAGGTCACTGACTCCAGAGTCTACATTCTTTTGGCCACACGAGGATGTTTCTAATGAAAGTGTGTGTGTGTCCCTGCCCTGCAGGTCACTTTACAGGAAAGATCAGAGTAGAACCAAAGACCTTCAAAGCGCTGTGAGGAGGGTTGAAGCAGGTTCTTAGCTGGAGAGGAATTCTTACTGCTTAGGTAAGGCCCTACGTACTATTATAAGAGAACACAGAGTCAACAAATGTTGGTGTGTGACTTCAGGCAAGTCATTTAGCTCTCTGAGTCTGCCTGGATTCTTGTCCTGTAAAAGTGGGATAACAATACCTACTTGGTCAATCTCCCTGGGTTTTCTTAAGACTCAGATGATGCATTGTGTAGGGCAACTCAATAGAGCATTATACAAATTATGTAGTCACAAACATGATGTTTTGTCATTTGCAAAGAAACACATTCACGTAACAATTTTTTATTCTTTTCACATATTAATTATTTAAAACCTACTACAAGATAATTAAGGCTTTGGACAGGAAATAAGTTCAGTGATTTACTATTTATATGTGATATTTAAAACTAGCTCTTGTTAAAACAGATCTGTTTGTTTTTTTAAATAGGAAATTCTTTTCTTATTTACAAAGGAATTTTATTTTCTTATTTCTAAACTGCATTACGTACAAGTCTTGAAATGCAGACAAAGAAAGAAGTAAGTGAAGAATATCCGTAAAATTATTCACCCAGAGGATAATTAATGTCTTGGTGTATTGAGCTGACCTGACATCTTTGGTCCAGATAAGTGCATTGGTGATTTTTATTACTTGTGGTACATGTAAACTCTGTTTCTAAAATATCCATCCGGAGGCTGGAAAAAAAAAAGTTAGTAAAGATATAATCATTTTAGCTAAGATGATTTTTGGTGGGGTACAGAAATTGTTATTATAAGATTTTACTTTTAATTCTCCTCACCACCCCCCCCCCATGAAAAAGAGAGAGAGAAACAGACTTGATAATTAAAGAGTTATTGTTGTATTCAGAGTAGATGTCTCCTTCATGTTGTACTCTTTTGTTCTCTGTTTGGCATTTTCTAACCCTGTGTTGCCTGCTCTTTGCTGACCAGTGTGATTAATCTTACATCAGCCTACTCTAGTAAATAGCCCACCGGAGTCCAGAGAGCAGGATTTATTGAGGTTCCCCAAAAGCCGGACCTGCCTCTTGAATGCTGCCCCATACTAGGACTGAGTACGGTGTCTGGCACATAGTAGGCCCCAGCAAATATTTTGTCATTTGTATGAATGAAAGGTTCCACCGATGCCATTAACAGCTGTGTGACTTTGGGCCAATTAATTAAACTCTCTGGGTGTCTCTAATACCTTTCCAGTTCAAATATTCCAGTTTCAGGCTTCTTCTCCAAGATTTTGGTGCTCACACTGTGTGGTCACTTAGCTGATGACAGAGTTTCACCATTGCTATCCCTTCGAAGGCATGAAAAACGAGCAGCTGCCTTCTCTTCACCCTTTCGTCAAAGGGAGATAATTTTCCAACTGATTATTTTTTGTTTTTTAGTTACCTGTCTTTCCTATCAGACATCCATGTTTGCTGAATAGATTGTCTAATGAACTGATGAGAAGAGACAGTGAGCCTGCGGTGGGGCCCTCACTGAAAGTAGACATCTCAGTTCATCGACTAACTCGTGGAACCAAGAGCACTTCCGATCTGTGAGCTTTCTTAAGTGCCTTCACCGTAAAACATGTTTTCTGTAAACAAGCATTACAGTTTCTTCATGAAAAACTATTCAACAAATGCCTTAAATTTAAAGCCACTACTTAATATACGAGGGATGCTGCACAGAACAACTGTGAACTTTATTATGAGGATTCAGGGCAGGTGGTGCTCTGAAGACCCCCTTTGCTTTTCATCGGAAGCTCCCGCCGAGGTCTCTGCAGTGGGTGGATGTATATTACGGTTTCACTGGCAACAAAGCACACGTGTGTGGGCCAGTTTTCTGTTCTGTAGGACTAGAGCACTAGTACCCTTTTCCATGTTCTGTTTCCACTGACTCCAGAAGTGTCCCTGGCCCAATGGTAACAGGGCAACTGAACACATAGTTGGTCCTCTATGAGCATTCTCAGGCGGAGACTGCTCTCAAAGGGCTTCTGTCACTTGGGAACTTGTGAGCATTGTGGTAAGATCCTGGGTCCTCTGGTCATCCACGGCTGACAGGCGGCAGGTCTGGCATAAACCATTCACCTTCCCACTTAACTTTCTAGATTGATTTTCTGCATTCTTACTCGATACACACTTGTCAAAGGTTCCATTTAGGAAGCATACATATTCTCGGGGATTTTGAAGAGAAACCTTGCTTGTGTCTATGCACGCTTTGGCAAGAACTTCACTTTTATGTTCATACATGCATAGGACATAACATGAGTTACCTAATTTTCTTTTCATGAGTTTGCCATTTCTTTTATTCTCTCAACTGAATTAGTCTTGTTGCCTAGGTGTATTTTTTAAATAACCCCTAAGCCCTGGCCAGTTTTGCTCAGTGGTTAGAGCATAGGCCCGGGGACTAGAGAGGCCTGGGTTCGGTTTCCTCTAGGGGCACGTAGTTTGGTTGCAAATTGTCCCCTGCCCCAGTTGGGGTTGTGTGGGTGGCAGCCACTCAATGTGTCTCTCTCACATCAATGTTTTTCTCTCTCTCTGTCCCTCCCGCTCTATCTGAAGATAAATGCAAAAATGTCCTCGGGTGAGGATAAAAAAAGAAAAAAGAAACCTCTTAAATATGTTTTATGTTCCCTGAGAGGGTATGTTTTATTTGCTACTTATGTATTTTTAAAAAACTGCTTTATTGAGATGTAATTTACATACAATAAACTAGACATACTGAAAGTGTACAATTAGCAGAGTTTTGACATCTTTACATTTGTGAAACCTTCACCACAATCAAGTTAATGATTGTATCCATCGCCTCCCAAAGCTTCCTTGTGCCCCTTGGTGATTCCTTCCTTCCACCCTCTTTTCCTTCCCCAGCCTCCCCAGGGAGCCCCTGACCTGCCTTCTGTCACTGTACATTAGTCTGCATTGCCTAGAATTTTATATAAATGGATTTCTACAGTGTGTACTCTTTTTTGGCCTAGCTTCTTTCATTCAATATAATTATTTTGATTCATCCATGTTGTGACATATAGCAATGTAATCTGTTCCTTTGAATTGCTGAGTAGTATTTCATCAGCTGGATGGAATACAGTTTGCTTTTTCATTTATTTGTTGATGAATATTGGATTGTGTCCAATTTTTGGCTATTACAAATAAAGCTGTTATGAACATTTACATGCAAGTCTTAGTGAGGACATATGCTTTCATTCTCTTGGTTGAATATCTAAGAACAGACTATCTGGATCATAGAGTAGGTCTGTATTTAACTTTTTAAGAAATTACCAAATTGTTTTCTGAAGTGGTTGTACCATTTCACCCTCCCGCCAGCAGTATATGAATGTTCCAATTTCTCTACATCCTCACCAGCACTTGATGTTGTCAGTCCTTTTCATTTTAGCCATTTTAATAAGTGTGTAATGAGATTTTGAATTACATTTCCCTAATGATTAATGATGTTGATCATTATTTTATGTGCTTATTTGCTATCTGCATATCTTTGTTATTTATTTATTTATTTATTTATTTATTTATTTATTTAATAATCCTCACCCGAGGATATTTTTCTATTTATCTTCAGATAGAATGGGAAGGAGGGAGGCAGGGGGAGAGAGAGAGAAACATCAATGTGAGAGGGACACATCAACTGGTTGCCTCCCGCACTATCCCAACCAGGGCGGGGGACAAACTGCAACCAAGGTATGTGCCCTTGACCAGAATTGAACCTGAGACTCATTGGTCTGCAGGCCAACGCTCTAACTGCTAAGCCAAACCGGCCAGGGCTGTGCAATGTCTGTTTAAACCTTTTGCCTACTTTTTTTTTTTTTTTTTTTTAGAGAGAGAGAAGAAGGGAGAGAGAGAGAGACACCGAAGTGAGAGATGCATCAATTGAATGCCTCCTGCATGCCCCCTACTGGGTATCAAGCCTGCAACCCACACCCCGACCGGGAATTGCCCCAACCGAGAATTGAACCAGGACCTCTCAGTCCATGGGAACCACCCTCAGTCCAGTGACCCACATTGGCTGGGCACCTTTTTGCCTACTTTTGAATGGGATTGTTTGCTTTCACGTTAGAGAGTTTTTTGTATCTTCTAGATAGAAGTCCTTTATCTAGTATATGCTTTAAAATATTTTCTTCAAGTCCATGGCTTATCTTTTTATTCTCTTAACAGTGTGTTTTAAAGAACAGAAAGGATTAATTTTTATAAAATACAGTTTACCTATTTGCTCTTTTATGGTTCATGCTTTGGTGTTACATCTAAGAAATCTTTGTTTAACCCAAGGTCACAAGGGAGTTTTTCTGTGTTTTCTTTAGGCAGTTTATATTTTTAAGTTTTACATGTAGTTTTATGATTCATCTTGACTTGATTTTCATTGAGGGTGTAAGGTATAGATTGAAGTTCATTTTCTGTTGCTAATGGAGACCTCATTGTTTCAGTGCCATTTGTTAACAAGGTCATCCTTTCACAATGAATGCCTTTGTCTCTTATTTGAAAATTACATATATATTTTGTTTATATATGTGTCTTTGCACCAATACTAAGTTATCTTGATTACTGTAGGTTGTCTCAAAATCAGGTAGTTCTTCAACTTTATTCTTCTCGCTTGCTTGCTTATACTTATGAGAATTTTGTCCTTAGGTCTAGAGCTTTAGGGTAAGAGTACTAATTGTACAGGTCTTCCTGTGCCTGTGTATGAGAATTTCTCTAGAGCTGATACCAAGAAAAAAAGTGCTTGGTCTTTGGGTATATTCCTATTCAACTTTATTAGGTATTGCCAAGTAGCTTTCAAAAATAGTTTTACTAATTTACACTCCCACCAGCCACATATTAGGTCCTTTTCCCCACATTTTTGCTAATATTTGATGTTATCAACCTTGTTACTCTTTACCAATATGATGTGCCTGACATGGTATTTCACTAAGTACAAATGAGATTAAGAATCTTTTCATATGTTTATAAAAAGTTCTGGCTTCTTCAGATGAGAACGGTATGTACAAATTTTTTACCCATTTCTACATTCAATTATTAGTCTTTTTATTTATTGTTGAAAGTATTACAGATGTCACCCTTTTATAGATAAAAAAAAGCTGTGGTATATTTACACAATGGAATATTATGCAGCTGTAAGAAAGAAAGACCTCTTACCCTTTGAGACGACATGGGTGGACCTGGAGAGTATTAGGCTGAGTGAAATAAGCCAGTCAGAGAAAGACAAGTACCATATGACCTCACTTATTTATGAAATATCAAGAACAAAATAAGCTGTTGATCAAAACAGATGCAGAGACATGGAAGTAGGAAACAGACTGACAAACCTCAGAGGAAAGGGGGGTTAGCGGGGTTGAAAGAGATAAACCATTTTTTTCTTATGATGTGTGGCACTTTAAAATATTATTTTATTAACTTTCAATGAGCATCTTGCTCATTTGCCTCGTTTAACTGAAATCTATTACGTGTCTTCGGCTTTTTTCCTCACATGATTTGAAGACTCTCCAAGGTACCTATTTTGTGTCCTGAGTTTCTTTAGACATCTCCTTGCTTCTAGTGACCTGTGTTATATCACATTAAGCTTGTTGGGCCTAAGTAGTCAGTTATTTTCCTGCTTCTTTGATATTAGTGGGAGTTTGGATTGACAATGGGAACTTCCATATGTCATGACAGGAAGGCTTTTCAGGGCTTGTTTTTTTAATACTTCTCCATCTGTCTGTCTTGGTATATACGATATTTATACGTAGGGAGGGATGTTTGTTTTAGCGCATGACAGATACTTACAGTGCAGATTAGATCATGCACTTCTGAGAGTCTCCAAAGCATGTAATAAACAATTCTTAATCTTTAAAACAAAGCCTTGGGGTGCCCCCTCAGTCTACACAGTATTTTTAGCTGCCAGAATAAACTCTCTACCCATGTCAAGCTCACTTTACGTGTATATACTTCAAGTTCCCTATTTTCTTTCATCTGCTTCTTTGGTAAACAGATGGCAGAAACTTCCTCTGGCTGATCTCTGTGACACATTACAAATTTAGCTCAGACGCCAACTGGCTGTGCGTGTCTTTGGCTATTCACAGAAAGGGAGGGTTTATCTTCCTTCCTTCTGGAGAAGTCTGGGTCTTTTCATGGGTCCGCATCTGTTGCAAAGGGCTATTTGGAATTGGAGGTACAGGGCCATGGGAAAAGATCTCTCTTTTTGTGGTACTTGACCAAAAACTAGTCCGATGAACCATTTCCAGCAGGTGTTGATCTTACTGTGGCGCTTTTGAATGATTTTCTCCTCTTGTGTCCATGGGTTATATCAAGACCTACGTGACCATCCATCAGTTGTTGGTTTTCACAGAGAGTCACTCGGGCAGCCGATGGAAGCACATGCCTGGGCACAGAACACATAGCTCCGCCACGCTGCCTGAATGCTGCTGGAGTCCTGGGCTCTGATTTTGATCCAGAAACTACCCTTAGGTCAGTCTTAACATACAGATTGGCAGCCAGGACACCTCGCTCTTCGACATGTTCACTATGTTGGGCAAGTCATGCAACCTAATTCAAGTTCCCAGATTCCCTCTCATTTAAATAGTGATGATAAGACTTAACAACAAAGTTCTGAAAGATGTGTTTCCCCTGATAGGGATGCTATGTGATTCAAGCAGTAGAATAGATTAAAGGTATTTTGAAAAAAAATTAAAAGCATTCTTTAATTTCCAGGTAGGTTGTATTTCTTCTTCTAGACAGCCTAGGGGTATCACTGGCCTGGAACCTATTTTTACTGGTATTATTGCTGGTCCTCTTTTCCCCAGAGTTTTCCGCTTCTTCGTCATTGCATCTCCTACTCTATTTGCCCAGCTTGTGACCCAGTAGCGTGGCCTTGAACTGAGGCAGAGGAAAAACTGCAAACTGCTGGATAATTTCGCCTGGTTGAGCCTGGTGATGGCTGTGGCTGTTAGTCACCCCGTGACTCATGATCCTGAGCGCCACTCAGGTTCCTGCTAGAGAGCAGGTGTTAGCAACCCTCAGTCAATAATAGAAATGCATAAATGTACTGGAAACTGCAGGAAACTTAAACACACATTAACAGGGACACTGGGATTTACAATAGAAAATTTAAAAATATGATCTCACATGACACACCCATTTTATACTACAAAAACTTTAGTTTGAACAAGCCATGTCATAAAAGTGGCATAAAAGGGGCCACAAAGTCAGCAAGGCCAGTCATATAATAACAGGCCAGCGGATTTAGATATTAGGGTGTTCCTGGCTTTCTTTGAGGTCACATTCTCAAACAGAGCAGTGACTTTGCTCCAGGTCATATGAAGTCATAATGTGGGTTGGGTTAATCCTGGTATAATCACTTAGGTAAGGTTTAATTTGTTGAACCAAACCCTGGAACCAGTTCAATTCACAGAAGAACATATAATTATATAATTTTTATCCCAAGACTCAAGAGAAAAATTTTGGTAGCTATAATGGGGATTCAAAGGGAATATGAGGCTGAAGGGAAAGTGCATGTAGAAATCTCAGCAGGAGAAACAGAAATAGAAACATCTGTGGGAGTCCGGGCTCTGTTATTTGTATAATGCATCTTGCAAGCTGATTCACTGGAATCTCAAATAAGCAAACATGTTTTCAAATATTGAATCTTTACACAGAAAGGGTGATGTAGCTATAAGAGAGTGAACCATGGTTGTATATCTTACTGAATTTTCCAAGGCATACCATTATTTTATGTGGAAGGGTTACCTGGCTGCCCGTTTTCCACTTGTCTGTAGTACTGACCTGCAGCGTACATGGATAACACACATGCCCAGCTAGTGCAGACTCCTCTTGTCATCCACTCACAGGTTAGTCCATCCCTTCATAACACCTACTCACCAGACCTCCTAACTGATAGACTAGCTCAAAGATGTCGTGTCCCCTGCCTGCCGTCTGTTTTCGATGTTAGTGAGTCATGAAATGCCTAAAAGCGGTGGTCTGAAAGAGGCTTGAACTGTCAGAAAACAGAATAATAACCTTGGGCTAGTCAAGGGTTGTTAGGTGGGTTGTATAATCAAGTAATCACAGGAATGATGACTAAAATTAATAGTGAATCCATGAATCTCTGGAAACCAAAATGCATGCTAGTTTTAGGAGAAACCTCAGAGACAGCAGACAGACTTTCACTGATAGACGTTTGTGGAAGAGACCTTGCACACAGACCAGTTCAGTCTGGCCAGTGTCCACTGAGCACCTCGCTTCTTGCTACTCTAGGGATACATGGGAGTAAGACTTCGTCTTGGTCCTATGAGAGCTCTGTCTCGGAGGGAAGATGTCACACTGCTCTGCTGACCGCAGTGATGGCTGTGCCCGGGCCGAGCCGGTGCCTCCCTGGGCTGTTTACTTCTGTCAACTTGAATTCTCGTATCCGGCCTCTAAGGGAGATGTCGCTGTCCCCAGTGTAGAGACAGGGAAGGCATCTTTTCCCCGGCACGTTGTTGCACTGCCTCTGAGCTCAGTATGCTCAATGCCTTGCCAAGGACTGGAGTCGGACTGGTGGGGATGTAGCGTGGCCCCGCGATGTCCTTACGGGGTCTTGAGGAAATTTCTTATTCGAGCCACAGTTTCTCGTATGACACAGAAATAGTGGTGGCCAGCTCAACCCCCAGCTCCATTGTCACCGTCCTCAGAAAGGCCCTACTCGACCGCTCTAAGGAACTTTATTCCCGGTTACGTGACCCCGTTACCCTGTTTTAATTTTGTTCCAGCCTTTATCACCATCTGAAATGATCTTAGGTGTCATTTGTGTACGTGACTGTTGTCGGCCTCCTCACTTGAATGTGAGTTTTATGAAGGCAGGGACGGGGCCTTTCCTGCTCAGCCTTCTGTCCCCAGAAACTGGTTCCTGGCACACAGTTGGTGTTCAGTCACTATTACATGATGGGAAGGGGTCTAGGTGACAGTTCATGGAGACAGAAAGGAGAAAATGACGGTACTTATGTTTAATGTCCTTGTGAACAATTCCAGAAAGAACATAAGTCACTGAAAGCTCTGAACTCTGCTGTTACGTTAGGTAGAAAGGCTCGGATTTGTTTTTTTAGCCATGGCTGAGGTTTGAAAATAAATTCAGTTTCATCGTTCAGTGCATGGTGGTCAATTCTCGACCTGGCTGGCCTTCCAGAAAAGGAGCGGGAGGCCAGCAGGACCCAGGCAGGAAATGGGGTCTTCTGTGCATGTGACTGGGAGATGCTGAGCAGGTGTTTGGCCTCCACTCTCTCCCACAGGGGTTAACCTCAGAGTGAGAGACCGTCTCACTGTGTCTACCCAAGGCCCCTCCAGCCACACTGACTTCTTGCTCTGGCCCTTGTTTCAGGATTCTGAGAAGCGAACACCGCTTCACGTGGCCGCGTTCCTGGGAGACGCAGAGATCATCGAACTCCTGATCCTTTCAGGTAAATACCAGCTGTGCTGAAAGTCGGCCGCAGATGAAAACTTCAGTCTTATGACACTGACTGCTGTAATGAACCCAAACAAAATGTCTTTACTGTGCTCATGGAAGTGTATTTGATGAGCAGTTTTGTCCGTGGTTGTATAAAACAGTGCAAGAAGTTGTTCTTGTTGAAACAATGACATCTCACCCTGGCCGGTGTGGCTCAGCAGTAAGAGTGTCACCTGCAGACCAAAGAGTCCAGGGTTCGATTCATCCCTGGCCCCGATGTGTGTCTCTCACATTGATGTTTCTCTCTCTCTCTTCCTCTAGTTCTATCTGAAGATTAATGTAAAAATGTCTTCGGGTGAGGATTAAAAAAAAATATATATATATATATTTTTTTAAATTGGTTGTTAGACTGAGAATCCTCAAAGGGAAGGGGGGAGGGAGGGCAGGATGAGATAAACCAAAGAACTTCTATGTGTATATGCATAGCCAATGGACACCGACAATAGTGTGGGGAAGGCAGGAGGGGGGTGGGATTGGGGAAGAGGGGGGTCAATGGGGAAAAAAAGGGGGGACATCTGTAATACATTCAACAATAAAGATGAGTTAAAAATAAGTAAGAGAGCAAGAGCGAGAGAGAGAGAAACAATGTCATCTCCAGTAAAACTTTTACATTGCTTTGAAAATCTGATTCCTGACCCTCTAATCAGGTCCAGTAGTAGATGAATTCATATATTGGGATATCGTTATAAAAGAACAAACAAGAAAACTGGTTCCTTACAGTATATATGAACAGACACTAATGTGTGTGTATTAACATATATTTATTTGACGTGCACTGCAAAACAATGCTTTGTTTTGTTTATGGATATATGACTATGACTATGTAATAGAAATAGAAAAACATGAATGGAAAGGAAACATATCAATTTCTGGATAGTGGCTACCTCTGAGGAGGAGTTTGAGGGAGAGATGTTTGCAGGGAAGGGCAACTTTGTAAAATAGTTTATGTTCTAAAAATTAGTAGCCAATATGGCAAACACATGTTAAATCTGATTTGTGTGTGTACCGGTCTTTGTGTTATTATCTTTATTTTTCTATGGATTTTAAATATATTATCTGGAAATGCCAATGCTTTTGTTTTTGGAAACCTATATGCGATACCTCTCACCAAACAGGTTTCTAAAATCAGTCTGTGCTTTCTCCCTTGAGTATTTGCCAGACAAGTCCCCGGAATGAATCTGAGCATGCACATCTCAGTGTGGATGGTATGCAGACTGGCTGGCTTTCTTCCTCCTCCTCTCTGTTTGGGAAGATTAAAATCTGGAGGAAATTCCTCTGCCCATAGACTATGCAAAAGGCCTATCTAAGGGTTGGCTTTTGTTTGAAGTAGCAAAGGGAAACTGTAGCACCCAAAGTGAGCTGTGCCAGGGTAGGAGCTGATACATGTGTTTAAGCAGATGTGGAGAGCATTGTGGAAAGGAAACAAGAATTGTGCTGGGATACACAAGGAAGACTCCCACTGCCCTGTTTTTGTTGTGTTCATCTTCTTGAGGTGGGTTTCCCCAGGAAACAAGTATTCTGTGCCTTATAAGCTGCATGCCCTGTGCTCCTGACGGTTACTTGGAGCTGTGGTTAGATTTTTGTGTGGCGTTGCTTGTGTTCTTGAGACCAGGCCTATCTTCTCAGTCTTCTGAAGGTATTCCAGGGCTGTATTCCAAACAAACATGCATTGTTTGGTGCTGGCACAGACTATGGCTAAGAGCCAGCACACACCTGGCCGATTGCCCCAGCAGTAGAAATTTGGCCCGTGGAAAATTGTAGGCAGAAATCAGTGAGGTAGAAAAGAATTTTGTGGGCCCTGGCCAGTTTGGCTCAGCTGTTAGAGTGTTGGCCCATGGACCAGAGAGACCTGGGTTTGGTTCCCTCTAAGGACATGTACCTTGGTTACAGTTTGTCCCCGGCCCTGATTGGGGTTGTGTGGGTGGCAACCACTCAATGTGTCTCTCTCACATCGATGTTTCTCTCTCTCTTCCTCCCTCTCTCCTTCCCACTCTATCTGAAGATAAATGCAAAAATGTTCTCAAGTGAGGATAAAAAAAATAAATAAGTAGAATTTTGTGGTATGGTACCTAATGATCCCAACTTGCTATATTCACCATTCAAATACTATATTAAGAGATATCAGAGGAATGTTGTTAGATTCATGAATGTGCAAATTCAAAACTCTGTCTTAGACCCCCAACTTTGGTTTTTGTTTGTTTTTTCACATCTGAAAGGGAAGGTTTTAGTTCTACAGCATGAAGTTGACCCATCTATTTTCCTCAGGTGTCTGGGAGTTGGGGATTGAGAAACTTGGTTTCACATAACCTTCCCATGGCGTGGTCCACCAGCCGCCCTTAAATGTGGCTCATTCTGTGGGTCCAGGAGAAGCTGTCCCATTTATTTGATCTGTGCACCTCTTTGGTCTTGGAATAACTGAGCTGTTAACCTCTCTAGTATAATTAGGGTGGTACATGCCCTGGAATTTTTCCTCTTCCCCCCATCAAATTAGAAAGATTCAGGGTATGAGAGAGCATTGGGAATATTCTTTAGACATTTTACTCAACTGCGGAAGCTTGGGTAAATGCTTGGGATGCACATGGCTTTAGTTTTGCCTTGGAAGTGCTATAGCCAATGTGTATCTTATAGTCCTAGAGAAATGTCATTGTAAGAGCATGATGATTTCGTCTCTAAGCTTACATCTGGCAGCTGACCCTTTAGGGAATCCAACCCAACTATTTTCCAACTTAATAATGAATGAGGTGTTAATGATTCCTATGTTGGACAAATAATTTGGCCTTGCCAGAATAGCCCATTACAGCTGTGTTCTCTATTGTTGTATTAACTTACGGAGCATAGTGTAACCCAAGCCCGCTTATTTCCTGCTGACATTATCTCCTGTTAGCCAGGTGGATGGAACCCTGATGCCTCTGAGCAGCCAGAGGAATTTAGGACTTGCAAAATTCCTTTTCTTATAATTGCCAGACCGGATTCTGGCTTTATTTCCCCCACACCTGACCCTAGCTTCTGTTTGGGAACTGGCCTTGTCAGGCTTAAGTCAGAGAGAAGCAGTCACCGAATCTGGGAAGAGAACCTTGAACTCCAAATGAGAACGCAGCCCATCTGATATCTTGATTTTTTTTTTTTTTATTCTCACCTGAGGACATTCTTCCATTTTTTGTTTAAATAGAGTGGGAGGGAGAGAGAGGAAGAGAGAGAAACAGCGACGTGAAAGGGACACATCGAGTGGCTGCCATCCGCATGAACCAACCAGGGCCAGGGACAAACCGCAACCAAGGCACATGCCCTTAGCGGGAACCGAACCCGGGTCTCTCTGGACCACAGGCCGACGCTCTAACCGCTGAGCCAAACCGGCCAGGGCTTGATTTTAGTTTTTTAAGACTCAGATAGAGAACCAAGACACTCCGTGCCTGAAGTTCTGACCTACAGAGCTGTGAGCTAAGAAGTAGGTATTGTTCTAAACTGCTAAGTTTGTGGTGATTTGGTACACAGCAATAGAAATCTAATACAGTGATTACAAAGATTAAAAAAGAGAGAGCGACAAGGGTTGAGATACAGGAAGCAGAACACATGGAAAAATGACCACAGTGACAACAACTTGTAGAGAAACTCTGGGGATGCACAAGGGGTATCGTCCTGGGCTGAAGGCAGAAAACAGGAAGTACCCAGCTTCTAACACGGGAGTATTGTGAGGTGTAAGTACTCATTAAAAATAATAAATTTGAATGTAGGCCACCAAACAAGTGGTATTCCTGTATAATGATTTCCTGTGATTTTTCAAAATAAAATTTTCATTCCTAACACACATTGCCTCCCGAGCCATGGCAGGTCATTCTTTTTGTTCTCTTATGCATAACAGATACTCATCCTTTAACACTGGATTTGCTTTTTTATTTATTTATTTTCCCCAAGGGTGGAGGGGTGGTTGAATCAGGCAGTGCTGATTTCGGCCCCCAGTGTGGTGTGATTATAAAGTGATAAGCCCGTCTGGTGGGTAGGTAAACTGGCTCCAAGGGCAAGTCCAAGTGCAGCTCTGAAAAGTATTCTGAGCAGTTGCCACATACATGGAATTATCACACACGCTTCCAAGGTCATTGCTTTGAAGGACACTGCTCCTGGGTTATGATAAGGATTGATCTGTTTGTTAAAAAAAAAAATCAATTGCAAGCTGATCTCACGATATTATCATCATATTTCATATGATCTTTTGTTTATATTTGTTTATTTCTGCCATTAAAAGCCAAACTTTGGTTAAATCAGCCTGAAGAATCAGGTATTCTCTTGGACCTGTAAAATTTTTCAGTCACTAGCTTACCTTTTGTCTTTGTTCTGCCTTTCCCTGGATGACAGGGCTAAGAGAACGGAAATACTGCCTCTGGAAAGGGGCCTCAAGTCCCATCCCCCATCGCTGTGAAAATAAAATCAAGTGGAAATGGGGATGAGGTGAAAAACACACGCAACTTGTAATCAGGGTTTATGCATGACAACTTTTGGTTGGGTCTTTGTTTCTGAAGAATCAGTATAGCCTAGCACTTAAGAAAATAAATAGTTAAGCTTTGAAATGTCCTTGGGTAAAACGCATTTGCCTTTAAATCATTAGGCATGCAGACCCCGCATCCTTCAGTGCACAATGGCGCCTGACAGGCAGGTAAATAATGTGAAGCTTCCTTTAGAAAAATCCATTACAGATATTCAGCTCTGAGCCAGAGCCATCTGACGTCTCCCTCTGACATGTAAACAAGACTGTGGGAGGCGTTTGGGGGAAGAGGATGAGGAAGTCAGTGGCAGGGATGACGCTGATGAAATGCCCCTCGGTCCCGTTCAGATAACTCTGCTCTTGTCATAATAATTCTGTTGTTCGGGGAGAGGAGGTTGTCCTGGCAGCTGCCTTGCAGTCTCCTGGAGGAGCATGAGTGGCGGGTGGAGGGCTTCGACAGTGACCTGAGAGGGGCCACTTTCCAGGTTTCTGATGATCTTTCGATCCCTTAGCCACACGGAAGCACCGCTGTGTTTTGCAATGTGCTGGGGGTGTGTTGCTTTATGATGCTCAGCAAGTTTGGGGTCATTTTTCTCTTTGAAAGAATTTGAACATTAAAAACTACATTTGGATCTACATAAAACTGAAAGTTTTTAGAATATATAAATAATAATGCTAATAACGACACAATGTAAATATCTATCAATGATAAGAAAAAAATAGTAGAAAAGTAAGACACAGAACCTGAACACGCAGTTCTCAGAGAGTGAATTGTACATGGCCAGGAAACACATCAGAAGATACGAACCTCACTATCCAACAGGAAAGCACAGAAGTGAGATGCCAGTTTCTTCTCATCGGACTTGCAGTATTTTCAGTGACTGGTGGTATCAAGTGTTGATGAAGTGGGGAAGTGCCCTGGCGGGTTTGGCTCAGTGGTTAAGGTGTTGGCCCGTGGACAAGAGAGTCCCGGGTTCAGTTCCTGCTAAGGGCGCGTACCTCGGTTGCAGTTTGTCCCCGGCCCCAGTTGGGGTCATTTGGGTGGCAACCGGTCAGTGTGTCTCCTCGATATTTCTCTCTCTCTCTCTCTCTTCCTCCCTCTCTCCCTCCCACTCTGTCTGAAGATAAATGTAAAAATATCCTCGGATGAGGATTAAAAAAAAAAAAGATGTGGGGAAGCTAAGCAACCTACGCACTGTGTGTGTGAGTAAATTGGCACACTCTGGAGGGTTGACACTGCCTATGAAAACCCAAAGTGTGCGTGGCCTGTGCCACACAGAGTCCATTTCTAATGACCTGTCCTAGACCAGTCCCTGCACGAGGCGTCCTTTAATGGATGTTCACAGCGGCGTTGTTTGAATGGTGAAATAGTGGTAACAACGGAACTGCTCATCAGTAGAGAGAATGTCTTAAAAATGTTGGAATCCATGTGGCAATGAAAAAGAATGGACTCATTCTCTAAGTATCAACGTAGGTAGATGTGAAAAATCGAGTTTTGATTAAAACAAGGAGATGCAGAGTGTTACTACAATATGGTACAATAATCGTAAAAAACATGCTTATGAAACAATACTATAGATTTTTAAAAATTATTGTGTAATTTTTTTTTTTTTATCCTCACCCGAGGACATTTTTCCTTTTTTGTTCTGGTAGAGTGGGAGGGAGAGACAGGAACAGAGAGAGAGAGAGAGAGAGAGAGAGAGAGAGAGAGAGAGAGAGAGAGAGAAACATCGATGTGAAAGGGACACATCGAGTGGCTGCCACCCGCACGACCAACCAGGGCCGGGGACAAACTGCAACCGAGGTACATGCCCTTAGCAGGAACTGAACCCGGGCCTCTCGGGACTGCAGGTTGATGCTCTAACCGCTGAGCCAAACTGGCCAGGGCTTGTGTAATATTTTTAATGTACATAAAGACTATTGTACTGACCACTCAACTTAATTTTCTCCATTTTCTCTGGATACACATATTTGCATATGAAGACATTAAAAAACGACAACTGGAAGCTTGTGTACCAAACTGAGAACAGGGGTTTCCTTCAGGGAGGGGGGAGAGTGTGGCCCTGGGGATGATACTCAAGGAGACTTCACCTAAACCTGTAATGGCTCATGCTTTTAGAGAAGAATTTGTTCATGTATTACTTGTATGATCAAAACATGAAATAGAATAGGTTTGATGCTGTTCGTTATGATAGGCAAGTGTTCCTAGTCCCCGTTCAAGCCAGCCCAGGTGAGGAGTCATTGCTGAATCTCTCTTTAACCAGAAATCCGCATTCAACTGGTAGCTCTTAACTTACGTCTGGCCTGGGCTTAGAACTGTGCCAATGGCAATGCCCCAGTCTCGATCCCGTAGTCCCTGACTCTGCTCCAATAATAGTTAACAATTACATAGTGCTTACTGTGTGCCCAGAAGTAATCTCAGGGCTTTTGTGGTCCATTCTTCTAGACTGTTCAGTGTTTTTTTGTTTTTACAGAATTATATAATGTTTTAGTGTTTGTTTTTTTACCTAACAGTAAATAGTATGTGAACATCTCTCAACATTGTCAAGCATTCTTGTATTAGGCTATGCTCTTCTTCATCGAACACCAAAGTTGTTTCCAGTGTTTTACTTCTATGACAGCCTTTCATAAAACATTCTCGAAGATTAGTCCTAATATTAGCTCATAGTTATTTCCTTTAGAAACATGTTATAGAACATTCTGATGCGCACACAGAGACAGAAACAGGTTGTGTGTAATGGGGGTGGGGAGGGGGGGAGAGGGAGAGGGAAAGAGGAGGAAGGGGGAGGGAGAAGGAAGAGAGGGAGAAGGTACAATTCTGACATGCAGTGGCCAAAGCAGGGAGACTCAGGTCTGGGCATGGTACTTGGGCACCCTGCCCTGTCAGTGTCCTGGTAGGCTAGCTGGTGAGGGAGCCACTGGGATGAGATGCTTCGATTCAAACAGCGGTGATACAAATATGGCATCTGGAGAGTCAACAGAAGGTTCCCTGAGATTCTGGAGCTCTGCCGTCTGTGGGCAGGCATGGGCTTCCTTGGTCCTGCCTGTCCTGGGCGAGCTTCCCTTGCCTCTGTCCTGCAGCTGGGGAGTCTGCCTTTGCGATCAGCTGCAGTGATTGTGGAGGGAGGAGGGCATGAGAAAGAACTTAAGACACCCTCCTGTAACACATTCTTAACTGAAGGACTTCTTTTCAAATTGGACTGTACAGCCAATAGCATCGTGCTGTCATTCTCTTATGCCTCTGGTGTGAACCTTAGGAAAATCCTGGAGGATACTGTGTGGCTGGAGCACTGTATATGGAAAGGGTGGAATGCATTTTTTGTGTATGTTTTTTTAAATCCTCACCCGACAACATTTTTGCATTTAGCTTCAGATAGAGCGGGAGGGAGAGAGGGAGGAGAGAGACACATGGACTGGTTGCCACCCACACGACCCCAACTGGGACTGGGGACAAACTGCAACTGAGGTCCGTGCCCTCAGCGGGAACCGAACCCGGGTCTCTCTCGTCCACGAGCTGACGCTCTAACTGCTGAACCAAACTGGCCAGGGCTGGAATGTCATTTTTATATCAAGGGTCACTAACCAAGAAAAAAGTAATGTAAAAAAAAAGCAACTTAATCCCCCTCCCCCCTCATTTTATTAAGAAACATAAAACTTTAAATATGTTAGCTCTCTTAAAAACATTGTATTAGTAAATATTTCAAATATACAGAAAAGTATGGACAATAATGTAATTAATACCCATGTACACCAAGCTTTATGAAATAAAAGTTTCCATATTTTTATTTTATCTTTTTTTTAAAAAAGGCAATAAGCCCTGGCCAGTTTGGCTCAGCGGTTAGAGCATCGGCCTGCGGTCCAGAGAGACCCGGGTTCGGTTCCCGCTAAGGGCATGTACCTCGGTTGCAGTTTGTCCCCGGCCCTGGTTGGTCGTGCGGGTGGCAACCACTCGATGTGTCCCTTTCACATCGATGTTTCTCTCTCTCTCTGTTCCTCTCTCTCCCTCCCACTCTACCTGAACAAAAAATGGAAAAATGTCCTCGGGTGAGGATAAAAAAATAAATAAATAAATAAAATAAAAAAGGCAATAAAACATTGACAAGTTGCAGCCCATGGGCTGTGCTTATTCATCCTTTCCCCACCCTCCCTCCCTAGAGGCAGCCACTTTCCAGAACTGGTATCTATTGTCTTTAACCATGTGTGTTACTTTTATTTCATGTCTGTGCATCTGTAAACAACATATAGAATGATTTTTGTAAATTTGAAAGCTTTATCTAACTGGTATTATGCCATAGGTATTACTCTGTAATGTCATTTGTTCATTCAAGATTATATATATATATATATATATATATATATATATATATTTTTTTATCCTTACCTGAGGACATTTTTCGATATTTTGTTCAGATAGAGTGGGAAGGAGAGAGAGGAAGAGAGAGAGAGAAACATCGACATGAAGGGATACATCGAGTGGCTGCCACCCACACGACCCAACCGGGGCCAGGGACAAACTGCAACCGAGGTACATGCCCTTATCGGGAACTGAACCCGGTCTCTCCAGACTGCAGGCCAACGCTCTAACCGCTGAGCCAAACTGGCCAGGGCCAAGATTATATTTTGATGTGCATCTGTTTATATATAGAAGTCCAGCCTGTTCATTTCGGTGGCGGTATAGCCTTCCATTGTACAGCTGTGCACAGTGTGTTTGTCCATTTTCCTCTGGGTCAATGCGCAGGATTCCCATGCCTTGCTGTCACAAACATGCTGCAGAGAGCAGTCTGTCCATGTGTGAGGGTTTCTCTAGGGTACATGATTGGGGTGGAATGGCTGTGTTGCGGGGCACACACATTGTCCACGTTCCTAGGCAGAACAGAATTGCTTCCGGAAGGGGCTTAGACCAGTTCACACTCCCGCCGTCTGTATGTGTCTTCCTGTGGCTCCATACTCCAGCCAACTCTTGGCATTGTCACTCTTTATAATTGCCACCCATTTGAACAGTGTGAATGGTTGCTAATGTTGCTTTCATTTGCCTCTCCCTAATGAAGTTTTTAAAACTTCCTGAATTATTTTATTTTACAACTAGTGAATGTTGTCATTCAAAATAGTCCATTTTTTTTCAATTACAATTTACATTCAGTATTATTCTGTATTCGAGTTTCAGGTGTACAGCATAGTGGTTAGACAATCATATACTTTACAAAGTGTTCCCCCAATATTTAGAGTACCCACCTGGCACTGTATATAGTTATTACAATATTATTGACTATATTCCCTATACTATACTTTCTATCCCCATGACTATTTTGTGACTACCAATTTGTTCTTTTTTTTTAATACTTTAAAATTTTTTAAAATTACAATTGATATACAATATTATATTAGTTTTAGATGTACTTCTTAATCCCTTCACCTTTTTCACCCAGTACTTCCTTAATGAATTTTGAGAAGTATCTTTTCATACGTACGTGTCTTGCCATTTGACTTTGACTTCCTTTCTCTTGTGTTAGCTTTTTTTTTTAATCCTCACCTAATAATATTTTTTCCATTGATTTTGTTAGAGAGCAATGAAGGGAGGGAGGAACGGGGTGGGGAGAGAACAAGATTGATGTGAGAGAGACACATCGATTGGTTGCCTCCTGCACAACCCCCGACCAGGGCTGGGGATCGAACCTGCAACCCAGGTATGTCATCTTGACTGGGAATTGAACCTGTGACCCTTCAGTGCAGGGGCCAAGGCTCTAACCTCTGAGTCACCCCGACCAGGGCTGAATTAGCTGTTTAAGTTTATACACAGGCAACACAAAATTTACTTTGTCAAAGATAATGAATAATAAAATATGTATTTTTGTCTCATGTTATTATAACCCATGTTTGAGACTAGGGGGAGAAAGGTGTGATAGAAAGATTATGCCTCTCACTTCCTTGAGTCATGGATTTAGACATGAACGAAACACCGGAGAGGATTTGGAAATAAGGACAGCTAATATTTTTCAGTGCTCTGCAACTTACACAGCACTTTCGCATTCATTCGATTCTCCCAGCCACCCAGTGCTGTGGGTCAAGGACTGTTATCACTGTGTTCTTGTTACCTCATGTTTCAGATTTATGGCTCTCGGTCCCTGGGCCAGTAAGGAAGTGCTGAAATCAGAACTCAGACCTGGGTCCTCTGCCCATGGATTCCACTGTCCTTCCAAGACCTTATTCCTTTCACTCCAGAACATTTAGCCCAGGACTTCCTGCCTCTGGGGAGGGAGACGTCTGTTGCCCTCTATTCTTAGCACGTGCAAACTGATTTTATTTGGTCCTTATTGATGTAAGGGGCTTGAACTGACTCAGGTAAGCTGCCTGGATGGAGTTAGTAGAATTAGAATTTAAGTCATTTTAAGCTTAATAAACTAAGCAGCAATTTATCAGTGGCTCTCAACCTTGACAGCATATTACAATAACTTTGGGTCCTGCAGAGCTTTTAGGGTATACTTGTGCCTGGCCCCATCCCAAACCAATGAGATTAGAATGGGGGGGCAGGGAGGCAGTCTATCGCTTTGTTTTGGGGATTATCATGTTTTTATTTTCTATAATATTGTTGATAGTCATTGTTCTTCAGTTAAAAAGAAGAATTGTATAAATTCTATGATTTGTTATTTTCTTTTAGCTGGTGTCTTAAACTACTTTTCTGGCACATGTTTACCCATGAAAGTCTCCTGTTGTCTTTAAAAACACACACTCACACCCTGACCGGTTGGGCTCAGCGGTTAGACCGTTGACCCATGGACCCATGAGTCTCAGGTTCGGTTCTGGTGAAGGGCACGTACCTCGGTTGCAGTTCGTCTCTGGCCCTGGTTGGGTCGTGCAGGAGGCAACCAGTCGATGTGGCTCTACCACATCGATGTTTTTCTCTGTCTCTCTGTCTCTCTCTCTCTCCCTCCCTCTTACTCTATCTGATAATAAGTAGAAAAATACCCTCGGGTGTGGAATGAAAAACAAAACAAAAACCACACACACACAAAACCAAGTTTTCTATTTTTTAAGCAGTCGGCTGGCCTCGGCCTCACAGAGCTTAGTCAGTCCTGCTTCCGCTTGACGCACCTTCACAGCACCGTCCCAGAGGCCCCTCCACACTTCCCCTCCTGCGCCTTGCTCTCTTGCTTCCTTGATTCATCCCTCCACTCTCTTCCTCACGAGCTCCTTCCTTGTGTCCTGAGGCTGAAATAGTCTTGTCTTGCTGCATTGACACAGATATCTGTATTTTCTCCTCCTCCTCTGCTTTACTGGCCCTTTTACAAAACTTTCCATCTCTGATCAGAAGACTGATCAAAACCCTGAGCCCCCCAAAAAGGAAGCTCAGCTGGGGTGTTTGATCAGTTCAGCTGTAGACCTGGCGGGCTTGCACTCATGGAGGATGGTGAGCGCGCCACGGAAGGAGGGCAGGTGCTACTTTCCTTGAATCCGTTCACACGGCGCTTCTGCTCCACGGGGGTGTGGTTGCTCCAGAGAGGGGAGCATGGGGCGCATCCCTGGGTGTGAGCCTGTGTGTCCGCCCCATAGTGGGAGGCAGCCGTGAGCAGCCTGCATACGCTTCACGGTGTCTGGCTTATTCCTCCCAAAGTATCTGTCTAGTCCCAGAGAAAGAGTTGGGATTGGTGGGTGGATCGGATTTCTGCTAATCCTCTCAGCCCAGATGAAATCTCATCAGAACTCACCTTTATAGGATTTGTTTGAGACTTACCTGGCTTCTAATATACATTCGTTGGAAGGCTGCTCACTGCTGACAGTTTGCCAAGAAGGGTGTTTGTGTACTTGTGAGATGAAGATACTTAATGGTTAGAAAGAAAATAATACATCTGATGATTTGTTTATATTCAGGAATATACATCACTTTCAGGAACGCACACACACACACACACACATGCACGCACATGCACACACACATGCTCACACACTTGAAAAGATCTTTATTCTTCACAACATACATTTCCATAGTCCCAGAGAATCCCAGTCTTCTCACCACTATATCTCCTACCCAGTACGACGCTGTATTTCTCACCTGGTCTGTACCCAGTTCTTGTGACATTCTCAGTTCTTGATCTTGCCCCTTTTACTGTCCTGGGTATCTCCTCCTGTGTTGTTGCCAGAAAGCACATGATTGATACAAAGGAAAAACAAAACAAAATGCAGCGATCGTACCAGGCAAATGAGAGTGCAAGATACAGCATTTGATGTAACATCAGCAGATCCCTGACTGCATTACGCCCCTAACCTGTGCTGTTTGGTTTCAGGAGCTCGTGTAAATGCCAAGGACAACATGTGGCTGACCCCACTGCACCGGGCTGTCGCCTCCAGGAGCGAAGTGAGTGATTATCTTATTTAATCTAGCTCCTTCAGACCCTAGAAAGAGAAAATCCTTTCTGCTGAATTAGGGATTCTCACGAGGGAGCAAAAGGCTTTCAATGTGAATGCAAGAGGGTCACCAGCGTTGAACAGCTGTTTATTTGAGTACCACCTGCATGCCAGGCACGGTGCTGGGGGTGACTGGGGTGGTCCCCGATGGGCAGCTTGGTCCTTGGCTTCAGTGAGTTCTCAGTGTGGAGGGAGAGGTAAACAGGTAAGCAGCTCAGTATGACTTCAGAACTGAATCAGAGGAGAAAGCAAATAGCTGTCTGCTTGAATAGAGGACATCTTCCAAGAAGAGATGCCAACTGAGCCAGTCCTTAGAGGATGAGCAGGGACTTACCAGGCCAGGAGGAGGAGGGAGGGCCGAGGGGGAGGACAGAGATGCTGGAGGAGAAGAGGCATGGGGGTAATGGCTGGCAGGCTCCGTTGGACGTCGCTGGAACGCGGGGTGAGTGGAAGATAAGCCTGATAGGAGAGGCGGGGTTCAGTGGCAGAGGCCAGGCCCTCTCTGAGCAGTGGGGAGTGGTCAGAGCAGAGATAAGGTTGAACATGACAGGACGGGGAATTTTGTGAGGTGCGTCGGCAGAGAAGCCAGCGGGGGAATGGTGATGCTGTTACCTGAGAAGACAGAGGCGCAGGGGCAGGAAGCTAATCAGTTCTGTTCAAACAAGCTGAGTTTGGCGTCAGGTCGCTGGAATGTACGCCCATGAGTGCGGAGGTCCGTGTGATGTTCCCTGATATATCTCAAGCCTGGTATCCAGATGCTCAAGAAAGAATTTATTTGAATGCTGGAAATTCAAGGGAAGATGCCTCATCGATTACCATTATTTATACAGGTCTAGAGCTTCGGAACAGGGAGGATGATCCTTGAAACCATGGCAAATGGGTCAGCTGCTCCAGGGAAAGGGGTGTAAGGGTTGAGAAGAGAAGGCCAATGTAGGGGCGGGCTGGCAGGAACCCCAGTGAATATAAGCCTTGAAGCCTGGTCAGAGGGGATGCCCACCATCTAGGGGTACAAGAGGCTGTGACCTCAGAGGTACTTGACTAGTCTTTGTAGCTGGTTTCCCCAGTGAAGCCTCTCCTCTGCTCCTGGAGAAGTGACGTCTCCAGGTACACCTGGGAGCTAGAGTGTCGCTGAGAATGCACACACCCGCCTTGCAGGCGTCGATGGCTGGCAGCTGTCTGGAAACCACAGTATAGTTGGTAGATGACAGTTAGCTTAGTGCTCAGTCTTCCTTGCTGTGCTCTGTGATTTGGGTAGTTTTTATTGCTTTTGTTTATTAATATGTTTTGAGAGAGAGGAAAGCCCTAACCCTAATCCTTCACAGAGGAGTTTTTTTGATCTTTTAAAACCATTTGATCTTTGGTGAATTTAAAAAAAAAAAAATTAAGTATCTTTTGAAAAATATGGGTTTGGCCCTGGCTGGCTTGACTCAGTAGTTTAAGCATCAGCCCTAGGACCAAAGAGTCATGGGTTCAAGTCCAGTCAAGGGCATGTGCCCTGGTTGGGGTCATGCAGGAGGCAACCAATCGATGTGTCTCTCACGTCAATCCGCCCCCCACCCCTGTCTGAAGATAGATGGAGGAGTATTCTCAGGTGAGGATTTAAAAAAAGAAAGAAAAATATGGGTTTGTTTCCTCTTTTAACAAGAACCAGATTTTTTTTTTTTTGAACCAGATTTTTTTTAGTTCAGAAAAACATTTAGTAAGTACTTCCTATATGCCAGGCACGGTGCCTATTGGTGGAGCTACAATGAAAAATAAGACACGTGGCCCCTGTGCTTAGCAAGCGTGTAGTCTAGTGGAACAAAGACACACCAACAAAGCAGGTGACTCAGTAATATGGGACCTCCACCTTGGTTAACGCAACTAGTAAAAGACCTCGATCCTCAAAATATCCCTTTTCCATCAGCCATCAGCTTACCTTTTTACACATCTGTGGTGTGTTTGAATTCAGTCAATCCAATGATGGATCAGCCTTTATAGAATCTGGGAAAGACATTCACTGCTTCTCTAAGGAACCAACTCCCTCTTCAGGTTTCTGGGGTGGGGGTGGGGGTGGGGTGGGGGGGAATCCTTTGCAGATGCCTCTTGCCAGGACAGAATTAAAATGCAAACAGACCCTGAGTTGTAAATAATCCGGGTCCTCTGTAAGCTTGCGAAAGAAGATGTCTTCATATTCCTATTTGTCAGAGCAAGTTGAAAACTTCCTATAAAAACTGAGTGTGTGAACCAAGGTTAGAACTGAGTGTGGGCCTCTCAGTGCCAAAGCATGTGGCTCTGAACCGAGGAAGTCCAGGTTCGGGACGTTCAGATCTCCCTGTTTTGAATTTGATCATATTGCCATCACTCCACGACTCTCCTAACTCATAGCTGGAAAGGGAAGCAGGCTTTAGGGCAGAGAACAGAGAAGGCTTGGACTGGGGATTTGGCTGTTAGCACTTGCCAGAGCCGGCACATCTGTCTGTCACTGAGATCAACCAGCTGTGCTAGCACCTACACGGATATGTAGTAACAACCGTTTCCTCACTGAAAGACTTGTACACTCCTTACTGTCCTCGAAGTCCCTCTGCTTCTAAAATGCAGGTAATGGATCTCTCAGGGTTCAGAGTTCAGTCAGGGAAGCAGAACCACCATTGAAGACAGAGAATACAGTATTTATTATTACAGGAATCAGACCGCGCACAAGTGTGCGAGCTGCTGGAGTTTATGTCAGGCTGTCACCTCAGTTCCTGTGTGGTCCTGAAGTCACCGTAGGCCAGCAGGATCTGCAGTTGATAAGAAAAGCTGGACGTGAAGTGGGGGAGAACAGGGACCAATTGGAACCCCTGTCTGTCTCTAAAACTGCCGCAACATCACGGGCGTGGGTGACTTGTGGAAGCAGCTGCATGCTTCACCTCTGAACCCACACACCTGGCCAAGACTGGAAGACACTGGAGAAGAGGTGGCAGCCTCTGAAGGGCATCGCCTGGTACTGCCCTGTGCTGACACGATGATACAGGTGGTCAGTGACTTGTGCGAGCTGCAGCGGTACCCACCAGCCAACACATCAGTCAGGCTGTGGTGTTTTTTTTTCAGAACTTGTGCAGATTAGTCTTGTGGCCCACTCTGAATGGAACCATCCGGGGAGGGAGTTCTGGGAAATGTAGTTCAACTCGGCGAACTTGACATATATAAAACTACCACTGAAATTGTTATTCTCTTTTCATTAAAAAGATCTTCTAGACAGTAAGTTCCTTGAAATGAGTGCTTGTCATTGTACTTCTAGCAACTAGCCTGCTCAGTCCACAGTTGACTTGGAGTGATTCATTAAAGATAATCTGGGTTTTCATGTTAACTTCGGCTGTGTGAACATGGTTTTCTGCACAGCAGCTGTTGTGGAACTAGTATACACCACAGAGAATGCTGGTGACAGTCATCTTACGTGCGTGCAAGGTAAACTGGCTTGAAGCTTGGAGGGTCAACAGGAACCTGCAAAAGCAGGACGAGTTTCAGAATTGCAGGCAACACCGCTATCGGTACAAGTTCAAGGTATCAGTCAGCACAAGTCAGAACTTCTGAGCCTTCTTTCCATCTAAGCAAATTTTATGTTCAGATTCCTGTGCCCGGAAAAATCATGTTTATTGCTAAATTCATTTCCTGAGTCTGTTATAACAATGGGAGTATCAGATTGTAATATTGCAAAGCTCCTCTGCAGACAAGAAAGTAGATCGAGACACGGCCATTTCCTTTAAAATCGTGCAGCATAGATTGGGTTCTGGAGATAAACCTTCCGGGGTTATTTGGTACGGACCAGGCAGGATTGTGTGCTCCCTTCTAGGCCCAATCGCACCCCCGGCCCCCCACATCTGGAATTCTTGGGGAGAAAACAGCCAGACAGATAATCCGAGCCAAACAACGTTGTCTCCTATGAACTCCCTAAGGGCGTCACTCATCCCCCGCTTTCTCTAACTACTTTCACGGCTGAAAAATGAAGATACTCTCTTCCCAAAATATTAGGGAAACATATTTTGCAATTCTAGATAATCTAGATGAGCAAGATTGGGGGCTGCCAGGGAGAATTTTCTGAACTGTTGTTGTAAGTGATTTCATATTATTTCCTCTGTTTAACTTGTTCCTTTTTTTGTTGTTTTTCTTTCTTGGAAAAGAGCAGCTGTAGGGGAAAGGTATTACTTGCTTGTAAACCTGGAGTGTTTAACACATGTTATTGAAGCCCACTGGATGGAAGGCACTGTTAAGTGTGCTACAGGAGCCTTGAGGGGGTGCAAAGGGAGGCGTCTAGGACATGGTGTGTAGGGTAGACAGCCAGGCACAGAGCCTGCTGTGGCCTGCGTCCAAATGCAGCTGGCCTTCACACATGCCTTTTCTTCTACAATGAACTGATAGTAGCACAAAGGAGAATTGATGGACTTTTCACTTCCCTGTTCTAGAGGCTCTCTCTTGGATAGAAAAGTTAAAAGGTTTGTATCCTGTCTTTGGAGTGTAGCATGAAGGATGTTGTGTGCAAATATGCATTGTCATGATGAACATTAATTGAGCACTTACTGTATGCCAGGCAGTATGGTAAACATTTTCTGTGCATGATTCCATTTGAACCTCCAAGCCACTCTTTGATATTAATACAGTGATGAAGCCTTATTTAGGAAATGGGATCTCAGAGGAGAGTCTCAGGTACCGCAGCCAGAAGTGCAGGAGAGTACAACGAGAGAACCTGCTCCCCGACCCACCATGCCCTAATGCTTCCCTTCAATCATCTGCGCTTCCCTTCAATCATCTGGCTTGGAGGTTCAAATGGAATCATGCACAGAAAATGTTTACCATACTGCCTGGCATACAGTAAGTGCTCAATTAATGTTCCAACCAATAAAATGGGTCTATTCTAGTGTCTGTGCAAACAGAAGTCCTAATGAGCATAAAGATGTTTCCCAGAGTTGAGCAAGATAAGCATTGCATTTTATAGCTTAAATTTTAAAAACTCATTTTCCTTCTTTCTTCTAAAAAATCATTATTGTGGGCTAAATGTTGGTAGACAAGAGAATTGGAACAATTATATGGGAGACTAGAATATGATTGATTTCCTTAAATTATCTTTATGATTTTAAAACGATGGCCACGTAGAGAACACAGATTGTGCCTGCAATGGGAAGAAAGTGAGCGTCTGTAACCTTAGTTAGAATGTAGGTGAGTCATACTCAGATTTACTGTGTATTCAAGTCATCTGTCCTAGCACCTCGCCCCAGCCGTACAGCCTGTGGGTGGGCCCAGAAATTCGCGTTTTGAAAAGAAGATTCTGTTGCATGTGGTCTGTATATCACGCTTTGAGACTTGAGATTGAAGACTGGGAACACTTTAGTATCTGGCCTTCCCAATGTTTAAAGCTAGTGCTCCTTGAATAGTTTCCTTTGAATTCTTTCATATCTCACAGTCTCCAGCAAACCCCTTTCATATGCTAGTTCTTAGAATAATTGTACTCAATAATATAATAATAAAGGGTGAGTTTAGTTTAAGAATGGGTACTTTTAGAGAAATCATCTGATTAACTGAACAAATTATTTGGGCACCAATTTATAGAATTCCTACGGAGTAAGAAATTGCTGTAAGTAGTAGAGGATGAAAACCCCAGTGCTGTTAGTAATGGAGCAAATGCCTCAGGACTTGCATGCAGCCTCAGTAAATGCCTTGTCAATATTGCATTTTATTACTTAGAGAGTTTGCTAATGGTTATACTAATATAGTTATTCTGCCCACTTTTATTAAATATACACTGTGTGCAAGGCATCTGCCCAGCTTTGTAAAGAGCACAGTAAATTGTATAAGGCTCACACCCTGGTCTAAAGCAACCTGCAGTTTATAAAATTTGACAATGCTTATGCCTGCAAGGACTTTGGAGTCATAAACAATTACTTTTCCATGAGTAATTTATGACCACTTAAATGTAAGGCACATTTGAGAGTAAAAAAACAAATATTAGGGGCGACAGTTTTTAGGACACATGCTTCCCATTTCTTCTCATCTTTTCCATGTGCCACAGTCTATGTTTCTACTTCTTGTTACAGGGTCAGAGTGGCCTTTTGTAAAAAGAGAAAGTCATAAAGTGTAGAAATAAAGTGACTGCAAATGCCATCTCCGATTCCTTCCCATGTGACATCCATGACCGTCCCTCCCTCTGTCCGTTACTTCTTACAGAGCCTGCTATGCAGGGGAACCCACAAGGCCTCGGGCCTGACGCTGAATGTTAACTGGCTGAACCCTCCCTTCAGGAGAAATGCCAGAATCTTCACACATGTTGGTGTATTAAAAATGAGATAAAGGCTTTGAAGAAGCACCACTCACAGGGTGGCCTGAGGTCTGGGCCAGGTGCTTTGTTTACTAGCCATGATGGAGTGAGGACTCAGAACCATTTAGAGCAATTTGATAGAGTAAGTTCATGCTTACTAAATTTAGTAATAAAATAACTGAGTTTATAATTTGCTTCTTTATTTTTCACTTTATTATTCTACTTTTTATTGTATTTTACAAAAGTATTGGCTCATGATGGATTTGAAATGATATAATTTTTTTGAAACTGGTCCTTCACCACAGATAGTTTGAGGAGTATCATGTAAATAACTTTTCTTGATTCAGAAAGTGTTCAACTTTCCTTCCTCCACATTAGTTTCTGTTTTACCTTGTATATTTCTGTCAGAATGTATGATAACAGGAAAAGAGAGACTTTTTTTTAAATTACAGAAATCTTTAATTCCCTACATAGCCATAAAATTATGCCCTCTTAAAACCAAATTAAAGTGCTTCCAAGATTAAAATTTTTGAAAGAGAAATCGTTTAAAAAAGAAAGTTGTTGTCTTTTTAAATCAAAGCTTTGTTTTAGCCCTGGCCGGTTTGGCTCAGTTGTTGGAACATCAGGGCACATACCTCAACTGTGGTTCTATCCCCGGTCAGGGTGTGTATGAGAGGCAGCCGATAGATGTTTCTCTCTCACATTGATGTTTCTCTCTGTCTCTCTCCCCATCTTCCTCTCTGTAAATTCAATTAAATAAATAAAATAATTTTTAAAAAAGCTTTGTTTTAGCCAAAATATTAAATTTCTATTAAGTGTTAAGCCACTTTGGCAGGCTGAAACTTCATAATTATGTAAATAACTAAGGAGAATTAACATTTAAAATTATTTCGCCGGGGTGCTTGGCTGATACTGTCTACTGAGTAAGTGCTGGCCTAGTAGGGAATGTCTGAGCCCTTCAGCCCCCAGGCTAATGGGTCATTGCCCTGGATTTCAGTCATCTTGCCTTTAAAATGAAGCTGCCTATCGAATGAAGGGGCCAGACCACTTCTAATATCCTATATGCCTGTGAATTTAATTCCATAATCATTTTAGCTTACTCGTATTTTCTTTTTTTTTAAGTTAATTTTTGGAAATTAAGAATTGCCTTTTATACACTATTTCTTGATAGAATCCTTTCTTGTCAAATAAGATGAAAACTAGGCAGTTCATTACATAAACAGATAGAAATAAAAAAGAACGGCGTTAAAACATTCTATAAAAGTAGAGACGCCCTTGAGCTGCAGGTGTTAGTGTAATGCGGTGAAATTGGGACTTCCGTGGGAACTGCCCGGAGTTCACACGCAAAGGGATTTATTAGAGGCCCTACCCACTTCTCTTTCCCCAGCTGATCAATGACCTTGCACGTTTTCCCTTTCTAATTTTTTAGGTGTAACTCAGATGTTGATCAGGGACCCTTTGCTTTCTAAACAGATATGACTGGCTGGAAACCACAGGCCACATCTTATGCAAAGTCTGAATGTTTTCCCAACATTCCAAAGAATTCCTGGGGATTTCAGTTTTTTGGGCTGGCTCCAAAGCCCTGTTCCTGCTCCATTTGTTTGGGTTCCGTGTCAGGTGTCCTCTCTCCCTCTTGGCCCACTGACTGTTCCCGTGTAGATGTATTCCTCTGCTCTGGGGTGCAGGCCCACATCCTCTCGTTGCTCTCCGTGTCCTCACCTTCCTCCCTTGCGAGCTCCACAGGGCAGTGCAGCTCTGTCCATCCCAGACTCGCGACAGACCCGGCTCTGTCCAGCACGGGCCGCCGAGGCTTCTGACTTTTTTAACGCGACTTATCCTCCTTAGATGACTATTTGGACTTAAGAAAGTATTTTTTTCATGCTGGTAAATCACAAAATTTTCTATTAACCAGGTATGATAATTTGCAGTTCGTGGTAATTTAAACAAGGAGCTAGACCAGGGGGTCTGCAAACTTATTTTGTAAAGGGCCAGATAGAGAACATTTTAAGCTTTGATGGCCGCATGTTGGTCTCTGTCACAGATGTTCAAATCTGCAGTTATAATTCAAAAGCAGCCATGGATAATATTTAAAGAAATGAATGAGTTTATTTTAATAAAACTTTATTTACAAAAACAGACCAAAATGATCTGTGATTAAAATACGTTTAGAAGTATTGCCTATATAAGAATACAGCCCCCTCAAACTCAAATATATATATATTTTGCTTAACCTGTTGCTTTGTGTAAAATGCAAATTAGTTCTAAATATTTATTTAAAAGTAGTACCTCTTGAAGGTAATATCTCATTCCCCTAGTCTGAGTTACTCTAAAAGTAATCACGTTTGGTGACTTAGAAAACAAATTTCTAATGATTTCATTAGTCTAATCTCCAAAAAGTATAGATCTGTGAAATGTCTTGTATATTTTGTTTTGTTAATCTATCCTGAATTTACATATATTATGTAATGCAAAGCAAGAATCTGTACAAGTGCAATAAAATCATGCACAAGGCAAAGGCATTAAAGTGACAGCATATAACGTTATTTTGTGGTAAAGGTGTAAAAAGGATACTGTACCAATTTTTACAGTACTGCTTTGAGATGATTATCTTCAGCCTTTTTGGCCATATATCTACAAAACTTTTTCAGCATGCATTTTCCCAATGTGCATCTCATTTATAAATTATATACTGGAACTACTATCATTAGCTAATATTTCAAGGAACAATATGCTTAGGGTAAGGCTTTTCATTTATCATAGTCTTACATAACCAAGGTAGATAATAGATTTCTGATGATTTTCCTCTGTTTTGGCCAAGCTCTTGTCAGATCTGATTAAATTTGCCATTACTTTTACCTTGTAATGTAGGTGATGGAAAGCATTTACTAGGAGCAGAAGCGTCAGCTCTGTGACTTCCACATTATTTATTTGGGTTCCTTGCATAAATCTTGCTTATTTTAGGATGCTTTCAGTTTAAGGGTACATATTACAATCTGTAAATCGACTTGCCAGGCCCATCACTGTGCTGTTCGGTGCGCTCCAGGCGAATGAATGGGGCCAGGGCAAACCCACCCCTCAGCACTGTGGAAGCCCCTCTCCCCGAGGGCAGCTCCGATACTGTGAGGCAGGGTCCTCTGTGGAGCTGACTGAGGGCACAGTGCCAACACAGAAGTTAAATACCAGCGAAAATGCTTTCTTTTTTAAAGAAAATAAATATAAATGAAGGTTCCAATATTTTCTTCCCACATCACAATGGATTGTCTGTGCATCTTCATAAACCTCCATATTTATGAGACCTAAGTTGATAAAAAATATTATTTTTCTAATTTAAATGTTAATGCTTTATTGTGATTTAGTTTTTATCTTGTTTGTTTTTTGGGTGTCCAGCTGGTCTGTAGGGTAGAAACTGGATAACGTTTCTTTCAACCTTCCACAGTTCTAGCCCTGTTTTGTGAAGTAGGTGAGCATTACATGTACACATGTTTTGCTCTCAAATGGGTTCAAGGAATATTTAGGAATCATTACTTTATTGTCCATCTTGCTGAGGGAGCGTGACTTATACCCTCCCTTTTAGATCATCTTAAATTGTTTGCTTGGGCCCTATTGGCTAATTGCCCTTTATTTATGGCATCTAAATGGATTCACACTATTTATTTAAACTACATTCTTTTTTTTCTTTTTTTATCCTCACCCGAGGACATTTTTTTTTCCCATTTTTTGTACAGATAGAGTGGGAGGGAGAGAGATAAAGAGAGAGAGAGGGAAACATCGATGTGAAAGGCACACATCGAGTGGCTGCCACCCGCACGACCAACCAGGGCCAGGGACAAACTGCAACCGAGGTACATGCCCTTAGTGGGAACCGAACCCGGGTCTCTCCGGACCGCAGGTGGACGCTCCAACCGCTGAGCCAAACTGGCCAGGGCTTAACTACATTCTCTACTTTGCAAAGTTAATTTCTTTTTGCTCTCATTCTACTATCTAATTAGCCATTCGCCTCAACATGTTACTACTCATTCATGGGACATCCTTTTTATTTCATCATTTATGTCCCTGATAAAAGCATTAATTTTGAGAGTTTGAATTATCCACTACCTGGGGGGCACTTATATATACTTGCATGATAAAATAGATTGGACAGTGCAGGCCTGTGTGGATTAGGGTGGACAAAGGTGAGTTCTTGGTTCGTGAAGGCTGGTGGGAGTGTGGTTCTGAGGCCTTTCATTGCTTCACTGATGACACATTGATAAGATGTTCATAAAGGAGCCTCATTAACTGCTCCCAAGGATGTCCTTGGAGATAAAGAAAAATGTCCAACAGCCATTTCCTTTCCTAGAGAATCTATATCATTCACTTGAGTGAACAGAAGAGTGTCTTCAATCCTGGCTATAAAATTACTGAGGCCAGTTAGACTCTCTGGGGTGGGACCAGGCATCTGTATTTTTAAGCGCTCCCCACGTGATTTTATTGCACAACCAAGGTAGAGGTATAGTTCAAGAGGCTAACACCTGATTAGGTCAACAGAAGGAAAATAAAAAGTAGGAGGCTGAGTAAAGGTGGAGGAATTCAATAGTAGATAAGAAACCACCCCATTGTAACATGGAAAAACAATTTTGCAGCTTCAAGTTGAGGTAGTAACAGACATCCTCTTTGCTTGACTGCTTATTGATCACAAAGTGAGGGTTAAGATGTTGGCTGAGATACAGATTCATAAATTGATCCAAGAATGTCTGAAGGGCTTTGAGGCCCTTGGAAGAGAGAGACTTATTGACAAGCACCTCTAACCTCAGATTATCTTTGGGGGCCTTTTGGCCGATGGATATTTTACCCAGATGTGCACACTTGCATGTGCATGTTCTCATTTGGCCAAAAATACCTGATACCTTATAAGGAAACCTTACACTTAGAAGCTTTATTTGGTTTTGAAGATGTGCCAGGGCTCTTGGCCTAACGAGGAAATGTACAGTGACTGTTTTAATCTGTGCCACTCCTGATCTTCATCACATACTGCTTTGCTTGTCACAGAAGAATATCCATCCAAAGCCAGCCTGTGAGGGCAGGGAGGCTTCCCAGGGTCTGGTGAAACATCTTACACCCAATGAATATTGACTGAGCACTGTCAGTGACCCTGAAAACTCTGCTTTGGTTATAGGAAGCAGTGCAAGTATTGATCAAGCACTCGGCTGATGTCAATGCGAGGGACAAGAACTGGCAGACCCCCCTCCATGTAGCAGCAGCCAATAAGGCTGTCAAGTGTGCAGAAGTGATCATTCCCCTGCTGAGCAGCGTCAATGTCTCCGACCGAGGGGGCCGCACAGCCCTGCACCATGCTGCTCTGAATGGCCATGTGGAGGTGGGTGTCCTCATCACTGGGAACAAGAATGCTCCCTACAGACTCTACTAGCCCAAGTGGAACCTAATATTACTGCTGACCTTTTACAGAATGCGATGATAATATTTGTACATGAAACCGTAGGCAATTATGTCCATTTTTAAATGTAGAGCCACAGTGAATTGAAAAAGTAGCCATCACCACAGTCATTTTCTCAGAGTACACATGCCACAGGGTTGGCTGTGACGTCATCTTCCTGCTTTGTTTGAACTCCAAATCTTTGACCTGCCTTGACATTAATTTGGCTCAGATCACCTGCAGGGGGTGAGGAGCTCCCATCATTACACTGTGTACACTTGATTTCGTTATCTTTCAGATGGTCAATTTACTCTTGGCCAAAGGGGCAAACATCAATGCATTTGACAAGAAGGACCGGCGGGCTCTGCACTGGGCAGCATATATGGGTAAGAACTTTATGAATGGAAAGCAAAGTGCATATAATGTTCATTAAAGAAGCCATGGGTCTCCCATTGACCATATACATTCTTTCTTGGGCAAGTCTGACCTCTTTTGAAACTTGGGATTCAGTTGGATTAATATTTGGTCCATTTTACTGACGTGCATCGAACACTCTAATTGGGCAGCTGCTTTGCCAGATGTATTTCTCCTGCAGGGTGGAGGAGGGGTGAATCACAGCCCGGACCTCACTGAAGATGCTTCAGTCTGGACTGGAAAGCTGCACATCTCGTGCTTATTGGACCTTGTTGTGGAAAAAAGATTGATGTTTATAAAGAAAGAGGGCTGGCTAGCAAAGCAAGGGTATAATTCCATTTGTCTTTTTATTTATCAATATTTCTGAATGAAACAAAAAGGAAGGAAGGTTGGACTGCCCCCTGGCTGCTGTGTAGGTTGAGGTGACCAGAGACACCACGGATTTTCCTGCTTCTCCACTTCCAGCCAAGTTGGGGCTTACAGTCTTGTTTCTGCCAGCTTGGCTGGGGAGCTAGGGGAAGAAACTACATTTCTATATTTTTCCCTTTTCACTTGGGTTGACCCAAATACCACTGACAAATGATAGCCTGTATAGAGTTTATTCTCAGCGTGTCCCGAGGGGAAGTGAAGATCCTCCCTTTGTGTTTCTAATTGGAGAACATCCTGCATTAGAAAAGCAGACAAGATTCTATCAGCACCAAGTTATAAACAGCTTGGAATGTCCATTCACAGGAGGTTGTGTTTATAAATGATGGAAGAGCTGCACAATGGGACACTGTGCAGTCACTACAGTGATGATGTCATTAGTATTTATTAACACAGGAGGATTCTCTGTTGTGTTAACTGAAAACAGATCAGAACACAGTATGAATAATATGATCCCCATTTTTTAAAATATCTATGCAAGGAAAGCAACCTGGGATATATTAGACATTGGAATGTTGATTATCTCCAGGAATTGGTGATTGTGGATGATTTTTGCTTCCTTTTAATACCTTTTGGCTTTTCCTGAATCTTTTCTAACAAGTATACAGGCTTTTTGTCTCATAAAAAAGCAACAACATTAATTTGGGGGAGTAAAAAGAGAGTAGGTGGAAGCGGGGGTGAAATAAACTATGTGTTATAGATGGGTCTAAAGGAATCTTTGGGCTTAAAAAGCAGGAATCTTCAGATTTTATAAGCATTATCATTTAAGGTGATGTGGAGCTAGGAGCCGGCTGAAGCGGGTTGGACGGCTGTGTGGTCCTTGCAGGACCGGAGCCAGCGAGCATTGCCCGTTAGACCTTCGGGCACTCAGAGGACCTGCGGGTTCGAGTTTGTTCTTCACTCTTGTACAGTTAACACATTGTGTCAGACTACTTGACATTTTGTGTGTTATCAGGATTCAAATAGGAAAAAAACATAGTTAACTGTCTTTAGGAAATAAAGGATAAAAATGTAGCACCACTTAAGCTTAAGATAGTAATTGAAAATAACCTTTTCTGTATACAAGTCTTGGGAGAAAAGAGTCAAATTTTAATAAAACAAGCCAAGACCAAACTCTCTGTCTCTCTCAAACACACATCTCTCTCACACACGTACACATACATACACACACATTTCTCTCGCACACATATGCATACACACACATCTCACACACACACACCTCTCTCTCATACACACATACGTATCCACACACACATACACATACATCTCTCACATACACCTCTCTTCACACACACACACATTTCTCTCCCACGTAGACGCTTCTCTCTCTTCACACACACACATTTCAGAGTCAGTACTCATCTTCTACCCTTCAGTTATCAACCATGTTTACAACAATGACCCTAAAGTATCGAACCATCATCAGTCACAAAATAAAAGTCAAACACCTTTATTGTATTATATGTAGTAAGAGAGGGAACAAAGGAAAATATTATAGAAAATATGCCAACAGGAGTTGAAACTAGAAGGGTTTTCTGTTTAGCCAACAATTCACAAGAACACTTTTAAGTTCAGCCATATGAAATTGCCATTCCTGTGGGCCGAACAAACAAACCTCAAATGGTCAAACAGCTGCAGTTTCATATAATTTAAAAATTAATCTGGAGTCATTCTGATTAATTGAAATTTTTTCTTTCATTCGTTTTTCCAAATCAAATTGCCATTGTTGGGCTTTTTAGTGAGGAATGACAATTGGTTTCAAAAGTGTTGCTTTCATTTTAACATAATTTTTAAAGGCTATGGTTCTAACCTATTACAGGACCTTGTTATTTATTTGCAAACAGGCATCTCTTCTATTAGATCTTGAAGAGAAGGCTTACATCTGAATCATCTATTTTTTTCGCTACAGCATTTACATAAAGTCTGACACACAGTAGGTACTCATTAAATATTTGTTGATTATTTCCATGAACCAGCTTTTTATAAATAGCTCAGCAAAATACTGGTGGCAGTAAGAGCTAATAGTGATCATTTAGGTGGAATGAATCATCAGATTGTCCCATAAAGGTTAACGATGTTTTCTGCTGCTTGCTTTGTAAAGGCCACTTGGATGTCGTGGCATTGCTCATTAACCACGGCGCAGAAGTGACATGTAAGGATAAGAAGGGCTACACCCCCCTGCACGCTGCAGCCTCCAACGGACAGATCAATGTTGTCAAACATCTCCTGAATCTGGGGGTGGAGGTGAGCTACAATTCATGCATCACACCACGGTGTCTTTGGGGTCTTTCTGTTGTTCTAAAGTGAAATCCTGTGTATTTGTGGGTTTTCTTTTGTTCTGAAATTAAATCCTATTTGCATTTTTTTTTTAATTTTATTGATTGATGAGAGAGAGAGAGAGAAACATTGAGACATTGATTTATTGTTCCACTCATTTATCTATTCATTGGTTGATTCTTGTATGTGCCCTGACTGGGGATCAAACCCACACTTTGGCATATCGGGACAATGTTCTAACCAACTGAGCTACTCAACCAGGGCTAAATCTTGTTTGCATTGTAATTCAAGAGGAAAACTACCCTTCTTTCTAGTACCCTATGTTTGAGTTTCAATGAGCTACTGATGGAGGGTGATGGGAGACATCTAATTACTGGGGAACCTGCAACAGACTTTCTATATCACAATAGATTGTGAAATATATATACATATATGTATTATAAAAACATATTAACCAGTCATTTTTTAAAGACTGGCTTGGATTCTTTACCCCACCTTCGGAATTTCGCTTTCTAAATTGTGGCTTGCAAGCAGAAATGAGTGAATGAACGGCAGGGACAAGCAGCAGCAAGTGTCCAGCGCTGAGCTGGAGAAGTCAGCCCAAGCCCTTCAAGTAGCAGAACAGGAGCAGTGACAAGTCTCTGGAACATCCCCGTCTCTGGAGAAAAGGAAAACCAAGTTGCATTACTGAGACCATAATGGTGAAACCCAGCAGTTGGGGCAGCAAGAAAGAGCCATGGACTAAATTCCCAGACGGCTGCCTGGTCCTGCCGTAGAGCGCGGCTGCCCCGTGACGTGTCAGCCCGCAGAGCCCGACGTGCGTGGCTCCGGAGCCCAGCTTCTCGGCTGAGACTGCACAGCACCTCCCTGCGCATCTCCCACTCCTTCAGCTTCATGGTCCCTGTTGAGTTTCACGCTTTTCTCTCTCCTGATTCAGTCCTCTGGCATTTCCAGACAACTTTGCCTTTCACTTTTTAATTCCTTCCATAGCCCGAAGCTATCTCTCCACAAATTCAAACCTCTAACTCGCCCTTCCTCCCCAGTTCACTCTCCGTCACATTCACGCTCTGCTGATGTTTGCCTCCAGTGACAAGCATTTCCAGGATGACCACGGTGGGGCAGGAGTAAGTGCTGAATAATTACGTTGACAGATGGACGTTTCCTTTCTCTGGCACAGCCATTAGGCTCTTTGTGCAAAATGGGGCAAATGGGCTCCAGTGATTTTAATCACCCTGTTTTGGACTCATTCACAGATCGACGAAATCAATGTCTATGGAAACACGGCACTTCACTTGGCCTGCTACAACGGGCAGGATGCTGTCGTCAACGAGCTGACCGACTACGGTGCTAACGTGAACCAGCCCAACAACAGTGGGTTCACCCCTCTGCATTTTGCTGCTGCCTCCACACACGGTGCTTTGTGTCTTGAGCTGTTAGTAAACAACGGGGCGGATGTTAACATTCAGGTATGATGCTCTCAGTCTCTCTCTCAGTGTTTGAAACCTTTGCATTGAGTCTCTGTTTGAACAAAATCAACTGCTGTAAATTGTGTCGTTTGAATGATTTGTAACTCTGAGGACCTTGACTCCCACATCCCCATCCTGTGTTGGGATGCGATAGAAACTCAGTGGCATTGTTTCTTCAGGAGTGATGGGACCAGCTAGAAGGTCCCAGCCATTTGTTCTTGGTCGCCCAGTGAATGTTCCAGAGCAAATTCTGGATTTCATGGATGTTGATATGGTCTAGATTCTAATACTGAAGTAAACGTTAAGCTGATAGGGCAGAGCTTCTGAGAATCAAAAGTAAGACATGACCTCAGGGCTATTCTCAGACCTGGCATGGCCCTCCAAGGTGTTTCTGAAACGCTTTCCTATAGTAAACCCCGGACAGTGGCTTCAGTGTTTAACATTGACCTGGTCCTAATGGTGAGTCCCTTTTTCAGCAAACTTATGGAGGACTTCCTAGTGCCCTCTGTTTAATACTAAGGGAGTCCTCCAAGATGAGATGATCTCTGCCCTCAAGGAATTTACAATGTGGGAAGGAGATAATGCACTCAGATACTCAAGAGGCAAGAGAAAATGTGATGAGCGGCATGAGAGTAATAAAGCATTATAAACTATAAGGAGCAAGGGTTGACTTGCTTCTTGCTTAGGCATCAAAAATGGAGATTGTGTTTGAGCTGAGACTTGGAAGATTGACATCAGTTGAGATGAAGAGGGATAGAGAGAATTTGAGAGAGGGTATTCTAGATAGAACAGCATGAGGAAAGAGGTTGGGAGTTCTGGATAGGAAAAGCTCTGGATGAACTGTAGGTAACTCGTCAGCTTCTTGTAGCAGATAACCGAGAGGAACTTACACATGCAGTCTTCATGATCCTGGTTACATCACCTGAATGCATTTAGATTATAGCAGAATATCTTCATCTGCACCAAGTGACCCTATGCTCATCCTCAGCCCCCCTCTCCCAAGCACACAGGAATCCTGAAGCAAGGTCCCAGTGTATTCTCCCTCTGCTTTTGAAAATTATTTTTAAGACTTAACTTTAAGAATATTGGATCAGTCTATTTTCATGACCTTCTTTATTCACTGTTAAAATTTTTTAATATTTTTCTTATAATTTCTAATAGTGGGAAAATATGGGACACATTTTTAGAATAGCAGTTTATACTCTTGAGTAGAGTATAAATCATAAGAAAGGAGCCAAGAACAAGCTGAAATGTGAACTGACGAAGGAAGAGGGCTTATCTACTGGCTGAGGACTTTGGGTTTCCATAGCCTGTGAAGACCACTAATCATTGTAGAGGTCATGTGATCAGATCTCAGTGCTAGAAACAGTAACCTGGCTATAGAACAACAGAGACAGAAAATATGAAGGAAAAAATTATATATATGACTACATAAAATTTTAGACATTTATATGATTAAAAAGAAGTAAGTGAATAAAAACCTAAAAACTGTAACATACAATTGAAAGAGGAACAGCTTGGAAGTTTTTCAGCAATATATGGTTAGCAAAGAGTTAATATGTTCAATATATAAAGAACTCATAAAAAATCAATAAGAAAAAGTTTGATACCTACTAGAAAATATGGGCTAAGGCAAATAATAAGAGAGAATACAATATCCATTAAACCTATAAAAAATATTTGGTATCACTAGTAATTAGAAAAATGCAAACTAATACACATATATTTTCCCTTAAGATTGGAAAATATCAAAAAGACTAATAATAGCCAGTGATTTCAATGAAAAAATTAACATACAATGAATAAATATGATTCTTTTTCATTTTAAAAAGTTATATGTGTATGTATGTGTATAGAAAAAGAAAGATATCTGGAATATATACCACTATGCTAGCAACAGTTATGCAGAAAGGCAAAAGTATTACTTGGGTTTTTAGTTTCTTATTTTACATGTTTGTTTTAATCTTCTGATTGTGATGCAATGAACATGTGTTATTTTTATAACCAGAAGAAAAAATATTTTTATTTTTATAAAAAGAAAATTCAGGTAGAATGGCGTGGAGACAGGGCATCTGGAGGATAACTGGAAGTCAAGAAAACTGGTGTAGAGAAGAGGTAATGAGGACAGGGGAATGGGGACAGCTGACAGAGGCTTTGCAGAAAGAAAATCAGTGGGATTTGGTTAAACGAGATGGAAGAGTTGAAGATGAGTGTAAGAATTGAAAAGGGGCTAAGGATGGCAGTACAACGTGGTGGCCGAGTGTTCAGTTCTAGGGCAGACTGCCTAGATTCCAGTCCTAGCCTTGACTTTCAGGAATTGTATAATCATAAACAACCTCTTTGTATGCCTCAATTTGTTTATCTGTAAAATTAGGGAAACAGCAGTACCTTCTTCATGGAACTGTTCGAGGATTAAACAAGTTATCTTACCTAAACTACCTCGAGAGTCTGCCACATGGCCAGCACTCAGTAATGACTTTTGTTATTAAGAAGGGTGTCAGGAGAAAGACTAGGTTAGGAGGTAAAACTGATGAGTTTAGTTTTTTGGAAGTTGATTTTGAGCCTTTTGTACAGCCAGTCTAGGAAAACCAATGTGGAAAATGTAATAATTTAGGGTGGGTAGTGGTAGAGAACAGAAGAAGCTATTTTGATTGCCTCATTCACATAGAGATGATTGGTCATCGAAACTGGGAGAGAAGGATGAGCTCCCAAGGAGAGAGAACATCATAGCATGATTAGAGAAGAAAATGGAGGACTCCAGTAACACTTAATCTTAGAATCAGGAGGAGAAGGAAGAGCCAGATAAAGGGATGATAAAAGAAGAGATAGATGCCTTGGCTGGTATGGAGGGGAGTGTAGTGTCCTTATAAAGGTAGAAAGCAGGTAATAATGAAAAAGTAGAATAGATGAAGAGAATTTCAGAGTTCTCAATCTTGTAAGTAGAGACCATCCAAGGTCCTAAGTGGAGGTAAGATGAAGGTCTTTGGGGGCATTGAAGAGACCAAGGAACTGTACTCCAAGGTTGAGGAAGAGTCATCATGTGAGACTGAAGTCGGAAAGGATGGTGGTGAGAGGCAGGAAGCTAATAGGTGGCCAAACTCTCAATGTCCCTATACTTGTCAACATTGCCACCCTTGTTTCTGAGGGACATCCTTAAAACCTCCAAAGAATGAACAATTATTGTAATTTTTTAAAGTAGCTCTCTTTGTCAACCTCCATTTCATTAATTCTCAGGGTTTTCTATCACCTCTGTAAAACCAACTGATGCTCCTTCTTGCTTCGGCAGCACATGTACTAAAATTGGAGCAATACAGAGATTAGCACGGCCCCTGTGCAAGGATGACACACAAATTCATGAAGCATTCCATAAACAAACAAACAAACAAAAACACTGACTGAGGCTCTCAGTGTGCTTGATCCTGAGGCTTGAAGGCCATTTTTTTCTGATACATCTACCTACTTCTCCCAGTTAACTGATTAGTGGTCAGTTCGAATTGGATAGGGGCTTGAGCTATTTATGGTATACCAGCCTTCTCTTCCCCGTCAAATGGACCTGGAAAGCACTGTTATTTAGATTTAATATTTTACTTTTTTGGGGGGATTGCTAATCATTAGTAGAATATAGGAAATAGCATTTTTAAGACCTGTGACTTGGGTTTATGTGTTCTCAGATCTATGTAAATGGGATTTTAAAATCAAATCTAGCCTTCTCCCTAGTCTCCCTACATCTGCTCTGGCTACATCCTCTTGGTTTCCTAATTCTCAAGCATCCTCCTTTGCTACTCCAGATGGCCTCTGGACACACAGATCATCTAACATTTCCGTAGAGCCGTGCTGTCTGACTCTGGAGGTAGCTTTCTAATGTTCTCTCTCTCTCTACCACATTGCTCCTTGGATTTTGAAAGTGTAGATTGTAAGACAATTTATTTGTTTAGATTTTCTGAAGTTTGAGAAAAATCGCATATTGAAATGTAGCTAATACCCATCCACATGCTCACTTTGTTTTCCTCTGTCCTAAAAAACACTAAAAGCAGTATCTTCACGGGTAATGACAAGATAATTGAAAGAAGAGAAAGGATACGTGTCCTGCATGCATTTTGCAATCCCTCGTTTTGCTTAGATTGACCATGACTTTGACCTTGTAATATTAGTTTATGTGTGATGAAATAATAAAGACATAATACTTCACACAATAATCCATTGAAGGTTCACATGTATTTTGCAAATAGGAAGAACATGAGAAAACATAAAATAATATCTCTTCTCCATTATAGACCACATTGTAATTTCTGTAGCATCTCAAGGCTCGTTTTGGGAGCATTCAAGTAAGTGTTGAATAAGGCACTACACACATAGCCGCACCAGATATGACTTAGATGGATTCAGAAACTACCCTTGCCAGGTTGCCTGCCTCCTGGTCACTAACCTCAGTCTGCCTATGGCGTCGGTTCTTTTCTGTTTGTGGGCCCTTAGATCAGTCAGCCCAAGAGAGGCCGGATTTGAAGCCCAGCATATGTCTGCTGAAGTGGGCCTGCTCCCTTCTTTATATGTATCGGGACCAAATTAATAGAATTCAGGTTGTTTTGCAGAGGTTGAAAGTGAAACTGGAGTAGGCAGTGATAGGGACTTGGCACTTGGGACTTCCGAGGGCATGTGAGAAAAGGAGAGCATGACTGAATGAACCAACTAATAATTTTTGGCCTTTAGGACCATCAAAACATTGGATCATGTATGACCTTTTTGAAAACCAGCATTTTATAGTGCTCTTCCATTGAATTAGAACACCCTTTTGGGGTTCTGACTGTATCTGGACCTCCCCCCCTGACCTTAGCGTTATGCTGTGGAGGCGTTATTGCTCTTTAGTACACCCACTGAGCCATGTGACTCCAGGAGGCAGCGTGCACAGAGAACACAGTGCCTTCGGGTTTCTGGGGAGTAAGAATGTAAGCTTGGGGAAGGCTTTGTGAGATGCTGGAGGATGAGGAAGGAAGGCATTAGGAGTGGAAGAAAAGGATGGATGGATTTCTGGGGAAACTGGTGGTCAAGAAAATGGAAACACTCCATTAGGCCAAGGGATTGAATTCTGCCCTAAAGAATACTGATATTTGCCATAAAATAGTCTTAACGCTCATTAGTTTTTCTTCACAATTGAACTATGAATCACTAAAAGAGCTTCTTGCTTAACTAAATAAATCTTCAAAAATAACGGAATTTTTCAAGTCCTAAATCTGATGGGAAAATGCATCTAGAAATTGGAATAAGACTAGAAATTTAAAATAAAATTGATAAAAAGCAAAGCTGGGGATAAGCAGAGGAGCTGAGCATATCCTCTCCTTCGAGAACGCAAGGAGTATTTTCCTTTTGAAGTTCTCAGAACAGCAGCAGCAATGGCAAGTCCCCCCATGTGAAAAATGTCTTAGGCAGATATGAAACTTATTAGGATCTCTTGTCTCAATCTGAATGTTCTGAGTTCTGACTTATAAGGCTAGATAAAAAGTATTGTCCTTTCAACTTGTATTAGTGTTCAATGGCTTTTTGAAATAATGAGTTCCTTTTGCATCCATACCATATAGACAAAAATGCCCGAAGGGACTGCCATGATATTAGTAATGCTTCCTCCCCCACCCACCCCCACCCCACTCCTGCCACCCGTATCCCTATGAGAAAAAAACAATCAGCAATGGCCTGGACTTGGTGTAGATGAACCCAGGCAAAGATCTGCGAGGGTAAACCTGAAATAAGCATCACCAGTGACCATGAAGGTGCCCTTTGAATTTTACCTGACTTTGGTCATCCTAGTTATTTGTCCCTTTGCCAAAGGCACAGACACTGCAAGGGAGAAGAAGGGTGTGGTGCTTGCTGCCCCTGAAATGGGACCAGCTTTTCAAACTGCTCCCTATAGAAAGCCGTTACTTTGGCTTTGGCTCACTGCTGCAGTTTAGGCAGTGACTACCAGGGTGGGGTTACTCCTTGTAAAGCCTTTAAGCTATTTTCTAGGCAGGGAAAAGTGCTTAGTTAAATATTTATAAAGATATTGTCTAAATACTGAAATATTTATGGCTTTATATATTTAACAAAACGCTAATTAGTTATATCTTCATATTAAATGTAAGAGAAAATATTGGAGCAAAATTTAAAGAAATAGCACCACCTAGGGACAAGTTAATGTCAACTCTGCAATTTCTGTTTTCTCTCTAAGAGTTTCAGTTCTTTAAACTGTCTACGCTTCTGGCATCCAGGACCTAGGCTCTGCAATCAGATAGCTTTCAGGAACTCTCCTCCACTGTGTACTCTTGGTCAGTGATGGCAACATGTCCTCATTACCTTGACTGATGTTTCTTTCGTTTTATTTTAAAATTTTTTTTCTTTATTGATTTTTGAGAGAGAGGAAAGGAGAGGGAGAAAGATAGAGACATCGATGAGAGAGAACATAAATTGATTGCCTCCTGCATGCCCCCCACTGGGGATCGAGCCCACAACCTGGGCATGTGCCCTGACGGGGAATCGAACTGACGACCTCTTGGTGCGTGGGTCGATGCTCAACCGCTGAGCCACACCAGCTGGGTGATTGCTGTTTCTTTCTCTCTAAAAATATCATTTCAGTAAACCAAGTTTACTTCCCTCTTTCTTTCTCAGTCTTTTCTGATTCCGGCTATAATGATATAAGATGGAGAAAAGATCTTATTATTTCTTTTTTTGTCATCTAAGTGAGAACCTTTCACTATAAAGAGTGTTTTTTCAAACAAGATGCAGTTGCCGCTCTGACTCACCCTTCCCTTGGCACGGACTGTGCACAACTCCTTTCTCCCTTTCTAAGGAGTGGACTTTTATAACAAAACGTCTCTGTTAAAACTCTGTGGTTTCATGAGCTATTCTAGCCCACAGTCTAGAGCTACGGATAGGGTTCCCTTTACCCCGGTTCTGATCAGTAGGCCTGGGTTTGGCCGAAGAACTCATATTTATTACAAGAAACCCTGGCGATTAGGTGCAGGTAGTCCTTGGTTCACTCTGAGAAACACTTCTTGAAATAATAATTTGTTTTCCACTGTAGAATTTTTTAAACAAAGAGCCATTTTAAAACACAAGTATATGGGTTTGCATCACAAAAATGAACTTGCATTTTAGAAACCACATATTTTAACCTCAGTCTTAAGAAAACTGTTTCTCCTGAGAGTTAGAATAATAACGACATAGGTTTTTGTTTATTTTTCTTACAATAGTTGAGTGAAAAAATGCATTCTCTCTATCGAGGATACCTTTGGTCTAAAATAATAGTCATATTTTGGGGGGTTATTACTATTTTAAGAGGAAATTATGTGGATGACTACTTCTTAATTAAATGTGTAGGACTTCATTATTTGCTGTAATGATGATCGGTATATAGATTCTATACATTTTTTATGTTTTGGCTTAATCTGTGTAGGGAAATTCCATCACTTATACCTTGAATAATAAAGAGATGTATAAATTCAGTACACATTTCCAGGTGGTCATTAAAATGGCAACATGCTAAACAGTTGCATGCCTTGATCCTGTGATTTCTGATGGGTTCTGGGAAGCAGCCTTCTCTTTTGCAACAATCAGAAGTGTTGTTTTCCTCTGGGATTAGAAGGTAGTCCCCTACCTTCTAACCTGAAGGATCCGAGGTTAGTTTTGAGAGTTGCAGTGATTTACAGCGGCATGGTCACTGTCAGGTCAAACAGGGCGAAGCAAGTTAACACATCATTCGTCTTTTTTCATGTACTATAGACAAAAGTTGAAAAAAGAAAAATCCTTGGAGGAAACTTCCTTCATCAGTAGGTTACAGGAAATGAAAACAAGTTTTGGACGATTTTTTTCAGTTTGAAATGGTGATTTAAAAACAGTCAGTATAGCTACAAATTTTGCATTTCTTCTCTAAAATATTCACTCCCCTAGGCTTCTTTACAATGTGATGTTATGTAGTAACTTGAGATATAATATATACTTTATCTTTTGCTTTCAAAATGATCTTTTGCCTCTTGTAAATGTTTGATTATATTTTTAAAAATGTGTTAAATTGATGTCTTCAGGACATTGCCAGCAGTATCCATAGGGATGTTTCCGATTGAGGTCCCTGGTCCATTATTTCTCTCTCCCTTATCTTTTAGAGTAAAGATGGCAAAAGTCCACTGCACATGACAGCTGTCCACGGAAGGTTCACACGGTCACAGACCCTCATTCAGAATGGTGAGCGACTCTTCTGTCATTATTTGAACAGTTTTCTGGTCTGATGAGTTTGGCTGTCAGTCCTCTGAATGTGAAAGATGACGCTGTTTTAGTTTATTAAACTCGGATTTGCAGTTTTCTTCGATACGCTTTCCTAAAGGCTCTTAATCATACGAGACATCACCATCCAGCTTAAGAGGGACCATGTAAAGTCCACTCTCAGTCAGTCAAAGAACACGTGAGTTTTGAAACTAGAAATGATATGCATACCTACATAGGCTCAAGATCCTGCACTTTTTACTCAGAAACTGATAAAAGTAAGTATTGTACATTTCCTAGCAGGAAATCTAAATTATTTTGACATTTTAGAATTCACCATAGTTCCCTAAGGTAAAACTCATTGGGCTGCTTGGGTAAAGGTAGGAAAAAATGAGGTGACTCAGAAGAAAAGCAGGTAAGTGTGTGATATAAAGAATCATAGCAGTCACATGCTTGATAGAGACCTTGCAGAGTTGTGTAACCTGGTAATCTTCCAGGCTTACGACAACAGTGTGCTTGAACCAACGGGCTGACTGGGGAGCATCCCTCACGTCATGGGCCCTGGCCAGAGCCTGTGAGTGCCTGACCTTGACAGCACAAGTCTGTTTCCTTAGCAAATCTTAGAGACAGTTGTGGGGGGCGGGGGGTTAAAAAAGGTTTAGCCCAGATTTCTGATGACATTCCAGGTGAATTCAGCAGTTCCTAAACTATTTTTAGTTGACCCACTTTTCTGCTTCTTGAAATTCTGGCATCAGTCAATTTTGGGGGGACCTATTTTTCTCTCGTCTGTAAGAATTTTAGATGATATGCTCTTGAATTATTAGTGGCACTGATTTATATCTGAGGCACTCAGGTCATAAAACCAAATAGTCATCTGACATTTGGATAGAAGACCAATCAGGGAAACTATGCTTAGAAAGCAAAATATCTGCAGCAAAGCAAAGGGAATGTGTAAGCATTTCAGTGACGCTGCAAGGGAGAGGAAGCTCCCAGTGTGCCAAGGAAGGTAAAATGAAAATTAACTGCACAACACTCATTCTTTCTCATTTGAAATGTGTGGTGTGCCTTTGGCATTCGCTTCATTGAAAGGGCCATTTTAATTGTGTTATTTTACTGGCTGTGAGCAAGGGGAGGTGGCAGTGACCTGAACGTGTCACTTTGGCTCAGTTTCCTTACCCCACTGTATCTCTCAGTTTCTGTATTTTTCAGAAACAGTGTCCCCCACCTTAAAAATAAACAAAACTAGAAGGATATTTGGTATCTGTATTTTTTTTTAATTAATGCGAATTTAATCAATGGGCCTTGGCTTTATGGCATAAAAAGCTTTGTTCCCTGTTAAAGCAATTTCAAGCACCAGTGACCAGACCAGGGAGAGAGCAGTTTCACCTTGTAAGCACCGCCTTCCTGCAGGTCCATCCTGTGGCCACACCGTATTGGCCGCCTCCTCTGAAGCGGGGCGGGACCCATCTGCCCTCTGTTATGCTAGTCCGCCCAGCAGGGGCGGGGCTGCTTTGACCTCTCCAAAAGCCATCCCTGTGCGTGAAGACTTCCATGCCCTCTCTGGACATTCTTGCTAGACTTTTGAGTTGGAACAAGACCCAAAAGTGATCCTGTCTCTTGTCCTCTGTGACCAAGGAGCTTTGTTTCAGAGCCTGTCTCATTCTTGGCTAGCCAGACATCTTGCTTGTTTGTTGGATGGGGTCCAGAGGTCTCAGATGATGGGGATATATGTCATTAGAAAGCTAACATTGGTTGAGTGTTCACACTGTATCCGGCACTTGGCCGAGCACTCCACATAAATCCTTTCAACCACCCCATAGGAAAGAGGGACTATTATATCACCATTTCAAAGATGGGGAAACTGAGGCAAAGAGGGGGTGACTTTTGTTGGGATATATGGCAGGTAGTTTAAGGCACAGAGATTGGAACTGGGCAGTCTAACATCAGAGACTGAATTTTAACCACTATACTTATGTGTTTTCTGGGTAAACAATGACATATTTTTTTAAATTTTAAACTTAAATTGTATTTACTCCAAGAGTCCGTTATATTTGGAATAGAGTTATCCCTGTAAAAGGATGATCTCCCATTCTCTTCTCAGCTGAGAATTCTTTGCATTCATTACACATATGAGAACTGCGAGTTCTTCCATTTGACATTTATAAAACACCGTTAGGGAGAAGAATAGGAAGCTCTTTTCTTTCCTCCTGTTTGTTGGCTTCCTTCTGGGAAAAATACAGAGATTTACACTGCAGGGCCTGGTGTCCATCTCCAGGGCGGGTCACTGCAAACAGGACCCAAAATGCTGGCCCCATGTGGGGACAACCGTTAGCTCCCTGAACCAGTGAACAAGTTATTGAGGAACAGTCTTTGTATTTGTTTGTTTTAAGTCACTCTGGTAGGTGGACTTCGTATGACATTTCTTTGCTTCTGCGACTGCTCTCTAGTCAGGGTTGTTAGTTCTTCATAATAACTTGTTTTTTCCCAGAATTATTCAGCTTTGGTAAGACAGTCATTAAAAAACACACACATGCCCTGGCTGGTTTGGCTCAGTGGTTTGAGCATCAGCCTGTGGTCCGGAGAGACCCAGGTTTGGTTCCCGCTAAGGGCACGTACCTTGGTTGCAGTTTGTCCCCAGCCCTGGTTGGGTCGTGCGGGTGGCAGCCACTCGTGTCCCTTTCACATTGATGTTTCTCTCTCTCTCTCTCTCTCTCTCTCCTTCACTCTCCCTCCCACTCTATCTGAACAAAAAATGGAAAAAATGTCCGTAGGTGAGGATAAAAAACAAAACAAAACACACACACAACCCTCTTTACTTTTTTAGTTAGTTAGCAAGACTGCCTTTGCTGTTCAGTCATACTGTTGTCTGAAGCCGGAGAGGGAAAGAACTAAACAGAGACAATATGGTACCAGGAGGCCTGAGATCCAGCCATTTGTACTAGGCAGCTGCTCAGATGCTGTTCAGTAGGTTAGAAAAGTTCAAAAATGATGTCTTCTTCAAGAAGCTTTATAAATAAATGGAGTTTAAAAAGGAAGAGTCAAGTGATAGGTTAGGATGATGTCACTGTGAGATTTTTGACCTTTTGGCTCAAAAGTTCTTCTGAGGCAACTTAGTGAGATGAGCATTCTTGCTTGTGCGATGAGAAACTAATTTCAGATGAACGCTTAGACCATGCTGCATAAATGATCCCTCTGACATGCTGTGCATACTTCTAAACTCACAATGTTTCTTTTCCTCACTAGTGAGCAAGGACAGGTTACCAATATTTAACTTACAACCTTTAAGTGAATAGTAAAGGTATTTAATTTGCATTCCAAGAAAATCTTAAAGATTTGCAGGTAAAAATGGAAAGGTTTGGGTAACTGTAAAATGGAAATTAATTCATCTAGAGTCCTATTTTAATATAAAACATTTCTGAATAATACATACACATTTTTATCATTTACTTTTCCACTAAGTTATGTTTTCTTGAAATGTATTATATTTTATTTATTTTTTAACTATTTTTTTTATGACTTTTTAGAGAGACAGGAAGGGGGAGAGAGAGAAAAACATCCATAGGCTGCCTCCTGCATGCCCCCTACTGGGGATCAACCTACAACCCGGGCATGTGCCCAGACTGGGAATCAAACCGGAACCTCTCAGTTCATGGGATGACGCTCAGTCCACTGAGCAACACCTACAAGGCTATTTTTGAAATGTATTTTAAATGACAATAAAAACATGTTTAGAAGTTATCTATACTTTTACAGTTTTAAATGGATTCAATAAGATTCAATAAATGATAGTACATCCAGAAGAAACTCAGCCTCTTTTTTCCACCCTTTTCAATATTTTTCACTCTTTTTTTCCTCTACCCAATAGTTAGCATATTTGAGGCTGGTAAATATGGCAGCCCTAACATTTGTAAAGAAAGGTTTGGTGGCTCTTGGCCATGAAGGACCTGGTGTGGTTTAGCGTGTATTCAGTGTAGAGGCTTCTGTGAAGTAAGGGGATCTACCTCCCACATCTCCCTGGATCAGCTCCATGAGTAGACATTTCCGGCCGATCACTGTAGGCAGTTCCTAGACAAGTACATGTACCAGGATTGCTCTGAGGTATACATGGAGACCAGGTAATTCTCATAGTGAATCCATGTCCTCACAGTTACATCACATCATAAAAATGATTGATGTAATTTGGATGCTTCTAAATTTGGATCATAGTGAACAATCTGTTGGGTCCCTAGAAGATCATAACATTTTATTTTATTATTTTTCTTGATTATAAAATTAGTACATGCTCACTGTCAAATGAAATTAAATTATTAAAGAGATTGCCCATGAGCCAAGCTGGTGTGGCTCAGTGGTTGAGCGTCTACCCAAGCACCAAGAGGTTGCTGGTTTGATTCCCAATCAGGGCACATGCCCAGGTTATGGGCCTGATCCTCAGTGGGGGGCATGCAGGAGGCTGCCAATCAATGTTCTTTTTCATTGATGCTTTATTTCTCTCTCCCTCTCCCTTCCTCTCTCTCTAAAATTAATAAAGAAAAAGTTAATAAAGAGAGTGCCCACGATATTCAATGTGTCACCCCAACTCCATCCCAAGAATTTCTAGTGACAATTTGGTGAAACTTTCATATTTTTCTATGTATTTAAGAATGTATATATACATAATATAAAGATATATGATTATTACTTTTACTTTTACAGAAATGATTACAGTCTATTTATATGAGCAACTGGTTTTTTAAAATAGCTACTTACCACAGAAATATTTGAGGAAAGACCAGCATTTGTAATCAAGTCGCCATTTATATTTCTGTGTCACAAAGTAAAAAAGGGATTGTAAACAGCTATTAAGTTGCAAACCCTAAGTGTGCAAATTTATTGGCAGTAAGATTGATTTTTCAACTTAAACTCTACATGCAGAAGTCTTGACTGTAAAGCATCTTTTTTTCTTTTTTTTCCACATTTATTTTTTATTGTTGAAAGTATTACAGATGTCCCCCTTTTTTCCCCAATGACCTCCCCTTCCCGCTCCAGCCTCCCTCCTGCCTTCCCCAACCTAATTTCCGTTTTGACTGGTTGTGCATATGTGCATATACGTTCTTCGGTTTATCTCTTCCCTCCTCTCCCACCCCCATCTCTCTGAGGTCTGTCAGTCTGTTTCCTACTTCCATGATTCTGGATTTCTTTTCGTCGACAGCTAATTTTGTTCATTATGTTCCACAAATAAGTGAGATCGTGTGGTACTTGTCTTTCTCTGACTCGCTTATTTTGCTACTGGTGGGAATGCAGACTGGTGCAGCCACTATGGAAAACAATATGGTGTTTCCTCAAAAAATAAAAATGGAACTGCCATTTGACCCAGTGATCCCACTTCTTGGAATATATTCTAAGAAGCTTGAAACACCAATCAGGAAGAATACATGCACCCTTATGCTCATAGCAGCACTATTTATAGTAGCTAAGACTGTAAAGCATCTTAAATCTTGTGTAAGCATATGTGCTAATTGCAGTGTTTGAAGCATTTGTCCCTCTACTAAGCCCATGCATGTTTGGTAATTATTTCACTTCGTAGCAAGGATTTTTATTCACTAAACTCTATGTTTTACTAATATACCTGGCTAGAAAAAACATTTTTTCTGAAAATAAATCTTAGGGAATTGGTGGCAATAATCACCAGTAATTGGATTAATTACAATGAAGGCCCATACCACAGGTATATTATAGACTGTGAAGATATTCTAATGGTCCTTTTATAAGAGATTGTCTTAGCCTGAAAGTTTATTATCTTTCCCCAGATATAAGAAGACTCTCAATGGCTTCTTCTCAAATATACTACTAATGGGAGTGCAATTGGGCACAGCCTTTCTCCAAAGCAATTTACCAGTGTTTATCAAGGGCCTTAAAAATATTCACACTTTTGATCCAGTAGTTCTACTTCTTGAAATGTTGCTGAAGGAAACAGATATGTGTATGTAGTTTAAATATATAAACTATAGATTATTGTACTAGTATATTTTATAATGGTATACTTTAGTTTTAAAGACATCAGCTTCCTTAGTTCAATTTAATTGATAGTGAGAATAAATTTCAAGATTTGTGGGAAATACATTAGATATTTTGTGAAATAAAATTTTCTGAGACCTGTTATTTTTTTTTTATTAATTTTATTCCTTTATTGATTTTAGAGAGAGAGGAAGTGAGAGGGAGAAACAGGAACATTGATGAGAGAGAACATCAATTGGCCACCTCCTACATGCCCCCCACTGAGTATCAGGCCCACAACCTTTGGCATGTGCCCTGACCAGGAATTGAACCAGCGACCTCTTGGTGCATGGGTTGACGTTCAACCACTGAGCCATACCAGCCAGGCTTCTGAGACCTATTCTGAAATACCTGATACCTAGAAGCATGAGCTACAATTTAGTAACTTACTGCTTTTCATAGTGATGCAGAGATTTGTTTCTGAACAAGAAAGCTAGGAAATAGAACCTCAAAATAACTTATATTCTGTGCCCAATATTCTGGGTGTTCTTTGTTAAAGTAGAAATGCATATTGGCTCACATAAGCACAAGAACACATTATTTTTTTTCCTTCTGGTGCTACCCTCTCCTTTACTTCCTCGCTTTTTCTGCAGGCCCCTCCTTTTCTTTTTTTTTTTTTTTTTTTTTTTATCCTCACCCGAGGATATTTTACCATTTTTGTACAGATAGAGTGGGAGGGAGAGAGAGGAAGGGAGAGAGAGAGAAACATCGACGTGAAGGGACACATCGAGTGGCTGCCGCCCGCCTGACCAACCAGGGCCGGGGACAAACTGCAACCGAAGTACGTGCCCTTAGCGGGAACTGAACCCAGGTCTCTCCGGACCGCAGGCCGACGCTCTAACCGCTGAGCCAAACTGGCCAGGGCAGGCCCCTCCTTTTCAATTGGTATGTAATTCACATAAAAATCACCATTTTAAAGTATGCAATTCAATGGATTTAAAATATTTTTCTTAATTGATTTTAGAGAGAGAAGAAGGTAGAGAGAGAGATAGAAACATTGATGTGAGAGAGAAACATTGATTGGCCACCTCTTGCATACCCCCTACTGGGGATTGAGCCTGCAACCTGGGAAGGTGCCCTGACCAGAAATCAAACCAGTGACCTCTTGCTGCATAGGTCGACACTCAGCCACTGAGCCACACCAGCTGGGCGCAATTCAGTGGATTTTAGTATTTTCACAAGGTTTTACCACCATTACCGTTGCCTAATTCCAGACCATTTCATCACCCCAGAAAGAAACCTCATCCTCATTAGCAGTTACTCCCCATTTCTTCCTCTCCTTGATTCTTCCTTATTTATTATTTCAAGGACTTGTATTTTTGTTGTTGGTTTTTATTTTGTCCCCACCCAAGGACATTTTTCTATTTTTGTTCAGATAGAGTGGGGGAGAGAGAGAGAAAGAGAGAAACATCAAGGTGAAAGGGACACATCAAGTAGCTCCCTCGATGTTTCTCTCTTTCTCTCTCTCTCCCCCACTCTACCAGGGCCAGGAACCAATCGCAACCAAGGTATGTGCCCTTGACCGGAATTGAACCCGCCACTCATTGGTCTGCAGGCCAATGCTCTAACAGCTGATCCAAACCGACCAGGGCGATTTTCAAGGGCTTTTAAAACATTTTGGAAATTATCCACTTATCAGTAATACATTTTTGCAAATATTGTCCCATGTCAATTCTACATTGCCAGGGTGTGAGCAAAGCCTTTCTAACTACATCTTAAAATCTAAGTACAATAAAAGACCAGTACATTACAAAAATAATTTTTTTAGGGTATAACACCAAAGACAAATGAAAATGCAGGAGGGAAATATTTGCAACATGTATTACAGATAAATGGGTAATCTCCCAGATATTTTAAAGAGCCCTTGAAAATAAAGGGATGGAAGAACCCCTTTACACACACACACACACACACACACACACACACACACACAGAAAAATGGGCAAAAGTCAATGACAAATAGTTCATAGAAAAATATAAACAAATGGTTCTTCAGTATATGCAGATATGCTCAACTTTCTTGATAAGAGAAATTCGAGTGAAAACGACAGTGAGATACCAGTTCTCACATGGCAGGTACTCATAAGATTGACCGGCTGTGGGTTAAAGGCGCACATTGCTGCTGTACCTGCAAAGTTGCATAGGGTCTCAAGAGGGAAATTTAGCAAAATCTAACAAAACCACACATTTATTTACCCTTGGATCTAGAAACCCCCTTTCTAGGAGTTTATCCGGAAGATGTACCCAACAAATACGAAACAATATGCATGAGGTTATTCACTATAGAGTTCTTGATAATAGTAAAAATAATATTTACAACCTCAATGCTCATCCATGTGAGACTAGTTCACTGAACCAATACTTCCACGCAATGGAAACAATGACGTTGTACAAAAACAAGGAAGATCTCCAAGAAGTGACCTCTAGAAGTGAATTCCAGGATATATTGTTAAGTGAAAAGAAAAAGCAAGGTGTGAAAGAGTCTGTGTGCTTATTTTTGCAGAGAAACACAGGAAGCATAAACCAAAACTAATGAAGATGATTACTATAGGACGCGGTTGAGGATGAAGTGAAAGGGGTAGAACTGAGAGCGAGGCTTTTTAAAAATCGAATTTAGACTTTTGAAAAATGTAAATGTTTTTCATATTAATAAGATAAAATTGAATGAAAACCCAGAAAATTTTTTGAAAACAAACAATCATCCCTGGCCGGTTGCTCAGTGGTTAGAGCGTTGGCCTGCGGTTCAGAGAGACCCTGGTTCGGTTCCTGCTAAGGGCACGTACCTCAGTTGCAGTTTGTCCCCAGTCCCAGTTGGGTTGTGCAGGTAGCAGCCACTTAATGTGTCCCTTTCACATCGATGTTTCTCTCTCACACTTTCTCTCTCTTCCTCCCGCTCTACCTGAACAAAAAATGAAAAAATGTCCTCGGGTGAGGATAAAAACCAACAACAAACAGAATCAAATGAACCTAACTATGTGTCAAATTGGTAATATAAGCATACAGAATATAGAATTTAAGCAACTTTTTAACAGACCATTCCCTGTAAATGCTAAAATTCTTGTAGAAAAATTTTGGGGGAAATGGGATATTTAAACATTCCCAAAGAATCACTCTAAAAATTGCCTGTCTTCGATGTTTCTCTCTCTCTCTCCCTCTCACTTCCTCTCTCTCTAACATCAATAAAGGGGAAAAAAAGATCCCTATTGAATGTATTCAAAACAAGCACATCTGAAATTAAATATGATTTTCCAATAAAAAATAAAATAAAATAAAAATTGCCTGTTAATTACAAAGGGGCAAAGACACTTTTTGCAGTGGGGAGCATTGACAGGCATCATCTTAACCAGGTTATTAAACCTCTTTTTCATTGTGGTGAATTATACAGAATGTAAAATTTACCATTATAACTATTTTTAAGTGTATGTTTCAGGCACTGAGTACATTCACATTGTTGTGTGGTCATCCATTTTTAGAATATTTTTATATTCACAGACTGAAACTCTGTAGCCATTGCAAGTAATGGAAATATGCATCACCCACTGATGGAATAACGTGACCTGATGAGTCTGCCGAGGAGATGGGGTGGGGAGTGCACATCGACTCTGGGGTATTCTTGCCAAAATGTTTAGCCTGAATCTAGTAATAAGGAAATAGTCAGGTGATTCCAAAATGCAGAACATTCTTCAGGACTCCTGGCTTGGCCTCCAAAAATATCAGTGACATGAGAGACTGAAAAATAAATAAAAGGCAAGAAGATTGTTTTAGATTAAAGGAAACTAAAGGGACACGGCAACCAAATGCTATCAGCATTTTTTATTGGATCAAGGATTTTTAAAATAGCTCTTAGGCACATTTTGGGGACAATTTGGAGTATGTACTGTATATTACATAAAATTGTATCAATGTTGAATTTCTTGGGTATAATGATAGAATTATGGTTATGTAGAAAAGTGTCTTTGTTTTTAGGGATGAAATGTTATATTTGTAAGTGGTTCCTCAAATACATGGATACACAGACTATGTTTTTTATTTTTATTTTTATTTTTTTTTATTTTTTATCCTCATTCGAGGACACTTTTCCATTTTTTTGCACAGACAGAGTGGGAGGGAGAGAGAGGAAGAGAGAGAGAGAGAAACATCGATGTGAAAGGGACACATCGAGTGGCTGCCACCCGCATGACCAACCAGGGCCGGGGACAAACTGCAACCAAGGTACATGCCCTTAGCGGGAACCGAACCCGGGTCTCTCCGGACCGCAGGTGGACGCTCTAACCACTGAGCCAAACCGGCCAGGGCCACAGACTATGTTTATGTGTGTGTGTGTGTGTGTGTGTGTGTATGGAGAGAGAGAGAGAGAGAGGAGAGAAGGAAATATAGTAAAATAATAAGTTGGGGGTTGGGGGAAAAGGCAAAATATATTTTTATGGACTTTAGATGATTAATGTGATAGTTTTAATAAATATGTTTTCAGTTTACAGTTTATGCTTCTACTCATTTTACTCATCATATTTTAAATTAGGTGATCAAACTATATAACATATTTTCCTGAACTCTCTATTCCCTTTGGTTTTTATGCTTTAGTATAAGGTTTACCTAGGTCTTTAATTCAGCAGGTAAAATTAAAAATGACTATGTCTTCAGAATTACATTTGATGGAATTTGATTACACTGTTCCTTTAGAACAGGAATCTAATAGTAAGATTTCAGATCCTTAAATATGACAATATCGAAGGGTTTTTCAAATGCATTTCTAATAGACTTCCCTCTCTGCAGATTTAATAATATTCCTACTTCAGATGGAAAAGCATTCTTATTCTTTGGAGTAGAAATGCACACAGAGTAGAAAAGAAATCAGCATTTGATCAACACGAATGACTAGCATAGAATGTAGTATTTGATCAACCTGAATCCTTATATTATCCTATATTAAAAAATCTTTTCCAGGCGGTGAAATTGACTGTGTGGATAAGGATGGCAACACTCCTCTCCACGTGGCTGCGAGATACGGTCATGAGCTTTTGATTAACACCCTAATAACCAGCGGAGCTGACACAGCCAAGTAGGTTGCTGCAGAAATACGGTGAAGTAGCTGCCGCGTGTGCTTACTGCCGCCGGACTCTGACGGGCAGCAGACTGTTCCCATTTGTCTGGGTTGAGGTGCTAAAGACCAATTAAATTTGAACTCAATTAAGTGACTTTTAATGACAGATAAGAGGAAGAACCAAATTAATTTTTTTTTAGCCACATCAATAAGAGGTCTCTTCCAGTGATTTTAATTAAGGAGACTTGAATTTCATTCCTAACTCTGCTTTGTAATATTCTTTTGTTCAATGTCAGTTAAACGGGGAAAATAAATCGTAAGTGGGCAAATTTAGACAGGATGCTTGCTTAATTTTAATTATATAATTATAGGGTACAACTGAGTAAATATGCTCCACAGGGAAGGGGGCCTGATTTCATTTTATACTTCAATTCAAAAAAGTATATAAAGCATCTGACCCAGTCTGTCACAGTGCAAGTTGCTGTGGGAAATTTCAGAAGTAAGTTACCTCGGTGGTACCTTCAAGGAGAGATAGTTGTGTGGGAGGCCCCAGGCCGACAGTCTACCTAAGACAAAGAGCCATGCAAAATGAAGAAGGACTTGGTGGCAAGATGTTTGGTGTAGACAATATGCCGTAGACTGTGGGCAGGAAGGGGAGAGATCTGATGTGGCCTAAGTTTTCAAAAAAAATTGTCAGATTTTCAGGAGAAGGTGAGTTTTAGGTAGGCAGAGGGTGGCAGGCAGCCCAAGCAGAGTGGAAAGCAGGAACCGGAGGTGAAAAGCACAGTCCTGGGAGGTTCGGCCTGACCCAGCGTGTGCGATGGTACCATGCTCTGCTCAGAGGCAGCGTCACGTCCCCAGCGAGGCCCAGACTTCCACGGGCACTGCCCAGGCTCCAGTCCAAGCTACTGTGCTCGCCAGCTGTGTGACCTGGAGCCCGTTGCTCAATCTCTCTGTGCTTCAGTTTTAAAACTTAAAAGAATAGGAGTAATAATAATACTTAATACTTACCCATTGGTTTGTTATGAGGATTAAAGGACTTAATTACTAGTAAAGCTCTCTGGGATAGGTTAAGATCTGTATGAATTATGTAAATACATTTGTTAAGGTTATTAAACAAGATAATCCATGTTAAAGGGTCTTTGAACATTGCCTAGCACAAACTAAACTATCAACAACGTTAACTATTATTTTATTACTTAGTAATCTGTAGTGGAACCAAGTTAAAGAGGGCATTAGAGGCCTGAATGAAGAGGTTAGCCCTGGTCACAGAGGCCATGGGTAACAATAACTAAATTTTCAGGTGAAGAACAATATCAGGGCAGTATAATATTGGGGATTTTATTTGATTTGACAATTTTGTGCAACACAATTGAAAGTGTTTGCTTGAGAATGAACCAAAATCTAACTGGTCCAGGAAGGTGCGTTGGGTTTCGGTGACTGGGCCCCAGTCTAGCGGCAGCAAGAAGATCAAGAGCAGATGACTTTGTGAGGTTTGTTATGACGGAGGTGTGGACCGGGCTGTGGGAACAGTCTCTCCAGATTCTGCAACAGAGGGGACATTTCAGCAAAAGGATGGGTGGGTAGCAGTGTACCAGGTGGACAGAATTGTGTGATGTAAAAAGGTAGAGGGGGAAGCAAGGAAGGATGTTCCAGAAAGAGGGAACAGTGTTGACAGGTGCACGGACACGTGAATGTGTTGAAAGCAGGTTCCTAAGACTGGATGACCTGATGTGTGGGGAGAGGTGGAAAGAAATGAAAGGGAAAGGAAAGAAGAGCCACATCTTGAAGGACCTGAGGGGAAAATATCAAAATGAGGGGGAGGAGAATTGGAAAAGATTAACTTTACTAAAGGCCTCCCCAGAAAAATCACTGTTCTCTGGGTTCCTTGTAGATAGGGGTAGCTTATTAATGAGAAGAAAAGCAGGACTTACTTTCTATAAATAAGTAAACAAACACATCACATTTATGAAAATAACTTATTTTTTTTATTTATTATCTTTTTAAAAAAATCCTCACCCAAGGAAATGTTTGTTTGTTTTTAAAATTGATTTTAGAAAGAGAGAAGGGGAGAGGAAGAGAGGGAGAGAGAGAAGCATTGATTGGTTGATTCCCATATGCACCCCATCTGGGGATCAAACCCACAACCTGGGTGCATGCCCTTATCCGGAATCGATCTCGTGACCTTTTGGTGTATTGGTTGACACTCCAACCAACTGAGCCACACCAGCCAGGCCATAACCCATTTTCTTTCATAAACAATAGGCCAAGTGTATTTTAAAGGTCTCTGTATGACAAATTTTATGGTCATTACTTTCTTTTCTTTTCCTCCCTCCCTCCCTCCCTCCCTCCCTTCCTTCCTTTCTTTCTTTCTTTTGAGAAAGAGGGAGAGAGAGACAGAAACATTGATAAGAGAGAACATCGATTGGCCGCCTCCTGCATGACCCCCAGTGGGGATCAGGTCCACAACCTGGGCACGTGCCCTGACCAGGAATCAAACCAGCAACCTCTTGGTGCATGGGCCGATGCTCAACCAGAGCCACACTGGCCAGGCTGGTCATTACTTTCTTATAAATTTATTTGAATTTTATTCTCAGGCCTTGATAGAATGTTCTTTGTTACTCTTTTTTGCTTCTCTGAACTCTAAGTCAGATCACTTTCTGTAACTTTATGTAGTGTCAGAGCCCTTTGGTTTTTCTTCTTTAACTTCTTTAGGTTTGGGGCACTTATCTCTAGGGTTTTCATTGCTCTTCCTCCTGAGCAATTATGCTCTCACTTCTTTTTCTGTCTTAACTGCAGCAGACTTAGGGATAGTGTAGTTATTCAGGTAACTGTTTTGACATTCAGTTATTCTCTAAATGGTATTGAAGGCCTGTTGTCACCCACTGTGTGAGGTCCTGGGGTTACAGAGGTCCCTGCCCTCTTGGAGGCAAGTTTTAAACAAGCAATTACAGTCATACGTGTTAAGTGTGATGCCAGAACAATTCGGTGTCGCTGGGCTATTCCGAGGAACTACTGGGACACAGCAGGGCCAGGGAGGGCTTCTGGGAGGAGCGATGGTTCATGGAAACGGCAGGATGGGTAGCGATCAGTTAGGGCATGGTATGAGTCCTACAGATGCCGCTACAGACTTAAGTTATTTTTATTACAATGTGACTTGAATATATATAGACATAAGACTAGATAGAAACTCCTTAGGCTTTTGACTCTAATATATCAATAAATACAAATAAGCAACAAAACACATGCAAACAATATCCACTTGAACTGCACAGGTAAGCAATCAATAGTAGCAAACGTTCACAAGTGCTTACCCATGCTTAGTGCCACTCTGAGGGGTTACATTTAACTGTCCCAGTAATACCATAGGTTAAGTGCTATGACTGTTATCATCTTTACAGGTGAAATAAATGAGGCACAGAGAGGTTCAGTTACCTACCTGAGGTCACGGAGCTAGTGAGGGGTGGAAATGGGACTCCATCCTTGACATTTTGGATCTGGAGCTCAGCTCCTAAGCACAAGGCTGCTATCTCTCCAAGTCATGAGTGATGTGAGAGTCCACGTTTTAGCCAAATTAAATGACCATTTGTGTGTAATATGGTCCTGGTGGCTGTGGTGCTGACTCTTTAGAGTTTAGTACACCCTGAAGAGTGGAGGCTTTGCAGTGGCTTAAACAAAGTGACGGGACAGTGGACTCGTCACACGGTGCACACTGTTATCTAATTTGCTGCATACAGGAGGCCCACTGTACTGTTGGCCCCCCACCCCCACCCCAGGTTCAGGCATCATTTATCTGTTAAGTCCACCTTTGTTGTTTTCTTATCGCCCCTGCCACTTAAAGTGGTACTCCACTGCACCGGTGGGGTCCGGAGTGCATGGCCCTGGAGTCGCAGTTATGAAGTGATAAGGTGGTCGTTCAGATGAAACAAAATATGGCTTTGTGCTAATTGCTTTAAATTTTTATCAAAAGGAAAAGAAAGTTTAAAAATTTTCACAGAGAACTCTTGAAAGCCCAAAGATATTTTCAGTGACCCCCCCACACACCCCCAAGATGCACTGATGAGTGTGAGAGAGGCTATGAGAAGCAGGGAGAAAGGTAACAGAGTATCAGGTGGAGGCACCTCATGTGCAAAAGCCGGGCAGGATGGAGCCTGCAGGAGGAATGGACACAAGTTCACTGAGATTCCAGAGTTCACATAGGTTCAGCAACACCCTGCAAGCCACATTAATGTTTGGACTTGATTCCGAAGAAACCACTGACAATGCCTGTAGCAGACAGCCAGGACCAAGCCTCATTGTTGTCATTTATACCCAAATTCTTTAACTTGGGGGTGCATGGTAAATACTTAAAAGGCATAAAATTAATAATTGATTTTTTTATTTGAGTTCATCAATAGAGAAGAATCATAAAATTATTTGATGATCAAAAATCATCAAATATTTTTGTCTCATCCACTTAGTGGGGAAAACTAAACCAATTGCATCTACCCTAGGAGAGTTGTGAGATAAGTACAGCAAAGGATTTTGAAATGTAGAAAGAAAACAGAAATGCTAGCTGATCACAATTCATTCTTAACTTTTAAGGATTTGATTTTAAGGACGTACACATTTGATTTTGAGGAAGTACAACCTGATTACAACGTCAAAACTCAAAGACTGCTGATTATCCAACTAAGCTAATAATAATTGCGAGGGCAATAATAATACTAACACGCATGGTAAAGGCTTACCAAGGGCCAGACCCTCTGAGCTTTGTGTGCATTATCTTTATTTTCTGGATAAAGGAACTATTAAGTACTTGCTGAAGATCAAATAGCTAGCAAGTAGCAAAGCTAGAACTCAAAGTTTCTGATCCCATCACCTTAACTACAGTATTCTTTACAATACGACCTAAGGGCAGATTCTAGAAAAGCTTACATGTAGGAAGGGACAGCCATGTCTCTCTGAAGCCAACACGAATGCTTAAAAGAACTGATATTTTAATGGTGCAGAAGTCTTTTCCTCACCTCTGATAGCTGTCTACGAATTATTCTGACCTCATTTATCCTGAAATAACTGGGTAGAAGATGCCAGCTAACAGCTAAATTAGAAATAGCTAATACAAATGTGTTCCATTAATTTTATGACTGGTCAAATAAATGTAGCAATTTAACTGGAATCGGTCTCCTCTTTCCTGTAATTTATGCATTGTTAAGTTTAGTGTTATCTGACATCTTTATTTCTTGATCTTCCTGGATGTATACCTGATGATGTAGGAGTGATCCTTCTTATTTGACTTATAAGACAGTCAAACCCTAATTTTCCTGCTAAAGGTTTTACAATCCTTCCTTTATAAGCAATCTTATTTTACAACAATAAAGGAGTAATTTTATTTTGAAATGCATGAATCATTGCTAAAGTGATTCAGAGATTCTGAATTCTGCTTTTATGTTCTTCCCAATCTTGGCCTAATATTTGGTTTCCCTATTTGAAAACCAAAGTGCCAATAGAGCTTGAGTCTAAATTAATATATTTTCAAAACCTACTCTGAGATAGTGACATTTTATTAACTATGAAATAAAAAATATATATCAAACAGAATTTTTGTTAGACCTTTTAGAATAGTTCTCCCTCCCTTATCTTCTCAGGCTTATAAGTAACAGCCAAAAGAAAGAAGAAGAAGATGTAATTAGCTAATGTAGATTGTGATGAATTGTCTAAAGACAGTGGTGTTAAGTTGTAAGGCTTTTAAGAAGTATTGATAATGAAGATTCTGGAATATGTTATAATACTGTTGCTGTCATATTATCACTTGTACTGTTTGTGTTTTCCTAATTGGTTTCTCATAGAGTTTTATGCTATTTTTGCTAATTTGTTTGCTTGTATTATTTTATATAAATATATTTTTATGTGTCTTTATAAAATATATCATATTATTATAGAAGATATATATTATATATTATATTGTGTGTGTGTATATATATGTGTGCAGTATATATGTATATAATATATCATTTTAATACAATTATATTTTAATATTTTATATATAAAAGAATGAGGAAGGCTCAAAGAAATCTTGAGCAATCTAGTCCTTGATTTCAGGCATTTTTTTTCAGGAACTTCAAACTATCTTAGAAAATAGTCTATCCATTTTCCTTTTGCAAATGTCCAGAAATATTTAATCATATATTTTTGCTTCAACTGTCCCAAATAAATAAAATTGTTAGCTAAAATCTCATTAGCTTAAGCTCCATTTAGTAAGAAGCTTTTAAAACATGTTATACATGAAAAGAAATTGCTATGTTTCACAGGCGTCAAGAGGGAGCAATATAAATAGCACAAACAGAAAAGCTTCGCCCCCATCCTCCAGCCCATTCTTCCTGTTCATGAGCATCAAGGTTGTCACTGATGCAATTGCTTTTCAGATTTTTTTTTGTTGTAAATGATGAGAGAGGCAATTACAAGCAGTTCTCCCGCACATGACACTGCCCGGAAGACGGGCAAATTGCATCTCTTGATGGATGCCAGCTATTATATACACTGGGCTGGAAATCTCCATATAGGGGAAAGAAAAGGAACAGAGGGAAGACGGAACAAAAACACTAATAAATAGAAGTTTTCATGGAAAGAGAGAAGTGGTTGTTTTCGGGCAGCCTCAGATTTTGCGTAACACTGAATACCACGAAAGATCTGTGAAGACGTGTGTACTTTCACACATTCACACACATCATACTAACGTTTGAGAGAGCAAATAAAGTTCATGTATGCAAAACATAACAAATTCAAATCATATGTGTTCTTTATGAAGTGTAGAATCTGAAAACGGGCCACTTGGTGCCAGAGAAGAAATATAGGTAATTTATCCTGCAGGTGTGAATAGACAGACGTACTCACTTGTATTATGCAGAGGACTTACAAAATTTGACATCTGCCCTGGCCGGTTTGGCTCAGCGGTTAGAGCGTCCGCCTGCGGTCTGGAGAGACCCGGGTTCGGTTCCCGCTGGGGGCATGTACCTCGGTTGCAGTTTGTCCCCGGCCCTGGTTGGTCGTGCGGGTGGCAGCCACTCGATGTGTCCCTTTCACATCGATGTTTCCCTCTCTCTCTCTTCCTCTCTCTCCCTCCCACTCTATCTGTACAAAAAAATGGAAAAATATCCTCGGGTGAGGATAAAAAAAAAAAAAAAATAGACATCTATTATTTGAGTACAGTGAGATGTTATAAGAAATGATCACTGCCCTGGCCAGTTTGGCTCAGCGGTTAGAGCGTCGGCCTGCGGTCCGGAGAGACCCAGGTTTGGTTCCCGCTAAGGGCACGTACTTCGGTTGCAGTTTGTCCCCGGCCCTGGTTGGTCGTGCGGGTGGCAGCCACTCGATGTGTCCCTTCACGTCGATGTTTCTCTCTCTCTCTCCCTTCCTCTTTCTCCCTCCCACTCTATCTGTACAAAAAAAAATGGAAAAATATCCTCGGGTGAGGATTAAAAAAAAAAAAAAGAAAAAAAGAAATGATCACTAACAATATAAATGCTTATAAGTACACAGGAATCTCCCGATGATGCTGTTTATTATGAACTACAATTCAGCACACGGCTTTGGGTCCTTGTTCGAGGAGAGATGATGGGCAAGAGGAGGATTTAATTCTGAAGGCAAAAGGCGCTGCCATCAGAAGGCTGCCCGTCCCTTAAGGGGTCATCCTGGGGACTGTGTTATGGTGGGGGAGTCTGTCTAAAAAGTGCTTTTCTAGATTCTTTCTGTAATACTGTTAGGAAAAATATGCTAGATTTATGAAATAGATGCAAGATAATGTTTCTTACTCCCAACTGCATTTCTGTGGCTGGTATTCTGATGCGGGTCAGTGTGCAATGTAAAAGTCTGTTAGGAAGATGTAGTGTTACCTGCAAAAGGCAAACAGTTTTTATTCTCATCTAAAATTTTATTTTCAACAATACAGCTGTTATTAACTTTTAGCAAAGTGCTTGGCACATAATAGGTCAATAATAAATGTTTATTTATTAATTCAAGGAAAAAAGCAGGTTGCTTTAGAAGTTCAGAGTTTGTCTTATCTCTAGCACTTAGCATAATATCTCATACTTAGATAGATGAGTTGAATAGATGAGTTAATTAGTTAATTGATTAATTATTGAGATATCAAATTGCTAACCTGAAAGAAAAAAAAGGAAATAATTTTAAGTATAAAGAGTCACATAATGTTTATTTGAAACATTTTCTTTTAAATGTCAATCCCTGTTGTTATGGGCTTTTACTTCTGATTTAGGTCCAGGAATTATTTTAAGGTAGAAAATGATTGCATAATTATTTCTCGAGTGGAAGAATTACAGAATGATTTCAGCCATGGGTCCCTAAGCGAGGTGTTGTGGATTTAATTTTCATCACAGAACTTCTAGGAAGGTAAATTTCCTTCTGCATGTGTGTTGAAATCTGTTACTGTGAGCTGCTCTGTTTTTTTCCTCCTCAGGTGTGGAATCCATAGCATGTTCCCCTTACATTTAGCTGCCCTAAATGCTCACTCTGACTGCTGCAGAAAGTTGTTATCATCAGGTAAGTAACTCCATTACCGCAGAGGAGGCTTAACGTGTCCTGTAAGTGACGTGTGACTCCAGGTGTCTGGTCAGAGTGAGTGGCTGCCTGTGCTTCATGTCATTCATGACCTGCTCTGAGGACAGCTCCCAGCAGTCCTTGATGTTGGCACTGTTGGAATGTTAGTATTCCTGCCCCTAAATGAGAGTCTGTTTCTCAAGTTAAAGCTTGGGTGATCTGAAGTGAGAGGCAAGGATAGCGATAGCTTACAGAAAATTTGTCATAAATGGAGAAAACTTAAAACTTAAAGTGGTAGTTTAACATTTAATATTCTTCAACAAAGCAAAGAGGACAAATCCCCCACATTTTGACAGTAGAAAATGTCACATGACCTTGCCACTCCATGGTTTCTGAAAAATCACCATGGCTGATCCCCTCCATCTAGGTTTAATTTTTATCTTTTTAATGCGGGCCTGTTTGGAACCACGAAATTCCTTCTGGTTCGCAACGTTGCTAATCTTTCTTATCACTGCTTCTGCCAACCTCCATGTATTAAGAAGTTCCTGGCTTTCAAAGGTGATAGAAATCTGCCAGGCAAATATTGCTTATGAATTCATTCAACAGATAGTCCAGAGGCATTTTTTCCCCTTTAAGTGCTTTACCTGTGGTTGATTCTGCTTTCACTGCTCTTGGACTGTTTAAAAATAATCCCTGCATGAAAGCACGTTTCCCAAATCTGAAACCAACTGAAAGCTGATTAATACCTTAAGAAAATATCTATTCTAGCATGTTAAGATTACTCCTTTACCTTCTGTGTTTTCTCCATGTGTGCTGTCTGCCTATCTATTGCCCTACTTATCTCAAATTGGTTTCGTAAATTTCTATCCTGGGATTGAAATATGGGGCTATGGTTTACCCAGAGCTGAATTTGAAAATAAATTCTTCTCGACTTCACGGTTCTCCTATAAAATTGCCGAGCTTGAGCAGTTACCATTCGTTTCCATGACAACCTCTTTCTGACTACAATTGCTTGCATTCTGGTTTTTCTACTAACTGATTTTTCTGTCTCTGCAATGTTTCTTGTGGTTTAACTAGGACAAAAGTATAGCATAGTATCCTTGTTTAGTAATGAGCACGTGCTGTCTGCAGGCTTTGAAATAGACACCCCAGATAAATTTGGAAGAACGTGCCTTCATGCTGCTGCTGCAGGAGGGTGAGTAGTTAGCAATTTTAGTTGTTGTTTTCATTTTTTAATTACTAACTCATCTTAATTGTCTTAAGTTGTCTGTGATTCAAATAATTTCTTTAGTAAAGTGGGTAAGAATCATTTCTACCAACACCAAATATCACTACATTGCATTTCCAGATTTACTTGCATTATTGTTCTTCCGAAGAAAAATTTGAGCTCATCTCACATAGAACATAGTTTTTTGTTTGTTTGTTTTATTCTCTCTCTTTGCTTTTTTTTCTTTCCATTTTTTAAATTGTAGATTTTCACCCTATAGAATATGTATCTGCTTGATACTCCTTATATCGAAAGAAATAATTTGAGATTTGTACTTAAGTTTTTCCTTTTTATTGCTGGTAGGTGAGTGATGATCAAGGGAATCCAAGATTGAGTTCATTCATGTTCATTTGCAGACATTTTTGTCCTTATTTCAAAACTGATTTTTAAGTCTTTATAGTAGGTAAATGTGAATGGTTAAGAAAACCCAGAGGATAAGAAAGAAGTTATTTAATCTTTGCCTTTTTTTCTTTTAAGTTGTAAAGAAAATTTTTCATCAGATACTGTTTTTTATGTCAGTGGTAAGAGTAAGACTCTGATCAATGTATTTTTTTATACATGACCACACATTAACCAAACACGGCCTTTTCCTGAATGGCTTTGTTTGGGTAAGATGTTGGTTCTTAATTAGTGCCCTAGCCCTTAAGGAACAGCAACACTTCTCCACTTATCTGTGTATCAGGAGTGGATGGACTGTGAAGCTTTAGGGCCCCTTATTTGCATGGTTCCCTTTTGAAGTCTTATATCTAATTTTATATTCATAATTTTGTATTCATTTTTTTAAAGACCCTCCTTCTCCCCATCTCATTCCCCCACATCACATGAGCTTCATGAGCTACACCACTGGGATCTGTCTCTTCCTTTGATCCTTTGGCTTCATTGAGTAAAGACAGGTGCTTTACATCAACTGCATGCTGCCCCGACACATAATGCTCTCAGAAAGGTCTTACGTTTTACGCCTGAAACATCTAGTTCTCTGAGAAATGTGGCTGTAAAGGGTGGATGGGGGTGGGGAGAGCCCTGCTCAGGTTTATCATTAATGAGATCATTTTTCTTAGTTAAATGATAACGAAACAGTAAATCCTAGGCCACTGCTTAGCATTCTAAGTTTATAACAATAATGGATGATTGTCTCCTTTGATGCTCACATTTTAAAAAATATCAGACCTGTGCAGAAAGTGACAACACACCATTCAGAATTCATGTTGGAAACTCCTATTAGAATTAATATTGCGCTACATACCCTTCAATAGGAAAATTCACTTCAATGGGTTCTTCGCTCTCTACTAAACATGATTTATTGCTTCTGCGAATGACAAAGCAGCTTTGGAAGATCACTATGCTCCATTACATCATTTTCGGCCTTGATTCTGCACATTCATTTACCTAGATTACAAAGACAGGGAAATGCAGCTGTTTTATTTCCCATTAAGGAGAGTCTGGGTCAGAAATGGTTATCATGGTGAATTCATTCTGCTGTGATAAAAGGTAATGCTCACCCAGTCCGGCTCACTGTGTAAAGGTGATGTGAAATTCTAGGTTTCAAGGGTTGTTTCATAAACTCTGGGTGGTTTTCAAAAGAGAATTTGAGGAAAAATGATGAAACCACCACCAAAAGGTTTAATTGTATAATAATCATTAAATTCCATAGTCATAGAATTGAAAATGTTTCACCAAACTCTTTCATGTATTGATATTTTAGCTTAAAAAATAATTTCAGGCACCATAGATCCCTAAGATGGCATTGCTGTGATATGTTCCTGTTATTGTTGTGTTATCAGAATTTAAAGCTGGAACTGTTGTTCCATCTGTCTGCAGTCTGCAGAGAGCCTGGCAACTCACCTCTACCACCTTAACGATGTTTTCCCTGTCTTTCTAGTAATGTGGAATGTATAAAACTCTTGCAGAGCAGTGGAGCGGATTTCCATAAAAAGGACAAGTGTGGGAGGTATGTAAACAGGGAACTCTGCTTCAAGTGCCTAAATAAAAGAAGCAGGGAGCAGTCCATAATGCAAACCCTGCGATGCCGAAATGGTGAGCAGGGAAGCTAGCAGGAGAGATTCCGTCCTCGACAGGGAATCCCTTCTTGTAGGGAAATGCAGGCACAGACCCCTCACAGCGTCTGTGAAGTGCCAATTGTCAGCCTTCTCCTTCCAGTGTTTTTAAATCCTCGGCGTGGATCTCGTTGAGGACCTTCCGTTTGCAGCAGAGTAGAGCAGGTTAGCCCTCCCGAGCCAGAATGTGGTCACATGCTCTAGAGCATCTTCTTATATTTATTGAAGACTTCACCTTGAGATAAATCTTTAGATATGTTTAAAACATTGAACACACACCACCACCACCAGGAATGGGTCATAGAACTTTTCTTGCTTACTGTTCCTCTAAAGAGCTGAACCGTGCCATAATACTACCACAATATATAGATATAATTTTATAAATTAAATTAAAATTTTATTTATATTTCTTTAAGTCTCTCTCCTACTCCTTTCCACATGCACCCTGGCTCTTGGAGTTGCTACAAATTTCTTCTCTTACCAACCTATGTAGGACAGTGCCTAGCCACTCTCAGACTTACGTCGTGACACCTCCCTCGCCTCTGACAAGCTGCCCCTCCTCTCTGCTTCCCCGGTACCCTGCATGCACCCTGCACGCTCCCTGACTGCGGCACCCTGCGCGCTCCCTGACTGCGGCACCCTGCGCGCTCCCTGACTGCGGCACCCTGCGCGCACCCTGACTGCGGCACCCTGCGCGCTCCCTGACTGCGGCACCCTGCGCGCTCCCTGACTGCGGCACCCTGCGCGCTCCCTGACTGCGGCACCCTGCGCGCACCCTGCACGCACCCTGACTGCGGCACCCAGCAGGCTCCCTGACTGCGGCACCCTGCACGCACCCTGCACGCTCCCTGACTGCGGCACCCTGCACGCTCCCTGACAGCGGCACCCTGCACGCTCCCTGACTGCGGCACCCTGCATGCACCCTGCACGCTCCCTGACTGTGGCACCCTGTAGGCTCCCTGACTGCGGCACCCTGCACGCACCCTGCACGCTCCCTGACTGTGGCACCCTGCACGCTCCCTGACTGCGGCACCCTGCGCGCACCCTGACTGCGGCACCCTGCGCGCACCCTGACTGCGGCACCCTGCGCGCTCCCTGACTGCGGCACCCTGCACGCACCCTGACTGCGGCACCCAGCAGGCTCCCTGACTGCGGCACCCTGCACACACCCTGCACGCTCCCTGACTGCGGCACCCTGCACGCTCCCTGACTGCGGCACCCTGCACGCTCCCTGACAGCGGCACCCTGCACACTCCCTGACTGCGGCACCCTGCATGCACCCTGCACGCTCCCTGACTGTGGCACCCTGTAGGCTCCCTGACTGCGGCACCCTGCACGCACCCTGCACGCTCCCTGACTGTGGCACCCTGCACGCTCCCTGACTGCGGCACCCTGCGCGCACCCTGACTGCGGCACCCTGCACGCACCCTGACTGCGGCACCCTGCGCGCTCCCTGACTGCGGCACCCTGCGCGCTCCCTGACTGCGGCTCCCTGCACGCACCTTGCACGCACCCTGCACGCTCCCTGACTGCGGCACCCTGCACGCTCCCTGACTGCGGCACCCTGCACGCTCCCTGACAGCGGCACCCTGCACACTCCCTGACTGCGGCACCCTGTAGGCTCCCTGACTGCGGCACCCTGCACGCACCCTGCACGCTCCCTGACTGTGGCACCCTGCACGCTCCCTGACTGCGGCACCCTGCACGCTCCCTGACTGCGGCACCCTGCACGCACCCTGCACGCTCCCTGACTGTGGCACCCTGTAGGCTCCCTGACTGCGGCACCCTGCACGCACCCTGCGCGCACCCTGACTGCGGCACCCTGCGCGCTCCCTGACTGCGGCACCCTGCGCGCTCCCTGACTGCGGCACCCTGCGCGCACCCTGACTGCGGCACCCTGCGCGCTCCCTGACTGCGGCACCCTGCGCGCACCCTGACTGCGGCACCCTGCACGCACCCTGCACGCACCCTGACTGCGGCACCCAGCAGGCTCCCTGACTGCGGCACCCTGCACGCACCCTGCACGCTCCCTGACTGCGGCACCCTGCACGCACCATGCACGCACCCTGCACGCTCCCTGACTGCGGCACCCTGCACGCTCCCTGACTGCGGCACCCTGCACGCACCATGCACGCACCCTGCACGCTCCCTGACTGCGGCACCCTGCACGCTCCCTGACTGCGGCACCCTGCACGCACCATGCACGCACCCTGCACGCTCCCTGACTGCGGCACCCTGCACGCTCCCTGACTGCGGCACCCTGCACGCACCCTGCACGCTCCCTGACTGTGGCACCCTGCACGCTCCCTGACTGCGGCACCCTCCACACTACTCCAGCCGACTCTGCTTCCTTGCCGCTCTCCCCACCTCACTGTGCATCTCCTGAGGATAAGGACTGGGCCTCATTTTTCTCTTTAGCTCCAAGCTCTGCCACATAGTTGATATCTAATAATTTTCAGTCTAATTAATAAAAACACAAGCAATCCACTATGTAAAATATTCATAATTTCCTCCTTTTGAGACTAAAAAGGAGTAGATCAATTAGTCAAAGAACCCATAAATTGACTACAAAATATAAAATAGTTGTGCTTGAAATTGATAGATAGCACTTGCAATAAAGTTACTCTATTTCTAATATTCTGTTTGGTTATTACCCCCTGAAAATTGTCTAGGAACACCAGATCAGCTGTTAAATAGTTAAGGACTAAAAATAAATAATATGAAACATTACTTTATATTTCTGCACTGCTTATGCTTTATAAGGTGCTGTGTTTTCCAACTGTTACTCACTTGGTTTCTCATAGTAACTCTATGAGGTATATGAAGACGCTTATTGTCCTTTTTAATTGATGAGAAAATGGAATCCAGAGAAACTAGAAACTTATACATGTACATGGAATTTCAGACCTACAGTGGACCTTGGGGGACAGCTGCTCAAAGGTCCTTATAGACATAAGGATGAAGCCTAGGCCTGGAGCAGGGATGTGGTTGGGTCTAGCCTACAGATCTGCCCCGACCAGAACCCAGGGCTTCGGATCACTTGGGCATTCTTCTTCCTCTTAACCTTATAGTTCAGTGGAGAAGATAAGATCACATCAGTAGCTATCATTAAGGCAACGCGTGATGGGAGCTCAAGAGAGGCCCAGACAGGACCTAAACAATCTCAGACAAAGAAAAAGAGAACTTCTGGACTTAAAGAATGGGTGGGGTTTTGATGAGTGGAAGTGGTTCAGAAAGGGGCATTCCAAGGAAGGGAACAACACGGGCAAAGTAAAGGGAAGTGTGGACACCATAGGGAAAACCTCCAGTCATTTATTTGGATTCAATAATGGGCTCATCTGGGGTGGAGAGAGATACTCCATAAAGGTAGATTGGAGCCAGCTTGGGAAGGTCTTCAATTTCAGACTACGGAATCGAGGCTTTGTTTAGTTGGGAGGACCAAAGGTTTTAGGACAGAATTGTCGTATGTGGGTATTGGACCTTAGAAAACCTAGTTCTACATTGGTAGCAACTAGAAATTCAATGGAAGTTGGATTAGAGACAAGGAGGCTAATAGGGATGATATTGCAATAATTCAGATGAGCAGCAATGTAGACCTGAACCAGGACAGTCATGAGGACTGGAAAGAAAGATCTGCAGGTGGTTGGCCTTGTCTGAAGCCACTGTTTTGTAGCCTCAGTTGCAATGTACAAAGTCAAAGGAATTCATACCCTTTGGCTTCCACACTCTGAGAGATGAAGAGCTTTCCACACCCGTAGGAATACTGCCGTCAGGGCTGGTGCTGATGATGCTCTGTTTTTCCTATTGGATGAAGTAAGAAATTGCTGTTTGTTTTCCAGGACCCCTTTGCACTATGCAGCTGCAAATTGTCACTTCCACTGTATTGAGACATTAGTGACCACAGGGGCTAATGTTAATGAAACAGACGACTGGGGACGGACAGCTTTGCACTATGCTGCTGCTTCAGACATGGATAGAAAGTAAGAACAGCCTTGTTCCGGTTTCCTCTGGGGTCAGGCTGGGGAGGGGTGGGTTTGCTAATTGTGTTCATCTGCCTCAAGGAAACTGTGACTGAAGAATCTCTTGCAACCAGACCCAAAGGAGTTAGAAATGCTTCATCCCTAACCCCAGTCCCCCCATTCTGCTCTCTTTATGTGTGATTATTACATGTCACTGCACAATTACTTCTCTGTTTTTGGGTTGAATGCCAAGTGGAGCTGTCAAGTCCAGGTTTTCAGGTCATTAAAAAAATCTGTTGTAATTTATTTTGTCATATGCTGCAGTTTTCATTATCACCACTTAAAATGCTTCATTTGCTGTAAAACCTACATTTGCTGATATGTATGTCATGTGTCGGAATATCCATCTCTGCATTATCCCTCAGCCTTCATGTGCAGTCAGTGGAAAATGGGCTCTGTTGTTCCAAACCGGGGTGCGAGTGCTCTCTCGGGAGCTGGAGGAGACGGTTGCCCTGGACGTGTTTGGCTTCTGGGAGGTTAGGAATGGAAAGCAGAATTAAGTGACCCAGTTGAGGGGGAAAAGATAGAAGAGGTGCCCACGATTTATGAGATTGTTCTCAAAGACTTAAGGCCCAGGGCCTCCTTCATAGGAATAGTTTTTAGTGACCTTGTCTGGAAAACTACTGAGCAGTCAGCTGTCTTGTGCTGTGGAATTGATTCTAGGTCAGTGCTAAGTCCTTTTCTTGTAGAGCAATGGCTTCCAAACAGTGACTCCCAGTAAGCAGTACATTTTATATCATGACCCAGTACATGCAGTTATGTATATATGTTATATATATGTGTGTTAAAGGGAAACAGAAATTTTATAAAACCATATTTACTTTGACTACGCATAATACATTCTATGTTCTTTTTTTCGTTAAAACATTACTGATTGCAACCCACTAAATTGATTTTATAGTTCAATTTTATAATTCAATAGCAATGGATTATGAGCCATATTTCCGTAGTTTGGAAAGCTCTGCTTTTCTTTTTTTTTTTTTATCCTCACCTGAGGACATTTTTTGCATTTATCTTCAGATAGAGAGGGAGGGAGAGAGGGAGGAAGAGAGAGAGAAACAGCGATGTGAGAGAAACATATCAACTGGTTGCCACCGACACGGCCCTGTTGGGGCCGGGGACAAACTGCAACCGAGGTACGTGCCCTTAGCGGGAACCGAACCCTGGACTCCCTGATCCGCGGGCAGACACTCTAACCGCTGAGCCAAACCGGCCAGGGCAGCCCTGCTTTTCTTCCCCTTCATGTTCATATACTATTGACAAGTCAGATGTAGTACACATAGCCACGCGGGTTATTAATCCAACATTTATTGAGTATATACTATGTGCCAGGCTCTATGCTATTCACTTGGAATAGAATTGGGGAACAAATATACTTCATCTTTTAAGAGCTGGAAAAGGAATCCTAGATGGTGAAGAACTGCTTTGGCAAATGAGGGGTGACTGGGACCCAATTCCTAGACAATTGGGATGAGCTGGCAAGGAGGCAGCAGTGCAAGTGGTAGGAGTCAGAGAAATTTAAACTAAACCACCTCCATTTTATGTGGGACATTTAGAGTATCTATGGAAGGGTGGATTGCTGGATTGATCTCTTAATTGCTGATACCTGGGTGGAATTTTTAGGAAAGTTGTATTCTCAGTTGGATTCCTTGGGAGGAAAGGATTTACTGGATAGTGTTGGAGAGAACCATGTGTAATACACATTTTCAACGAAAGCTCTATAGTCCTTGCTTCTTTTGGGTTGGGGGAAAAATCATTTGGATTTAAACTGCACCACACTTATTATCAACTTTGCCATTAAAAACTTAATTGTAATTGTTTTTTCTTTCCTTTACGCTGAGAAGTAAAACTACCTTAGGAAACACCCATGAAAATTCAGAAGAACTTGAAAGAGCCAGAGATATGAAGGAAAAAGAAGCTGCATTGTAAGTTACTACTCACCTCCAGCACAGGTGCGGTCTCCGTACTCTGTCCTCTGAGGGGCCACAGGCGCCAGCCTTACTATTTGGGGGTTTCACTTGGGATCTGGAGAAAGTGATGTGGGTTTGTCTTAAATGAAGAAGAAACTGTGCTTTTTTTTTTTTTTAATTTTTTTTTTCTTTATTGATTTTAAAGAGAGAGGGAGAGAGAGAAACATCGATGAGAGAGAACATTGATTGACCGCCTCCTGCATGCCCCCCACTGGGGATTGGGCCCACAACCTGGGCATGTGCCCTGACTGGGAATCAAACTGGCAAGCTCTTGTCTTGGTGCATGGGTTGATGCTCAACCACTGAGCCACACCGGCCGGGCAGAAACTGTTAATACATCCTTCAATGATGCTATTTTCACACAGGGTACTCTTTCTAAAGTGGTAAGCTTTGCCGTGACCATCACTGTGATTGGTCAGCGGCTTTTGGAGCCAGGTGTATCTTAAATACCATTGCTGGCTCTGCCGCATATCATTGCCTCGGGCGACATACTGAAATTCCTCTTAGGCCTTAGGCTCTCCTTTTATGACCTGTGGATAACTATTTAGTGCATTCTGTAAATAAGTGTTTTGAGATTTCAGTGTGAAATATATCCATTGTACTCTCCTCTTTGTCCCCAACACACACATGGCAACTTACAAACAGCCCCTGCTCCCTGCAGCCTGCTGCTCCTGTCCTACCTCATCCCACCTCCTCTGGGTCCTGACAGAGACTCAGCGGCTCCTGTCATAGGGGCGGGGGGACTGCCATCACCCAGGGCTGTTGATACTCGGGAAGCCCCAGTGCTTCGTGCTGTGGGAGTCCTTCCTGCCTACAAGTCACAGTGACAAGCTTGTGCTGCCCAGTGCAGTGACCAGCACTTAGTTGGTGTTCAATAAGTATTTGCTGGATAAGGGAACAAACGAATGAATGGTGCCCACGTTTTGTGTCTTGGGCCCCAGAGTCTGCATACACACAGTCCTAGTTTATTCTCTTCTCTGGTTGTTAGAGGAGCCAGTTTCTCTGTGACCTGAATGCTTGTGTCCACTCTAGGGTCTTCCTGCCACCCACTGGGTTCTTCTCCAGTGTCCAAACCATGGTATACAGGTACAAGTTAGAAGTTGTCTGTAGAAAGTAGAAGGATATAGTTAGAGAGTGTGGTTCAGACCCTGGCCCGTTTGATTTAGCGGTAGAGCGTCAGCCCGCGGACCAATGAGTCGTGGGTTCAATTCCAGCCAAGGGTACGTACCTTGGTTGCTCCCTGGCCCTGGTCAGGGTTGTGCGGGAGGCAAGGAGTCGATGTGTCCTTCTCACATCAATGTTTTTCTCTCTCTCCCTCCCACTCTATCTGAAGATAAACAGAAAAATATCTTCGGGTGAAGATTAAAAAAAAAAGAGAGTGTGGCTTGGGTGCAGGTTATAGGACATAACTTTGTTACAGGGGTGGTGACAGGACACACAGCTGTGAGTAAAGCACAATAGCCAAGGTTTTACTCTAATACTCCAAGATTAGAATAATCATATTAAAGACTGTGGAATTTTAAGCCGCCTCAGCAAATGCTCCCTTCTCCAGTGAAATGCAAGCTTGCCCTGGGCCAGAGCAGAGCTATTGCAGCTGCTGGAGAGGCAGGGGCCGGAGAGGCAGGGGGAGGCGGGACCGGCCTGCCGGAGAGCTCTTTTGTGCAAAGAGAGGCTACCCCCCTTGTCCGAATACACCCCTGACCTAGTGTGCACCTCGGGATGTTGCAGCGTAGGTGCCAAAATTGCTAGTCAGGGCCCTGGGAGAAGAAAGGATAAGCATTTCCAGTTAAAACTTGTTATTCACTGTCCCTTCAAAAACAGTGTGGAGAATATTCAAATTCTATACTGCTGGCGTTATTTCTATTAGCACTGTTGGTGATATAATAGGTTGGGTCTATTCCGGATTAAAGAACTCTTTGGGAGCAATTCCAAGTGTTTTCCAAATTTCACACTAAATTTATCAACAGATTTTTAGAATGTAGTCCTTTCAGAAGCTGGGGATTGTGTGTCCACTAGAATGCTATTTCTGTTGAATAACTTTATTTAAAGAGCCACATTCTGTTTAAAATGAGTCACACCTGGAATCCTGCCTGTGGGCATGTCATTACCAGAATAAGAAAGGACTTTCTCACAAGGCACACAGCTCCAAAGACAGTCTGATATCAGGGCTCCAATGATAATTTGTTTTATTATGGTGTATTTTATGAATAAATCATGTGACATGGAGGTATTTGGTTTTAAAAATTTATGTCTTTCATCAGTTTTTCTAGAAATTAATATATCATTTTAAACTGTCCATGTGATTTATTTTCTCTTTTTGTTCTTTGGCAGAAGATAGGTCAATGTCATTTTATTTATTTTTTATGTTTTTTATTTTTATCCTCACCCAAGGACATTTTTGCATTTATCTTCAGATAGAGTAGGAGGGAGGGAGGGAGAGAGAGAGAGGAGAGAAACATTGATGTGAAAGAGATACATCAACTGGTTGCCACCCACATGACCCCAACTGGGGGGGAGACAAACTGCACCCGAGGTACATGCCCCTAGCAGGAACTGAACCCGGGACTCTGGTCCGTGGACTGACACTCTAACCGCTGAGCCAAACCAGTCAGGGCAGTCAATGTCATTTTAAAGTTTTTGTGTAAATTATAGGAATTTTCCATTGGAAGTTCTATTTAAAGTATAGGCTTTATTTTATAGTTTTGATTTGCTATGAAATCGAATCAGCTTGGTTCTGTGAAGGAATTGTTTGCCTCCTGCCACACTAATAAATAAAGTGGAAGTCACAGAGTGGGTGGCTACTCCCTCTTTCCCAGAGAAATTGGACCATTTGCAGTAGACCCTGAATAGAGCTCATTAATCCTGGGGTACTTGTGTACTGGAGTTTGGGGTTCTTTAGGCTCTAACCCATTCCAGAGATTGCAGCTTTTTCAGAAAAATAACAACTCTGTCTTAAAAGGCTTTTAAATGTATTAGTTATTATTTGTTTTAGTTTATATTCCTAATGGTGCAATTTGAACCTTTTTCTTCATATATGGTTACTGAATTGTGTTTTTTACATGTGTACCCATTCCTTTAATCCTTTCATTGTTTAGGCTCTTCTTGGACTCTGTTTGTTGTTGTTTTCTTATGCTTTTTAACTTTCATTTTTCAGCCTTTTGATCATAGGCTCTCCAATAGCAAGTTTAGCAGTAAACCTCTCTCAGAAGTTTACCCTGTTGCAATGGCCTGGCCACTTCATCACAGTTGAGACTTCATCTTTTGAACACGGATCTCTAACACTTATCAGTCAATGATCTTGAGGACAGAGAGGTTCTCGACCTTAGGATGAGAGGGGAAAAGAGCTTAATTACTGTCTTGTTGCTAAAGGCTTTCCTGAATTCTAGAATGGCAGTTTTTAGCTGATATAAAGGAAGCTACAGAAAACACACACACACACACACACACACCTCGTTCCAGAACATACAGATTAGGATTTCTAAAGAAATACTTAAACTCACAAAGTGCTCTGTAGAGCATTCATAATTGGAGGAAATTTACATGTGTTATCTCTTTTGGTCCAGAGATGTTTCTAAAATAACCTCATCTTTATACTTACAGATGTCTAGAGTTTCTACTTCAAAATGATGCAAATCCATCTATCCGGGACAAGGAAGGTTACAATAGCATCCATTATGCTGCTGCCTATGGCCACAGACAGTGTCTGGAATTGGTGAGTTGTTTTGTCTTGACTTGTTTTCTCTTAACGCGCACACACATAAACACACACCCCCAAATCTGAAAATGCTGGTCTTCATGTCTCAGTAAATGACCTTACTGCCTAGTTAAGTCCCCACTAGAAATCACCTTGAAGATATTCTATGGTAAGTGATTAAATTGTTTAACTTTATGATATGTAGATCTCATTGTTTCTTTTCTGCCTATTCTAATCTTAGAACTGACTGACAGTCAACTCTTTTCTGCATTAATTTGGGCTGAGACCATAAGACCTGTGTACGGACAGTTTGTATGTTAAAGATCATTTGGATGTATCAAATACACTCAATTTATATTTCTGGAGGCGCACTTAGCACCCCAGTATTCAGTAACAGTGCTGTAAAATGACTTACAGAATCATGAGGCATATGGGTTTGTTACGGTCCCACATTTGTAGTTTAGGGAAAGAAATTGGCAAGGGCCAAAAATCAGAATTTACTGAAATTTCCAAACCACCAAAAATCTCAAACCTATAGTGATCAAGGAATACCTTGGGGTTTGGAGTCTGAGACGCCTCTGCTGCTTAGGTCAAGAGACACAGACTCAAATGCCCACAGGGACCAGAAGTGTCAAGAAGAGAAGTGACTAGGCCCAGGCAGAGAGCAGGGAGCGCTGGGGGTCGTGGCAAACAGAGCGCAGTGTTCTGTCTGGAGGGAGAAACAGCTGCTGAGCTCCAGCCAATGGAGAGCAGGTGGGAATGCACACCTGGGGTTACTAGCCTTCCAGGGTTTCAAGAGAAGGTAGAAATCTAGACTTTTTATGTGAAATTTTGCTGTTTTGAAACCCTGGGTGAACTAGGAAGAAAGCAAGGAGGATTGTGGCTGAATTCTCTCTGCGAGCCACCATTTACCATCTGCTGAGCATCGCTGTCGGTTCAGCTTCACCAGGATGCATGGGCTATCCTAGCCTCACTATGTCTGGTCCAATCCCAGGAGCCACCTTTGCTGCCTGGGCTCCAGTCTGTCCCTTATCCCTTTACAAGGGGAAGGCCTGTTTCTCAGGGTGATTTGGAGTGTGCTTGGGGAACCCCTGCACAACTGCACAGTCCGTTGAGAAAGGCACGAGGCAGAAAGCGAGCAACATGGTGTCCGTGCTTACGGAGACATGACCAAAGGATGCCCCGGCTCGATTCTTTACCTTTGGCTTTGCTGCTGATTTCAAATGGTTCCAATGAAGTTCCAATGAAGGTCATTCTTACTATATGTCTTTTAACTATGAATGTTCGTGAAGGTCACCCAGGTTGGAAATAAAAAAGTGATTATTTTAGTGGATTTTTCCATGGAATTTATCGGTGAATTGAACCTACCTTCATCATTCTTGAATACTTCTGATTCTTCTTTCCTGTGGTTCTTATGGATGCTAAAGATGTCCTTGATCAATCTTGGGGGTGGCATTTTTTCCCCTCTAGTTTTAATTTCATAAAAATTCTTCTTCCAGCCCATGCCAATTTGGCTCAGCGGTTAGAGTTACAGCCTGCGGTCCAGACAGACCCGGGTTCGGTTCCCGCTAAGGGCACGTACCTTGGTTGCAGTTTGTCCCTGGCCCTGGTTGGGTCGTGCAGGTGGCAGCCACTCGATGTGTTCCTTTCACATCGATGTTTCTCTCTCTCTCTCTCTCTCTTTTCTCTCTCTCCCTCCCACTCTATCTGAACAAAAAAATGGAAAAATGTCCTCAGGTGAGGATAAAAAAAAAAGTCTTCTTCCAGTTACAGTGGCCACATAGCAAATCACCCCAAAAGTTAGTGGCTTAAAAACATCAATCATTATTTATTAACTCTCACTGTTTCTGTCGATCAGGAATTCAGGAGTGGCTTACCTGAGTAGTCCCAGTTAAAGGTGTCCTATGATATTTTAGTCAGATAGTGGCTGGGGCTGGTATGATTTCAAAGGCTTTGCTATTCACATATCAATCACCTGGGTTGGAAGATTCAAACAGCTGACATTCCTTGGGCCTCTCTCTGTCTCTATGTGGTTTCTGTATTCGGTTTTCTGTAGCCTGGTGGTTTCAGAGTAGCTGGATATCTTACCTGGTGGCTCAGGGATCCAAAGGCATCTCTCCCAGGAGAGAGCAAAAGTGAGAGCAGGTGAGAGAAAGAGACCGTATCACTTTTAATGATCGATCTAGCCTGGACGTCCACACAGGGTCGCGTCTGCTGCATCCATCCATTGCAGCAGTCACAAAATCCAGACATATTTCAAAACCACCCAGTTTCATAGGAAGAGGTAGAAAGCCAGTGACTGCACAGCCTTCTATAAGATGGATTGTTATATAGAAGCCCAAGTGGCAATGGGACTTAGTCTTACAGATGGTGAACCCAAACCACAGGGGCGTGAACTGCTTTGTCCAAAGTCATAGCTCTGGGCAGTGGAAGAAGCAGGACCATGAATCAGGATTCCTGATTTAAAAGAAAACATATAAGCATTTGCCTCGTGAAAGAAAGAAAGAAAGAAAGAAAGAAAGAAAGAAAGAAAGAAAGAAAGAAAGAAAGAAAGAAAGAAAGAAAGAGAGAGAGAGAGAGAAGGAGGGAGAGAAGGAAGGGAGGGAGGGAGGGAGGGAGGGAAGGAAGGAAGGAAGGAAGGAAGGAAGGAAGGAAGGAAGGAAGGAAGGAAGGAAGGAAGGAAGGAAGGAAGGAAAGGAAAGGAAGAAGAAGGAAGGAAGAAAGAGAGAGAGGAGGAGAGAAGGAAGGGAGGGAGGGAGGGAGGGAGGGAAGGAAGGAAGGAAGGAAGGAAGGAAGGAAGGAAGGAAGGAAGGAAGGAAGGAAGGAAGGAAGGAAGGAAGGAAGGAAGGAAAGGAAGGAAGGAAGGAAGGAAGGAAGGAAGGAAGGAAGAAAAACATGTTTACCACACCTGCTGCCTTTTATTGCAGGTTAAAGCTCCACCACCTCTCAAGGCTTTTCAGTGTAGAGCAAAAGCTCGTAGAAACTGGTTGAGATGTGAGGCAATATCACTTCTGCCTTCTTCCACCAGCACTGCTGTGGTTGTTGATCTAGACCTACCAGCAAATAACACTTAGTGTTTAGATTTCACATAAGAAAGGCTCCTCACAAAGTGTGTGTGTGTGTGTGTGTGTGTGTGTGTGTGTGTGTGTGTGTGTGTAATCAGTGGCAGAGCTACTGTAACTACCCATTATGAGCCTGCATCCCAAAAAGTACTCAAAATACAGCTGCTTTTAATTGGTTTTCCCTATGAAACCCATATGTCATAACTGGACATAAGAACTTTTATTACAAAGTTTGTTATTGTAGTCTCAATAACTTGTGCCATTTTAAAGTACTTTGATAATTTATCTTCAATCCCATGGAGTATAGTAACTCTGAGAATGATTACCCTGTAACACCTTCTCTCTATGTAAATAATATATTGTGCATTATTTTTATTTTTTCAGGAAAGCCATTTCAGGGCCCTTACGTCTGTTAGCCAATGAAAAGGTTTTCTGTCCACAAGGTTTCATACATTCTGTTTGATAATGAAATTACTCATTTGATTATATCAACACTTACCTTGTGTGATTTATAAAGAGATGATTATCCTTGGCAATTACAAGACAGTCAAAAATCAGGTGTCACAGGGAGGGGATGGTGGTTATAGGTGCGATATTAATTGATTTTAATTTGCACTGTCAGCTGAAAAGGACCAGGTTATCGATACAAAGTGGCAGAAATGTCACCATGGTTTGCTTTCAGAAAATAACCTTAGTGGGTCATTTATAACACTGAGGAGGTAGAACTTCTCCTCTCATTTTCCTGAATTATTATAGTTATATAGAAATTTCTTCTTTTTTTTTTTAATCCTCACCCGAGGACATTTTTCCATTTTTTTGTTCAGGTAGAGTGGGAGGGAGAGAAAGGAACAGAGAGAGAGAAACATTGATGTGAAAGGGACACATCAGTGGCTGCCACCCACACAACCAACCAGGGCCGGAGACAAACTGCAACCAAGGTATGTGCCCTTAGCGGGAACCAAACCCGGGTCTTCTGGACCACAGGCCGACGCTCTAACCGCTGAGCCAAACCGGCCAGGGCAATATAGAAAATTCTTTATATTTCCATTTTGAAAATTCTTCTTGGGTATAGTTCAACTAAACAGAGATCCTGAGCGGGCTTTAAACATTCTTGTACCCTGCACCCTCCTATTCAAAACAGAACACAATCCTGGGCTCTCCTCGGGGGTGGAGCCAGACCATTGCAGGTATCTTATCCTCACTACTGCTCACCCAGCTATGAATGGATTTGGGAGAGGGTGGGACCACCACCAATGACATTTATTATGTATTCATCACATTCAAGGAATTTTGCATACCTTATACCATTTAATTATTTTTTATTTCAGTTTTATTGAGAAATACTTGACATATAGCACTGTACACATTTAAGGTATAGCATAATGACTTGGCTTATATATATTGTGAAATGATTACCACAGTAAGTTTAGTTAGCATTCATTATCGTATATCGATAAAAAAAGCAAAATAAATGTTTTCCTTATGAGAAGAATAAGGCCTGTTCTTGATACGAGAAGTAGGTTTTTTGAGGGGCACCTTTTCTAATTTTACTCTCTCCCTGTAGGACCATAATACCCTCATATTCCTTGAAACTCCCATTTCTTTGGGTCCTAGACATTAGGAAAGCAAACCAATTAACCAATATGCACTGGAAGGTACATTTTCGTTTTTTTTAATCCTCACCTGAGGATATTTTTCTGTTTATCTTCTAACAGAGTGGGAGTGAGGAAGAGAAAGAGAAACATAGATGTGAGAGAGACATATCAACTGGTTGCCTCCTGCACAACCCTGACCAGGGCCTGGATGAACCGCAACTGAGGTACATGCCCTTGACCAGAATTGAACCCATGACTCATTGGTTGGCCAGCCAACGCTCTAACTGCTGAGCCAGATCAGCCAGGGCTGGAAGGTACATTTCTAAGACTCCTCACTGCATGCCCATCTTCTTCCTCATCTCACTACACACAAATACATCAGTCTCGTAGGGCGCATGCTTCTAATACGTTGGTCTGACTCTGTGCTAGGTGCTAGAATAATGCCAGTAAAAGACATACTTCTGGTACTCTGGATAGCTTACTTGAGCCTCTGAGCAGAAATTATGCAGGGAAATTTTCCTTTTTCATGTTCCCTATGTTCAGGCCTATTGATAGAATATAGAGGATAAATGAGTATTTGTGGCCTCCAAGCCTTTCCTGCCAGACCAGGGCCTTTGTCTTTGGGAGGCGGAGAGGATGAACAGGGTGGCCGGCCATGAGAGCCAGCTGATTTGCCAGGGTGGTGTCTTCTGCCTCTCTTCCCATTTAGTGGAGCAATCGCTGTGATTATGCATATCATTAAACACGTTTCATTAATTTTGATGCATACTTTATTTGACTCTGACATTTAACTTGGTGTTTGTTTACTTGGCATGCATGGTTTGTGGGTCTGTGATCATAAGCTTAGAATTTATAAACCGTACTTGAGTTCAGTCTATTTTGCTATAATGAAAAAGGAACAGAAATTATTTTAGTTGTTTTTCCTCTGTTTTCCTAATACAAATGTATATTGAATTTGTTCCATAAGCACCACACTTCTAAAAAGTAGTATGAACCCCTTGGCCTTGCTAGAAGAGCCAAGGCTCAGAAGTCGGCCAAGCCTGCCTGCTCAGGCCATTGTGCTCGGCCGGACTTGAAGATGGATGTACGGTCTGTGTGAGCAAAGATCTGCCCACAGATGTCTGCTGAGAGCTGTGATCCGTTATGTTCAATTGGGTTCAAAAATCTCAGAGCAGAATGGAGGAGACTTGGCTATTGCAGCATCTTGTTTGAATAGAACTTGTGTTTTCAGTGGAAGAAGGGAGTTGGCAAAGAAGAACTCTGCCTCCCTTTCCTTTCTCTGGAATGCGTTCCTACGGAGTCGGAAGAGAACAGTCAGAGAAGCGTGCCTCTGCTTGGAGTTTGTGTGTTTATATGGGCATGCTGTATTTTTTTTTTTTTACAATGCTAAAGATTTGTCTGTGAACATCAAGATATTTCTGGTTTTGTTATTGAGATGGAAAATGTATGTGCCAATATGATTGCATAAATTGCCTACAGAAATTTAGAGAGATTGTTTGAAAACTCTAGGCTTCTGATCGAATTCAGCCCAGGATTCTGCCATGCCAGATCACTTGAATTGGCTGCTTCCCTCGGGCCTTCTCCCCCTGTTTTGAGCTAACTTGAATTTCAACTAGGAGAGTATGTGGGGGCGACAAATGCCCCTGCATGTGTATTCTAGGAGTTTCTGAGATTCTCTGAAGACAACTATATTTGGAGCAACTGAACACTGAAATTAAACTACTTTTAAGTAAATCACTCAATATTTTGTTTGTTCTTGTGTTTATCACAGGACTTTAAGAAACCATTACTACCTGGCTCTGTATCCGATGTACTTATATTAGCAATGTCTAATTAAGCATTTCAAGGCTAAGAAAGCAGAGTAGAGAAGAGTTTAAAAAAGAAGAGCTACTGCCCTGGCTGGTTTGGCTTAGTGGTTAGAACATCAGCCCACAAACTGAGGGGTCTCGGGTTTGATTTCTGGTCAAGAGCACATACCTCGGTTACAGATTCATTCCCTGGTTGGGATTCTGTGACAGGGAGGCAACCAATGTGTCTCTCTTATATCGATGTTTCTCTTTCTCTTTCTCTCTCTCCCTCCCTCCCTCTCTTCAACTCTACCTAAAAATCAATGGAAAAATATCCTCGGGTGAGGATTAACAACAACAAAAGATGAGCTACTAAGTAGTCATTTACAGACAAGAAGATAAAAAACTAGCAGTCTTGAACCTTAGCCCCAAACAAGTCTTTAATGACTTTTTTCTGTCCCCAGAGGTACTGCTAAGAGAAGGATTTGTCCATGACCTCCCAGCAGGCAGACTTCCAATGAGCAGTGGAAACCTCAACAATGCTAGTCTTATGTTTTCTTCTATTTAGTTCAGTTGAAACATAAAATCTATGGGAAACTCTCATTAAGGGAAGGAGGAGAAGGATGGGCATGTATTTGGGTGCTGCTGGCAGCCTATTCACTGCTATAAATGTAAATATAAGCCTACACATTTTGAAATAGAATTTGCATGAGTCTGTGTCTAGAACAATGGAATAGATAATATTTTATAACAAAACATTCCCATTATTTCTTGTAATGTAGCAAATAAAACATTTGGGTGGGGAGCTTTACCATGAATGAATTTGGCGATGGATGAAAGAACCAGTAATGGAATGTATTGAAATAAACAATTTCAGCCCTGGCAGGTGTTGCGTAGTGGTTAGAGCATCAGCCTGCAGACCAAAGGGTTGCGGGTTTGATTCCCCATCAAGTGCACATACCTGGGTTGCAGGTTTGATCCCCAGCCCTGGTTGGTGTCGTGCAGGAGACAACCAATCGATGTGTCTCTTTCACATGGATGTTTCTCTCTCTCTCCCCACTTCCTCCCTTCCTCTCTCTCTAAAAATGAGTGGAAAAATATGCTCAGGTGAGGATTAACCAAAAGCACAACAAGGAAACAATTTCAGTTTCACCTTTAGTTGAGGGGCCAGGACAGTGGAGCCATTACCCCTACTTTTCGAAGTGAGACACTGTTGTTTCAACCCATGGCCCCTTTACCCATTGAGGAAGTTGGATATCAGAGGGCAGATCTGTGGAGACAGCTCTGCTGTGAATCCCACCACCGCTGCCCTCCTCCCAGTGCAGGGGAGAAAGGATGCTTTCTCTTGATCCCAAGCCCAGCGAGGGAAGCTTCAAGGAGATTGTTTGGATATCTGATATGTGTCTCACACAATTTAGGCAATCAATTGGACTGGCTTGTGATCAATCTAAAGACTGAATGGCACTGTCCAGAGCTTGCTTGCCAGAAGTTAAATAAATGAAAGAGAAAGATCTGTGTTTGAGAAATACCCTACCCTCACTAGTGAAGGGTCAAAAATATGTGTTTCCCAGGGTCCAAGTATAATCCAAGGGCCAGAGCTGGCCTGGAGTTCACCTAGATCCTCCTCAAGGGGCTGCCGAGAGGGGTGGGGAGACCCAGGGTGCCTGGTGGGGAGAGGGGAATGTAAGCAAGCAGCAGAGAAGTTCTTTTCTCTAGACAAAGGGAACTGCAGGCGAGAGGCCCCAGTAATGGGGGAATCCCTGGAGCACCTAAATCAGCATCTCAGAGAGACAGTTTTTTAAAGATCTGACTTGGTCAGAGAATTTCACTGCCAAAAAGTGCTGGTCAGTAAAACCATTGTCCATGTCTCCTTCTGTGTCCTCCTTTTCCCTCATCCCTTCAGTCCTGGAGGAAAGAGAGGCAGCCAGTGAGGGGAAAGGAGGAGGAGAAGCCCTAGGCTGGGGAACAGGGGAGTCAGCCTTTCTCCTTTTGCCCTGCAGCCCTTGGGGGTGGCAGAGAGAACTTCCGATGTGAAACAGAGTTAGAGATCACCACGGTGGAATAGACTGTGAGGCACCGACATGATAACTACAGTGCCCAGAGAACGCTTTATTATTTGTTGGAGAGTTTATTCGAGGTGGCAGGAAAAGAAGAGGTGGCCCCGTGAAGCAGATTGGACCTGGTATAGGGAGAAGGAGATAAAGTTATTGTTTGATTCTACCATGACTCACTAGTTCAAAACAAAGTCACACACCGAGAGTCCTTGTTTTAGGAAAGATTCATGCCCCGTTCTTAAGAAAAATAAACTATTATCCTTTAAATGTATGTGAATTTAAATATCAACTTTGTAAGACACAAGGTTCTAGGAATGCCAAGCACGTATCAGGTGCCAAAAATTGTTGAACAAATGAAATTCACTTGTGAGTGATTACATTTGACTTCGTGATAAAACTTAACTGCTATTTTATACGTGTAAGTGTTAGGGTGGCTTGGCTTTTTCTTTAGAGTTGATACTTCCCAGCACAAACTCATTTTATTGCAATCTTCTCTCCAATTTTCTCTTTTTGAAGATATAAAAACCCATACTAATGTCTCAAACTGGTATGAAGACATCCACAAAATTAAAATTACACACACACACACACACACATTTTCTGCAATTTCTTTCAGCTGGATAGTGAGCACTAAGGAGTTGAAATAGGAGGAATTATTGCTCCTGATATGAGAGCTTCAAAGGACTCAGCGATGTAGGAGAAACAAAGATTTCTTAAACAAAATGTAGTTTAAAAGTTAGCCTAAAAAAAGTTAATATGGCCTTTTTCCTTCCTTCTTCTTTCCTTCCTTCCTTCCTTTCCTTCCACTCAGTTACAAACTCATTAGTCAGGACTGAGCAGGGCAGGAAGGGGCTGAAGCCCAAGGACGAGGGTGCCAGGAAGCCAGCCCAGTAAATATTGGAACCCATTCAAGGAGCATGTCCTCGATATGTGTGCACCACACAACAGAGCTGCAATATATGTGAAGCAAAGGCTGATGGAACTGAGAAGATAGAGAAATTCACAATTATAGTTGGAGACTTTAACCGCCCCCCCACCCCCCCTTGAAGTTTGATAGACCCGCTAGATAGAAAATCATCAAGCATATAGAAAAACTCATTAATGTCATCAACCAAGAGGATCTATTTGACATTTATAGAACACTCCATCCAACAACAACAGTATATGTATTTTTTTTCAAGTTCCCATGGCATTCACCAAGATATCCTGAACTATAAAACAAACCTTAAAAATTTTGAAATCATATATAGTGTATTCTACCACTACAATGGAAAAAAACTAGAAATCAAGACCAGAAAGATACCAGGGAAACCTCCAAACTTGGAAATTAAATAACAGACATCTAAATAATCCAATGGTCAAAGAGAACATCTCAGTGGACCCACCCCCTGCCCCACAAGTACAATGAACTGAATGAAACTGAAAATATAACACATTTGGGGAAGCAAATTAGTGCCAAAAAATGTATAGCACTAAATGCTTACATTAGAAAAGAGGAAAAACCTCAACTCTATAATCCATAAGTTTCCATCTCAAGAATCTAAAAAAAGAAGAGCAAAGTAAAACCAAAATAAGCAGAAAAGGGAACTAATAGAGATGGGAGTAGCAATAAGAAGACTTGAAAAGAAGAAAAACATAGGAGAAAATCAATGGCACAAAGATCTGATTCTTTGAAAAGATTATAAATTGGCAAACCTCTATGAAGACTGACAAAAAAAAAATCCACAACAGGCAGCATAAATTTCTAATATCAAGAATGAAACAGGCTGTCACTACAGACCTTGCAGACATCGAAAGGGTAATGAAGGAGTATTATGAATAGCTCGACACACCTAAATTTGACAACTTAGATGAAAAGGACCAATTCATCAAAAAAAAAAAGTGTGTATATATATATATATATATATACATATATATATATATATTCACACACACACACCATCACAACTTACCCAGTATAAAATATAGTATTTGAATAGCCTTATAACTATTTAGGAAATTGAATTTTAAAACTCTTCTAAAAGAAATCTCCCAGTCCAGATTATTTCACTGGAGAATGCTATCAAATATTAAAGGAGAATCAAAACTAATACTATATACTGTCTTCTGAAAATGGAGGAGGAGGAAACTCTTTCCAATTCATTTATAAAGCTAAAACCCTGATACCAAAACCAAAGACAGTACAAAAAGAGAAATATAAACCAATATCTCTCATAAATTTAAATGCACAAATCCTTAAACCATTAACAAATATAATTCAATAATATATATGAAGAATTATATATTATGGCCAAATGGGGTTATTATAGGGCAAGCCTATTTTGATACCTGAAAATCAACTAATGTAATTCACCATATTAACAAACTAAAGAAGAAAAATCATGATTATGTCAAACAATGCAGGAAAAACTTTTGACAAAATTCAACACCCATTCAAGATTTTTATTTTATTTTATTTTATTTATTTATTTATTCTGTGGTACGTGCTCCTAGCGGGAACTGAACCCGGGACTCTCCGGTAGGCAGGCTGACGCTCAACCGCTGAGCCAAACTGGCCAGGGCCCATTCAAGATTTTTAAAAATTTTTCAGAAAAATGAGAATACAGGGAAACCCTCAATTGGATAAAAAGCATGTAACAACTTGGAAAAGAACAGCTAACGTTGTGCTTCGTGGTGAAAGACTGAGTGCTTCCCCCTAAACTACAGAATAGGACACGGACGCCTGCTTCCACATCTTACTCAGCGTTGTGCTGGAAGCTCTAACAAGCGCAGTAGGCAAGAAAAGGAGATAAAAGACAAAAAGATCACAAAGGAAAGAAATGAAACTTTCTCTGTTTGCACAGGACAGGGTTGTTAGACCTAGGAAATCCCAAGAAATCAAGAAAAAATCTCCTGGAACTTACAGATGAATTCAGAAAGGTCACAGGATACAAGATAAACATATAAAGATTAGTTGCATGTTTTTTAGAAATAAACATGTGGACAGCAAATTAAAAACACATTATTTACAACTGCCAAAAAATGCAATAGGAGACCTGTATGTTGAAAACTGCAAAATGCTGATAAAAGAAATCAAAGAAGATATGAAGAATGGAGAGACACTCTGAACTTTATGGCACCAAAGTTCATGGAACTTGGATCAACAACATGAGGTCATCACACCCTCCTTTCCTAAAAGAACCAATCTCTTAAACAAAACAAACCCTAATTCCCTTTCAAAGCCTTTTCTCACGGGGGAAAACTGTAACAACCATGCCCATTTTTAATAAAGTCATAATAATGAACATTTATTGCAAGCAGGTTGGGCTAGGTCCTGTGCTTGCATTATTTCACTTAATTCTCACAGTCTGAAGCAAGTCCTATTTTTATCCATACTTCACATGTGAGTAGTCTAAAGTACCGAGAGATTGAATACCTTGCCCTGGGTCATGCAGCTGGTGTGATGTAGAACCAGGACTCAAACCCATGTTTATCTGACTCTGAAGTCCAAGCTTTCAACCATATGCTCCACTCTCTGGAGGACGGGCAGAACCACCTTATAACATCACACACTCAATGAGGGGTAGAACAGCCCCGGGTACAGCTCTCAAGTACACCCCACTGTGTGTGATCTGGAGCACTGACTGATCCCTGGACTTCTCAGCACATACACTCTTGAACCCTGCCTTCCTCCTGGAATCACTGTTCAGTATCTTTGTAACAGCTGCTGTCTGCCTGGCCTCCCTCTCCTTATCATAACAGCTGCCAGGGATGACCACTTCCAGCCTGGGAGGAGGGGGCGGTCAAGAGGAGGGCCTTCCCAGCAAGATTGTGTCTCCTAAGATACTTGATCTTTAGCAGCGGCAGCTGCCAAGGACGCCTCACTTGTGAAGTCTAGACAAGGTCCCCGTGATGATCACTTCCCTTCTTGATCCCCATTCAGTAATGGAAAGTGTAGAGGCCTGAGCATTTTTTCGTCAGAACAAGAGCTCACACTCACACCTGTGCCCTCGGGTCACAGGGTTATGATACAAAGAACAGAAAGCCTTTCTAAGATTCCATAGGAGGCAGAGGCTCAGCCATCTGTCACAGCTGAAAGGGATATTTGGAAAAACCAAGTCGCTCAGCAGTAACTCAGACTTATCTTCTTGTATGAACAGATTCCTATAACATAAGTGGTAACATTACTGAATTTAAATTCTGTGGGCCCTTCCAGCACTTGGAAAGTAACATTGTTAATATTAAACAATAAAATATACTTGGTCTCTGGGAAGGCAATTTAAAATAGAGTGACAACTTCATGGCATTTTTTTCCTAGGAAAAATTTATAGTTTCCCAAACACATGTTTTATTTCACACACACACTTAGTTGTTTAATTACAGAAATATTTTTCATTTTGTAATAACCTTCTTTGGGTCTCAAATTCCTCACATTGATATGAGATAAACTGCAGTAAGAAATAGCCCAAAGCAATCATTTCAGACAGGCAGTATGTTTTTGGTTTCATTCTCTCTTAAAATATGTTTGTACAAGTGGAAGGAATTTTTCAATAAAGATACTTCGTATTTTCTGTGTATTGACTGGTCTTTTAAAGGCTCTACTGGTACTAGCATTTGGTGAGGCTGGAGATCAGGGTTAGCGTATCACTCTTACACACTCATAAACTTTAGTCGTCCATATCAGTTGTATGAATTGTATAAGCAAAAACATCCTTTGTGAATTTACAGTGAAAAGTCCAACCACTAAGAGGACCAGGGGTTTGATGTCATTTGCTACAGCTACGTTCCCTTCCAAATTGGATGCCCAACTTTATAAGCTGAATGAAGATCAGAAGTTTTCTTCCTAAATATAGAATTAAAATAAAAAGAACTGAGTAAAAGTCAATTAAGTCAAGCTCTGGTGACCTAACGTATCCTCTCCTACTCAAGACTTAGTGCCTTATCGATCAGAATACCCTTGGCAACCTGTCCAGGAGTTCTCTCCCCTAGACAGGGTTGGAGAAACCCTTACCACTGGTGCTATTTTTTCCTTGACTCCATGGAAACCAACCTGGTAGTCCCTTGGGATAACTTCTATGGTGTGACTTCTTTTACATTAACTACCTTTAGGATGGTTCTTTCTGGAGATACAGGGGAAATTAGAGGGCAATGTGCTAGGAACCATGGCCGACATAGAAATATATTAGACATGGATATTACTTGTAAGAAGCTTATCCAGTATGGGAGGTAATATATATGCTATATAAATATTGGCTCAAAGTGTCACTCATATTTTCTAGTTCTCTAGAGGGTAATAATAGGATTATAATAACCATCCCCAAATTATTTCTCTAGCCCTTTCCCCTCCTATCCTGCCGACGCCTTGGCTTCAGTTCCTTCTGAAGGTGTTGTGTTTCCCATGACTCTGTGCTGTTCTCTGGGCTACCACAGGACTCTCCTGTGTTCCTCTTCACCTGTATTTGCTTGCTGTGGTGGTGCCTATGATTATTGTTAACAACCAAGGAGCTGTTAAGTCACAGGTGTCTTGTAAAGATACTGCTCTCATCACAGCCCACCAATGGCAGTACAGAGGCTGCCAGTGACCGTGCCCAATGTGTGGAGTCTTCACTCGACCCCTCCCACAGTGCCACTGACCATGCTTAGACCTCCATTCCTTGTGGTGTGGTTGAACGTTCCAGAACCCACACCAGGGCCTGGACTGGAAAGCCAGCGCTGCCATTACCTACCTGCAAGGCTTTTAAGCATTTTCCTTCACTTCTGTAAGCCTCCGTATCTTTCCCAGTCTGTCAAGTGGGGGCTTGGTCATTCTGAGGGTTAAATGGAACGATGCAAGTGAAGTGTCTAGATGGTGCTGGAATATGATAGATACAAATAGAAGCTATTATTATGTATTTACTGTATCTTAATTTCCCCTGTCTCCTGGGCACTGTGCTATATGCCAGGTCTAAAAAAATGGAGAAGTTTCTGTATCTGAGAACCTACTGTCCAGTAATGGGAATCAGCATGTAAATAAATTACTATGATAAAGGACTACAGTTGCTCTGTTAGAATTATGGATTTCTCTTATTCTTATCATTTATTATCTAAGATAAAATATTATGTCCCAGGACAGAGGTACAGGTGATATGCTGTGGGAGTGAAGGGGACAGAATGTCCCTTTCTGGGTTCGGTGGTTAATGAGATGTACTGACTCTCGTCAGCATGATGTTTACCGTTTGTCTCTTTGGAGTTCTTGTTTCATCACAACATTTGTGTGAATGTGACCAAACCTGAAATAAATGGGATGATGTAGCATGCATGTAAGTGTTCAGACTTTATTTGATAAATTGACCAACATCTCATTTTCATTATATCAGAGAACCAGTTTTCATAATGGTTTCTTTATTTTGATGATATTTGCATCATCCACTTAATAGAAAAGTTATAACTGACATAGTACATTGGAGTAAAAGGAATCTCAAATTATGCTCCTGAATCTCATCACCATCTGGGAGCAGCCATTCATAAAAGATTAAATGTGAGGCAGGCCCATATCTGAATACATGTGTGTCAGTCTTTCCCATCTGTTTTAATTTTGCTTAAACTAATAACAGCTTTCTTTACCCACTTACTTGAATCTCTGCTGATTCTTTTAATGTTCATCAGCCAGAAATAGTCTATGGTGCTTAGCTAGTGTTTCAGAATCCCACCAAGATTAGCTTTAATTGAACCAGTAGGAAAAAAAAACAAACACTTTAAAGTTGCATATTTTATTGTCTGGGCTAGAATCACTAAAATGTTAACTGATGCTTAGAGCAGGAAATTTATCCCGTAATTTAACATTAAAAAATGGTGTTTGAGACGACTTCTATTTTGGTCTACACAGTTTTTGTAAGGACTAAGAGCAGTAAAGCAAAATACCTTACTGAAGCAGGATACTTTTCTGTTGCACACTTTTTTTGTATTCAAATCTGTTATCTCCTCTGTTCTCTTTTTCTGCGTTTTTAAATCATATTGCCAGGTCCCTCCACTTCTAAATTGCTCTCCAACCTAGCCCTAAATAAAACACCTCTTGCCCTTGGCAAATAAATTTACCTTGTACTGAAGCAAAAAGTAAATTAACATGATGATAATATAATCCAGGGTAATTTGGGAATATCATTTCAATGAAAATTATAGCTGATTAAAAGAGGTAACTGTTAAACTTAAGAATTGCTCTCAGAAGTCACCATGGAAACATGAGGCCAGTTTTATTGTTTTTTCTGGTAATACACAAAGAACTGTATGTGCTCAGCAAGTAGAATTGATCAAATGCAACACCTATGACCCTGAATATTTTACAGGGTTGACTACCTGTCACCATTTCAGTATGCCTGCTGTCACTTAATGCAATCAAGTGTTTTGCAGTGCAGAACTTCAGCGGAATTAGCTCTCAGATGAGTACTTTTGTTGATAGATATGTGGATAATGGATAGGGGACTGAATACATTTTAGATAGTGTAAAACCGAGGAGACCTCCTGTCTTTTTCTCTTCGATGCCAACTTATAGCGGTGATTAGGCCTCAGAGTTATATAAAGACTCTTTAATAATCAAAGCCTTTGTAGATCCTACTTTAATAACAAACTAATAAAGCCCTTGGAGGTGAAAGATTAAACTAACTGACATAAAATCTAGGCTTCTTTAATTTTCATTAAAATTATTTATTATTTCTTCTCATCTTGTATGGTATCCCGTCTCTGTTTATAAAGACCTTAATTTGCAGAACATAGGGCAACAGCAATTTAATGCTGGGAAGAAAAACAAAACAAAAAGATTCACTTTCTAAATGTAGAGAGAACATCAGTCTGAATCCCCCAATTTTACCCTGATAACTTTAACACATATTGATTTAAATATTTGGTGACTTTGTGGACCTGCAATGTCACTGGTGGGATAAAGGAGTAGATGATTATTAGTATGTGCAGTAGCTGCGATCCCCAAAGATTTTTCCAGATAGTATTTAAAAAAGAAAACATTTTTTTTTTTTTTTACTGTTGGAATGAAAAACTATACTGTTACCTACAGTGGCACCATCTGGTGGTTTTATTTTTATTTACTAAGGACATGTAATGTAACAGATATTGCTCACTATAAAGTAGACCGAGCTCCATCTTGATGGACTTAGCATATATTGTCAGCTGGTAAGAATGCAGGAACTAAATGAATGCACTGCTCTGTTGGAAATATGTGCTTCTTATAAGACTCTTTGTCTCGTCCCAACCCCCAGACATGCCTCACTTTTAGATATGTAAATAAAGATTATCTAATAAATGCCCTTACTTTTACCTTATATAATGTTTATATTTTAAAAATCACTTGCTTTTCTTTCTTCTTTATTATTATTAATTTGAGAAAGAGAGGAAGGGAAAGAGAAAGAGAGGGAAACATGATATAAGAGAGAAACATCAATCAGTTGCCTCCCATATGTGTGCCGACCAGGGGTCAAACCCACAACGTGGGTATGTGCCCTGACCGGGAATCGTACCCACTGCTTTAGGTGTCTGGGATGATGCTCCAACCAACTGAGCCACACTGGCCAGGACCTCACTTGTTTTTATATATTGCAATAACAACAAATAGAAAATGAAAATTTAAAAAGATACTACTTGCCCTGGCCGGTTTGGCTCAGCAGTTAGAGCATCGGACTGCGGACCAGAGAGTCCCGGGTTCGGTTCCCGCTAAGGGCATGTGCCTTGGTTGCAGTTTGTCCCTGGCCCTGGTTGGGGTCATGTGGGTGGCAACCACTCGATGTGTCTCTCTCACATTGATGTTTCTCTCTCTCTCTACCTCCCTCTCTCCCTCCCACTCTATCTGAAGATAAATGCAAAAAAATAAAAATAAAAAATAAAATAAAAAGATACTACTTAACAAAAATTACAATTTTCAATAGCATAAATAAAATTAACTGCCCATACCATAGAACTACAATATATTTTGAGAAAAATTAACTGTGCTTCAATAAGTAGAGAAAGATATTATTTCTATTGATTAGAAGACTCAAAAATTTTAAAATAATAACTCTTCCTACACTGATATAGACTCATCAAAATCCCTATAGGTTTTTCTATATATGTGTAAATTGAAAAGCTGACTTTAAATGTTATCTGAATGCAAAGGGCAAAGAATATACAAGGCAGTCTTAAAAAAGAAAAACTTGGGGTCTTACACTTCCAGATATCAAAATCTATTACAAAGCTATAGTAATGAAAATAGTATGGTATAAGAGCGAAGGTAGTTAAACTAACCAATGAGACAGAATGTGTAGTTGAAAAATAGATCCACACATATGTGGTTTCTTGGATTGTAATTAAGGTGGCAGAGCAGTTCAGTAGGGGGGAAGAGGGTCTTTTCACCAAGTGGTCTTAGGTTAATTGAATATGTATATGGGAATAATGAACTTATCTTTTGCCATATACAAAGCTTAATTCAAGATGGACTGCAGATTTATATGTGAAAGTTACAACAATAAAGCTTTTAGAAGAAAGCATAAGAAAATATCTTAATGACTCAGAAGAAAATATTTCTTAATTAAGATGCAAAAAAATAAGGCCCTGGCTGGGGTGGATCAGTTGATTGGAGCATTATCTCGTACATCAAAAGGTTGCATGTTTGACTGCCCATAAGGGCACATACCTAGTTTGTGGGTTAGATCCCCAGTTGGAGCATACATGGGAGACAATTGATCAATATTTCTCTCTCACATTGATGTTTCTCTTTCTATCTCTCCCTAAAATGAATAAAAACATACCCTTGGATGAGGATTTAAAAAAATAAAGATGCAAAATAATAATAAACCAAAAAGAAAAACACCAATATATTGGACTATATTAACATTAAAAGTTTTGTTCTTTAAAAGACACAATTAAGAGAGTACAAAGGCAAGTTTAAGAGTGCAGTACATCCCTAAGGCAATAGAAACAAAGGAGAAAATGAACACATGGGACTACATCAAACTAAAAAGCTTCTGCACAGCAAAAGAAACAACCACCAAAATGGAAAGGCAGTCCACTGTATGGGAGAGCATAATTGCCAATGATACATCAGATAAGGGGGTAATTTCCAAAATATATAGAGTGCTCATACAGCTCAACAAAAGGAAGACAAAGAACCCAATTAAAAAATGGGCAGAGGAGCTAAATAGACACCTCTCCAAACACGACATACAAATGGCCAAGAGACATATGAAGAAATGCTCAACATCACTAATCATCAGAGAGATGCAAATTAAAACAACAATGAGGTATCACCTCACACCTGTCAGAATGGCTGCCATCAACAAATCATCAAATAACAAGTGTTGGCGAGGGTGTGGAGAAAAGGGGACTCTAGTACACTGCTGGTGGGAATGCAGACTGCTGCAGCCACTATGGAAACCACTATGGTGTTACCTCAAAAAATTAAAAATTGAACTTCCATTTGACCCAGTGATCCCGCTTCTAGGAATATACCCTAAGAAGCCTGAAACACCAATCAGAAATATGTACCCCCATATTTGTAGCAGCACTATTTACAATAGCTAAGATTTGGAAACAGCCCAAATGTCCATCAGTAGACGAATGGATAAAAAAAACCGTGGTACATACACACAATGGAGTACTATGCAGCTTTAAGAAAGAAAGATCTCTTATCCTTTGAGACGACATGGAGGGACCTGGAAAGTATTATCCTAAGCGAAACAAGCCAAACAGAGAAAGACAAGTATCATATGATCTCATTTATTTGTGGAATATAATGAACATAACAGTCTGAGGAATGGGGTAGTCCCAGAGACGTGGAAGTGGGGTACAAACTGACAATCCCCAGAAGGGGTGGGGGAGATAAACCACAGAACTTATATGCATGTATGCATGAACAATAGACATGGACAACAAAGCTGGGGACAGTGTGGGGAGGTAGGGGCAGGGGGAATCAGTGGAGGGGAAAGGAGAAACATCTGTAACAAAAATAAATTAATTTTAAAAAAAGAGAGACAAAAAAAAAGAGTGCAATACATCTGTATAAAAGGGGTTCATATCCAGAATTTATAAAGAATTCTTATAGAATATAAAAGAAACCTTAAAAACCAATAAGTGGTTGGCGGGGGGGGTGCCTTCATTTTGAAAGAAATCTTCACTGATTATAGAGTGCTATATTGACAACATTTTTATTTTAGTACTTTAATAATGTCACTCTACAATCTTTTGGCTTGCATAATTTCTGGTGAGAAATCTGCTGTAATTCTTTGTTCCTCTGAATGTAGTGTTTCTTTTTTCCTCTGGTTGTTTTCAAGATATTCTCTTTATCTATGGGATAATAGTAGTTCAGCTAGCATATACGTAGGTGTGTTTCTCTGCTTCCTCCCCACTTTGGTATTTATTCTGCTTGAAGTTTCTGGATCTCTTTTTGATTTTGGAAAATTCTTCAAATATTTGGTGTCTCAGTCTCTCTTTATCTTCTAGGACTCCAATTACATATATGTTAGACTGTTTGATGTAGCCTCATAGCTCTTGCTATTTTGTGTTTTTCTTTAACTCTTTTTTTCTCTGTGTTTCCATTTGGGTCTTTTCTGTTAATCTGTCTTCAAGTTAACTGATTCTTTCTTCCACAGTATTCAGTTTACCAATGAATCTGTTGAAGGAATTCTTTATCTCTGATAATCATGATTTTTTCTAGTATTTCCATTTAACTCTTTTTGTTAGTTCTCTGCTGAAATTCCCCATTTGTTCATACATATTTTATATCTTTTCCACTTTAACACGTTAATCTTAGGTATTTTAAAGTCCATGCCTGATAATTCCACCATAGGGATCATCTTTGAATCATTTTGTATTACTTTACCTCTTGACTATATGTTGGTTTTTTTCTTGCTTTTTTGTATCTTTCATAATTTTTTTTTTTTATCCTCACCCGAGGACATTTTTCCATTTTTTGTTCAGATAGAGTGGGAGGGAGAGAGAAGAAGAGAGAGAGAGAAACATCGATGTGAAGGGACACATCGAGTAGCTGCCACCCGCACGACCTACCAGGGCCAGGGACAAACTGCAACCGAGGTACATGCCCTTAGCGGGAACCAAACCTGGGTCTCTCTGGACCGCAGGCCGACGCTCCAACCGCTGAGCCAAACCGGCCAGGGCCATAATTTTTGAATTAATGACTGGTGTTGAGTGTGGAAGAATAGTAGAGACTGAGGTAAACAATAGTCACAGCTGGAAATGGGTAGGCCTCTTTCTCAGTGTAGGCATGTATCAGTCTAACGGGAGCTGAGCAGGGCTTGAGTTCTGTTGTTGCCATGGTTTTCTTAGTACACCAGCGGCTTCAAGTTCCTCTGGAAAGGACTGCTGTTACCTTGGTCTTAACGTGGAAGCTGAGGTGCCAAAATGTTTTTCTCGGCGTTCCTGCTGCACTCTCAGCTTTCGGCGGTCCCTGCATCCCTACTCCACAGAGGTGGCTCTTTCTCGGGCTCTTGCTTCCTTCTCCGCAGTACATTGTCGTTGCTTGCTTCTTGATGCTACGCTTATTGTGGGGGCTCTGAGAAGGATTTCTCAGTTGTTGGTAATGTGTGTCGTGGTCTGTGTGCTGATTACATAGAATTCTTGCTGCTGGAATGATTCCTCTGGGTCAAGATATTGTGTATGAATTAAGCTAAAGTAATTGCCTAGAAGGAAACAAAAGACACTCCCTGCTGGTGTCTTAGCTCGTAGAGAGCAAAGCCCTGAGAGAATGAGAGATAGGGCAGGTAGATTTTGTTCTATGAGGGAGACTTGAGCAGCCAGAGGCCAGCATTGGAGCACTTAGTACTCTACCGTTTTCCCAGGTCTATCTACCTCAGGTGATGACACCTGGGACCATATGTTTTTCATATTCTATGGCCTCAAAACATCTATCACTATATTCTGAAGGTATTCTGTAATTAGTGCTTCAACCAAAGAGTTACTGAGACCCTTATTTTAAAAATACCTCTGTACTCATCAGCAAACTGTCAGAAATCAAACAGGAATTTCCCAGTGTTAACAGCATAGAACTGGAAGTAAATAGCGGACAAGATCAGTTACCTGCTGCCAGAATCACTGCCCACAACTTATTTCTCACGATTGACATGTCAAGACAGCCTCGCTATGACTAAGTGGTAGATACAGGGATTGTCTTCATTTTGTACTCACACAGGAATTTTATTATCTTGTGCTTAATTATCCAGACTTTAATTTTAAAAGGATGTGTTTCTTTACTTTTTTTTTTTAATTTTAGAGAGAGAGGAAAGGAGAGGGAGAGAGACAGAAACATCGATGAGAGAGAATATCAATTGGCTGCCTCCTGCATGCCCCCCTCTGGGGATTTGGCCCACAACCTGGCATGTGTCCTGACCGGGAATTGAACTGGCAACCTCCTGGTGCATGGGTCGATGCTCAACCACTGAGCCACAGTGGCCGGGCAGGATGTGTTTCTTTTTAATGGTAACACCTATTAATGTTTTATGTTGCTTTGTTTTTGAACCTGAAATATTTGCTGGGTTTTCTTTTAGATAGACTTGTCAACTCTTGCTTTGATATGCATAAGGTCAGTCATTTGAGTTTTCTTAGGATCATAGCAAAAATAAACATTTTCTCTCAATTCTTTGTTCACCATGAATTCTAGGTAAATATATGTATCTCATATATTGTAGGAATTTTTTCTGCTTCACTTAGGCCAACATCAGATACCTTTTATTATCAACCTGTCAAAAAATTTTGTTGACTGTATACATTGCATACAACTTTAGACATTGATCTTCAACATATTATATTTCAGATTCTTTTCAAGATTTGAGCCTTATATCTTTAATATTTCCCATAACTGGCCTGGTTGTGACCTGATACTTATTCTCTACCTTCTTCCTTTTCTTCTAACTGTACATTGCCAGAATATAAGTATGTGTATACTATGGAAAATATTTGAGGAGTCTTTTGATAAACTAGTTCTTGAGTAACATGTTAATATGTTACTCATTAGCATTATGTTATACAGCCTGCTCTATAAGTAGGTAGTACTGAGTGAGATTTTGATCTGATTAGTATCTATTACTGGTTATTTACACTTTTCCAGTGTAAGTACTCGATATCAGTATTTAAAAGATAACAGTATAGGTAGAACTGGATTATAATTAGGGAATGAAAAAGAAAGAAGGCGTATAACTTCCCTATGTCAGGCTTTTTCTGATTGTAAAAATAATATGTACTGAATTATAGAAATTTAGAAACATCATAGAAATATAAAAAGAACCCTGAGTGTAGCTCAGTGGTTGTATCATCAGCCCATGCATCAAAGGGTTGCAGGTTCGATTCCTGGTCAAAGGCATATACCTGGGTTGCAGGTTCCATCCCTGGCCCCAGTTGGGGTGCATACAGGAGGCAACCAATTGCTGTCTCTCTCACATCGATGTCTCTGTCTCTCTCTTTCTCTCTTTTTCATTTACTCTCTTGCCTCCTCCCTCCCACTCTCTTTAAAAATCAATGAAAAAAAATATGCTCAGGTGAGGATTAACCAAAAAAGAAATGTACAAAGAAAATTGAAATCTCCTAAACCCCCATCCACAGATAACCTTTGTTTAACTTTTGATCTATTTCCTTCCAGTCTTTTTTCCAGTGTGTCTGCAGATACATGCATGGGTGTGTGTTTGTGTGTCAGAGTAGGTTTTTAACAATCTCAAGGCCTTCAAAACAATAATAACAACAAAATAGGAAATAGTTTTAAAAAAGGAATTAATTTAGGTTCTTAAGAACCCAAGAGTAGGGCAGACGGGCATCAATTAAATTTTAACTTCAGCACAAAGACTATTTTATTTAGAATTTGGCTAAGGAGACAAATTGGGTCCATCTGGTTTAATCCGCCTCTGCCAGCTGAGCCGACAGCTCACCTTCTCTCCAGTCTTCACTTCCTGTGCTGTTTGGCAGAGCGGTGCCCACCCTGGCATGATCACCAAAACAAATGAATGCTTTTCAAGTCTGCTTATCATTAATAACTCCCGACAGGATATGAGTCTTCTGTAGGTTTGGAATCCTGCCTAATTTTCTCTAAGATAAGTAATTAGATGCTGAGGAACGATAAGGCTCATTCCTCTGAGAATCTGCCAAACAGCCTGTATCTGAAATGTGGGCAAAACGATTAAAATCTGAAAATGGCGGGAGGTTTCTTCATGTGTCATGGCATGGAACATATTATTCTTCCCCATCCCCTAAGCCCAACACTTCCCAGAACAAGAAAATAGTAAAAATGGATTAAAAAATGTATATACCTTAAGTCATTTAGATGGTTTAGTTAACATCTGTTTTCTATTTTATTCTTCGTTCAACTCACAACAAATTTTCTATGCGGTCAAATGAAATGTGAAGGATGGGTTTCTCACCAAGCTGAGGATATTATCATGTTGATGATTACACTTTTCTCTGGAATTTGGTCTTTATACCAGTGGAATCATGTTTACTAAACCCCTTCATAAAAGTATATTGGGACATTTCTATCACAGGGCTTCTCTTTGGTAGTTTCTATATTAGGAAAATCTACGTCAGAGCTGTCTACTGCCGGTGATGACCCTTTCCAAAGGGCCAGAGGGAGTACTTTCCTTTTATCTACTTTTATTTCATTTCCGAGCAGGATTTCTCAATCTTGGCACTATTGATATTTTGAACAAGGTGATTCTTCCTCATGGGGGACTCTCTTGTACATTGTACAATGATTAGTAGCTTCATTGGTCTCTATTCACCAGGAACTAGTAGCAGCCAATCCCTCCCACCCCAAGTTTTGACAATCAGAAAGCTCCAGACATTGCCAGATGTCTCCTGGAGGTTATGGTCGCCCTTGTTGAGAACCTCTGGCCTACAGAATAGTACTCACATCTCAGTAGTGACAGCATAATAAAGTAAACCTTTACTTATTGGTGAGTTGTAACTGGGATCCCAGGCTAGTACTGTTTATTCGTCTCTTCTACAGAGTTGCTATTAAATAATCCAGAAGGCACAAGTAGAGAGCAGTTGATGGAACACATATTCTGATTTAACCAAGTTAGTTCCTCCTAGTAGCTAGGTTTGGTAGAAGCTTCCAGTTTTAAAAAGGTTAGATCTTACTGTTTGGGAGTCATCAGCACTTTAAAGATAAGAAAAGGAGGCAGATGAGTAATTTCACACGGAGAGCTATTCATCCCAGGGGCTTGGTTCCGCTTCTGAAAGTGCCATGCTCTCTCTCAGAGCCCATACACAGCAGGAATAACCAAGGTTTACTTATACAACTTTCATTAGGCAAGAACCTTAAAAAAATAACCTGGTGGCTTGCCAACAGAAGGAGGCTCAAATTTAATTGACCTAAAGTAACTATAGTCCGGCTGGTGTGGCTCAGTGGTTGAGCATTGACCCATGCACCTAGAGGTCACCAGTTTGATTCCCGGTCAGGGTACATGCCCAGGCTGTGGGCCCGATCCCCAGTGGGGGGCATGCAGGAGGCGGCCAGTAGATGTTCTCTCTCATCAATGTTTCTATCTCTCTCTCCCATTCCCTTCCCCCCTCTCTCTAAAATCAATAAAGAAGAAAAAATGTAAGTAACTATAACTATTTAGAGAGAAAAGTTTAACGCAAAAAAAGGATATTGCAAATTTGGGGTGAGGGAAAAGTAGAATGCTTTGTTATTGATGGTCAAGGGGTACCCTGGCCAAGATAGAGAGGCCACTGGATTAGTTTAGAAGGAAGAATAGTATATGTTAAAATAGAAGTACTTTGGGAATCTTCTTTCTTTCTTTGATTAAATCACTGTTAAGGTCAGATTCTTAAGATAAGAAATCAGAAAGGCATGTGATTATCTTAAGACATATATAAGGCATGATAAATTTAAGACCTGATTGACATAAAAATATAAAAGTTAAATAAGCAATGAAATGTTCCCTTAGCAGCACAGAACTTAACATTAGAGTCTGGTTGTGTGGATGTTATGGAGGATAAAACAAGAATGTCTTGCTACCATGCACATATTTAGAAATCCTCAGTTACCCTCCATAGTGATGTCCCATGAACTGGTAAAGGTTATAGAAAATACTTTGCACATAAATTATTAGATGATGACAAATCTTTGTGATTAGATACATGAAAAGAAAAAGGTCTATTTAGAAAAACATAATATAAAAAATAATTTTACAATTTTCAGGAAATCTGTAAAAAATACTCACCAGATAGCTAATGGTAAGGTTTAAGATTTAAGTTCTTAAAGGACTGGCAAAAGCTATTTTAACAAAGACATTGTGAATTTGTTCGTTTTTTTCCTCTGAGAATCGGATCTGTTTAGTTCCAGAGGGCATATGCTGTAGTCATTTTTTTTTAATGTTTAAATCACTTATTCAATGTCGATTGTAATTGAAAACAAACATTTGTTTTAATTCACTGAAGTCACTCTTAAATCCTTGCCTCTTACCCTCTTAGCGTCCCCTTCGGGTCCCTTTTCAAAAAGATCCTTCTCTGCTAAATTCCTATGAAGCATGCTGAGCCTCACTCATCACTACAAACATTGTAGCACTAGTCTTCTAAAATGAGAGTCTTTCCTCATTAATTTGTAGTGGTTATTATTAAATAAACAACCCGTTTAATTACTCAAGTGATCATTCTGAGCCCAATGTGTGTATTTTCCAAGAACAGTTAAGGCTAAATTGTAATATCTTAGTAGACTGTTAGATGCCATAGTATTTTGTGTTCACTTATGTTTGTAGAGGATTGCATTTTGGTTATCATCTTAAACTAGAAATTTAGATACTTTATTTACCAACTGGAGATAAATGTTTAAAGAAAATCTTAGTAGTCTTCTAGAGACAGTTATTCATAGATAGCTATAAATACTTCTCTCTTTTTTTTAAAGAAAGACTTTATATTTCTTTCTTTCTTGCAAGTTGAAATTCATTTTTGTTAAACTAGTGGAAAAAAACAGGTTTTGTTTGTTTTAGTTGAAACATGAATCAATTTATATTTTATTTCACGTATTAAGGGTGCGCACAGTAAAGCTTTGAAAAGTTGTCACAGTACATGATTCATTTTAGAAAATATGCTTCTTAGTAGAAAAAGAACTTAAAGGAATGTACACTACTGCAGCTGGGCATGAAAGAACAGCTGGAAATACCCACGGAGCTATTTTTAGTGGAGAGACAAGTTTCCTGCCCCCTTGGAGGGTTCAGTAACCAGCTCCTTGGAGAATGGCTGCTTTGATGAGCCTTGCAAATATAAACTCAGAGATAGGGCTGAAGAGTGTTGGAAATGATAAACTGATACCAGCAAAGTGTATCTTCAAGCTCCATACCTCAAGCTACCTCCACTATTTATTTAAATTACCAAAAAGATTTTGCCAACTATAACTCAAAAGCCTTAGTATTCTATGTTTTGCAATTTATCATCAGGATACCATCATGAATATTGATAAGACTCAGCCACACAAATATTCATAGGTGTTAATATCAATAACAATAGTACTTAGAAGGAGATAACCTCAAAGTTAAAAAATAGGGAAGAAAGTTAAATTATTGAAACATTATTACACCCATTTATTGGAATGCTGCATAGTCATTAAAGTGACATTGCAAAAGAATATTCAATGTTCCCTGGCTGGTTTGGCTCAGCGGTTAGAGCATCGGCCTGCGGTCCAGAGAGACCCGGGTTCGGTTCCCGCTAAGGGCACGTACCTCGGTTGCAGTTTGTCCCTGGCCCTGGTTGGGTCGTGCGGGTGGCAGCCACTCGATGTGTCCCTTTCACGTCAATGTTTTTCTCTCTCTCTCTCCCTCTCTCTTCCTCCCCACTCTGTCTGAACAAAAAATGGAAAAATGTCCTCCAGTGAGGATAAAAAAAAAAAAGAATATTCAATGTATGCAAAAATATTCACTACATATTAAGCACAAAAAATGTTATAATATAATACAAACATTATGATTTATGTGTGTTTATGAGCTGTTGTTTGCCTAGGAGAATACATACTAAAATGTTAACTGGTTATACCTGGCTGTTCCATTATGGATTAGAGTCCACATTATTTTTTCTTTCTTTTTTTTGCCTGTATTTTAAAGAGTAGTTTACAATCCTTCCTGCCTGCCTGCCTGCCTGCCTGCCTGCCTGCCTTGCCCGGCCAGTGTTGCCCAGTGCTTGACCATCAACCCATGTACCAAGAGGTCACCAGTTTGATTCCTGGTCAGGGCACATGCCCAGGTTGTGGGCTAAATCCCCAGTGGGGGGGAGGGTATGCAGGAGGCGGCCAATTGATGTTCTCGCTCATCAACATTTCTCTCTCTTTCTTCCTATCCCTTTCTCTCTCTTGAAAAATAAACAAAGAAAAAAATTACTGCATAAAAACAAATTTATCTCTGGGCCAAATACAGTTCTAGTCAGGCAGTATGTTAAATAATGCATGCATTCCTGAATATTTGTTATTTAGAAGTTATATTTTAAAAGTCAAGGGGAAAAAAGTTGCCAGAACTTAGAAGTTCATTTTAAAGGAAAATTAAGTTCATCAGAGTGACCAGCAATGTTTAGAAGAGTAAGCTTCCGAGCCTATAGTTAGAGGAGAAATACCACGCAGCTGGACCTGCACCTCTCTCTCCCTTCCTTACTGCTTCTAGGCTGCCTGCCAGGGAGGGGAACACAGAGGGGGGAATAAGCACAACGCTTACAGGAAGAATTATCTCAGAATTCTGGAGAAGGATTTAGATTGCAGTAATCTGACCTCATTATTGTAGCAGAGAAAACACAGTGTACAACTTCTTTACTGCACTTCAGGAAGGAAAGTTCAATGAAGACAGAATTATTAGCATGTAGAAAGGATGCAAAGAAGAGCACCCGTCTATTCAGCAGGATAAAGAGAAGATGGTGTGAAAACAACCCAGGATCAGCTTGTATAGCTTCACTGACCAAGTTGCTGTGCCTTCCTATTGCCTGACTGGAAAAGCAGAAAAGAAAAAGAAAACAGAAAAAAAAAATCCAAGTTATGATTTAAGCTGGGCAGCTATTTGTGGAATTATCAGAACCTTTGATAATTTTTGGCACTTTAATAAAATCCTTCATTAATATTTAATTTTAGTAACGTTGAGTTAGTCTTTCCAAGCCTGCACTCTCCCTGAGCTCAAACTTGGAGACTTTCTTTCAACGCTGTTTCAGCAAATACATGCAGAAATTAAGCTATATTTGAAATTATTTTTGCTTAGATATAAAACTTCTTTTTTATACCTTTTTGTATGGCATAGCTAGGAATTTGTATAAACTATTTAAAAATCAGTGGCTTACTTTAATACTTTAAAACCAGGCGAAATCTCAGTCTGTGCTTTGGGATGTTTGGTCTGTCATTTTTCAGACATATACTTAAAAATTGATCATCATAAATAAATGCAAAGCACCCTCCTAAAAAAAAACATTTGTTATGAGTCAGACTTTAAAGCTAGAATATGCAATTGGAAGCTGTAGAAGTTGGTGTGCAGTTCAGCACTTACTGTGTTTATCAACCATTCAGGCAATTTCACAATAATTTGGTATTTAAGAAAAATTCTGAAAAAAACATACTTTTCTACTGTAATATCATATAAAGAAATGTCCCCCAAATTTTTATGCAGTTATTTTATTGCCATTTTTATTAATTAATGAGTAAAATTCCAAAGTCTAAAGTGAGTAAACAAAAAGAAACTATCCTGCAGGTTTTGATTTTGTTCTTTTCAGATATGTTTTCTTGATTTTAATCTTTTGATCGCTAATCCCTTGATTTAAGAAAATAAAAGCCCTGGCTGGGTAGCTCAGTTGGTTAGAGCATTGTCCGGATACACCAAAGTTTAGGGTTCCATACCTGGTCAGGGCACATATAAGAATCAACCAATGAATGCATAAATAAGAACAACAAATGATGTTTCTCTCTCTCTCTCTTTCTCTGTCTCTCCCTCTTTCCCTCCATCCTTCCCTTCCTCTCTCTCTCTAAAATCAATAAATAAAAAATTAAGAGTTTAACCCAGCAATCCCATTTCTGGGACTATATCCTAAGAATCCCAAAATACCATCAGAAGGAATATATGCACCCCTATGCTCATAGAAGCATTATTTACATAAGCCAAGCTCTGGAGACAGCCCAAGCGCCCATCAGTAGATAAATAGATTTAAAAAGCTGTGGTACATTTACACAAGGGAATACTATACAGCCGTAAAAAAAGATCTCTTACTCTTTGTGACAGCATGTTTGGACCTGGAGATTATTATGCTAAGCGAAATAAGCCAGTCAGAGAAAGACAAATATCACATGATCTCACTTACATGTGGAATCTAATGAACAAAATAAACTGATGAACAAAATAGGACCAGAGGCATGAATACATGGAACAGACTGACAGATCTCAGAGCAGAAGAGGGTTAGGGGGGACTGGAAGAGATTAACCAAAGAACATATATGCATAGCCCATGGACACAGACAGTAATGGGGTAAAGGCCTGGGTGTTGGCAAGGGCTGGGCGGAGGGGGGCCAGAGGGGGTGATGAGGGACATCTGTAATAGTGTCAACAATAAAAAAAATTAAGAAAATAGAAATAAAAAGTAAAAAACTGAAATCACACTTCTATTACAATTACTTTTATTTTTGGCACTAGAATTTGTAACCAGATCATTCTTATGTAACTCTCAGCAATCTAATCTTGAAATTAGTGCTTTTAGTCTCTAATATATTCCTAACTAATGCACACACTAAATTAGAGGATAAACGATACGACGTGTGTCCTCAGAGGGGACAAAAGACAGTCTAAACTTGGCGACTGCGCTTCAGCGAAGCGGAGGAAGGAGGTGGTGCGCCGTCAGTTTCCAATCTGTTTCCAGCTCCCAGCGCAGGACCGATTCTCCACGTGGAACTGGATCCTTTTCAGCTGCCTTTCAGTGGCACACGAACACCTCTGAAATCCTACATTGTAAAAAATTAAAACAGAACTGCCTTTAAATGAGATTTCCCCCTAGTTTTTAGAGAGCCATGGGAAGTATTTTTAAATGGGACCCTTTCGGAGGGAAGCCTCGTTAAAGCTGGAGCAGTCATTCTGACAGGTGATCGGGAGCAAGGAGGAAAACGACAGGAGTGTAGACTTCGGTTAAATTGCTCTTCTGAGTGACACGGACACACCATTGTAAGGTTTTCTTTCATTAATAGGAATGAGGTAGTAGAATCAGTGCACGGGTGATATGAAACTTAATTTTAGTCAAGGGCTGCACCCGTCCTCTCCAAGCCCACGTGGAGCTGTCAGCAAGCGGGGCCAGTGAGAACTCCCAGAGCCTTGGGATGTGCTTTGTTCCATCAGACACCCGCCTCTCCTCTCGCAACTGCCGTTCAAAGAGCTAATTAACACCTAGAAGGACAAGAGAAACAACAGATGGGAAAGGGGCCACAGACACCCCCAAACTGGTGAAAGAGCCTCTGAACACCAAGGGTGCGATGCCTCCGTGTGCATCCTGGTGGCCTACCTGTCCGAAATGTCGTTTGCTTTAAATGCTGGACACTGTCCCCTGAAGAGACTTCAGTCCTGCCATCAGCTGAACATGACTAACCTGTAGAATTGCTGGGTTTGAAACTGAAAGGGAGAGTCAGTGGTTTAGGAAGTGATTGTCAAACTAATTAAAACCCGTGAGTTATCCAAGGCTTATGATGCAAATTCTGCAGATTCCATTTAGTGTTGTGGGGGGGAGGAAGCAGGATGCCTTTGCCCCCCCCCCCCAGGGGAAGTTATTTATATATGTGCCCTGGAGGCTGGAAAGTATTGTTTTGTTCATGTGTTTCTTTTTTATTTATTTGTGTGCTTGTTTGTTTTGGATGTGGAGGGGGAAGCTGTGGAATGGGAGGATGAAATTGGAAGAAACAGGAATTAAGTCCTATGGACAGTATGTTTCTTTCTTTCCCAAGAACGCTGGCTGCTTGGGAAGGAAGGGTTGATAGTTCCTGTTCAATAACAGCAAAAGGACAAGATCAAGGAGTCTGCCTGGGGTGGGTGGATGGCCTAACACCCCATGGAAAGTGAATCCAGGAGGGCTAGATTTGCCCAACTGCCGCCTGCATACTGGCTCCCAGCAACCCCCGCCGATGAGGAGAGGCACAATCATAGGGTAGAGTGGGACTAAGGTGAGTCTACCGTGGAAAGACCCGTGGAGGAAACCATTTCTTAAGTTCACACACACACACGGAGGCTTTGGAGTATCATGGTTGTATCACATTACTTTGTATTACTTTATCTTTTCAAAATCTGAAAACATTTTTCTGTTTTCTGCACCAATAAAATAACTGTGGCATAACAGTCATTTTACATAAATGAAAACATGACTTAATGAGATGAAATTTTATGAGCTTTGAGAGAAACAGTTCTTTGAATTATCTTACGTAGCCTAAATGAAATCACGGCGCTCTTGCGCTGTCATAAATGATCTGTGCTTTCTTGTGTATTTCATTTTCTTCTGCAGTGAGATTTATTTTTGAAGTAAGGTGAGATGGGGGAGGGGAGAGGGGCTGTAGGTGATCTGAGATTTAAGTCCTATGGGCATCTGGCTGGGGTGAGGTTGCCTTCAGTTCTGCTAAGGGGTCTAAATAGGGAAGGGGGCCAGAAAAGGAGAAGAGAGGGCACCCTGTGCGATCCCCCTGAAGCGTGCTGAATGAAATGTGCACTCTAAGGCAAAGCTCTTCTCTTAGAGTGGAGTCAAGAAGCGGCACGATGCTGGTATCTGGCAGCTCCTATTGGTTCCTGGGAGAAAAGTGAGCAGGTGCAAACCGTAAGGCCTTCAACCCATATGAAAAGTTCTTGGCCATTACTGTGATTCTCTGCATAAAGTAGACACTTGAAGGAGGGAGGATAGCCCATGATTCCTCAGTCTCAGAGCCTGAGAAGAGTTAGTTCCCTGGAAATCAGTGGGATTGATTTTCTCGTCTTGGGATAGCATAGCTCTGTGCCCGATACCTGCACAAGTCCCTTTGGAAAGAGAAGAAAGCACCTTCTCAAGTTCTCAACGTTCCTGTGAAAAGAGTCAACTGTGGAACAAGAGTGAGGGGAGGAGACTGTCATGGGCATTTCCAAAGGATATTAAGACTTTTGAGGGCTTGCATTAGTTGGAGCTGATGGGTGATGTCAAAGTATATACTTCTCAAAACATTTGAACAAGACTCTCATACAAAGAGAGGAGAAATGTGTGTTAAGATTGTTTTAAGTAATGATGGACTTCATAATATACAAAACCTTATTCAAGGAGCTTTTGAGGTACAGAGTGTTTATAAGCACTTTAATGAAGTAATATTCAATAAGATTGCTAGGTTAGATACAAAACTGGTTAACATCCTAAAGGGCAAGAATCTGTAACCTCTGGGCTTATCTTTTCTACCACACAGAAATAATGTGGATCTCTACTGGGAGCAAATCTACAAGTTAACATGTAAATTCATAGCATCTGAGTCCTTCATTAAAATTATACTAAAGAAGTAATCCTTGAGTGGCATCATTAAAACAATGCCTCAAGACATGGAAGTGGGGTACGGACTGACAATTCCCAGAAGAGTGGGTGGTGGGGGAGAGATAGACCACAGAACTTATATGCATGTATGCATGAACAATGGACATGGGGAGGGGGGAATCGGTGGGGGGATAAGGAGAAACATCTATAACAAAAATAAATTAATTAATTTTTAAAAATTGCCTCAGTATGATTTTAAAAGGACACTGGTTGATTAACGCAGACCTTTTCTTTTGTCTTCTTCTCCCCTACCTCTTCACACACACACACACACACACACACACACCATGATTAGCACAACACACACACGTACACGCACATGTAATACAGGGATCCAAAGAGAAAAACAGAATAAAAGAGAATTGGATGACTCTTCTACTGATAGAATACACCAGTATGTTGAACTCACTGCTGATTTAGGAGGGAGAAATTAACTCTTGAATTACTCTGAAAAAATCAGGAGGTAGATAGGTGTGGTCAAGGCTAATTCCTTTACTATGTCAAGGAAATAGCCAAAGTTCTTTTTGTTGTTGTTGTACTGAAATTTCCTTGCAACAATTGTTGCCAGATCCAAGAGGACCTGCAGCACTCACATCACATCCTTAGTGGATATATTAAGGGTCCCCAAGGCATAGTTTGCTGGTATCAGCCACCAAAGTATACTTTGTATTTGGACTTTGCTGATGGCTACAGCCTGTTTGTGTTCCCTCAGAGATTGTCATAGGGACCCTTTTCAGCTATCTCTCTGTTTTATCCTGTTTCCAAGATATGAACATTCCTTCCCTCTTCTGGTTCACCACCCACACGAAAGAATGAAACCAAATTCAGTGTCCCCTCCATAATCAGTTTCGGCTTTCTTTAGCCTTGATCAGTCCTTGTGTTTTCAGTAACCATGGCGCCTTAACCCCAAAGATGATGGCTTATTTCTTCTGAGTTCATCCTAATACTCTTCCTCAGCTGGAATGCCTTTGGCAAGATGCAAAGAATCATAGCATAGCATTCTGTTATTTCAGAAACATACAGCCTGGCTTTTTCTGGACTGATTTAGGTATTTACAACCAGAAAATGTGTTTGGAATTCTTTTACTAGTATCTCACCTTATTCATAGTATTGGTCCATCGATCATATCAAAATTTAATTTGCTATTAGTCTTCTTTAGTACCTTATGACAGAGGAACAGAGGGTCCCTTCGTGATAAGTTATATGACTCATAACAGTAAACTGACGTGGCTTAGAAAGACACTTATCCTGGAGTGTTTTTCAGTTACAAGACTTTGTTCCCGAAAGGTCAGGTTTATTTGTTTGCTTGGTTGGTTGGTTGGTTCGTTGGTTGTTTTTTTAAATGTAACAACAAATATGTTTTCAAATTGTTATAAGGGGAAAAATCCATCCAAAATATAAGATGCTAGTAATGTTTTTGATAGTTCTGCACTGTTAAAACAAGAAAGCAAATATGTTATTACTCTGTAATTAATTCCACTAATTCACTCTCACTTCTTTATCAGATTTAAATTTACTGAGTGCATACTACATGGTATAGGTAGTCCCTGCCCCTAAGGAATTTGCAGTTTAATGGCCATGAAGAAATACAGTCAACCAATAGTAACAATGGCCAGACCGGTATTATTGCTTTAATAAAGGTGTACTAGTCATGATCATGAAAACACCGACCATGTACAATATAGCTAAAGGGACCTTGGAAATCATCTGGCTCAACCCTCTCACTGTTAAAACAGAAAGTTATCTTATCCTTTACTAGAGTAATCTATATTTGTTGTAGAAAGTTTGGAATATGTAGAAAAGTAGAAACAAATCAAACACCAAAGCTTATCACCCTAAAGTAATTATTATTAGCTTTTTGGTATATTTCCTTCCAGTCTCCTCATATTTTATTTTTTACATATATAAAGTAATATTAAATATACAATTTTGTACATTGATTTTTTTTCCATAAAATATTGTGGAAATGAAGAACTCCTGGTAAACTTTTTTTTTTTTTTTGATACGTGCCCCTAGCAGGAACCAAACCCAGAACTCTCTGGTCTGCAGGCCGACACTCCAACTGCTGAGCCAAACCGGCCAGGGCTGGTAAACGTATTTTAATTTAAATAATGTTCACTTATTGGGATTAGACATTCTTCTACTGTTTAGGTGGTTGTTTTCACTATTCTACTATTAAAGGGCTTTGGGCTTAAAATTTTCACAGGATAGAGTCTCTGAAGTCGGTTTATGGGTCAAAGTATATGAACATTTAAAAAAATATTTACATTGATTTTTTAGAGGGGAAATAAGAGAGAGAAACATGGATCAGCTGCCTCCTGCACACCCCTTACTGGGGGTACAGCCCCCAACCCCAGCATGTGCCCTGGCTGGGAATCGAACTGGCATCACTTCAGTGCATGTGACAGTGCCCAACCAACTGAGCCACCCTGGCCAGGGCTAAACTATATAAACATTTTTAAGGCTCTTGCAAGATAGTTTTGAACACTCTGCATTTTATATCTTGCATTTGGCTTTATCTTCACAGCAGGTTTCATTAGCCTTCCTTATACATACTACCGGCTCTTCTGCCTTTTAATTGGCAAGGAAATTACCAGGAACTGAATATACACTGGAGGGAGGAGATAAGCAGAGCAATCAAAATCAGCTCCCAAGAAAAATGGAAACTTAATCTAGCTAAGCGTCTAGTAGCGCCCTCCTTAATTCGTGTTATCTCCTTTTAAAGTTGCATAGACCTTGATTTACGCGAGTGTAGAAAGTTAATGGTTCCTCGCTTGTGGAATTGTGGAGGGAGGCAGAAATTAGATTAGGTTCATACATTTCTAGAAACCACTGAGTTTCTGGTAATTGTTGTTAATAACAATTTCAAGGAAGACAGCTTTTTCTAATAGCTGTGAACGGATGTGAGCAGACTCATGAGCAACAACAGATAGTAACTGCTGTGGCCGATGTGGTACCTGGAGGGCCCAAAGGCCTGGCACCCACCGAGGTCCAGGTGGCCTGGAACACCTTAGCAGTTCTGAGACTGAAAGGCCTGTGGGATTCCCTGAGCTCTATCCCAGGCCCCTGAGACCCTCTGCATGGGGCATATTGACACAGGCTGGGGGGTCTGAAACTTCTGCAAACCCAGCACCCCCTGCTGGACTGAGCCAGGGCCAGGTCTCAGCACAGTTGACTCAGGAGTGGCCTTGAGGTTGCCCAAGTAGCATTTCATTCTCCAGCACAGACACGTGGAATGTGAAATAGAATTTCTTACAGAGATGCCAACTTTCCAGGGGCCTTGGCCTGCTTCCAACCCTTCACAGACTTGAAGACTTATAAATGTCTTCTTGGTCCTCACTGCTGAAAGATAAATAAGTCCATTTTTAAACCTTTTCCCGGAGCACCTCCTTTTACATGGTCCCATGGGTATTTTCTGGTTGGTTGTCTAGCTCCCCCTCTCCCTCCTAACTTGTGGAAACGAGTTGTGTACCCAAGGTCTAACCATAACCAGGGAGAGGGGGTTCCCTCACCCACAGACCACCGGCTACGTGGTTTCTGCCGTCGGAGCCGAGTTTGCTGCTTTCTTCAACAGCACACTTAAAACTACTTCAGATCAGCTTTAAGTCTCTTGGAATCCCTGAATTTTTTTCTTGCCGTGTTTTCACAAAGCCAGTCATAATCTGTACTATTTGTAAAGCTTGGGTTTCTAGTTCAAGGGTAATATTTATGTTTCCTGACAGTTTTAGACATAATTACTGATTTTTAAACCCAGCAGCCAGTTGGATTACTATTGAGTTTGTACCTATCCTTGATTTTGTTATCACAGATTCACTTTGCGGAGAAAGCAGACTTGGCCTTCTATTACCTTTGTTGTTTTAAATCCAAGACAGCGATGTGTTATTTGTGCGTGCCCACTAGTCCTGTGGAAACACCTCCAGATTCAGAAAATGTACTATACATTGTTATAATCGCAAATACAGTCATTTTCTCAGGCCTCCAGAATTATAGAGCATCCCAACTCCCCCTTCCACCCCCTACCCCCCACTGAACCAAAGAGTTCATGTTTCACAACTAAGACAGTTAAAAAGTCTGCTTACTCTCCCACTAGCCTCTTTTTCTCAGTTGCCACTTCAGGCGCCCGTCATTATTTGTCAGTGGGGGAGGGCGCTGGAAATGGCTTTAATCCCGACCCTTGTGGTTGTTCACCCAGGAATGCCTTGGCCAGTGCAAGGTTGTAGGAGGAGACTGTGAGGGCAGAAATGGGGTCCAGCAGAGCTACACTCTACATACAAGTTTCATAAATGATTGGTCAGTTGAGAAAAGAAGCATTTCTGGGATTTGGGAAGTGACACGGAATAAGATGAAGTAGTTCAGATAAAGGCTTTATTACAGCAGCCATTTTACCAGATTGTTTAGGCAGAGGACCAAGTCGATCCTTGGAATGAGTGTGCATTAATGAGTGTGCATTTTTTATTGTGCCAACAGAAGCCTATGACGATGTACTGGATGCATACATTAGATTTGTGAGTGTAATTTAATGTGAAAACTAGCGTGTGAATGCATGAATTGTGTAAATGGTGATGATAAGCCTGGAGATATATTAATTAGAAATAGTCCTAAAAGAAAGAAAGTTATAGTTAGTTTGCTTTAGAGATCTAAAATTGTATTATTTTATTTATAACTACAAGCTGTACATGCACAACTCATTGCTTTTTACATGTGGTCTTAGCTCTAACTGTGTTTCAAAGGCGCCATTCCATTTCTGATTCAGACACTGTGATCTCTGCAGTGATGTTTTTTCCCAGTAATATTGCAGACCACAAGCTGAATTCGAGCTTGGACGGTGAGTCACGGTGGGAGCTCTCTGGCTCTCGCTGGCCCATGTTCCTTCCTGAGATGTTTATGCAGTGTCTGAGCAGCTGCTACCTGTTTCTCCCTTGGGTTTGATGTGCTTACAACAAAATTCTTAATTAGAAAGAAAGGCGAAGCCCTGGCCGGTTTGGCTCAGCAGTTAGAGCATCAGCCTGTGGTCCAGAGAGACCCGGGTTCAGTTCCTGCTAAGGGCATGTACCTCGGTTGCAGTTTGTCCCCGGCCCTGGTTGGTCGTGCGGGTGGCAGCCACTCGATGTGTCCCTTTCATGTCGATGTTTCTCTCTCTCTCTCTTCCTCTCTTTCCCTCCCACTCTATCTGAACAAAAAATGGAAAAATGCCCTCGGGTGAGGATAAAAAATAGTAATAAATTAATTTTTAAAAAATAGAAAGAAAAGTGAAGTCTGAATGTAAGTGTCAGTTTTGAATGACTTGCAAATTGTTTTTCTCCCTACTTTTTCACATTGTCTTCTTAACTAACAAAGAATCACTGAAGGAAGGGAAACACTTAGAGGAGCTAGATTCCTGTTAACATCTCCTGTGGTTACTGTGTAACTGAGATGAGTACTCACCACTCCTTAGGAAATGAAGAAAATCTCAAAGATTCAAGAAAATTGTTGAAAGTAGAGACATGAAAACCCACATACTTAAAAAAAAATACCTCCTATTTTCTATCATCTCTGCTGCTTGTTTTGAAATATCAGGGGAAGTTTCAGCTCATAGTTGATAGGAAGGCATCGTTGTGCGGGGTAAATAATGGGTTTTGAGTCAGACCTGGGTTCAGTTTCCTGATCTGTCCTCTACAGGATGTGTGAACTTGAGCACATCACTTACTGGATTACTCAAGGACCGATTGAGGTGACCCATGCACGTAAGGCCATAAAGTAGAATGCTTGGCTCATAGTAATTGCTCAGTAACTTTGGTTGTTCTCAGTGAGAACCTTCATCATCATCAATACCACTGCCTTCATACCATGGTAGTCATGGCTCCCCCGCTGCCTCCACCACCACCACAATCATCATCATCCTCTTACTCTCCTGGTTTTCCTCCTACCTCTGTGCCCTCCTCACAGCACCTTTTGAAGATTCTCTCCCTCTTCCAAACCTTTAAATACTGGGGCTCCTGAGGCTTATGCCCTGCGCCTTTCCTTTCTCTCATTACACATTCTCCTTCGGCAGTCTCATCCACAGTGGGGCCTTCACGTATCAGCATTGCTGATGATTCCCGAATCCCTGACTCTAGCCCAGATCTCTCTTCGAAGCTTCAGACATTATATCCGTCTATTCACTGGGCATCTCCTCTTGAATGTTACACAAAACTCAACACATCTTTCTTCCCCCTGATCTGTGTCTTCTCTTGGTTTCTCATCTTAAAGAAGGCATCACCATTTACCCTGTTACCAAAGCTAGAAAATGGGGGGTCGTCCTTGACTCTACCCTTTTCCCTTCACAGTTCAACCAATGAATGTGTCCATCACACCTCCTGGACTGTAAGTGTCATCTGGTCAAGGCCCATTTTAGAACTGAAAATGTCAGCGCGTAGCACGGTGCTCAATAAATAATTATTGAATGAATGAATAAAGGGGTGAACGAAACTCTAAAACACACACACTGCGTTTCACTTCCACTGCCTCTTCTGCAGTTCAGGCCACCATGAGTTCTCACCAGCTTAACGATTCACAGTGTAGAAATTCATAGTTGAAATAGCCCAACAGATCTCGCTGTTTCTAGGGTGGCAGCCCCCACGCCCAACACTACTGTGGTTCATTTTCATACTGCAATCAGAGTGACTTTGATGAATCCCAAGAATCTGATCATGATCACACCTCCCCCCTGCTTCAATCACTTCAGTGACTCTGAATGATTACCCTGATTTAGTGCCCTGGTCCACAACTGCTGTCCCGGCACAATTATAATTCTCACATATGTCCTGGAGGGCACCATAATGATACCATCACCCTGTATCTAATCTATCTTCTGCTTATGTTTCTAGCCTCCTTGGTCCTCATACTTTCCTCACCCCTGGCTACTCTTGTCTTAATGAAGTTAAAGCATTTCCAGTTTGTTGTACCCACTGCTCTCTCATTTCTTCCTTCTGCCCAGAGTTTCTCCTTGCCTGGCTGAGTCCTACTGTCCAGGTCTCAGGCTAGACCTTCCTTTGCAGAGAAGTCTTCTCGACCCCCAAGGTTACGTCAGGTATCTCTTTGTGTTCCCATAGCATCTTGCATTCTAGCACCTGCCTCCCTGTTTTCATTACCTGTTCACTTCTGTGGGTTCCCCACTAGCCTCTAAGCTCTTCTGTTTAGTCAGTGACCATATACGTTCACTGCACAGTTGAATCCGGATGCCTACCCCAGAGTCCTACCCAGCGATTCTCAGCAAATGTTTGGGGAGTGATTGAAATAAAACATCACATGCTATTTGTATGATCAAAGTATGTGTGTGGAAAATCGTACTCCATAATAAGTCTCCTGGGAATATGCCCAATTGGTGGCTATAAACAGTATATTGTCTTCTTGCCTCTGTTCATGTTTGTGATAATGGTGGAAATGATTCTGTTGTTCCTTTGATTAAAAGTTCATTCTAGGACCGGATTTGGAGTTGGTACACACTGTCAATTCCAGGAAGTCTTGCAGGTGATAATGTTGCAAAACAAAGCAAAGAACAGCTGTTTTCTAGCCTTTTCAAGCAGCTAAAGCTACTTTTATTTCCACTATGTAAGGCAGATTGGTTTTAAAGTTATTTGCTTTGAAGTTAAAATTAAATTTATTCTCATTATTCTAACATACCCTAGATCGTTTAAATTCCATATTCTATTCTCACACTAACAAAAGCAAACAAAATGTCTCGTACTTATAGATATCGTTATTTGTATGGTATTATTTGCAAATTCAAAATTGTGTGCTTTTAGATGGTAAGTTTCACACTGTTATTTAATCTTATAAAGAATCCAAACATTTTGTTCTACATGTATTGATTAGAAGAGTTCTGGACCTCTGGGGGGTGGGGGGGATGTCTGTGGATATTGTTTATTAAATGAAAGAAAGGTTAATAGCTTTTTTTCAAATACAAAAGGGCTTTAATGTTTTTCTGATTATGAAAACACAGTCACTGCAAAAAAACAGGAAAGATAGAAAAAAGAAAATAGCCCTGGCCAGTTTGGCTCAGCAGTTAGAGCGTCGGCCTGCGGTCTGGAGAGACCCGGGTTCGGTTCCCGCTAAGGGCACGTACTTCGGTTGCAGTTTGTCCTCGGCCCTGGTTGGTCGTGTGGGTGGCAGCCACTCGATGTCTCCCTTCACATCGATGTTTCTCTCTCTCTCTCCCTTCCTCTCTCTCCCTCCCACTCTATCTGTACAAAAAATGGAAAAATATCCTCAGGTGAGGATAAAAAAAAAAAAAGAAAAGAAAAACCATCTACAATCCCCTTTCAGGTTAAACATTTTAGGGTTTGTATTTCTAGGCTCCTTTTCTGCATGTATAGTCATGCCAATGCAATTTAAAATTTTTTTGAAAATGGTATCATTCCACGGATATGGCTTTAAAATGTGTTTTGCTCCTTGACAACCTTGAGGTTTTTCAGGAGAAAAATAGGTAACATGGATTTTAGGAACTTTTGCTTTCTAGCGTATTAAATGGTCTAATCTCCCCTTCAACATCCCTGTTAAGAAAACTTCTGTAATAATCTCTATTACTCTTTGAATCAGTTAGGATTCATGCAGAGGAAACAGAAACCATGCCAGCTATTTTAAGCAGAAAAAGATTTGATTTTTTAAAACAGGTGTTTACAAGCGTGTTGGGAAGCCTAGCAAAGGAGACTCTAGGCTGTTCCCCCAGAAGTGAGCCTGAGCTGATGGACTCAGACTGCCAGGGAGCTGCCCCTTCCCTGTGATCAGGGAGACAGGGAGTCAGAAAGCGGCCACCAGAATGGCTGCCCCATAGGCACGTCACCCCAGCTGACATATGGGCCAGGCTTGTCCCTGCCGCTACTATTGGCCCTGGAGCCACCCAGCATCTGCTGGATCCACACTGGCAAAAGCTCGGTGCCCTGTATCCCTGTGCCTTGCTTCTCTACTCTCCCTAAGCTGTAGCCTGTACACAAGAAGCTAAAAGACAGACAAAATCTCCACAATTGTACCTACCATTAGACACCACAGAGGTCCTCTGCTCACTTCTGTCTTTAAAATTTCAGGTTAGTGGATCCAACTGGAAGAACCTAATCACATCTGGAACCCTAGTTTGAGGGAGTCTAGGAAACTGTGGCTTTTAGCTGTCAGCCCCTGCACTGTAGGGCCGCCCAAGCCTACCGGTCAGCAGGCTGGAGTGGATGCGATGTGACCCGATTCACCACACATCCAGGCTTTGGGTGTTGGATTTCAGCCCTTTAGGGGGCGTCACCATGCAAAGAACTTAAAGGCAACATAAAAAGGGAAAAAGTATCTTAGGAGGTGATATATATCACAACAACATATTTGATTCATCTCCATTGCTATTTACTTTTTTTCTATATTTTCATATAAATAGTGTTTTGATCATCTGCTCCTAGCAGAGTCCCCAACGGCCTCCAGGTTGCTAAACCCAGGGGTCAATTCTCAGACGTCATTTACTTGACCTGTCAGGACTTTGGACATGGCTTCTCATAGTCTCACGGGAACTCCTTCTTCACTTGGTTTCCAGCACCTCGTGCTCTCTCGGTGTCCTTCTGCTTCACCTGCTCAGTCTGTTCTTGCTGGTTCCTCCTCATCTCTCCAGCTCTTAATATTGGGTTTCGGTCTTTCTTCTCTGTGTGCTTCCTTGCTCATTTCATCCAATGTTATACCTTTCGGTACCCTGAACTCCACACCCATGGATCCAACAGCTGCCTGGTTAACACGTACCTTTCGATGCTTTAAAAAATCTCAAACTTAACATTTCCAAAACTGAACATCTGCTCTTTCCCCCTACATTTATTCCGCTGACTGTCTTCTCCACCTCGGTTCATGGAACCTCCATCTTTCCGTTTGTTGAGGACAAAATCCCAGGAGTCATTTCTGACTAATCTATTTCTCCTACTTTCACATTCAATCATCAGCAAATCCTGTTTATTCTCCAAAATACCCACAGTCCAGCCGCTTCTCTCCATCCCTATTGCTCCCCACTGGTCCAAGACACTGTTATTTCACTCTTGGCTGTTGCCCCAGCTCATCAATGGTCTCTGTGCCCTCCCTTAATGTTAGAACATGTCACCCCTCGGCTCAGAACACTCCAGTGCAATTCCATCTCACTCAAGATAAAAGTCAAAATTCTTACAACAACCCAGAAGGCTCTCTATGATACCCCCACGCCCACTGCTGCCATCTCTCTGGTTTCCTTTCCTGTCATTCTCGTTCTTGCTCACTTTGCTTCCGCATCCTTGATGTTTGTAAGCACATCTGTCCCTAAGGCACTTGGCAGTTGTTGGCCCCTCTGCTTGGAATGCTCTTCTCCCAGGAATCCACGGCTCTTCCATCATCCTCAAGACTTTGCTGGGCCATCACCTGCTCAGCAAGACCTTCTCCGGTCATCCTCTTTAAACTTGCAAACTGACCTCCTCTCCAGCCCTCCACAGTCTCCTTCTCTGTTTTATTTTTCTCTATAGTACCTACCACTTTCTAATTAACTAAAAACTTCTTTTATTATCTGCCCACCCCCCTATGAGAAAAAAATGGAGTTTTAAAAAATCCTCATCTGAGGATATTTTCCCATTAATTTTTAGATAAAGTGGAAGGGAGGGAGGGAGGGAGGGAGGGAGGGAGAGAGAGAGAGAGAGAGAGAGAGAGAGAGAGAAACTGGGCCAGGGATCAACCCTGCAACCCAGATATGTGCCCTTGACTGGGAATTGAACCCGCGACCCTTCAGTCTGTAGGCCAAGAGAGCTCTAACCACTTAGCCAAACTGGCCAGGGTGAAAAATGGATTTTTTAAATATCTATTATTGAATCTTCAGTGCATGGGACAGTGTCTCTGGGCACTTTGGTGATCATTTAGCAAATATTTGTGGAATGAATAAGTTTTCTTATACATGCGTCACTGTGCACTGTGCAATTATTCATTGCAAACAAAGGTATGCACAAATTGCCCAGAAATGTCCTAACAATTTGTTTTTCCATCAAGTCTCCCTGAGAATGTCTTTTTCCTAATACCCTCACCAACATCATGCCCTGCTCACACTGTCCTTTCTTTTTTAAAAAAAAAAATACATTTTATTGATTTTTTTTTAGAGAGAGAGGAAGGGAGAGAGAGAGAAACATCGATCGGCCACCTCCTGCATGCCCCCCCTGGGGATGGAGCTCGCAACCTGGGCGTGTGCCCTGACCAGGAATCGAACAGGAACCGTGGGCGGCGCTCAGTCCACTGAGCCACACCTGCCAGGCACACTGTCCTTTCTGTTGTATGACCTCACCATGTTCGTCTCCACCTGATGCATTTGTGCTGACTACTCCCTCCTCCCAGAATACTCTCCTGCACACCTTTACTTGGTGTAATTCTTCCTTTTAGTCAGGTCTCACTTGAAGTATGACCTCCTCGGAGGCCTTCCTTGACCATCAGCTGTAAAGTAACCTCCCAGCCACTCCAATCTCATCACACTATTTTATTTTCATTATAGCATATATCAATACCAGATATGTTTTATTTGTGTATTTGTCTGCTTTGCTTCTCTGCAGTGTAAGCTCCACGAGAAAAGGAGTGTCGTGTCTTTTACTGCACTACCTCCAGTCAATGTGTGTTTGATAATGGAATAAACTAGACATTGTAATTTTTTCATTATCATCTGGTGAATGAAAGTGGACGTAGCATGAATTATTTTTCTGGATTGGTGAGGCAGAGCATCTTTTGAAGTATGAAAGTCGTTTTTTGAATAGCAAATGCTGAGATGATCTAGAAGTTGAAATATTCACTTAGCGTGTTTGTTTTGACATGCTGGATGAGATATCTTATATTGCTGAGAAGTTGCATAGTTTCGTAAGTTTCTGACACCTTCTTGCTCATTTATGCTAGCACTAATATCCGTGAAATAGGGTTCCTTTTGCCGTTTGCACTTACATGCTGTTGTTTTCCTTTTATCTCCACAGCTTCTGGAAAGAACCAACAGTGGTTTTGAAGAATCAGATTCCAGTGCTACCAAGAGTCCGCTCCACTTAGCTGTAAGTGAGATGCTCTGGGCAACTTTGCTTCTTACAAAAAGAACCTATGGGCTCCCCAGACTAGGCTGCTCTTAAAATGAAAGCGCAGTGTTGCAGAAATAACTCCCCATGCAGACCGTGCGTGGGGAAGGCTCAGGCTGTGAAGAGGATGGCTTCAGGTTCCCACCCCAGCGCACCCAGGTGACCTCAGACACCTTCCTCCCCTTGTCTGAAGCTCGGCTTCCCCACCTATAAAACGAAGGCAGAGGAAAAGAGAGTGTGCGTAAAGCCTTTACCACAGTGTACTCAATCAGTGAAGGTTACACATTTTTACCACCTTTAAAATTGTTATCTAGGAGTTAAATCAACAAACTGAGGGAATTCAAAGAAAATATTTCCGTTTAAGAGATTTGATTCTAGACAATACACAGGTATTCAGCCTACGGGTAACCAAATACCGCAGTGTGTAATACCACAGTTAAAACCTTGTGAGGTATTGAGGCACAGACTTGTGAGAGCAAGATGAGCATGTTCACCCACTGCAACTCGGCTGTTTCTGCGTGGTCCGGAAATCAGGGTCCCAGAGGAGGCCACAGGCCGGGACTTGGGAAGGAGGGAAGAAGAGTTATTCTGTCCCCAGTAAAGCTTCCCCTCCACATCCCAGTAATGAAAGAGAAATACTCAGAGTGATGATCCCCAAACTCTCCTCGGGGTGACTAAGCCGGGAACTCACCCACTGCTCAGCCTCAGATACTGTCCTGCGAACAGTTGACAATCAGAAGCTGTTCCCCAGGAACTTCTCTGACTGCCAGGCACACCCAGCAGCAGCCACTCGCTTGCCCAAGGTGCTGCTGCATTGAAGCCCTCAGTCCACGGCCACCAAGACGTTCGATGCACCCGGAGACTAGACACTGGGAAAAGTGGCAAGGGGCCGGGTCTCTGTGTTGAACTGTTAGGACATTATGACTTAATACCATGCATACATACACACTTCTTCAATGTGGTTTTGATGGAAATGTGAGATGGACATTGTGGAGAGCACAGAGGACATTTTATTAATGGGCATATGTAAGCATTCAGTCAAGGTGAGCGGGGACGAACCGCTCACACTGCGCTGGGTGGAGCCCTGCCTCCACTGCCATCTCCCCACGTTCTCACCAGCACAGCTGTCGACGCCCACTCACCACCCTCTCTCACGTCCATCAACACACCCACTGTCACTCACACTTTCAGTCCAGTGAAGTCAGATTAAAATATGCATAAATCTTTGTTCCTGGAGATGGAATTGGAATGGGAAAGGTGGATGGATAATGGCATACAATTGTAAAATTTTATTTAAAAAATCAGACCAGTTGATTTTAGTGTCTGTTGTTCTAAAGTTTGCTCCCTGAAATCTCTGCCCAACCACCTTCTTTGCCTGGGGAAGTTACCCCAAAGCTGAGGGTTCACAAACAGCACTAGCTGCCCCTAAAGAGGCCAATTTAAAGGTGATTTCAGATAAAATCCTGATGCCCTTTGAAAGTGGGGTTGATTGCATGGCCAAGCCTACTACCAATCTGAGAAGAGACTTCTTCAGCTTCCAAAAATTCTATCATGTCTCATTCATTTTTTGAAAAGCATTGTTTAATGCTTATTGTGTGCCAGGTACTCTGCTAAGCTGCCTGGGTTTCCGGGCAGGTGAAGAGAGGGTGGTTTGATATCTCTGGGAAGAGCTGGGCTTTGGCAGTTCTGCCGCTGGGGCGGGGGGGGTGGGGCGCCCAGGAAGTACACAGAGGAGGCCCAGCCGCCAGTCCTCTCATTAGCAACTCACCTGGACATGGTTTCCCCACCTGTAAATTAAAAGGAGCGAGTTAGCTAAGGATCCCCAAACCCTTTCCAATTTGTTAACTTATTTAATTTTTTGTTGTACGATCCTGGCTAAGTTCCTAACAGCTGTGTCTTAGTTTCTCCACCCATGATGTGGGGAGAATGGCGGTACTTCTGCCACAGCCCCGGGGATGGCGCGAGTTCCAGCAAGGACAGTGCCCGGCCCGTGTGTGCGATCGGCTAGCTTCGTCCTCACTGTCACTAGCATGAACATCATTCTTTCATCTGACATCTGACTGCGCGCGTGCTGAGCGCTGTTCCCGGAGCTGGAGATGTTCCGATGAACAGAACCCAGGCCCTGTCCTGGCAGTTTCCAGTCTAGGAGAGACAATAGGCAAGTGACTATGTAGCAGGACAGATGGCGTAAGTGCTGCTGGTGCTGCACGTGGGCTCAGTGAGACAGAGCATCGAGGCGGCGGGCGGTGCAGGTGCACAGACATAGAATCTCACATGGAATGGGCACCTCAGGGCCACCGTGTTGGTATGTGACAGAAGAGTGTTCTAGGCAGGAGTGCAAAGGTGAGAGCATACTAGGCATGTTACCAGAAGAGCAAGAAAACCGCCGTGGCTGGAGGAGTGCGGGGAGGGAGGGGGGGACGGGATGAGGTCTGGGGTGGGGGTGGGGGGGCTGCCAGGGCCTTGGCAGGTCACAGAGGGCCTCGCGCTCCATTGTAAGAACTTAGACTTTTACTCTGAGCAAAGTAGGAAACCATTTGGAGAAATTTTAGGAGACAGATGATATGATACAATTCATGTTTTAAAAATGTGTTGAGTTTAAATTATAAAAGAGCAAAAGCAGAAGGAAGGCAACCAGGCAAGCAAGGAGGAGGATGACTTCAACCAGGGAGATAGCAGTGTGTTAATTCGAAAACGATGTTATTCTTGCCCTCTGAATGCTAACCCCTTTTTAAAAAATATTGTTTGCTTCAAGAACTCCACAAGGATGCCCATCACCCCCTCCAGGGGCCACTGTAGCAATTAACTTGATAAAAACCCAAGGCGCATTATTTCTTAGATGGAAGCATTCTAGCAGGGAAGTGGAACCAGATGCCCTCCAACCTTGGCTGCCACAAGACACCTGACCTCCCTCGAGCTACCATTTCCTGGCTGAAAGAGTCACGTCTCCAGGGTGATCAGCCTAATGAATTTCATAAGCATTTTCAACCACTTGAAAAAATTAAATCAAGAAACAGGGCTATGCAAATGAAGGGCTCCAGCTGTTGAGATTTCCAGACGAATCCATTGTTGCATGGATTCTGTTGAGATCCCAGATTCTTTCCCCTCGCTGCCCTCAGTTCCAAACTAAAAAGTTCAAAGAAATTAGTGACGTTTTAAAAATATGTGTTACCCAACAGGATTTAAGGTATTTTATAAAACAAATTTAAAAGGTTTGCTCCCTCCAGCAGAGGTTTAACCTGGGTTGCCTATTGAAAGCCAAAATACTACATGCTTTTTGAACCAGTGTATTTGTTCTTTTGTGTGTTACTTCCTCCTCTAGTTATTTCAGAAATCATTTGCAGAATTGCCTTCTAAACACCTGGTTTTAGATGGGAACAGAGCCCTGGCCAGTTTGGCTCAGCGGTTAGAGCATCGACCCGCGGACCAGAGTCCCAGGTTCAGTTCCCACTAAGGGCAGGTACCTCGGTTACAGTTTGTCCCCAGCCCCAGTTGGGGTCATGTGGGTGGCAGCCAGTTGGATGTGTCTCTCTCACATAGATGTTTCTTTCTCTCTCTTCCCCCCTCTCTCCCTTCCGCTCTATCTGAAGATAAATGCAAAAATGTCCTCGGGTGAGGATAAAAAAAAAAAAAGATGGGAACAAAAAGAAAAATAGGAAAATTTTCATCATGTGCTGCTGACACGAGAAAGGTCTCCTCTCCTGGCAACTTGAGTCTCTATTGTAGAGTTTAAAGCTCTATTGTATACTTCTAAAATATACTCCAAAGGCCATATAACTGCCTAAAGACAGAATCATGCATTTAACCATAAAAAAGAATTCTATATTATGTGATAATTGTTCTTTTATAGGGTTAAGCTATGAAGTGTAAATGAAAGTTCTTGTATAATCCAAGTTACCTTTATTAGTCCCCTCCTATTGCCCTTGAAGTTTAGGACATAATTGTGTCTTCATTCTGTATTGGAATGTATATGCGTACTAAAATCCAAGAGCTGTAAGCTAGACCAGCGATTTTCACCTTTTCCAGCTCATGGCACATATCAACTACTTACTAAAATTCTGTGGCACACCAAAACATATTTTTTTTGGCTGATCTGACTGAAAAAAATAGGTATAATTTTGATTCATTCACACTGGAAAGCTGTTGTTGTGTTGACTGGTGTCATTCTTTTATTTGACATCTAAGGGAAAAGAGGTCAGTGCCCCTGACTAAATTGTCAGGTATTGAATGTTTCAAAATCTTTTGTGGCACACTGGTTGGAGATCGCTGAAGTAGACCAAAGGAAGAAAGAGGAGGGATTCTATAGGTAACCCTGGACTTTCAGCCGTTCTACCTTTAAGGGAACTTTCAAACACCTGGTATAGGAGAAAGTGTAATTACAAGCTTTTGTAATTACCAGCAGGGTTCACTCCATTTTATTTTGATGTTAAGCCTCTTTAACTTTAATACGTGCTGAGGGATTTATGTTTTGTTGTGAGGGTTCGAGGGGTCTTTCAGAGGAGCTAAGTTCTTAAGTCAGCACCTAACTAAGCGCCTGTGATGTGGCTACTGTTCTGGACCGTGCTGACGTCTCCACTCCGGCTTCCTTCCTGAGAACGTTCCTCTTTCCCCCGAGAGTCTCCTCTTCACTGGATCTAAATCTGTCAGCTATCATGCTTTGTACATAAGCATGCTGATTCCTTTTTCCTCGGCTGTCATATTGACAGAAATGAAAATGTTTGCTATTTTTGTCACGGTAGTAGCAGGCACTGAGCAACCACCCTTTGCAAATAGCATCTAGAATCCACTGTTATCTAGGTGGAGTCGGGACTTCCCTTTGGTGTGAAGTCAGGACTTCTACACAAGCTGAATCCGTTACCGCCATCACCATTTAAAATGAGAGGAAGCGTTATGCAAAGTCAGTTTTCAAATAAGCCACAGATTCAAGCCCAAGGTGAGATCCACTGACTTACACCCTGATGTCGGTGCTCCTGTTACCACTGCCACTGAAAGTCACCGATGTCCTGAGTTGGCAGTGGCTGAGACTAGGTGATGGGTATATGGGCGTTCATTACACTGTCCTGTCTTCTTTGTATAAGTTGGATATTTCCTATAATGAAAAGTTAAAGAAACATAGACCTTGTGGCCATTAGCACCCATTCCATAGCCGCTCATGGAGACGCCACAGCCCAGGCTCCCGGTCTGAGTGGCTGAATCCCAGCTCCACCAGCAAGGCTGTGTGACCAGAGGGCTGCGTCCCTGTGGGTAAATGGGGATAGCAGCAGTATCCAAACCATGGGCTGCTATGACAAATAAGGAGCTACATGTCTAGTACTCTCTGACACAGAGCAAAAGATCAATAAAAGCTATTGCTTCAGAATTTAGGTTAGACTAAAGCTTACTCTCCGACACAGTTACGGTGTGCATAGCAGATACAGATCTGAAGGTAGAAAGGGAATTTTTCTGTCTCAAGAAAGGCAGTATGTGTAGTGTGAGATCAACAGTCTGGAAGTTTGCCCAGGGTAAACCTTGCTTCGTAGCTCTGTTCAAGTCACTTTTCCTCCACATTAAACCTTCTGGAGAAGGGGTGTAGGTCTCTGATTCCATGTTTGTTAGTCAGATCTCTGTGCTGTTACATGTAGAGACAAAAGTATTTTCTTTGAAAGCCAATTAAATGGAATTACTGGGGAAAATGATAAGACATGGCTAAAAACATAGATTTTAGTAGTCTCAGATTCTGGGTTTCAAATCCTGCCTTTGTTGTTTACTAGCTAAGTGATGTTGGATGAATTAATTACCATTGCTGGTTTTGTTGGGTTTTTTTTTTTTTCATCTATAAAAAGGATGTTTACAAAGATTAAATCAGATGCTAAATCTAGAGTACTCAGTATAGTGCCCTCAATAAACAGGTGCTATTTAAAAAACATATTCCTACCACTAATACTAATACATGATAATAAGTCATTATATTCATTCACTTATTCTTCAAATAATTGTTGGATGTCAACTATATGTCAGGCATGAGTCTAGAATATAGCAGTAAACAACGCACAGAAAGTGCCTTTAGTCATAGACAATAACAAATCAATAGATAGGTAACTGATAGCAGGTAGTAAGAAGTACTATCAGCAGTGCAGTAGTACACTACAATAGGGTATTTCCACAAAACAGACACAAGAGATGTAAATAACATCAAGTGCACACAGATAACTGTAAAGTCTAGTAAAATAATTAGGAAGAAATAAGTTTTGAACAGTATTTATTACCTCGTTGCTGTTGTTTTTTCTTTTTATTGAGTTATGGTTGACGTACAGCATTGTACTAATTTCAGGTGTGCAGCGTGGTGATCCAATATTTGCATGTACTGCGAAGTGATCACCACAGTAAGTCTGTTAACATCTATCACCACACATAGTTACAGGGTTTTTTCTTGTGATGAGAACCTTTTACTCCCTTTGTTTTTAATATTTAAAACTTTTTTTGAAGTGCTCTGAAGATCAAATAAAGCAGGATAAGTGTGGTGGAGAGTGTCTGGGGGTGCGTTGAGGTGGAGGCCGGAGGGCTGTTTTATAGAGGCTGCTCTGGGAAGCAGAAGCACCAGGAAAGCCATGTGTCTCTCTGGGGAAGAGCTTCCCAGACAGGAGACGCGCAGTACAGATGCAATGGCCCCGAGGAGGAAATGCTTGTATTTAACCAGAGTGGGGGATAGTGTGGCTAGAATAGAGTAAGTGAGGGGATGTACTGATGATCGGGGTAGAGGGAGGCCAAATCCTAAGAGCCTGAATGGTCATGGAAAGTTTTGAAATTTGTTATCAATAGGGAAGAAGTCATAGGCCAGTTTTCATCAAGGAGTGTTCTGTCCAAGTTGGGTGTTAGAGGATTTCATCAGATGGCTGTGTCAATAATAGGCTGTAAGGGAGCAAGGATGGAAAGGGACGCTTTTGCCATCATCCTGGAAAAAGAGGATCATAGTCTAGCGAGAACTGGGTAGATTCTGCATACACGTTAAAGAAAGAATAGAGATGATCACAGCTTGCAAGTAGAGATGGATGATCATGGCCTTGAGAGCTGCCACTAGTCACACAGCACCTGTGTGTGAAATAGAAAGGGGAGATGGGTGGAGGAATCCCTGCCAGACACTTGGGAACCTGATGACATCTCTGTGTGGTCGACAAAAGGTGTCCCTTCCTCTCAGAAGACACATCCCGGTACCCGGGCCTGGAAGGTTGGTGAGGGGAGTGAAAGGGTGGGGAGAGGCTGCTGATCAGCCCTCACTGGCCCGATGTCCAGAGCCTTGTGCGGGACTACAACCCTGGGACCACGAGGGAAGACAAAGATGACGCCAAAGTTTGGGGCCTGAGCAACTAGAAGAATAAAGTTGCCATTCACTGAGATGGAGAAGGCCAGGCAAGTTTGGGGAATGAGATTAAGAATACAATCTGGGCCCTGGCCGGTTTGGCTCAGCGGTTAGAGCATCGGCCTGCGGTCCGGAGAGACCCGGGTTCGGTTCCCGCTAAGGGCATGTACCTCGGTTGCAGTTTGTCCCCGGCCCTGGTTGGTCGTGCGGGTGGCAGCCACTCGATGTGCCTCTTTCACGTCGATGTTTCTCTCTCTCTCTCTCTCTTCCTCTCTCTCCCTCCCACTCTATCTGTACAAAAAAATGGAAAAATGTCCTCGGGTGAGGATAAAAAAAAAAAAAAGAAAAAAAAAAAGAATACGATCTGGGACATGTTAGGGTTAAGATGCATGTTAGATGTTCAAGTGGAAATATCAATAGGCAGTTGAATATACAAGTGTAGAAGTAAAAGGAGAGGTTGGAACTGCAGTATACATTATGGATTCATCAGCATATGAGTTCACGATATATATATTTAATGCACACCATAATCATAATCCTTCTAAAAAATAATGCGATGATAAAGTTTTAAAACTATTATCAGTCATCTAAATTTCTCTAATCTTCGTTATTATTGTCAACATATACTCAGAGGAAAATATTCAAACATTTTTTTTTATTAATTTTTTTTTTTCCTTTATTGATTTGAGAGAGGAAGGGAAAGGGAGAGAAAGATAGAAACATTGATGAGAGAGAACATCTATTGGCCGCCTTCTGCATGCCCCCACTGGGGATCAGGCCCACAACCTGGGCATGTGCCCTGACCAGGAATCAAACCGGCGACCTCTTGGAGCATGGGTCAATGCTCAAGCACACTGGCGGGGCTCAAATGATTTTTAAAAAGATAAAGTGAACAAGTCCATATGTTCATTACCTCTCATAGCTGGAGGTTAATAGTTTCTCTTTGTAATCTTCTGAAATTTGCTGTAAATATAGAAGTATGCATACATATATAGATATGTATATATCTGGATATATTTGCTTTTTGTATAAATGAGATTATGCTGTATGTACTGTTTACAACTTAGTTTTTAGGTGTGTTTTTTAAAAATTTTGATAGATTTTGTCGAATTGCTGTCCAGATATGTCACAGCAATTTATATTCCCACCAACAGAGCATGAGATCGTTTTGTTCATTGTTCTTAACTAATACTCACATCAAACTTAATCATTGCCAATCTGGTAGTTAAAAAATAGTACTATAGCCCAGCTGGTGTGGCTCCATGCACCAAGAGGTCGCTGGTTCAATTCCTGGTCAGGGCACATGCCCAGGTTGTGGGCCAAATCCTCAGTGGGAGCATGCAGGAGACAGCTGATCAATGTTCTCACTCATCGATATTTCTATCTCTCTCCCTCTCCCTTCCTCTCTCTCTAAAATCAATAAAGGAAAAAAATAGTACCATAAAAATATACCTATTTTTTTTTGTATGTTCAGTGACCTTTTATATTTCTTTTTATGTGAGCTGCCTTTTGATGCCCTTGGCACATTTTCTAGTTTTTAAAATGGTTTGTAAAAGCTCTTTTTATATTCAGGGAATTAGCCTTTTTCTGTGCTAAGCCTTTTTAAAATAAATTGTGCCTTGAGGAATCACAGCAGTAGAGAAATAAAAAGTGCAGGAGACACAAAGAGGGGACTCCGGCTGCTGAAGGCACTGAGGACAGGCCTTTCTCCCCCTCCTTCCTTCCCTCCCCCTCCTCTCCCTTCTCACTGTACTCTTATAGCCTTGTCTTTATTTCGGTCCTTTGTCTTGTGTGTACACATACATTTTTACCTTGTAGATTTGGTGAAACTCATCTTTCAGACTCTTGATTTTGGTTTTCAGTAGCATAAGGCTCTTAACCTTAGCATAGCGTAGAACCTCATAATAAGTCCGAATGTGGCACCAGTACGTAGAACGTATTTCCATACCTTTTCTATGTTGTCATTGTAATCGATGGAAGCAGTAAAGGAAAGAGGAAGAAGCATCAACTGTGGACAGGATATTATGCAAAGCCTGTGCAGTTGTATCCCTTTTCATCTTCCCCGGGAGGCACCTGTCATTGTTCTCACTTCACAGATAGGGACACAAACTAAGTGAAGTGAGGACACTCACCCAGGGTCACATGGTTAAGAACTTAAAATGTTGAACTGCAACAAGGTCTCTCTGCCCCTGTTGAATTATGAAGACCACGTGTTTTTAGTAAAGTTTTTCTCCAGGTTTAACAAAAAAATCTCCTGAAAAAAATGTCCTGATCAGTGTGTGTAGACCGAACTGGCAGATAGGAGAATATATGAGTTCATGCAGCTACTCGTCGGTGTTAGATTAGTAGATCGATAGATATAAATATAAGAGTACGTTAATACAGTTAGTGCCTTTGGGACAAATTATTTGACAAAAGAGAAAGGGCATGAAGGAATTCATAATAACTGGGAGTTTCGTGTATTATGATTTTTCAGTCTAACTCTTTGGTTTCCTGTGTTTCCATAATTATCCTGGTGTCTTCCTGACGTGCTCTTTGGGGCGGGTCTCTTCTGTGACCCTGGAGGCCTAGCCCCTCCTTTGCATAGTTGTGGGGTTTGAAGCGAGTGAACACTGGGTCGTTGGTTTCTTCTCTGCAGGCCTACAATGGGCACCATCAAGCCTTAGAAGTCCTTCTGCAGTCGCTGGTGGACCTGGACATCAGGGATGAGAAAGGCCGCACCGCTCTGGACCTGGCTGCCTTCAAGGGACACACAGAATGTGTGGAAGCGCTGATCAATCAGGGCGCGTCCATCTTTGTGAAAGACAATGTAACCAAAAGAACCCCACTTCATGCCTCAGGTAGGTTTGGTCAAGAGTCTGATTACCCTAGTTTGGTGGCCCACTTACAAGTTTGAGTAAAAGAATGGCAGCATCTTCTTTTATTCCCATTTTTAAAGTATTTTCTTTCTATATCAGATATGCCTACATTCTTCCAAAATGCTTGGCTTACTATCTATCCACTTTGAGATGATTGGTGTTCTCTGACCAGAGGGACTCTAGCCATCTTCTTTAAAGAATTTATTTTTTTAGCCCTGGCCAATTTGGCTCAGCAGTTGGAACGTTGGCCCCCAGACCGGAGAGTCCCAGGTTCTGTTCCCACCAAGGTCACGTACCTCGGTTGCAGTTTGTCCCTGGCCCCGGTTGGGGTTGTATGGGTGGCAGCCACTCGATGTGTCTCTCACACGTCGATCTCTCTCTATCTCTTCCTCCCTCTCTACCTGAGGGTAAATGCAAAAATGCCCTTGGGTGAGGATAAAAAAAAAAGACTTTATTTTTTTTGAGCAGTTTTAGGTTCACAGCAAAATTTAGAGGAACGTACTGAGATTTCCCATATCCCTTCTGCCTCCCCATTATCAACATCCCCACCAGAGTGGTACATAAGGTACAACCGATGAACCTACATTGACATCGTCATCATCCCAAGTCCATAGTTTACATGAATTTAAACAAATATATAATGACATTTGTATGTATAGTATTGTACAGAGTACAGCACTATAAATCCAGCTCTAAAAATCCTGTGTGCTCCATCTGGTCTTCCTCTTAACTCAAAAGAGTTCAGAACCTTGGGCCAATAGCTATCACAAAACTTTCTGGAAAAAAAGGCAAGGCCTCATGTGATCTTTAGATATGTTACATAGAACAAAACGACACGGCAATTTAAAGCATACAGTTCATGATATTTCAGGGCTCTTTCATAAAAGGAGCCTTCAGACAGCAAACTAATCAGTACACCATTCTGCCAGCTTCACTGATGCTTCTTAGCTTTTTCTCTGATTCTTGATACATCAAATGTAAAAATAGAGACTCAAAAAGTGCATGTTTATATCCAAAAGTAAGTAATTTGCCTTTTCTGGGATTTTTCTCTAATATACATCAAACAAAACTCTATCAAGACATTGCCAGACATATACCGGATATGAAAAGGTAATGTGGCGAGTCTCCAGCTCAGCTAAGGCATACATTTCTTTGGGGTCAGGAATTTAATGATACAGCCGGCCCTTGTTTATCACGGTTAATCAGTTCCAGACTCTACTGCGATAAATGAATTTCTGTGAAGTAGGTTTCTTTATTTATAAATCGAATATTTTCACAGTTAGAGCATAGAAAACCTGTTTACAACCTTCTAAATACATTTTTTTATTATTAGAGCCCTCTAGACATGAAATAACATCTTTTAGTCACCATTACACTCGTGTTACCCAATATATTAGACAAAACAAGAGAAAATAAGACATATTAGATGTTACAAATATAATATTATTATTGTACATTTAATTACACATACACACAGTTCTTATACACAACCACTAACCTATGAAAATTGTGCAACTTGTTCGATGATGAAGCAATGAAGATGAGATGTTCTGCACAGCAAAGAAGAGCAAGGTTACTGCTCCTCTGCAGGCACGACCTCAGTAGGAGAGTCTTCAGGTGGTGCAGTATCTTCAGCAGGTGCGTCGTTGTTGTCTTCCGCTGAAGGAGCACTGGGAGTAGGCAGTGGGTGTCCGGGTGCGCGGCTGCAGAACATCGTGATAGGCAGTTGCTGGTGCTGACTTTTCATATGTGTGGAGGCTTTTGTAGGGTTCTATCGCCCCATCAAATGCATTCCGGAACTGCAGTGCACGATCATTTGTGGGTCCCATTCGCAATCATGTCCTGTACTACCTTAATAGTTCTCACGACTTGCAAGAGACGCTCAAGTGTAAGGCCAACTTCCTCCTCCAGACCCCTAGGAACCTCTGGCTGCTTTTCCTCGTCCTCACTCGCAGACTTAGTCATCTCCACCAGATCCTCGTCAGTTAAGGGATCCGAATGTGTCTCCAGCAGCTCATCCACATCATCGCGGGTCATATCCTAGAAACCTTCTCCTCCCAGCATCCGCGCTCGCCTAACTGCCTTATCCACTGCTGAGTTGCTTATATCCTCTGGGGTGTTGTTCACATAGTCCTCTGCTGCAGGCTGGTCAGCAGAGGCAGCTTCTCTGTGGAGAACAACACTCTTCAGATGATACCTCTTCTGGGACTTCTCGAACCAACCTTCACTCGCCATGAAATCCATGAATCCAACCAGAAGAAGGTCCTGGTTGAGGTTCGTCCGCCATAAAGCACAGATAGAGCTGCCTCGCCTTCTCCTGGATGACCAGCAAATTCAGCAGAATGTTTTTCTTGCCACTGCCGCTGATCCAAATGGCTAGGGCAGACTCCATTTTCACTAAGAACTTAGGACTTGTCACGACATGCTTTGCTTCCTTGTTGAAAGAGACAGAAGCCATTGCACGGATGTCCTTTTCATCTTTACGGATGGAGCGAATGGTAGATTCATAAAGGTGGGCAACCTCCACGATTTTCTTGCCATCTTTGATCACATCCAAGAGTTTCACCTTCTCCTGGATGGTAAGCATCTTCCTCTGGCGCTTATTTCATCGTCAGAAGGCTTAGAAGAAGCAGCACGTTTAGGAGCCATCGTGGGGCTTAGATAAAAGTTCTCAGAAATCATAAACACGAGCAAAGATGCTTCCGATGCATAGCGATGTAGAAGGGTGTGTGAGAGAAACGAACTTGCATGAGGCTGAGCCAATCAGTGGCCAGGATAGAAAGAGGATAGGATAGCCAATCAATGAACAGCATGCTCTGATTGGCCTGGTTTCACCACACCCGACTTTTTGGAAAAAAGTTATTGCCCACACACAAGGAGAGGTCAAGCGGTTGCACCTGGCATTGAAGGATTCCTGGGGTGCTCGAATACATAGGCCTACAGTCCATACGTACAGTAATTTTTATTTTAATTGTAATACAGGACTGTATAATTGACTCAGACAACCAAGCACGCGCTGTATTATTTTCACTGTCTCGATCAACTTTTTAATGAATATATTTGAAAAAGCCACGATAGAGTGAAGCCACAAAAGCAAAATGCAAAGTGGTGAGGGACAACTGTATCTGCCTTTGACTGGGATAGTAAATATTGTCTTATAATGAGAAATAACTGTCTTACACAATTAAATGAGTGCATTGAGAAAGCAAAAAAGTGAAGATGGTTTTTCAGAAGATTTAATAGTCGTTTTACTCGGGAAAATTTTCTCAGAATGTTAGGCTTTGTAGAATTTCCACCCACATTCCTGAATTTCCAAATCACTGAAGAAAAACAATATGGAGCCATCGTGGGGCTTAGATAAAAACAAAAAACATGGCTGTTGCCTAATTACCTGGAAATAATTATTCCTGGAAAAAACTTTAGCCATTAGATCAGCAGTGTTTGGTTAAATTATAAATTTTTATTTCCTATCACATATAGTCTTTTTGGTATTATTTATAAAGCATTATAAAGTTTGATATTCTAGACATCCTTGGTATCTTTCTAAAGTTCAAATATTGGTTGCCTATTATTGCTTTAGTTATCAGGTACTTCCTGACCATTACAAAGGGCCTATTTTCACTGTGGAAAATTGCTTTTGTAAACAACTAAACAATGAAAAATAATCATTGTCACTCATTTGCCATTTCATAGGTTGTGGTCCAATAGAGCCCCCTGGTGGTCAAGAAGACACACTCCTTTTTGGATTTTCCTCAAGTCATTCATTGATAACACAGGCTGTCGTTTGACTCTGTTCTCCACAAAATGTCCGCTATGTGGAAGCTTTGAGAATCTTATTATCCAGACTCTTTTCCAGTTCATTTGACAGGCCAACTTTTGTTCTTTCAAATCCTGGGAATACTATGAGGAACAGGAGCCAGACTGGATATTAGAGGTTTGGGCACAGCTAGTTGCAATGACAGTTGTGGTCTTTGAGCAGCATGAAAAATGGCTGTCACTCAGAGCAACGGAGAGGCTGGGCTGGTCTAAGACAAAGCTGGGCTTGGCAGGCACAGCTAAGGAGATGTGAGCATCTTTTTGCTAGAAGGCAGTTGGGGAAAATGCAGTGTGTGGGAAGCCAACAAGAATTCTAGTTTGGCTACACTTTTCCAATAAGGGCTATTAGCTCAGTTCAAAAAGTGGTAGTACCCTCTCCCCCCCAAAAGGCACTACTGTAGATACTGGTTTGCTCTTCAACACACTGGGTCTATGATATGAACTTAGATGATTTTTTCCCTTTTTCTGTCTAGCCAAAAGTCAAATATCCTTGGAACTATTATGATTATGAGCATATAAAGAATGTCGAGTTGATATAGAAAGAGGCATCAATCAAACCCCCTTGTACCCCCTCCACTCTATGAACCCATGGCCTGTAGTATTTAGCTGCCAGTCCTCTGCTAATCATTTCCTTTTAAGCATACATTAAACTACTTGCAGATAGTAGTTACCAGTGGCAACAGATTTAATGTACTATTTAAAACAGACGAACAAAAAAACCCAACAGCAACAACAGTACATTGCCTGTATTCCAGTCCCCAAAATTTCCTCCTGAGATACATAAATGGGATGTTGCTGAAAATGAGCTGAATGCAATGGTCTACAAAATGTGGGCATTATTCCTGTAGTTAATTTGAGTGGTGTCGATGAATGTGAGCTAATCCTAATATGTATTGTCCCTGAAAAACGTGTCGTTGTTCAGTTAGCGTCCTCTCATGACTGGCATGCAATAAAAAGGGCTGTAAAATGCAGCTCTTAGAGGGGCCTTCATTAACCTAACATAGCTGCATCTATTCCCTTCTCTCTCCACATCCATAACGAGGTAAATGCAAGATATTTTATAGTGTTCTCATTGTTTCAAAGAGGAGAGAAGGTCACTGTGGGAAATTTAAACATCCCTTGTTCTCATCCTCCTCCCCAAGTGGAAAGCCATGTCTTTTGTAAGGCTGTGGGTTGCATTCAACAAGCTGGAGAAAGTAGCTTAGTCGGGATTGCCATCCTAGGAGGTTGGCGCCCCAGCGCAGAAGCACCCACTCCTAAGAGAAACATCGTGCCTGGTGCACACAAGGGCGCATCCATGTATTGCGTACTAGCTGGTCAAGGTTAACAGCAGTGTTCTGGCTGCATGTTCTACCCACTGCCAGACCCCACTGCGACCGCTGGGTGATTATGGGTGAGGACCCAGCAGCACCTGGGAAGTAGTGAGGAGACCTCAGCAGGGGAAAAGAAGGGGAGGGCAGGGGACGGAGGGGACCCAGGGATGTGAGACCCATGGAGAGCCCCCAACCCCAGCATGTTCGAAACGTCGTCAGGCAGAGAAATGATGGGCTGCGGTTTGAAGAACTCAGGGATGGAGGTGCATCCCTAGGCGACCCATCCAGGCAGTCAATCAATAAGCAATGAGTCAATGGCTTCTGTACACCTTGCCAGCTTGAGGGTTTGCTTAAAGTCAACACTAATCAGTCAGCACTGTTACTTGAACGTCTGCCTCAGAATGCACGCTGACCGAGGGGAAAAGAACAGGATGGGCTTGCTCCTTTCCTCTTCTCCCCTCTGCTTTGCCTCCTCCTCTCTCTCCTCCTCCCATCTGTTCCTGCTCCCCTCTCCCCCTCCTCTACCTTCTCCTGCCCCTCTTTTTTCCTTTTTTTTTTAACCCTCACCCAAGGATATTTTTCTGTTTTATCTTCAGATAGAGTGGGAGGGAGAGAGAGAGAGATAGCGACGTGAGAGAGACACATTGACTGACTGCCTCCCACACAACCCCTACCAGGGCTGGGGATGAACCGCAACCGAGGTACGTGCCCTTGACCAGAATCGAACCCACGACTCATTGGTCCGAGGGCCGACACTCTAACCTCTGAGCCAAACCAGCCAGGGCTCTGCCTTCTTTTTAAAATGGTCTAAAAGCAGACTGGACATGGGATTATATAGTATTCGGTGACTCTCTTCGAGGAACAAAAAAGATACCTGGAGAGTAGGGAGAAATGATTAGTCCCTTTTAAGGAGATTTTTTTTATATAAAAAAGAGGACATTATGTTTAAGGAAAAATAACCCTCAGTACATAAACCAGGGGAAAGTTAGGTAAGGACCAAAATGCCCTGACGGGAAGAAAGGAGAAGATGGATTAGTAAAATAAACTCCCGAGCACACTGTGTCCACCCAGCAGCGAGGGTAAACTGGAAAGCTGGGATAGCAACAATCGAGAAACCAATGATTTGAGGTTCAAATAAATTTCACTTTGGAGGGATATGTGTAATTGTGTTGGTCTGTTAAAAGAATGTCCATTGTTTTCTTTTTCAGTCATTAATGGTCACACACTGTGTTTGCGGCTGTTACTAGAAATTGCAGACAACCCGGAAGTAGTTGACGTGAAAGATGCCAAAGGACAGTAAGTGTTCTCACACTTGGCCTGGGGTTGACATTTCAGTCACAGCAGGTAATTGGTTGGTTTGTTAAGCAGCTAGCAGGGCTGACTGCAGAATTTTAGGTTGGGCAAGGCAGCGGCGACGGGGGTGCGGGGGGTGGGTATATGTTCGGCTGAAATTCATGGATGAGAACCCTAGAATAATGAGGTGGCTTTATGCTAGAGTATATGTATCGGAGAAAAGTGTGTGTATGTGTGTGTGTGTGTGTGTGTGTGTGTGTGTGTGTGTATCTGTCTTGATGAAAAGGAGCCAACTTTTTATGTCTGTGGCCATGTGGCCTGGCCTTTTAAAAATAGTCCTCCTTTGCTTCTTCTTTCTACCCATTTTACCCCCTTTTGAAGCTGCTACATTCACATTTTAACATTAATAATGGCAATGACCTCAAGAAGTTCTCTCATTCAAATCCTTCATGTTGTCTCCTTCCTTGGGTTTGTTGTTCCAAAGTCCTTTTCTTCTGGGAGCCTGTTCCTACACCCAGTCTTCTCTTCCCAATAGGAAATGCAGGGCAGAGCAGCACCAGTGACTCACACAAGGTACATGAGTCCGTGTTGACATCAGAACTAGGATGTCCCCTCCTGGATTCCAGCACTCTGTTCTTTCCTCTAGATTTGTCACACTTTTCTTTAAACCAGTGGGTTTTGTTCAAATGAAATATTGAGCAAATACCGACATAGAAAGCTATGAAAGTAGAACTACTCTGATAGAAGCAAGAGGGTCTCCTACTTACCCACATTCCCTACTCAATTGACATTTCAATACTTTTGAAAATGATGGGATTAAAGTGAATATCTTTCCCTCTCCCACCCACATTCATTATTTCACTGACACCATTCCATGTGGCCATTAAACACCAGAGGCAGATAACTTGTTCCAAGTTCATATAGCTAATTGGGGGCACTCAAAATATCAAGCAACTGTCAAGAAGAGAGAGTAAGAGAGACCAAGTGTTGGAGATAATGAGAAGGAAGTCCTCCCACTTGAAGTGATGAGTTCTTTGGTTTTTTTAATCTTCTTCTAAAAAGCCTAATTTGTCTCTCTCCCTAGAACCCCGCTGATGCTTGCGGTAGCATATGGACACATTGATGCTGTTTCATTGTTACTTGAAAAGGAAGCCAATGTAGATGCTGTTGACATTATGGGATGTACAGCTTTGCACAGAGGGGTACGTCTTCCTCAGCTTCAGTCAAGCACTTTTGTAATGAGCATGTTTCCTCTTTACTTCCCCAGATGAATTTTTAGTAAGAAGAATGTTTCCTCAGGTAACCAATTTACCTCAGTCAAAAAGAAATGACAGAATCTTTTGCAAGAGTAAAATAATGACAGGTATTCTTCGATCCTGCTCTTGAGATTTCACGTTAGATTGTAATAATAGATACAGGAACTCCTACTGTTGATAGAATTGGTTCTGTTTTCTAATTATATAATACTTTGCATGTCATAGAAAATTTGCAAATATTTTTTTAAAGCACAGAGAAGAAAATTACAGTCACCAAGTAATCTGACCTCCTGGAGATAATCATTTTTTTGGTTTATATACCCAATTTTATTTTCTGTGTATAGGTTTATTTTTAAAAAATTTTTAAAGAGAAATCTGAAGATACTATTTGGAACCCATTTTGTTCTTTCAGAATATCAAGAGCCTTCTTCCACGTCAGTAAATATTTTCCTGCTCCGTCATGTTTAATGGCCCATTGTGTGCAGCCGTCATGCTTACGACAATGAGCCCTTCGTTTTGAGTACTCGTGCTATTTCTTATTGCTCTTTATTAAAAATGTTGACCCATCCCACTAAAATATGTATCCTGTGAACAAATTGTACATATCTGCTGAATTGTTTTTTTAAAGCATGTCAAACAAACAAACAACTACATCAAACAAAAGCAGAAATAAACATGCTATTTGGGCCCGGCTGGTATGGCTCAGTGGTTGAGCGTCAAGCCATGCACCAAGAAGTCGCTGGTTCGGTTCCTGGTCAGAGCACATGCCCAGGTTGTCGGCCCGATCCCCAGTGGGGGGCATGCAGGAGGTAGCCAGTCGATGTTTTCTCTCATTGATGTTTCTATCTCTCCCTCCCCCTTCCTCTCCCTCTAAAATCAATAACGAAAAAAAAAAAATTTTAAAGTGCTATTTGGGGCTGGTGCTGAACACCATGGTCAGTGAAAAGACGAGGAACTCTAAGTGGTCCAAGTCATAATCATAGTTCTTATTTCTTTGGTACTTCCCATGGCCCATGCAACAGGCCGAGGGCCTTTACATGTCTTTTCTCATTAGTCTTCACAACTACCTGTGGGGTCACTATTACTGTTCCCATTTACAGGTAAATGAAATGAGACACAGAGAGGTGGATCGATTTGTCTAGGTTTTACCAGGAGAAGTCAGGATTTAACTCACATCTTCATAATTCTAAAGCTGATGTTTTCTACTTTGGAATGTTTCTAAACATTTCATGGGTATGTTTGGAGAGTCAAGAGATGTTTCCAAAATGCTGATGTTCACACAGACTTTTCTAATATGACTTTTGCTGGGTTGTCCTGTCCTGTGAAGTAGGGCAGAGTAAACTTCCCTGAGGCCTAGGCATTTATGTCCTCCTACTCTGAGCCCAGCCTCAGCCACCTGCTTCCCTACCCGAGTCTCTGCCCTTCTGAAATTTGTTTTGTGTTTTTAATTGCAATTTATTAGATTATGACGGGACATGAGGAATGTGTGCAAATGCTGCTGGAACAAGAAGTGTCAATTCTCTGTAAAGATTCCAGAGGGCGGACACCCTTGCATTATGCAGCTGCTCGTGGCCACGCCACGTGGCTGAGCGAGCTGCTCCAGATGGCACTTTCTGAGGAAGACTGTTCTTTCAAAGACAACCAAGGCTACACGCCGCTGCACTGGGCTTGTTACAATGGTGAGTTGATTGTCTTTTGACTGATTCCAGTAGGCTTCCTACGAACCCACCACCACTGTGATCTCAATGGACGTGAAAGCATAACATAATGCTGTAAACCAATCTTTCTGCATCAAGATATCTTTTTGTTTTGTTTTGTTTTGGAGGGGGGGTTTTGGGGGAGTAGCATTTTTTCTCTTCATGACTACCACGATGCCTTGATGAAATAAAAATTTATTTTCTCCCTTTTTGTAATTAGTATCATATAACTCCTAATTAGAACTTTCAATGAACTGAAATAACCAGTTTTAATCAAGATTTCTGATCTACATGATATAACCAGGGATCCTACAATGTTTAAAATGATACAGCTAAAACCAGAACAATATATATGACATAATAACCTGTCACAATTGACTGCTAGTCAGACCACTAGATAAATGATTTGTCTTGTGGCATTTCTCTTTTATATCTCATTTCCCCCATTTGTTTTGTTGCACTTGTAATTCGGAAGATTTAAAAATGTTTATTTCACTTATTTGAGTCAAAGAGAAATGCATGCTAATCATAACTTTTCAAAAATATTGACGTGTCTAAGGTAAAATTAAGTCTTCGTTTCCAGACTCTCTGATGTAACTTGGCGTGTACCTTTAATGCGTTGCCCTTGAGAATATAAATAAATACAAGTACGTGCATCTGGTTTTTTAAACTACAATCATATAACAACTATCATTCTATAACTTTCTTTTTTGCTATTGTTTACTTAACATACTGCCCATTGGTGGGGCAAAGGTGTAATGGCCACCAGAACAAGAAGGTATGTTCAGACAAGAACCAAGCACGCAGGTCCATAGACTATAGCAGACATTATTCTCGGGTCATTTCCTTACAGGGATGCGGGGTCGGAGCGCATAGATGACCCAGCCTCTGCACAGATTATTCTCCACTAACAGACCTCTGTTACAGTACTTTTTTCAGTATAACTCAGGTGCTAATGATTGACAAGACAAAGGGACAAGGAATGCAGTACACACCAGGGGCCATGCCTCCTGGTGGTCTAGTGATGGCAGATGGTTTTATAACCAACACTATCTCAGTTTAATGTTTATCCTGGTTGCCATGCTATTGTGGCCATTACTAACAAAAATATTTATGTTACATTTTATGGAACACAGGTAATCATCAACTAGAAGGCTTTGATATGCTTGCTAAGGACAGTGACGTTGATCAAAGGTCACAGCATCAAAGAAATCTGGGACACGGAAACGGAGTCTGTGTTGTTCACATCTACTTCCATACATGTTCTATAGCCATTATCCTTGCAAGTTATTATGTGTCAATGTTGATTGATCTTCTTAGTGTTTTGTTTTGTTTTTATCCTCACCTGAGGACATTTTTGCATCTATCTTCAGACAGAGCGGGAAGGAGAGAGGGGGGAAGAGAGAGAGAGAAACAACGATGTGAGAGAGACACATCAACTGGTTGCCACCCACATGACCCCAACTGGGGCTGGGGACAAACTGCAACCAAGATATGTGCCCTTAGTGGGAACCGAACCCCGGTCTCTCTGGCCCATGGGCTGATCTAACCGCTGAGCCAAACTGGCCAGGGCCTTCTTAGTTATTTCATAGCAGATAAATAGATATAGATGTGTGTGTATATCAGAATTTATTGCATATTCAACTGGGTCTCTATTGATAGACATTCAGATTGTTTTCAGGGTTTTTTTTTCCTATGACAAACAATGTTGCAGTGTGTATCTTCGTATTATGTACCTTAAATTCTGTCAGATAAGTTTCCAGACTTATTGATAGCAGGATATGTATTTTTTTTATTTTAATAAATTGTACCATGTTACTTTGCAAAAAAGATGTAATTTATTACTCCACCAAACATGTGTAAAATCTACTACTTCCCCAAGCCTTTGCCAGCCCAAGATATTACCTTTTTCATTTTTGTGAATTTGAAGGGCAAAAAAGGTTATCTCATTATTTTGGTTTGTGTTTTTCTGTCTAATAGTGTATTTATTTATTTATTTGTATTTCCTCTTCTGGAAATTACCTTTTCAATTTATTACTTTTTTTAAATTCTCACCCACGGATATTTTTTCCATTTATCTTCAGATAGAGTGGGAGGGAGGTAGGGAGGGAGAAAGAGAGAGAGAAAGAGAAACATCGATGTGAGAGAGACACATCAATTGGTTCCCTCCCGCACGACCCCAACCAGGGCTGGGGATGAACCACAACTGAGGTATGTGCCCTTGATCAGAATTGAACCCACAACTCTGATTCGCGGGTCGATGCTCTAACCACTGGGAAACCTGGTCAGGGCTTACTTTTTTTTTAAATGAGTTTTATGTTTTCTCATACGTTTGTTGGAACACCTTGTCTTAGAGATATAAATCCTCTCTGTGTGTTTTGTGTTGTAAATGTTTTCTCTCAGTTTATCATTTGTCTTTGTTCCTTGTTTATGATGTCATTTTCCATGCAGAAATTTTGAACTTCTGTGACGTTGAATTTTTCATATTTTTATTTTATAGGATCTAGGTGTCATATCTTGCTTAAGGTCTCCCACCCCTAAGTTTATATGGGTATTTCCCCATATATTAACTATGCTTCCATAATGTTACTTTTTCATTTTTAATCCTCGTATTAAAATTTTCACTCAGAAGCTATGATCACTAGGTCCAGAAAGATTTTTGGAGTGCTCTCATTTAAGACATTTCATTTCACTTTCTTTACAGTTCTCTTTTTGCATTGGCTCTGACCTCCGTAAGAGCCTAATTTTCTACTTGCTCAATTTGGTTTTGTTCCCTCTCTGCCACTGCAGAATTGCAATTTTTTACCTACTAGTGGATGAGGGCTTCCCAACTCCCACCTGGGTCAAGCTCAGCGATCTCTCGGGCAGGAGGGAGAAGATGCAGCAAGAATTTTGGTCGTAATGGCAGCGAACCCACCAGACCACGTTCTCTGCCCTGAGGGGTGTGGGGGCAGCAGGGGAAGAGGAGCAGTCCTCTCCTGAGCAGCCTTCTAGGTTCAGGGTCCAAGCTCCCAGCTTCCCAGAATCCCCTTCACTGAGCACTTTGAAATACCGAAAGTCATTCAAGGATCCCCAGTCCTGTCGACACAGACCCTTAGATTGGATTCATATAATCCCGAGGAATGGTGTGGGTAGATGCTTCCCTCAGCTGAATCCTCCGCAGGGATCCATGCTAACCGAGGGTTTGCAGTGTTTATGTGAGGGTTGGATAGGGTTGGAAAGCTCAACTGTATAACTTGCTTAAAGCTAAGGGATTTTTATATTCATCACTTTATATGTGTTTTAATCCTCCTAAAAGCAATTTCACTTTCTCTCTTTATAGGTAAAAGTAAGGTTTGATTGTTGTTTTAATACTTAAAACTGTTTGATCTACATCATTCTAAGGTAGATCATGAGAGAACTCTCATTACTTTAACCCTGAGTTCAGCTAAGAGGTTTCAGGACAACAGTCCGTATTCTAAAGACAAATAAATAGCTGTGCCCTCTGCCTTAAAAGCTTTCCATCACTTCACAAACCACATGCAGGTCCTTTATCAAATGAGCTCCCCTCATCCTGCGACATCGGTAGGGCAAATATTCCTTGTCTGATTTTTATATATGAGAAATTGAGATTCACCAATCCCAAGTGAGTCCTTAGATCACGTAACAAGCTAACAGCTGGGGCCTTACTTAACTTAAATTCAGTTGATTTGGAACTACTTGTCATTTTGTTGGAAATAATTCCTCACATTCATTCCTCTGCTTATTATTTTTTTAAATACTTATTGGGCACATATTATTTGTCAGGAACTGGTCTTGGTGCCATTTTAAACACTTACACAGTATGTTACAGTCAAAGCCCTTTCACTTACATGATCTCAGATACTGTTTTCTGTCCATCACATCTTCTCCCCTTCACTAAGATAGATAATTATAACTGAATCTGTTCAGGTGGGTGAAAGGGAAATTTCCTATTGTAAATATGGGCAAACTGAGGTACGTTAGACGTCTGTCTATCAAGAGCTGAGCAAAACATAGAATCTAGGCTGCTTGCAAATGAGGTCTCTTGTCTGTCTCTTTCTCTCCACCAGACCGTATGGCCTTCATTGTTTCATTTGTTCATTATGTCTTGGAACACCTGTGGGCATAGTTAATAACATTTTGCTATTTTGTGAATTTTAATCCATGGAGAAAGAGCATTCAGCCAATTCAGGAGAATTCATAAGCCAGAATTCAGTTCTTAATGACAAGAAATTGATTGTGTTGAACAATTTCTTTCTTGGAAACTTTCTAATTTTTTTTTTTTTTTGCTTCCTTGCAGGTAATGAGAACTGTATAGAGGTACTTTTGGAGCAAAAGTGTTTCCGCAAGTTTATTGGCAATCCCTTTACTCCACTGCACTGTGCAATGTAAGTAGAAATGCTGGAAGCTAATGTGTTACTTTAATTCTTTTAATAACCCATAAGGCCATTGTGTCTTAGGGAGGGATAAGGCTTTCACAGTTCAGATATGACCAATGTATTCCATTTTGCTGCTGAAAGCAGATAGGGCTGATAGCAAAGTGTGGACCCCAGTGTTAATGATGTTCCAGGAGGTTTTTGTGGAATGCCGTGGCACAAACCGCCTTAGGAAACTGCATGAAGAAGTGGACTGAGCTCTTCAAATGACCTTCACATTTGTCAGGCAAATTCTAAAATAAGTTGGAGCTCGCAACAACATGCCTATGAATGATTAGAAAGACATTTCATACCAGGAAGGATTTTTATATATTGTATTTCTCTATTCTTCATATGTTGTAAGTTTGTTTGCTCCTTTTGTTGTTGTTGTTTGTTTTTTGTTTTTGTAAATGTAATTTTTGCGCCAATCTCATAGTGTGAGCCATTGTTCAGAGAACACCGTAACTTTAAGTCAGATGTCCATGGTCAGCCTGGTGGGCCATGGTCACCTGGGGCCTGTGTTCACCTGGGGGACCATGTCTCCTAGACAACCATAGTCAGCTTAGGGACCTAAGACTTGGGAGTGCTTTGTCTTTGCCTTGTCTTTGGGCTTCACATGAAGCTGGGTCATTTGATTGCAAAGATATTGAAAGCACAAAGTGGATCAGTAAAGAAGGGATGAGGCATAAAGAGTAGAAGTAATTTTAAATCTGAAGGAACCATGTCTTTTTCACTCTGGTATCCCCAAAACACCTAACACGATGCTTTGTACAAGTGGTATACAGCAGACTCCTCCTGGAAATAGCAGTTCTGAGGAAATGAGTGTGTCCCATTAGAACTATTAAAATGATAAAGAAGACAATGTAGGTGATACAGACAAACTTTATTTAACACTTTATGAAATGGGCAGTGTCCACTCTCAAGAGTTCAGAGGCCTGCAAAGTGGGGCAGAAGGCAGGAAGCTTTTCCAAGGTAAAGAACTGAGAACGAGGACTGAATAAGAATAAGAGTATCTGACTGGCTGGAGTTACGTATCTGGCCTTATTTGAGTTATAAGAATGAAACAGTCACCCATGTAACTGGGTGATCACATATTGGTGACTAAATGGTCTAACTTTTGGGCAGGTGGAACATTTATAAAAACATGAAATCTGAAAGTGAAGTTTTGTTTTGCTGACATGATTTCCCAGGATCAGTGGTGCCTGGCCTACCAAGGAAAGGTTAATGTACGATCAGTATGACCATCCCCCCCACCCCCCATCCCTCGATCAACCTTTTGTCAAGCAAGAGATTTGATCAAAGATAGTATTGCAAGCTATTCTCAGTTACCATTTCCCCTTTGGGTCTTGATATATATTTTATAGGAGATTATGTCAAGTTCATCATTCCAGTTAGAGGGAGACCATTTGTTGGTGAGCTGATGGCTAAATCCCTTAAGAGAACACATAATAGACTAGGGAGATACTTATTATTAATAATAGTAAAATAATTCCTAAGGTTTGCAGGGTGCTCCTGAGCCAGGGTCCCCATGAACCAAACCAGGTAGAATCAAATAAGTCAAGAAATGATCCTAAAGAGGAAATACTTCTTTAAGCCACTTGGTCTGTTCATGTATTTCATGTAACTGCGTCTCTACACCCCTAGAAGTGTTTATCCAGAGAGCTTGTTCCTGAGAAACTGAGGCATAAGAAATCAGGAAGAAGTTTGTGCCAGGCAACACTACAGGATCAACAGCTTGTAGCAAATCCAACAGTTGTTTGCAAGTTGGATCACCCACCTTTGCCATGGCCTGAGATATGTGAACAATGGCTTTCCAGGCCAGGGCAAGGCAAAAGGTAGACAAAAGAACCATAAGATCTTTATGGTGTAAAAATCAGAAAAAGGATGGACAGTGAAGGAAGGAGAAATGGAAAGAAAGTTCTTGCTCTTGGGAGGAAGCAGTATACCTCGATGTCAGCCACTTCTCTTTCTAGTCGGTTTGATTTTGAGGTCTCCAGTGTTTACTTACACAGGACCAGACATCATGTTTAGCCTTCTTCAGTTGTGAACTATGCACCCAAGGTTTGACAGCTTCTAATTTGGCAGGGGTGTCAGTGGTCAAGAGTATTTGGTAGGGTCCTTTCCAGGAATCTCACTTTTGCAAAAGCATCAGGGAAAAACAATAACTGTCTGAAAATGACAAAAGATTTAATGTCCCTGGTTAAAGATCTGCTGAGAGTTCATTATAGTAGAATTGACAAGGAAATTTAATTATTTCTGTGGCACACAACATTTTAAGATGATAACTGGAATTATGACTGATAACGTTATACCAGGATAGGTAAATAGGATAGTGGACTTGTCTGTTCTTATAAAAACTTGGTTTGGCCCTGGCCAGTTTGGCTCAGCGGTTGGAGCATCGGCCTGCGGTACAGAGAGACCCGGGTTCAGTTCCCGCTAAGGGCACGTACCTCGGTTGCAGTTTGTCCCCGGCCCTGGTTGGTCGTGCGGGTGGCAGCCACTCGATGTGTCCCTTTCACATCGATGTTTCTCTCTTTCTCTCTCTCCCTCCCGCTCTATCTGAACAAAAAAAATGGAAAAATGTCCTCGGGTGAGGATAAAAAACAAACAAAAAACAAAACAAAACTTGGTTTGTAAGGCAAGGTCAGTGTTTTTTTTAATTCCTAAAAGAACTGGGCTGCAACCTGAATGATATCAAGGGGCTATCATCCAACGACATTACTTCAATTTGCTTCTTTATGTTAGGAAGACCTTTAACCAAGATAGAAATCAAAACATTTCTGTGTTCTAAATTTTGAGCTGTTTGTCTTTGAAACCCGCCACTTCCCCCATGGGTACATGGTTTCAATTTAGCTTAGGGGATAAGTCCTAAAAAAATGTTCCTATCACACTCTGAATATCAGCTTCCAATTTGACTGATTTCTGACCATAGAGCTACTTATTGAAAAGAAAAAACCCCTTCAAATATCATGTCAAGTTTTCAACTGAGACAAACTGAATATTCCTGGCTATATTGAACCCCTTGGGTGTCAGGGTTGTCCCCAAAAAGGGTGTGAAAGCTTCTACCCTGCCCAGATCCACAGCCTCTCCCAAAGACAACCAAAAGAAAGAAGGACAAGGACAAACCAGAAGGCAGCAGCTAATATACAATGATGACTACAGTTAACAACACTGTACTGGAATTTGTAAGTTGCTAAGAGTAAATTTCATAATTCCTCAACACAAGAAAAAAAAGTGTAACTACTTGTGGTGATGGATATTAACTACACTGAATATGGTGATTGTTTTGCAATTTATATAAATATCAAATCATAATATAATTATAATTATATCTCAATAATAAAAACAAGTTGTTAAATAAAAAAAGATTAAAGCAGCAATATCTTCCCTGAGGGAAAAAAAATGATCGATAGACCATGAGTACTTCAAAACTAAATTCACAAGCATCAGAATTTGGAAAGGAAGGGACAACCTGAAATTTCACCTTCCTCTCTTGATCGGGCATGACAGACTGGGGAGAGCTGGCTGTGGTAAGAATTCTCACCTTTTGCCAGCTTCTGCCAGTCTTCCCAGGATCCCATCTGTAGGCTTCAGAGTGAGTCGGCTTTAAGGCAGAGTGTAGCCCTGGTAGCTACCAGAATTTAGCAAGGTTTTTCCGTTGATTTCAATTTTCGTCTCCTCATGGCTATTTAGGGAATAACTGGTAGCAGTTTACTAGAGAATCCCTCAGAGTCTCCTCAGCCCTGTGAGGGATCCACATAGGATTCCTCCTTGGAAGGTAGATGTGGGGGTGTTTGAGTTGGTTTGAAAGATTTGCACAAAAGCTTCAAGAACAGTCTTTTTTCCAGTGTCCTGGTTGATTGCAAGTGAGACAGTGACTTGTGGGCCAGTGATGACTGTTGTTTGTGGTCTCGTAGTGTCTTTGGAGAGGAGAGGCGAGTCAGATCAAGGATTAGTGGGCTGTGAGCGCTCAGGTAAAGGAGGGTAGAGGTGGAGGAGCAGGAGTCACATCAGTCTTACAAGTCTTCTGTTTTGCGCCTCTGGTATGTTTAATTTATTATTAGACTTTTTCAGTGAATCTTTCAATGAAGCTATTTTGGAATCTTGAAGCCTTTTTAAGGTTTGTGCATACTGATAAAATAGATATCCCATTCTGTTTGTTAATTTGAGAACCCTTAATTTCAAGTGTACTTTTTTTTTATTAAAATGTTTGAATCTTGACATAATGGCAGATGTGCCCCTTTCCCCACCCTTTGCCTGCCTCCACCCACCCCTGCCTCCCTCTCCCTTGGCCTTCACCAAACTGTTGTCCATGTCCATGGGGTAGGCATGCATGTTCTTTTCAAATGAACACTTGTCTAACTGGAGCAGTCTCCATAATGGCCATTGCAATTCTAGGTTGTCTTAGTAAGATTTTGCCATCTTTATAGACATCTACAGCTTCCAAGACCAGAGTTCTTAGACATAAAATAATCAGGTGTGCTGGAAGGTGGAAATCTCAATTCTTTGAAAACAGAGAACTCTATTTCTAAGCTAAGTCTAGAGTCTCTTGGAGCCAAATATCTACCTGTGAGGAATGTGCCTCTGGGTTGGAGATTTTATGGTGTTTCATAGTGTACCTCTTTAAATGGACATTTTCTTGAGATGGCAGGTGACCTAGTGTCGATGTAACCTGTTCCATGACCAACTTATCCTAGAGCAGGAGTCTTAGATTTAGGTGGCGAGCACTCTAACAGTTTTTAAGTGCTCGACCCTTGCCCACCAATTTTTCAGCTTTGACTTTTAAGATTCCCATTAACAATAGATCTGTTATTTCTCTCACAAGAAGTTTTTTTAATAGTGGCAGACACCCTAATGGCTTGTAATAGTCCAACTTGGGCCCACTTAGATTTTGATAGGCTGTTGGTTACAAATTTCTTGTCTTAATTTATTTCTCAAAGTCCCCGTTAGTCTGTCAGCAGCTGCCACCGGCTGTGGAGTCCTTGTATAACTGCCCGAACCTTCCCAGGATTCCAGAACCTTTTTAGGAACTTTAATAAACCCCTTTTCTTTTCTTTTGTTTGTTTTTTTGTTTTGTTTTGTTTTTTTTGTTTTTTTTTATGAATTTTTATTTATTTTTTTGTTACAGATATTTTACCTTTTTACCCCATTGGCACCCCCCACCCCACCTCCCCTCCACCCTGTCCCCGGCTTAGTTGTCCATGTCCATTGGTCATGCATACATGCATATAAGTTCTGTGAATAAACCCCTTTTCTTTAAGAAACGTGGGTAAAATGTGTGTAGATCTGAGAGCTGCACACAGGGGAGTGGAGTTCAAGTGCAAGAGCGACTGACCCATGGCCCTTGGTGACCTCGGAGCCCAGAGAGTGCCTTTCCTGTGCCTCTCGTCCCACAGGCCTCCAGCAGTCAGCTTCAGATCCTGCCCTCATCACCGAAACTGTGAAAATGATCAAAGAAGACCATTTAGGTGATACAAACAAACTTGAACACTTCCTGAAACAGGCTGTTCTCCAAAATCTTTAGAGTAGAGACTGCCTGCTTCTGGAAGTGTTAAATGAAGTTTGAATTACCTAAATTGTCTTCTTTAAACATTTTAGCAAATCAATAAAAAGAAAAACATATTTTTTAAAAAGTAAAAGCCTAGCTCAGTGAATTGAGCATCATGCCATGGACTGAGAGGTCCCGGTTCGATTCCCGGTCAGGGCACAGGCCTGGATTGTGGGCTCCATCCGCAGTAGGGGGCGTGCAGGAGGCAGCTGGTTGATATCTCTCTCACACATTGATGTTTCTATCTTCATTCCTCCCTCTTTAAAAAATCAATTAAAAAAAAGTATTAAACATGTTAATAGAACATAGACCACAGATATTTGCATCTGATTAAAGAAAACCCATCAGCTTGTTAAATATACAGTGCAAAAGAAGATGGAGTAGGAGGGGACATATATATTTTTTAAGTAGTACAATTTTTTAATTTCAACCCCATTTTTGTTTTAGAATAAATGATCATGAGAACTGTGCATCATTGCTCCTTGGGGCCATAGATTCCAGTATTGTCAATTGTAGAGATGACAAAGGCAGGTAAGTGACCCTAAAGTGGCATGCCTCTTTTCTTGATGAATCTTACTGTACTTGTGGCTGCAGACACAAACATCTTTTTATTTTTTTAATTGAAAGCGTGATATATAAACATGATTTTTAAAAATTAAATATCATAAAGGGTATATAATTAAAAGAAATTTTCCTCTTAGCCCAGAAGGCCCAGCCTCTTCTACTGAGGAAGCCACTTAAAACTGTTCTTTCCAAATGTTTATATTCTCTCCAATATTTTCTATACATAAATGCAAGCATATGTAAAAATACATATTCCTTATATGCAAATGAAGCATTCTATAGCAGTGTTTTGCTTTTAGTGTATCTTGGAGTTCTTCCCATTCTAAAACCTTGAGATTTACTATGTTCTTTTCAAAAGCTGCATATTTTTCATTTGCATGGATATATTATAATTTAATCAGCTTGCCCTCTGTGGAAGAATATTTAGGTTGTTTCCAATATTTTGCTCTTTCAAAGAGTGATGCAGTTCTCATGTGTCTGTTCATATGACCCAAGCGTATCAAGGAGGTAAAATCCTAGAAGTGGAATTACTTGGTTAAAAGGCCAAGTTGTCCACCCCAAAAATCAACTATCTACATTGGATGATATGGGCTTCAAAAACAAACAAACAAAAGGCCAATTACCTACAAATTTAAGGTGCAATTTTGAAAACATCTTTATCAAAGGGGAGAGAAAAGTCACTGGACTCAAGATTAGAGTGGTCAATAAAGATGGTAATTTCATTGTCAGGCCCACCACCTATATCCCCCACATAGGTGACACTTCAGTGCCCACCCTGACTGTGCTTCAGAGGGGGCCTGATCATTATCTCTGTACACTGAGGTGTTTTAAATCCCTAAGACAAAACCCTGCACATGTTTCTCTGGCATTTCCAAAAAGAGAGTGTGTTAAGCTTAAAGGAAGCTAAACTCATACTTGTTTTCAACTGTTAGGACGCCGCTTCATGCAGCAGCATTTGCTGACCACGTGGAGTGCTTGCAGCTCCTGCTGAGACACAGCGCTCAAGTGAACGCAGTGGACGACGCAGGGAAAACGGCCCTGACGATGGCTGCCGAGAACGGGCAGGCGGGCGCTGTGGGTATGTGCCTGCCGCGCCGACTTGGCCCTGAAGCCTGTCCAAAGCCGAAGTCATGTAACCTCAGGAAATCAGTTCTGCCCTGGCCGGTTTGGCTCAACGTGTAGAGTGTCGGCCCGAGGACCAGAGAGTCCCGGGTTCGGTTCCTGCTGAGGGCACGTACTTCGATTGCAGTTTGTCCCCAGCCCCGGTTGGGGTCGTGTGGGTGGCAACCAGTTGATATGACTCTCATGTCGATGTTTCTCTCTCTCTCTTCCTCCCTCTCTTCCTCCCACTTTATCTGAAGATAAATGCAAAAATGTCCTTGGGGGAGGATACAAAATAAAAGAAAAAGGAAATCAGTTCCTCTCTTGATATATACCTATGAAAAGTCCAACACGTCATGTAAGCCACCTGACTCCACTTGCTCATCGTCTGCAGTCCCGTTACTGGATTGGTGATGGACTTTATCAAAGTGGGCCAACCTTTCTGCAGTGAAATCTCTTGACATTTAGAAACCAAATGTGACAATAGATTCATTTTACCTGGAAATAAAACTGTAAAGACAGTTAAAATTAATGCCTATACACCTTAGATTTGGATAGAACAAATGTAGCAATTAATTGTTCCCTTTTTTTTGTTAAAAACATTAAATAGGATTATATGAGCTGTACTAATTTAAATATGTTATCGTTTCTGTAGTAACATCTTCAAAATGTGTGTAATTAGCATGTAGTCTAAGTAACTTTCTTTTGTTTTTTCCTATAGATATTCTGGTGAACAGTGCCCAGGCTGATCTGTCTGTAAAGGATAAGGACTTGAACACACCCTTACATTTGGCTTGTAGTAAAGTATGTATAAGGAACCTGAAATACTGTTATTTAGTGTTAATTATAATAATAATAATATCACATACATTCTATCTCAAAAGTGTGCATCATGGCTCTTAATTAAGATGTACATTGCCCCAGGATGTTGTCAACTCTAAGCGGAATCAAAGAAGGAAAAGCGGAGGGCAGGCCCACACGGGTGAAGGTGATGCTTCTCCTGGCATTCCACCTGCGTGCTTGCTGCCGTCTGTCGTGATGCCGCCACTGAATCTGTCTCCATGGTTGTGGTCCCACACTGTGTGTCTAAACACAAGTTAGGACCTTAGATATGTGGCTTCTAAAATATAAGCAGTTCCACTTCTTTACATTTGAAGGCATGATAATAACACAGCCCAAGTAATACTCTCCTATGTGGCAAATAAATGTGTTCATGTGCATTTCTACCCTCTCCCTGTTTTCCGGTGCCTAGTTCAATGCAAAGAATGAATTTGTTGTTTTTTTTAAAAATAGCATTGTGTTCACATGTAATTCAGGGTCCCTGCTTCAGTGAAAAATAAATGGTACATATGAATATATGATTTTACAAAAGTGAGATCATACTGTTTACAACCTGCTTTTGTTACTGAATCATACATTATGAATATCTTTCTTTTATAATGTTTTAGAAGATTTGTGGTATTCTCTACCTTAGAAATGTGCCATTGTTTATTCAGCCCATCTGCTTGGTTAGACATTTACTCGTTTTCAAATATAAGCTACTATAAATAATACTAACTGTGGAGAATTTTTTTTAGGAATCCTTGTTTCTTTAAAATAAATTCCTAAAGGTGAAATTATTGAGCCTGAGGCCATGAACATTTTAAAGACCAAATTACCCTGTAATGAAATCACACCATTTACATTCCACCAGTAGTATATCAGAATGAAACCTCCATGGACATTTCCAAAATTATATGTAAGGGTCTCCTTTACAAGGCATTATAGTATGATGCCATTTGACACCAGTGATGGTGGTTTACTTCAATACAGTTATGGTATTAAAGGTTTTGTCTACACCAGTGGTACCAGCTGTTCCTTTCATTGGTTGCATTTTCTTACTTCATGTTCTGGGAAGCCCTTGGGAACCACAAAAAGTGCTCGCTTTCATAAGGTTTGTTTCAAGATGTAGTTTTCATCGGTATAAGTGCAGTGCCTGTCAAATGTTATTGTGCCATTGAATCACCTGAGGATACTGTTAAAATTCAGCTTCTGATTTAGTAGGTCTGAGAGTCAACATCTCTAAGTCCCAGGTGATGCTGATGCTGCCGGTCACAGGGGCTCAGGAAGCCGTGACCCTTAACAGAGCATAGGTCTGAGACTGAAAGCATCTCTGACTAGTCAAGAAAAATTATCAACTGCCTATTGTCATAAGATGCAGAGATCATTTCCCCTGGTTGAAGAAGAAATGAATAAGTTTTCTTGAAAAAGAATCCTCTTACAATATAAGGCAGTAAATAATGAGTGATAGATGTAAGCAGATTCCAAGGATATATGGATCACTGAAGTGGTTGGTAATTGAAGACTTGAGGAAGAAGATGGAACTTGACTTATATTTAAAAAATAATGTTGAAGGATACTTCTAATTCTACTCTCTGTTTACCAGCTGACCTGCTGAACTGGTATCTGTTTCAGCTCTCTGGACATTAATTCTACAAGTTATCTTAGAAATATTTCAAATCAGATTTATTATTAACCAAGTCTTAATGAACCCCATTCCGAATCTTGGAGAATCTAGGGCCCTTTGACTGTTTGCTTTTTAGAAGAAAAAAGAATTACTCAGACAATGGCCTTATAAAATGTATATAGACAGAGGGCATTCATTTTAAATTTAAAGCATAATTATGTGATTATTCCAGGACTTTTCAATGTCTCTGTCCTGTGTTTCTTATCATTTTTTTTTCTTTATTAGGGTCATGAAAAATGTGCCTTGTTAATACTTGACAAGATACAAGATGAGAGCCTTATTAATGCAAAAAATAATGCACTGCAGACGTAAGTGTGACAACTCAAGTTTGACTCAGACCTGAATTAGTAGTCATTTATTTAACAAATAAAATTAAGAGCTTGCTTTGTGCAAGGCTAGAGCTGGGGAACACAGTGCTGAAAGACAGTCCTGACTTCTCCTTCATGAAGTTTAGTCACAAACCTACAAATGCAGACCAAGCTAGACATTTTTAGCTAGAATCTCTGTGCTACAATGCCTTCATAGAAATTTGTGAGATCTGTGTTTTTCTTTGCTGATATTTTTATGGTAATATTATAAATTTACTGGGTGGTTAGAAAATCTTATGGGCTGACATATTTGGGAAATATTTGTATAAATGTATTAGCATTATGTATTCTTACTGGAAAATGACAGTTTTACAAATTAGGTTCCCAGAATATATTTGAAGAGTTTCTAAGCTATTTGTCTTAACATTTTAATGTAATTTGGTGTCATCCTGAGTGTGAAAGATCTAAAAGCTGCTTCAGCCCTGGCCAGGTGGCTCAGTTGGTTGGAGCGTCCTCCTATACACCAAAAGGTCACAGGTTTGATTCCCAGTCAGGGCATGTACCTAGGTTTTGGGTTCGATCCCCAGTCAATAGATGTTTCTCTCTCACATTGATGTTTCTCTCTCTCTTCCCCTCCCCACTTCCTCTCTCTCTCTAAAATCAATTGAAAACAAACATATCTTTGGTTGAGGATTAACAAAAATAATAATAATAAATAAATAAAAACTGCTTTATTTTCTATTTTAGGAAATTATGTATTTGTTTTAAGGGTAAAAGAATATTGGGGTTTTTTTCATTAATATTCTTATGGAATATATAGCAGAATATACTGGGCTTGATGACATCATTCTTTAAGGTGTTCTAAAGTCAGTAAAATATTTAGTAATAACGAGGTTTGAGATTATACTTATGGGTGATATTAAACAGTCATATTGATGAACTGTGTAGAACAGTGATTCAATGCTAGAATGGAAATCAAGGGGTAAGGAACCTTCTAGAAAACACACTAGAGCTTGTGTTCTTCTGGCTTTCTCTGTACTATCATTGGGGTTGTTTTCGATGCAGAGTAATAGCTGAAGAGAAATCTGGGCAAACATGGAAGAACTGTTGGGTCATTAGCACTTAGAAAACATCTGATCAACAAATCCCTTTTTCTTTTTAAGTAAAAACTTTCACATACTATTTATGGATTCTTAAGTACTTGCTCCCCGTTAACAGCACAGGCTCCCCAATTGACACCTGCTCACACAAATACGTATCCCAGCTGATGTTCCATGTTCTTTCTTCAGACCCCTCCACGTTGCCGCGCGCAATGGCTTGAAGGTCGTAGTGGAAGAGCTGCTGGCCAAAGGGGCCTGTGTCCTCGCTGTCGATGAAAATGGTGAGTGAAAAAAGTAAATGATTACTACAGTCACCTTCCCTATGCTGTGACGCTGGAGGAAATGAGAAATACAGGAGCTAGTTAAAAAGGCAGTAACAATTCTCTCCCCCTTGGCAGCTCCCTGTGTGTGAGAAATCAAACAAGGATAATCTGTCCTGTCTGTCTTTGTAAAACACAGTCTACCTGTGGCCCCCCACTGCCTTCCATTCTGCATGTAATGTCAGCAGCTGGTGTCTAACTCCTCAGCGTGGTGGTTAAAATATTTTAGACACACTAAAAAGCTTTCAACTGGGTATTCGTGATTCTGACTGCATACGCTGAAGAGTTAGGGATGACACATCATTAGTGCATGCTCGAGGGCTCACATAAAAACCAGGTCTCTGTATTTCAGTTCATTCTGAGATCAAACCTTTTTTTTTTTCTCTTTTAAAGAACAGATCAGAACGCATACTCCCAGTATGGATATTCAAGGAACGTGAATAAAAATTCTAAGTTAATGTCTAGGCTTGAAACTTCTCTTGATCTATATTAACGTTCCTTTTCTAAATGAACCAACTCCAAATAGAAGCTTTCTACTCCGTAAGAAATTGTGAACACTAGAATTGTATTAAGCTTTCATTTTAAGCGTAATGCCTATTAACCTTGGGGAGAAAAAGAGGGACTTCTGGATATTTGTGAATTAAGTAAAATTTTTCAATGTGGCATTAATCATGGCATTTAATTAAAGTATTATAACAAACTGTATTAACATAACTCAATTAACTGCTTATTACAGGTATTGGAATTAGCAGCTCATGCCTATTTCTCAGAAGTAAGCAGCCATATGGACATCATTAGCTAACTCCTGTTAGTTTTGGTTTTGCAGCCCCATTTACCCTAGCATGTTCCCCACTCTGTCCCCAACCTGACTCATCTAGGAGGCACAGAAAGTTCTCTGTTACTCCATCTCTTTGGTTTTCCTGCCTCACCTTCCCTCACCTTCTAATCACCATTGTAAACCTTGGGGTTGGCGTGTAGAGGCCCCCAGCTCTTCTCCACGATGACCAAAGAGACCAGATTGCATTAGTTTTGCTTCTCTGGTGTAAGTCTGATACAGCTGAGGCTCATCCAGCCAATAACAACCGTGGCCAGTAGAACTGTGGCTGTCTCATTGCTTAGCTGCATCCCAAAGACCTGGGAACATTTGGGGCGATTTAGGACAACACTACAATCATTTTTCTTTCACTTGTCACAGACGTCCATGGAATAGGATGTTAAGATACCTGTCCATTCTTTTCTGTTTTTATACCAGAGAAGGAATCATCTGTTAAGACAGATGAAGGGGACGGGGAGCAGAAATGCGGTCAAGTGCTGATAAACAAAACAACGAAAAACTGTTTTATTGAGCCAGTTCCTCTGAATAAATGAGTGAGTAGTCATAGGAACTTTGGCCAGCAGAGAGGACAGGGTAACCCTTTCAGGACAGTAGAATGGAGGTGGAATAAGGTAGTGACTCTTTCCCCATGCACCTGTTTCATGCTTTGAGATCATTTTCCCTTCTGGACTGCACCCATCAAATCTAAATGGTGGAGAATGATGTGACTCTGTGTCAACCATAGCAGTTTTCCCACATCTGCTCCATTTAGGTCAGCAGCATTACTATTTTAAAGTTCTGTTAAGTTTCTTTTGAATGATACTACATTTTTAATTACAAACAACAAGTACCTTCCGTGTCTGATCTACTCAAATGATTGCATTTGTCTAGAACCAGTTAATTGTTGTCTACTTCATATAAAATATATATACATAAAGTGACAAAGCTGCGTGACTCACTTTTACAGACATCTGATTTTTAGTATCTTTTCTAATCGGACATGTGATTACCTACGATGGAAAGTCATTGTTCTCAGAATGAGAGTGCTCTGGCCCCAGCCTGAGGCGCATGGTGTGAGTGTGTGCTCGCCCGTGGAAACACCTTCCTGGTTGTCCTGTTGCTGTTTTCTGTGGAATTGCATCCCACCCCCAACCCACCCCTTCGTGTTTCTGTTCCTTAGATGAAGACTGGAATTCTGCCTAACTTTGGGTTAATACCGTGCTTGTTGTTGTGATGTAAGCTAAAAAGAATCCCCCAAACCCTCCATAAAATGTCCCCCCCTCCAGTCCTCTGTAGCCTCACCCCTAGCATGAAGTAACTCCTCCTTTTGCCTGGCATGATTTCTAACTCAACATACATCTCCGTGTGTGAGATCGTAGGAGATGTACTGTGGAATGCTCCGCCCCCTGGGTTGCCCAGACTAACCACTGCCTTGTCTGCATTTACGCCCAGGTCACACCCCGGCCCTGGCTTGCGCTCCTAACAAAGACGTGGCTGACTGCCTGGCCCTCATTTTGGCTACCATGATGCCTTTCTCTCCTTCCAGTACAATGACGGCTGTCAACTTCGTTTGTTTTAAAAAAGACAATTTGAACAGGACGACCCTCTCCAATCTGGGTAGCATGGTTAGCCTGTGCAGTAACAACGTAGGCTCGGAGGATGGGTACAATGAAAATGATTCTGACTCGGAAACGTTTTGACTTTGGACTGTAGAAGTTTTTCCTTGATCAAGCATGTTGGAGAAAGGGAAAGAAGCTTGAATTCCTGGTATATGTTGTGTTCAAGTATTATTATGGGCCCGAGCTACCAGAATCCAGTAGAGAAGGAATTAATCAAACAGAGAGGGCGGCTAGGCTCCAGGACAAAGCATTCACACAGATGGGCCCCGATTTTGATTGGTTTCATGTTTTTCTTAGATCTAAGATATTTCTGTGAAAGTCTACCTCTTATTTTAAGTAAGGATTTTTAAAATGCATTTAATTCTTTTTCTTTGAGGATAATGCATCAAGAAGGAACTGTTGGAACTGTTGTTCCCTACAAAGAGTTTGTATTTTTTTTGTTTTGTTTTGGGGTTTTTTTGCCATGTACTCACTTGGCCGTGAGTGGTCAGAAGTATATGCACGTGATATTCATGTCCCCAGGAAGGGGAAGGAAAGGCTAGATAGGAAATGCCTCAAACCTCTTCTCACTTTAATGTTTACTTTCTCATTAGAAGCCAAAGGTAAAAGTGTTTATCTTCAGAAATAATGCCTGTAATAATCTTTTTAAGGGAGTCCAATTATTCATGTCCTCTCTATAGGAAGCACTTAAATATCCAGAACTTCTTTCTGAGGATATTTGTTGCCAGATGAAGGGGGAAAATTCATGGAAAACTGAGCTTACTTTTTTCATTTAACACAAATATGGCACCCACTGCTCCCCATCACAAGCCTGTGACTTTTCCCCCGCGCGATTGAGTCCAAATCTGTCTAATTAGGTTTCAAGTGAAAATTCTATTGCACCAAAACTGAGACATATGCAAATTTAATATTAAACGACCCTTTATTGATTCGTCCTTAAATCAAAATAGTAACTTTTAAAAACATCAGGACCATCAGCGTTGTTCAATAGTAAAATGTTCAGTGAGCGTCTCAGTCAAGGTCATGCCAAGTGGACGAAAGTGTGACTGCAGCAGGGAACAAAGAAAGTGAAAGCAGGTGGTAGAGATGGGTGATGTGGAAATTACAGCCAATTGATAGTTGCTTGATGATGAAATCAACCTAGTGAATACTGTGTCTGCTCCCTCTGCCAAAGCTTCTAGGTCAAATGGACCCCGTTCCGCACCTGGAAGAGCTGTGCAAAAGGAAGAATGAGACTCTTTAAAAATTATTTACATACACATGTGCACATATATGTATACATTTATGTCTGCATTTCATCAACCAGCTGTACATGAGGACCAAAATACTTCAGTCTAAAATGGAAGATTTAAACAGTTTTTCTTCAAAGTGAGACCTGAAGTAGCTTTTCTATGGAGTTAAAATGTAGTCTTTTTGCGTAACAGTTTTTGTTGTATTTTATATTTCTTATGACAGAGATTTCTAGTTGATGGCTTAACATTTATAACTGATGATGTGTTGACCACGGCTTATTTTTTTGCCAGACTAGAGAAAATGTTCATACACTTTTGATGTAAATGTGTTTATATTTATTTGAAATGAAACAAATGCCCAGGAAGCATATTTTTTTTGTTCTCTCTTTTCATTGCTGTGTGTCTTACTTGGAATAACAAAAAAACAGAAAGACACACAGGGCCCGCCCTGGGCTAGCCAGCATTTCCACTGCTAAGGTTTCCAGCGTCCGCGGGACCTCCCACATTGACTGGAGAGGGGTACAGCATCCTCGCTCAGCCCCAGTCTGTGGCCAGCTTAGAGCTTACAAGACATTGGAGTCCTAGCTCTTCTGCCAGATGAAAACCGAAGCAGGTAGCGCATTGTATGCACAAAAGTGATCTAAAGAAAGGTACAGAGATGATCCTACATGCACTGAAATCTCACGTGGGTCCCAGTAACCTCATGGGAAACCGTATCAGTGTGTGGGCACATGTACCAAGAGAAGAAATACAAATCACCAGCTCATGCTGTTTTCCACTTGAGGAAGAGACAGGAAGGAAACCTTGCATTCGGGGAGTACTGTCTGACCATTTTATAATCGGTTCCATTTCAGCCTGGAAATTTCCATTTCGTAGTGAATGTGAGATATTTTTATAACAGTGTTCTATCATATTTGGATCAGACACAGATACTGTATTATATTTTTCATCTAAATGTAAAAGACTTTAATCTCACTCTTTTAATATCCCAGATTTAATTAAAAGCTCACGTTGGGTTCTTCACAAATGAGAACTTGTTCAGAGGACTTATAAAATGGGTATTAATTTTACTGAAAATTTCAGCACCACCAACATTATATTTTAATTCCCCTCCTTCCTCTGTATTTTTTGTTTGCTTAGAGAAGATGAGTTGGGTTTTTTTTTAAAGTAGATACATTGCTAATGCGTAATAATGACCTTCTCGTTACCAAAACACTGAAAATGAGAGAGCCGACGCTGAGAAGCCCGACCTACTGCGGTGTCTTTTTATGGAAGTGAATGGAAATCTTGCTCAGTTGGCGTTGGAGGCAGGGGAAGAAACGCCTGCTTTCGTGGTGGAGCAGCGTTGAGTTTGCTGTAGAACCTCACAGAGAACAAGGACTGTCGCCCGAGGAAGCCGGCTCCGTCTCCGCGGAGCTGCGGGTGAATTCGCCTCGCCTGCTCACGCGAACGAAGGACAAAGGAGCGACACGAAAGCATGCTTGCTAGGAACGGTGCACGGAACCAACCTTTCCTTTCTCCCTCCCCTCAAGACCATTTTTTTTTTTTCCTTTAAGAAATGACTTTCAAAACTCTGAGTTCTGTCTTTTTCAAGTACATCTCTGAGAAATAAAATTAGATTTGCAAAGCAGCTTTCTAAGAAAAAGAAAAAAAACAACAACAGAAAACATTGTGCTTTTCATGGAGTCTTACTTGTTTAGTGCTTTTCCCTAAATGTGTTATTTTTAGACTGTATTTTAACCACAGCCACAGGGATCATGTTTCATTGCACTTAACCTGTTTGCCAGTGTCTGCCTATCCTTGGTAAATACATTACTATCTCCAAATTGCCTAAACTCTGCTATGATTCTACAGTAAATAGCTCAGGGGATTTCTATGTATCACTACTAAAAGGGCACCATAGTATGTTTTGGTACTTTAGGCAGTAAACAGCTGCTTGATTTATTATTTTATTATTAAATTAGAACAAGAACATCAAATGGATTTGCTGCACTAGCTATTCTTTGTACTGTTGAGCAACTGGGTTTGCTTGTCTGTTGTGTTGGTTGAAGAACTCATCCTTTTTTTTTTTTTTTTTGGTCTTGTAGTATGAAGTTAGAGTGCCTTTTTATATTTGTATATTCTGAAAATGTTCTGTGAAATGTTTTTTTTTTTATTTGAGTGTTATCAGAGCAATATAATGCCAGTGAATTTTCATTTCAGCCTTTCTTTGAATGTATAAAGTGTCTTTTCTCATATTTTCCCTTTTACCTGCTTTGAAATGGAAATGAAAATGCCGAAGTTTTCTCTAGGAGTTATGTTTGATTTTGCAGTGCTAAAATGCTTTCTTCTTACAAAACTGTAAACCATAGGTCAGTGTTATAAGGAAAAGCGTTTTAAGATAGTGACAATCTGAGTGTGTGTACAAAATGTAATTCTATGCGTTTTTTATGCAGTGATCTAAAAACTCAATGCAAATATCTTTTGTTGGGTAGTTTGTCTATGTATTTTATGCTTTAGCATGTGCAATATATCTTTGCAAAGCACGATGATGCAAATCTGGTGCCAGTGTTATATTTTGCATAACATATTTGTAACAGCATAAAATATTGTTTGATGATTTCAGTGGGATTTTGTCTGTAATGTTTTCTTATGTAAATTGAGTTGAATGACTCTGGTAAATGTCATGACTGTAAAAATGAGAAAAATGACTTTTAGTTCAGTGAATGACTTTGAACCAATCTGAATCTTCTCAAGCACAGTTTAATACTTTTTCAACTACTGAATGCTAATAATGTAATGAAGTACTTAACTGTAATATACTATGGAAATGCATTCAGATGGTTATTTTTACAAATAAAAACGGTACAAATATTGTTGCAGTTTCTGTTGGCTTTAATTTTTCCAATCTGTGCTAATTTTACCAATTATTCAGCTAATGGAAATCTTTAGTCCCCCACCAAAGCCAAATTAGCCTTAACTTTTTAAAATAAATAAGACAGAAGTGTATATCTAGATTTACTACTCCTGTTTATATCATCACAATTAGAGAAAAGAAATCTCAAACATGTATGTTTGGGTAGATTATATTTATTTATGCCTCTGACTTTTGTCATAAGAGATTTGAGCTGGCTTGTAACAAGAGACATGTGATAAACGAGCAGTAGAAAAATTAGGACAGGACCAAAGAGTACAAACAAATGTGGGAACTATAAAATTTAACACAGTGGCTGTGACTGAACTTGAGTTTGCTCTAAGCTTCCTTGTGCCCAAGGTAAGAGGGGAAATGTGATTGTCTTGATCACATCTATCAGAAAGAAAGAAGCCTGTGAGGTCCTCAAAATTGTGAACTCAACCATACCTACCTTTGTTGTTGCCACCACTACCCACCTGCTTCATAGCAACATAAGACCCAACTTCTTTTCACTATTCTTAAAGGTATATATAGAATTTTCTCTCCATCTCGCCATCAAAATGTCTCCCCTTGAGTTGTAATTTCGGGACAGTCCCTAGAAGTACTAAGGAACAAATTCCTAATAATGGAGTTTCCAACTGATGAGAAAAAGATTTGGGGGCGGGGCCTTCCTGAGTTTCTCAAGTCACAGGGTCATGGAACGTCCACAGTGCTTGCAGTCTTGCCCATCCCATCACTCTCATTTTTATGAAAACACTGAATCCCAGAGAAATTATATAATATAATTTGTTCAAATGTATGTATACAAATATCCAGTGATCTGAATACACAACTTGTGCCTAAAGATATTCTCTCTTCTGTGCCATCCTACAAAAAATAATGTTTTGTGGTGGTGGTTGTTTTTGTTTCTTTTATCCTCACCCGAGGACATTTTTGCATTTATCCTTAGATAGAGCGGGAGGGACAGAGGGAGAAAGAGAGAGAGAGAAACATTTATGTGAGAGAGACACATTGAGTGGTTTCCACCCACATGACCCCAACGGGGCCAGGGACAAACTGCAACCGAGGTGTGTGCCATTAGCGGGAACCAAACCTGGGACTCTGGTCTGCAGGCTGACACTCTAACCGCTGAGCCAAACCAGCCAGGGCTGTGGTTGTTTTTTTTTTTAATAATTATTATTTTTCCTAGAAATGTTCTGACACGTTGCACTCTGCCCTGTCCTTATTCAAATATACAAATCTATGTGTTTTTCAGTTTTGAAGATTTTAAAACATGACTCATACATACCACAGGTGAGTACTTTCTGTAGTTTAGAGCAGACTGGGAGATATGAGTTATCTAAAGTTGTGTAACAAATCACCCCAAAACTTAGTTACTGGAAACAACAAATGTTCTCAACCTCACAATTTCAATGAGCTATGAGTCCAGGTGTGGTTTAGTTGGTTCTTCTGCCACAGGGTCCCTCCCAGGCTGTAACTATGGTGTTGCCCAGGAAAAGAGTCATTTTGAAGCTCACTCATTTGGCTGTGGGACCAGGGTTTCGGTTCTCATGGCTGCTGGCGGCCCTGGTTCCTGGCCCAGGGGGCCTTTCCACAGCGGAGCGCACAGCGTGGCAGCTTGTTGCTTCCTGAGAGTGAGCACACAGAGAGCCAGAGAGGGAAGGAGCAAGATAGACGTCACAGCTTTTTAACTGATCCCGAAGTGACATTCTATCATTTCCCCATCTTCTGTTCATTAGAAAGCCGCCACTAGGTCCAACCCACACACACAAGGAAAGCGGATTACCAAAAGTGCAGTACCAGGAGGCAGGAATCACTGGGGGCCATTTTGGAAGCTATTTACCACAATGGGTCAATCACAGTGTCCTTCCAAAGTATAATATCACTAGGATAACATCTTCCTAGTCATTGTTAAGGAAATTTACTTGACTTCCTTTTTCAAGAAAAATGTAGGGATTCCTTAATTTCACTTGTGCTCTTATACGCAAGCAGGAAGAGGATAATGACCCCCGCTGCCGTAATGATACCGTTGGACCTTGATGTGGCACTTTGTCTCCAAACTGCTTGTCGAAGGACCCCTCTCTCTAGTTCCACTCAGTCAGGAGAGAATCCTGAACATCTGTCCCTCACTTAGCACACATATTGTGTTCCAGAATTATCTTGCAAGGCACAAAGGCTTTAAGCTAAAAGGCTGTTAACATAACACAAAAATATTGTGGGTAAAAGTGCTGTGTAAATGGTCTCTTAAGCCAATTTCATACTGAAGCTACATTTGGTGTAAAATAGAAAGCAGCAAAGATAATGGCTCTGCCATTCATTAATTTTCGAGTACTCCAGGGGATGGTTGGAAATATGTGGGCATTTGTGGCTGGCACAGTGATGGGCAGGAGGGGTTGCTACTAGCATTTACTAGGCCAGGGATACCAGCCTGGGGTACACGTACACCGCTCTCAATACCAGCGCTCCCCCAACTCATGCTCATCTACTTCCTCTCGTTTCTGAAGCATTTCTTCATCAATGTATTATTGGTGAAACCGGTCATATTTTAAAATTATTTTCACAAGGAATTATATAAACAGGTTCTAATACATCATCTCATAAAGAGCTCTTACCAAGTTAAGAACAAAAACTTCAGAAGTAATGTTGAATACATGTTCCCTGGTTGTGTGTTTTCCCATGAGAGATTGCATGCAGGTGAGTGGCAAAAAGTGCTGCACAGATTTGAGACAAATAGTTACTTATAGAAACATTTAAACTCAGATCTTAATGACAAGAAGTTGCCAGCAATGTAAAGAGGAGAAAATATTCTAGGGAGAGGGAGGGGCCAGGGCCAACACCCACAGGCAGGAATGAGCTCGCCATGTTCCAGGGACAGAAATGGGGCCAGTGTGGCTGGAATCCTGTGGGGTAGTGGAGGGTGATATGATATGAGATCAAGAGATTTCTGAAGTCAGAGCTTAGAATACTTTGTGAGCCAGGAGAAGAGCTTTTATTTTATTCTGACTATAATAAAAATCCACTGGAGAAATAGAAGCAGAAAAATGGCTGTGGTCCTGTTTCATTTTTAAAAGGTCACTCTGGCTGCTGTAGGGAGGCAGGAGAGGAACCCTACCGGCCAATTAGGTGGCCACTGCAATAGTCTAGACAAGTAAACATAGTTGCTCAGATTGGTGTGGCAACAAGGGAAATGGAGGGAATGTGGCACATCCTAGGTGTTCTTGAAGATAGAGTTGATAATGTGCTGATGTGTCATGTCAAGTAAATAGTCTAGATTTTGTGGGTGATGCTGGGACTATGGTCATATGAAATTATAGATGACCGGAGGGGATTGCCTTAGGAATAAATTGCAAAAGAGAAGAGCACTAAACTATGGGCACTCCAACATTTGGAGGTCAGCAAGAGACCAAGATATCTCCAAAACCTGGGAAAGAAAGAATGTGATGGAAGAAGGAGTTTCAGTTGTATCTACTGTCTTAATTGCTCCTGGGAGGTCAAATAAGATACGACAGGTAGAGATGATTGAATTCAGCAGCAGAGTCTACCAGTGACCTTTGCAAGAACAGATGCATCAGAGTGATTGGGACAACAATCCAAAGAGGGTGGATTGAGGAGAGAAAGAGGAAAAGGTGAAATGGAGAAATACGAGGCAGTAGCCAGAGGATGAGGCGGACACCAGGTAGGGTACTTGTTTTTAAGGTAAGAGATGCTGCAGCATGTCGATGCTGGGGGGATATCTGGGAGAGAGCAGGAAGACGTTCTAAGATAATTTGGGAAAGAATTAGAGCAGCAGAGGAGGATTGCTGAGTAGGGCTTAGTACATTTGAGATTTATGACCATAGTTTTAAAATGATACCAAAATCCTGGTGGATTTTTTCATCAAATGTTTAGGTACATGTGTAGAGTAAGAAGACAGTAGAATTTATCAGGGATAGAGCTTTGCAGATAAGTCTGAGGGGAGCTATGGAACTACAGTGCTTTCATCAGACTTAATTATTTAGGGCATGGACTCTAAGCTGGTTAAGGAGGGGAGTGGAGATATGAGGGCGGAGATGCGTAGTGGGAAAGTGGAACCATCACTGCACTGAAGGTCTCGGTAAGAAGGAGGAGTTGCTGAGTGGTAGCACTAGAATTGGCGAGGTAGACATGGGGTGCCCGAAGTCAAGACTTCAGAGTGGTGCAGTTTTTATGATGACAAAGCCAAAGACGTAACCACAGGAGTGGGTGGTTGAGAAAACTTGAAGGAAAAGGCTTTGGAGGTGACAAAGTCAAAGACTGACAACATTAACAACAGGCTCAAAAGCCATTTAAGATAGAATTTGGCAAAATGATGAGAAAATTTGGCCACTTCAACACATCTATCATCAGATACTTTAAGTAGACGCACACTCAGTGCTGATTTATTACCAGACTCGGTTACAAGATTAGGATCAAGCTTTTAAAGAAGTAGGAGTGGTCAAGTGCATTTCTGTTTAAAAACAACAACAACAACCAGACCTTAACTATAACACAGTGACAGGCTTTATGACCATATGGTTTAACCTAGAGGTGTTAGGAGGCTCTCCAGAAAACGTGGCAGATGGCTAAGGGGTGCAGGATGAACACAAAGAGTGTGTGCATCGAATATCTGAGTGATGACAATGAGACACTGGATGCTTCCCAGTGGGCCTTCCACAGAGGACAGAGGCTGAAATCACTGGACTTCTCTAATGCTCTTTGGGAGAAAATTAGATTTGCTTTAAAATATTAACTTTCCCTGAAATCTCAATTTTTAAAAAATAATTAGAAAGCTAATTTGGCTTTATAATTGCCTTTTGAATTTCTTTCCTTTAAATCCATGCCCTGTTTTTATTTTACATTTCTCTTCAGGCCTGAGATTTACCACTTGCTATTTTAATGTGATTTAAAATCTATAAAAAAATTTGTCAGAGGAACGTTACCTGACAATTAACTGATTTTCTGCTTAACTTCATTCGCAAGGGCCTACCCATTAGCGTGTACATTTTGATTAGACTGCTGGGCCCTTTGTGTTTTGGCATCAGTGCTAAAGAGGCTGATAAAGGGCTCAGTGGGTGCCATCTGGAAGCTTGCTTTGTGATGTCACAGCTGACACCAGAAATTAGATTGAAAGAACTAATTAAATTCTCACAATATATTTCAGATATTGAAAAAGAAAAACCTGTCAGGGTACTAACAATCTTTCCTAGAGATAAGAATGTATTTTCTAGAATATCTTACGATCCACCCTCATTTCCTTTACTGTCAGCCTCGTGATCGAATAGTGACCTGACAGCGCGGACAGAGGACATCCTTATTAAACCTCTGGTGTGACCAGAACTTTTGAACACCAAATAAAAACCACCTTCCTGAATTACTCAGGCTGCTTTTCAAAGTGAAGTGAATAATAAAAGAGCCACACTCTCTGAGTGCTGATTATGTGCCCACACTGCTCCAAGGGCTTCACGTGTATTCACTCATTTCATCCTTCCAACAACCCTAGACGCTAGAATGATTATTGTTCCCAAGAGCACACAGCTAACAAGGGCCAGATCCGGGATTCAAACCTCGTCAGGCGGTTCCATAATTCATAATCTTAACTAGTGTGCTATATGCTATATATACGGGGAAGAAAACAAACTGTTTGATGTCAATTTTTCTTTCTTTTTTGTAGCCTTTTTATTTATTTATTTTTTAAATTTTCACCTGAGGATATTTTTCTATTTACCTTCAGATAGAGTGGGAGGGAGAGATAGAGAAAGAGAGAAAAATCCACATGAGAGGGACACATTGACTGGTTGCCTACCGCATGACAAACTGAAACCAAGGTATGTGCCCTTGACTGAAATCGAACCCAAGACTCATTGGTCTGTGGGCCAACGCTCTAACCACTGAGAAAAATTGGCCAGGGCTGTAGCCTTTTATTATTTATTTTATTTTATTTTATTTTTTTATTGATTTTAGAGAGAGAGGAAGAGAGAGGGAGAGAGAGATAGAAACATCGATGAGAGAGAACATCAATTGGCCACCTCCTGCATGCCCCGCACTGGGGATTTGGCCCACAACCTGGGCATGTGCCTTGACTGAGAATTGAACCGGGGCTGTTGGTGCATGGGTCGATGCTCAGCCACGAGCCACACCAGCCGGGCTGTAGCCTTTTTTTAAAATTGACAATATTGTATGGCCTTTTATCTGTGACCATAAATATTGGTTTACAACAGAAGGTTGGTAAATCATGATCCATGGGCCAAAACCAACAGCCACTTATTTAAAAGAATAGATATGTTAAAATATAATTGACATACCATAAAATTCACCCTTTTAAAGTATATGATTCGATGGTTTCTAGTGATTCCAAAAAGTTATGTAGCCATCATCACTATCTAGTTGCAGAAACCTTTCATCACCCCATAAAGAACCTATTAGCAGTCATTTTCCATTCCCCTCTGTCCCCTTGCCTTGCGACCACCTAGCTATCTCCTGTCTCTCTGAATCTGTCTATTCTGGGTGTTTCATACAAATGAAATAATACAATATGTGGACTTTGTGACTAGCTTCTTAGCGTAATGTTTTCAAGGTTTACCCATGTTTTAGCATATATCAGTACTTCATTTCTTCTTATAGCCAAATAGTACTCGATTGTATAGATATACCATATTAGTTTATCCATTCATCACCTGATGGACATTTGAGTTTTTTCTACTTTTGAGCCATTGTCAATAATGCTATGAACATTTGAGTGTGGATTTTTGTGTGAACATATGTTTCCATTTTCTTGTGTATATACGTAGGAGTAGAATTTCTGGGTCACATGATAAGTCTGTGTTTATCAGTTTGAGGAACTGCCAAACCGTTTCCACAGCAGCTGCCAACATTCCATCAGCAACATAAGAGAGTTTGAATTTCTCCATGTCTTTGCCAACACTTCTTAGCCCCAATTATTTTTACTCTGGTCATCCTAGTGGGTATGAAGTAGTATGCATGGTGGTTTTGATGTGCATTTCTGGTTCATGTGCTTATTGGCCATTTGTAAATTTTTCATTCAAACACAATTTTCACCCGAGGACATTTTTTCATTTTTTGTTCAGATAGAGTGGGAGGGAGAGAGAGGAAGAGAGAGAGAGAGAAACATTGACGTGAAAGGGACACATCGAGTGGCTGCCTCCCGCATGACCCTACCAGGGCCAGGGACAAACCGCAACCAAGGTACGTGCCCTTAGTGGGAACCAAACCTCGGTCTCTCTGGACTGCAGGCTGACGCTCTAACCACTGAGCAAAACCGGCCAGGGCCAAACACAATTTTCAAATTGTGTTCTAGTTTTATATGTTATTATGCAAAAATTCTTTATATATTCTGGATATATATCCCTTATCAGATATAAGATTTACAAATATTTCCTTCCATTCCATGGGTTGTCTTTTTACTTTCTTAATAATGTCCTTTGAGGCACAAGAGTTGTACTTTTGGTGTCATAGCTAAAAAACAACAACAAAAAACCACCGCTGTCTTCTTGTTGTATTCTCACTTGGTGGAAGGGGTAAGGTAACTCCCCAGGTTCTCTTTTATAAGGGCACCAAACCCACTCATAAAGGCTCCACCTTCATCACCTAATCACTTTCCCAAAGGTCCACTCCAAATATTATCAGATTGGGGATTCATTTTCAACCTGTGAATTTTGGGAGGGACACGTTCAGTCTATAGCAAAGATGTACCATTATTTTACTTAAAGAGGAAAAAAACCTGCCAATTATAATACAATGCTTTCTTCTCTTTGATTATAAGATGCATCCCAATTTTATTTATTTATTTTTAATTTTTTTTATCCTCACTCGAGAACATTTTTCCATTTTTTATTCAGATAGAGCGGGAGGGGGAGAGAGAGAGAGAAACATCGATGTGAAAGGGACACATTGAGTGGTTGCCACCCACACAACCTAACCAGGGCCAGGGACAAACTGCAACCGAGGTACATGCCCTTAGCTGGAACCGAACCCGGGCCACTCCAGACCACAGGCCGACGCTCTAACCGCTGAGCCAAACCAGCCAGGGCCAATTTTAGAGACATTAAATGTGAATGATGAAATATGGTAATATGTCACTATCCATTAAAATTACAACTATACATATCCTTTCACCAAGCAATCCCATTTTGGGGAATCTATGCTGCAGAAATAGAAATACAGGTAAGCAAGGGTGATATTTAAAATATTTAACAACTAGTATGGCACAGATACCTACCAACAGACACTAACCAAAATAGACACCAACTTATAGGTCTTCCCCTAACATTCTCAGGTCCTGGGAAAGAATACAAATGTAAGCTTTCATACAAGTTTTAAATACTTAAAAGATTTTTAAAATCAAGCTAAAAGATGTTAGATAAAATATGTTCTATCACCACTTGCATAACAACTTAGAAGTGGTTCAGATTTAAAGTTATTGCCCTCCTCAGAGTTTGAGTCAGACCATTAGAGAACAGGGAAGTAACCTCCTACCTTCTACCTGTGGCTCAATACCCACCCATTTTCTGTGTCTGCCCAGTGTCATCCTGCAGAAGTCTTGCATACACCTATAGACAACCTACCCTTCCTGACCAAACTCTGTCTATACCCTGAGCACCCCTTAACTACCCCTTAAGCCTAGGGATGTTTGCAATGTGGCATAAGCTACCCTCAAGAGCTCAGGACCTTTCAGTAGGAAATTTCAGTGTCTTGGAAATAAGAACAGTCTAATAAGAGGGTCACAGATTCCAACTGGGCACATGCCCTTTGGCCCACAGACTCCTTGCCCATGAGGAGGAGCAGGGCTGGGGGAGGGCCAGAGTGATGGCCTTCTGGTTATGGGCACAGGTCTAAGGTATTGCTGCTAGTTGAAACACTTTTCTGGTACCTATAAGTTGAATGTCAGTTCTTCAGAAAAGCAGAGACACACATGTTAATATGTTTATTGTGCCCTGGACGGTTTGGCTCAGCAGTTAGAGCGTCAGCCTGCAGTCCAGAGAGACCCTGGTTCGGTTCCCGCTAAAGGCATGTGCCTCAGTTGCAGTTTGTCCCCGGCCCTGGTTGGTCGTGTGGGTGGCAGCCTCTCGATGTGTCCCTCTCACGTCGATGTTTCTCTCTCTCTCTCTCTCTGTTCCTCTCTCTCCCTCCCACTCTACCTGAACGAAAAATGGAAAAATGTCCTTGGGTGAGGAAAAAAAATGTTTATTGTAACTTTATGGAGTAGTTAAAAAAAAAAAAAACTGGAGACAATTTGAATGTCATTCTGTTGTACCCCTGCTATGGAATATGAAACTGTTAGAAACAATAAATGTAGTGAAGAAATATTAATTATGGTTTTAACAAGCAAGTTTTAATAAAATATTTATGGTTATAATCTCAAACAACATCAACAAAAAATGCATGTGTAAGTTTACAGGTATCCATATGTTGTATGATCATGGACAAAAATAGGACAGATATAAAGAAGGAGGGTAAAGGAAAATCATGAAAGTGTAGTTAAGTGGGAAAATAAATAGACATGACATAAAATGTTAATTGAAAATATTAAATGTAGAACATAAAATTCTTATGTCATAAAAATAGGTCAAAAGTTGATTATGTTTATGAACAAGGACTAGAATGTAACAAATTAAAACATTGACTTACTTAAGTGACAATTACGGGCAACGTTTGCTCTGATTTTTTGTTCATTGTTTTTGCAATAAAGGGTTTAAAATGAAAAGAGACTGGAATGCATAAATAGAAACTGGGAGATAAATTAGTCATTCTATTTAGTGATAAGTTAATACTGTTCATTAGAACCGGCTCCAAGCTCCATAGTTAAAGAGGAATAAAAAAAGATTAACTTGGAGATGCTTCAATAAAACCCACAGATATATTAAGAATTGAAGAATATATCCTTTTAGGGAGAGTGAAAGGAATTGAACTTAAACAACTTAAAGGTTTCTTCAACTGTAAAATATGGAGATTTGAGTCAGTAATTTATCATATCCTCCCAGCTCTGACATTTTTATATTCTTAGACCAGATCCGTTAGTCAACAGAGTAGCTGCCAAGCTCCTGCACCATCTGAAGCAGGGAGCTAGGCGTACGCAGATGCTGGGAATAAACATGGTGGGAGGCTGCTGTGCCGTTAGCCCTTCCATCAGGAGAGGAATCTCTTCCAGACAGAAGAGATTAGGGAGCTGTTCCCTTTCTCCTCTGAGCAAGGCAACAAATTTAGGATCATGAAGAGTTATCTGACAAGAGTATAGTAAATCTAGAGATGGTTAATACAAGACTCATTGTAAAATTTCTTCCCTGGAGACTTCAGAATTAAGATTAACTCAGCACTCCGGGATGGCGTCGGAGGGATGTCAGAGGGCCAGTGTGCTCCATGGCTCAGAACGTCCAAGCACCATATACACAACTGTCTCCACCAGCTTGTTGTTCTGTGGATACGCAAACACATTTCCTCTGTGCCTTGAACAACCTGTAGTAGCTTTCACATTCACTGGCATCAAAATTAATCCTGTGTCTCCAAGCTGAAAGCCAGACCGACACCCTAGAGTCCTCCCTCTCCTTTACTATCCTTATCCAACTGGTTATAAAGTCCCATTCCGTCTATGCCTTCTAAATATCTTTTGAACCAATTACCTTATTTATTTATTTATTTATTTATTTATTTATTTATTTATTTATTTTCATCCTCACGCAAGGACATTTTTCCACTTTCGTTCAGATGGGGGGGAGGGGGGGAGGAGAGAGAAAATTTGACATGACTGGAATCAAACCCACAAGTCATTGGTCCGCAGGCCAACCAGGGCCTCATTTTCTTACTCACTACTCCTATCTAAGACCCTCATTACAGGATACCAAGAGTACTGCAATTGTATCCTAACTGACCTCTTTGCTTGTGGCCTTGCCTTCTTCAATTCTTTTTTCAAATTTGCTGCCAAAAAACTATGTATTTTTAAAAATTTAAGTTTGTGCCCTGGCTGGTTTTGTTCAGCGGTTAGAGCGTCCTCCCATGGGCCAGAGAGTCCCGGGTTCGGTTCCCGCTAAGGGCACGTACCTCGGTTGTGGTTTGTCCCTGGCCCTGGTTGGGGTCGTGTGGGTGGCAACCAGTAGATGTGTCTCTCTCACGTTGATGTTATTCTCTCTCTTCCTCCCTCCCTCCCTCCCGCTCTATCTGAAGATAAATGCAAAAATGTCCTTGGATGAGGATAAAATATAATAATAATAATAATACAAGTTTAAGTTTGTTAGCCTGTAAAAGTGTCTGCCCCAACTCTTCATCTTCATTTCCCATTGCTTGCACCACTCACCCACTCTAAACTATAGACATTTTGGAAAGACTGAAATCTTCCTCTTTCACATATCCCTGCCTTCATTTGTGTTAGTCCTTCTACCTAGAATATTCCTCTCCTGTTGAACTAGTTTTCAGACCCAGGTCAAGTGTCACCACTTCTCAAGTGTCTCCTAAACACAAAAGACAGAAATAATAATTTCTTCCTCTATGTTTCCAAGGCACCCAGAATATACTATCATATTACTTTCCAGTGTAGTCATTTGATTATATGTGTCATGAAGATGAAATATTCTTGTGTCTATGCTTCCCACTCCCCATCCCCTCCCTGCCACATGCCAAAGGACACTCAGATCTTTCCTAGGTGGAAGAACAAGAATGAAAAGAGAGGAGAAAAATGTAAGGACCTAGCAAAAGCAGCTAAATCTATCAATAAATGAAGAGTGCAGAGAAAGGGAGTGTTGCTACCAAGGCTGGGAAGGATTTGGGAGGATTAGTGTATGAGAGCCTCTGGGTCAAAGTCTCTAAATATGGGAAATTGAATTAGGACCCCTTTAATACCTTTTGAGAAATATAAAGAAATAGTGAAGTATATTTTGAATTACTACTTGGAAATTAGAGTGTGTTTCCCATACAGTGACTAAAAACACATTGAGCCCTAGGAGTTATTTAGGTACATATATCTGTTGCCTCCTTTTCTAGACCACATTTATTTTTTTATCCTCCCTCAAGGACATTTTTGCATTCATCTTCAGATAGAGCAGGAGGGAGAGAGGGAGGAAGAGAGAGAGAGAGAGAAACATCGATGTGAGAGAGACACATCGACTGGCTGCCACCCACAGGACCCCAGCCGGGGCCGGGAACAAACTGCAACTGAGGTACATGCCCTTAGCGGGAACTGAACCCGGGACTCTCTGGACCACGGGCCGATGCTCTAACCGCTCAGCCAAACCAGCCAGGGCACTATGCCACATATATTTCTCTAGTACATGATGGTGCCTAAATGACAATAAGTGAATGTATAAATGGCACATGTATATGAGTATGTCGTATCTGGCCCTTTTCAAGAAAATGCCACAAGTTTCCAAATTACCGTTCAGGAACATTTCAAGGTGGTGATACTTCGGTGACTGCTCAAGCACTGGTGGTCTTTGGGTCAAGCAGTTAGAGGACTGCCCACAGGTTGGAATATAGACAGAGGGACCTGAGAGAAAGCTCAGGATGGAAAGACAATAATCAAAGTGAGGAAAATACGACAGTAGTCAAGAGGATAGATATTAATGTGATGCCAAGAGAAAGACAAAGCAAAGGCTTATTAGGAGTAAAATAAGTTGTGAGATCAGTGGACAGGAGAGTCCAAAGAACAATGTCCAAGTCCAAGGTGCCAAATGAATGAGATGTGTTGAGAGACCTGGGAAGTGAATATTCTTCAGAATGTCTTCTCCTGAGTCAGGTGCAGCTATTTAAAGTCACTGGATCAGGCTGTGCATCATTTTCCTTCATAGTCCTCCTCCCTCACTGAGCAGGACAGTCCAGGGATCCAAGCTAAGTTTCATAGTGGGTAAAGCTGCTGATGCCTAAGCACAAATCATATTAGTGTACTGGTAGTAACTGTATTCTACACCATCACAGAAAAAGAAATAATGCAGTAAAATTTATCTCTAATGTAAGACACAAACTCCCGGGTTTTCCAGTTTGCTTTTCATTTTTCCAGTCAACGGCCCTTTGTGGAACCAGTTCCTGGAACCAATTTTAACAGCATCCTTGAAGAAATCAAATGTCCTCAGTTAACCTTCTCCATTTCCGCATTTGGTCACTTCTATTCTTCTGTAGTTACTTTTCCTTTTGGGATAAGTCTTTTAAATTGCTGTTAACTTGGTATAGGAAACAACATCAACCTGTGAGAATTATTTTTCAGATTCTTAATTTTAGCACTTTTTGTTATTGTATTTTTTTCCAATATAGGTAATTCATTTATAGGATCAGCTTTTATTGCCATATGAAATTGAGTCCTATATTGTTTATTGCATACAATTATTTGTGTAGCCTTTAAAGATCTAGTTTCTATCAAATTAAATCAGTCACTGGTATCATGTTTCTGCAAATATTTTCCTTCCTTTGAGAGCTCCCCATCCCCCATTTTGAGAAAATTAACAAAGCTTCACATTTTCTTTCTCTAACAGCAACCCAGGCTGGTAAACCTTCAGGATGCAAAAGCATAGTTTGGCTGCATAACAGGTGATCAGAATGTGCTTTATCCCAGGCAGATACCAAGGGTTACACTCTGTAGGAAGCTACAGTGGTTGCTCTGGGGGAGGGGAGTGGTTTTCCTCTCCCAACCTGCTCGGGAGTGCTCACCCTTTCTCTTTCTGCTGGGAGCAAGTACTGGAAATTCCCCTTCCACCTATAAAAGAGAAGACAGGGGTGCTTGCTGTGGGGGTTAGAGAGAAGAGGGTTATTTCTAGAATACTTTGAAATTCTTTCAGGGTAAATGTTTTAATCATACAAATTATTTCTTCTGTTGCTAAATTATGCCTATTACCAATAACTCTCCAAGCCAAGCCTTTTTTATTAAAAGTCTCAATGCTACAAATCACTAACAAGAGAACTTTGCCATGCAATGAGCGAAGTATCAAAGACATGCAAAATCAGCCTCTGATTACTTTACCTTTATCCTCCAGGTCCCATCACATATTAGTATATTGCCTGCTGGACAACAGTGAGAGGGGGAGAGGGTACATGGAAAGTAAAAGAAATTATTCAAGCCCTGGCTGGTTTGGCTCAGCGGTTGGAGCATCAACCCGCGGACCAGAGAGTCCAGGGTTCAGTTCCCGCTGAGGGCAGGTACCTCGATTGCAGTTTGTTCCCAGCCCCAGTTGGGGTTGTGTGGGTGGCAACCAGTCCATGTGTCTCTCTCACATCCATGTCTCTCTCTCTTCCTCCCTCTTTCCCTCCCGCTCTAGCTGAAGATGAATGCAAAAATGTCCTCTGGTGAGGATAAAAAAAGAAAGAAAGAAAGAAATCATTCAAAACGTAAGCCCCAGTGCTCACATGGAAAGAGAGGGGAAAACTAAGTGTGATGTAGAGACACAGAAATTTTTGATAGAAGTGAAGGCCACTAAGAGTATGAGTTATAAGACAGGAATGAAGTTAGAAAGTTGCAAACTTAAGAATGAATGTGGGAAAAAAAAATGGGTCATATTTTGAAATGGGCTTTGGGCTGTACAAAATTAAAGTACCATGCCCTTATTTCATTATCCAGTGTATAAAGAGGTAGCTCTGGGAACCCATGTTAACTAATTTATACTATTAAGTTGTTCTTACATGAATAACTAATGACAGTCATATAATGCGGGCTATACCTGAAAGGTTAAAGTCGGTGGTGTGCGCCCAGGCTAAATAGCAATCCCAGACCGTGCGTAAAGAAAAATTGGATTTATTTGAAGAAAACGGAGTGGGGGATGGGGATAGCCAAGGGGAAGGGCTACACATCACTGAACCACAGGGTATTGGATTGATGAGGGCAGCACCTAGGAGCTGGAGTCTCATCCTTATATGCATCCACTGGTGGTAAGCTTTGTGGGTTTGGGGTCTTGGCTGGTGGTTTAAGGCAGGGGGTTGGGTCTACAGGAATGCGGATGTGCGATCGGGTGGGGTGCTACTTTGGCAGTTGTAGTTCCTTATATGGTTTGATTGCTAGTGTCCGGCATTTCCTGTCTGACGAGCCTTCCTGGCCTTTGCTCTCCTGTGGTGGGGAAGCTTACAAGGTGGCTGACAGGAATCGGCATTGCCTTGTAAGTCTTAACAATACCATTTTTTATGTGCTGTAACTACCTGCTTCCAAAGATGGATTCTATTTAGATGTCTTCAGTCCCCCTAACCTAAATGTGTAATAAACAGTTTGGACACTCTCCAGTTTTCTCCTCAATCTCAGTTAAAGGCCCAGGTGCCTGGATTTTATCCCCCACTGGCCAATTCCACCACCACCCCTTCCTCTTTTCTATGTCAACTTTTCTCAAAATGTGGCCTGCAGACCCTTGGCATCCAAGCAACCCTCTCAAGGGGTTCACAAGGTCAAAGCTATTTTCATAATAATTCTAAGACTAACTGCCTTTTTCACTTCAAGTTTGATAGTGGGTGACACTGCTGGCACCTCAGCACGACTGTGTCTCCTGGCGTCACCGCGTTCTGTGCTTTCACACACTTGTAGCAAAACAATGATGCAGTAAAAATGGCCAGTTTTGTTAAACCTCAGTCCCTGAAGAAAAGGGGGCAGGCGCAGAGCACCTGTGCTGATTAGCTGCTTTCTCATCACAGCAGAAAGGGTGCTTGAGTCAGGGGGTTGCATACGCCCTCCTCTTCGTGTTCATTCGCCACACTCACTAGCACCCAAAGGCTCTGCACAGTTCTGAAACAGAATCCTGTTTCATTTAAAGTATTTCTCAAGCCTATTCGGACATAGAACTTTATTTTTCACAGGCTGCCTATACCCATTCTATGAAACACACTTTGAAAAATGCTGTTCCGCTTTTTCCAGTATTTTTATTTTAACTATCCACTGAATATGAGGTTTTGTTAGAAGCAATTTTTGTATGTCTTTTGGAAGTAAGGGGATAGAAATAGTATACGAAACTATAGAAACATCTAAATGCCATTTCTCTGCAGTGTCTCTCTCTGCGTATATTCCAATGCAGATCACTTTTCTGATTATTTATGGATTTTTAGTCTATGTAATGTTTGCCAACAGGTTATAAGTTTAGATTTCCTACACAATGTCTCAGAAACTGTATCCCTGATTTGGAGTCTCCATGGCTTCTGAGTGGAGTAGAGAGAAGCTCCAAAGTGAAAAATCAGCCGTGGAGAACAGGTAAGAGCAAGTCAGAAAGTCGAACACACTGGAAGGACAGGAGAAGCAGAGAAGCAGACTGTGGATTACCAGCAGGTAAGTTCACAAGGTGGGAGTAGGCTGTTAAGGACATTGAACTGGTATGGTTGAATTATGCATTTTCTATAAGAAAACAGTTTTTTAAACTAGGATGCATATTGATTAATTTACATGCTGTTTTAAATATTTTCTCTCATAGAAATAATTCATGTGAATTCACATTTATGTTGTGACTGCATATATGAAGACAATCAGTTTTGACACAATGATTACTTCTGGGAGTGGGGCGGGAGGGTCAGGGATTAGAATAAGGTGATGTGAAGGGGAATTCTCACTTCACTCTATACTTAAGTTATTTATAGAATATATTAATATGTTACTGGGGTAAAAAAAAAAAAGAAAACAAAAAGTAGAAGTCATATATGTTTGCTTATAAAATTGGGAAATATTGAAAAACATATGGGAAAAAATGTGTTTATATTCTCACCACCTTATGATAACCACTTGTTTTAATGAATTACTTTCCTATCCCTACCCTTCCCCTTAATATTTAGCGATACAGATGTGGTAGGCTATACTATTGTTCACAAATACTTGAGGCCTTGCCCTCCGATGAGGTCATTTGACCTCCTTCAGCCAGTAAAATATAAGCAGAAATGGAGTGTGGCACTTTCTAGGCAGAGGGTTTAAGGGCCCGTTCACGCTGCTGTAGGCGTGGAAGCTTGTCTTGAGATGGAACCACTGTCATGTGTACGGGTTCCAGAGTGTTATGAAGAATGTAGCGACCTTAATTGCTGGGATGGACAGGCAGCATGGGGAAGAAGTAAGCGTTGTCATTATAAGCAGTGGAGATTTTCAGGTTGTTACTGAAGCATAAATTAGCTTACCTTAACTGACAAAAAAATAAATAGATATCATCCATAAGTGTAAGTGCAATTTTGTGTGTGTGTGTGTGTGTGTGTGTTCATGTTCACAGAGAGAATACACAAAACCATAAAATTCATTGTTACTATGAAAGTGGATTCATACTGTATATATATTTTGTATACTCCATTTTGACTTAATATTTTATTATAAAATTTTTTCTACCTTACAATATAGTTTTGGGAAATATGATTTTAATGTCTATGCATCTTTTTATTTCATGGACTTACTATCATGTATTTCATTTATCTCCTACAGGCAAACATTAAGGCTGCTTCCAAGTTTGATTCTTGTAAATTATCAATAAACATATTTGTCCACAGCTCTTACAATAAGTTTCATACTTAGGATAAATATCATGAACAAGGATTAATGTCTGTTCTAGAGCTGACTCTGACTCTCACCCTCTGGCTTCCTACACCCAGCCCACTCCACAGGACTCACGGAGGTCAACTGGGTGAACCAGTTCAGTCCCCAGCCCACAGGGACAGAGGCACAGTCTCCTGCCAGTTTTAATAGCCAGTATAAAAACCTCCTTATCTCTTCCATTTCCTCTCTGAGACTTCCTTGACTCAAGAATTTTCATTGAAAAACTAAGAGTGAAACAAACCTGTGCTCACAAACCCTTACTTTCTGCTGCTAAAATGACTGCTGACAGCGACAGCCCTTCAGGGCTCCAGGCCCCGGCCTCCCTCCCCCCCTCCCCCGGCTCCTCGGCTGCAGCGGTTGCCTGGGCCCGCGCCCTTCTCCGCAGCGCTCCCTCGCGGTGGGCACCTGCCCACGCCAGCGCTCCCGGGGCACCCCGCGCGGCCTGGGAGCAGCGCTTTCCCGCTCTTACAGCTGTTGGTTTCCTTTCCTGTCTAGATGGTGACCTACTTGAGGGCAGAGACTGCGCTTCATCCCTGCAGCCACAGTGATTAGTGTGGTGCACAGAACTTAGTGGACTAGGAGCCAATACATGACTGCAGCAGGTAGGAGCTGATGCATGGATTCCTGCTTACGTGGGGGGAGGAATGAGGGAACGAACATTCATAAGAAGACATGGGGAATGTATTCGTCCTTCGGTGGGATCTGAAAGGAGCTATCTTTCTGCCTTGGGGTGATTACATTTTATGTCTACTTCAGCAGTTTTTCTGTAAGGTGCGGATGCTTGCACGCTAGGTGTTCAGGACCTGGAGAATGTCTGTGTGTACGAGGAACATCCTGAAACACAAATAAACATATTTCTTCTTCCCTCTCTTAGGAATAAACCTCAGTTATGTAAAGTAATGAGAAAAGAAAGGAAGCTAAGAGTATGAGGCAAGGACTTCAACACTGTCTTTTTGAAGGGAAAGACATACTCTAACTTAGCTAGTCAGCGCCTGCATGCAATGTGGGGAGCAGGTAGGGAACAGGCACTCTTAGTCATCATTCTTGAGGGTAGAAATCGGTGCAAACATTTTAGAGATAATTTTGGAAATACTTATCAAAATTTGAAATGCATATACTATCTGACCCAGCAATTCCATTTTCAGAGGTTTATCTTATAGAATGCTTGCATAAGTACATAGATATGAATATATAAAGATGCTAATTGCAGTGCTATCTGTAATAATAAAAAATTGGAAATAATCCAAATGCCCATCAGTAGGGAGTGGATAAATAAATAATGTTACATCAATATAGTGGAATATGACACAGGACATTTAAAAAAGGATATAGCCTTTATTTACTGACATGCAAAAATATCCAATTTAAATTATTTAGTGATGAAAGCCAAATTGTAGAACAGTTTACAGAATAGGAGGATTCCATATTCTAGAAACAAAATGTATATGCTTAGGAGAAAGACAGGAAGAATATACTGTTAATTTAACAGTGACTACCTCTGCGGAGTGGGGGTTGGGGAAGACACCTTTCCTTTTAGTTCGTGTATTTACTTCTGTATTTTAAAAAATATTCATAACAAATATAACCTTATACAGCCCTGGCTGGTTTGGCTCAGCGGTTGGAGCGTCGGCCTGCGGTACAGAGAGACCCGGGTTCGGTTCCCGCTAAGGGCACGAACCTCGGTTGCAGTTTGTCCCCGGCCCTGGTTGGTCGTGCGGGTGGCAGCCACTCGATGTGTCCCTTCACATCTCTTCCTCTCTCTCCCTCCCGCTCTATCTGAACAAAAAATGGAAAAAATGTCTTCGAGCGAGGATAAAAAATAAAATAAAGATACAAATATTACCTTATACATAAACATTTTAAAGGGGAAAGCAATAATTAATTGTTACTTTTTCCAAGTCCTAGGCTGAGAACTTGCCTATTCTTGGGTCTTAGAAACCTTTAATGTTTATAAATATTTTCTTCTGAACCCTGGACGGTTTGGCTCAGTGTTTAGAGCGTCAGCCTGCAGACCAGAGAGTTGAGGGTTCGATTCTGATTAAGGGCATGTACTTCAGTTGCTGTTCGATCCCCAGCATTGGTTGGGGTCATGCAGGAGGCAATCAATTTATGTGTTTCTTTCACACTGATGTTCCGCCCCCACACACACTCTATCTGAAGATAAATGGAAAAATATCCTCAGGTGAGGATTAAAAAAAAAAATTTCCTTCTGAGGTAATTTAAATGTGGAAGGACAAGCAAAATGGAAGGAATTTAAATGATGGGAGGAACTGTGCAAAATGCCAGAAATTTCACTATTTGAGCTACCTGACCCACACTCCAGTAATAGATAGTATCTGGTGTCAGGTGTAATAGATGTCACAGCCCTGTGTGGGTTCTGTTTTTTTGTTTGTTTTTTACAGCAGTTTGGAAACTTTTGAAGTAGACTATTCTTAAAATATGCAAGGCTACACTGGATACTCACCCATGTGGCAGGTCAGACTTGGTGGTGGTTGCATTTATTTTAATTTATCCTTAGCCTTCCCAGAGCAAACCCCTCAATAACAGTATATGCTTGTTCTGATGTCTTTTGTTTGTTTTGTTTCTCTTAGAAGTTGCTGCACATTCTCCCTGACAACATGATTTCTCAATATTCTAGAGTTGAATCCTTTTTCCTGACCACAGTATCTACTTTGCTTTGGGTCTTCTGGAGGTAACCACACCAAATTCTTTTCAATTCCCTTGAGAATTAGATGCCACTTTCAACCCAGTATCGCACCCAGCTCTAGACAACCTCAAGGTTCCCACTAACCATATCTACCACCAAATAAGTAAAGCAAACCATACCAACATCTATCAAAAGGTTTCAGTAGTTGCATTTTATATGCTAGATTGCTGGCCACACTTTCAAAGTATGCTTCATAATTCAACAGGCCTTTTCAGCTAACATCAGACACTCCTAATATAAACACAGTCCCCAACATCAAGTGTTTGTTCTCATTGACATGCCTGGTCCTTTAGTTTGGTAACTAGTGATGAAGCAGGAAAGAAGGGTGATGAGAATTGTGGAAAGGAACATATGACACTGAACCCCTTGGACTAGTTTTGAGCCCCTAAAGCTCCAGAAAATTTTTTTTTTTTTCTCACAAAAAAAGAGCCCTGCTTTGGAGCCCAGATGTTAAAGAGTGGCACCAATTGAGGAGGGCCATTTTCTCTCCCTCCCCAAGGAATCTGGCATTGTCATTGTTCTGACATGTAAGATTGGAGGCCTCGGGGATATTAGGAGACAGCATTCTTGGCACATTCTTGGTCAAGTGTTTCACAGTGAGCTTCCTCAGCAGAGGCAGTGATAAAAATTTCTTCCAGCAACTTGCCAGCAATGAATGTTGACAAATGAGAACTGGAGTAGATCAGAAAAAACACTGTGGATGCCCCAGGAGGACCAGGACAGAGATATCTGTAAGACTGTGCTACATCCTCTCACAAGATAGGTACTCAGTGCCTATTAATTAAGTGAATGAATGATGTCATGTAGTGATGAAAGCTGAGAGATTCATTTGTGAATATGGGGAAGACATTTGTTTAGGAACTCCCAGAAATAATCAGGATCATTTTGGAGAAAAGTAGCTTCTGTTTAAAGAGGATGAAATTTGTATCCATTGTAATTTATGTGTAGGTGACCACATTTGTATCAACAGATTGGTAAAGACAGGTGAAAATGGGGTTAGGAATGTTTTCTAAACCATAGTTGCTAAAATAACTTTTATTAAATAAATGATCTTCAGGCTCACCCCCACCCCCAGGAATAACATCATTTCTAAAATTGGGCAGTATCCATGGTAATGGTCTTGATTAGATTTTTCTGTAGGCAATAGGATCTGTAATTCCAGACTGAAATTATCCTACTTTCAAAAACATAAGTATGCTTAAAGGATAAAAGTTCTGTAGACACAATGTAGCTTACAATCCTCTCTCTGGATTGTTGGAACAAGCCAAATGCGGCACAATTTGTGACTATGAGTGCTTGGATCTAAAGACTGAATCATCATTAGTCTGTTAAACTATAACTAACAAGCTCCCTTCCAGTTCTCAGAACTGACTTATCACAGAGCTTTGTGTTTGCATTTTAAATGTATTTCTAGATCACATCTTGGATAAGGAGGAGAAGGAAGGGAAAGAAAGTAAATTCTGTTTGGCTTTTAATGTTAGTCACTTTGGTAGCTGGGCTTATGTAATCTTTAAGATTTCCTAATTAACAATCTCTGTCAGGTTTGGTGTTATGTTCATTTCTTAAAAGATTTAGCATCCCCATATCCTATGGTGGTTCCAAAATACCAAATCTATGGATGAGAATTACTTGGAGTGGGGGTGGGAGGAGAAGGGAGAGCTTTTGATTTTTTTTTTTTTTCCCTGAGTCCCATACTCCATAGAACTGGGGTAGAGCAGAGGACTCTGCCAAACCATAGAAGCTGAGCTCATCCCAGTGCTATTTAATCACATCCAAAATTCAGGAAAAGAAAGAAAACCAATTTCATTTATGAGATGTAAAAAATATTAAATATTAGCAAAAAGAACCAATAACATATTTCAAAATAATATATATTTACTAAATGTGTTTCAAGAATATAAGAGTGGTTCCATAATAAAACAACAATTAATATGATTCACCATATTAATAAAGTTAAGGATAAAAATTAGATTAGTGCCTCATATATGCCAAAAGGCATTTGACAAAATTCAACACCCACTCATGTTAAAAATACTAATTTAAATAGGAATTGAGGGACACTTCAGCATATAAGACCACCATGTCCATTACTATTTAACACTGGAAACAGAGATACAGCTAATACAATTAGACAAGAGAAAGCATTTAATCACCTGAGAATTGGATTCACAATTATATATTAAGAAAATAAGAAATAAATGGTAAAATTAATAGAAACTATAAGCAAATTTAGTAAAGAAGTAGGATATAAAATTAATATAAATAAGTCAGCCTCATATAAACAAATAGTGAGTGGGTAATAGAAAATATGGAAGAGCAGACCCCATTTAGAAAAGCAAAACTAGCACTGGCTAGTTTGGCTCAGTGGTTAGAGTGTCAGGCTGGGGACCGAATGGTCTCAGGTTTGATTCCAGTCAAGGCCATGTGCCTGGGTTGCAGGTTCAATCTCAGAGGCAACCAGTCGATGTGTATCTCTCATCTCTCTCTCTCTCTCTCTCTCTCTCTCTCTCTCTCTCTCTCTCTCTCTCTCCCCCTTTCTCCCTTCCACTGTATCAGAAAAATCAATGGAAAAATATCCTTGGATGAGTATTAACAAAAAAAAAAAAAAAACCAAGCAAAATTATAATACTGGGACATAAAAAACTTGGTTAAAAATGGGTAAAATATATATAATAAAAACTAAAAAACTATTAAACACTCCTGATAACACAAAAATAGATTTGAAAAAATATGAAGATACATTTATGACTTACATCATAAAGATGGAAACTTTTCCCTAAGTTAATTTATAAATTCAATAAAATTACAATCAGATATTTTTCTGAATCTAGGTGAGTTGATTACAAACTTTATCTAAAAGTACAAACAAAAACAATAGTCAGCCCTGGCCAGTTTGGCTCAGCGGTTGGAGCATCAACCTGTGGACCAGAGAGTCCTGGGTTCGGTTCCCGCTAGGGGCACATACCAAAAAAAAGAAAAAGAATAGTCAGAAAATCCCTAAGAAAAGAATTAAGGAGGAGAGAGCACTACCAAATATTAATACATATTATGAATCTGCATAATTGAAACAATGTTGCATTGGTATGTGATTAGACAGAAAGACCATGGAAATGGGAAACAAATTCAGAAATAGGGTCACCTGAAGACAGAAATGTAATAAAGGGCACACATGTTTCAAATCGATGCCGTGTATAGATCTTGTTTGGGTCCTAATTCAAAAAACTCAAAGATATTTTTGAGATAATAGAGATAAAATGTACACAGAATTGCTTTGTATAATGGTATTGTGCATGTATTTAAAATATTTTTATGTGAAAGATCTAAATTGAAGTATTTGTGAGTGAAATAATATATAGTCAGAATTTGTTTGACACTCCAACAAAAAAGGGGGTGTAGGATGTAGGGTATCGAAGTAAAAAAGGAAAGTGTTACTACTTATAGCTTGATGATTTGAATACAGAAGTTCACTGTATTAATTTCTCCATTTTTGTATAGATTTGGTAAATTTTATAAAGTAAAATATTTTAAAATTCTAGATTCTGTAGCCAATAAATGACATGTATTTATATGTGTGTATATACAGTGTTTTTAAATATACACATACTAGAAAGAAACCCAAATTCCTGAGGAAATAAGCCATACCTGTTTCTGATTTTGCAAATCTCAAGTAAAGTGTAAAGAAATAGTTGATATCTGTATGTATTGGTGAGATATTCTTGTAATATATTCTATGAAAAAATATTCCACAGGTGAGTAGGACTAGGTGATTAAGTATGAAGGTGAAGAGAGAAACTTTGACTTTTCATCTTAAAATCTTCCATTTGAATTAAAAGTTTTATAATTTAAAGTTTATTTAATTGTCAAGTTTAGAAAACTTAAAAACAGGTACTGGTCAAGATGGCGGCGTAGGTAAACATGGTATCACGTCCTCCCACAACCACATCAAAGTTACAACTAAACTACTGAACAACCAACATTCAAAACCTCCTGAAATCAAGCTGAATGAAGTCCTACAGCTACGGAATTAAAGCAGCAGCCACATCCAGACGGTAGGAGGGGCGGAGGCGGACGGGCTGGTCCCACACCCACGTGTGGCGGATAAAAATCAGGAGGACACCCCGGCTGGGAAGGTCCTTCCTGAGGACTGAGGGGTCCCCATCCCACACCAGGCTCCCAGCTCAGGGTTCCAGTGCCAGGAAGAGAATCCCCATCACTCCTGGCTGGAAAAACCAGCGGGAACTGAGGCTCAGGGAAGCTGAAGCGGCTGGAGCCCCAGGCAGCTCCTTAAAGGGCCTGTGCACGGACTTATCGGACTCTCTCCCTCTGAGCTTGGAGGGGAGGCAGCTCGAGGGGCACCAGAGACACACAGGGAAGAACTGAGCTCTTTGGCTCTGGAGCAAGGGCTGGAGAGGGGGCTTTCTCGGGGACAAACGTGCTGTCAGAGGCCTTTGTTCCTTTGGTGAGCCCTTCCCTGGGGCGGCAGACAGTCTCCATATCTGGGCCTCCAGCAACCTGGCTCACACTGGTAGCCCCGCCCTGGTGACTCCCTGAGGCCCCGCCCCACCCAACTTTCAGTCCCACCCAAGCTGTTGCCACTTGCTTAACCATAGGATTGGCCTATCTTGGATCCTGCTTCAGGTTTTCCTAAATTTTTCCAAACGAGCAGCATCTGGTCTCAGCTAGCCCCATACCTCTCATAAAGTAATACACAGAAACAAACACAGGGAAGCAGTCAAAATGAGGAGACAAAGAAACAGGTCCCAAATGAAAGAACAGAACAAAACCCTAGGAAAGGAACTAAGCGAAATGGAGATAAGCAACCTAACAGATGCTGAGTTCAAAATACTGCTTATAAGGATGCTCAATGAACTTAGTGAGGGCCTCAAGAGCATAAAAAAAGACCAGTCAGAAATGATGGATGCACAGTCAGAAATGAAGGAGGCACTAACTGAAATAAAGAATAATTTACACAGATTTAATAGTAGAGTACATAAATCCAAGAAGCAAACCATCGATTTGGGATATAAGGAAGCAAAAAACACCCAATCAGAACAGCAAAAAGAAAAAAGAACCCAAAAAAATGAGGATAGTGTAAGGAGCCTCTGGGACAACTTCAAGCGTGCCAACATTCGCATCTTGGGGATGCCAGAAGGAGAAGAGAGAGAACAAGAAATCGAAAACCTGTTTGAAATAATAATGGCAGAAAACTTTCCTAACTTGGTGAAGGAAGCAGATATACAAGTCCAGGAAGCACAGAGAGTCCCAAACAAGATGAACCCTAAGAGGCCCACACCAAGACACATCATCATCAAAATGCAAAAGGTTCAAGGCAAAGAGAGAATCTTAAAAGCAGCAAGAGAAAAGCAGTTAGTTACCTACAAGGGAGTTCCCATAAGACTGTCAGCTAATTTCTCAAAAGAAACTTTGCAGGCCAGAAGGGAGTGGCAAGAAATATTCAGAGTTATGAAAAGCAAGAACCTACAACCAAGATTACTCTATCCTGCAAAGCTGTCATTTAGAATCGATGGCCATATAAAGAGTTTCCCAGACAAGAAAAAGTTAAAGGAGTTCATCACCACCAAACTGTTATTTTATGAAATGATGAAGGGTCTTTTTGAAGAAAAAGGTAAAATATATGAACAAACCAAATGGCAATGAATACATATCTATCAACAATGGAATCTACAAACAAAATGAACAGGCAGAGCAGAAACATTCTCATAGACAAAGAGAACATTTGTTGGTTGCCAGATGGGAGGGGGGTTGGGGGAATGGGTGAAAAAGGTGAGGGGATTAAGAAGTACAAATTCATTGCTAGACTGACAAACCTCAAAGGGAAGGGGGTTGGGGGTGGGTGGGAAGAAATAAACCAAAGAACTTATATGCATAACCAATGGACACAGACAACAGTGTGGGAAAAGGTGGGAGGGGGGCGGGAGTGGGGAGGAGGGGGTCAATGGGGGAAAAATGAGGAACATCTGTAATACATTCAACAATAAAGATTTTTTAAAAAGAAAAAGAAAACTTAAAAACAACTAGTCAGTAATAGGAGTAAAAATACTAATAATGTTAAAAAAAAAAAAAAGTTTTCCAGGGCAATGGATGAGCTAAAATGCAAGGCATTAACATATAAATCCTGCATGATCTGCAGCCTCCAGACTCACCTCTGGCCACATCTCACCCCATTTTCCTTTGCCAGCCAAGCCCCATCTAACTGCAATATTTCAGAGCTCTGTGCCTTTGCTCTGTGCATGACATGCTCCTGGCCGGGCAAACTCAGAAGAGGCAATCTTCTCTGAAGTGTCCCTCTCCCTAAAGCCTCTCCTGAGTGCCCTTTCTTCCAAACCCACCCCCAGCCCCAGATAGAATTGACTGCTTTCTTCTTTGTATCACTCTGTGAACCTCGCTCATGTCCATGTCTGCTTCCTCCCGTGAGACTGTCTGACTGCTCTCTAAGCATATTCCTTGCTGGAACATATCTGGTCAATAAATTGAGTGAGAGAAAAGAAAATGTTTGGCTTAATTACTTGACAGCCGCTTGCTTTCTGAAGAAAGAGACTGGAAATATACCTACTCTGGTTTTCTAGCCAAAATATTTGTCACGTATCATGATGGTGAATTGGTTTTGAAACATACTATAAAATAAATATCCATACTTCTTTTAAGTAAAGTAAAAAAAAAAAAGACCATTGCCCTGGCCATGGTTTGTCTCAGCGGTTAGAGCTTCGGCCTGTGGAACAGAGAGACCTAGGTTTGGTTCTTGCTAAGGGCACGAACCTTGGTTGCAGTTTGTCCCCGGCCCTGGTTGGGGTTGAGTGGGTGGCAGCCACTAGATGTGTGTCTCTCACATCGATGTTTCTCTTTCTCTCTTCCTCCCTCTCTCCCTCCCACTCCATCTGAAGATAAATACAAAAATGTCCTCCGGTGAGGATAAAAAAAATAAGTAAATAAATGACAATTAAAAAGACTTCCTTTTAAAGGTGTATCCATTAAAACTAAGAAGTGAGCCCTGGCCAGTTTGGCTCAGGGTTAGAGCGTTGGCCTGCGGTCCCGAGAGACCCGGGTTCGGTTCCCGCTAAGGTTGCATACCTCCGCTGCAGTTTGTCCCTGGCCCTGGTTGGTCATGCGGGTAGCAGCCACTCAATGTGTCCCTTTCACATCGATGTTTCTCTTTCTCTCTCTCTCTTCCTCTCTCTTCCTCCCACTCTGTCTGAACTAAAAATGGAAAAATGTCCTCGGGTGAGGATAAAAAATAATAATAAAGAAATAAAATAAAATAAAAATAAAACTAAGAAGTGAAAAAGGTACCATTTGTATAGAATTAAGCAGATTGTCTCTGTAAGTTAAAGGTGCCTATTTGCCCAAGTCATTGCCACCTCTGACCTTGTGCTATAGAACAAAGCTACAGCTTGTGGGACCCATGAGTGCTGTGCCCTCCAGTGCTAAGGATGCTATCAGTGCTACTGTGGACCAGTCACCCAATCCTCAGTGAGCGGGTGGTTCCTACAAGTGTATGTTGTTACCCTCCCAGAAGTTCCGTTTGCTACCTCATCCACCTCCATATACACTTTTTTTTTTTGGTCCCCACTTTCCTATGAATTCGCTTGAATATTCTAGTGTAGAGACTGGGGGAGAAGAGGGATGGTTTCTGCTAGGATTTAGAGTAGGGTAACTGGTAGACAATTTGATATATTTCTCATCGTCTTTGTTAAAACTAGGAACACATGTAGCATAGAAACCACGTGATTAAATGTGCTAGGTTTTATACTATTACGTGTACTGCATTTAGGTGTAATTGAAAGCTGGTGAGCCTCCTTAAGAAATCAGGAACAGAAATTTACCCTGCAGTCTGAATTCCAAAGGACTTGCAAACAAACAGTGCTCCAAGAATTCATTTGTAAATTGAGGACTTTGTACTCATCAAATCAAGAGGAAAGGGCAAATTAAATAAAGCACATCTCTGGTGAAACGTAATTAGAAAAATAACTTAAAAGCAACTGCCATGGTGGGGGAGAGACTTTTCACTTTATTCTATACCCTTTGAATTTTGTACAATGTGCATGTGATAATTATTCCCCCAGTAAGATTTATTTTCTTTTAAAAATGTTAAAAGTTACTGCCAAATTATATATCTAGAATATTTCTCTAGAGTGCAAGTGAATACATACTGTTTAAATTCTGGCATCTTTCTCTGTCCTGCTGTTGAACTTAATCCTGCTTAGTTATGGTGCTGATAAACCTCAACACCATTGCTGTAAAAATTACTCTACATGCTGGCTACCCCGCCCTGTAAAAATAACTCACCATTGTGGAGATAACTTGTTTTGCTTTAACTATAGAATGGCTGTCTTTAGTGGGAACATTGATTCCCTACTCCTGGTGTTTTGTTCTAGTTGAAGAGATGCCAAGTAGCATAATCTTCCTGACCCTTCTCCATCCCTACACTCTGCCCTAAGAAGGAGAAGTGACCTAACTGGCCATGAACTTGGAAGCAGGAACCAAGCAATCAGCCTGACTCTTCCTCCTTTCTTCCTCTTGGAGGCCAGCTGTCCAGAGAAAGCACCATGCCTCCAAGCCACAGTGTTATAAGGACTAAACCCCACGTGGACAACCATGGTGGTCCACACCTGAGTCAGCATGTCAGTCTAAATCTGGGTTTTGGTACTGCTCACAGACATAAGCCACATTTTTGTCAGTATGGTAGAGGTTTACTTGGTGTTTCATGGTGATTTTGTTTTACATTTCCCAGATTACTAAAAAGGTTAGTATTTGTAGATATATTTGCGTTCCTTTTAAGTTCTTGCTTCTTATATTTAGTTTTTTAAATCCACGAGCATCATATATCATCTTTTTATTTTTTAAACTTAAATTTTTTTGTCTTTATTGATATATTAGAGACAGAGGAAGGGAAAGGGAGAGAGAGACAGAGACATCGATGAGAGAGAACTTCAATTTGGCCGCCTCCTGCCTGCCCCCCACTGGGGATCAGGCCCACAACCTGGGCATGTGCCCTGACCGGGAATCCAACTGGTGACCTTTTAGTGCATGGGTCGATGCCCAACCAATGAGCCACACCGGCTGGACTTATCATTTTATTTTTATTTATGTTATCTCAAGTCTTTCAATAAAATTTTTAAAATTTTCCACAAAGGACTTACACATCTATTATTAAGATGTATTCCCAGGTATATTGTCTTATTGCTCTTGTGATCAGTACTTTTAAAATTACTTTTTCTAATTTGTTTCTGTTATTTATAAATGCAATTCACTTTTACATGTTCATTTTTTAACCCAGCAACCTTATTACTTCACTAAGTCCGGTAGTTTATCTGGAAATCTTTTGAGTTATTCCATATAGGAAACTATATTATCTGCAAATGAGAGTTTTGATTTTTCTTTCTTGATTCTTACTCCATTTATTTCTTTTACTAATCTTAACACACTGGCTAAAATCTCTGGTTCAATATTGAATAGTCAAGATAATAAATATTCTTCTCATAAATAGAGAATATAATAAATATCTTGGTAGTAGATATCCTTTTCTTGTTCTTGATCTTACAGGGAGTGCTTTCAACATTTTGGCATTAAATAAAACATAGGTATGGATCTCTGAACAATATGTCATATATAAACATGTTGATAAATCATTCTTTTATTCTAAAAAATGTAATAACTTATTTTTTATATGCATTGATAGGGTTATTGTTGTTCAGGATTTTTGCATCTGTATTCATGGATGAGATTGATCTGCAGTGTTTCCTTTTTTGTGCTGGATTTCATATGAAGATATTTTAATGATATAAAATGATCTGAGGAGTCTTTATTTCTATTATCTGAAAATGTGTAAGAATTGAAATTATTCTGTTTAAGTCATCTTTATCCTTATTGATTTTTTTTGTTTGTTTGTTTTTTGTTTTATCTATCAACTATCGGGATATATTATTCCCCTAAGGTTGGATTTCTTTGTCTCTTTATTGTTGCGGTTATTATGTTTTACATGAATAGTGAGTGTTGACATGTGGCTTTGTTCTCAGCTTGCTATATTGTGTTTTTTAATTGTTCACTTGAACATTTGCTAAAATATTAATGTTTTCTGGGCACAGTGTTTTTCTTAGAACAGTTTTTAATTTCTGCTTTAATTTCTTTAAAGGATATAAGACAATTCAGTCTTCCTCCTTTCTTCTTTTTTATTTTTATTTTTTTTATCTCACCCGAGGACATTTTTCCATTTTTTGTTCAGATAGAGTGGGAGGGAGAGAGAGGAAGGGAGAGAGAGAGAGAAACATCGACGTGAAGGGACACATCGAGTGGCTGCCACCTGCACGACCAACCAGGGCCGGGGACAAACTGCAACCGAAGTACGTGCCCTTAGTGGGAACCGAACCCGGGTCTCTCAGGACCGCAGGCCGACGCTCTAACCGCTGAGCCAAACTGGCCAGGGCTCCTCCTTTCTTCTTAAGTCAATTTTCTAAGTTATATTTTTCTAGGAATTCAACTATTTCATATGTTTTCAAATTTATTGTATAAAGTTGTTCATATGAAGAAACTAATAAATATTTATTGAGGATATATGCACTTTTTATGTACTATATATTTGTGTTCTCGATTGCATTTATATATTTTTAAAGATTTTTAAACAGCCTTATTGAGATGGAGTTGACAGACAATAATCTTCACATATTAAAGTATACAATTTGATAACTTTTGACATATGCAAACATCCATGAAACCATCACTATAATCAAGATAGTGAATATACCCATCACTCCCAAAAGTTTTCTCATGTTCTTTTTGTAATCTCTTTAGAGTACTCCATCCAGTGTCCATGAATTATGAGATTTTTCTAGACTGGCTGGTGGTAGCAGGCACTATTTCTATTTTGGTTTTTTTATTCCTCACCTGAGGACATTTTTCTACTTATTATCAGATAGAGTGGGAGGGAAAGAGAGAGAAAGAGAGACAGAGAGGCACATGGATGTGATAGAGCCACATTGACTGGTTGGCTCCCTTATGACCCTACCAGGGCCGGGGACAAACCACAACCAAGGTACATGCCCTTGACCGGAATCGAACCCGCGACTCACTGGTCCTCAGGCCAACACTCTAACCCCTGAACCAAACTGGCCAGCGCTCTGTTTTGTTTTTTTAGCTCCAGGCACTCTTTCCTTAAATGCCCTCAGATGCTCTTTTCTCTGGCCTACTGTAGTTTCATCATGCGTTTGCAGATGTCCTGGATTCTATCTCTAAGAAGCTCTCTTGAGTCTGGTCCTCTGTCCTGCAAACTCTAGTTTCTTTGGTCTTCTTGGACTCTCGGCTCTGTATTCTTGGGGAATCAACTCAGCAACTCAGGGAACCTGCTGTACTCTGCCTTCTCTTCCCCTCCCCTGCACTGTGGCCTGGAAACTCTCAAAATAGTAAGTTCCAATGAGAGGGCTCTCTTCATTTGTTTTCCATTTTTCAGGAATCACTGGATTTTTGTTGTTCTGATTTTCAATGTCTTGAAAATTATTGTTCCACATATTTTGTCTGTTTTTTTGGTTGTTTCAGGCAGGATGATAAATCTGTTTCCTGTTACTCCATTGGCCAGAAGTGGGTCATAATATCCTTTTATGTTTTTAATGTCCACAGAATCTTGTTTTCTCTTTCAATTTTTTTATTCTTCCTCTTTTTCCCCTTGATTAAACTTGCCAGAGGGTTGTCTAGTCATTTTAAGTAGACAACTTTTGTTGCTGACCTTTTTTTTCATATTTTCAATATCATTAATTTCAGTTCTTATTTTCTTCCTTCTATTTCTTCATTATTTGTTTGTTTGTTTGTTTTTTATCCTCACCCGAGGACATTTTTCCATTTTTTGTTCAGATAGAGTGGGAGGAAGGGAGAGGAAGAGAGAGAGAGAGAGAAACATCCATGTGAAAGGAGCACATCGAGTGGCTGCTACCCGCACGACCAACCAGGGCCGGGGACAAACTGCAACCGAGGTACGCGCCCTTAGTGGGAACCAAACCCGGGTCTTTCTGGACCGCAGGCCGACGCTCTAACCACTGAGCCAAACTGGCCAAGGTTATTTCTTCATTATTTATTCTCTTTTTCTAACTTAGAGTAATAATATCAAGTCCTCCTTATTTTCTTGTGTAAGCATTTAAGATACTAAGTTTACCACTAAGCAAATCTTTAGCTGTATCTTGTATTTTTGCCACTCAATTTGAAAGAATTTCTAAATTTTATCACCATTTTTCTTTTGACTCAAGAATTTTTAGAAATATTTTACAATATCTATATGGATTTGTCCTAGTTTTCTTTTTATTATCACTTTCTAACTTAATTGCATTGTAATCAGAGAAAGTTATCCTTGAGATATAGTTGACAGACAATAAACTGCACATACTTAAAGTGCATAATTTGGTAGGTTGTAGCCTATGTAAATACCGATGACCCCATCACTGCAATCAAGATAATTAAGTTATTTATCATTCAAAAGATTCCTCGTGTTCTTTGTAATCTCTTTGATGGGGTTTCAATTGGATTGGGCCAAAATATAGAACTTTTTTCTTATTAAACTATGTTTTCCCTGAATTCTGTGACAAATTTTTGGCAAGTTGTTTTCATTTAAAAGTATTGATTTTAAAAGCTAGTAACTTAAAACTGCCACACACACACACACACACACAGGCCATAACACTCTCCTTTCCTTCTGAAGGACTTATAATACATTACTATTCAACTTAAATGGCCAATTGAGACAAACAGTTCTGAGGTCATTCTTCCACCTGATTAAGACTGGGGTGGCAGGTATTAGGGATGATATTCATTTAGCCTTCTGAGCTTTCTGGGGAGATGGAGTGACCTTGCCGGCTCTAGCAGCCTTCCTGTCCACTACTTTGACGACACCCACTACTTTGATAACCATCTCTCATGTCATGAACAGCTAAAAGACTCAGAAGAGGATAATCAGGGAAGCTCTCAACACACACGGGCTGGCTGGGAACCACAACCATGATGGAAGCATCACCAGATTTCAAGAATTTGGGCCATCTTCCAGTGTTTCCCCAGAACGATGATCATTTTCTCCTTCAGCTCAGCAGATCTGTGAGCACTGTGAGCTTTGCGACAATCCAGCATAGGCATAGCCAGCACTGATTTGGCCTGGATGGTTCGGAATAATCACCTGCACCATGACCAGCTGCTTCCATTGGTGGGTCATTTTTTGCTGTCACCAGCCACATCACATAGCGAACATTTTGACAGACATGTTCTTAACATTGAAGTCCACATTTTCCCCAGAAAGAGCTTCACTCAGAGAGAGCTTTATGGTGCATTTCAATAGACTTTACTTCAGGTGTAATGCTGCCTGGAGCAAAGAAGACCACCATGCTGGGTGTGAGAACCCCAGTCTCTATGAACACTTCACCTAGTCAAGGATTGGTACCATACAGAGGACTGTTGTCTGCAAGTAACAGAGAAATCTCACTTAAAATAGGTCAAACAATAGGGAAATTTTACTATCTTATCTAACAAAAGGTCCCGAGGAAGGGTGCTTCTAGAGCCACTGAATCCATCAGCTCGGTGATATCACCAAGCTCTCAGAAATTTTACATCCTTCTCTCCTTCCATCTTTGAAGCTAGCTCCTTTCCTAATTACGAGATGGCTTCCCCTGTTCAGATGCAGACATAAGCCCAGCAGAAGAGCTCACCCCCTTCCCAGCTGCCTGTCATAAGAGTAAGGAAAGCTTTCCCATGTGTGTCCACCAGACTTCTCGTTTCATCACAGCCAGAATTGTTCCCCAGACCCTGACACATCCCAGTCTAGGGTAAGAAATACTGCCTTTGCCCCTCCCTTCACACAGCTGGAACGGGACTGGTCTCCCTGAAGCATATGGCGACGTGGAAGAGAAAGGACCGCTCCCAAGGAAAGAGGAAGGGATTATGGGTTGCAACTAAAGGCGTCTGCTGTACAAGCCATCCAAAAGACACAAGAAAAAGAGGAGGCATAAAAAACAGCAACAACAAACTCCAACCCTTAGAACACATAGCCCACATATGTGTTTCTGGGGAGCATACTTAAATAACAGAATCATACAGGGCTTATCTTCTTAAGAGATTAGTGGGCAGGTGCAGAGGGCAAAGGTCTGCATTCCTTATGAGGTTATAGGGTATGAACTAGCCTTGAAGCCATGGCTCAAAGTGTTTCCTTGTGATATATTTGAGAGAGGTGATTAACTCAATCATTTCACAACTATTATAAATGCATTCTCTAACAGAAGAATACTGAAATTGGTCATTTATTTGTTTTATTAAAATTATCCTCATCCCAAATTAATAGTTTCTATTATATTACAAATAATAAAAATTGAATTTCATCCTATCAGTTAGCTTCAACTTTTCATCATGAATTAAAGTACAAAAACCCTTTGCTTCCCTTGCAATACTTTTAGCACAGTGTTATTATTACAAGATACTCAATAATACTGCAAATGCAAACTAATTAATTCACTCAGGAAAAGTCTGGAGCTATCTTCTCCCTCTCCAGTAACACTGGATGAAATACTCAAGGATTAAATACCTCCATAAAGGCAATATATATCCCTATACTTTTGCTTCTTAATTACCTGCCACAGGATGAAGCAGTTGCCATGGTAAACTGGGAGGATCAGTATGGCAGTTTATTATCTTGGCTTTGTTCCTAAGATTCAGATTTCAAAAGGCTGTCCACAGTAATGGAGAGGTAATTGGGACTGCTACGAAAGTGGCAGAGATTGATGCTGGGTTGCCAAAAACAAATGCCTGCCACATTTACTGTGTGGTACTGTGCTGGATTTTTGTACACATATCAATCAGTTAATCTTTCCGCAGCCTCATTGGGTCAGTGCTCTATTATCCTAATTTTACAGATGAAAGGAATAGGACATAGGTTAAGAAACTTGCCCAAAGGTATACTGCTAGAAAGTGACACCATCCAAGTCTGTCTGACTCAATTGTTCACACTCTTTTAAATTATTTTTCTTTCTTGATTTTTTTTAGAGAGAGAGGAACAGAGAGGGAGAGAGAGATAGAAACATCGATGAGAAAGAACATCATTTGGCTGCCTCTTCCATGCCCCACGACTGGGGATATGGCCCACAACCTGGGAATGTGCCCTGACCGGAAATTGAACTGGCAGCCTCTTGGTGCATGGGTCAATGCTCAACCACTGAGCCACACCAGCTGGGCAAGTGTCCACACTCTTAACCACTGCACCAAGAGACCAAATGGTGGACAAAGTCTACCTGGATTTAAATGTTTTCAATACAGCCCCTTACTACAGGTTTTGATTTAGACCTTTCTGTTTAAGCATTAAAAAAACAAAAACAGCCCTGGCCGGTTTGGCTCAGCGGTTAGAGCGTCGGCCTATGGACCAGAGAGTTTCAGGTTTGGTTCCCACTAAGGGCACGTACCTCAGTTGCAGTTTCTCCCCAACCCCGGTTGGGGTCGTATGGGTGGCGACCACTTGATGTGTCTCTCTCACATCGATGTTTCTCTCTCTTTCTGTTTCTCCCTCTCTCCCTCCCACTCTATCTGAAGATAAATGCAAAAGAAAAGAAAAGAAAAGAAAAAAAATAAAAGAAAAGAAAAAAACAGGTCCTCGTGTGAGGATTAAAAAAATATATATGGCCCTGGCCGGTTTGGCTCAGCGGTTAGAGCGTCCACCTGCGGTCCGGAGAGACCCGGGTTCGGTTCCCGCTAAGGGCGCGTACTTCGGTTGCAGTTTGTTCCCGGCCCTGGTTGGTCCTGCGGGTGGCAGCCACTCGATGTGTCCCTTCACATCGATGTTTCTCTCTCTCTCTCCCTTCCTCTCTCTCCCTCCCACTCTATCTGTACAAAAAATGGAAAGATATCCTCGGGTGAGGATAAAAAAAATAAAAAATGAAAAAAATATATATATATGTATAATAAATAAATAAATAAATAAAACAAAAAACCTTATACAACCAATCACTTATGTCCTATACCTTTTAAAATCTAGAGTTGTGATTCTCATAGCGTGGTCTCCAAACCAATTGCATCTGGCATCCCCTGGGAATGTATTAGAATTGTAAATGTTCTCAGTCCCAACGAGGCTCTACTCAAGAAGAGTCTCTGGTGTCTGCATGACTACGTCTATTTTAACAAGTCTTCCAGGTATTTCTGACACAGGCAAAATCTTAAGCAGCACTGTTCTAGAGAAAATATACAGAGGTTTCGTCCTGTTCTGTCCTACAGAGGATTACAGCTGCTCAGTGTTTTCCTCTCAGTCCTGCTTCGTCCTGCAGTGTCTTCTCTGTTGAGCTCCTCTGCTGATCGAAGTTCAATGTGCCTTGAAGTTTCACAGTCCCTGTGGCCATGGTTGCGGCTGGGGTTCCCAGACTTCAGTAGAGCACTATTGCTAGTTTCTTCTTTTCCTCCGATTTTATGTTGCTTTCTACTTTTCTTTTTATCTCTATTTCCCCCTTTTTTCTTTTTCTTTTTTCCCAGATTTTCCCTGCGCACGTGCTCTGCATGGCACTTGTGTTGTCTACCTCCTGTTCCTCCCCTGCTCTCTCTTGTAGGAGGATGAGCTGTTAATAACTCCCCAGGAAAATGTCATTTTTCGCAGAAAAGTACTGGGTTCTTGGTGGTGCCGAAAGGAAGACACTTCCATTTGTAGGTAATCCCTACAACTCCTAAAAATATCTTTCTATACTTTCTCTTTCCTGAGAACAAGAATCATTGAATTTCTCACTAAACTGAAACTGTCTTGAGGACAGGATTCATGTGTAATTCATACCAGTTACCCTCTGCTATGAAAAGTAATCATTCTCCAAGGCAGTCACCCCCTTTTAAAAAATTGTGGTAATATACACATAAATTCTACATCCTTGACCATTTTTAGTGTACAGTTCAGTGGCGTTGAGCACATTCACATTGTTGTGAAACCATCACCATTCATCTCCAGAACTCTCATCTTGCAAAACTGGAACTCTGTGCTCATTTATTAACAACTGCCCTACCCCACCCCCACCAGCCCTTGGCAACCACCATTCTAGTTTCCGTCTCTGTGAATCTGACTGCTCCAGGTCCTTCATCTAGGTGGAACCGTGCAGTATTTCACTACTTATCTTTTTGTGACTGGCTTATTTCACTTCACATAATGTCCTCAAGGTTAATCTATGTTATAGCCTGTGTCAGAATTTCCTTCCTTTTTAAGGCTGGATAATATTCTACTCTACACACACACACACACACACACACACACGCACGCATGCACACACACACGCACACACACATTTTGTTTTATGCTTTCATCTGTTATAGACACTTGGGTGGCTTCTACCTTTGACCATTGTGAATAATGCTGCTATGAGCATGGATGTACAAATATCTGTTTGAGGACCATCACCCATTTTTATACATCATAGCAGCACCACGAACCTGTGAGTGCTCCCTGTGTTTGGGATGAAGAGGCAGATGTGGATGAGGAAGGGTAACAGGCAAGGCCACAGGAGCGTATCTAGTGTCTCCAAGACATGCTGGCATCTGGCCACAGTGTAATGCTCTGGAGCCAACTTAACTACATGCATATGTTTCGTTTTCTTGTTCTTGCCTATCTGCCAAGCACCTGCCAACAATCATCCTCATTTTGTTACTTTGACTCTGGTTCTCTTTCTCTTCTGTTCAGACTTGGAGTCTGTGGTTCTTGTGTTGGTTGACTGAACTCTGCCTTGATTGACTAACCTTTGACAACTTGTCACTCAGTGTCTGACCTCCACTTTTTGAGTTGTTTTTTGTTTTCACTGACTGCTTGAAGGGACCCACCTCAGCACCAGTTACGAGAAAGAAGGAGGCTCTATCGTCCTCCACGTGGCCAAGCATTGGGGTAATTCGAGAACACGGGGGTAGGAGTTGTTGGGCTAGATCGAGCAGACAGGGGCACCAGCACATACCTCTCTGCCTAAAGCCCATAGCATGTGACCCACCCCCAAGATGTGGAAAAGAAATAACAGCTTGAAAATCAGGCTAATTCCTCTCATACAGTCTCTGCTGGCTCTGTCTCCTCTCAAAACACCAAGTGGGTATTAGTCATGCAGAACCTCTCAGAAGGGAGTTCCACAGCCTTTATAATGTGACTCATTGAACTGAGGTTTTTGAGATCAGCAGAGCCAGGGAGCCTTCTGTGTACCCATCTTGGCATTGGCCTCTGTGTCATTCAGCAAACGAGCCTCAATCTTCCCAAGTGCCTCGTATCTTGGGGGTGTTGAAGCAGACCTTTAGCAGCAGGCGACTGCCCCTCAGAGAGGCCTTAAGCAGCACAGGAGCAGCTGTAGGCCTGCCGTTGGCCTTGCAGTGACAGAGAGAGGGAGAGTCACACAGCTTTAGGGAGAGGAAAACAAACGTGCTGGACAGCTGCCTCAGACCAGACGTGTGACAGGGATTCAAAATCAACTGTCCACAGAAACTCTGTGCCTTCACTGAAATGTGCTTTCCTTGGAGGGACGACCTCACTCTTAAATAAGAAAACAAACAAGCAAAAAAACTTCCACTTCACTCTGCTGCCTCTGAGTTAAGTGTACTCATCTCTCCTTTTAAAGACTCCCCATCTTCGTTAAGTCAATATTTCTGAATGTCAGTTTTGTGCCATACATCATGTTAGCTTCTTTGACAGATAGAAGGATGATATTCCTTATGTTTAATGAATTGTTTGTCTTTTTTTTCTCTCTCTCTTTTTGTACCAGGACAGTGTTTTACTGTGACAAGTACTAGTTTTTCTAAATAACCAAAGTACTATGAAGCTCATAGTAATTCATAGTAATAATAGCTACTTTTTTTTTAGCAGGAGGGAGAGAGGAAGGAAGAGAGAAACATTGACATGAGAGAGACACATCGACATGAGAGAGACACATCGACTGGCTGCCACCCACACAACCCCAGCTGGGGCCAGGGACCGAGGTATGTGCTCCCAGGGGGAACCGAACCCAGGACTCTGGTCCGCGGGCCAACGTAACCGCTGAGCCAAACTGGCCAGGGCACTACTTTTTTTTTAGTGCCTATTAAATATCAGACACTTTAAACAGACATCTGTAATCTTCTCAGCAATCTCCAGGGTAGAATTATTCTTATTTTGCAGGTACAGAAACTGAGGCTCAAAGAAATTAATTTCCCAAATCATAAAAATAGTTGGAAGCAAAACTGAACCAGGCCTCCTTTACACTATGTTAAGAAAAGTTGAACTCCTTAGAAACCCCCTCTGCTTCTTACCAAGACATAAGTAATTCAGCATTAAAAAGCAAACTGATCAATGAAAAAAAAATACCCACAACAATTCTTCCTAGAAATGTCAATGTGCTTCCACCTTCCTCCCCTTTTCACTGAGATTGTGCCTTAAACAGGCATTTGTCCCCAGAGTACAATAGAAAACCTCTGCTAACCATGCTTTTTAGCATAACATTTTTTCAACTTGATTTTTCCCCCCTCAGTGGCCTCGCACAAGGGCCAGGAAGGTGCACATTAAGAATTCTGTAGGCGAGACACTCACGTGGTAAGAAGGGCAACTGTGGAAGTGTGTGCGGGCTGCGCTTCTGGTACAGCTCCATACATGTCCTCACACAGGGTGGCTATCATTTGTTCCCTACCCTCTAATAGGAAACAAAATTCTTTTTTTTTATTTTTTATTTTTATTTATTTTTTTGTTACAGATATTTTAACTTTTTACCCCATTGGCACCCCCCACCCCGCCCCCCCTCCACCCTGTCCCCGGCTTAGTTGTCCATGTCCATTGGTCATGCATACATGCATATAAGTTCTGTGGTTTATCTCTTCCCACCCCCCATCCCCTCTTCTGAGGGATGTCAGTCTGTGCCCTACTTCCATGTGTCTGGGTCTACTGTATTCCTCAGACTGTTATGTTCACTATATTCCGTATATAAGTGAGATCATGTGGTATTTGTCTTTTTCTGCTTGGCTTCTTTCACTTAGGATAATACTTTCCAGGTCCCTCCATGTCGTCTCAAAGGATAAGAGATCTTTCTTTCTTACAGCTGCATAGTACTCCATTGTGTATATGTACCACAGCTTTTTTATCCATTCGTCTACTGGTGGAAAACAAAATTCTTAAAAATTAATCATCCTTATTTAGCCTTAAAATTCCTTATAGAGATTTCCTACATCCATATATGTTTGAACATACTTCATGAAATGTATTAGGTAGTTGTGTTAAATGGATATTTTAACAAAATTGTCAGAATACTATATCAGGCAATGTCACAATATTTCATATATGCTGCACAGTGATACTAAAAAGAACTATGGTTAAATTGATGCACATATTGAAGTTGAATTATCCTTAAAGTCTAAGTTTTTCTGCTATTTCACCACTAATAAGATTTCTTGACCAATAGCTAATGGGTTTGGGAAATCCATGTCAGCTCATGTTAACATTCACAGATATTGATTATTGAATCTGGAATACTGAATGAGAGATCTTCTAGTTCAGGAGGCAACAAACTATGGCCAACAGGCCAAATCTGGCCCGCTAGGTTTTTGTTAAGAATGTTTGATTAGCCCTGGCTGGTTTGGCTCAGCAGTTAGAGCGTCGGCCTGCGGTCCAGAGAGATCCGGGTTCGGTTCCCGTTAAGGGCACGTAGCTTGGTTGCAGTTTGTCCCTGGCCCTGGTTGGGTGGTGCAGGAGGCAGCCACTCGGTGTGTCTCTAGAGAGATGTTCCCCTCTCTCTCTTTTTCTCTCTCTCTCTCCTCTCTCTCTCTCCCTCCCACTCTACCTGAACAAAAGGTGGAGAAATGTCCTCAACTGAGGATAAAAAAAAGAATGTTTGATTAGAACAAAGCTATACATTTTTTTAAAATACCTATTGTCTATAGCTCCTTTCATGTTACATCAGCAGAGTTGAGTAGTTGTGACAGAGACCTCAGGGGTCACAAGGCTGAATACATTTATTATCTGGCCTTTTACATAAAGTTTGCTGACTCCTGATTTAGTTCAGCCTCCTCAATATATAGATGAGGACACATTTCCAGATCCTTTGCTAATATTTCCATAGGTCTTACAAGTTCCATACTTTGCTTAAATATATGAATATGGGCTTTGGTCATACTCACCATCCTTTCCTGTGTGCTTTACCATTCTCAAGATAAGTACATATTTGTTTCACATGTTAGTATTCTCTTTTAACATAAAATCTTTTATTTTAGCCAAGCTTATTTTCTTTTTTTAATTACATTTGTTGAGATAACATTGGTTAATAAAATTTTATACATTCCAGGTGTACAAGTTTAAAATACAACATCTGTATACTCCATAGTGTGCTCACCATCCAAAGTCTAGTCTCCTCCTGTCACCATATATTTAACCTCCTTTACCCTCTTCATCCTTTTCCATCTGTCCCCCTTCTCCTCTGGTAGCCACCATTCTATTGTCTGTATCTATGAGTTTCTTGTTTGTTCATTTGTTGCTTATTTCATATTCCATATATGACTGAAATTATATAATTCTTGTCCTTTTCTGTCTGACTTATTTCACTTAGCATGATGCTTTCAAGATCCATCCATGTTGTTGCAAATGACAATATTTCATCTTGTTTATGGCTGAGTAGTATTCCATTGTATATATATACCACATCTTCTTTAACCAATCATCTATTGAAGAACACTTAGGTTGTTTTCATGTCTTCGCTATTATAAATAATGTTACAATAAACATAGGGGTACATATATCCTTATGAATAAGTGTTTTTATTTTATTTATTTATTTTATTGATTTGGGGGAGAGAGAGAAAGAGAAATATTAATTTGTTGTTCCATTTATTTATGTGTTCATTGGTTGATTCTTATATGTGCCCTGACTGGGGATTGAACCCACAACCTTGACATATTGGGATGATGTTCTAACCAACTAAGCTACTGGGCCAGGGCCTACAAATAATTGTTTTCAAAATTTTTGGGTAGAGACCCACGAGAGAAATTGCTAGGTCATATGGTAGTTCTATTCTTAATTTTTTTCCTTTAATTCTCACCTGAGGATATTTTCCATTGATTTTTCAGATAGAGAGGGAGGGAGGGTGGGAGGGAGAGAAGGAGGGAGGAGAGAGAGAGAGAGAGAGAGAGAGAGAGAGAGAGAGAGAGAGAGAGAGAAACATCAATGTGAGAGAGACACATTCATCGGTTGCCTCCCACATGACCCCAGCCAGGGCCAGGGATTGAACGTGCAACTGAGGTACATGCCCTTGACTGGCAATCAAACCCGTGACTCTTTGATCTGTGGGCTGACACTCCAACTGCTGAGCCAAATCGGCAAGGGCCTGTTCTTAGTTTTTTGAGAAACCTTCTTATTGTTTTCCATAGTGGCTGCGCCAATTTACATTCCCTCCAGCAGGTTCCCTTTTCTTCATATCCTCTCCAACACTTGTTATTTCTTGTCTTATTGATAATAGCAATTCTAATAGGTGTTAGGTGGTCTCTTGTGTTTTGATTTGCATTTCCCTTATATCTAGAGATGTTGAGCATCTTTTCATATATCTGTTGGCCATCTGTATGTCTTCCTTGGAAATTTTTCTATTCACATTCTCTGCCCATTTTTTTAATTGGATTGTTTGTAATTTTAGTTGTTGAGTTGTATGAGTTCTTTATATATTTTGGATATTAGCTCCTTATAGGAGGTATCATTAGCAAATATATTTTCCTTTTTTGTTAGTTGTCTTTTGTTTTGTAGATGATTTCTTCTGCTGTGCAGAAACTAATTTTCTGAATTAATATTTTACTCTCCAAATCTTTTTCCAAAACTTTTTCAATTAAAAGTCATTTTACAATAAGTAGTCTACCTTGGCTATTACTCTTTACAAATGTATTTGAATATCACAAAATTTGCATTTCATAGTAAAATGCACAAATGTAGGTAAATCTTTATAATTAAATAAAAAAACTATTTATTCAAAAATACTTATAGAATACCTCCAATTCCAAGGCCTTGTCCTGGGTTTAGGCATTAAAAATGGCCAAGACCCTGTTACAGCACATGCCTTTGAAGAGCTAGAATCCTTTGGCGAAAATGGACATATAAGCAGAAAACGAATAAGGAAGACCCCAAGCAATGATTACATTAAGTGTATTTTATCATTAGAATTATCTGAATTTCGGAACTCATTATCTGAAAATATTAATATGCCATCTAAAGCCTCTTAAATAGTACTTGCCTTGAAGCAAATTTCTATGGTGCATTTCATCCCAAAGAGAATCCTCTGGCTTTAACTACAGTTTTAAATGGAGGAATACTGCATTTTTTCTCCCAGCTTTATTGAGATATAATTGACACTTAACATTGTATAAGTTTAAAGTATAAAATGTGTTGATTTGAAAGGAATATTGTTTTGCTACAACACAGAGCTCCAATAGGTAATATAATGATGCTAAACCAAACGTTTTTTAATCTCTAGCTGTTATTTTTCAGAATCATTTATTCATGGTAGAAACAAATCTGTGGAACAAAGAACAATGTTATAGTGATATTCTGTTCTATTTTGTTCTAATCCAATTATTTTCCTTTGACACCTATATTTTTTTTCAACCTGTCTCTGCTCTTCCTTATTTCTTTAAATAAAACACTTCATTCTAGAAGTCTTTATCATTTACTTATATATTCCCATTACTTTCTTATACTATTCCAAAGAAATGTGAAATCAGAGATTCAATAATTTAAACATTGGAAGTTAAAATATATTAGGTTATTCAGTAAATGTACATAGCGCTTTATGTTTAAAGAGTATTCTTTATCCTTGTGAACAAGTTTAACTCTCTCTACAAGAAAACCAACATACAACCCAAAAGATTAATTCGGGGGGCCTGGTTTTAATAGTGAGAGACAGCACAAACAATTAAAAATCTGAATTGCAAGGTTGAGGTTATGTTGCCTTTCATTTTGTAGCAATGGAGACTGAACTGATGAAAAAGAGTAATCAGGTTGAAAATCCTTATTTTGTTTTTGATGATCTATTCTCGGTTTCCTTGGAAACAGAGCTGGCAGCCACAGAGTTGCTGGCATTATGTTTTCTTTCTTCTTCCTTTTTTATTTTTTATTTTTTTTTAGCTTTGAAGCATTAAAGAAAAGGTGCGGTTTTATGACTGTAATCTGTAGACTCTTATTTTCAAATAAATTAGCAAATATTTATTGAATGCTTATTACATATAAGATAGTGGGAGGTAAAAATAACAAATTTGAGAAAGGGCTTTAATCCAACTGGTTGAAATAAATTTTGTTTCTAAACCAATTTATTATATATTTTTTTTAAGAAAAAAAGAAGATAAAGTTTATTTTAAAAAACCATAGTATGAGGGTAGTACAATATGACCAGTATAGTTTAGTGAAATTAATTTTAGAAAACAACTAGATTTCCACACCAGACAGCACAGTTCCTTCTCTCTCTGTACAAAAACTAGGTTAAGTCTTGGCTACTGTGGCTCAGCTGGTTGGGTATCATCCCATGCACTGGGATGCCACTGGTTTGATTCCTCATCAGGGCACACGCCCAGGTTTCTGGCTTGATCTCCAGTAGGGGACATGCAGGAGGCAGCCTATCAATGGTTCTCTCTCAACAATGTTTCTTTCTGTCTCCCTTTCCCCTCCCTTCTCTCTCTCAAATCAATAAAAACATTAAAAAACAAACAAACAAACAAACAAAAACACTAGGTAATATGTGTAGATAAGACCATCTTTGCCTCCAGTAAATAAAGCAAGCAAACAAAAACTAATGGAGCTTAAACAAATCTAACAGGTTTTCTGAAAAATTGTTTTGTTAATGAAGTCACTAAGTATTCCAGTTGAGGAGTGATTGTTAAATGGTTATATGGTCTTTACCTTTATGAAAGGTTGCATTAATTTAAGTTAAAAAACAAAAAAACAACAAAAAAAACTACACCTTGCCCTGGCCAGTTTGGCTCAGCGGTTAGAGCATCAACCTGAGGTCCAGAGAGACGCAGGTTCGGTTCCTGCTAAGGGCACGTAGCTTGGTTGCATTTTGTCCCAGGCCCTGGTTGGGTCATGTAGGTGGCAGCCACTCGATGTTTCTCTCTTTCTCTCTACCTCCCACTCTATCTGAACAAAAAATAGAAAAATGTCCTCAGATGAGGATAAAAAAATAAATAAAATAGAAGTTAAAAACAAAAAAACACACCTTTAGGAACACTGACTGAGATAAGGCAAGAGCTATGGGTGACGTTTGCAGGGAGGATTTTTTTTTTCAATTAATGAGACCTAAGCATATTTATATGCTTCAGGGGAGGGAGGATAGAATGGGAAAGATTGACAGACTTTAACTTGATGGAACTAATTTCCTGAAGAGAAAGGAGGGGATGGGTACTAAAGCACAACCTGAAGGATTTGCTTTTGATGTCCTCTAAGGACAGCAGATTACAGTAACAGTGCCAGGCACTGGAAGTTCTAAGCACTTTAGATGTACTAGCCGAATTAGCTGGATGGAGATGATAAATTTAGGAATTGAGCTGAAGGAGTCCTGGTCAATGCAGCTCAGTTGGTAGGGGCATCGTCCCTTACACTGAGAGAGGTCGAGGGTTCGAACTTGGTGTGGCCCGATTGGGCACATGCCCAGGTTGCAGGTTTGATCCAGGTAAGGGCACACATGGGAGGCAGCTGATCTGATTCACTCTTGAATCAATGTTTCTTTCTCCTTCTCCCTTTCTCTCTTTTTAGAAATCAATAAAAAAAAATGTTTTAAGTTGAAGGAATATGCACCTGAAAATCAAAATTATCTCTGTGAATATGAATAGAATTATGTACTAACGATCTGCTAAAAGAAAAAGAAGAGATGGTGTGTGGAGCTTAAAAAGAAGTGCTTGAAGAATAGGAGAGAAAGGTAACCAGAAACATATACATGTATTTCTGAACAGTTAATTCAAATAATATTGGCATTTTCTCCAGCAGAGCTCAGATACACTAGTGTCAGGGCTGAGAGCCAGACTATATTCACCTAAGATTGGAAATTTGTAAACAGAGTGGGATTGAAAGACAAGAGTCCAGGAAGTTGAAAGCACTGGCAGAGAGTGGTTAAGTGATGCTCAGTAGGGTTAGTTTAAATTAAATATGAAAGAAGTGAAGCCAGGATGGGGATAATAATAGATAAAAAAATAAATAAATAAAGTAAAAATGTAGGATCACAAAGATTGCAAACATAAAGAATCCACTACTCTCTATCCTGCTCCTTTCTGAGTGTACAATAAAAGCAGTAGGTTGTTAACACTCATGAAAGCCACCAGAAGAGCAAGTTCTGTCATCAAGTTTAGGGTTTTCTCCATGTAGTAGAATCCTCAGGGAGGATGGATCACTGTTACTCAAAGTGTAGTCCACTGATCAGCTTGTTAGAAATGCAGGATTTTGGGTCCCATTCCAGAACTACTGAATCAGAATGTGCTTTCAAACAGAATTTCCAAATGAATCATATGTGCATTAAGTTTAAGAAACACTGGGGTGAGAGAGTGTAGATTCACCCTTGGTTTATCTGTGCTGGTCATGATATGCCAGGAGAAACAAGGAGCAGACATTCTGTCTGTGATGTTCTCAAGCTCCCAGACTCAATGTATGCCTTTTTTTTTTTTTTTTTTTTTTAAATGTGTAACTTAAATCCTTCCCCAAATGATTTGTCATCCCTGGCACTAACTCCTCCCTAATCCAACCCACATCCCAGGTGCTCTCAAATCTGAATATCAAGGTGTTGTATAAGATAAACTATAAGCTTTCTTTTAGTTTTAAAATTCTTTGATTTTTATGTATCATAGCCAAACTTCCTCTGCACAGAAAAACAAAAACAAAAACAAAAAAACAGAAAATCAGCCCGAGTGAAATCCAATTCAGTCAGAACCAAAAATAATTCTAAGGAGAAATTTGCAGTTACACACACACACACACACACACACACCCCACACACCATATGCTCTTGGGTCAGCTTTAAAGAGTGATACTGTGGGGTTTTTTTTCTCATAACATTCCAGGTTTTGATGCTGCTATACATGATTATGAATGGCTTTTGAGCTGCTCTTACCCCCTCCTTTGTGCAAAACCAAACCGAAATTCTTCAAAATGAATCAAGTCACTTGGGAGTCTGAGTAGAAGCTTGAGCTAAATTGCATCCCTACGTTGATGTGAAACCAATTTCCCAAGAGGTGGAGGTTCTTGGGGAGCAATACAGGCAGCGTCAAACTGATTACGCAGATACCTGTTGGGGCTGTAGTGTTAATGGAAAATTTGGTAACGTTTTATAAAGACCAGCGATGGTTTTGTGATGCAGGCTTATCGTATACCGAGAACAAACTTAAGGACCTGCTGGCGGTTTTTTATAAGCCGGTGCTTTTATGCCCTGTTACCTACTGGGCCAACGTCGGCGGCCAAAGACGGGGAGAAAGCCATTTGTCCCCGGTTTCAGCTAACTGGTCCTGAGAGCTGTGAGTGTGCTGTGACCGCTGGGAGAACCCAACTGCGGGTGCCTGAGACGTTTCAAAATTGAACCGGGAAGGGTTTTTAAACGGCGCAGGGAGAGGTGTTTCAGCGTGACGACTTTGATGTCCCCCCTCCCCTCGCCGTCGGCTAACCATCAGTAATCGCCCCTCGGTCTCTAGGTTAACCCACCCCCAGCCCTTCCCCCTCCCCGCCTCCAGGGCTCCCGCGCTCCGCCCATCCTTCTGTAGCCCGCCTCTACCCTGTCTTTCCTTTCAGCCTGCCTCTCATTGCCCTTCCCTGCCCCCTTCTTCCTTTCCCCTCTCCTCGCCCCTCCTCTTTTTCCCCTCACCCTCCAGCCCAGCCCACCCCGCTTTCTGCTTCTCTTCTACGCTCAGATTTGCGCTCCAGCTGCAAATCACCACCTCTTCTTCCCCAACCAGAGGCCAAGGGGAAGGCGCAGCGGGCCGGCTGCACGCAGGCGCACTGTGCGGCGGGCGCGCGGCTGGCCGGGCGTCCGCGCAAGCGCGCGCTGCTCGGGCTTGGCTCCCGCGCGGGCGGCCGGGCGTCTTTGGCTCGCTCAGTCAGGGTTTAGGACCCCGCGGCGGCGGTGGCACCATGTTTCTTCACTCTGTCAACCTCTGGAACCTGGCGTTTTATGCCTTCATGGTCTTCATGGCCACCCTAGGGCTGTGGGACGTCTTCTTCGGCTTCGAGGAGAACAAGTGCAGTATGAGCTACATGTTTGAGTACCCGGAGTATCAGGTGAGGTTCCGCCCTCTCCTCACCTGGCTCTCGCTCGGAGATTCGGGCTCTTCCTGCCTGGCCCTTCTGTGGGTTTCCTCTGCCCTGGTTCCCCGCGCCTCTCCAACCCCCTTACCCCAACCTCGCCTCTGTCTTTTCCTCCTCGGAAGGCTGCAGAGCCCCATTATCCCCCTCACCTGCCCTTTGTGTCCTTTCTGTACGGCGAGGTGTTTCGTAGATAGTTCCCCGAGCACCCTCCTTGCCCTTCCAGTGATTGTTCCTCTGCCCCTCCGCCTCTTCCACATCCCAAATGCCATGCACAGGCTTTACAGACTAGTCGCGCCCAACCCCCTTCACCCCCAGAGATGCAACCTCAGCCTCTCTCCCGAAATCCAAACCCCACCTTCCCTGCGTTCCTGCCTTAACAGGTGCCCCTGGACCTTCCTTTGCTTCCCACGCGCCTAAATCCTCCCCTTCTTGCCCAGTGATTTACATATCAGCTCTTGCTTTTCTAGAAAGGGACCGAGCTTCTGCAGAGTGTGTATTGGCTACATAGTTCCCTGGACTGCGTTAGACTCCAGGGTTGCACCTCTGTGTGAAAGGCTAACTCGATGGGTAAATACATGGAAAACTAGTGAGGTTCCTTTGCGGAGCCTCCTGCTGTGTAGGTTATGGGTCCGTGCGTGTGCATGCATACCTGTGTTTATGCTGTTGCCTCCTTACCATTTGCATTCAAAATCTTATTTCATGGTGTTATTTTTGTTTTCTCACTGTGTTTGCTATTTAAGAGAGACCCGGCCCTTCTCTCTCTCTCCCTCCGCCCCCACTTCTCCCATTCCATTTGAGCATTTTCAGTCACAATTGCTTCATCAGTTCGGCATAGGAGAATCTAGAATTTCATTCATGACCAGCTGTAAAAAGGGGTTGTGACAAATCACACAACTGCCCGAAGAAATGTCTCCCCAATGATTCTTTTATTTCTAAATGCATCTCCTAATTAAGGAATACATATTATAATAGCCCCCCATAAGATGTATATGTACTATAAGGCATATTGATAAAATGCATTTCTAATATACTTTTTAAACCATAGCAGATTTTTTTTCTTTAAGGTGAAGGATGCCGATCGTGATTACGTCTGTGTATAGATCATTTTGGAGGAGCATATTTGATTATGCTGCTATTATTTAGATCTTAAAACTGCTTAAGGTTTAAATTGCTGATGAGATTCCTTTCCCATGGGCAAAATTCTAGTTTACCTTTTACTTGTGTTGAGATTCTTACCTTCGTTTTGCATCAATGCTTATACGAGGATGGAAGCATTTGATATCAGATGCTATTGCAGGAAAAGATTTTAATGTTACTGTTGTCTCTTAATTTCTAAGCGAATATGCTGGTTTATTTTTATCAGAGTCTATGTATAGTTAAATATTTGGGCTTCTAGTGTAGGTTTTTAAAAAATACTAAAAATAGAGCCCTTATAATCGCCTTTGATTTTTATATGGCTTAATAATTAGGAAACTCCCAATAGATTGAAGTAGGTCACTTTAGTTCTGCACTGCATTGAAGAATTTGGTTAAAATAAAATTATTGTGGAACAGTATACTGATTCCCACTTACTTTTAGATTGCCCACAATCATTGAAGCTATTTTAATGTTTGCAGTAGTAGAAATTGCTTACTGTTGGGAACAAAGCATATGGACCTCACAGATGCATTTTGTGCCTCATAAAATTGACTGAAAAGACACTGAAAATTAGTGTAGCTAATTCAAAAGAGCTACTTGGCTTTTTTTCCTGTTGTTGTGTCTGTATTTACTTATTTTGATTCAAATTGCCCATTTGAAGTTTCATATTCTGTTAATAACTTGTTAGTACAGTAATAATTATAGTGGCAGGAATTTTTGATCCACATTTTTGGTAAAGTTTTATTTTTCTGATGTAAAAAGCTGTGTTAATTCTCTACAGTGTTTATATTTGACTCTTAGTCCTTTTGTTGTACATACTAGGTCGTGCTATTTTACAAATAAATTAAAACCTGCCTGTAGAAATGAGTCATTTTGAGTACAGTGAGATTTCTGGTTAACTGAAGTTGTTCTCTTAAGAACCAGTGGTTTTTAATGAATAAAAATATTGTAAACTTATTTTATATATTGCTTACTTTTAATTATATTTTATAGTAAATTCTCTAGTTGTTCACAGGTTGCTATCCATTAGATGGGATGTCCTCATCACTGGGTTTTCTTCTCTTTCTTGATGCCTTTCTTTCTTTTTTTACTACCCATTTGAATATTCTTTAGCCAAATGTTAGAGGAAATGAACAATATTTGAAACATACTCAGTTTTATTCTCCATTTGAAAAATAGAAGGTGGGACAGGAATTTGAAACTCTTGGTAAAAATGAAGTTTTCAATTTAGAAGTGTTTGATTATTTCTATTCATTCTCTACCTTTGGTTTTCCTCAATTTGCTTATTGAGAGTTAACTGAATGTCTTACTAGCCTATCAGGCAAAATACTCATTATCCTTTAAAGCTTCTTGTCTTAGGACAACAAGGCAAAGCTTTTGTAGGGTAACAATCAGTTTTGGGCATATTGTAGAATTGGAGAAGAAACACCTGCGTTGTTTTCTAGAGTAACTTATTTGCCTGTCTTCAGATATGTGATCTAACAATTGATCTTTGAAAGAAAATGTTGATGTTGGAAAATACAAATCACATATTTGTTATTAAGTCTGATATTTATTTAGCAAATCATTTATTGAATGACTGTGTCAGGTATATTCTAGATACTGGGTATGGATAAGAGGGAATTACAGATGGATCAGACCTTGTGCCTTTAATTTATGTCTTTACAATGCAATGGGGCACAACAGGAATATAATAGATAGTTAAAATGTGCTACATGTTATAATTTGACTGTAAGGTAGTATGTTCAAGGCTCTTCACAGAAGAGCATTCAGGTTCATCTTAGTAGTCGAAGACTGTAGAAGAGGCAGTGAATTGGGCCATGGAGGGTATATAGTTCATAAAGTGCAGAAACAAGAAAATTGCAGGAATAAAGAATAGCATTTGTGCCCTGGCTGCTGTGGCTCAATGGTTAGAGCATTGTTCAGCACACTGAAGGGTTGCAGGTTTGATCCCCAGCCCCGGTCTGGGGTGAGTGTGGAAGGCAACCAATTGATGTGTCTCTCTCTCCTCCCTCCTCCCCCTTTCCTTTCCCCTCCCTCCCTTTCACTCTCTCTAAAAAAAAAAAAAAAATCAATGAAAAAAAAATCCTTGAGTGAAGATTAACACCACCACAAAAAAAACCAACCCACCAAACAAATAAAGAATAGCATTTGTGAATAAAGAAGGCACCAGGATACACTGCATAAGCAGTATGTATAGTATGTTACTATTTATATATAAAGGAGAAAACCTATAAACATGTTTTTTTGTATACATGTGTAAAAATTTCTGGAAGCACAAACTGCTAACATTAGTTGCCTTTTGGGTAGGAAACTGGATGGCTAAAGAACCACAGGTATGAAAGAGAGTCTATACCATGTATATCCTATTGAATCTTATTTTTTGAAACATATTAAAAATAAATTTAAAAACCTGGCATATGTAAGTTATAAGAAAGTAGATAAGAATAATTAGAGCCAGATTTAAGGTCCTCTCTCTTAAGCCTTTATCATCTCAGTATGCAGTGAAGAAACACATAGGTGTATGTTTTAACAAGGTACTTCTTGACAGCAGTATGGCCTGTGGATTGTAGCAGGGAGATGATGACAGGGAGAGAGACCTGTCTAAAAGATTCAGTTGTCCCTAAGTCTTTGTATCAAGCTGGAGTCCTGGAGACTTCTGGAGTATTCTTTTTTTCATTTTATCCATCACCATTTATCTCCTCTATGCCCTCTTCCACCTCCACTCCTCTCCCCCCACCCCCACCTCCTACCCCACAGTCATCACACTGTTGTCCATGTCCGTTGAGTTCTCTCTCTTTTTTTCTTTTTTGCTCAATCTCTTCACCCCACTCCCACCCCCTCACCATCACCACCAGAGCTGTCTTTCTGCTCACTATCTATGAGTCTGTCTCTATTTTGCTTCAAATTTTTTTCAAGTGTATGTGTAGCACTGGTAGATCATTAAATCTATTTAAAAAATTTTTTTTCCATTTATTGATTTTAGAGAAAAAGGAAGGGAGAGGGAGAGAGAGATAGAGACTTCGTTGAGAGATAACATCGATTGCATGCCCCCCACTGGGGATCGGGCCCACAACCTGGGCATGTGCCCTGACCGTGAATCGAACTGGAGACCTCTTAGTGCATGGGTCAATGCTCAACCACTGAGCCACACCAGCTGGGCAAGATCATTAAATGTATTGATGTCACTTAAATAAAATCTACTGTTCAAAGTAACTGATTTCATTTTAAATGGTTTCTTTCATTGAAAAAAAGGAACAGAAGAATTTATACTTTAGTACCACTTTTACAGATGCCTACCTTTTGGGGATGACATTAAGACCTGATTTTATTTTTATTTATATATATATATATATATATATATATATATTTGTTGTTGTTGAAAAAAGTTTATGTGAATTACTGGTTCATTTGGTATACAATCATATGAATTGCCGAGTAGTTTAGGGCTTGCTGACGAGCCATGCACCTGATTTATGAAAACTGAAACAGATACTAATTCATTGGAATGTTTATGGAAAGAAGAGTGTGCATGTCTTGCCCTGCCTGGTTTGGCTCAGCGGTTAGAGCATCGGCCTGCCGACTGGAGAGTCCCAGTTTTGTTTCCTGCTAAGGGCACATACCTTGGTTGCAGTTTGTCCCTGGCCCAGTTGGGGTCATGTGGGTGGCAACCACTTGATGTGACACATCGATGTTTCTCTCTCTTCCTCCCTCTCTCCCTCCTGCTCTATCTGAAGGTAAATGCAAAGATGTCCTCAGGGAGGATAGGAAAAGAAACCAAAGCAGAGTGTGCCTGTCTTGACCAAGACGTGGTTATAAGATTCAGATTAATTTGTTAAGCACATTGTAAGTCAAAGCATATTAAGTTGAAAGGTCAGAAAGCTACATTATAAAACAGACTTGCTTTCTGTTGAATGATGCAACAGCTAGAATATGTAGTTGGGCCTGAGTAAAAGGAGAGACATTACAAAACATTTTTTTTAAATTCCTCACCCAAGGATATTTTTCTACTTATTATCAGATGGAGGGGGAGGGAGGGAGGGAGGGAGGGAGGGAGGGAGAGAGAGAGAGAGAGAGAGAGAGAGAGAGAGAGAAACATGGATGTTAGAGTCACATTGACTGATTACCTCCTGCATGACCCCACCAGGGCCGGAATCGAACCTGAGACTCATTGGTCTGTAGGCCAGCGTTCCAACCTCTGAGCCAAACCAGCCAGGGCTTCAAAACATTTTAAAATAGTAAAAAATATTTGATTTAATAATGGAAAGCTTTTATCATTTCTAAGTGTAATTGATACTGATACTAAATTAAATGAATTTTCAATTATGTTAACATGTAACTTGCTGACATCTACCAGTGTTTTTCTGTTGTCATTGGCTGTTTTGAGTAATTTATTTTTATTAGAATTTTAGGTAGTCCTATTTTATGATTTTCCAAAGAATGCATGGTTCAAAACTCACATAATTCAAGACTAATTCTTCATATGAATAAACTAAAAGTAGAACTTGAACTTATGTGCATTAAGTGCAGTTTTATCATCAGTAATATTTTTATATTGCACTATTTGTATAATTTAAAATTGGGTATGGTTGCTGAATTGTATTAATAACTTTGATTAAAGTAAAATTGCACTCTTTGTTTTATCTTTTTTTTTTTTTGCTGTAGAAAATAGAACTTCCAAAGAAACTGGCAAAGCGCTATCCTGCGTATGAATTATATCTTTATGGAGAAGGATCCTATGCCGAAGAACACAAAATTCTCCCTTTAACGGGTATTCCAGTTCTCTTTCTTCCTGGTAATGCTGGAAGTTATAAGCAAGGTAAGTCTCAGGAGTAAGTTTTGAAAGCTAGAAAATACAATTGAAGAGTTTAACAGATACATACTCTGTGTTAAGTACTGTGCTAGACATACTGGAAACACAAATGTATGACATTTTATCTAGAAAAATACATGTGAGAAATACATGAATGTTGAAGACCACGGAGAAGGAAAAAAAGAAGATGGAGTGGAATGGGATAAAGTGGTGATATAGGGGTTTAGGAATCAGCAGAAAGAAGCTTATATTGGAAATAGAGGGTACAGAGCACAGAACCTGAAGCATTAATTAGAGAAGTAAATCAGTGGTTTCTGTTTTGCTGAATAAGAGAGGAGATTGGTTTCTTTCAAAGCTATTTAAGTTAGACTTAGACTTCTGGTCAAGATGGCAGAGTAGGTACTGCTGTGCTCACGTCTTCCCATAACCACGTCAGAATTACAACTAAATTGCCTAGCTGGTGTGGCTCAGTGCTTGAATGTTGACCCATGCACCAAGAGGTTGCCAGTTCGATTCCCAGTGAGGGCACATGCCCAAGTTGTGGGCCAAATCCTCAATGGGGGGCATGCAGGAGGTGGCCAGTCGATGTTCTCTCTCATCAATGTTTCTATCTCTTTCTTCCTCTCTCTCTAAAATCAATAAAGAAAAAAAAATTATTTAAAAAAAACACCGCTACAACTAAATTATAGAACAACCACCTTGAGAACCACCCAAAGACTAGCTGAACAGAACTCCTATAACTAAGGATATAAAGAAGAAGCACCATTGAGATTGGTAGAGGGGGCAGAGTTTTAGAATGGGCTGGTCCCACACCCGTGTGTGGCGGTTAAGAATTGAGAGGGATAGCCCTGGCCAGTTTGGCTCAGCGGTTAGAGCGTCCACCTGCGGTCCGGAGAGACCCGGGTTCGGTTCCCGCTAAGGGCATGTACCTCGGTTGCAGTTTGTCCCCGGCCCTGGTTGGTCGTGCGGGTGGCAGCCACTCGATGTGTCCCTTTCACATCGATGTTTCCCTCTCTCTCTCTCTTCCTCTCTCTCCCTCCCACTCTGTCTGTACAAAAAATGGAAAAATGTCTTCGGATGAGGATAAAAAAAAAAAAAGAATTGAGAGGGATACCCTGACTAGTTTTCTCAGTGGTTAGAGCATTAGCCTGCGGACCAAAGGATCACGGGTTTGATTCCCAGTTAAGGGCACGTATCTGAGTTGCATGTTCGATTTCCGGTCCTGATCAGAGTCGTGTGGGAGGTAACCAATCAACATGTCTCTCTATCTCTTTCTCTCCCTTTTCCCTCCCTTCGAGTTTCTCTAAATAATCAATGGAAAAATATCCTCGGGTGAGGATTAACCAAAAAAAAAAGAATTGGGAGGGATATCTCAGCTGAGAGGTCCCCTCTGAGGAGCAAGGGGTCCCAGCTCCACTCCAGGCTCCCCAGCATGGAGCACCAGTGCCATAAAGAGACCCCACAAGAGCTAACTATGAAAATCAGCAGGGCCTCAGTTTGGATGAGATAGAAGGCTTCTATAAACTCAGGTGTCTCCTTAAAGGGCCTGAACACAGATTCACTCTCAAACACTCGTCCTAAGCTCCACAGAAGAGACAAGCTCGAAAAGCACCAAAAACACATGGGGAGGAACTGAATTTTCTGGTTTCAGGGCGAGGGGTTGAGGATCAGCTCTCTCCCAGACTAAAGGCAAGGGGACCAAAGAGAGGCACTTGTTTTTTTTGAGCTTTCCACATCAACCTGGCTAACAAGGTTCCCTGGTAATTCTCTGAGCCCTTGCCCCAACCAATTCACTTGCCTGGCCAAACCTTTTTCAGAGGCTGATCTATATAAGCAGCTGGCCTGGGCCTACACTGCAGACTTTCCTAAAATCTCAAAGGTCCACAAGCCCCAAACAACCAGCAGCTGGCTTTAGTGTGCCCTGTACCTCTCGCTAAGTGGTCCCAGGTACTCCATTAGTGGCAGCTGTCCTTGGTTCACAGCATAAACCACTCCTAGGCACCACCAAGCCTAGCACAGGCTAGCTACCAACTTCAGATCACTTTGTAGCTCCTACTAGGTGGCCCCAGGCCAGACACAAGCAGTAGCTGACCTTGGCCTGCACAGGAGCCCCTCTCTAGAGGCCTCAGAACCAACATTCTGGTGGCTAGCTTCAGACCACACCAAAGCACCACCCAATTAGCTCCACAAATGACACATCCAAAGGATGGGTTTGGCAGGCATCAATGCCCTACTAAAGTGAATTCCTTAGCCCCCAGACAATAGCTTGTCCACTGTAATCATGGCCAGCCCTACTAAAGTGAATTCCTTAGACCCCGGACAATAGCTTGTCCACTGTAATCATGGCCAATCCTCACAGCCAGTCAGCCAGAGGGTCGATCCCACACACAGACATGACAGTAGGAATCAAGGCTCAGCTGCAATGGGAAAGCAGATACAGCCCACACAAGGAACCCCTGGAGCACCCAGCTAAGTGAACAGGGAGATTGTGTCACTGGGCCCTGCAGAATACCAACTATATAAGTCCATTCTGCCAAGACTGGGAAATGTAGCAGATCTACTGAGTAACAAACATGGAAAGCAGTTATAATGAGGAGATAAATGTGTCAAATGAAACTACAGGACAAGCCCTGGCCGGTTTGGCTCAGCGGTTAGAGCGTCGGCCTGCGGTCCGGAGAGACCCGGGTTCAGTTCCCGCTAAGGGCACGTACTTCGGTTGCAGTTTGTCCCCGGCCCTGGTTGGTCGTGTGGGTGGCAGCCACTCGATGTGTCCCTTCACGTCGATGCGGAGGCAAGGAATTTACCAGATACAGAGTTCAAAACAATGATTTTAAGGATGCTCAATGAGTTTAAGAGAAGAATAGATCATCTCAGTGAGAACTTCAACAAAAAGACAGGAAACATAAAAGAGGAGATAGAAAACATAAGAACCAGACAGAAATGAAGAGTACAATAACTGAAATAAAGAATATATTAGATGAGCCCTGGCTGGTTTGGCTCAGCGGTTAGAGCATCTGCCTGCGGTCCGGAGAGACCCGGGTTCGGTTCCCACTAAGGGCATGTACCTCGGTTGCAGTTTGTCCCCAGCCCTGGTTGGTCGTGTGGGTGGCAGCCACTTGATGTGACCCTTTCACATCGATGTTTCCCTCTCTCTCTCTTTCTCTCTCTCCCTCCCACTCTATCAGTACAAAAAATGGAAAAATGACCTCGGGTGAGGATAATAAAAAAAAAAAAGAATATATTAGATGAAATCAACAGCAGATTAGATGAAGCAGAGGATCAAATAAGTGATTTGGAATGCAAGGTAGCAGAATATACTCAGTAGGAACAGCAACAGTAAAAAAATGAGGCCCTGGCCAGTTTGGCTCAGTGGGTAGAGTGTTGGCCTGCGGTCCGGAGAGACCTGGGTTTAGTTCCCGCTAAGGGCACGTACCTCAGTTGCAGTTTGTCCCTGGCTGTGGTTGGGTCATATGGGTGGCAACCACTTGATGTGTCCCTTTCACATTGATGGTTTTCTCTCTCTCTCTCTCTCCCTCCCACTCTATCTGAACAAAATATCAAACAATGTTTTTGGGTGAGGATGAAAAAAAAAAGGAGGATTGTTTAAGGAACCTCTGGGACAACATTGAGTGTAATAGCATTCACATCATAGGGGTACCAGAAGGAGAAGAGAGAGAACAAGGGATTGAAAACCTATTTGAAGAAATGATGACCAAAAACTTCCCCAAATTTGTGAAGGAAATAGACATACAAGTACAGGAAGTACAGAGAGTCTCAAATAAGATGAACCCAAAGAGGCCCACACCAGGCATCATAATCAAAATGCAAAAGATTAAAAAGAAAAATTTTTTTTTTAAATGTTTTTATTGATTTTTTAGAGAGAGAGTAAGGGAGAGAGAGAGACATTGATCGGCTGCCTTCTACACAGCATGTGCCCTGACCGGGAATTGAACCAGGACCTCTCAGTCCATGGCACGACACTCAATCCATTGAGCCATGCCAGCCAGGCAAAAGAGAGAATCTTAAAAGCAGCAAGAGAAAGCAGTTAGTTACCTTCAAGGGAGCACCACTAAGACTGTCAGCTGATTTCTTAACAGAAACGTTGCAGACCAGAAGGGACTCTCATGAAATAGTGGACTCTCATGAAATAGTAAGTGATGAAAAGCAAGGACCTATACAACCAAGTTTAATCTACTCAACAAGGCTATCACTTAGAATTGAAGGAGAGATAAAGAGCTTCACAGACAAGAAAACTTGAAGGAGTCAATCACTACCAAACCAGTATTATAAGAAATATTAAAGGGACTTCTTTAAGAAGAAGAAAAAAAATTAAAAATATGAATGAGGAAATATCACAACGAAAAATATTTTCACAGAACACATCATTTAAGAAGATGAACAGAATAAGAACAGTGGAACAACCAACACTAAAGTTAGTACAAAGGATAAAAGGTAAAAATGGAAAAATCATGTGTAATTACAACAATATATTAAGGATACATACAAAAGAAGTAAATAATGACAAAAACATAAACATGGAGGGGGTGAGTAAAAATGGTAGTGATTTTAGAATGTGTAGGAACCTAAGGTACCATCGACTTCAAATAGCCTTTTATAAACATAGCTTGGTATATATGAAGCCCATGATAACCACAAACCAGAAGTATTCAAGAAATATACAAGAAATAAAGAGAAAGGAATCCAAACACAAAACTACAGAAAGTCATTAACATACAAGAGAAAAGAGCAACTGAAAGGAACAGAGATCTACAAAAATAATCAGAAAAAATTAATAAAATGGCAATAACTGCATATTTATCAATAATTACTTTAAATGTAAATGGTTTAAAAGCTCCAACCAAAAGATAAATGGAATGGATTAAGAAGCTGTAGAGCCCTGGCCGATTTGGCTCAGTGGTTAGTGTCGGCCCGCAGACCAGAGTCCTGGGTTCGGTTTCTGCTAAGGGCATGTACCTCGGTTGCAGTTTGTCCCCGGCCCTGGTTGGGGTCGTGTGGGTGGCAACCACTTGATGTGTCTCTCTCACGTCAATGTTTCTCTCTCTTCCTCCTATTCTCCCTCCCTCTCTCCCTCCCACTCTATCTGAAGATAGATACAAAAATATCCTCGGTTGAGGATTAAAAAAAGAAGCTGTGGAACATATATAAAATGAAGTATTACTTGGCCATAAAAAAGAATGAAATCTTTATTACCGTTTGCAGCAACATTAGTGGACCTAGAGAGTATTATGCTAAGTAATATAAGTCAGATAGAGAAAGATGAATACCATATGATTACACTTGTATGTGCTATCTAAAAAACAAAATAACAAAGAATAACAAACTGATAGATACAGAGAACAAACTGATGTTTGCCTAATGGGAGGAGGATGGGGAGACTAGTGAAAAAATAAAGGGATTAAGAAGTACAAACTGGCCCAGCCTGTGTGGCTCAGTGAATTGAGCACCATCCCATGCACCAAGAGTTCCCAGGTTTGATTCCCCATCAGGGCACATGCCCGGGTGTGGGCTTTATTCCCAGTAGGGGGTGTGCAGGAAGCAGCCACTCGATGTTTCTCTCTCATCGATGTTTGTATCTCTCCTCCTTCTCCCTCTCCCTCTCTCTCTCCAATCAATAAAAACATATTTTTAAAAAAGAAGTACAAATTGCCAGTTAAAAATAGTTGCAGGGATATAAATTACACCTTAGGGAATATAGTCAATAATATTGTAATAACTATGTGTGGTGTCCGGGGGTACTAGACTTCTTGGGTAATTACTTTATAAGTTATATAAATGTCTAAGCACTGTGCTCTACACCTGAAACTAATATAATATTTAATGTCAAAAGTTAGATCTAGAAATACCGAGGGAAACACAGAAAGGTGAGGATAGGGAAGTTATATGCGCAGATTCCAAATTGAATGTTGGCTTGGAGATATAGCAGTTATTTCTGGCATAATGATCAAGTAATCTGAAAGTAATTTCAGCTAAAATCTGCTTTTTTGGTTATTAATAAAAATAGAAATATTTCAACATTTAGTATAATTAATTACACATTTATTTATCTATCTTATATTTTGAGGTACCTGCCATGAGCTAGGCAGTATTCTAGGAGTTAGAGATCCAAAACAGATGGGGCCAGATAATGTCCTTTTCTTGATCAAACTTATATTCTTGTTGGGAAGACAGACAAACACATATGCCAGTAATGTTAAAAGTTTGAACAAAAAATAAACCATAGTAAGGAATAGTAACAGGGTCAGCAGGAAAGGACACTGTGAGGCAATGACATTTGAGCAGAGGCTTGACAGTAGCAAGGGACTGAGGTATGTGACTATTTGGGGGAAGAGCCTGAGAAAGGAACATGCTGGATACATTTAGGGCCACTGAGACTAGAGAAAGTGAAAAGAGATGAGGGTGGATAAGTAGCCACAGGCTAGATTACATAAGCTGTGGAAAGCACTTTGAATTTTGATCTAAGTGTGATGGGAAACTTTTGGAGGGTTTTTGGGTAAGAATTATATAATCTGATGTTTTGTTAATCGTTATATTTGAAATACAACACACAGAGAACTGCATAGAACATAGGTATTCAGTTAAAAAATGTAAAATGAGCCCTGGCCAGTTTGGCTCAGTGGTTAGAGTGTCAGCCTGCGGTCCGGAGAGACCCGGGTTCAGTTCCCGCTAAGGGCACGTACTTTGGTTGCAGTTTGTCCCCGGCCTTGGTTGGTCGTGCGGGTGGCAGCCACTCGATGTGTCCCTTCACGTCGATGTTTCTCTCTCTCTCTCCCTTCCTCTCCCTCCCTCCCACTCTATCTGTACAAAAAAATGGAAAAAATATCCTCGGGTGAGGATTTAAAAAAAAAAAAAAATGTAAAATGAATCCTGATGGAACCAAGACCCAGGTCAAGAAGTAAAAGATTGCCAGCACCCTGGAAACCCTGTTTAAAACTTCTCTTTCCTGATTAAAACTCCCATCCCTCTTTCTAGATGTAACCACAATCCTAACTTTAAGGTAGTAATTTCCTTGATTTTTAAAAATAGTTTTAGCATCTAACTGTGTATCTCTAATATAAGCTACTTATTCAGGGCTATTTATAAACTTTGTATATAAATATATTCATTCAGTATGTTTTCTTTTGTGTCTGGCTTCTTACATTTAAATCATTTTTAAAAGCCATCCAATTGTCATATGAGCTATGATTCATTCATTTTTCTCATACTGTATTATTTTATTGTACGGCCATACCATAGTTTATTCTGTTTTGGAACATGTGTGGTGTTTACCTTAATTGGCAATTATAAATAATGAACATTCTTCTTATCTTAGAGCACATAAGCCTGTTTTTCTGTAAGTTGTATGTCATAGGATCATAATTCTATGACACAGTTTATGTATTCTTTTAAAAAAATGAGGTGATGTTTTTTAATATATATATTTTTTTACGTTATTGATTTTTAGAGGGAGAGAGAGAGAAACATTGATGAGAGAGAACATTGATTGGCCGCCTCCTGCATGCCCCTCACTGGGGACCTGGCCCACGACCTATGCATGTGCCCTGACTGGGAATTGAACCAGCAACCTCTTGGTGCAAGGGTTGATGCTCAACCACTGAGCCACACCGGTCGGGCTCTTTTATTTTTATTGATTGTGGTAACTTATACACCCAGAAATAGTACATTACACTTCCCTTTGTTCTACATCCTTGACAACATTGGAATTATCAGATTTAAAAATTGTAACCAAAATGGGCAGAGGAACTAAATAGACACCTCTCCAAACAGGACATACAAATGGCCAAGAGACATATGAAGAAATGCTCAACATCTCTAATCATCAGGGAGATGCAAATTAAAACAACTGAGGTATCACCTCACACCTGTCAGAGTGACCACCATCAACAAATCATCAAACAACAAGTGTTGGTGAGGGTGTGGAGAAAAGGGGACTCTAGTACACTGCTGGTGGGAATGCAGACTGGTGCAGCCACTATGGAGAACAATATGGTGTTACCTCAAAAAATTAAAAATTGAACTGCCATTTGACACAGTGATCCTACTTCTAGGAATATACCTTAAGAAGCCTGAAACACCAATCAGAAAGAATATATGTACCCCCATGTTCGTAGCAGCACTATTTACAATAGCTAAGATCTGGAAACAGCCCAAGTGTCCATCAGTAGATGAATGGATAAAAAAGCTGTGGTACATATACACAATGGAGTACTATGCAGCTGTAAGAAAGAAAGATCTCTTATTCTTTGAGTTGACATGGAGGGACCTGGAACGTATTATCCTAAGCGAAACAAGCCAATCAGAGAAAGACAAGTATCATATGATCTCACTTATTTGTGGAATATAATGAACATAACAGTCTGAGTTATGGGATAGTCCCAGAGATGTGGAAGTAGGGTACAGACTTATAACCCCCATAAGAGGGGGTAGTGGGGGAGAGATAAACCACAGAACTTATATGCATGTATGCATGAACAATGGACATGGACAACAAAGCTGGGGACAGGGCAGGGAGGGAGAGGGAGGAGGGAATCAGAGGGGGGAAAAGGAGAAACATCTGTAACAAAAATAAATTAATTAATTTAAAAAAATTGTAACCAATCTAGTAAGTGTGATTTATTTTTTAAAGATGATCACTCTGACTTTGCTATGCAGGGAATATGCTATAAAAGAGCAAGAGTGGAAGTAGAAAAGATACTAAATTACACTAATCATCAGAGAAATGCAAATCAAAACTACAATGAGATATCATTTTATATCCATTGGGGTAACTATAATCTAAATGATAGATGATAATGCCTGGCTAGTGTGGCTCAGTGAATTGAGCTTTGTCCCATGCGCCAAGAGGCCGCTGGTTTAATTCCTGTTCAGGGCTTGACCCCCAGTTGGGGGTGTACAGGAGGCAGCCAATTGATGTTTCTGTCTCTCCCTCCCCCTTTCTCTCTCTCTAAAAAAATCAATAAAATATATTTCAAAATAAAATAAAAATTAAAGATAGATGATAACAAGTATTGTTGAGGATGTGAAGAAATTGAAACCCTCATACATTGCTAGTGGGAATGTGAAATGGTTCAGCCACTTTGGAAAACAGTTTGACAGTTCCTCAGAATATTAAACGTAGAGTTATATGACCTAACAGTTCCACTACTAGATATCTACCCAAGACAAATTAAAATGTACATCTATACCAAAACTTGTATACTGATGTTCACAGCAACACTGTTCATAATAGCTAAAAGGTGGGAACAACCCAAATGTCAATCAACTAATGAATGGATGAATAAAGTGTGATATATCCATATAATGGAATATTCAGCAATAAAAAGGAATTACTGATACATGAATTACATACTACAGTGTAGATGAACCTTGAAAATATTATAAGTGAAAGAACCCAGTCATAAAAGACTGTATTTTATATGATCCCACTTATAGAAATGTCCAGAATAGGCAAATTCATAGGGACAGAAAGTAGATTAGTGATTTCCTGGAAATAGGAGGAGAAGAGGAATGAAGAGTGACTGTTAATGAGTACAGTGTTTTCTTTTCGGGGTGATTTAAAAATGTCTAAAGTTAGATTGCAGAAATGATTGTATAACTCTGTGATTGTACACTATTCATGATGAGCTGTATGTGAACTGTACACGTTTTAAAAAATGGAATGAATGGAAAACAGTTGCATTTTGTTTGCTATACCATACACTACAAATTTTAAAGCCAATTAATGTAATCAATTAATAAATTCTGTGAAAGGGTTACAGAGTTAAGTCTAAAACAGTGGAAACAGGGAGACCACTTAAATTATTGGACTAGTTCAGACAAGAGATGATGGTGCTTGGATTAGGAAGGTAGTGGTGGAAATGGTGAGAAGTCTCTATTGGGGATACGTTTTGAAGGTAGAGCATGTCCGGATTTTCACATGGATTGGATATCATGTGTAAGAAAGAAAGAAATCAAACGTGTACCTAAACCAAGTGACAGGCAGACTTTTTTTTTTTGTAGGAATTTTTTCATTCTTAAAATACTCAAGAATGTCAAATTTTTTGCTTCTTATTCTTCAAAGAATTCTTTCTCTCCCTTTTATTTATTTATTGTTGCCATTACTGAAGGGAAAGCAGGTAGAGAATGAATGACCTGTTCACTTTTTATTTAATTTAAAAAGATATTTAGGGCACAAGGCATATACCCTCTAGGTTGGTTTGCTCTTCTAAGTTGATACTGTTAAAGGATATCTTGAAATAGGATTTTTATATTCAGGATATGGAAATAAGTTATTTGTTAAGAGACAAAAATGGATGAAACTTTAAAATTTTTTGGTGTGGCTCAGTGGATTGAGCGTTGTCCTGTGGTCTGAGAGGCCCGGTTTGATTCCCAGTCAGGGCCCATGCCCGGGTTGCCGGCTCAATTCCCAGTAGGCGGTGTGCAGGAGGCAGCTGATAATTTCTCTCTCACATTGATATTTCTATCTGTCTCTCCCTAAAAAAAATCAATAAAAACATTAAAAATTTTTTTTTTGTTTAATGTGCACTGTACCCTTTCCTTTGCAGTTCGTTCTATTGGCTCTATTGCACTGAGGAAAGCAGAAGATATTGACTTCAAGTACCACTTTGACTTCTTTAGTGTGAACTTCAATGAAGAACTGGTGGCACTGTATGGTGGAAGTCTTCAGAAGCAGACTAAGTTTGTACATGAATGCATTAAAACAATTCTCAAACTCTATAAGGTAAGAGATAAACTTGCAAATCAATAGCGATCAGCTCTGGCCGGCGTGTTCAGTGGTTAGAGCATTGGACCACAAGCCACAGGATTTTGGGTTCGATTCTCAGCCAAGGGCACGTACCTGGGTTGCAGGTTCAATCCCAGGTGCAGGAGGCAACCAATTAATGAGTCTCTCTCACATTAATGTTTCTTTCTCTCTCTCTCCCTCGCCCCCTCCCTACTGCCTCTACTCTCTCTAAAAATCAATGGAAAAAATATCCTCCAGTGAAAATTAACCAAAAAAAATCAATAGTGATCAACCTACTAGAATCTTTCTTTTTCAGAGAAATTCAGCATATTTCAAATCATTTGTTTATATGGAAGCGGAAGCTTCCATATAAAGGTCTTTTGTTGGAGTCTGTTTTTTTTTTGGGGGGTGGTTCTTTTAACTATTATAAATTAGGAGTGCAATGTATTTCCTAAAAACCATTAGTATAAATTTCTGTTTTTAGTTATGACTGTATAACTGGTACTAAAGTAGACCACTTCCTTATGTAAACAACTATAAAACTGGTCACGATATTTGAAGTACATGTTTTCAGGTGTTGGACAACAACCAAGTAGTAAAGGACTATGATTTCTAAAGGAAAGATAATACATGAAGTGAGCTCCATAAGTACTTTGCCTTTTTGCCTAGAAGCATTTTCTAGGCCTTGGGAAAGTAGGTGGAAATCAGGCAGACCACACTGTATCACTGAACCGAAGAAACTGGAATTTGGGGGCTTCTGAAGTTGGCTGGATTTCTGACGAGATGTGTGAAATAAGAAAACTAGAAAGAGATAGGAGCTCTAGAAATTTGCATTTTTTAGTCTTTGAATGCTGTGCTATTTATACACAGGTCAAGAATTACAAGGCAATGAAATAGAAAGGAGGAAGTGATGGGTGTGTACACCCAAAGTGCAGTTTAAAAGAGGAATAGAACAGACTTAACATCATTCTGTGCCAGCATTTCTAAACATTGTCAGAGATAAAATACAACTACCTACTTGGGCAAGCCACTTCTTCTCTTGGTGTGCCACAATACAAGTCCTGGCACAAAACAGCTATTAGAGAATTGTGAGCTGAATTGAGATTTCAGAGGCCACATGGTACTGGGAAATAGGAGATCTGACCAGCTAGAGCAGAACACTTTGGGCATTCAAATGAGACCCCAGAAAGGACACGATTTAGGATTACTCCAGTCCTAAAGTAAGAGCTATTCTAGTGTCCTCCTTAACAGTGCTTAAATGTAAGCCTCAGAAAATAGCAAAGTTAAGGATATAAAGTAAAAGATGCATGTAACAAGGGAAGAGGTGGGGAATCTCAGCAGAGACATGGAAACTAGTTTTATTTTATTTATTTTATTTTATTTTATTTTTTATTTTATCCTCACCTGAGGATAATTTTCTGTTTATCTTCAGATAGAGTGGGAGGGAGAGAGAGGGAGAGAAAGGGAGAGAGAGAGAAACATCGGCATTAGAGGGACACATCGATTAGTTGCCTCCCGCATGACCCCAACCAGGGCTGGGGACAACCGCAACCAAGGTATGTGCCCTTGCCTTGAATCGAACCCACGACTCACTGGTCCATGGGCTGATGCTCTACCACTGAGCCAAACTGGCCAGGGCTGGAAACTATTTTTAAAAAAGAACAAAAAGAGACTTCCGGTAAGGATGGTGGTGTAGGTAAACTCTGTACTCACCTATTCCCATGACCACATCTAAACTATAGAACAACCATCATTCAGAACCACCTGAAATGGAGCTGAATGGAATTCCTAGAACTGCAAAATTAAAGAAGCCACATCGAGACTGGAAGGAGGGGCAGAGGCACTGAAGGGCTGGTCTCACACCCATGTGTGTTAGATAAAAATCAGCCATGAAGGTCCTCCCCAAGGAGCAAGGGTCCCAGTCCCACACAACGCCCCCAGCTCAGGGTTCCAGTACCAGGAAGAGAAGTCCCTATAACTTCTGGCTGTAAATAACAGCAGACACTGAGTCTGAGGAAGGCTGAAGCTGTTGGAATCCCAGGCAATCCTCTCAAAGGGCCTGCACACGGACTTACTCAGACTCACTGCCTCTGGGCTCCAGCCTTGGGGAGGCAACTTGAAAAGCACTGGAGACATGGGGAAGAACTGAATTGTTTAGTATCTGGGCAAGAGCTAGAGATGCAGTTTCAGTTTCTCCTGGAGCTGGCAGAGTTTATTGTTCCTTTGGTGAGCCCTTCCCCCACGGGGCTGGCAGATGGGCCCCATATCTAGTACTCCAGCAACCACACTATTTGCCCCACCCTGGTAATTCCCTGAGGTCCTTCCTCACCCAGCTGTCAGGCACACCCACTCTGTTTCCAGTGGCTTTACCATAAGAATGACCTGTCTGTGCTCACACTTTGGATTTTCCTAAAATGTCTCAAACAATCCCTGGACGGTTTGGCTCAACCGCTATAGAGCATCGGCCTGCGGTCCAGAGAGACCCGGGTTCGGTTCCCGCTAAGCGCACGTGGCTTGGTTGCAGTTTGTCCCCGGCCCTGGTCAGGTCATGAGGGAGGCAGCCACTTGATGTGTCCCTTTCACGTTGATGTTTCTCTCTCCCTCTCTCTCCCTTTCTTTCCCTCCCACTCTATCTGAACAAAAAATGGAAAAATGTCCTCAGGTGAGGATAAAAAAAAAATGTCTCACACAAGCAGAATCTGGCCTCAGTGAGCACCACACCTTTCACTATGTGGCCCCAGGCTCAGCACTAGCAGCAGTCAGCCTTGGTTCACAGATTGGTCTTGCCTGGACACCTTCAAGCTCAGCACAAGAAGCAGCCATCTACAGATAGTTTTGTAGCTTATGCCTGGTGGTCCTGGGTAGAGCACAGGCAGTGACTGACCTTAGCCTTTGTGACCTTAGCCTGTGCCTCCCAGTGGACAGTGGGAGGCCCTAGAGCCAGCAGCACACCTAGTGGACAGCTTCAGACCACATCGAAACACCACCACCCAATCACTTCCTCAAGTGATACACTCAGGTGGTGGACTCAGTTGGTATCAGCACCCTGCTGAAGTAAGTCTTACTCTGTGTGATGGGCTCTGCACACTTATATCCTTCAAGGTAGTCAGAGGTCAGTAGTCAGTGGGCACAGCTAGTCCTTGCAGCTGATCAGCCTGAGTAAATCCCTCTCACTGATATGTCAACAGCAATCAAAACTCATTTACAACACAAAGGTGTACAGTCCACACAAGGGGTGCACCTCGAGGGCCCAGCTGGAGTGATCAGGGAGGCTGTGCCACTGGACCCTACAGGACACCTACTATAATAGGCCGCTCTACCAATAGTAGGAGAGGTAACAGCTCTACCTAATACGTAGAAACAAACACAGGGAAGCAGCCAAAATGAGGAGACCAAGAAACGTCCCAAATGAAAGGACAGGACAAAGCTCCAGGAAAAGAACTAAATGAAATGAAGACAAGCAATCTAACAGAGGCAGAGTTGAAAACACTGGTTATAAGGATGCTCAAGGAACTTAGGGAGAGCCTCAAGAGCATAATAAAGGACCAGTCAGAATTGAAGGGTGCACTAACTGAAACAAAATACAATGTACAGAGATTTAGTAGTAGAGTATGAGAAGCTGAGAAGCAACGCATGGATTTGGAACATAAGGAAGCAAAAAACACTCAATCAGAACAGCAAAAAGAAAAAAGAATCCAAAAAAATGAGGATAGTGTAAGGAGCCCTTGGGACAACATCAAGCAGGCCAACATTCACACTATGGGGGCGCCAGAAGGAGAAGAGAGAGAACAAGAAATTGAAAACCTACTTGAAAAAATAATGACAGAAAACTTCCCTAACTTGGTGACGGAAACAGTCATACAAGTCCAGGAAGCACGGAGAGTCCCAAACAAGGTGAGCCCAAAGAGATCCACACCAAGACACATCATCATCAAAATGCCAAAGGTTAAAAACAGAGAATCTTAAAAGCAGCAAGAGAAAGGCAGTTACCTACAATGGAGCTCCAATAATACTGTCCGCTGATTTCTCAAAAGAAACTGCAGGCCAGAAGGAAATGGCAAGAAATATTCAAAGTGATGAAAAGCAAGGACTTACAACCAAGATTACTCTATCCTGCAAAGCAATCATGTAGAATCAATGGACATATAAAGAGCTTCCCAGATAAGAAAAAGCTAAAAGAGTTCATCATTACCAGAGTTATATGAAATGTTGAAAGGTCTTCTTGAAGAAGAAGAAGATAAAAAATATGAACAATAAAATGGCAATATATACATATTTGTCAACAATTGAATCTACAAACAATGAACAACAGAACAGAAACAGACTCATAGATACAGGGAACTTTTTGTTGGTTGCCAGATGGGAGGAGGGTTAGGGGAATGGGCAAAAAAGGTGGAGTGATTAAGAAGTACAAATAGGTTGTTAGACTGGCAAACCTCAGAGGGAAGGGAAGAGGGGGAGCCAGAAGAGATAAACCAAAGAACTTACATGCATATACATAACCAGTGGACACAGACACTAGTATGGGGAAAGCAGGAGGGGGCAGGAGCAGGGAAGAGGGAGTAAATGGGGGGAAAATGGGGGGCATCTGTAATACTTTCAACAATAAAAATAAATTTTTAATAAAAGGAAAATCTAGCCCTGGCCAGTTTGGCTCAGTGGTTAGAGCGTCGGCCTGCGGTCCTGAGAGACCCGGGTTCGGTTCCCGCTAAGGGCATGTACCTCGGTTGCAGTTTGTCCCCGGCTCTGGTCAGTCATGCGGGTGGCAGCCACTCGATGTGTTCCTTTCACATCGATGTTTCTCTCTCTCTCTCTGTTCCTCTCTCTCCCTCCCACTCTACCTGAACAAAAAATGGAAAAATGTCCTCAGGTGAGGATAAAAAAAAAAAAAAAGGAAAATCTAGAACTGAAACAATACAGGGTGGGGCAAAAGTAGGTTTATAGTTGTGAATATATAAAACAGTTTATTCTTCTATTATTATTTGTTAATGTATTATTTTCTATACGAAAATACATATCAAGAATGAAAAATTCAGAAGATAGGCTTTAAGCAGATTGAACACTACAGAAGAGAGATAATTGAATTTGAAGAAAGGACAATACAAACTATACAAAATGAAGTAAAGGAAAAAAACAGGTGAATTCACAGAGTTGGAGAATTCAACAAACCTCTCAATAATTGATAAAATAGCCCTAATAGCTCAGCTGGTTAGAGCATCATCCCAATATACCAAGGTTACAGGTTTGATCCCCAGTCAGGGAACATAAAGGAAGCAACCAAAAATTGCATAAATAAATGGAACAAGAAATCATTGTTTCTCTCTCTCTAAAATTAATAATTAAAAAAAATACTTGATAAAACAAAAAGACAGAAAATTAGTAACGTATGGAAGATTTGAACACTATTCATCAGTTTAACCTATTGACATTTATAGACACTACATCCAAAAAGTGTAGAAACAGTATTCTCTTGATATGTACATGGAGCTAAGATATGCCATATGCTAGTCCATAAAACAGGTCTTAATAAATTTCAAAGAATTGGGATTATACAGGGTTTGTTTTCCAATCATAGCAGAATTAAATAAAAACCAACAAAAAGATATTCGGAAAATCTTCAAATATTTGGAAATTCCTTCTAGCAAACACAGAGGTCAGAAAGGAAATTGCAGGTGAAATTTGAAAATGTTTTGAACTGAATTAAAATGAAAGCACATCAGAATTTTTAAGATTAAAATAGTGATTAGAAGAAGTAGTCTTAAGTGCTTATGTTTATTTCATAGGAACAAAGTTTAAAAGCAGTGATCTAGCCCTGGCCTGTTTGGCTCAGCAGTTAGTGTGTCGGCCTGCAGATCAAAGTGTCTCAGGTTTGATTCCGGGCTCATACTTCAGTTGTGGTTTGATTCCCAGCCCTGGTTGGGGTCGTGCGGGAGGCAATCAATCAATGTCTCTCTCTCTCTCTCTCTCCCTCTCTCTCACATAGATGTTCCTCTCTCTCTCCCCCTCCCTTCTTTCCTCTCTCCCACTCTATCTGAAAATCTGGAAAAATATCCCTGGTGAGATTAAAAAAAAAAAAAAAAAAGCAGAGATCTAATCTTCCAACCTCTGAAGCTAGAGAAGAGAATAAAGTACACTCTAAGTACAAATGTAAGGAAATAATGCAGATGAGCATCGAAATCAGTGAAAAAGGAAATAGACAAACTAAAGAAATATAGGTACTGATAGCTGTTTTATTTATTTTTTAAATATCTATAAAATTGATAAAGTCATAGCTAGACTAATTTAAAAAAAAGAAGAGGGGCACAAATTAATAGCAGGAATGAAAGAGGGGGCAGCCTACAGATATTAAGATATTAAAGGAATATTATGAACAACTTTATACCAAAATATTTGACAACTCAAATAAAGGCACAAATCCCTTGAAACAAAGTACAAAACAGACACAAGAATAAACAGAATCTGTTTCTAGCAGACTAGCCTTATATCTGTTTAAAATTTTTTGAGCCCAGCCGGTGTGGCTCAGTTAGTTGAGCATCGTCCCATGTACTAAGAGGTTGCCGGTTCACTTCCAAGTCAGGGCACATGCCTGGGTTGGGGGCTCAATCCCCAGTAGGGGAAGTGCAGGAGGCAGCTGATGGATGTTTCCACCCTCACATCGATGTTTCTATATCTCTCCCTCTTCCTTCCCCTCTCTCTAAAATCAATAAAAATATTTTTTAAATAAAATATTTTAAATTTATAATTAAAAATCTTACTGCCAAGAAAAACCTAGTGCCAAATGACTACAGTAGTGAATTCTATCACATATTTAAGGAAGAAATAATACCTATCTAACACAAACTCTTTTAGAAAACAGAAGGAGAGATAACATTTAACAGTTCATTTTAAGAAACAAGAAAATCCTGGCTATAAAAATTAGACAGTGACATTCTTTGAAAAGAAAATAGGTGCCTAGTATCCCTCTGAACGTAGAAATAAAACCCTTAACAGAAAATTGGGCTGTCAAAATTAGAGATATTTTAAAGTTTAATACATCATGACCAAATAGAATTTATCCCAAGAATGCAAAGTTGGTTTAATATTCAAGTATTAATCATTGTAATTCATCATAAGATTATCTCTGCAGGTGAAATGCATTTGACTACATTCAACACTAATTCATGATTTAAGAAAACAACAACACAACACTCAGCACAGTAGGAATAGAAGAAGACTTCCTCACCCTGAGGAATTGTATTATGGGAGGAAACAAATCATATTTGGTTAAGAACCATTATGTATTTGATAAGATATCTATTGGATAAATAAGGGGCAATCACAAAGTGAGATTTATTTTTATAAATGTTATTCATAGTAATCAAATGTCTTTCATTTTTCATCTTCTGTCTGCTCCCACCACCTCTATTCAACATTGTACAGAGGTCCTACATAGTGCAATAAGGCCAGAAAAAAAGACAGTATTAAAAATTAAAAGATGCCCAGGCTGGTGTGGCTCAATGGTTGAGCATAGTCCCATGCACTGAGAAGTCCGATTAGATTCCCGGTCAGGGCTCATTACTGGGTTTCAGCTTCAATCCCCAGTAGGGGGTGTGCAGGAAGCAGCCAATCGATGTTCCTTTCTCATCATCTATGTTTCTCACCTTTTTTTCTAAAAATCAATAAAACAATGTTAAAATAATAGAAATATTGAAAGATGAATTAAAACTCTATATTCAAGATGACATAAATATATAGGAACATTGAAAGGAATTTACATAAAATTATTAGAATTCATAAGTGAATTTAGCAAGGTTACAGAATAAATGGTCAATATTCAAAAGTCAGTGAACAGCCCTGGCCGGTTTAGCTCCGTGGTTAGAGCATTGGTCTGCAGACCAGAGAGACCAGGTTTGGATTCCGCTAAGGGCACGTACCTTGGTTGTGGTTTATTCCTGCCCCAGCCCAGGTTGGGGTTATGTGGGTGGCAACCACTCGATGTGTCTCTCTCACATCAATATTTCGCTCTCTCTTTCTCTCTCCCTCCCACTCTATCTGAAGATAAATGCAAAAATGTCCTCAGGTGAGGATAAAAAAAAAAATCAGTGGACAAATGGAAAGTGAAATTTTAAAATGCATTTACAGAAGATGGCAACATAGGTAAACACGGTATTGCCTCCTCTCATAACCACATCAAAATTACAACTAAACTACAGCACAACCATCTTTCAGAACCACCTGACATCAAGCTGAATGGAAGTCCTATAACTATGAAATTAAAGAAGCAGCCACTTTGAGACTGGTAGGAGGGGCGGAGGTGTGGATGGGCTGGTCCCACAGCCACATGTAGCAGATAAAAATCAGGAGGGACATCTCAGCTGGGAAGGTGCTCCCTGAGGAGTGAGGGGTCCCCGTTCCACACCAGGCACCCAGCTCAGGGTTCCAGTGTCAGGAAGAGAAGTCCCTGTAACTTCTAGCTATAAAAACCAGCGGAAACTGAGGCTGAGGGAGGCTGAGGCTGCAGGAGCCCCAGGCAGCTCCTCTTAAAGGGCCTGAGCATGGACTGACTTGTACTTGCTCCCTAAAGCTTGGAGAGGAGGAAGCTTGAAAGGCACCAGAGATATACAGGGAAGAACTGAGCTGTTTGGCCTGGAGAAGAGGGCTGGAGAGGCAGCTTTCTCTCAGACAGATGTGCTGGTGGTGGCCTTTGTTCCTTTGATGAGCCCTTCCTGGGGACAGCAGATGGCCACCATATCTGGGACTCCAGTAACCTGATTCACACTGTTTTCCCCACCCTAGTGATTCCCTGAGGCCCTGTCCCTTCCAGCTTTTGGGTACACCCACTCTGTTTCCAGAGGCTTTACCATAAGAATGGCCTGTCTTGGATCCTGTTTTAGAGTTTCCTAAAATCTCTCAAACGAGAAGCATCTGGTCTCAGCGAGCCCCATACCTCTTGCTAAGTGGCCCCAGGACTGGCACTAGAAGCAGCCAACCTTGGTTCACAACTTGGCTTTTCCTGGGGACCTCCAAGCCCAGCACAAGAAGCAGCCATTGGCAGATCACTTTGTAGCTTATGCCGGGTGGTCCCGAATAGAACATAGGCAGTGGCTGACCTTGCCCCAGAGCCAGCACACCCAGTGGACAGCTTCAGACCACATCAAAACAGCACCACCCAACCACCTCCACAAGTGACACGCTCAATGAGCAGACTCAGTGGGTACCAGAACCCTGCTGAAGTAAGTCTTGTTCTGTGTGTTGGGCCCCTACACCACTGATCCTCCAAGAGAGTCAGAGGCCAGTGGTCAGTGGGCACAGCCAGTCCTTACAGCTGATCAGCCTGAGTAAATCCCTCCCATTGACATGCCAAGAGCAGTCAACACTCAATTACAACAGAAGGGTGTACAGTCCACACTAGGGGTGCACCTCGAGGGCCCAGCTGGGGTGATCAGGGAGGCTGTGCCACTGGACTCTACAGGACACCAACAACACCAGGCCACCCTACAAAGCCTAGGAGAGGTAGCAACTCTACCTAATACATAGAAACAATCACAGGGAAACAGCCAAAATGAGGAGACAAAAAACATATCCCAGATGAAAGAAAAGAACAAAACTCTAGGAAAAGAACTAAACATAATGGAAATAAGCAATCAGTTAGATGCAGAGTTCAAAACAATGGTTATAAGGATACTCAAGGAACTTAATGAGACATTCAAGGAACTTAAGGAGAACTCCAAGGAACTTGGTGAAAACATCAACAACATAGAAAAGAACCAGTCAGAAATGAAGGGTGCACTAATTGAAATAAAGAATAATTTACAGGGAATCAACAGTAGAGTAGGTGAAGCCAAGAAGCAAACCATCTATTTGGAATATAAGGAAGTAAAAAACACCTAATCAGAACAGCAAAAAGAAAAAAGAATAAAGAGAAAAAAAAAAAAAAGAATAGTGTAAGGAGCCTCTGGGACAACCTCAAGCAGGCCAATATTCGCATCATAAGGGTGCCAGGAGGAGGAGGAGGAGAGAGAAATTGAAAACCTATTTGAAACAATAATGACAGAAAACTTCCCTAACTTGGGGAAGGAAACATACATACAAGTACAGGAAGCACAGAGAGTCCCAAACAAGATGAATCCAAGAGGTCCACACCAAGACGCATCATCATCATCAAAATGCAAAAGGTTAAAGACAGAGAGAGAATCTTAAAAGCAGCAAGAGAAAAGCAGTTTGTTATTCTCAAATGAGCTCCCATAAGACTGTCAGTTGACTTTTCAAAAAAAACTTGACAGGCCAGAAAGGAAGTGGCAAGAGATATTCAAGGTGATGAAAAGCAACAACCTACAACCAAGATTACTCTATCCTGCAAAGCTGTCATTTAGAATTGATGGACATATCAAGAGTTTCTCAGATAAGGAAAAGCTAAAGGAGTTCATTTCCATAAGTGTCATTCGCAATAAACAGTCATGTGTTTAATGTTATATATTGGTTTCTTTTCTTCTTTGTTTTCAGATTTTCTTTAATGACTACATATTAAATTTATAATAGAACTAACTTTAAAGTTGAGGCGTTTAGAAAGAAAGATTTTTATTATAAGTAAAATAATAGGGCTTAGAGAGAGACAACTGAATCTTGTTGAATGGATAGGATTTGGGTGTGGGAAAGTGAGAGAACATTTGAAATGGAGAAAACCTCTTTTATTCACAGAGTCTACATGCACATATAGCAATAAAATAAAACAGATGCAAGCCCTCCTTGACTTTATGTTCTAGTGGGGAGAGGCAGATAGGAAACATCAGAAATAAGAAAAACCTATACCATAAATGCCAGGAAGAAAAGTAAAACAGGAAGGGGAGATAGGGAGTTCGGGATAGAGCACTACAAATACAAATAAGAGTGCTCAGGGAAGACCTTTGTTGAGGAGCAATGTAATACAAATAAAGAACATGGGAAAGGAGCTCATTTGCATATCTAGGAAAAGAGTACTCTAAGCAGAGGAAACAAATATATGACACAAGCACATGTGTGCTGTATATGAAGAAAAGGGGGAAAACAATGATGCGAGAAGAATTGCCGAGTGATGTACTTGAGAAGGCCAAAGGGAATAACTTTCAGAGCACATGTGTAGTTTGGCTTTTGCCGAGATCAGGTCTGTGTTGGGGATCACCAAGACCTTCCCTATGTTCTGTAATTTTCCAGCAGGACTCAGCATATAGTTGTACTCATGTTATGATTTATTACAGTGAGAGGATACAAAGCAAAATCAGCAAAGAGAAAGGGTACATGGGGTGAAGTCTGGAGGAAATGCAGGTGCAAATTTTCAAAAGTCCTCTTGCAGGAGAGTCACACCGGGTGCATTTAATTCCTGTAGCAACAAATTGTGACATGTATGAAGTGTTGTCTATGAGAGCAGCTCATTAGAGAATCAATGCCCAAGATTTTTACTGGGGGCTGCTTATAAAGATACTCTGTGCCAACCACATACCAAAGTCCCAACCAGAGGGACAGTGTGTTCAGCATAAAGAATATTGTTTGCACAGTTTTATTATAGTGAGCCATTTTTATCATTTAGGGAATGATGGGAACCCTCCCAAAGTCTAAGGTCCCAGACTGCAGAGCAGAGCCAACCTTCATGCAGTCCATTCTAAGGATAGCAGTTTCAGGCTTACTATGTTAACTGTTTTCTGCATAAGGTCCAATTAATTCAAAGCAACAGGAGAGAAGGCATAGATGAAGGATCAGTATGGAGGACAATGAGCAAAATTTGGTAGTGGAGCTGAAGATACTGTGTGGAGACAGAAAATATATTTTTGTAAATGCAATACTTATTTAAGAAATAAAATATGTAATTGTCAGTAAATGTTATGGAATGTTGGTTTATTTTTAAACCCAGTTGCATAATAGGGAAATAATATGCTGAGATAGATATATGATGAGGTAGTATATTGCTGTAGCAACCATCATTTTTCTGTTTTTTTTTTATAGTATTTCCATTTTTAAATAAATTATCCTATAAAATCTAATAGTCTGTTATACACCAAATATAAGGACACCTCTTTTTTTGTTTATCCTCACCTGAGGACATTTTTCCATTTTTTTTTCAGATAGAGTGGGAGGGAGGGAGGGAGGGAGGGTGGGAGAGAGAGAGAGAGAGAGAGAGAGAGAGAGAAACATCGATGTGAAAGGGACACATTGAGTGGCTGCCACCCACACAACCAACCAGGGCCGGGGACAAACTGCAACCGAGGTACGCATTCTTAGCAGGAACCGAACCCGGGTCTCTCTGGATCACAGGCCGATGCTCTAACCACTGAGCAAACCTGCCAGGGCATAAGTACACCTCTTATATCCAATATAACAAATGGTAAAACATGATTTGCTAGATCCAAGTTTTCTGATATTGGTTCAGAAATTCAAAACATAGCTGTTAAAAATATTTGGCAGAACATAAAATAGTATGTATACACAAATTATAAGTATATGAAAACATGTTTCTATATTTTATGACAGGAGGTTAGATAAATAGTTTAACTTTTTTCTATAAAATTGCTCATATTTAGAGAAGTATTTAGTATTGTTATTATAATACTGTTGATTATGCCGTGGTGATTTTTTATTTTATTTTTTAATAGGGTCAAGAATTTGCTCCAAAAAGTGTAGCAATAATTGGTCATTCTATGGGTGGCCTTGTTGCAAGGGCATTGCTTACATTGAAAAATTTTAAACAAGATCTGATAAATCTTCTTATTACCCAAGCCACCCCTCATGTTGCTCCTGTGATGCCATTAGATCGTTTCATTACAGGTGAGTACTGTACACAACACTGACTGACCTCCGCTGTTTAGAATAAAACAAATTCTTGCAGCTACTCCCTTTAGAGTATGCTGCAGATTCATCCATGTGTGAAGCAGCTCAGTTTCAAATCACCTCCACTTCTCTCTGTTTCTCTCTCTCTCTGACTCTCAATGTAGGCTCATAACTGAAACTGCTGTTACTTCTCTCTGTCTAGCATCTTAACATGGACGACATATGTCTGGTTGTCCCTAGGCACTTAGGCTTCAGTTTAGTTATTCTTGAGGATGACTCCCTGGCTCTTAAAGTATGTTTAAATTTCCTATGTTGTGTTAACTTTCCAAGACTCTATGCAAATTAAGCTTATTTTTAAGTAAACTAGTAGAAATGTCTTGTTTGTAAATAAACAGGTCTGCTAACACTTTATGTGGTGAGGTAGAATGGCTAATATTTATTGAGCTCTTACTATATTTCAGGTATTGTTTAAGGACTTTACATGATGTTTTATTATGTCACTTAATCCTTATAGTAGTCCTTTCAGGTAGGTACCATTGTTATCACCATGTTTATAGATAGAAAAAAGGAGTCCAAGATAAAGTTTTTGCCCAAAGTTACGTGACAGAATATAATGGAGTCAGTATTTGACCCTTGTAAACTTGTTTCTGGGCCTGTGCTCTTAACTTTTGCATGCTGTACTGCTTCTTAATTGAGGTATGTTGCTATGATAGAAGAAATAAAAGTATGGATAATGCTCTGATGTTGCAGGGAATTTTGAATGAACAATAGGAATTTATGATTGCTATCATGTAATCAAATAGTGATGTTACAGGGTAAAAATTACCTCAACTTTTTATTGAAGTCAAATATTATCTTCACTGCTTCTTGCAATATTATGTGAATAGAAGAAAATCTTTAAAAAGAAATAATTATTTTTCCTGATCAGTAAATTTATTCAACTTCTTACCCTGTAAAAATTTGCATTATCTTAATTGTTATGAAACTTTTGTATATAGTTAAGTGAGAAATATACCCTGCTGACTCTGTACCAAAGTAGTAATTGTCCAAAGCACTTATCTTTACATAACATTGCCAAGGAGTAACTTATTTGCTGGAATATCTGATACAACAGTACTTAACAGTGAAGTTTGACTTTGACTTTTCTCTTTACATCTAACACTTTTCCTAAAGAAATCTTAATAAAAATTTTTAGTTTTATTATTGAAGTTGTTTAAATCTGTTTTACTAACTCTAATAATTATAAATGACCTATAGGTTTAGAAAACCATCAAAGGCATAGACAAGTCATAATACTGCTCAACATAATGGAGAACTCTTTCTCTTACTGCGTCTTATATCTAGATGAGCCATGTGGGTTAAATTGGATTACTCAAAATATATTTTAAAAATTATTTGAGGAAAACGTTGAAGAGAGTCAGGTTTTATTGTTTTAAAGGGTAGCGATGGTCTGTCCCTGAAAGGCTCGGGCTGAAACTGATTCTTAGGGTCAGGTGTTTTTACTATGATGAGCAAGCTTCTTTCCCACTTACTTTTATTTATTTTTTATTGCATTAAGCCAGAATTAAAATGTAAAAACAGTAGTTCAAGAGGTCTTACATTTTAGGTCTTTAGGAGACTCAAGTGACCTCCAGAAGTAGATTCTGTGTGTAACTGGTGGAAACACTGGCCCTGACTAGGGGAAGGAAGCCCTGCACGGCTCTGCACTCTTGCACAAGCTTTCCAGTGTACAGGCCAAGCAGCCTCCACACTGCAGGCTGTGCCTTTACTTTTAGATCATATTCCAGGTAACCAAGCCTGTAGACTTTTCTTGTCCATATGCCCAAGCCCACTTCCAGGGCCCATGTGGGCCTCTTACTTGGATCTGTTCTGAGGGCAGGTATGTACAACCTTAAGCTTGAGTCGTGGCCAAGGAATGGCTCTGGACAAGGTACAGACAGCTTGGATATACACTGAGGCCCTTGTGATGCAGGACGGAATTGGGATGGGAAGAGAAGGACAATAGCGCAGCGATGGGCCAAAGGGATCAGCTCACTCTATGCTGCCATAATCCATTGTCCAACTATGAGTGTCCTAGAATTCTTCATTTGAGCCTAGCCTTCCAGGTTACTTTGATGATATATTTTTCAAGGTAGGCTGAGAAAATATATTTGATTTAATAGTTTGTTAGCTGGAATTTTGACGTTTAAATATTTAAACATGTGGCATATGTACCCCATTGATACTTTTATCCTGTGTGCTGCAGATGTTAGGAATGGGTTTGCTTGGTCATGATCTCAGTAAATACTAATGAGAACTTTGATGGGAATTGTATGGTGTTCCAAGATATTTGAAGCCCTCAATGGGATCAAATGCATTAAGTTTAGATAATCAGAAGAGGAAATAAGAACTCCCCTGCCCTGACCTCAAATCTTGACACTAAAATTTTTTCATTGTTCATATAAAGTGGAAAAATTGTCTGCAAGTTCTACCCTTTGAAATAGTTATTGCACTAAAGGATGGAACCTTAACCCTCAGATTTTCCATAGCTGCATAGTTCCAAGACTAATATGAATGTCATTGTCCTGATAGATTTTATTTTGAGAACTTACATGGTACTTTGTGTGGTGGTGGTTGGCTTCAGGACAGAACAGAACCAGGGACACTATCTCATTAGGAAGATCTATAGCTCTCTAGCATAGTAAATGTTTATCATTGGAAGAGTTTTAAAGTTTTTTCTTCTTGCTGTATAGTGTGGCTCATGAACAAGTAGCATCCTTGTGGAATGTAGGGACCTGTTTGTGTATCAATTTGTCAAGTTAAAAAATTTGGGTATTTTTTTTCATGATTGATGCCTTTAGTAACTCTTAGTACTTTTTATCTGAATTAATGCAGAAAACAGAGTATGTGTAAAGATATTATCTTAAAATAGAGAAATGTGAATAACATTGTTTATAGATAATTCAGATGCCTTAGAAATTCAGTTTAATATTAATATTATAGATATCTTATTGCTGCAGGGAATGGCCACTAATTGTTAATGTATCTTTTTTATTTTCTACCAGATTTTTATATGACTGTAAACAGCTATTGGATTCTAAATGCTAGACACATAAATTTAACCACGCTTTCTGTAGCTGGAGGATTCCGGGATTACCAAGTTCGTTCAGGACTGACTTTTCTGCCAAAACTAAGCCATCACACCAGTGCCTTATCTGTTGTGGTAATCTTTTCTAAAGAATTTATTGAAATAGTGACATGATGAACACGGTGGGGCATGAAAGGAGAAGTAGTATGTAGCTGCTTGGAAATGACTGCTGAGTTGGTGTAGTGCTGCTGTTGTGCTTGCATTTGTGTGTGTGTGTGTGTGTGTGTGTGAGAAAGGGAGAGACAGAGAGAATGAATGAATGAATGAATGAATGAATGAATGAATACGACATTTTGGGAAGGTAGAGGCATGGATGCCAATGTCCACAGAAAGTAAAAAGAATCTTAGAGACTTTGTGAAAATGACTCTTATTTATGAGAAATAATTGTATCTTGTTCAAAATAAGAGCCTATTCATTGATTTGAGTTATAAATATAAGAAAGTGTAGACTGAAGTCCAAGGGCCTCTTGTTATATCAGAGTGGTATGCTGTGTACAATAGTACTGAAATATCAAACATTATTGCTAAACTTGAATGAAGTTTTACCTATTCTAAAATTTTTAAAAAATAGCTTTGATAGTATAATCAGAACCCTGATTAGTTAACTTGCTAATTATTCTTCCCTGCTAGGACATCAAGTATTTGGTATTTAACTGGGATACATAGCCTCTGTAAAGGGAGTTCACGTTTCCATTTAGGACTTACATTATTTCTTTTATTTTTAACCTTGAAGTCTTCAGTTAAAATCTTAACTTTTTAAACTTAATATACACATCATCTTCAAGTATGACTTAATTTAATTTCTAAAAAAAAATCGATAGTTCCTTTTGCTTTTTAGGAGCCAGTGCTTTGTTTCATGGTTGTTTTCCTCACAGATACTCCCTTGCTCAGCTCATCTGTTGCCCCACCTTAGATTGCTGTTTGTTTGTTAAGCAGGTATTTACTGAAAGCTTACCATGCATAGAACAGAAATTATTAAGCTATTCTGCTATTACCCACCATTTTCTTATAACTGGAGTTGTGGTATAGCCACAGTAAGTAGCCTTGGAACAAAATTGGTAAATCTCTCAAACCTCATTATTGGTATGAATCTTATTTGATGTTGAATGTTTTGGGCAGATATTTGCTGTGGTCATCAAAACATTAAATGTTCACTCTATAAAACAGATGTTTTATCTAGTCATAAGATATAACTTTTCTAGACTTGGTCTAGAGCATGAAGCTGTATTGATATCACATTCTGCAGGCTTTTTAAAAAAAGAACTTTGATCTTTTCAATCGTGTGTGTGTGTGTGTGTTTCCCTCTTTTCTAATCCATTTGATAATGTATTGCTTTCAAGGCAGCTAGTATGTCTGTATCTCTGTTGAAAATATTTTACCTCTTATGGAATTTTCTCAGAGCTGGTTATTTTATAATCTGAGTTTTATTTAATTTTTTAGCCCCCAAATAGTCTAGGGTCTTTCACATTTTAAAGTAGGTTCACTTAAAATGATTATTAAGAAGTAACAGTTTTTTGTTTGTTTTTATCCTCACCAGAGGACATTTTTTCCATTTTTTTTTGTTCAGATAGAGTGGGAGGGAGGGAGAGGGAAAGAGAAAGAGAGAGAGAGAAACATCGACATGAAAGGGACACATCGAGTGGCTGCCACCCACACGACCAACCAGGGCCGGGGACAAACTGCAACCTAGGTACGCGCTCTTAGCAGGAACCAAACCTGGGTCTCTCTGGACCGTAGGCCGACGCTCTAACCGCTGAGCCAAACCGGCCAGGGCAGAAGTAACAGTTCTTTAATGATTATCTCAAGAACAGTTCAATGACATTTACATCCACTGGGACTAGAAAAATTGCTTACTTTAGAGAGCACAGTTGTATTAGTAGGGTAGGCTACACTGTTATATATACTCATGCAGGTAATGGCACTTGAACACAATAGGGGTTTACATTTTATGTGTATAATTTCCCTATGTGTATTTAAGTTGGTGAGTGGTTTTCAGAACCAGTAGCATCAGTGTCGTAAGGGACCAAGGCTGACGGTAGGCATCTCCTTCTTGAGTGTTTTACTCTTTAGGTGGCTCTAATTGTCACTGTTTCAACCCACAGGAAGGGGAAAAAAGAGTAGCCAGTCCTGGAAATGTCACACATCACTCTTATTCACACACTATTAGAGAAAAATTAGTCATATCTTAAAGTAAGACCAAGAGATGTAGTCTAGCCAACTGTACAAGAAGTCAGGAATGGATTTTGGTGGACATTGAGTTTTCACCAAAGATCATGAACAAATACCTTTATTATTTGTGTTGCCTTTCCCTTTTCAACTCTAGCACTGATGCATTCATTAGCCTGAATGAAAGTAAACCCGTTTTATGGTCTTAGTAATGGTAAGTGCTGTCTACTGTGAGTTCTTACTCTACTGAGCATCTAATATAATCTTAAAACCACGATGAACTCTGGTTGTCTTAACTTTTTTAGTAAGCTGCCAGCAGTAATTCCTAAATAAAATATCTAATGTTTATAAGTTCAAAAAGTAAGTTATAGATTTCTCCCATTTTAGAGCCTGGTTGAAGAGTGTAATGTCGTTGTTAGGAAGCCTTCTGCAAATAGTTACTTTTTTTTTTTTTTTATCCTCACCTGAGACATTTTTGCATTTATCTTCAGATAGAGCGGGAGGAAGAGAGAGAGAGAGAGAGAGAGAGAGAGAGAGACATTGATTGGTTGCCACCTGCACGACCCCAACCACGGCCGGGGACAAACTGCAACCAAGGTACGTGCCCTTAGCGGGAACCGAACCTGGGACTCTTTGGTCCACAGGCCAATGCTCTAACTGCTGAGTCAAACTGGTCAGAGCCAAATAGTTACATTTTTAGGAGACTTTGCCCTTGTGTCTCTAACCAGTAGTATATATACCAGTCATCTAGTGATTTTTTTCAAAATAAGTAAGCCTGGACCCCACTTGTAAGAGTCTGATTTGATAGTTTTAGAACTGTGATCAAACATATGTCTTTTGGAAAATCTCTCCAGGCTTAGGTATTTCTTAGGCACACCCTGGTGAAGAAGTAACATCTTTGAATGTATCACGTGGTAGTCTAGTCAGAACTAAAGTTACTAAAATATTTATTGTAATTTATCCATAAACTCTGATTTATTAAAGAATCATAAGCTTAGCTTCTTGTTAGAGGAATAAAGAGTTAGACATTAGCCCTGGCCAGTTTGGCTCAGCGGTTAGAGCGTCGACCTGCGGTCCAGAGAGACCCGGGTTCGGTTCCCGCTAAGGGCACGAACCTCGGTTGCAGTTTGTCCCCGGCCCTGGTTGGTCGTGCGGGTGGCAGCCACTCGATGTGTCCCTTCACGTCGATGTTTCTCTCTCTCTCTCCCTTCCTTTCTCTCCCTCCTACTCTATCTGTACAAAAAATGGAAAAATATCCTCGGGTGAGGATAAAACAAAACAAAACAAAAAAGAGTTAGACATTAAACTCGGGAAGGAACCTGGATGCTTTAATAATTTTTAAGTGTGACTTAGCAGTAATGACAGAGAATTATTTTATGCAGGAAATATCTTAATATGTTTGGAATACCTTTTATAAGAATGCATCATTTAAAAATGGCAATGCATCATAAAATAGTGAAACTAATGCTACATGTTTCTAAATATTAGCTTGTAAGAATTTCAAGACTTTTGGAGAATAACAAATATGCTTTTCTTAAGTTTGATTTTTGTTTGTTTCTTTCTTTCCTTTTTTAGAGTTCAGCAGTGCCTAAGACCTGGGTCTCAACAGACCACCTCTCCATTGTGTGGTATGTTAATATAATTTATTTTGATGAATTGTGATGGTCCTCTTTTCTCATCAGTGTATTGATTGGTTTGTTAACTTTCTTAAAGCTTTATTCATAAGTAGATTTGGGAGACAGATTAATTTAGGGGCTTGGAACTCTAAACTTGGTTCTTGTCTCAGTGTGACCAGAGTTCCCTGGACAATCTATGAAGTCATCTCAGGACCAGTAGCATCAGTCTTAAATGAAGCTAGTGTCAAAAACCAAAATTTTAGTTTGTCATTTAGTTTGTTGTAATTCACAGTTGGGCAGAATTCTTTGTCATTTAGTTTGTCATAATTCATAGTTGGGCAGAATCAAAGGCACTTGTAGGACTTCTGAGCTCTCGGCCAGTCACCAAAGTCAGGGACTCAATTGATGCAGCATTGGTTATTCTAAAGTAGCACATGGAAAACCAAGTAGGAATTAGATTTACCCTTAACATAAATAAGGGTCAAGAAATACACAGACCCTAGGATCTTATCTCCATGTTTTTTGGCTTTTTCACCTTCCTCTGGCTCTTTCATCTGTGGGGTCTGCAAGAACCACACAGTTCAGGGACAGAAAGATGGGGTAGATTGTATCTATAGCTGGGGCAGACGACATTTAGGGAAGATAGATTTCTACTGTCAAATGTCCAGGAAGACATTTTGCTTTATTTTTATGTTTCAACTTTAAGGTATATGATTAATAATTATGATTTCGTAAATAATTTAAGAGTTTACAGCATTAAAGGAAACTCAGATGTTTGATTAAATAATAGAATTGTGTGTTTGTATCAAAAGTATATTTTTAAAGAGTTTCATTTGTAACACATTTTATCCTTTAGGTGTAAACAATTACAGTTGACTACAATTCGAGCATTCTTTGATCTTATTGATGCTGACACTAAACAAGTATGTATTTTTAAAGTTATTTCAGTAAACTAAGAGCTTTGTTGCAGCAATGGTGGAATTAATACATTTTTTACTTTGATATAACTAGAAGCCTGTACTATAATTACTTTCAAAATGGAAATATCTTTATTTTTATGTGATAATACTTTGGCCACTATTAATAATTAATAAAATGCAGTGGAGGAATGGGGGTTGGGGGAGGTAGAAGAGGGTAAAGGAGGGATTAATTGTGACAGAAGGAGACTTGATTTTAGGTGGTGAACAAACAATACAATATAGAGATGATGTATTACAGAATTGTACACCTGAAACCTATATAATTTTATTAACACTGTCACCCCAATAAATTCAATAAAAATTAAAAAAAAAAAGAATGCAATGAAAATGAAAAAGTTAAATGATTCCTTAAATCTTCCCCTAGTTTTTTCCCTTTACTGTTTACATTTTTATATGTATTCTTTTAGGTTTATTTAATTAAGGGAAATACTTATTACAAGCTATTTTATCATTTTTTTTCTTAGTAATGTATTATAGATCTCATGATCTATCATATTAGACATTTTTGTTTAAATTTTTTTAGAAAGCATCTTTACCTTTCTGATAGGATCAAAATATCTACATTTATTGAATAACCCAGAACTTAAATTATGGACTTCTTGAAGCTGAACCTTTTCTGTAATGAGATTTCACACATAAACTCTCCAAACTAATAATTGTATAAGTTGTTCAATTAGCAGGACACCAGGAAATCATAGTGCCCTTTATAGAATATCTTATTACTCTTTCATCTCTTTCTTGTCTACTAGCAGATAAATATTAGTGGACGCCAAGGATTAAAGCAAAATTCAGATAATTCTGCCCATTAACTTACATGTTTGTTTTCTGTGACTTGGGAACAGATTTCCATTATTCATCTTAGGCAGCCTTCCCACAGGTCATCTTGCCAGTGCATCACTATTTCATAGACACATGTTTTGAGAACTATGGCTCTTGTTTCCTCTTTTAGAGAAAAGGTTCCTTGCAAACTAGGGTTAATAATAATAGTAATTATTATTGTTATTATTATTATTATTGTTACAAAGTATTGCAGCCCGTATATTTTTGGATTCTTTCCCCTGGAGACTCTCATTCTTTAAGAGATTAGTATGTATGGCCTCTTTCTCAATTGATTTCTAGGTAATGCTTTTCTTATCATTGTGTTTTCAACCTTGCTCCTGTAGCATTCTCTTGTGGGAGTGGGGTAGTGTCTGTATTTTTCTCCTTAACCCTTTAGAATCATAGATTCTTAGCTCTTCCCCAAAGAATGTAGTGAAAGAGAGACCCAAATTGTTCTGTGTTTTATCGCATTTTAAGCTACAAGATACCATATATAAGTTAGTATATTTATTAAAGTAAATCAGCTTTCATAGAGTTAACATTGTGAATTGGTTATGGAATGCAAACATTTTTCAATTTTTCAACATTGTTTTAATTGTCTTAACTAGGGCAGACATTTTTAGCCTGAGAGAATGCAACTAGATACAATAATATACTCAATTAAAATTGCAAGACCAGTTTGTATTTGAAATGACATTTGGTAGGTTTAGGAAAACCCCATTTCAACCAATGAAGAACACAGTATCTAAGACAGGTATGTATACTCTTAAAAAATTGTACATAAAAATAATTTTAATATATCTTATTTTCCATTAATCCTAAGATGAGAAAAGTTAATACTGGTGTGTAACAAGTTATAATTCTGAAAGGATACGTATTTTACAGACACATTTTAAGAGAAAAATGAGAAATGTTTTATAACTAATACTGCTAAGGATCAAAATATGAAACTCAGTTCTGTTTCACAAACTCACTATTATATAATGAATTGGACTAAATGTTAGACATTAAAATGTTAGGATATGATTCCTACTCAAGAAGCATGTAGTCTAGAAGAAAAGGCAAGCATATATGTAGGGAATCTATAACTCAAATCATAATCATTTTTAAGCATGTGGTACCAAGGAATCATAATTAGAGTATAATTTTTTATAGCTATCAGTGTAAACATCAAAGCTGAACACTTGTGAGTGGATGGGTTTTCTGGAGTGAATAAGGATGGGAGAGTCTAACTTAACTGAAATTTGGTTGAAAGACCTATGGGTTTTAATTGATGGCAATCAGATGCGGCTGCTTTTTAAAAAATCAATACTAATTTTGTATATTAGACTGAATTGGTTGAAGTATAGTTTGCATCAGTGAAGTTAAATTTCACTTTCCTCCCCTCTAGTCACACAATGTCTAGAGAATTATATTGTTTTGTATGTCATATTTTAAGGGAGGACATTAACAAACTTGAGTTTACTTGATAGTTTAGTTTATTCATTAAATTCCACTTGGGGGGGTTGTTGGGGGGTGGAGGGATTGAGCAAAAAAGAAAAAAGAGAGAGAGAGAGCCCTGACCAGTTTGGCCCAGCAGTTAGAGCATTGGCCCGTGGACCAAAGAGTCACGGGTTCAATTCTGATCAAGAGCATGTACCTTAGTTATGGTTCAGTCCCCGGCCCTGGTCAGAGTCATGTAGGAGGCAGCCAATTGATATGTCTCTCTCACATTGATGTTTCTCTCTCTCTCTCCCTCCCTCCCTCCCACTCCATCTGAATGAAGATAAATGGAAAAATATTCTCAGGTTAGCATTAAAAAAAGAGAGCGAGAGAGAGAAAACGCATGGTCATGGACAACATGTGGTAGATTGCAGGGGTAGAGGGGTTTGGGTGGAGGTGGAAGAGGGCATGGAGGGTATAAATGGTGATGGAAAAAATGAAAATAAAATAGGGTAGAACATTCCTGGTAAGAATTGTTGAAATTGAAATGTAATAATTTAAAAAATACTGAGTTAGAAATGTTCATGCAAATACTGGGTGATTTAGTAGATTTAGTAGACCCGAGTCCTCACTGTCATTTCTTTATCATTCGATCACTATGTGGTTGTTGAGAAAAATCACTTTCCTGTCAGGGCCTCAATGCTTAAGCTCGAGAATCGGATAGTAGTAGTTTCTAGATAAATTTTATACCCCAATACATTTTTTCCCCCAAAGGAGGGACTGATATAAAGTTGCCAACATTTATTATACTGGGATATTTTAAAATGGACAACAGAAAAATCCTATTGTTTGTTTGCATTTTCATTTAATGAAAGAAATGATATTTTGATTCGGGAAGTAAATAGAGCAGAATAAAAAGTAGTTTACAAGAAAGAACAATTGTATTTTCTCTAGGGACCATATAATTTCTTTGGTGTGAGATTGGCACTGCCCTGAGTTTAGAAACTAGTGTGTTGGAATCACTAGACTGGAGGATCACTTAAATTCTTTTCTGATTCTGTACATGTTTATATGTTTCATTCTCAACTGTTGTTTGAGAGGCACTATTGCATAATGATTAAAAGCCTGGGCTCTGGAGCCAGAATGCCTGTGTTTGAATACTGGTCCAAATTCTTAATAGGAGTGTGACTTTAGGCAATTCCTTAATTTCTCTGTGTTTTAGTTCTTCATATTTAAAATACAGATAAAAAGGTGATTATCTCCTAGAGTTCTTGTGGTAATTAAATGAGTTAGTAACATGTTAAACACTTAGAAGAGTGTCTGGCCCATAGAAGTAACTGTTGGCTCTTATCATTATTATTACTTGAAGCAAAGTTTCATTGAGAACTATCACAATGGATATGAAAGGATACAGATTGTAACATTGTTCTTTCTAGATAACTCAAAATCCCAAGAAGAAATTGTTGGTTTTGAATCACCACTTTATAAGACACCCAGCAAAACACTTTGAGGAAAATCCGGCAATAATTTCTGACTTAACAGGTTAGTGGTAATAACATGTTTTAATTTTAAGTAGAGTTTTAATTACTATTTTGAGGTAAATTGGTTATTAGGGAAGTCTTTGAAATTGTGATACTTCAGGAACTATAATCCTATTATGTTTTGTTAATTTCTTTAAGATTGTTTGTTATGAGGTTCTTGGTTAAGGAAGGGAAAAAGCAGAAAAGCAATTTGTAAGATGTTGCTGGTAAAAAAATTTGTCCTGAAAATAACATGACAAGTAGAAAAACTTTAAAGATAAGGTTACATGTCTCTATTCTCCTGACAGTCACATAAAATAAGTACTATATTATTCTTAACTTAATCCCTCAGTATCAGTCATTCTTCAATCTTCTTTTGAATTAACAAGCATATATTTTCCTGGTAAATTTTGCTTTCATATATAATACCTTTCATACTGTACTTAATTACTTGTCTTTTTTGGAAAATAAAATATTGACTTTCTTCTGTTGATACTTCCTTAGAGTTAAAGACACCAGATAGATATAAAATGCTTTATTTGCCCTTGCGGGTTTGGCTCAGCAGTTAGAGCGTCAGCCTGCGGTCCAGAGAGACCCGGGTTTGGTTCCCACTAAGGGCACGTACCTCAGTTGCAGTTTGTCCCCAGCCCTGGTTGGGTCATGCGGGTGACAACCACTCGATGTGTCCCTTTCACATCGATGTTTCTCTCTCTCCCTCCCTCCCACTCTATCTGAACAAAAAATGGAAAAATGTCCTCGGGTGAGGATAAAAAAAAAATAATAATAAAATGCTTTATTTGATGTGAATGCTAGTTGGTGATAAGCATATAAAGAACATCTCACTAGATTTTCTAATTTAAAATAGTGTTCAGGGAAACACTTCTTTTTCAAATCCTGTTATGATTGAGAAGTATTTCACCAGTATTTAATAAAGGAAATTGTTTAATATAAAAAAAATAACAAGCTAAACAAATTTATTTCCTTTTCCTTAGGGACATCTATGTGGGTTCCTGTAAAAGTGTCGAAATGGACCTATGTGGCTTACAATGTAAGTATAACACCAATGGATTTTCTTTTACTTAAATAAAAATTTAGTATTTATCATTAAATGTTAAAGACTCTTTAATAAAGATAACCACATATTTTTCCACATTAAAACTATTTATTAATAATTCCTTAATAGTAAATAAATATCTAGTTGGTGTTCAGTTTTCCAGTTTTAATCTCTAATACTTAGTTAACCGTTACCTTTCTTTCCTTGCAGTTTCTTTATTTAAAAAAAAAAAAAAAGAGTCATTTGTCCTATAAAGTTTCAGTCTTGATTTTCTTGATTGTATTCCTATTCAACATATTCCTTGGCCTACTCTTTTCCTGTGACTTAGTAGTTGGACCTAGATGCTTGATCAGATTCAGGTTTTTGTTTTTGCTAGAATGTCTCTCTTTTTGTGATATTAGCAGCTTTGAGGAAAGGTGCCTAGTGTCATTAATTAATTTAGGGGGGTGCAAAAATGGCGATACGCTAATTTGATTATTTATTCTTAATTTATCAATTGGAACCTATATAGAAAAATTTATGTAGGAAATTTATCAAAAATGGAACAAATCATAAAGGAAAAAAATGATAATTACTTGGGTCTTTGGATCTTATATTTACTGGTTTTCAGAATAGTAAGTTGGTTCACAAACATTCACCATTAGTGACTGTAAGAGGTTTGAGGCTTTGTCCCTCCCTGATATTATTATGAACTCAATGTATTTAAGCATATTTGTCTTTCTAGCTAAACTAAAATGCTAAAATTGTTCTATCTTTGGTACTAAAATTGTTCTATCATTGACCAGTGTAAGCCATTTCAAGTTAGTCTCTGGAATCTTCAACATAGCTGCTCTTTAGTTGTCTTTGATAGTTTTCTCACTGTCTTGTATGAGACGATAATTCAGTTCATTTTATATATCTCCTGCCCCAGCCCTTGAATCAGCTCTTTTTTCTATGGAAGTCTTCCAGTATTTGGGAAATGGCACCTAAAATCCATAATCTGGGAACTAAAGGTGCTTATAGATAGTGGGTTAGCATTTCTAGGTCTTTTCAGTGGACAGAACTAAGAAAGATATTTTATCTTGCTCAAAAGAGCAAAAAACAAAACATATGCATTTATACTTACACTTTTTAGACAGATTTCAGAATTACAGATTTTGTACCTGATTTCTCTTTTTTTTTAAGTCTCTCTCTTCTTCTTTGCACTCCTACAGTATTGGTTCTCAACAACACCAAAAATAACAGAATTAGAATAATGACTAATGGCCTTAGCTGGACTTTTGAATGATGAAATTATCCATTCTCATGATAGTTTTATTGTGTTTCTCCTCCTTTTTTAGGAATCTGATAAAATATATTTTACATTTCCTCTTGCAAATCACAGAAAAATCTACACTCATGCCTATTGCCAGAGCACCATGCTGGTAAGATGATTGGTAATTTTATGTAAATTCATTTATTTTTATTTATTTTTTTTTTAAATTTTATTTATTTATTTATTTTTTTAATTTTATTTTTGTTACAGATGTTTCTCCTTTTTTACCCCATTGACACCCTCCTCCCCATCCCCCCCACCCCATCCCCTGCTTTGTTGTCCATGTACATTGGTTATGCATATGTGAATATAAGTTCTCTGGTTTATCTCTTCCCATACCCCACCACCCGTATTCTTTTTTTTTTTTTTAATTTATTAAAAAAAAATTTTTTTTGTTACAGATGTTTCTCCTTTTTTACCCCATTGGCACCCCCCTTCCCATCCCCCCCACTCCTTCCCCGGCTTTGTTGTCCATGTCCATTGGTCATGCATACATGCATGTAAGTTCTGTGGTTTATCTCTTCCCACCCCCACCACCCCCTCTTCTGAGGATTGTCAGTCTGTGCCCTACTTCCATGTTTCTCGGTCTACCGTATTCCTCAGACTGTTATGTTCATTATATTCCGTATATAAGTGAGATCATGTGGTATTTGTCTTTTTCTGCTTCGCTTCTTTTACTTAGGATAATACTTTCCAGGCCCTCCATGCTGTCTCAAAGGATAAGAGACCTTTCTTTATTACAGCTGCATAGTACTCCATTGTGTATATGTACCACTGCTTTTTTATCCATTCATCTACTGATGGACACTTGGGCTGTTTCCAGATCTTAGCTATTGTAAATAGTGCTGCTATGAACATGGGGGTACATATATTCTTCCTGATTGGTGTTTCAGGCGTCTTAGGGTATATTCCTAGAAGTGGGATCACTGGGTCAAATGGAAGTTCAATTTTTAATTTTTTGAGGTAACACCATATTGTTTTCCATAGTGGCTGAACCAGTCTGCATTCCCACCAGCAGTGTACTAGAGTCCCCTTTTCTCCACACCCTCGCCAACACTTGTTTGATGATTTGTTGATGGTGGCCATTCTGACAGGTGTGAGGTGATACCTCATAGTTGTTTTAATTTGCATCTCTCTGATGATTAGTGATGTTGAGCATTTCTGCATATGTCTCTTGGCCATTTGTATGTCTTGTTTGGAGAGGTGTCTATTCAGCTCCTCTGCTCATTTTTTAATTGGGTTTTTGTTTTGTTTTTTATCCTCACTCGAGGACATTTTTCCATTCTTTGTTCAGGTAGAGTGGGAGGGAGAGAGAGGAACAGAGAGAGAGAGAGAGAAACATCGATGTGAAAGGAACACATCGAGTGGCTGCCACCCACATGACCAACCAGGGCCAGAGACAAACTGCAACCGAGGCATGTGCCCTTAGCGGGAACCGAACCTGGGTCTCTCAGGACCGCAGGCCGATACTCTAACCGCTGAGCCAAACCGGCCAGTGCTTAATTGGGTTCTTTGTCTTCCTTTTGTTGAGTTGTATGAGTACTCTATATATTTTGGAAATTAACCCCTTATCTGATGTATCATTGGCAATGATGTTCTCCCATACAGTGGGTTGCCTGTCCATTTCGATGGTTGTTTCTTTTGCTGTGCAGAAATTTTTTAGTTTGATGTAGTCCCATGTGTTCATTTTTTCCTTTGTTTCTGTTGCCTTAGGTGATGTATCAGTGAAAATTCTGGTGCCTATGATGTCTGAAATTTTGTTGCCTACATTTTCTTCTAGAATCTTTATGGATTTATGGGTCACATTTAAGTAACATTTTGAGATTATTTTTGTGTATGGTGTAAGTTGATGGTCTAGTTTCATTTTTTTGCATGTAGCTGTCCAATTTTCCCAACACCATTTATTAAAGAGCCTGTCTTTACTCCACCATATGCTCTTTCCACCTTTGTGAAATATTAATTGAGCATATTGCCTTGGGTCCATTTCTGGGTTCTCTGTTCTGTTCCACTGGTCTATATGCCCATTCTTGTGCCAGTACCAGGCTGTTTTGATTACAGTTGCTTTGTAGTATAACCTGAAATCTGGTACTGTGATCCCACCTACTTTGTCCTTCTTTTTCAAAATTTCTGTGGCTATTCGGGGCCTTTTTTGGTTCCATATGAACTTTTGAAGTATTTGTTCTAGTTCTGTGAAATATGTCGTTGGTATTTTGATGGGGATTGCATTGACTGTATAGATTGCTTTGGGTAATATGGACATTTTAATGATGTTAATTCTTCCGATCCATGAACAAGGTATGTGCTTCCACTTTTTTATATCTTCCTCTATTTCTTTTTTCAATGTCCTGTAGTTTTCTGCAAATAGGTTCTTTACTTCTTTGGTTAAGTTTATTCCTAGGTATCCTAATTTTTTTGCCGCAATGGTAAATGGGATTGTTTTTTTAGTTTCTCTTTCTGTGAGTTCATCATTGATGTATAAGAATACCGTCGATTTCTTGACATTAATTTTGTATCCTGCTGCTTTTCCAAATTCATTTATTAAGTCTAGTAGAATTTTGATGGAGTCCTTAGGATTTTCTATGTATAATATCATGTCATCTGCAAATAATGACAGTTTCACATCCTCCTTTCCAATTCAGATCCCTTTTATTTTTTCTTCATGTCTGATTGCTGTGGCTAAGACTTCCAGTACAATGTTAAATAAGAGTGGTGGAAGTGGGCATCCCTGTCTTGTTCCTGTTCTTAAGGGAAATGTTTTTAGTTTCTACCCATTGAGTATGATGTTGGCTGTAGGTCTTTCATATCTGGCCTTTATTATATCGAGATATGATCCCTCTATTTCCACACTGCTGAGCGTTTTTATCAGAAATGGATGCTGGATTTTGTTGAATGCTTTTCCAGCATCTATTGATATGATCATGTGGTTTTTATTCTTCATTTTGTTTATGTGGTATATCACATTTATTGATTTGCGAATATTGTATCAGCCTTGCATCCCTGGGATGAATCCCATTTGGTCATGGTGAATAATTTTTTTGATGTATTGCTAGGTTCGATTTGCTAGTATTTTGCTCAGGATTTTGGCGTCTATGTTCATCAGGGATGTTGGCCTGTAGTTTTCTTTCTTTGTAGTGTCTTTTCTGGATTTGGAATTAGAATTATGCTGGCCTCATAAAAGGAGTTTGGAAGACTTTCATCTTCTTGAATTTTTTGAAATAGTTTGAGGAGAATGGGTGTTAGTTCTTTTTTGAATGTTCGGTAAAACTCCCCCGTGAAGCCATATGGGCCTGGGCTTTTGTTTGCTGGGAGAGTCTTGATTACCTCTTCAATTTCCTTAGTTGTTACTGGTCTGTTCAAGTTTTCTATCTTTTCCCGGTTCAGTTTTGGGAGACTGTGTGTTTCTAGAAATTTGTCCATTTCGCTTAGATTGTCAAATTTGTTGCCATATAATTGTTCATAGTAGCTGTTTATGATCTTTTGTATTTCTGTGGTGTCAGTTGTTACTTCTCCTCTTTCATTTCTGATTTTGTGCATTTGGGTTGTCTCTCTTTGTTTCTTGGTGAGTCTAGCTAAGGGTCCATCAATCTTGTTTATCTTTTCTAAAAACCAGCTCTTTGTTTCATTGATCCTTTGAATTGTTTTTTTGGTCTCTATGTCATTTATTTCTGCTCTGATCTTTACTATTTCCTTCCTTCAACTTGCTCTGGGGTTTTCTTTTTGTTTGGTTTCTAATTCTTTAAGTTGTGAGGTTAGACAGTCAACTAGAAATTTTTCTTGTTTCTTGAAGTAGGCCTGTAGTGCTATGAACTTCCCTTTCAAAGTGCTTTTGCTGCATCCCATAGATTTTGTGATGTTGTGTGTTCATTTTCATTGGTTTCCAGGAAGTTTTTAATTTCTTCTTGATCTCCTCGGTAACCCATTCATTGTTTAATAGCATGCTATTTAGCCTCCATGTGTTCAAATGTCTTTGCATGTTTTTGTTGCAGTGATTTCTAGTTTCATGCCATTGTGATCTGAGAAGATGCTTGATATGATTTCAATCTTCTGGAACATGTAGAGATTGAGTTTGTGTCCTATTATGTGGACTATCTTTGAGAATGTCCCATGTGCACTTGAGAAGAATGTGAATTCTGTAGTTTTGGGGTGTAATTCTCTGTAGATATCTATTAAATACATTTGGTCTAGTGCTTCATTTAGAGTCTCTGTTTCCTTGCTAATTTTTTGTCTAGAGGATCTATCCAGTGGTGTCAACAGGGTATTGAAGTCCCCTGATATGATTGTATTGCTGTCTATTTCTCCTTTGAAGTCCTCCAGAAGATTTTTAATATATTTTGGTGCTCCTATGTTGGGTGCATATATGTTTATCAAGGTTATATCTTCCTGTTGGATAGATCCTTTCAATATTATGTAGTGGCCTTCTTTGTCTCTAGTTATGGCCTTCATTTTGAAATCTATTTTATCAGATATGAGTATTGCTACCCCAGCTTTTTTTTTGCTTTTCGTTTGCTTGGAAAATTTTTTTTCATCCCTTCACTTTCAACCTATGTGAGTCTTTTGTTGTGAAGTGGGTCTCTTGAAAACAACATATAGATGAGTCATGCTTTCTTATTTAATCAGCTACTCTGTGTCTTTTTATGGGAGCATTTAGTCCATTTACATTTAAGGTGATTATTGGTATGTACTTATTTATTGCCATTTTTGTTGGGTTTGGTTGTATTTTTCTTCCTATTTTTTCTACTAATTACAGCAGTCCTTTTAACATTTCTTGAAGTGCTGGTTTGGTGCTAATGTATTCCCTTAGCTTTTTTTTGTCTGGGAAGCTCTTTATTTGACCTATTATTTTGAATGACAGTCTTGCTGGGTAGAGTAGTCTTGCATTCAGATCCTTGTTTTTCATGACCTTGATTACTTCATGCCATTCTCTTCTGGCCTGTAGTGTTTCTTGTGTGAAGTCAGCTGAGAGCCTTATGGGGTTTCCTTTGTAGGTAACCTGTTGCTTATCTCTTGCTGCTTTTAGGATTTTCTCTTTGTCTTTAATTTTTGTCAGTTTGATTACTATGTGTCTTGGTGTGGGCCTGTTTAGGTTCTTCTTACTTGGGGCTCTCTGTGCTTCTTGAACTTGAATGACTTCTTCCTTCACCAAATTAGGGAAGTTTTCTTTGAATATTTTCTCTAACCCTTGCTCATTTTCTTCTTCTTTGGGGACTCCTGTGATGCAAATAGTTATGTTTCCAGTTGTCACACAGTTCTCTTAAGCCGTTTTTCTGTTTTTTAATCGTTTTTCCTTTTGGTTTTCTGATTGGTTGATTTTTTCTGCCCTGTCTTCTAATTCACTGATCTGGTCCTCAGTTTCCTCTACTCTGCTCTTTAGACCTTCCAATGTGTTCTTTATTTCTGATATGTCACTCTTGATCTCTTCCTGGTGGTTTTTAATTTCCAGCTGGTTTATTTTCAGCATCTCTATGTTCTTACTCATGCTGTTGAGCTTCCTCAAGATCATGGCTCTGAATTCTAGCTCTGTTAACTTGCCCAACTGCTCCACATTGATATCATCTTCAGTGGAGTTCTCTTGTTCTTTCATTTGGCTTTTGTTTCTGTGTTTCACCATTTTGGCTATCACAGTAGGCTTTGGAGCCTGCCAAGTTTTCCCTGTGGGTATTGGTGTTCTGCCGTTTGTGGCTCCCTCCTGGGTTTAGATGAGCGAGGGAGGACCCACGTTAAACACCATTGTCAAGTCTAACTTTCCTGGTTAGAGCTGCTAGCCCAGTAATGGTACTGTTATCCTCTAGCTTTTTGCCTGGAGGCTAGCAGTCCAGGTTACTTGAAGAGTTTTGGGTTGTCAGTTGATTGAAAGACTCCCTCAGTTGCTCAGCATAAGGGGATTTTCCGAGGGTGGGTCAGATGCTGGTTGTTAGTAAGCCTCAATTTGCATTTCAATGGCCCACAGAGTGGGGTTGAATCTCTGAGGGAGGCGCTACTGCCTCTCCCCAGAGCCCTGGGAAGGAGCAACATGGCCACCGTCCTGCATGGCTGCAACTCAGCAAAACCTCTGAGTGCCCTCCAAATCCCGAGTGTCCCCACAGTTCCAGTCCAGTCTGCCCTCTCTCTGCCAGAGCCCAAGGTGAGTGGCTGTGGCTATTTTAGCCTCTGTCCGCTTGGGAGTTTAACCCAAGGGTGCTGCTCACAGCTAAGGCTGCTGCCGAGCTGCCCACCATGGGCTCCCAGCCAGGATCGATTCAGTGTCCCTGGTTATATGGTCCTCGCAAACGCCTTTTCTGTTGCTTTTTCCCATCGATTTGTCTGTGTTTTAGTTGTAATTCCAGTTTGGTCCTGGGAGACGGTCTGTGTAGCTTCCATTCACTCTGCCACCATTTTCGAAATCTCAATTTTATGTAAATTTAAAAGGCTGTTTATTTTTCAAATTCAACTACTATATAGATCTCATCCTTAGCTGTGTGCTATTATTAAATCTAATTAGTTGAGAAATATTTGTCTGGAAAAGAGTTTTGAGTGAAAAGTACTAATCAAAATGTTTCTAAAGCTGATAATATACCAGGATCTAATATAGCACTTAGTTGGTTGATGCTACACTTTGACATATAATAAAGCCTTTAGAAAAGATCATTGGCAGGCATTGTGGGCTAGGTGCTAATGAATGCATACTAATTGTAGTGAGATTATCAGAATTTCGCATCTCTCACAGAGACTGGCATCTCTCAGCCTAAAATATGGATGGGCCATTTATCCTAAGAGAATTTGGTCGAGAGTGATGGCTTAAAATATCCATATTCAATACTAAATTTCAAATCAGAATATCTGTATTATATTGAGAAAAATCCTTGCCAAAGTGTAAATTATGTATTTGGTTTATTGGGGGATTCATTTTCTGTACTTAAGGTCCATGGGTATTAATTAGCAGAAGGTCATGTTGTGAATTTTTAAATATCTTTTCAGTTTTTATTATAGAAATTTTCTAACATACAAAAGTAGAGAGAGAAGACGATAAGGAATTTTCATGTAACCATCACATACAGCTTTAACAGTTACCAGTGCTGTGCCATTCTAATCTTATTTATCCCTTCTCCACTTTTAGAAAAAGAATTTTTAAAATAAATTTCAGGCATTTTATCCTTTCACCCACAAATACTTTATTTTTCTAACAGATAAGAATTTTACACATTACCATTAACACCATTAGTTTATCCAGAGAAAATTTACTACTTTCTTGACATCCTATGGTATCCAGTTCATGTTCAATTTTCCTCTGTTCAATTACATTTTAAGTTGTTTATTTGAATCAGAATCCAAAGTATAAACATTGCATTTGATTCATTGATCTTAAGTCTCTTTTATAACAACCCCTCTTTCTCTCCATTTATTTATTCAAGAAAGGTTATGTGCTCTACAAATTTCCTACATTGTGGGTTTAGCTGATTGAATTCTTGTGGTATCTTTTAACATGTATTTTTATCCCTTGTGTTTTCTGTAAACAGGTAGTTAGATCTAGAATCTTGAATAGATTCAGATTAATTTTATGTGGTAAAAACGTTTTATAAGTAGAGCAGTGTACTTACCTCATCAGGAGGTATATAATATCTGGTTGTCCCACTTTTAGTGACATACAGACTTACCAGTAGACTTAGGTGGTATTGGTATGATCTATCCATTATGAAGTTCTAATCAGTCTTTCACCTAATGATTTTAGCTGCCATTGAGGGCTGTAGACAGATTTTTTTTTTTTTAAGAAATATACATTTATGATCTAGTAGTATTTTCTTTTCTTTATACTTCCTGGAGTTACCAATGCTCCAGTGACTTTTTCTAAGATTTTTAATGCAATTTTTGTAATTAGTTAGGGATGTTTACTTGATGACCTGAAGTTGTTCTTTTGATACCTTCTAGGTTATATAAAAATGGTGTTTTAGGGTGGGCTTGAATAATACTTTATTCAAATCATTGATGAATGAGTCAGAATTCCCTATACACTGAAGTAAGTAGTGTGGAATATTGGCAGTTTTCATAGTAAGGGCTATCTTTGAGGATAGGTTCTCTTATTAGCTGCAAAAACCCAGTGTGAAAGTGGGTTGTGTATTGAGAGGCTGCTAGAGTTTCTTTGTCTCGGCTATGCAGATCTGTTTTGTTGCCTTGTTTTATAATGTCATGTTGTTCTGAAAAGCATAGGTAACTGATACAGAAGTCACATAGGTATTTTGCCGGCAATGGAGAGCAGAGGAATTGAATATTGTTTTTTGTTTCCTTTTAGCTTTTTTTTTGTATTCTTGAAAAACGTCTTAAAATTTTATTTGTTTTATGAGAGCAAAGACCATGTCTGCCTGATTTATCCTTTTCCTTGAGGGCATAATTCTTTGGCTCTGGAATAGACTTTATAAGTTATAAAGATTAGTTTAATGAAAGAATTTATTTATTTATTTTATTGTCCTATATGTATACTAAGGAAGAATTTATGTGGCTATCTGAGCAGTGTCTCTCATCCTCGTATGCCCTGGTAGAATTTCAGTAGTTGGATCATCAGGTCTTGGAACATTGATCTTGCTACTTCCTTAAAAATTGGAGAGATCTTAGGTCATACTTCCCTTATATGACTGAAGCTAAATACATATATATTATTGTTAAAATATCACAACCATCTCTGTAGTATTCCTATGCTATGCTGATAAAGTAGTAACTAGCTTCAGTCTTGGATTGTGTTTCAATCCAAACACATTCTCAGCTGCATAGAAGTTATCTGCCTGGTAATCAAATAAAAACTCAAGTGATAAACTAAAGACTATACTTAGATTAATTGTTATTTTTAATTACTTGGCTCTGGACATTTTTGTTTGTATGGAAGTCCACCTCCAGTTGTTCATTTTTCTGTTTTTGTTAAAACGTAGGTTACTTACTATGTAGCTACCTAATTAAACTATGGACATTGCCAAACTTAAAGTGTTGGTTCACAAATTAGAAATGCTGCCCTGGCCGGTTTGGCTCAGCGGTTAAAGCGTCAGCCTGCGGTCCTGAGAGACCTGGGTTTGGTTCCCGCTAAGGGCATGTGCCTCGGTTGCAGTTTGTCCCCGACTCTGGTCAGTCGTGCGGGTGGCAGCCACTTGATGTGTTCCTTTCACATCAATGTTTCTCTCTCTCTCTCTGTTCCTCTCTCTCCCTCCCACTCTACCTGAACAAAAAATGGAAAAATGTCCTCGGGTGTGGATTAAAAAAGAAAAGAAAAGAAAAGAAATGCTTAGGTCATGTGCTGTGGAGAGATGTCTATCAGGTTACTCTTTCTCATATTGCTACTCTAGGTTACGTGCTTACCTATCTTGTTGATTGTGGACTTGTACCCTTGACTTGTAGATTGTACCCTTGACCTATTTGACTTTTAGACTATCTTGTTTACATTCCTAAATAATAGCTGCTGTTTTATGTTTTCATTGTACCTACTGACCCTATCATGTAACAGTAAAATATTGAAGATGCCTATTTTACATAATGATTTTCTACATTATTTAGTGTGCTTTGTTTGTGTAATTAATCAACAGGACACAAATAGTTGGATTTTTGGCTGCATAAACAGCACTTCTATGTGGTAAGTATTTTGACTCTAAGACCTTCCATTATTCATTTTTCTCAACATAAACATACTCACATATTACACTTTCAGAATAGCTTCATACATTTTAAGCTCATTTTGGTTATATACTAAATTGAAGGGTTGATTTTAAAGTGAAAAATAAATAAAATTAGCATAGCAGTAATTTATGCAAACATTGTAATAGCTGGTTGCTAGGAAAAACAATTATTTTGTTCCAAAAGGGACTATGTGGATAGACTATATTGGATTAGATTTATTAGATTTTATTTCATTAGAACTCTCTCTGATAGCTCTGTAAATGGTTTCTTTTTCTTCTAACACTTATTTATAATTTATAATACTTTAATATATGTGTCCTTTAATTATATTTTTATATTTATTTCATAGCCGGCAAGGGGTTGATTTATCATGGAAAGCTGAACTGCTGCCAACAATTAAGGTAAATTATGGCTTTAGAATTTTAACATTTAGGTGAAAAAAAAATACTTGAGCCTGTAGGCATTTTAGAACATATTTTATTAATTCATCTAGGTATTAAGTAAAACTTGAGATTTTGTTAATCTGCCCTAGAAATGGAGAAATTTAATAAAGAAAAACATTTATTTTAACTTTCAGAGGTAAAACCTATTAACAATGCTCTAAATAAAATTAAATCTATATGTTATAGCATCATACCAAGAGCTACATAAATTTTTAAAATTCAATTTGAGGGTATGTTTAAGGCCCTTTCATTTATATTAGGATATTTGTCTGTTGCAGAAATTTTGCCGAGTAAGTTGAGGTGAAGCCCAGGAGTTTTTTTAACAAGCTCTCCCAAGTAAATCTGATTAGCTTGTTAGATGACCACTCATTGACAGACAGTTCTTGAGCTTCAGAACCTCTGTCTGGACTTGCCCACAACAGTGCCTCTGAAGAACAATGAAGAAAGTTATCTGCAGAAATTTCCTAATGCATACAAATTGGTACAACATATAATTACTCCCACTGCTACATGAACTTCCAGAAAAAAAAAAAGTGCATTTAAAAACTATATTTGGTGGCTTGGAATTTCATTAAATAGACCAGTCTCCTATCTATTTATTCCTTAAAATACAGACTATTGGATCTGGTCTCCCCTTTAGAAGGGAATAGATGATCATTTGGTGAAGTACATTATTAGTCCTATTGTGTCTTTTTTTTTTTTTTTTTTTTATCCTCACCTGAGGACATTTTTTCATTTTTTGTTCAGGTAGAGTGGGAGGGAGAGAGAGGAACAGAGAGAGAGAGAGAAACATCGACGTGAAAGGATCACATCGAGTGGCTGCCACCCACACGACCGACCAGGGCCGGGGACAAACTGCAACCAAGGTACATGCCCTTAGTGGGAACCGAACCCGGGTCTCTCTGGACCGCAGGCCGACGCTCTAACCACTGAGCCAAACCGGCCAGGGCAGTCCTATTGTGTCTTCATGTCATTTACTGAATAACTTCCAGGGGATGATGTTCATATACATTATTAGCCAGCAGCGCTACTAGTTGGGCTATATCAGAATCATTTGAGATTAAGTTCCAATTCTTTCATCATGTTTAGCATCCATTCATTCATCAACTGTCGAGCCTCTGTCATATACCTCCAAAATAAATGTAGAATAAAGCTGTGACATTGTTTGAACAAATAGACAAATTATAAAAAGATCAAACTGTAAATAATTATGTAAAATATTTAAATGTAGTGTTAAATGTCATTTGTTTTACATGAAGGGATACATACAGTTGAAGGGATAGAGGGACTATTTTTGGTAGTCCATATTCACATAATTATTAGGAATTTGACTTTCAGCTAGATTATTGGCCTGAAAATATAAACATGGGCACCTCATGAAGTATTGAACATAAAGTTTGAAATCTGTTTTTTATAACTTTTTAAATAAAAAATAGTGTGTTTTTAATTTATTTTTCTTTTATTGTACTTTAATCTTTGTATGACCTAAGGAATAAAATCAGCCTTTTACTTTCTTTTTTTTCAGTCTCTGACGTTAAGACTTCAAGACTATCCATCTTTGTCTCATCTTGTTGTTTACGTGCCATCTATTCATGGAAGTAAGGTAACAAATGGATTAAGGTGTTATCAGAATGTTTTTGGGATACTCATGCTAAATATTTGTTATTTTTTACGAATTGTTCAGCACAGAGCTGATCTAAAACAATAGCCAGTTTGGGGATCCACATAAGACTGGTAGGATCATCTACTCTAACTTGAACTAAACAGAATAAACCCAAGTCTCTGTTCCTAGTGGGAACATCAGTGTTTCCGAATCTGTTAATTATTGAGACCCTTTTATGTACAGTTGGCCCATGTTTATCGCAGTTAATCAGTTCCAGACTCTACAGCAATAAATGAATTTCCACGAAGTAGGATTCTTTATTTATATACAGTGGCCCCTCACCACTTCGCACTATTTGAAAAAACTGCGATAGAGTGAAGCTGCGAAAGTCAAAGTGCAGTGGCGAGGGGCGACTGTACAAGAGTCTATGCCAAGAATTATAGGAGTCACACAAATGAAGAAGAAACTAACCATATTCTTAAAAAGCTACATACTGTTGGGTAGGGGAAAAGAAGTAAATTTGGAAACAGGGGAAAGAGAATAAAAGAGGTATGTAAAAATATGTGATACAAATCAGAATATAGCAAATACATGAAAAGTGTAAAGGAGGCAATATTTCTTATGGAATCAAGAAAGGCTCTATTATGAGGTGATTTTTAAGTTGCCTTAAAGGATAGTTAGGATTTTAATAGTTAGAATGAACATTCTAGACCTGTTCTATCCAATGTGGGAGTCATTAGCACATGTAGCTATTTAATTTTAAGTTAAATTAAATTAGAAATTCAGTTCGGGGAGTATACTAGCAACATTCAAGATGCTAAATAGTAACATCATGCTAAATAGTAACACCATTACAGAAAGTTATAATGCAGCACTGTGGAGACAAAGAAACAGTGGGAACCAAACACAGACCTGAGAAAGCATGCGGTATGTTTGGAAAACAGAGTAAGTAAATAGTAATTTTTAAAGGATGGCCACTATGAGTAGAGTAGTAATGGAAGACAAGTCTGAAAAAGTGGCTCGTTGCCATATTGTGGAGGGCCTTGATTGGAAGATTCAGGACGTCATAATATTTAGGAGTCAGTAGAGGGCTGAAAGATTTTTACCAGAGTAGTAATGGGATCAGACCTATTTTGGAAGACTAATCTGTTTAAGGTATAGGATGGATTAGAAACAGAGAGAGTAGACACCTCATAAGGGGTTATGAGAGCTGTACTAGAGAAGTAGAAGGAGAAATAAAAGGATGCTAATTTTTGAGAGAAGTGGGGAAGGAAGAAAATGGCAATAAACACCCCTTTCCACATTCACCCAACAAAATTATCCTTCAAGATCTAGCCTAAGTATTGCCCATTTTCCTTTCCTGGATTCCTTCAGTAAACTCTTACTTACTCCCATGTTACTTTATAGCTTCTTTGAGGAACTTATTACACTGAATTATAATTTATTTATGTCTCTGTTCCCATAACCATACTGTAAATCAGAGTAAGGACCAGATAGATTTTATTCTATTTTGCATCTTCAACCTTTAGGTACTTCCACGTAAAATGTTTAAATGTTTCTTGAATGAGAAAGTTGATGAGATTTTAACCAGAATCATTAGGAAAATTTAAAGGAAAAGGAGAAAGGGAAAGGGGGGTGTAGCTGGGAGTCATCTCAAAGATGGAATCTCACAAGTAGCTTATAGTGGATTCATTGTTTTATTTTGCTTAGCTCAAGTGAGAGGTAATTCAGCATCTTCAATACTAAAAGCTCTCTTTAAGGGTTTTTCTGTCAGGTTAACTGAAAATATGGTTTTCAAAATGCAACAGGCAACAAACAGTGTGGTGGTTACCAGAGGGAGAGGTAGTAAAGGGTAAAGGGGATCAAATATATGGTGATGGAAGAAGATTTGACTTTGGGTAGTGGGCACACAGTGCAATATACAGATCATGTATCATAGAATTGTACACTCGAAACCTATATAATCTCATTAACCAATGTCACCCCAATAAATTCAATTTAAAAGTATTTTTAAATTGTATTATTTTAGATACCTGTGCAAATCAATTTAAAACTCCTTCTGGCCCAGCTGGTGTGGCTCAATGGATTGAGTGTTGACAGACCCATGCACCAAGAAGTCACCAGTTCGATTACTGGTCAGGGCACATGCCCGGGTTGCAGGCTGGATCCCTGTTAGGGTGTGTGCAGGAGGCAGCTGATTGATGGTCCTCTCTCACATTAATGTTTTTATCTTTCTCCTTCGCCCTTCCTCTCTCTCTCTAAAAAAATCAATAAAAACACATTTAAAAAAAATAAAAATAATAAATAAAACCCCTTCCCTACTTTAGGCAGTGGCTCACTCAAAAATACTTTATAAAAATATAATGAATAATCCTGTTTAAGAAATGATTTCTCTAATCTTTTAATAGCTGCTTTCTATAATGAAAATATCTGTGTTCTTTGTCTTGTAAGTAAAGAAGGAAAACTAAAAGCAAAGCCCCTTAACATGTTTATTTGTTTTTAATTTCCTCATGTGTGTACTACAACCTAATAACATTTTCCCTCATCTGTTTTCACTTTCAAAATGTCAAAAATTCACCCAATTGACAAACACAATAACACTGCTTCAAACACAATCCAAGTTACTAGGAAGGCCTAAGATAGACCCCACTGACTTTCTGCTTTCTATAGACAGCAGACTATTTGCTAGCTACAGTTAGGCATGAGATTATTTTATTCTTTAGCTCCTATAGATTGAAGTAGTAATGAAATTGTTCTTATTGCAGACAGCTTAGATCAGAGTTCCTTTATGCCTTTGTAAAAATATTAGAAAAGAAATGTCATTACAAAAAATATTGTAAGGATGCAGATTTTAGATTTACTTTTTAAAACTATGTTTTTATTTTTTAGAGAGAGAGAAACATCCATCAACTTCCTCCTGTATGCCCCCTACTGGGGATCAAGCCCAAAACCTGGGCATGTGCCCTGATTATGAATCAAACTTGGACCTCTCAGTCCATGGGACGATGCTCAATCCACTGAGCCACACGGGCCGAGCTAGGTTTTCTTTTTTTGAGATAGCATTTCTTTTTTCTTGTTTCATACATAGTAGACCTTTTTTTTTCTTTACTATGATCGTTGTTTAGCCTGATAATAATTTTATACAAATAACATTAGCCATCTGTAGATGAATGGCAGTGTCTCCAAAAGCTTTTCGTAGTCTAATTAGACTATAGATACTTAATAAATGTGGGATTAAAAAAAAGTAACAAAATCACATTTTTGTTTAGACCATGAAAGTATACATATATTATCGAAATCCTTCATTAATCTTCAGTTAACCTTGGCTTCATTCTTTAATGTCTCTCTTCTAGAAACACCTAAAACTAACTACAGGAAAACTTTGTATAGCTCTGTTGTTATAGCAGTGACCCACTAATGATGTATTTATTAAATTAAGCTTGTTTATCAGATTTTCTTAGTTTAGCATCTCTGCTTGAGGAGTGCTTGCCACTTAGTAGAGCCAGAGTTAGAGGGACACACAATACCATCTCCAAAGCTAAAGACTTTTATTTTCCACTCAAACAGCAAGATGTTTTACTAAAAAAAATCTGTTTTTTTTCTAGTAAATCAATATTTTATATTTCAGTTTGTTGTAGATTGTGAATTCTTTAAAAAAGAGACCAGATCCATACAGCTTCCTGTAACTCATCTTTTTTCCTTTGGTAAGTATTTTGATTTTGGAAATCTTAAGAATTGCTTTTATTTTTAACAGTGCTGACTTATTTTACAAGGTCGTTGCTATAAAGCAGAACCATGTAACAAGACTATTGTTGTGAATTTCAAGTGTAGTTCTTAGAGTAACCATATGAGGTGGTTCAGTAGTTTGATCCTTATTTGATACTGGGCCAGCAGTCATCCTCTGAGAAGTGACATTTTCCTCAGATTTCTTATTGTGATAAAATACACATAATTACATATTCTTTTAAATTTTATTATGAAATAATTTTAGATTTACAGAAAAGTTAAGAAAGATTACAGAGTTCCTGTGTATCTGTCACTCATCTTTCTATAATGGCCTCTTAAACAATACAGTTGTCAAAACGAAGAAATTGGCATTGGTAAAATGCTATTAACCAAACTACAGGCTTTATTTGGTTTTCATTGGTTTTTCTACCTATGTTCTTCTGCAGGTTCCACATTGCTTTTAGTTTTCATTTCTCTTTAGTCTCCTCTAATCTTTTATAGTTCCTCAGTCTTCCTTGTCTTTTGATACCTTTGAAGAATACTGGTCAGGTTACTTTATAGAATATCTCTCAATTTGGATTTGTCTAATGCTTCCTTATTAGTCACAGCTATGTATTTTTGGCAAGACTATCACAGAAGTGAAAAGTACTTCTCAGTGTATCCTATCAGAGGACACATTTTATCACTCACTGTGTCTGATTACTGGTGATGTTAACCTTGGTCACTTGGTTAAGGTGGTGTCTGCCAGGTTTTTCCACTGTAAACTTACTGTAATTAATAAATATCTTGGAGGAGATACTTTGTGAGTTAGTATCCTGTTTTTCTTCAAAATAACCTAGTAATCTTAGCATCCATTGTTTCATCTAGTCAGAAGCAATTATCACTGATATTCTATATTTACTGGATTTCTTCCCAAGGGAAAGTTCTCCCTTCTCCCTGATTTATTTATTTATTTAATTTTTATTTATGTCAATAATGGATTCATGCATATTTATTTTATTCACTAGGTTATAATCCAATACTATTGTTACTTTTTTTTTTTTGCCTAAGTTTTTCCAGCTTTGGATATTGGGATCTCTTTTTCAGTTGGCTCTTGTTCCCTTGAGTGCCATTCGTGAAAAGAATCTGTATTAATAGAGGAAACTTTATGTCAGAAGTCAGAACCTATAAACTGTTTTTTAATATTGAAAAAATCTGTTGGTATTATTTTAACATTGTTTAAGCAATTGGTACATTTTTTATTCTTTGGTATTCTGAGCAATACAATGCCTTTAATTTCACAGGATTATCTTCAAGGAAAGTGATATTAAATACAAGTGGCCTGTTCTATAATATAGAGCTTCTGAACTTTGGGCAGGTAATTATCCTGACTATGACAAGGATTTTATTTTACTTTACTGTTTAGTTAAACAAACAAGTAAATTTTTGTTTTTGTTTTTGTGGTCAAACTCTATTAGATATACCAAGCTTTTAAAATCAACGTAGTAAGCAAGTGCTCAGGAGTCAAAGGTAAGTATATTTTCTAAAAAATATATTAATGGTATTGTCATTTGAAGGATCAGTAGGTTTTCACTGAGTGTTCTATATTTATGCTTCTATATATTATGTGTGAAATAAAATTTAATATAATAGAAAAACTTTATATTTCCAGTGGATTTAACAGACCCTTTTTAAACAGTAAGCTTCTTTTTCTGTTTTAGTTAAAATAGCCATAAATATATATATACACACACACACATACATATATAAACACACACACACACACACACACACACACACACACACACACACACACACACATATATTGATTTCCAAGAAAGAGGGAGGGAGAGAGAGAGAAAGAAACATCGATGTAAGAGAAACATTGATTGGCTGCCTACCGCACGCTCCCCAACCAGGTATTGAGCCAACAGCCTGGGCATGTGCCCCAACGGGGAACCAAACCCCTGACCTTTTGGTGCACAGGACAATGCTTAACCAACTGAGCCACACCAGCCAGGGCTTAAATATCCACATTTTAAAAATACTACATATCTTACTATCTTATTATAGTAGTAATTCAGATTTAGCTGTTTAGTGTTTTTCCAGTTTCTTAGTACTTTCCATATGCTCTAATATCTTTTGTAAGTCTTAGTATTATTACTTAATAATTCCCCATGATTTTCTATTATATTATATAACTCTTACTGATTTTTTTATGAAATTGGTAATTGTATAATTATGTATTATGGTAGCTTAAATAACATTTGATGTGACATAAGGTTAGTAATACATATTTTCTTTGTTTTCATAGAAGAAATAACTAGTATCTATAAACTTCACATACCCTGGTCTTATGAAGATTCACTAACCATTGCACAGTAAGTATATTAAAGAATTTACCTTAAACTGTTGTTTTTGAATAATACATATACATTCTACTTTATACTTTATAGTTTATTTAAATCATAATAGAATTATTAAAGTGTCTCTTAGTAAAATGTAGGTATGCTTTATGTAACATTGTGCCCATAAGATATAATATATGATATTCTTATTTAAATGTTACAGAATTTAAACCTTAATTGCTTGAAACATGAACCCTCTCCTTCAAATCCTATGTCCTAGAGGGAGTATTCAGACAACTGTGATATGACTAGAAGTGTCCATTCATAATAATGTGTCTGACATCCACCTTCCTCTACATGGTCGCGTTGTGTTGTGCCAAGGATTGACCTAGCCATTGTTATTTATTAGCATTTTATATTTGAGGATTGATATTTAAGTTACTTTTCAGGGTTCCATCTTCAACAGAAATTTCTCTGAAACTCCATGTTGCTCAACCAGAAAATGACAGCCATGTAGCATTATTAAAAATGTACACATCATCAGACTGTCAGTATGAGGTAAGCTGTGTTTGCTTAATTTTTAAGATTTAGTTATAGAATAAATTGGAAATATATTTTTATATTAGCTTTAGGTGTATGTTGATGTGAAAGGTGATAAATATTAGAAATAGACATTTATAAAAAAGGAATAGACATTTATATTACTTTAAATATTCTCTTTTACCTATTATTAGCACTACCTCAGTAGTTTCTTAGCTAGACCATTGAAAGTATACATCTTGATAAGTAATAGAAAAAGAAAATTGAAACTGTAGTTTAACCTTTTCAATTTGGAAGACAAAAGTCCAGAATCCTTTATAAATTGAAAAACATCATGAAGTCAGCTATGTGGCTTAAATTTAGTAATTAACATGATGTATATTGTTTTCTAGCTCTACTGGATAAGCTTAAGGAACTTCTTTCCTTTTCACTAATTATGTTAGGCTCTATTAGTCATTAATATGTTAAATTTGGTGTTTATTGTGTTTGTGTTACAATTACATAGATTTATTTGTGCTAAGAAGAGGTAAATAGAACTCAAAATTAACGTTTTATTAACTTATGGATTTATGAACTCCCTGTATTAGAACATGCCAGGTTCTGAGGATTCTAGATTTAAGTAGTTGAAGTATGCATTTGTGGTGACATCACAGGTCTCTGGTTTATGTGAAATACCTTATTTCTACTCAACTGCTTTAAACCAAGCTTAAATATTTGGATTCTGTACTAGTACTAATTTTTTTGGGTAAAGTAGAATTGGTAGGTCAAATGAGTAGAATTTGTTCTTATAACCAAGTTTCAGTTGGACCAATATATTATGAATTATTCTAGATTTCATGGAATTTTTTAAATGCTTTGATAGCTTGCTTTCTGTCTCTAACATTGAAGGATTTTACAGGGCTCTAGTGATTTTTCACTTGTACCTTCATATTTTACAGAGGTAGTAAGGATTGTGTTAATACTTTGGCTCCAAATACTGCACACTCAAAATGTTCATGTTTTTACAGATAACTTTATATTTTCAAAAACTCTTTCTTGACAAAATGTAGTCATTTTTGAACCTCCCTGTGAAAGATTTGTTTTATTTTCTCAGACTTCCTAATATCAAAAAAGGTGTATTTATGTTAGAGGTAATTAATAATGAATATCTGTTTAAAATACTGTTTTGGCTTAAATTTTACTAAATGTGCTGTTTTTTTCCTGGTCTTATATCATATGAAACCGATTTTTATAAAATTTACTGAGAAGTGGTTTAACTTAATTCTGTTTAGTGCTACACAGTTAATAAGTTTGAGACCTTAAAAAACTGGTTGTATAATGGGTTAATTTGTGCTTAATTTTTCAGCAAACATATGTATAGCATCTGGACTCAATCATTAAAACATTTCTCTGGTTTGCATGATCTTGTAATATGATATTCTAGTTAATTAAATATTTTAGTTAGTAAAGAGTTGCTATGTATACCATAGCATTCATTCAATTGTCAAAGAATTAGAATGTGGGAAAATATACTGAACAGTAAAATGACTTTTGATACAAGTTAAATGTTGGTGATTCAGAGGATTATTTTGAGATCTTGAGTTCCTTTAGGTTTATAACTATAAAAAAAGTTAATGATTAATTTAATAAAATCTGAACTAGAGAAGCTTTTGGTAAAACAACCTTTTTTTTAATGATTGTTTTAAAATAGGTAACAGTTAAGACTTCCTTTTCACAAATACTTGGACAGGTAAGACACTCCTGTTTGATTATTTATTGTCTTGTGAAGAGATACTATAAGTCAGGGGTTGTAAACTTCTTCTGTTAAGGACCAGATAATAAATATTTTAGCTGACCATCTGTTGTCTCTGCTGCCAGCCCTACTACATCTGCTCTTTCTTTTTTCTCTTTTCTTCCACTTTAATAAAATCTAAAACCCATTCTTGGCACACAGGCCATACTTGGCCATCCTGGCTTTAAGAGAATGCTTTTATGTTTGATACTTCCTAGGAATAAGAACTAATTTCTGATTCTCAAACAGATTGATATTCTGCGCTAACTGAATGTCATATTAAGATTTCATGTTTTTCATACACTATAATTTGTAGTCTAATAAAATCTATAGATTGTCATTTAATGAACATTTGCAAAGAACTTTTAATTTTGTGCATGCTCAGTTTGTAATGGGTAAAAAATTATATTCAATAAATGTGGAAAAATAGTTTAAATGTATTTGCAGAATATCTTTCCATAAATCATAGAAAATAGTGTTATAAAAATAACTTATCAGCCCTGGCCAGTTTGGCTCAGCAGTTGGAGCATCGGCCTGCAGTCTAGAGAGACCCGGGTTCGGTTCCCGCTAAGAGCACGTACCTCGGTTGCAGTTTGTCCCTGGTCCTGGTTGGTCGTGTGGGTGGCAGCCACTCGATTGTCTCTTCCACTCTCTCCTTCCCACTCTATCTGAACAAAAAATAGAAAAATATCCTCGGGTGAGGACAAAAACAAAAAATAAATAACTTATCAAGCAGTATAATTAGCATATTATTCAACATCACTATAATTTTCAGAATTGTACAACTATGACATAGATAATATTGATTAGTCAGAGAAATTAGGTAGTTTTTTCTTTTTTTTTTTATCCTCACCCGAGGACATTTTTCCATTTTTTGTTCAGATAGAGCGGGAGGGAGAGAGAAGAAGAGAGAGAGAGAGAGAAACATCGATGTGAAGGGACACATCGAGTGGCTGCCACCCGCACGACCAACCAGGGCCGGGGACAAACTGCAACCGAGGTTCGTGCCCTTAGTGGGAACTGAACCCGGGTCTCTCTGTACCACATGCCGACGCTCCAACCACTGAGCCAAACCAGCCAGGGCAAATTAGGTAGTTTTAAGTCACTAAAATTTTTATTGTGCCTTTTATTACTTTCACTTTATTCATTTTTTTGTGCTTTGCAATCTCGGTATAGCAGAATAATTTAAGTCATTTAATTCTATAATTATAATAAAACTTATAAATCAAAATTAAATTAGAAACTTTTTTATATGCATTATCTTGTTTGATCCTCATAACAATACGATGAGAACCAAATTTTATTATTAAATATGTGAACATTAGAAAATAAGTTAATGTGTAAAAATCTTGTGCTACATTAGAGAAGATTAAATGTTAGTACAGGTTGAAAAATAGCATCATGGAGAGTTATAATAAGCAAAATGTTAAGGGATTGATTATTAAGAAAAATTAGCTCTTGGAATATAGGGGAAGAATCCATGCTATCGTCTTTTTAGTATGTCCAAAGGCATGTTACTGTTCATGGTGGTATGGGCTGAGGATGTAACATTCTGTATTCTCTTTTGTCAGTTTGGGCTTCATAATTCAGGTTAGTGACAAAAAAAAGTCTAGTTAGCTCAGTACTCTATAGTCAAGCATAATTATATGTGCATCAAAGATGACTAAAATCCTTGTTTAGATGGGGAAATTTTTCAAGAAAATGAGGATGTGGGTGTTATAGGATCAGAGGTGGGTACTTTAAAAGTCTGAAAGAATCTGTGGTGATTGAGTTAAGTCCCTCTCAAATTATTGAAAAGATATAAGATGCCCTTCCTGCCCAGCCAGTGTGGCTCAGAGGACTGAGCATTGTTCCATGGACTGAGAGGTCCAGGTTCAATTTCTGGTCAGGGCACATGCCCAGGTTGTGGGCCAAATCTCCAGAGAGGGGCATGCAGGAGGCAGCCAATCGATGTGTCTCTCTCATCGATGTTTCTCCCTCTCTCCCCCCTCCCTTCCTCTCTCCATAAAACCAATAAAGAATTTAAAAATAACATAAAATATAAAGAAATATTATGCCAAATATAAAACTAAATGAAACATGTTATAATTTGAATTTGATTCATGGGGGATGCCAGTTTATGATTGTTGATTTAGTCAATTTTATACCAGCTGTGTATGTGACCCGGTATAACCGTTAATACTCCTAACAATTATACTCAGTCATTAAAAATAAATTTTATGTTCAGAATACTCTGTTTAGGACCTCATACAAGATTTTGAAAGACAATGAAAGCATTAAAGGTTAATAATAACGGCTCATATTTTCCAATCACCTACCTGTACCAGTTACTATTCCAAATGCTTTGCATAAATGAACACATGTAAGCCTCAGATGCCCAGTGAGGTAAGTGGTATTTATTTCCATAAATGGAGAGAGTTGGAAGGGTAAAGTAACTCGCCCAAAGACACAGAACTGGTGAGAGGCAAGGCTGGAATCTAAACTCAGGAGTCTGACTCTGAGCCTGCTATGCTACTTAACTTCCCTTCCATACTCTATACTCTCTTTTTTTAAAATGTTCTTTTTTTTATTGATTTTTAGAGAGAGAGGAAGGGAGAGAAAGAGAGAGATAGAAACATTGATGAGAGAACATAGATTGGCCGCCTCCTGCATGACCCCCACTGGGGATTGGGCCCACAACCTGGGCATGTGCCCTGACCGGGAATCGAACCAGCGACCTCTTGATACATGGGTCGACACTCAACCACTGAGCCACACCAGCCAGGCTATACTTAATAACCAAAGTATGCTGTATATTTCTTAGCATGTGATTAGCAGGCAGTGAGTGTCATTTAGTAATAGAAAAATGACTGTTTCTCTTTTACTCAACTCTCTTCTCTCTCCACTAAAGATATCAACAATGAATCATGAATATAGCCTGTAAGTTTTTTTAGTCTTTCTAATCTCTTTTAACCTGGGAATCTACAGAGGAGCTTCAAGAAAACCTTGAACTTTCTGAAATTTTACTCAGCATTATATGTAAACATGTATAGTTTTTTCAGATTGCCAGGGAAATCTATGTTTTCCAAACAAGTTTGTGTAATAGAGAACATGTGTTAAAGTAAATTTACTTTTAAAACTTTATCATTAAAATAAGAACTTAAGCCCTGGCAGATGTGGCTCAGTTGGTTGGAGCAGTGTCCGTACACAGAAGGTTCACGGGTTCCATTCCTGGTCATGGTGCATACAAGAGGCAACCAATCATTGTTTCTCTCTCACATCGATGTTTCTCTCTCTCCCTCCCTCCCCCTTCCTCTGTCTCTAAAATCAATAAAAATAATTTTTTTAAGTAAGAACTTAATACTTTTTTGTGTAATATGTATGTTTTTTTACAGAGATTGGACCAGCCAATAGGCTGGTTTGAGACACTATTACAATGATTCAGTACTTGGGCTCTGAGTTAATTCCCATTCACAAGATTTCCAAAGACAGTGGCAGACATAAAAGTTTAATAATAGCTGCTAATATTTTCTGATAGCTTACATGCTCAAATTATAATTCTAAATGCTTTACACAAATGAACATGTTTAATCCTTAACTGAAAGGTAAGTGCTATTATTGCCCCTGTTTTACTGATGAGGATATAGAGAGGTAACAAGTAAGTAACATGCTTCGTATTATATTTTTAACTGTGCAAGTTATGTAGGCTCCCTGTGCCTGAATTCTTTTATTTGTAAATAGGGATAAGAATTATCTCAAAGAGTTTTCAGAAGGAGAGCATGAGATAATGCATATAAGATGTTTAATATCAAGCCTGGAGCATGGTAAATGCTCAATAAATATGCCTTATAAAAAAGTCTGTAGCACTTGCTGCTCAATTATCTATTCTCCTTATTATGCCTTTGATGAAAAATTCAGATACTATGTTTCTAATATGCTATATATTATTAACATTTATTTTACTTAAAGTTTTGAAACCCATTTACTGGAAATACCTTTGTGACCACATCAGGAAAGACATAAAGTGAAGAACAACATTTTTATTTCATGTGAAAGTACATTTATTTTATTAACATGACTATTTAGAAGTTGTCCATTGATTTGCCTGTTTTCTAGGTAGTTCGATTTCATGGTGGAGCTCTTCCTGCTTACGTTATATCTAGCATCCTTCTTGCTTATGGAGGACAGTTATACTCTCTTTTCTCAACAGGTAAGAACGTTATGCCTTCCTCCCTCCCTCCCTCTCTATTTTCTTGTTTTCTCCGTTTTATACTCGCTTTTCTCCCGCAAGAAATTTCTTATTTGCTTTCTCCATATTATATCCTTGTGCTTGAAGAAACCTAGATTAGAGTTGCCGAGGAATGTGGAAGTATTGGAGGTGACAGTTCAGGGGAGCAAAGTTTCTTTTGGGAGTAATGAAAATGTTCTAAGCCTAATTTATTAGATGGATGTGTGATGAATATACTAAAAACCACTGAATGGCATATACTTTGAATGGACGAATTCTGTGGTATAAGAATCATATCTAGTAAAGTTGTGGGTTTTTTGTGTTTTTTTTTAAATCACCTCTGGAGCTTTGTGAAAATACATATGATGAAATCCCAGCCTTGGTTTCCAGAATTTGTTTCACAAGTGACTAAGAGTATACTCTTATATGAGAACCATTAAATTACAGTAATTTTTCATCTTTTGAAGAGTCTATGTGGTAGTAAAGAGGACCCTTGCTTTCTCTGACATGAAGTATGTGCTCTTACAGACGATGTAGAATATAATATGTCTCATTTGTAATTTCTGTGAATTATTTACTACATACAATTTTTTTTTTAAATCACCAGGTCATTGCTTAGAATATGCTACTATGTTGGATAAAGAAGCCAAACCATACAAAGTTGATCCTTTTGTAATTATGATTAAGTTTCTATTGGGGTAGGTCTTATTATCTCTGATAATGACTTTAATTTTGTATTGTATATAAAACATTGTGTTTGTCTCCATACTGGAATATTAAAAATACAAATATGGCAATTGACTTATTTATTAAATGGGATTTTTCTCTTAGACAAAGACCTGATAACTATATCAACATTTACGTCAACAGTATAATCATTTCAAAAGAAATTATTGAACATATATATATCAACTAAACTTAGACTGTAGATATTCCAGGCCTTTAACATTTGCAAAGGGATATATATGGTCCATGATCTTTGAACATCCTATATCGTTAATATAACCATTATAGGATATTGATGAGACAGTGCCCCAGATGACTTTTTCTTACTTTACATACAAAATATGTTTTAGATCTCTCTACCCTACTTAACATTCCATTCCTAATTTATACAGATTTTGTTTTTGCTTAAGAACCATTGCTTAGATCTTTCTTCTTCTGTCATTAAAACTAGCTATTGACTTTCCAACTTAAAAATTATAAGGAACAATAGAGAGCAGTAATACTGCATTGAATCTCTGGGCTCAGATCCTTGAGATCAGTAGACTCACTTGGAAGATAAATGACTTGAAGTTTGTTTTCTGGTATAATTACAAGTTAAATATTATAGCAATTTAGGGACTCTAGTGAATGGTCATACACCTAAAATATTAAATCCTTAAATGTTAGTTGTTGATTTTTTTTTGCTTTTATGTATATTTTCTTTTATCCACAGGTATAAATGGTTTAAAGAATTATGGGATGTTTTATTATTACCAGAATTAGATGCTATCGTCTTGACTAGTCAGAGTATGTGTTTCCCCCTTGTATCCTTGATCCTCTTTCTGTTTGGAACATGTACTGCGTACTGGGGTGGCCTACTCTCTTCTACATCTGTAAGACTCCTCTCTTCATTGTGGCTAGCTTTGAAAAGGTAAAGAATGAATGATTAAAAGCTTTCACATTGCTCTTAATTAAGAAGAAAATTATATTCTGATGAGGAAACTTAAAATTCATTTGCTTTCAATAGACTAATTTCTAAGGAAAGGTGTTATAACTAGAAAAACGTGGATTAGTGTAGAAAGTTATGTCCTTGTCCAAGATAATCATTTATTGTAAGTTAAATGCTACATTTGATTTTGACCTTGTTGCTTGACTTTCAATCACACTTGAGGGCAAGATACTCTAATCAAGATGTTTAGGATTAGATTAAGATTAGATGAAACATATAAGAGCTCCAAAAACATTCCCTGTGGTTTTATTATAGGCTCAAAGACATAATTTTAAATTACTGGTCAACTTTTCTTATAAACCACTGATTTAGTTTCCTTTGCTCCTCCTCCCACCAAACTTGTTACATGATATACTGTCACGGAGGGTATTATGTGTGATGCTTCCTCTTCCACCCTTCCGAGGTGCCTTTGACACCATCACATGTGTGAGTGATCTTGAGACTTTAAGAAATAAAAAACTGTTTCTCCACCTATCAAGATTAGAAATGTATGGCACAGGGCCTATAACCATTGATTATCTTGAAAAGCAACATTATTTCCTTAGCACAAATGTCAGCCATACTGAATCTAAATGGAAGAGGTGTTATCACCATATATTACAGAATTTGTAATCAAACTTGCCTTTATAAAAAAATATCTTACTGTTAATCTTATGGGACTTGCATATTAGTAAGCAGGAAAGACTGGCAGAGTGCTGTGGTGTTTTTTCTTGTATGTGATTGTATAAATAACCATTAAGAGTTTTATTCTTGTTTTTCTAGGCCCTCTGAACTTCCTAAAGATATCAAGATGATATCACCAGACTTGCCCTTTTTGACCATTGTTTTGATCATAGTTAGTTGGGCAACTTGTGGAGCATTTGCCATACTTCTTACTTATCTTTACTATGTGTTTAAGGTACGTCAGATCAATAAAGTCAGAATAGCTGGGCTTTGTATCAGGCAGGCGTAGAATTTCCTGTAGGTGTTGTTAGCAAAAATTATAGTTACTACTGTAGTAATCTTATGTTGTATAAGAGGTTTAAGTGTAAAGGTTTTTAGCATCTTAGTTAAATTTAAAATATAGCCCTGGATGGTTTGGCTCAACAGTTAGAGCATTGGCCTACGGATCAAAGAGCCACGGATTCAATTCCAGTCAAAGGCACATACCTCAGTTTCAGTTTGATCCCCGGCCCTGGTTGGGGTTGTGTGGGAGGCAACCAGTCGATGTATCCCTCTCACATCAATGTTTCTCTCTCTCTCTCTCTCTCTCTCTCTCTCTCTCTTTCTCTCCCTTCCTCCCTCCCTTCCTCCCACTCCCTCTGAAAATCAATGGAAGAATATCCTCGGGTGAGGATTAAAAAAATACACGCACACACACACACACACACACACACACACTCACACGTACCTTTAACTGTGAAACTGAAATTATTAACCTGAGTTAAATTAGTTTGATAAAAAAAAAGAGGGGGTTGGAGGAAAATATATGATCTGTTCCAAATTGCTTCCAGGTTTTGCAAGTAATGTTAACTTACATAAAACATTTTACCAGAGCAATTTTTATTCACACTTCCCTCTAAACAGGGGTTATAGATAAAACAAAAAGTTATGTCAGTTAGGATCCAGCTATCAGTCATGCTAAAATAATGTAAAATGTTACATATGTTGCTGAAGAATCAGAGGACAGTGATAAAAATAATTAGACTGATAATTTTACTGGGAAAATAAAAACACTTCCGCCCTGGCCGGTTTGGCTCAGCGGTTAGAGCGTCGGCCTGTGGTCCAGAGAGACCCGGGTTCGCTTCCCGCTAAGGGCACGTACCTCCGTTGCAGTTTGTCCCCGGCCCTGGTTGGTCGTGCGGGAAGCTGCCACTCGATGTGTCCCTTTCACATCGATGTTTCTCTCTCTTTCTCTCCCTCCCTCCTGCTCTATCTGAACAAAGAATGAAAAAGTGTCCTCGAGTGAGGATCAAAAAAAAACCCACTTCCAAGGTTGATAGCTTTGCAGGAAAATATAGGTCATATACTGCATATTCTCTATATTAGTCTTATGTAGAGACCGTTGATACCAGAATGCTTTTTTTTTTTTTTTTTAAACAAAAGTTTATTTGCATCTTCTTTTAACACTAATACATACACATTATAGATTATTTCCATCAGAAAAAAACTATTTAGTACTACTTTGATTTATAAATATAATATTTTGAGTTTTTTTATTGCCTTTTTTTTTTTGGTACATGTCCCTAGCGTGAACTGAACCTGGGACTCTCTAGTCCTTAAGCTGATGCTCCAACCGCTGAGCCAAACCAGTTCAATAAATTTCATTGAATATTTTATTTATTTATTTATTTTTTTTATTTATTTTTTTTTTATCCTCACCCGAGGACATTTTTTCATTTTTTGTTCAGGTAGAGTGGGAGGGAGAGAGAGGAACAGAGAGAGAGAGAAACATCGATGTGAAAGGAACACATCGAGTGGCTGCCACCCGCACAACCAACCAGGGCCAGGGACAAACTGCAACCGAGGTACGTGCCCTTAGCGGGAACCAAACCCAGGTCTCTCTGGACCACAGGCCAATGCTCTAACCGCTGAGCCAAACTGGCTAGGGCGAATATTTTAATTAACTAACCCAATAAGCAAAACTTTCTCAAATACTTAAGCAAATCTAGTAAATTAAACTTACAGACTTTCTCAGATTCTTGTGAACATTTCACCACCATATATAATTGAGTTCAGTTATTCAAAGATTTAGAAAATATGAAACATGTTACTCTTTATACTGTACTGAATATAATCGAAATTTTATTTATTTATTTTTTTGAAGAAAGAGAGAAACATCGATGTGAGAGAGACACATTGAGTGGTTGCTACCCACATGACCCCAACCGGGCTGGGGACAAACCGTAACTGAGGTACATGCCCTTAGCAGGGACCAAACTTGGGCCTCTCTGGTCTGTGGGCCGACACTCTAACCACTGAGCCAAACCGGTCAGGACTATAATCGAATTTTTTATTCACAAGACACTTTTAAGCTGTTATAGCCAAAGTATCATTCAAACAGAGATTCTAGGATGTAAAAGGTGTAGCAATATATCCTGCCCCCAACTTACTCTGGAAGTTTGTATCATTTTTTAATCCATGACAGCAGCATGTGTAGTTATTACTTATCTTTTCTAAAAGAATATTTTTAAATGTTTAAATGAATTTTTAGGTTTTAAGATTATAGTGCTTCTTGATTTTAATATAAATGATTGTTTTTTGTTTTAAAATAAAGGTAAAATTAAATGGTCATTTCTTTTTCCTAGGTTGTTCATCTGCAAGCCAGTCTAACAAATTTTAAAAATAGCCAAACTGTGGTAAGTTTTATTTTCAAAATTCTACATCACTTTAATATAAAAGAACATGGGAAATTAAAAAAATTTTTTTAGTATTGTGATTTTACACTGTTTAAAAGGCATTATGAATTTAAGTAATTTTATGAAAAGTGAACCTAATGAATATTAAAATAGATTGCCTAAGTTTAATTTGATCTTTGTTAGTACTTATCATTTTTGTTATTACAGATGATATTTTAATTTTTATTTTGAGTTATTACTTAGAAAGTATTTTTTCAGCAGTGAAATAGCAAGTCAAAGAAATAAAAGTTTTATAACTGATAACCACTTTAAAACAAGATAATTTAAGCATTTTATATCAATTTGGTAATGAAAAGATTAATTTATTTAGCTATTAAGTCATTGAATACAATCCTAAATAAAATAAATGGTTTATTTAATATCTTGATATTTTTTCTTTATTGTTTATAGAATCCGAAACACTCTCGAAGAAGTGAAAAAAAATCCAATCAGCATAAAGACTCTACAGCACACCCTCTTCGTCTGTCTGCCAGTGATGCTGAGGACAGTCTCCGCATGCACAGTACTGTGATTAACTTGTTGACATGGATTGTGTTACTCAGCATGCCGTCTTTAATTTACTGGTTGAAGAACCTTAGGTGTGTTTTATTTATATCATTATAACTTAATGAGGTTCGTATAGTAGATATCTATGAGTAGAGACTTGGTATATTCCTAATAGTCCATAAAATTTCCTCAAGAACAGGAAACTATAAATCCCCTGAAATTTATTTTTAATACATTCACATTTTCTCCCTTATCATGAGAATATAAACTTTGGGAAAATAAACTTCCCCAAAATCTGGCCCCCCCAAAAGAGGGAATTGTCACCTTTAACCTTCTTTGATCTAGACATGTGAAAATGTGCTTTATTTTGTTGACTTAAGGTATTCATAATGCTAGTGCTTTATGTATTTTTCAATTCATGATCAGTTTTATGTTTTCTTAAATTTGGGAGGAAGAAAGATGCTTCCATTTAAAACTATTAGAAATAATGAAAGAAGTACTGTATGTACTTTTCTAATATGTCCCAAACATAACTAAAATAAATGATTAGCTATCTTACTACTAAAAACCATCATTTGCTTTACTACCTGCTAAGTGTCCTAGGTCAAATAAGTCTGAAATGCCCTCCAAGAAATCTCTAGAATATTTCATTATTGATAAGTTGTTTTTTTAAAAAAAATACGCCCTGGCCAGTTTGGCTTAGCAGTTAGAGCATCAGCCTAAGGACCGAAGGGTCACAGGATCCATTTCAGTCATGGGCACGTAGCTGGGTTGCAGGTTTGATCCCTGGCCCTGGTCAGGGTCATGTGGAAGGCAACCAATCAATGTATCTCTCTCACGTCGATGTTTCTCTTCCTCTCCCTCTCTTCTTTTCCTCTCTTCTCTCCCTCCCTCCCTTTCGCCCTTCCACTCTATCTAAAAATCAATAGAAAAATATCCTCAGGTGAGGATTCACAAAAAAATTTTAAAAAATAGGCTACCTATCTAAGTAATAATTGAACCTCTATTCAATATAGTTTTCAGAAATTTATAAAACTTGGATTCTCTAAACACTGGAAGTTTTGTTATTGTATTGAAAAATTGACAGGACCAAAATAAGTGTGATAAATTAAGTCACAGATTACCAGATATTAATATCCTTTCTTTGTCCTTCATTTTAGTCAAGATCCATATTTTTGTTCACAGATTTGGGGAGAGAATTATTTAAGGAGCACAAATTTGTGATTCTGAAAGGCTATAGATGTTACACTATCAATAAATGCAAGAAATGAGAATTTGAATTTTAAAAAGATAAGGAACAATTACTTTATATAAACCTATTTCATCTTTTCTAAAATAGAGAAGCCTTAATATATTTTAAATAATTTGTTTTATAATTTTTTTGGGGGGGTACGTGCCCCTAGTGGGAACCGAACCCAGGACTCTCTGGTCCGCAGGCCAATGCTCCAACCACTGAGCCAAACTGGCCAGGGCTGTTTTATAAAATTTTTACATGAACTTTCAGGCATATACTTATAAAAAGGAAGCACGTTCGTAGTGAATATTTTCATTTCCTTTAGTAATTTCTGAACATAATTCTCCATATAGAGCTTGGGTATAAAGATAATCTAGAGCAAAAATTATTTATCAGAGATTTCATGAGCTGTTTAGAGCTGTCATATCTATATTACTACTGGTATGTTTTGAAATTTATTGAATGTTATTGATTCTGATCATTTAAAATGATCAGGTATGCTTTGTTGATTTATTTATTTTTTCTCTTTGATATAGGTATTACTTTAAACTTAATCCTGATCCATGTAAACCTTTGGCATTTATCCTTATCCCAACTATGGCAATTCTTGGAAATACTTACACTGTTTCAATAAAATCAAGGTATGGTTGTTTAATCTTTCTTTTTCTCACATCTATTCCTGGCTCTCTTACCCTTTCTTTTATGTCTGAATCATGCTGTTCCTAATACTTTGACTATTCTTAAAGGGAAAGCTATAATAGTAACTATGGTGTAAATGCAAATATAGTTTATATGAAAGTACATTATATTTGTTTTCTTAATTATGGGTTTTACTTATCAGGATATAATAATGTTTTTTCTTTAAGTCAACCCTTAAAAGATATGATGGCTAAGATTTACTTCAAAAAATACAGCAGTGGAAGTGGATAGGAATATAGGTAAAATAAGTTTGACTGTGACTTGATAATTTTTGAAGCTGGATGATGGGTACATGAAGTTCATTATACTGTTAGTCCACTTGTATATTTATGTTTTTTAAATTCTCCATAGTAAAAGTTGACTTTTCATTGACTGGTTGTTTGCTCTCAAAGCCTTTTCTGTTGGTTCTGGCAGATATTCACAGATGCTGCAGAGTCAGGCTGACATGGGTTTTAAATATTGGCTCTGCTATTTTATAGCTCTATATCCTTAGGCAAGTTTTTTAACTCCTCTTATCCTGTTTCCCTGTTTTCAAAGTAAAAGGTCTTTCCTGATAGTGTAGATGCTTCTTGGCATATGATGGAGTTATGTCATTATAAGCCAGGTCATCGTAAATTGAAAATATCATTAAGTCGAAAATGCGCTTAATACTACATTGTAGAGTATTGGTTGTTTACCCTCGTGATTGCGTGGCTGACTGGGAACTACAGCTCCCTGCTGCTGCCCAGCATCGCAAGAGAGTATTTCACCACATATTGCTAGCCAGAAAGATCAGAATTCAAAATTCAAATGATAATTTCTACTGAATGCTTACCGCTTTCGCACCATCGACAAGTCAAAAAACCATAACCCTAACAGCCATAAGTCGGGAACTATCTGTACATTTCTTTTAAAAATATTCAGTGTCTTGTTTTATGTGCTCCTCTCACGAGTGAAGGATGGTTACTTATTTTTTTTGGTTGAGGATTGTTTTGCTATTTTAAGTAGGGTTAAATATTTCTGTAACTTAGTCTTAGTAAACATTATTGATTATTTTTGTTAGGATGGATTTCTAGAGGTAGAATCGCTGAGTAAACATCCAACTAGTATTTTTCTATTGTTAAAATTTAAAAGACTAAACAAAGCAGGTTATTTACTTTTATAGAAATATTTTCTTTTTTCTAACCAAAATATAACTTGGATTGATCATCTTTTAATTATTTCATCTAAAACCACTTAGAACACTTCCCTAAAACTCTTTATACGATCAACATATTTTGGTTTTGCTCACAATGTACTTTACGTAATATATATTTCTCTCTTTTTACAGTAAATTGTTGAAGACTACTTCACAGTTTCCACTCCCTCTGGCTGTTGGTGTGATTGCTTTTGGGTCCGCACACTTATACAGGGTTCCATGCTTTGTCTTCATTCCTCTTTTACTGCATGCGTTGTGCAACTTCATGTAAGACTGGATGAAGGAATGATGAAGCTGATTTTTGCCTTTAGAGTCAGTAAGTAATAAGAGGGATTGCACAGATCCGTCAATGTGGACAAGATCCTTTGGAGAAGACACATCTATTTTTACAGTATTGAAAATAGGAAATTAGTTTTGTAATGCTTGAAGAGAGTAGTTGAAGCATGGTTTTGTTTTGTGGTGTGGCATCTGTATACTAGTCGTTTTTTTAAAAATTAGTAAAAGTGTATGGTGGACACTGCCTTGGAGGACTCCTCTGCGTATCTGCTGGTCTGTTGGATTGGCCATACTAGGGATCTTCTCCTAAATACTCAGTAAATGTAAAACATTTTTTGTAATCTCACTTCAAGCATTCTGCTCATTTTATCAAACTTTCTTCTAAAAAGTGGATTACTTTGTATTTGCTACAGTACATACATTATGAAATAAGTCTTAAAAGATTGAAATTCACAACTGTTTGGTTTCTCAAAAATGAAGTGGCCACGAAGAGTCTTCGGTCAGTTTTCAGCATCCACAGTAAACAAAATAGATCTTTTGTTTTCTTACATCTGTGAAAATATACCTTTTTATTCTAAGGAAACATGTTTTCTTAGTAACCAATGCAACACTGATGGATGGAAACATAATTCAAACTCAAAACTTAATATTTTCTTGTTACTTTTCAAATACAGATCTTTAGTTTTATTCTTGGTGAATATGAGGAGACTATTAAAGAGATCTATTATTAATTTTAAAGAAAATGCTCATAGATATTTACTTACTGGGGTTGGAGCAGGTCAGTTGTTCAATCTATATCATTTATTTACCAGTTTAACCATTGACCATGGTTGCCAAAAGTGCCTCAGGTCAAGATGGATTATTAACTAAATTCCATTGGTCAGAAAAAAAACCTCTAGGTTTGCACAGTTTTGACTATTGTGGGAGGAAAAATTAGCATGATCATGTGCAGTAGCACATTTGATGTATAAAATTATTTATTAATGGGGTAACAAACTGTTACCCTGTTAATAGTATAAGTATAAACAGTATACCTGAATAAATTAGAGGCTTTTGACACTAGATTTAACAGTGGAATCTTAATTTGTCAAGGTAACTACTGTTTGACAGATAAGAGATTAATATTTCATTTCAGATTTCAGCTCACTTTTATCTGGAAGGGTAGGAAGCAGGTAATGGAGCTAGGTATCTTTGCCTTAAGAAAGAATAAACTCAGGCTGAGGTATACCTGGCTGATAGAGCCCTTTAGATGTATATGCTGTGAATACTGAAAACCTCTCAGATTCTTAAGTCTCAGTAATCCCACTGTTACACCTGTGAACTTTCATCCTTCTTAGTACCCAGGAACGTCCTAGAGTACCAGGTTTATTTCATCTGCCGTTGCATCTGGAGTCCATTCAACCTCTCAGCTGTTACTGCCTACAGAGGGTGATCCCAATGTTACTGCCTATATAGGGTTACCCCACCTCTCAACTGTTCCTCAGGTCTTTGCTCTTTTGGCATCAAAGAGGGTCTTGCTATCATTTCTGAGGCTTGTAAGTTTGTTTGAGTCCATTGTTGTCTTTTCTGACTTCATGCCTATTGTTCAGAAGTCATATTTCACATACTGATTTCATTAAAGGGAAGTGATAACCTCATAGTAGACACGGCAGGCATACCAGGCTCTTTTTTTGTTGTTGTTGTTCAGACAGAGCGGGAGGGAGAGAGAGGAAGAGAGAGAGAGAGAAACATCGATGTGAAGGGACACATCGAGTGGCTGCCACCCGCACGACCAACCACGGCCGGGGACAAACTGCAGCTGAGGTACGTGCCCCCGGCGGGAACTGAACCCGGGTCTCTCTGTACCGCAGGCCGATGCGCCAACCGCTGAACGAAACCGGCCAGGGCCATACCAGGCTCTTATTTGAGAGAAATAGCAAAAGGGATAAAATACAAAATGCTTGAGTGTTCAGTACCCAAAAGGAAAGAGAATTTGTAGATTGTACACTTGTCCCATGGCATATCACATATATATGTTTAGCTATACTCTGATAAACAACTTCTATACACGTGGAATCTTTTATTTTTTCACGGATATAATTGTACTTCAAGATATAGATTAAACGTGTTATTTAATTATTTCTAAATTTGAACTTAGGTTTATATACAGAAAGAACTTCAGAAAATTTGTTAATTTGAATCCTCTATTGACAACCATAATCATTATGTTTCTGTTATCTGACATCTCCTTGTTTAGTCAATATGGCTCATGAATAGAATGTAAAAAGGTTAAATTTCTCATTTGTGAGTAATGCTTTAGCTTTTTAAAGCAGCAGGGTAGGCACACTGTTTCTCACTAAAATATTTTTATGTGAGTGTAGTTATCAAGTTCTAAAGTCTTATTTATTCCAACAAAATATTTCATTTTTAAACTATAGAAAGGATTCTAATTAAACATTTTAGGAACAACAGTAGGTTGGATCTTAGCCATTATATACATAAATATATACACCATTTTTTAAAAATACACTTGGACAGGATCTTCACCAAGTCTTGATGCACTTTAAATCCATATAACTACCAGACATGGGAAGGTAGACTCTGAAGGTTAGCAAAATTGATATTTCTGTCTCTTGAGTAAAGGAAAGTGCTTTTGTGTTTAAATTACACATTGTGTCTGCCATGCTTACAACCTATGTTATTATCTGGTAAAACCACACAGCTTTATTAGTGATGTTATTAAAAATGAAATTGTTTATTGGTAGTTAAGGATTATCTAATTCAACAAACTTCTGAGCTCTAATGTTACAACAATTTTATTTAGAACATATTGAGTTTTGAGTAAGTTTTTGCTTATAAAAATTACTCCTGAACCCTGTTGCTGATAACTGGATCAAACATAGGCTGTGCAGGAAAAACACTGGGTACTTTGTGTTTCTAAAGCCACCTCTAGAGTTACTGCTCTTACAATTTAGAACTGATAGCACAATAGAAATCATTAAAGCTCTTTTTTCTGGATCTCTTTCATGCTACAAATTAAACAAGTTCTGCTAACTCTTTTCTTGTTTGTCACCAGAGTTAAATTTTTTAACACAGTTGTCCTAAAAAAGCCATTTGTGCCTGGTTAACACTGCTTTTTTTTTAAGTCTCTTTAGTATACATTAGTCATGTATCAGTCAATTTTTTTTTTTCCTTCATATTTTGGTCAGGTAAATTTAGATATATAATGGAAACCTTTTCTTAATTAAACCACACTGTGATAGCTACATGATTATACAGTAAGGAAAAAGAAAGAACTATAGTAGGCCTAGAAAGTGTTTGTTAATGATCATATCACTCATGCAGACAGTACACATTTGCGCACACACACACTTAGGGGAGGAGGATAATCTGATGTGTTCATTCTCTAGTTCCTACACTTTTCTTAACTCTTCAGAATTTCCACTTAAAGCATAGTTTATTTCACCTCAGTGTTCATTAGCACTTCTTACAAAAAGTGGTCAAAAGAAATTAAAGGAAGTAAAACTCAATTTTCAGTCTAGTTCCTGAAAGCTCTGGGGAAAATGGGGGAGACAGAGATTACGAGACAAGCTGGGGCTGTTGACTCTTGAACCCCCAGATAATAGAGTTGGCCTATATTTTCATTGTAGGCATTACATCTAAATTAGTGGAATGTCTTGCTTTATGATAAGATTTAATGGAAAAACTTCACATTGCTGCATCTGCAGTTTCAGTAAATTAAAATCAGTTGGGAAATGTTTTTTAAATGTGTTGAGACCTTCTATGAGTAGGCATTTGTTGATTACTTTTCATCATCATTCTGTTTTCTCCATGTTTTAGATTTGTGAACTTGTATGTCACAGGAACAAGACACCTTGTGAAGTTTTGGTGGGGAGTGAATCTGGGGAGCATAGCACTCCCCAGGATAAAGGAAGCAACAAAAGTATCTTTGTATTAGGAAATTAGACCCTGACAGAAAACTTTATTGCCATATTAGGTAAATAAATGTAGAAGATAATTTTACAGAATATTAAGATGATTAGGAGCTAAATTTTATCTTAGTCTTTTTTGAATAAAGGACATTTCAAATTCTTTAATGAACTTTTATTTATACATATTATGCATTCTTTAACAACCTGAGGAACTAGAAAGTCTATGAGGCTACTCTCTTTATTGTTAATAAGAATAATGGGAAAGAAAATTCCGGTCAGTTATCAAAATCCAAATATGTGTACTATAATTACTCAAGAATTCACTCTTTTTAATAATGTATTATAAATATGGAAGATTGAATTTTGTATATTAATACTTAGTTTTAAGAATGGAATAATGTTTGGAAATAGTAAGACCCAACTGCTATTTCATTAATATTATAGATGCCGGGGTGGGCAAAAGTAGGTTTACAGTTGTTCATATGGAGAATAATAAATAATAATACAATACTAAACTCTGTTTCACATACTCACAACTGTAAACTTTCTTTTGCCTAGCCCTGTATAACTACACCTGAATTGGTAACATGTCTTTCATATGTGAGATGATATTCTAAGCTACATCTTGATTACATTGTCAATGGCCAAAAATTTTTAAATCAGTACAGTGCTTACTAAAAGTGTTTGGCATGTTATGCTTCCAAAATGACTGTTTTGAAATTCCAAGTAACCAGTTAATTTCTGATGACTTTGTATAGAACTTGATATATATGAGTCAGAATTATTCTGTTCTGATTCTGTACATTATAACTGAACACTTATGAGAAAAACTCTTGATGTATTTTGATTAGTTAAGTGTAAATTTGTTTGCATATTTGAATCCTAATCTTAGTTTAGGAAGTCTAAAAGTAACCATTTTTGTAAAGTTCATATGCTCTTTTTTTAATGTTATCTTGGTTTTTAGTATTTATATAGTAGTAATGTTACTAGTAAAAGATTTATAGACAAAGCATATAACTACTAACTGTTCAAAAGCCTAAATGATAGGCATATTTTGTATTTCATGTTACACTTGTTTTGTTTCACAGTGAACTTTTTAATCCCTTTTAGTAAAATAAAAAAGACATTTGAATTTCTTTTAGCATAAAACTCTACATTGGAAAATATAACTGTGTTCATATGGTTAGCAAAATACACTTTGCCACCAAAGCTAAATGAAAATGTAAAATACCTCCAGATATTTGTGCCAATGAACTTTTCTTAGCATATTGGGGTTAAAGCAAAAATAATCTTTTATGTATTTTTCATTTAGGATTTATGTTAAATATGTAAATCCTCAAAACTTATATTCCATATGCTAATTTTTCTTTGAAAATATATAAAGCTTATAGCATTGTTGTATTCTATTTCAACTGATTTCTGGAACATTAGTTCTCTGATATTGGGGGTAAAAATTAGTTTACCCATTAATGTTCTTTCAGTAATTAATTGAAGTAATCACTTGAAGTAGTCTTACTTTAGATTCATTCTGTGATGTAAAACTTTAAATTTTGTTGCACAGATAATTTTTAGTACAGGTGTCTCATTTATGCAATGAAAGTTTATAGAATTTGTTTTCTTTGTGTTTCCATTCAGTCCCTTTGTACAGTCATGTGTTTCATAGGAGAGAATTATCCACTAGACCCTAACATAGTACAATGAAATAAATATTTTAAAATGCGTATCTTAAAGGAAATTATTATTTAAAAACCAAGATGTTAATGCTAAAATGTTAACATTGGTATGGTATACTCTTGAGAGAAAAGTAGAAATTTGGTAGATTCAAAAACTTATGTTTATGGTTAATGTTCCTTAATTTCTCCCCTATACAAATTCTCACAGAATTTTAGTCTCTTTTATTTTAGTATTTTCCTTAATTTAATGTCACTTACTGTTTCTCTGCCTAATAATGTGGGATGCAGTTTGCATAAGAAGCCTTGGCTGTGAAAAGGCAGCCGAGAGAGCCACGTATTAAAATGTTGAGCCTTGATTTAGTGACACTTTACCCAATAATCTGGTTGAGACTGTGGATCTTAGTAAAAAGATGACGTACAAGACCTAAAAGTTAAGTGAACATTGTTTTTTGGAGTGAGTTTGTCCTTTGTGTTGAATAACTTGATCCTAAGTAGGAGATGCCTGTATTTAACATAACCATGCTTTCTACATAATCAGATATGTGTTCGTTGGAATACTGGTAGAAATAACTTTTCTCTTCCTCCACTGTGGAGGGGGGGAAATTCCAATTTTTAGTGTATATAAATTAGGAAGTTGTATATTGTATTTACATTTTTAAAATATGAACATGACTTAAACATATTATTTTAAAGTGATTGTCTTATTGTTTCTTAAACTTATGACTAACTAAATGTAGCAATGTACCCATGAGAAACCAGACCAAAATTGAATGCATATTATCACTGTGACCTTGAACTTATAGTCGTTTGGGATAAAATAGACTGTGCCTTAAAATGATGAAGGAATGAATGCCCTGCAATTTTATAACTGTATATTTTATTATTGATAATCTTCTCAAATTGGCCCAACTCCTTTTCTTTGAGGTTGGTGAAGTAAAAGTCTAAAGTAAAAGCTGACCAGTATTTCCCTTAGTATTTCAGAACTTTGCTGTAGAGGCCACTCTTAGTTTCCAGAGTTCTCATTTCAGATTAATGATGACTTACACTTTATAGACATAGAAAGTCACATTGGGTGTAAGTTTATGAAAATATTTTTTAGGATAAGGTGGTGACACTTCTGTTCTGAATTTATAACACATGGAAAGATTAATCTTAATCTTAAATGTAATTCTTTTGTCTTTTTAAATAAATACTCTATCAAAGACAGATTCTTCCCTAAGACCTGTATTTATTTTTCCTCAGATTTTTGAGGTTTGTATTTATGTTTAAAATAAACTAATTTCACCCAATGATGGTTTTTAGTAATTAAAATAATCTCATTCATGTATACTTTTAAATATTATTTTCTCCTCTTCTGTTTTTCCTTCCTAATTATTTTTAAGATATTTAGAGAACTGACTACAGTTTTGTTTTATTGTTTTTTTTTAATGTAAAGACTTGCATTTTACAGTTCTTATTTAAAACCATTGATATAGCTTCTATTAAAACATGTTATTACATTGCTTCTCAGCTTTTTGGCTAAAATCAAGTGTAGTATCTGTTCGTACCAGTTTAATATCCGATACGTCCTCTGTCCGAGGACATCATATTGCATGCGTTTTTGGAGCAGGGAGATGGAATGGGAGCTTGCTCCTTCCACTCTGCGCATCGACCGGTGTTGCAGCGTCTCCGGGAACGGTGCCTTGGAAAAAATAAATAAAACAAGTTATTTCATCCATAGGACATTCATGGTCTGTGTTAAAAGATGCCCACATCTCTCAGAAGTTGATGTATATTTTTCTGTTTTAATTTTGAACATAAACTCAACACATTTCCCTCTTTCCATTTTATCCACTACCTCCCCCGCAAAAACATAAGTATAGGTTTTTCTAAAAGTATGTAGAGAGAAAACATGTATTTCCTTAAAGCATGGTCCAGTTGAGTTGGAAGTAGTTTGGGCAAGGGTATGTAATAAAATACATGGCTGTCAACCTATGTCAGTTTTTATAGTTAAAAGTTTATAGAGGATAAACTGTGTTATGCTGAGGTAGACTCAGTAATCATTTGTTTGCAAATTGATCATTTTGTTCTCATCTATAAAATGCAGTGCTTAGTAACAATACTTAAGTACAGAGGAATTTGTCCCATAGTATATATGGAAAAATATTGTCACCTCGCAGATCTTTCCATTTGAAAACATGCATGATCTTTTCCTGTGCTTTGTACAATGTATGGTGTACTAAATACACTTAAGTGTAATTTCCTGTGTATTTTTGGTATGGTATATAATTAACATTATTACATTAACTGGTTATGATTCACAAAATGCAGTTTATTGTATTCGGTAGAGTGTTGTGAATGTTTTTATCTGTGTTTCAAAATAATGGTGTAGGGTTTAATAGATGAATATTTGCCTTCGGTCTCCGCTCAGGTATTAATGTGTAGCAATTTTTGGTGCTTTCTTTTCAATCTGTCATAATCTGGTGTTCTGAATGTTCAACAATAAATTTGGTGAACAAGGACGTGTGGTGCAGAGATTGCTTACCAGTTCACTTTCCACAATGCCATCTCAGGAAAAACACCTTAAACATGCTGTCTTTACAGCATGCCCAGCATTCCAGGAATTTTAACATCTAAGCATGGGGATATGGTCAACATGATACATCACAGCTAAATATTGGCAACAAGGTAAATTCTGGTATTTTCCAATTTGGTATTTTGTAGCTTCCAACATGCATTTGTATGGACATTTCATGGTTCATGTTTTATTTTAAGGAATTGTATAGTTACATATCTCTCGGAGACCCTGCTCTCTACTTTCTTACCCTAACTTGATATATATTCCTGGGTGGCCAGTTTCCCAAATTACATGAGAATGGGAATGATTTGGATGTTGTTTGTAAACAGATTTCCAAGTCTCCTTGGAACTACTAAATCTGATCTGTGAGGAAGAGACCTGCAGTTCTGTTTTAACAAGAGCCCAAATAGTAATTCCCAAACACTGCTTTAATCTGTAAGATGAACGTGCTAGGATTGCAAGATGCTGGAAGAGACAACATGTAATTTGAGAAGCTAGCATTGATCTAAACTTTATTATAGAACAAATGAGAGGGGTAAAAAAAATGGGGTAGGACCTCTTTTGAGGGATAAGTGTCTTCTGACACGTTGAGTAGAAGTGTTTTCTAAACTATTTTAGCCAGGATCTCTAAATATGTGAACATTTATAAATCATCTGTATGTGTTAACATTGTGTATATTATAAAATATACCCCCAAAAATAAAGTTTTAAAGATGAGAAATATATAACCTAGAAGCTTTAAAATTTTACTTGAATACTTAAAGAATTATCTTGAGCCCAGCTGGTGTGACTCAGTGGATTGAGCGTTGTCCCATGCACCAAGAGATCACTGGTTTGATTCCTGGTCAAGGCACACGTGCTTGGGTTGCGAGCTCAATCTCCAGTAGGGGGCGTGGAGGAGGCAGCCGATCAATGTTTCTCTCACATCAGTGTTTCTCCCTCTCCCTTCCTCTCTAAAGTCAGTAAAACATTAAAAAATAAATAAAAGAATTATCTTGAAACCACCCCAATATAATAGCCACTTAGGTATACACCATGATAGCCTCATAGGCCTTTCCGTCTAGTTTTTCTCCCCTTTTTTCAGTTCTCACTTCATCTTCACACTTTTTCCATTGTGTGTGTGTGTGTGTGTGTGTGTGGTGTATGTGCTGCTGTGTAGCAAATTACAAATTAACAGCTTAAAACAACACATTTATTTATACATAGTTCTGTAGGTCAGAAGTCTGGGCATAGACTTCTCAAATCAAGGTAACCATCAGAACTGCTGTCCTATGAGGCTCAGTCAGGTTGTTATGGGCTAAGGTTCCTGTTCTCTTGCTGGCTGTTGACCAGGGGCTTTCTTCAGAGCTCCCGGGCCATTCTCTGCTCTATGGCCCTCCACACACAGGCTGTTGGCTCCTTCAAGACCAGCAGGAGAATTCTTCTCACAGTTTGAATCTATTAAAACTTCCTCTTTCTCTGAACTTTAGACCCAGATTTAGAGGGCTCACATGAGTAGCTTAGATCCACTGAGATCATTTCCCTTTTGCTTAACTCAAGGTCAACCTTAATTACAGCTGCAAAAGTTCTTTTTGCCATGTGAGGTAACATAACTATGTTTCCATCGTACTCACAAGCTCTACCCTCACTCAAGGGGCATGCATGATTCAAGGTGTGCACACTAGGGGGTGAGAATCTTGGGAGGCATTTTAGAAGTCTGCCTACCATGCATATCAGGGAACTAAAGTCTTTTTCATATCTGCTATACTTAAATGACATTTTGTCCATAGTTTTAATTGAAAGAGTTGATAAATATAAAATGTTTCAGTGGAAGAAAAATTTCTACATTCTTTGAATTTTTATAAAGACCTTAGAAAGAGGAGAATAAAACAATATCCCATCCCTGGGTTGTTTTGTGTGTCATTTTTATTTGTTTAGAGATGGGTTTGTTGTTTTCGTTGTTTTATTTGTTTTTGTTTTTTTTTTTCATTGATTTTTAGAGAGGAAGGGAGAGAGAAACACTGATTTGTTGTTCCACTTATTTATACATTTATTGGTTGACTCTTTATGTGCCCTGACCGGGGATCTAATCCACAACCTTGGCGTATCTGGACAACACTCTAACCAACTGAGCTACCTGGCCAAGGCCTGAATTCAAGAAAGAGTAGGATAGCTTGCTTTATCAAATGAGTGAAAGCATTTTACTATACTTAATGGATATAATTTTATATTGGGTATAGGTCAAGAGTAATGATTCTAACTCAAATAAAACTATATACAATCAAATTGATCTTTTAAAAATGTTTCTAGCCAGGCTGGTGTGGCTCAGTGGTTGAGCGTCGACCCATGCACCAAGAGATTGCCGGTTCGATTCCCAGTCAGGGCACATGCCCAGGTTGTGGGCCTGATCCCCGGTGGTGGTGGGGGGGCATGCAGGAGGCAGCCATTCAATGTTCTCTCTCATTGATATCTTTATCTCTCTCCCTCTCCCTTCCTCTCTCTAAAATCAATTTTAAAAAGTTATAAAAATGTTTCTAGTGATTTGCTTTCCTTTTAAATATGTTTGGAGCAAATCCACGTTCATAAACTTTCTAAGTGAGCTTAAATCATAGTACACTGTGTAAATGAAAGCATCAGATTTTGTAGAGCTACATGTTCATCTGAATATTCATATATGCAAATCAGTTCATCCTTAAGTATCAACTAGTTCTATAAGGCATGTTCATATTAACACATGCTCAACAAAAAAGACTCAGTCACCATACTTTTTACCTTTAGTATTTGTGCCATTGTGATCAAGAAAAATTATAGAGGGTTAAGAGAAAAATAGCTATAATGATCTAAGTTTTCCCATCATTTGAGTATAAGATTTGATTGAAACAATGAAAGGCCTCTTCACTCTGGAACTGCGAAGATTTAGTTAGAGGATATTTAAAGAGGAATATTTTGTTCACTTCCTTTTTGTTCCCTGGCTTACAGAAAATAACATTTTATATTGTGGGCATTACAGAGATTGTTGTCCTTAGGAAGGTGATATAGGATTAGGAGAAGGGAAGAGGAGGGAGTTGTTTTCCTTCTATAAAAAATGTTTGCCCTGGCCGGTTTGGCTCAGTGGTTAGAGTGTGGGTCTCCAGACCAAAGGGTCACTGGTTTGATTCCCAGTCAAGGGCACATATCTGGGGGTCAGGTTTGATCCCAGACCCTGAGTGTGGGAGGCAACCAATTGATGTGTCTCTCACATTGATGTTTTCTTTCCCTCCCTCCCTCCCTCCCCCGCTATCTAAAAATCAGTGGAAAAATATCCTTGGGTGAGGATTAACAACAACAAAATATTTTGACCTGGAGAAAAATGAAAAGGAATTTAGTTAAGAAAGGAACTGGTTTACCTTTTTTAGGAAAACAAAATAGTTGCTTTTTAAACTAAGAATGTGTAGCATTCACTGCATTTAAAAATCTTTGTTCTAACCAGTTTTTAAGTACAATTAATAAAAGTTACATTTTTTATTTTTTATTTATTTATTTTTTAAAAGTCCTTTTTTAAAAAATTTATTTTTTATCCTCACCCGAGGACATTTTTTCATTTTTTGTTCAGATAGAGTGGGAGGGAGGGAGGGAAAGAGAGAGAGAGAGAGAGAGAAACACCGATGTGAAAGAGACATATTGAGTGGTTGCCACCCGCACGACCCATCCAGGGCTGGGGACAAATTGCAACCGAGGTACATGCCCTTAGCGGAAACCGAACCCGGGTCTCTCTGGACCGCAGGCTGATGCTCTAACCACTGAGTCAAACCGACCAGGGCACATTTTTTAAATTACAGATCCACAGGGCACTGTAAAATGAAATATGGTTGTTTTGGACAGTGCTCTCCAAACTTTCATTGTACGCTTCTATTGTTAAAAAAAAAAGGTTTGAACTTTTCTCCCATGCATGCAACTACTACACTAAGATGTAAATAGAAAAATGAGAAAGACAAGATATGGTTTTAAATGTCTTGCTAGTTATAATAGCTTTTCTTTAAACCTTCACCCGAGGATATTTTTTCATTTATCTTCAGATAGAATGTGAGGAGGAAGAGAGAGAGAGAGAAACATCGATGTGAGAGAGACATTGATTGGTTGCCTCCTGCACGACCCTGACCAGGGTCAGGGACTGAACTTCAACCAAGGTACGTGCCCTTGACTGGAATTGAACCCGTGACTCTGGTCTGCGGGCCGACGCTCCAACCACTGAGCCAAACTGGCCAGGGCATAATAGCTTTATAATAGCTAATATCTCGAGGGAGAAAATACATTTAGGGCAACAGTGAATATAAATTAATTTTTCCAATAATCATATTTTTTAATATTAAGGGAGGAGTAACTTTTTATCAGATTTGATAATCGTTTTTAATTCCTGATGAGCCTGACAAGAATAGAAGTGTCAGCACTGGTATTTTCTTTCATTGGTTTGTACTTGGCATTATCTTTTTTCAGCTTTTTATTGTAAGGACTAGTTTCTTGTGAGGAGTATATCTAAGGCTGCTTGATTTTTTTTATGATAGTTACATCAGTTAAAAGTAGGTAATATAATAAATACTTAGTAATATAATCCATGAGCCCTTTAACCGGCTCACATATACTGCAATGTCACATTATGCTCGAAGTAAACACAGATGAGCACAGCAGGGAGGTCCCCGCACCGCCACCTGCTGCGGAAGCCCTGTCCTGGGCTCTCCAGGGCGTGGAGGTCGGCTCTGGGAAAGGCAGAGTGAGCGCTCTGGTGTCAGTCCAGGCAGAAGATGTCAGTGCAGTAACTTGTTTGATTGAAAACATGAAAATGAATTGCTTTTCTCCCATACCCCAATATGTTATCCTGCACACCACTTAGAATGTACACACTCCCTTTGCAGAAATTCACTAAGAATATATCTTGTAATCCTTTGAGGTCGTCTTTGATAGGTTTTTAGTATCTATGCTTATTTTATCCTAAAAGCAAAACAGTTTCTGGACGAGGAACAGAGTGTTACTGAGGCAGAGCTCCTGCCCTGTGAGGGGAGCCGGTGAACCCTGCGTGTGCAAGGGGTTTGTTGTGCACGGCGGGAGAGGAGCTTGGAACCTGAACCTGGGAGCTTATGGAAGGTGGGAGCTGCCTTCCTCCCCTCCTGAGACCAGAAGAGAAACCTTTGCTCCCAAATGTTTTCTGATCTTAGGAATGTAAACGTGGTTACACCAAACAGGAGGCAAGCGGGAAGAAGAGCTTTGAAGAGTAAACATGTTTGGGAAAAGGCGACACAGCATGTCAATTAATTTCCTTTGATGAGGAAGTCAAACCACGCAGAAATGAAAATACTCACAAAGCATTGTTCCCCCAATAATCTTCGTGGAGTACAGAAATAGTGCCTCGCTCCTAGCATCACTGTTAGAAATATTTAATGACCAAATGGAGTTGGCAGCTTAACTCCCGTGGCTTATAACCCTTCCCTAGTGATCTGTTGGGTAGGACAGGCAGGAAGGAAACTGGTGAGTCAGCATGGGGAGTTCTAATACTGACGTTGGTAAAAATCTTTGTTTAAAAAAGACTGGTGGGAATATAATGGGATAGAAGGGACGTGGGTGAGACAAGGAAAGATCATTTATGAAACTGCTGTAAAATTTGGGGTGCTAGTGATGATGACCTAAACTAGAAAAGAGGAAACCAATGTAAGGGTGACTTTAAAGTTCTAGACTCCTTAGGGCTTAGCAACTCATTGAATATGATCGACAAGACTCTTTCTGTGTTACGTTTGGTCTGGGACCCTGCCTGACTCCCATGATGTGGAGGATGTCATGAAACACAATCCAAGTTTCTTAAGATACTGCCGGCCAATAGCCTATCTTAATTTTCATGATTTTCCCAAGATCGTACGTACCACAACTACAAGGGAGAGCGTGGAGAAGAGGCTTTCTGAATCTCCATGTTATTCTTTCTTCATTGGGTTGCAGTATCTTACAGTTTTAAATGAACTTTTTTTAAAAGAAGTGTGTTGTTCCAGCGAGACTATAATGAAATAATATTTAGGAGGGCCAAAGTGCAAGTACCAGGAATCCTTAATCAGAAATATATACTTTAATTCGACTTTGAAGGAAAAGACACAAGTCATAAGAAACCCAAAAAGTATAAGCAGTTTCTTTCAGTAACCTGCCAGCCCATATTGTGGGGTCCGTACAGACGGCCTCGTCACCTGGACTGTGTCTTCCAGCAGGCACTGGTTGAGTACCTGTTGTACCAGAGCCTGTCCCTGACATTCACACGGAGCTGTTCATTTCGTTCTCCATAAAAACCCTTACAGGGAACGTTATTATCTCCACATGACAAGACAGGAAATTTCTCTGCTCAGAAATTAAGCAATTTGCCTCTAGTAGAGTTCAAAACCAGATTGTCTAAGAACTAGAATTCTTCCACCAAAGACCTGTAATATGTAATAATCACAATATTAGTTCACTTTCTTCTCTGTGTCAAAATCTTTTCTGACTATATTCCTCTTGCCTTGAAAAAAAATTGTTTCTAATGATCTGCCCACAGCCTTCCTTTTTTCCTTTATATTCTCTCCCTGACTTCAATGTTATATTCTTTTTTTAAAATTTTTTTATCTTTATTGTTGAATGTATTACAGATGTTCCTCATCCCCCCCCCATTGATCCCCTCCTCCCCACTCCCGCCACCCTCCTGCCTTTTCCCACTGTTGTCTGTGTCCATTGGTTATGCATATAAGTTCTTTGGTTTATTTCCTCCCACCCCCTAACCCCCTTCTCTTTGAGGTTTGTCAATCTAGCAACCAATTTGTTCTTAATCCCTTCACATTTTTCACCCATTCCACCAGTCCCCCCTCCCATCTGGCAACCAACAAAATGTTCTCTGTATCTATGAGATTGTTTCTGTTCTGCATGTTCATTTTGTTTGTAGATTCAATTGTTGATAGATATGTGTTCGTTGCCATTTTGTTTGTTCATATATTTTATCTTTTTCTTCAAAAAGACCCTTCAACATTTCATATAATAACAGTTTGGTAGTGATGAACTCCTTTTACTTTTTCTTGTCTGGGAAAATCTTTATATGGCCATCAATTCTAAATGACAGCTTTGCAGGATAGAGTAATCTTGGTTGTAGGTTCTTGCTTTTCATCATTCTGAATATTTCTTGCCACTCCCTTCTGGCCTGCAAAGTTTCTTTTGAGAAATTAGCTGACAGTCTTATGGGAACTCCCTTGTAGGTAACTAACTGCTTTTCTCTTGCTGCTTTTAAGATTTTCTCTTTGTCTTAAACCTTTTGCATTTTGATGATGATGTGTCTTGGTGTGGGCCTCTTGGGGTTCATCTTGTTTGGGACTCTCTGTGCTTCCTGGACTTGTATATCTGCTTCCTTCACCAAGTTAGGAAAGTTTTCTGCCATTATTGTTTCAAACAGATTTTCGATTTCTTGTTCTCGCTCTTCTCCTTCTGGCACCCCCAAGATGCGAATGTTGGCACGCTTGAAGTTGTCCCAGAGGCTCCTTACACTATCCTCACTTTTTTGGATTCTTTTTTTTTTTTTTTTTGCTGTTCTGATTGGGTGATTTTTGCTTCCTTATATTCCAAATCGATGGTTTGCTTCTTGGATTTACGTACTCTACTATTGAATCTGTGTAAATTATTCTTTATTTCAGTTAATGCCTCCTTCATTTCTGACTGTGCATCCATCATTTCTGACTGGTCCTTTTTTATGCTTTTGAGGCCCTCACTGAGTTCATTGAGCATCCTTATAAGCAGTATTTTGAACTCAGCATCTGTTAGGTTGCTTATCTCCATTTCGCTTAGTTCTTTTCCTGGAGATTTTATCTGTCCTTTCATTTGGGACCTGTTTCTTTGTCTCCTCATTTTGGCTGCCTCTCTGGGTTTGTTTCTGTGTATTACTTAACGAGAGGTATGGGGCTAGCTGAGACCAGATGCTGCTTGTTTGAAAGAATTTAGGAAAACCTGAAGCAGGATCCAAGACAGGCCAATCCTTTGGTAAAGCAACTGGCAACAGCTTGGGTGGGCCTGCAAGTTGGGTGGGGCGGGGCCTCAGGGAGTCAGCAGGGTGGGGCTACCAGTGTGAGCCAGGTTGCTGGAGTCCCAGATATGGCGACCGTCTGCCGCCCCACGGAAGGGCTCACCAAAGGAACAAAGGCCTCTGACAGCATGTTTGTCCCAGAGAAAGACCCCTCTCCAGCCCTCACTCCAGTGCCAAACAGCTCAGTTCTTCCTTGTATGTCTCTGGCGCCCCCCGAGCTGCCTCCCCTCCGAGCTTAGAGGGAGAGAGTCTGATAAATCCATGCGCCGGCCCTTTAAGAGGAGCTGCCTGGGGCTCCAGCCCCTTCAGCTTCCCTGAGCCTCAGTTCCCGCTGATTTTTCCAGCCAGAAGTGATGGGGATTCTCTTCCTGGCACTGGAACCCTGAGCTGGGTGCCTGGTGTGGGACGGGGACCCCTCAGTCCTCAGGAAGGACCTTCCCAGCCGAGGTGTCCTCCTGATTTTTATCCGCCACACGTGGGTGTGGGACCAACCCGTCCGCCTCCGCCCCTCCCTCCAGTCTCGATGTGGCTGCTGCTTTAATTCCGTAGTTGTAGGACTTCCATTCAGCTTGATTTCAGGCGGTTTTGAATGATGGTTGTTCTGTAGTTTAGTTGTAACTTTGATGTGGTTGTGGGAGGACGCAATAGCGTTTACACTGCCATCTTGACCGGAAGTCCTCAATGTTATATTCTTGATGGATGATTCACCAAGTCAGACAGACTTGCTGCCTCGATTCCATAGCTAAGTATCTCTGAATCAGTGGCAATAACTTAGCCTCCCCGGTATTGTATCCTCATCCATAAATTATGGCTGGTAACATTATACAAAGCTGGGGTGAGGATTAAATGAGAGAACAGACCAAATGCACCTGACACATAATATAGGTGCTCAAGAAATGATAGGTGCTTTCTACCTAACACCAATCTTTCGTTTTCTCCAAACTAGACAAACTTAGTTTCAACTCACTGTTCAGATTTAATTTTTTAAATTTCCCTCCCTGCCTAAGTAGCAACTCTTTTTAGTTTCCTCTCAATTACAAAAATTGAAAATCCATTTATTTTTATAATCTCCCCCTTGCCCATGATATCCAATTAGTTACTAAACCCTAAAGAATCTGGCACTTTAAGGTCACCCTGACATTGGCTCACTCCTCTCTGGCTCCCACCCCAGTTTAGACCATGATTACTAGTACGTATTCCAAATTTTACAGCAACTTCAAAAATGATGTTCCTCCCCTTGTCCCAGCCACTTCCCTTCTATCCTGCATATCATATTCCCATTAATCCTTTTTACACAGCAATTTAGCGTTTTTACTCTCTTTTCCAAAACTTTTAAATCTTCCTTCATTCCATGTTCTATAGGATAAAAAAAGTTAAAACTTCTTTACATTTTGATCAAACTACATTTCCCACCTAAGAAAGGACTTGAAGAGCTTATAGTCCAACAACTAAAGTTTTACAACTTTCTTTCTGCCTCTCATAATATCCTTTTCTTTTCATATTCAATTTATTTATTTAATGTATCTTTATTGTTGAAAGGATTACAGATGTCGCCCCTTTCCCCCCACTGATACCCCCACCCCCACCCCAGGCCTTCATCACACTATTGTCTGTGTCCGTTGGTTGTGCGTACATGCATGTACGTTCTTTGGTTTGTCTCTTCCTGCCCCACCCCCCTCCCTCTGAGGTTTGTCCGTCTGTTCCCTACTTCCCTGTCTCTGGATCTATTTAGTTCGTCAGTTTATTTTGTTCATTAGATTCCACAAATAAGTGATTTGACGTGATACTCATCTTTCTCTGACTGGCTTATTTCACTTAGCACTTCTTTTAGCATCCTTTCTTCACCTTTACCATTACGTTTGATGTATAGTCTAATTAAGGTTGTGATTCAGTCAGCACATATTACTGGATTTCTCATATGTGTGTAGCCTTGTGCTGAGTGCTCTATTTCCCTTTCAATTTCTAATGGAGAAATGCCAGCAAAGACCTTCATTCTGGTGCCTGAGTTGGAAGAGCCTTTTTGCCTGAAATACCCAACTGCTAGTTTTGCAAATGCTCTATTTAATGAAGAGGCCAAATAGGATAAGTTAGACCAAATTAATGATTTGGGAACCTGAACTATCCTGGGGGTATTTTCCTCTCTTTTGATTGTACTTGTCAACCAAATAATGGCAAAAGATCTCCTTAAAGGTGTGTTGATACATTCTGAAGCAATATCAGCCTTATCAATACATTCTGCTCTTTAAAACAGATTTACATTTAAGAAAAAAAATGAATGAAAAACAATTGTTTTATTTAAATATATAATTTATTCTAAGAAGCAGGGAAACTCCAGTCTTAGTGAACAAGATGATAATATGTGTATATTCATTTTAGTCCATTGCTCCTTTGAGAAACTAAATATTTCTTAAATGGAGAACTCTTAAAAAGGGGAACAAATGAACTACATTTTTATACAGATGGAATTCAAGTTAGAAGTTTTTTGTAGAAAAATGCCTATGAACCTCTATTTTAATTTACTCCATCTTTCCCATCCAAAAAGTCTGTGTATGGGGTCCCGGAGGCACGGGGATGTAAGGAGTGAGCTCTGTTGAAGGAGTTTACGTGTAGTGACCTTGCTATCATCTCATTAATAACTTAATACTTCAGTATTATCAGGTGTTTCAACTTCAAAGCCCTGGAGTTTTAAGGACAGTTGATGTAATGAAATTCCAGGATATTCTTTTGCTCACTTAACCACTGACAGTCAAGCACACTCAAGCCTCTCACATTAAAAACAAGGATGGCACCATCTTCTCATGACTCCATTTCCCCTCCTGTTACTGCGTCTCTCTCTCCCACCTGTCTCTTCACGGCTGAACTTCTCGGGAGCTTGATGTACCTGGTCTCTCTTCTCGTCCATCCACTGACTTCTTTCTAATCTGACCTTCCCCTCCATCTGCCACAACAGTCTAATGCTCCATGGACCCTGCTCAGCCCTCATGTCACTCCCTCCGCCCCTTCTTGGAGCACTTGCTTCTGCTTTCCTACTGTCCCGGTCTCCCCTACCCCCAGGGTCTCTTCCGTATAGATTCCTGTATATGGCTGTTAAGTGTTAAAATTTCTCCAAGTTCAAGCCCTAGACCAACTTTTCTTCTCATTTGCTAATCTTTACTGAAGTCTTACCCATGTATATGCCAACAACTCCCGCTTTTACACTTTCTTCCCAGACCTCCCCTCTGAGCTCCAGACCTGTGAGTCCTACTGTGTGTCTCCATCCCCACTTGGATCCCCAAATGTAACATGTTCTGAGCAGAACTCATGACCTTCCCCATCCATGCCAGTGTTTGATAGCTCAGTGAATGCTGTTATAGTGACCTAGGGATGGTTTTGAAACTCTTCCCCTTAGCTCTGCCTCCTGTCGTATCCAGTACATCACCAATACCCTCTCTGTCTCTCAGACCACCCACATCTCTGCATCTGTGCAGCCATCCTCATCCCGTTTAGCATCCTGTCCTGCCTGGGCTGCAGCAGTAGCCACCTAACTGGTCTCCCTCATCTCTCTTCTCTCCCTCAATCTGTCCTCCCCTTCCAACCTTTCTAAAATGCAAGTCTGATCAAGCTGCTTGGAGGCCGTAAACCTTGCAATGACTCACCACTCACTGCCCACAGCAGAAAGGTCATTCTCCAACTGCCTCTCCAGCCCCATCTTGAACCAGGCCTCGGCTTGTGCCCGCTCCTCCTCGCATGCTCACTCCCAATTGCTTTAATGTGCCGTGTTCCTTTCAGCCACAGTCCAGCACAGTCGTTCATCTTGTTTGAAACTCCTCTCTCTCTGTCCGCCCTAGGTTGCCTAGGTAACTCCTACTACCCCATGTCAGGTCACTTCACAGAATCCTTCCCTGACCCTTGAGGCTGAACAAAATTTCCCTGTCCTACACTCTCATAGCACCCGGTTTCTCCTCAGAGAAATGATCATGATTTGTGTTGATATAATTTGTTATATAATGATTTGATTAATGTCTGTCTTGCCTACTAATATGCTAGTGCAATGAGGGCAGGACCTGTGCAGTGCCTAGCACATAGTCAGCACTCAACAAAAATTTGGAATGAGTGAACAAAGAAATGAACAAATGCTTGTCATAGTGACTGGTCCAAGGTCAAGATAAGAAGGCTGAAACCATAGCCAGGAATTCTAATTTTCAGTTCAGATTACTAACCTCAGCAAAGAATTCGTCTGGGATTGTTCTGCATTACGGGAACCAAAGCAACCTCACAACTAAACACCAATTTCTCAACCCTGTCACTTTCTATGATTACACTTATTCAGCAAGAGGATGTTGTAGGTATAGTGGCTTTTCTTTTTTCCACAAAGCACGTGCTATCTTGTAGCTCTACTGGGGGTGGGGGTGGGGTATTAGGAAAAGCCATGCCACTATTTAAAACTTGTAAAGATTGCCCTGGCCGGTTTGGCTCAGCGGTTAGAACATTGGCCTGCAGTCCAGAGAGACCCGGGTTCGGTTCCCGCTAAGGGCACGTACCTCAGTTGCAGTTTGTCCCCGGCCCCGGTTGGTCGTGTGGGTGGCAGCCACTCGATGTGTCCCTTTCACGTAGATGTTTCTCTCTCTCTCTCCCTCCTACTCTATCTGAACAAAAAATGGAAAAATGTCCTTGGGTGAGGATAAAAAATTAAAAATAAAACTTGTAAAGATTATTGAGATTCTCAGAAAAAATATAAGGTATAGATCACAAAGAGCAATTTTGTGCCTTGCAATAGAATTTTCTGTTAAAAAAAAATGTGTTGTTAATTTCAAAAGCTAATATCTCAAAAAAAGCATTTGATTAGGTGGGATAATCATCATCATATTCCCAGCTGCTGTGTACAATACATGTTCTCTTAAGAGGAAAAAGCCGCGTTGCTGTTTGGGAGTGCCTTTTATGTTTTATGATATCCACATAAAAAGACCAGTGGTTGCGAAATTTATAAGACAAATTGTTTGTCTGAAGAAGTTTGAAGATGTGATTCTCAAGGGTATTTATGCTGCGGATGAAAATGGAATCATTATGTTGTAATTCCCCTTGCTCACGTCAGTGACTCCCACCCGCAGCCAATCCACTGGTTATAAGTAGCCATGTCCTGCCTTGTGGATTGTAGTCCACCAACCAGGCCAGCCCAAGCCAAACTCCTGGTAAGCTTTATGGGTCCTTTCTATGGGTTTCGTTTTCATTCCACACCTCTGGGTGGGAGACAGTCTTTACTTGCACTGTGGTGGTGTGAGTCTCAGATGTGTGTGTAAAGTGCATTTCTCAGTTTGGGGTTTTTCTTTCTTTTTAACATTCAGTGTTATGTTATATTAGTTTCAGGTGTACAGCACAGTGGTTAGACAATTACATAATTTACAAAGTGAGCCCCCTGATAATTCAAGTAGCCACCTGGCACCATACTCAGTTATTACATTGTTGTTGTTGAGACTGCTGTCTTAACACTTATTGAGTAACGTAAGGTTGGTTTTTCGTGCTTTTTTGCGTGTTTGTTTAAGATTTTCACTTTTTTTTTGGAAATAAAGTTCATTTTTTCAAAGATAAAATAGTATACTCAGAATTGGTAGGTTGTATTCACAATTACTTTGCTTTTCATTGTATAATGTTCTCATTATCACGGACTCCTTTAAGCCCACCCTGGATTTTGAAGGTCTTAGTTGCAAATGAGCCTGGAGGGAAAAGGGGCTGCAAACTTCAGGTGAACCGAGATACTGTTTCTTCTTCCTTGTCTCCCTTTAAAAATGTTTCTTTTCTTTATTCTACATTTGCGTTCTCTCTCTCTCCCTCTCTCCCTCTTTCTCTCTCTGTCTCTCTCTGTCTCTCTCTCCCCCACCCCCTCTCCCCCTCTCTCCTCTAACCATTGCCATTTCCCCCATCCTTCCTTTCACGCAGCTTCACTCCGCCATGCCCAAAGCATTCCTGCTGCTGTGTGTTGCCCTGGTGCTACTTGGGCCTATACATGGAGCCACCCTGAGAAATAAAGAGAAATGGAAGCCACTCAACAACCCCAGAAACGGAGATCTTGTAAGAACGTGCGCGGGCCGTGCGGGGCTGGGGAGTGACCGATGCCTCTCTGGATCTGTGCGCACTGAGCTCAGCGCGCAGTCCGAGAAGGCTGCCAAGGGCTAAGCGGACGCCCAGCAGGAACGGACCAGAGTTTTCCTAGTTTAGTAGCTGACATCCTTTTGTTCCTCTAGCTAATTTACATTTGCTTCTGGAAGGAGAAACGTTTATATTTAGAAGTGACCTGATACACACAGCACATTACATTTGTAAGTGATCGTCTATGCACATTGATGTGAAACATAGCAATACAGGATGAAAACAATCAAATAGCCCTTTGCACAGCTTCTGTGTATTTATTCATTTCCTAAAGGAAAGCTGAAAAGTCCATGTCTGAACAACAACGATTTCAGAAGATGATGTCAGTCCGCGAGTTGGCGCCAAGCTCTGACACTGGAGTGCAGTTTAATCTCCGACGCTGGTATTCAGAGACGGTTTACAACAAACCCTCTGCCTGGTGCTGTTAAGTCACTGATATTCCTCTCTCACCATTCAAGAATGGTGAATTACTTGTTTGGGGTTGATATGTCGGGAAGAAGGCAGGGTGGAAAACAGTGGAGGGCGAGGGGGAGAAGTAGCCAAAGCTGATACCCCTGAGTTGTCCACCTCCTGGTCTTAGAGAAGCCTTACGGTCAATCCAGGTGGGGAAAGAGAGGGGAAAATATTCATCTCTGAGTATTTTTGCTGTTTAATTTTTATATGGCAACTAAACATTTTCTCTCTTTCTTCAGTTTTTCAGAACCCTTCAGGCATATTTCAAGGGAAGAGGTCTTGATCTTGAAAGCTTTCCGAATACTTTCACCATGAGTGAGAACCCCAGACCTCTCTCTTTGCCATCAGAACTTATTGCTTCTGCGTTTGCTGATTATGAAAAGCAGAAAAAGCCCTTTCCCAGTTACCTCTGAGGCTGAATGTTTCTTCTGAGAGCAGGTAAAATGTATCCCTTTATTCCCAAACACACAGCTCAGTCACAGTGAGATTTTGAAAGTATTTATTTGAAAAATGATTTTATTTCTTCATAGAAATAAGTGTTTAGTTTAGAAGATACTCATTACTGGTAATATTTGGACTTGGTTCAGGCATTTCATCTCTGGTTTTAAAAAGAAATGACAGCTATGATTTTTTAAGCATAGTTTTCTGGGAAGAGATGTAGTAAAATAATAGAATTCCCCATCTTAATTGGATTATTAAATTTAATAGGCTGCCACACACTTTTACCTATATCCTTTTAATCAGACCAGGTCATATAGCTAAATTATGTGTAAAATCATATATAAAGAAGATACATCCAATTGTGCAGTTAAATTAAATAGAAAGTAGGGTTCAAAGAATGGCTCTTTTTAGAAGAATGTAATAAGCATATATTTGAGTTTGAACTTCTTCGCCTACAGGAAAAAAGTAAAATATTAAAGATGAATTCTTCTCATTGGAAAACTGTTCAAAATTTACTTAATGTTTAATACTTGAATTTTATTATTCTTGTTACTTTAGCATTTCTATCTAATGAATACCTGTCATCTAAAAAAGATAGGTGTAGTGCATTCCAACAAAATACATTCTGATTCTAGTCTATTAGCTTTTTGTTCAGCTGAATAATAAAGGGAACAGAATCATATTTGTATCTACTCCTGCTCGTCTGCGGGGTAGGGATGGAGTCACGGGGAAGCATTGCGCCATTGCACTCGACTGTGCACAGAAAGGATTCTGATGATCAGTTCTTTTCAATGTGTTCAAAAAACAAAAATACAAACAATGTTATTCTAAAAAGAAGATGCAACTTACCATGTGGTATATGCACTTGGAAACTCTCCTACATGAGAAAATAAAATAGAATAAACAGAAAGATGTTAATGAGGTGTTCCCTCGACCATTTTTCACACTTAGGCCCTAGGCTACAGGAAACCGACCCAGAACAGTTATTAACACCACAGCAGCGACTTTAGTCTGAGACAGAACTGCATGCAGGTGACTTGTAAGCCTTAGTTTCTTTGTCTATAAATTGCAGATACTAATCTTTAACTCATAGGACATCCGAGAAAATGTCAAACGCGTACTTTGATGTGGGTGTGGAATGAGTTCTGGGTGGGGGGCAGGAAACAGGAAGAGCACCCAGTTTGCTGTTACAGTACAGTGGGAACCCCTCAACAGGGGGAAAGAAGCAGAGCTTCTGATTTGGAGAATTTTTTATAACTAAGCTCTCCTGTCCTAACATCTCTGGGTATAAAATGAGGACAAAGTGGTTGAGATGTGTTGATCTTTGAGTCTTTGTGCTGGTTGCCCAGTCTTCATTTTCCATTTCATTGGGACATCTTGTTCTTGCAGGTATCTGGCTATTTTTTAACTGAAGATGAAGCCTCTTGTTAGAAAAATCCAATCATGGTCATCGCTAAACTTCCCCCTCCACTGTCGTCAACCTGCAATGATTTTATTCTATGTCCAGATTTATAGGGAACAGCTTGACTTTGGGGTCATCTGCAACTCGTGCATATTTCTGGTGTTTTTCACTCTCTAAATATCAATGTAGAGCACTGCATACATTTGTAAGTGTTACAAAACACAGAGACAAGAGAAATGATCTTCTAAATTATGTTTCATTTAAGCTTGTCTTATATGTGTATATTACTTTTTATCAATCAATACTTTGAAAGGGACGTTCCTCCTTTTTACTTTAGGTCATTATATGTACTAGGGATTTGGGTTTTAAATTTGTTTTTTTTTTTCTTGGAAAGACAATGCACTCACACTTTCAGCATATGCTGTTGAAAGACCTCCCAGTCTTACCTGGCTGGTGTGGCGCAGTGGATCGAGCATCCTCCCATGGACCGAAATGTCCTGGTTCGATTCCCCATCAGGGCACATGCCCAGGTTGCCAGTTGGATCCCCAGTGGGGAGCATGAAGGGGGCAGCCAATTGATGTTTCTCTCTCACATCCATGTTTCTATCTCTCTCTCTAAAAAAACAATTAAAACATAGCTTGAAAAAAAGAAAAAAGAAAGACCTCCCAGTCTTAGTTTCATACCAAGGAAGGTAAGTGATAAATATCCATAATTAAGTTGAAATAGAAAGCAAAGAAACATGGGATTCTAGAAGTTGCTGGGGTCCCTGAGAGATGTACTCTGCCACTGTGTTCAGAAGTGGATGTTCGCCACACCAAATACCCTAGCCCACCTCAGCTCTGGCTCTCCCGCACACAACTCCTCAAGAAGGGAGGGGAGAAAGCCAGAGGGAATGGGGGTAGGGTAGGTAGAGGTGGGCAAAGTAGGGAAAAGGGGAACAGAAAGAGACAATGCAGTGTGCAGATGATGTTTTATTGAGTTATACTCTTGAAACCTGTATGGTTCTGTAAATCAAGGTCACCCCCAATAAATTCAATTTTTAAAAGGGAGAGGGCAGAAACTGGGGTGGGAGACAATCAACCTTCTCCCCTCCCTCCTTCTTGGGCCAGATTATTCTGATTCTCACATTCTCATTTGGAATAACTGCTTTTCCTGTATCTTAATGGAGAGCTGCATCATTTTCTCTGTGATTCTTGCCAAAGGAACATGGTAATAGAAGTAAACATGGTGTCCTAATAACACTGTACATTCCAAGTTTTCTGTGGCTTTTCTGTGGATGATTGATACTGAATATCACAAATAACATTTATGCAAGAACAGATTCTGTGTCTGGTTTAATATGTTCTGTTGTAATTAGTTGTGTATGTGTCTGTTTTCCCTGGAGGGTTGTGAGGCTGTTGTAAGCCATTTTTATTTCTCCAGCACCTAGCACAATGCCTAGCATGTAGCAAGTGTTCAATAAATACGTGTTGACTTGAAATAAATGTGTGTAGCCCTGGCTGGTTTGCCTCAGTGGTTAGAGGGTTGGCCCTCAGACCAAAGGGTCGCAGACTTGATTCAAGTCAAGGTCATGTACCTGGGTTGCAGGTTTGATCCCATGCCCTGGTAGGGGTCATGTGGGAGGCATGAGTTTCTTTCCCTTCCTCCTCTCCTACCTTCCACTTTCTCTATAAAATTCAATGGGAAAATATCCTTGGGTGAGGATTAACAATAACAAAAAAAAAGAAAAAGAAAAGAAAGGTGTGTTATTCTGCTACTATTCACCCAGTAATGAAAGCTCACTCTAGTTAATGTCAAGAATATTTTCGACCACTTAAAATATATAAATAATTATTGATGAGCTATTCCTCATAAAAATATAGCCTATTCAGATCAATGGTGAAGTGTCTGGAGACTGGTTTTCCCTTTCCTCTCCCCACCCTGCTCTGGGTGTCAAGACCTCCACAAAGAGAATGCTATCAGTTCAGGGCCTTTGACAAGGAAGTGTCCACATGGGACTTTCAGCTATGAGCTTACAAAGTCTCAGGACAGGGATATGTATCCTTCTGGAAAATTCCTCACAATTGGCAGGTAGCTGTTAATGAAAGGCTTGCTCTCCACACTGACCAGAGTTTCTTAATGCTGATGCCATTGGCAGTTGGAGAAGGTCCCGTCTTCACCATGTGTGACCATTTAGCACACCTGGCCCCCAAACACTACATGTTAGTAGTTTCCTCACCGCTGCCCTGCTATGTGGACAACACAGACCTCCCTACACATATTTCTCAAAGCCCACTGGGGAAGTGATTTTGCTCTTGGCCAAGAACCATCGCTAGGAAAACAGCAGAAGAGCAGTGTGTCTGTGTCTCCTCCAATGGAAATAAATGTTCTGCAGGTGATCTAGGCTCTCAGGGGGTCATTGGGTACTTCTCTGCAGTCTCTCAACACTGACTGTTCCTGTTTGATGAGCACTCCTCTCCCATCCTTAGGACATAGCCTGTTGTCTCCAATCCCAGATCTAGGGAGGTAAAAGCTGTTAAGGGTGTTTTTTACCTTCCTTGCAAGCTACATGCTGTCCTGCGTCAGTTTCACAAATCTTGGCAGACACATGAGACCCTGGGTCTGAAGCAATGGATTTGAATACTCATGGTGTGGCAGGCAGCATGAGGTTTACATTCACCTTGGTTCTCCTGATCTGTCAAGGTGTCCTGGGGCCATTGAGGTGGGTCCAGGTGTATGCTGTACACAAGTGGGTTTGTGCCACAGCTGAGGAACCTCAAACTCAGGAAACCCCTGCTCTTATGATGGGACTACTAGCAAGAAAGCTGAACCTTTGCCCCAGAGAGAACTATTATCTTTATTATACTTGTCAGAAAACAAATTTGCTCTCTTCCCCAGAGAGAGAGAGAATATCTCTGCCTTTCCAAGGATGTTTGTAAAAGATAGCCCAGACTGAAAGCTGTCACAAGCTTTTACAGAAAAGGGGAAGATGCCCTGGCCAGTTTTGCTCAGTGGTTGGAGTGTTGGCCTGCAGACCAAAGAGTCTTAGATTTGATTCTGGTCAAGGGCATGTACCTTGGTTGAAGTTTGGTCCCCAGCCCTGGTCTGGGTTGTGCAGGAGGCAGCCAAGAGATGTGTTTCTCTCACATCGATGTTTCTCCCTCCCCCTCTCTCTTTCTCTCTCACTGTATCTGAAAATCAATGGAAGAATATCCTCAGGTGAGGGTTAAAAAATAAATAAAAGAAAAAAAAAGTGGAAGAACCATGGAAAGATATCTTCCCAGAAGGGTCACACCCCATTCTGGCTCCTCTTGACTGTTTTATAAGTAGAAAGGATGGAATAATTTCTTCCCTCATACTCTTAATTCTGTTGTCACAGCACAAATTCAATGTTCTGCTTTCTTCAAACATTCCTTTGATTCTCAAAAATGAGCTTGAAAGTCTAAAAAGTTCCCTCTTGCTATTTTCATTACTGCCATAACAATTCCATTTCATCGCAGGGTATGGTGGATGCCCTCTAACTCACCAGGGGACAAAACACTCACAGGGAAGTGGAGAAAAGAAAAACAGAAAGATTACAATTTCAAGTTATCTTGCTATGTTCTGACCTGGAAAAGAACTTCCAAGTCATAAAGGTGTTTTATACCAGAAAAATTATCCTTGCACCCCTTGCTCCCTGCTCCCTATTCTCCACAACATGAATCTATATCTTCACAATCATTATTCCCCTATTCCAGGCAGCAGTACTAAATCAGTGCAAGCCAGCTTGGTTTTAGGAGAGCATTCTCCTTTACCAGTTGACCGTCCTTCCTTCTTTGATTCCCGTCTTTTCTTCTAGGACTAGAGACTTTTAACTGTTTCTTAGGTGCAGTTCCTGACTGCCCAGAGAAATTCAGAAGACAATTTCCCTATATGTGATTTCTGTGGATTACCTTAATCGAACCTACCCTGCTAGCTCCTCATATTTTATACCCAGCTAAAGCCCTGAGGATTCTTCATCACGAGAAAGGGGATGAGTTTTAGCTGTGAGATATTTTCTTCTCACCCGCAGTCCCACCCTTGCAGGTCCTGGTCGTTCATTTGCCAACTTATTGCTGCCTGTCCTCATCTGGGTTGTCATGAAGAGGCACCAGTGGCCAGGTGACCGGCTCCCTGTAGCTTGTGTCTAACCTTCCTTGCTATTGAACTGCATTCTCCATACCTCAACTCCCTTGTCTACTCCTAAGGCACTTTAAATTCTATCCAAATTAACCCTTAAACGTGTTTTGAGCACATATTACTAAACTACAGAGGAGAGTTCACAAAGTGCTGTTCTCAAGATGTGAACAGCTAGTGCCTCTAGAGTAAGACAGCAGAAATAGTTGTAATACAAGGTAACATACAAACCAAAGGAGTGTGTAGGCCATGAAGAACAGTTCCATCCAGGGGAGGCAACATACCATATTAATTCCAAGCGTGGGATTTGGAGTCGGATAGACCAGGGTTCAAATCCTGGCTCAACTACTGATTCCATATGGGACTGGCATTGGGAATAGATAGCAGCGTCCATTTTTTAAGAATTATTTTGAGATGGGTGTGCAACGTGCATAAGACAGTTAGTGGCCTACAGTAAACGGACAACAGTGTGTGGTCTTCATACGAAGCGTTTCGCTTTGCTAGGAAGACACCTGGGCAGGACTTAGAGGCGGGGCAAGAAGTGCAGGTAAACGTACAGACCAGAAGGAGCTGGAGGAAAGGGAGTGTCTGAAGATCAGTGGAGAAGGAAACCGTGGTGGTGCCACTGCCTGAAGGAGATAACATTGAGAGGTACATCGGCCGAGGATCTTGGCTTTACGTGGCGGGAAAACTGGAAAGTGGTACATGCTCGTGGCGGAGCAAATGATTCTGTTTTAAAAAATCACTACAGCAAAGATCAAATTAAAAACAAACATTCAGAGGAGGAAACAGATCAGGAGAATCTTCATGAAGACTTGAAGGAAATGATCTAGACTAAGGAAAATCTCTTTAAGGCACTTTTCCCCCAGTCCCTGGTAATAAGCAGGAGGCCTGAGCCCGCTCGCAGGAAGGCTCCGCCGGAGGAAGGTCGGGCCAAGCGCTCCCGCGGAACCCGAGCGCCGCGGCTGCGGCACCGGCCGGAATCATTTCCCGGTCGGACGTCGGGTCCCTGCTCTCCGCGCCCCGGCGCGGGGTTAAGTCTGGGAGGCGTTGCCCTTCCGGTTCTCTCTCTGGGTACGTGGGGCTGCGTACCTGGACCTTGCAGACATGTCGGGGTTCAGCCCAGAGCTCATCGACTACCTGGAAGGGAAGATCTCCTTTGAGGAGTTCGAAAGGCGGAGAGAAGAGAGAAAAACCCGCGAGAAGAAAGTGAGTAGGCGCCGGGCTAGAATGCTGCTCCTGTCTTGTTGCCCTAATATGCTTAGAGAAACATGGGGCCAGGTGACCCCCTTGGCTGTGTTGGGGGGGCCTGGAACTCCCAGCAGCTTCTTCCCCTTCTCACCGGAACTCCGGTTCTCACCTGCCATCCTCCTGCCAAGCTTCTCCGAAAAACATTTCCCCCAACCCAAAAGTTTTGTCTTGATTGTAAACTCTCCTCTTTTTGTCTCTTGCCGTATTTACTCATTTCTACTTGTGAGTAGCCTAACAGTGGTAGGTTAAATGGGGGAGTGGGGAACAGTTTGGAGTCAGCGTATCTGCTTCCAGCCCTAGCTTTGCCACTAAGTGTCACTTTGGGTGGACAGCTCACCTCTCTTCTTAGGTCTCAGTTTCTTTATTTTTATACTGAGGGATCTGAGCTCCCATTTTTGAGGAGTCTCCCAATGGTGTGATGTGATCTTCCATAAAAACGCGAATTTTCTTGTCTGATAAAATCTTCAGTCATACATATTTTTCATAATTATGAAGAAATATTTGGATTTTCCATATATTCTCACTTAAAGTACAAGGGCAAACAAAATTGCACCTTTTGAAATTAGTTGGTCGATTCTTTTCTAATTCATGCAACTAATAGTGCCCTATTGTCATTTAAAAAGCTAGGATACAATATGCAAATTAATGAAATCCTCAAGCTGTATTTTTATTATTTTTTACAAATGACTGGTTCAGACTTAGACGTAAGTACTCAGTAAAGCTTTGACAATATTCAGATTTAGTTTCCACATGCATGTGTGGAGAGTTCATGTTTAATATAAATGGAAAGTGAGGCAAATGCCCTGTTTTCAACTGGAGAGAACTAAATATGCATTAGTGTTTTGAATCCTTAATGAATTTTCAATTACAGAATCTTCAGGAAAAAGGAAAGTTATCAGCTGAAGAAACTCCAAATGACTCTGAAGTTCCCTCATCATCAGGAATTGACTCTACCAAATCCCAGGACAAAGATGCCAATGAAGGTATGTCAAGACCATTTGCTACCTGGATTAAATGTTAAGAGTACCTAATAATTTAGTGAAAACATTTTTTCACTGCAGTGACATTCTGTTGTTAATTTCATGGTTTATTAGGAGAATAGTGCATAGTTAATAATAGATGCTCCATAAATATTGGTTGCATTATTGAATATGGTGAAGGTTAGTCTAATGGGTTATTTTTTGTGCAAAAGTGTTTCAAATTGACATCAATATTTGTTTGGGAGCCTTGTTAGAATTATTTTTTGATTGATTCTGTCAGTTGGTTATTAATGACTTCCAGACTATACTTCCAAAATTATAATGAATTATACTTCTATACGAAGTGGTTTCCAAAACACTGCTTTAGCTATAGGAGATGAGATAGATGGGTCAGTGTGGAAGCCCCTTGTTGGCTGCCCAGATGGGACCTCACACACAACATAGGTATCTGGTATTCTGCCTCATTCAGGGATCCAGTCCTCAGCTCCACATGTTCAAATATTACATTTTGTTAGTGCACCCAGGCTAATCAAACTCATCAGAGCATAACTGATGAACCAGTATGCAGACTTATTAATTTCCAATAACCGATATACTTTTCTAGTGATCAGAATATTGATAGTAATTCATGGTATCCATTTACCCATATCAAGTTTCCTGGCATGCTGAACTGTCAGTAGAATGTAGCTTCCTAAATAGGGTCTCACTGAGAATTAAATTAAATTTGCCCATTCTGGAGGGTAGAAGTAGAGGCTGTTTTCTCCCCTCTAAACAAACCTTTAGAAAACAAACAGGCTTTATTCCTAACTTCTGGGAAAAAGTTGGGAAGGAATGGCAAGAAAGGGAAAAAGTTGGGTTATATAGTTTCTTACCTTGGCAGGCAAGTGGGGTAGAAAAGTGAGCTGAAGTTGTTCTAACAACCTGTGGGTCCTTCCTTATCTGCTCAGGGGTGGAGCAGCTCTTCCATCATCAGCTCTTTGAAGGTGCAGCTGCAGTAGCAGGCACCACTGGTGCCAGCTAGCCCATCAGGCACTTCCTAAAAAAATGGGTTAATTGAATCTAATTCTAGCTCATCATGAGCAGTCAGGCACATGAGGAATGGATGGCCTCAGCTCAAATAATTCCATCGGTCTTTTTAAGATATTAATCTCTGCCCGACCAGTGTGGCTCAATGGTTGAGCGTCAACCCATGCACCAAGAGGTCACCGGTTTGATTCCCAGTCAGGGCAGGTGCCCAGGTTGTGGGCCAGATTCCCAGTGCAGGGCATGTAGGAGGCTGCCAGTTGATGTTCTCTCTCATCATGTTTCTATCTCTCTCTCTCCCCCTTCGTCCCTGTCTAAAATCAATAAAGAAAAAAAAAAAATTTTTTTTAAGATATTAAGCTCCCAATTTTCCAAGAAGATATTTTCCTAGGAGTTTATTAAGACCTTTGGTCAGAGCAGAAGAAGGGGTCAGTTTGAACAGGCTTTGACAAAGTCTGCTAAGTGGATTATGTGGCCACTGTCTTTTCCTCCTGTACGTTGCTGAACACCACTGCGAAGTTCTTGCTCTTGAGCACCTTTCCTACACACCATGCAAACAGGGCTTTCTTTTCATTTCATTTTCAGTTCATTGTTGCTGATCATAAAAACAATTAAGTTTTGTATATTGACCCTATATCCAGGAACCTTGCTAAGTTGGTATATTCTGACAGTTTGTATGATATATGTATATAGAAGATCATGTACAGTTTGTGTGTAGATTCTTATGGAATGTTCTATGTATATAAATCATATATAATGACAGTTTTAATTCTTCTTTGCCTTCTGTATGCCTTTCATTTCTGTTCCCTTATTACATTAAGTAGGAGCTCTAGTAAAATGTTGAAAGGAGTAATGATGGCAGACATACTTGTCTCATTCCCAGTAACTTTGAATAATTCACTATTAACTGTGTTTGTGGAAAAGTTTTGGGATGCTCTTTATCAAATTAAAGATAGTTCCTTCCATTTCTAGTTGACCAAGAATTTTTATCAGGAATGAGTGTTGGGTTTTATCAAATACTTTTCTGTGTTTATCAAGATGGTGATATTATTTTTTTCTGTTACTGTAATCATTTTTTTTGATGGGTAGGGTTTTATTTTACACATTTTTTTCATATTTGGGATATTCAGAATTCTTGAAGGTGATTGTTATGACTTCATAATGATCATTATTTCTTGCTCAGAACATGTGGATTTTTAAATTCTGTTCTTTCTTAAACCTACTGACTTACTTATCCAGCTTCTTTGAGGTTTGAGGTATTTCACCTAAGTGAATAAGCTTAAGGGTTTGTGTTTTTTTGATCCTCACCCGAGGATATTTCTTTACATTACTCTTCAGATAGAGCTGGAGAGAGAGAGAGAGAGAGAGAGAGAGAGAGAGAGAGAGAGAGAAGAAACAGAAACATCAATGTGAGAGAGACACATCGACTGGTTGCCACCTACACATCTCCAACTGGGGCCAGGGATGAACTGCAACCGAGGTACATACCCTTGGCCGGAATCAAACCCAGGTCTCTCTGCTCTGCGGGCGACGCTCTTACTGCTGAGCCATACTGGCCAGGTCTTAAGGGTTGTTGTTGTTTTTTAACACAAAACTAAGTATATTTAAAAATTTTTAACTATTTTGTTGGAACTTCCTAAAATATGTTACATGTCTCTGCTTTAACAGAAAATTGGCTTCTAAACTTAACCTTGGTCATTCAGAATTATCCTCATGAACTTACAAAAATTATTGTACTGTAGTGGTATTCTCAGATATAAAAGCAATATGTCATGTTATCTTTTGTTTCTGAAATAATAATACTGTTTTATTTATTTTTTTGAAAGAGAAAAGTGTGGCCCTGGCCGGTTTGGCCCAGCGGTTGGAGCGTCAGCCTGTGGTCCAGAGAGACCCAGGTTCGGTTCCTGCTAAGGGCACGTACCTCAGTTGCAGTTTGTCCCCGGCCCTGGTTGGTTGTGCTGGTGGCGGCCACTCAGTGTGTCCCTTTCACATCGATGTTTCTCTCTCTCTCTCTCTTCCTCTCTCTCCCTCCCACTCTATCTGAACAAAAAGTGGAAAAATGTCCTTGGGTGAGGATAAAAAAAGAAAGAAAGTGTGGCTTATTACAGCCTACCCAGTATTAATTAACAACATAATTAACAATGCACTTTACTTCCTGTTTAACCATTTATCCATTTTACATTTTCACTAAGATGATGAACTTAACACCAATGGAAACGAAGCACAAGTTTTCAATATCACGCTAGTAATAAATAGATGAATGTTTGGTGGCTATGTGGGTCCTTATCCTTGCTTATAAGTCCATAAATGTCTCTATGCTCTGTATCTGTCAATGAGGCAGTGGGTTTCAGGTTATTCTCTATGGTTTTCTCTAAAGTAATGGTGCTCTGTGGGCTCAGAGAACAGCCCTTCCTTTCTCTTACTTCTAGATAGGGAGATTAGCAGATGCTGTTTGCTTTAGGGAGGGAGAGAGTACTTTTCTCCAATCAACAATGATGCCTCAAGCTGATTAAAGAACATTGTTTATAGAACTAGAAAAGTATCAAAATGCTGCTAGTTCTAGGAGTCAAAAAAGATAAGATCTTGAAGGTTAAAATGGCAAGCATAACAAGAGTCTTACTGTTTCAATGAAAGATATCAAAGATCCAAGCCTTTTCTCTCCTGGACAGAAGAATATGTTTAAAAGTTCTTAAAATGTCAGATTAAAAAATGTAAAGCAGCCCTGGCCAGTTTAGCTTAGCGGTTGGAATGTCAGCCCACAGATCGGAGAGTCCTGGGTTCAGTTCCCGTCCCTGGCTCCGGTGGTTGTGTGGGTGGCAACCACTTGATGTGTCTCTCTCACATCGATGTTTCTTTCTCTCTTCCTTCCTCTCTCCCTCCTGCTTTATCTGAGGATAGATGCAAAAATGTCCTCGGGTGAGGAAATAAATAAATAATAAATAGATAAATAAATAAATAAAATAATAATAATAATAATAAAATAAAAACCGTAAAGAAATTCCTCCTCCTTTCCCCCACCCAAACATCGCAATCAGAGAAGGTTCCTTAATCACAGCTCTGACCCTATCACAGTTCACATGGAAGATAGGCAACAAATACCAGCAGCCTAACCACTCTCCCAGGTGTGATGACTGCAGCCAGCCACACAATGAAGGATGTCTATAATGATGACATTTTGTATTTAATATTCATATCTTCAAAAAATGCTAGGGCTTCCAAATAATACTGTTTTAATATTAATAAAAGTATTATGCTCTTACTACATTATGCTCTTACTGGGCATTATTCTAAGCACATATAAATAAAAACTTATCCTCAGAATAGCACTATAAGGCAATCATTATTACCCAATGCCCTCCTCCCTTTTTTTTGATAATTCTCACCCAAGGAGATTTTTTCCATTGCTTTTTAGAGAGAGTGGAAGGGAGGGAGGGACAGAGAGAGAGAAATATCGGTGTGAGAGAGACACACTGATTGGTTGCCTCCTGCCCTGACTAGGGCTGGGGATTGAACCTGCAACCCAGGTATGTGCCCTTGACTGGGAATTAAACCCACGACCCTTTGGTCCATGGGCTGATGCTCTAACTCCTGAGCTACACCAGCCAGGGCTCATTATTAACCCCTTTTTACAAATGAGGAAGTGGAGGTACAGAGAACTTCAGTAATTTGCCCAAGGTTACACACCTAGTGATAGATGGAGATGAAGTTTGAAACCAGACAGCATGGCCCTAGAAGCCTCACCTATAACCACTATGTTATACTACTGGTTCTATACCACCAGACTTATTTAGTTATGAGGTCTGTGTCTTAAAGTTCTTTAATTTTTTTCTCTCTGGTTTTAACTGTTACTGTGTATACTTCTGATTTCTCATTTAATTTTGTCTTGTTATATTTAGATGAGGCCCAAGGATGAGTTAGCATTCCTACAGAGTAAAGTACATGGCTTTATGATAGTTTTCTTTTTTGGGTGGTTTGGAAGTGTTCATTTGTCTGTTTTTTACTTTCAAGTTTGTTGGGATAGAAATTTATATTGCAGCCCTGGCCGGTTTGGCTCAGCGGTTAGAGCGTTGGCCTGCGGTCCAGAGAGACCCGGGTTTGGTTCCCGCTAAGGGCACGTATCTCGGTTGTAGTTTGTCCCCAGCCCTGGTTGGGTCATGCGGGAGGCAGCCACTCGGGGTGTCCCTTTCACGTCGATGTCTCTCTCTCTCTCTCTCTCTCTCTCTCTCTCTCTCTCTTTCTTCCTTCTCTCCTTCCCACTCTATCTGAACAAAAAATGGAAAAATGTCCTCGGGTGAGGAGAAAAAAAAATTTATATTGCCGAAAATACTGTTGTTTTTTCTTTTGACTACTGAGTGTTCTAAAGCTTTTTCAATGTGTCTTTCTTCAGGAGAAACATCAGATGGAGTTAGTAAGTCAGTTCACAAGGTCTTTGCTTTCATGCTTGGAGAGAATGAAGTTGATGAGGAGGAGGAAGAAGAAGAAGAGGAGGAAGAGGAGGAGGAGGAAGAAACACCTGAGCAACCCACTGCAGGAGATGTGTTTGTGTTGGAGATGGTTCTCAATCGTGAAACCAAGAAAATGATGAAAGTAAATTGTTACTTAATTTGGTAATATAAACAGAATGTCAGAATGTGACATTGAAAAATAATTCCAAGGGTGAAAAGGAAATACTGAGACAACTACTGTTACTGGTTTCTTATGTTTCATTTAGAGATTTGTTAAGATATAAAATCTTAATTATTTCATGTGTCAAAATGTACTATAGTTTTGCTATAAAGGTCCATATTGATATTTTTTACAACTTCAGTTTAGTAGACAGATTTGAAAGAAGGAGGATCTTCAGTGGATTGCATCATATAATAAGTCCCCTGGCCTATACATTTATTTTGCAGCATCCAGTTCTCCGGTAGTTATTATTCTATTTAGTAATTCCTGATTATTTTGTTTTTGCTTTCTTTAAATATTTTGCTGTGTTTTGAACTTTCTACTGTAGGAAATTTTGTTTTTTAAATTTTCTGAGGTGCTTGTTTTGGAGAGTATCATAGAATAATCTCTGTTCTTTCCTGCAATTGAATTTAACTATTTAGTCCTTAGGTCTGAATGTAAGTTGACAAGTTTTTAAAAAGAATTTTAGTTTTGTTATGGTCTGTATTTATTAATGTTGTAATTGAAGTCTAAGACATTACTGTATTTTAATCTACATGTCTTTTTTCTTTCCAGGAGAAAAGGCCTCGAAGTAAACTTCCCAGAGCTCTGAGAGGTCTCATGGGTGAAGCCAACATTCGTTTTGCACGAGGAGAACATGAAGAGGCGATTTTAATGTGCATGGAAATCATAAGACAAGGTGTTTTCTGTGGGGATTGTTGACATTGCCATTTAGCCTTAGCAAAGGGGGATTTTCATGAATGGGGCATGGTGGCGAGTAGAGGTTTTCATGAAATTACACTTTGGTCAGAGAAGAGAACGCTTTAAAAAAGTCAGAAATATATGAAAGTAAAATAAAGCAAATATAATCTAGTGTTTATTCTGAATTCCATTAAGTAGTTGTATAATCCTAATAGAGTTATTTAAAGAGTTTAAATATTAGAAGAATCCATGGTTTAAACCATGGGATTGGCATGAGCTCAAGCTTCTTCCCTCAGCCAATGGAATTTTTTTTTAATTCATTACAGCTCCCCTTGCTTATGAACCATTCTCAACTCTTGCCATGATATATGAGGACCAAGGTGACATGGAGAAATCACTGCAGTTTGAGTTGATTGCTGCACATTTAAATCCTAGTGACACTGAAGAATGGGTTAGATTGGCAGAAATGTCTCTGGAACAAGACAATATTAAGCAGGCTATTTTTTGCTACACAAAAGGTAATTAAAATGTTTTTCTCACTTTGATAAAATGTTACATAATCTTTTTTATAATTGTACTTGCTATGTTGGATTGATGTTAGCTAAAATATATTTGTACCTTGTATTCTTTATACCTGAGGTATTTGGGGTTCCTCTGTTTTCATGTTTATCAGCAGCATTATTTATCTTGTGAGCTGATACAGCACAAGAGAGTAGAAGAACAGAACCTTCATTTCCCACCAAGATCAGTGTTGGTTCTAAGCTATTCCCTGAGGGTTAATGTCAGACTGGAGTGACCAAATGAAGATGAATATGATTCCGGTTCATCTGGTCTTAGATTAAAACTAGCTGAGAGGCCCTGGCCGGTTTGGCTCAGCGGTTGGAGCGTCGGCTCGCAGTCTGGAGAGACCTGGGTTCGGTTCCCGCTAAGGGCACATACCTCGGTTGCAGTTTGTCCCCGGCCCCAGTCGGGGTTGTGTGGGTGGCAACCACTCGATGTGTCTCTCTCACATTGATGTCTCTCTCTCTCTCTCTCTCTTTTCCTCCCTCTCTCCCTCTCACTCTATGAATGCAAAAAAGTATCCTCACGTGAGGATTAAAAAAAAAGCCAGCTGAGAATTCTTGTGAAGATAGATTTATTCTCAAATAACCGGCGTAGTTTCATAGGAGAATTAGTTTAGAACAGTGGTTCTCAACCTTCCTAATGCTGTGACCCTTTAATACAGTTTCTCATGTTGTGGTGACCCCCAACCATAAAATTATTTTTGTTGCTACTTTATAACTGTAGTTTTGCTACTGTTATGAATCACCATTGGAAATATGTGTTTTTCGGTGGTCTTAGACGACCCCTGTGAAAGGGTCATTCAGCCCCCAAAGGGGTCACTACCCACAGGTTGAGAACCGCTAGTTTAGAATGTTTATTACATTTTCTTAAAAGAAGATGAACCACGCCCAGGTACCATGAACTCCTTTTTATGATTAAACTATCTTTTTTTTTTTTAGCTCTTAAATATGAACCTACTAATGTCCGTTATCTGTGGGAGCGATCAAGCCTTTATGAACAGATGGGAGATCATAAGATGGCAATGGATGGTTACAGGCGTATTTTAAACCTTTTGTCTCCATCTGATGGAGAACGATTTATGCAGTTGGCTAGAGATATGGCAAAGTAAGTTTAGAGTGAAATGTATATACATGCTGTTATTAATCATTATGTTTTAGAAATCAAAGCACATATTGAAGTAGGATGTACTTTTTTTTTTTTTTTTTTTTTTTTGGTTAATCCTCACCCAAGGATATTTGTTCATTGATTTTTTTTTTTAGATAGGGTGGAAGGGAGGAGTGGGGGAGCGAGAGAGAGAGAGAGAAAGAAACATCAGTGTGAGAGATATACACCAATTGGTTGCCTCCTGCACGACCCCAACCTGGGCCAGGGATTGAACCTGCAGCCCAGGTACATGCCCTTGACCAGGAAGTGAACCCAAGACCTTTCGATCTGTGGGCTGCCACTCTAAGCATCGAGCCAAACTGGCCAGGGCTAGAATATACTTTTTATTGAGGTTCAAGAAAGTGTTTTGCTTCTTGTATTTCATATTGTACTTGAATAGACAAGTGGCTTGGGTTTTTTTGGTTTTGTTTTCAGTACTTTTGTGTTTCCAATCCAACTGTGTGATTGCTTAAAAAATTTGTATATACAATTACCTTTCAGGTGCTCAGAAGCTTAAAAATGAAGCATATTCTGAAAGGCTGACTAGGTTCCCATGTTTCCATAAATTGTTTGAAGTTATACATTTGCAGTAATATTATTTTAAACTGTTGCAAATGTGCTAATGAGATGTTTGTGATCTGAGATCTTCTGAATCATCTTATCTTGAGCTAATAGTAGATAAAACATTTTAAGATAAAACATTTTCTTTATAGTTAGCATCTGCTACTGACTTTGGTATATATTTAATTCTAAAATATTATGCCCAACATCATTTATGTCTCTGATTTGCTGTACAGCGAAACAAAGCAGGAAGCATTTGGGCTAACTAATGCCTTGTGGTATGCTTTCTGTTCTAGAGATTTTATAGAATTTCAGTCTGGCATTAGCCATCTTGATATGGGTATTTTAGGGTTAACCCTGTTCATTCCATGGCCTCTGTTGTGAAGACACTTAGCTGTGAAATCGCCCCTCTGCTTGCAATGGTGGATTATGTTGGCCGACTGGAAGCATTTTAGGAAATTGGTTAAGGCATACCTATCTTAGGATAATTAAAATGGGAGCAGATGTTAGGGAAGAGTGTCACTGGCAAGGGAAATGATAAGTGCAAAGGAATGATCAGGGAACAACAAGGAAGCTGAAGGTTTAAAGGAAGCATTTCAGGGGGTAACATCAAAGAGGTCTCATGTAAGGGTTTTTGCCTTCACTTTGACTGACTCTAAGCCAGTGGAAGGTTTTGAGTAGAAGAGTGACATGATCTGACTTAAATTTTAAATGCATCAATTCTGGCTGCTCTTTTGAGAATAGATTCAAGAAAGGTAAGTGCAGAAGCAGGGAGAACAGTTAGGAAATTATTGCAGTAATCCATGGAAGGGATAATGGTGGCTTGGACCAGGGTAAAAGCAGCAAGTGGTGGTGAGAAGTAACCGGATCCTAGATGTATTTTGAAGGCTGGGCTCTCGGGATTTTCTGATACATAGAAGATGGTGTGTGTGTGTGTAAGGGGGTGGGCAAGAGAAGAAAAGAGAAGAGTTCTGAGGACCGACCCCTGTGTACTCCAGTGTTTAGAAGTGTGGAAGATGAGGAAACGGGGACCAAAAGGAAGTGGGCCGTGAAGTAGGCGGAAACTAAGAGAACATCATAGTCTAGAATTTTATTAAAGTGCTTTCTTTAATAAAATTCTGTGTGAAATAGTGCAGAAAGACATATAAAATGAGGACTGAGCATTGACATTGGAAATGGGGTGGGGGCTCCTGGGCAACAGGCAACTCTTTGGAGAAATTTATAATAGGAACAAAAGAATAGGAAGGTAATTGGAATGGGTTGTAGGAGTGAGAGATCATTTCTAAATTGAGAAAAATTAAAGTATAATTGTATTCAAATGGTTATGATTCACAACTGAGGGACATATTGAAGATTCATGACGGAACAATGGATTGAGTGATATCCTTGAGTAGGTTGGAGAGAATGGGATCTAGTTGGGGAACATTCTTATGATAAAAGGAGAATGGAGACAATATGTGGGTATGGGTAAGTAGGTGGGTAGATGTGTTGGGAGTATGTGGGATGTCTGATTCTCTTGTAAAACAGAAGCAAGGTGAGAGAATGGGGGAGTGTTGGAGGTCTGGAGAAAAGATGTTAAATCGTTGTCCAGGCCCTTAGGACCTGCAGCATTTTCACCATGGAGCCTGTCCCAAATGTGGACTCCCAGCCCTGACCCAGCACCACTGGATCAGAATATGCCTTTTTAGAAGACCCCAGCTGATCTGGATGCACATTCAAGTTTGAAAAGTACTGGACAAGGGAGCTGTAGTGAATGCCGATCAGCACTATGGGCCTACTCGAGGCTGGTGGTCACTAATTTAGAATGAGTCTAGTCATATGGTCGGCTGGGCAGCTGGTGGTGAAGAGTAGGCATATTTGGATTAACCAGGGTTGGAGTTTTATCGAATGATTTTGATGGAGGGAGAGAAGAGCAGGAGAATTAGGAGATGCTAATTAGCAGGAGGATAGGAAGTAATTATAATGTTGGATCATAGAAAGGGAGGAGAGTGAGGACAGGAAGGGTGCAGAGACAGTGAGAAAGTGGGAGGACCAATGCTATACAGGTCCCATCGAGGGAGAAGAGTTGTTGGTGTTGGGTTACAGAGGGAATGAGCTGGAGTGATGTGAGGTAGCTTGGGGAGAGTGAGATACTTGACACTGACATAGTTATACTGACTTTGGACATTTTTCTCTGACTCAGCTCTGGTTATGATTTTAAAGAAGAGTGTTTCTCTTCTCAAATTTTAAGAAAATGAATATCAGCTAGAGGGCCTAAGCAAGGAAATGAATTTTATAATCTGAGTTAAATAAGCACTCATCCCTTTTGTCATTTATTTTTTTAGGAGTTACTATGAAGCCAATGATGTTACTTCAGCTATTAACATAATTGAAGAAGCTTTCTCAAAACACCAAGGCCTCGTCTCCATGGAAGATGTTAACATAGCAGCCGAACTGTACATTTCTAACAAACAATACGACAAAGCTCTGGAGGTAGGAACACTAGTGTTTCTCTTTAGGTTTGAAACACATTACTGTGTTCTAGAAATTCTAGGTCCTCATTTTAGTTATATATATTACTTATGTAAAGTCTCTATGGAAACATATTTCTAGATTCTGTGCTAATTACATGTGAAATATATAATGTAATTATTACATGATAAAAGCTATCATCACTGTCACGGGTGCCAGGCATAGCTATACTTCAGGATAGCAGGACTGAGCCAGACTAATCACTATATTGCAGTTCTTTTGTTGTTGTTATTCCTCACCTGAGAATATTTCTCCATTGATTTTTAAAGAGAGTGGAGGGGGGGGAGGGAGAAACATTAGTGTGAGAGGCACATTGATTGGTTGCTTTCGGCATGACTTTGACCGGGGCCGGGGATCAAACCCACAACCCAGGTATGTGCCTCTGACCGAGAATTGAACCTGCAACCCTTCAGTCCACAGGTCAGTGTTCTCACTGCTGAGCCAAACCAGCCACAGCTATAATGCAATTCTTAATCTGTTGGGAAAAGTAGATTGGTTTGAAATACTTCAAAAGTTCATATGGAATCAAAAAAGACCCCGAATAGACACAGCAATTTTGAAAAAGAAGGACAAAGTAGATGAGAATCACAATACCAGATTTCAGGTTATACTACAAAGTGACTGTAATCAAAAGATTTTGCCTGGTACTGGCAAAAGAACAGGCATATAGACCAGTGGAACAGAATAGAGAACCCAGAAATGGACCCAAAGCAATGTACTTAATTAATATTTGACAAAGGTGGCAAGAGCATACAGTGGAGTAAAGACAGCCTCTTTAATAAATGGTGTTGGGAAAATTGGACAACTACATACAAAAAAATGAAACTAGACCATCAACTTACACCATACACAAAAATAAACTCAAAATGGATAAAAGACTTAAATGTGACCCGTGAATCCATAAAAATTCTAGAAGAAACTGTAGGCAACAAAATTTCGGACATCATAGGCAGCAGAATTTTCACTGATACATCACCTAAGGCAACAGAAACAAAGGAAAAAATGAACACATGTGACTACATCAAACTAAAAAGCTTCTGCACAGCAAAAGAAACAACCATCAAAATGGAAAGGCAACCCATTGCCAATGATACATCAGATAAGGGGTTAATTTCCAAAATATATAGAGTACTCATACAACTCAACAAAAGGAAGACAAAGAACCCAATTTAAAAATGGGCAGAGGAGCTGAATAGACACCTCTCCAAACAGGACATACAAATGGCCAAGAGACATATGAAGAAATGCTCAACATCACTAATCATCAGAGAGATGCAAATTAAAACAACAATGAGGTATCACCTCACATCTGTCAGAATGGCCACCATCAACAAATTATCAAACAAGTGTTGGCAAGGGTGTGGAGAAAAGGGAACTCTAGTACACTGCTGGTGGGAATGCAGACTGGTGCAGCCACTATGGAAAACAATATGGTGTTACCTCAAAAAATTAAAAATGGAACTTCCATTTGACCCAGTGATCCCACTTCTAGGAATATACCCTAAGAAGCCTGAAACACCAATCAGGAAGAATATATGTACCCCCCATGTTCATAGCAGCACTATTTACAATAGCTAAGATCTGGAAACAGCCCAAGTGTCCATCAGTAGACGAATGGATAAAAAAGCAGTGGTACATATACACAATGGAGTACTATGCAGCTGTAAGAAAGAAAGATCTCTTATCCTTTGAGACGACATGGAGGGACCTGGAAAGTATTATCCTAAGTGAAAGAAGCCAAGCAGAAAAAGACAAATACCACATGATCTCACTTATTTGTGGAATAAAATGAACATAACAGTCTGAGGAATAGGGTAGACCCAGAGATGTGGAAGTAGGGTACAGCCTGACAACCCTCAGAAGAGAGGGTGGTTGGGGGTGGGAAGAGATAAACCACAGAATTTATATGCATGTATGCATAACCAATGGACATGGACAACAAAGCTGGGGACGGGACGGGGGGGGATGGGGGGGAGGGTGTCAATGGGGCAAAAAAGGAGAAACATCTGTAACAAAAATAAAATTAAAAAAAAAAAAAGTAGATTGGTTTGATACAGAGGAATTACATATCTTCAGTTAAGATTACTTAATGTGATATGAAAATATAAATGTGTCACAGTGGTTCCTTATTTTTTTTATTTATTTATTTTTATTCTCACCCGAGGAAATTTTTTCATTTTTGTTCAGATAGAGTGGGAGGGAGAGAGAGGAAGAGAGAGAGAGAGAAACATCTATGTGAAAGGGGCACATCGAATGGCTGATTCCCACACAACCCCAACAGGGCTGGGGACAAACTGCAACTGAGGTACGCACCCTTAGCGGAACCGAACCTGGGTCTCTCTGGACTGTGGGCCAATGCTCTAACTGCTGAGCCAAACCGGCCAGGGCTGGTTCCTTATTTTCAAGAGACTTAATGTTGCTTTTTATAGTTCATTTATATGTTGTAAGGAGTGTTTGAATTAACTATACAAATCTTTGCATTGCATTGTGAATATATACCTACCTTATTATTTTCTCTCCCTCCTTCCATTCTTTTAGGTAATTATGGATTTTTCTGGAATCGTGCTAGAAAAAAGAACTACAGAAGAAGGCACTTCAGAAGAGAATACAGGTTGTGGTTTCCTCTTCCTAGGGAGTGTATATACTCTTGTTCATTCATAATGGGGCAATCTGAAATTGATAGTTACTGTTTTCATAGCAAGTTTTCCCAAGAAGCATTTCTTCCTAAGAGAGGTATCACATCTTTTCTTGTGATTATTCACTTACAAGTAATCTTTTAAAAATTGTTTTCAGTCTCTTTTATTTCTGAATATGTCCATTTGAACATGGCTTTTCTTATTGACCAAGGGTCTTTTTTAGTGCTACATGAAGGAAGAATGGATTACTGAACAGCTTATCAAAGCAATTTACTTTTCAAATAAAGACTTAAAATGCTCTCTACTAATTTACACTTAAGCACTGAATAGAATTCTACTTCATATTTGAGCACAATATTATTTTATCCCTTTCTGGGCTTCTTTGTAGTGAAGACTAAAGGAGGCTTTTGAATTCAGGAAGGAAAAAGAGAATTTATATATCCTTGTTTGTCATTTTTGTAGTTTTGATAGAAGGTGTGGGAGTTTATGTAGGTTTTAGATGTTAGGGGAAAAATATGAAGGGTAATTGCTACCAAAGGACAGGCTGAAGGAGGTTTAAGTACCTAATACTAGAGTTGGCCAAATTTAGAATTGACTATGGAATCATTTTATTTGAATTAAGTAAATGAGATCTTACATAGAAGATACAGTTTGGTTCTTTGCCCCACGTTCTAAACTTGCGTATGAGACATCTTTTTGTCTAATTCACAGCCGATGAGACTGTTACCTGCACTATACCTGATGGTGTGCCAATAGATATCACGGTGAAGTTGATGGTCTGCCTTGTTCATCTCAACATCCTCGAGCCACTTAATGTAAGTAACATCTGTAATTGAGCTACTTCAGATCAAATTCACAATGTTTTCTTTAAATGACAAGAAATTTTAAGTTCACCCTAAATTTCATATTTCTTAATAACCATGAAGTCATCATAAGCATCTTTGTGGGCTGTCTTATAAAAACTAAGAGTGTTGCCCTGGCCAGTTTGGCTCAGCGGTTAGAGTGTCCGCCTGCGGTCCGGAGAGACCCGGGTTCGGTTCCCGCTAAGGGCATGTACCTCGGTTGCAGTTTGTCCCCGGCCCTGGTTGGTTGTGCGGGTGGCAGCCACTCGATGTGTCCCTTTCACATCGATGTTTCCCTCTCTCTCTCTTCCTCTCTCTCCCTCCCACTCTGTCTGTACAAAAAAAAAAACAAAAAAAAAACAACTAAGAGTATTTTGGAATTGGGCTTATAATACTTTGTTTTTCTTTTAAAATTAGAACAATATAGAGATCAGAATTTGAGATTGGGCCTTTTATATAATTCGTCATTTCTGACAGCTGTTCTCTTTGTTGACTTCGCACTAAGTGTTTCATTAAATTAAAAAAAAAAATGGGTGTTTACTTTGCAGGCTTTAGGATAGGTGTTGAATAAAATATACAGATCCCTGCCCACATGGATCTTTTGTTCTAGTGGGATTAGATAGATAATAAATAAATATGTAAAAATATTTATTACACAAAATAAATATGTAAAATATAGGATGTTAGTTGGTGATGCTCTGGAGAAAAATCAGACAGGGAAGAAGATAAGAACTATTGGGGATGGGAGGAGTTGCAGTTTTAAATAGGAGGGTCAGGAAAAGCATCTTTGAAAAGGTGACATTTGAATGATGATTTGAAGGAAGTAAGCCATGCTGATATGTGAGGGGACAGCTTTCCAGAAAAACAGCAAACGGAGACCCTGCGGTAGGGGTGTGTTTGATTTGCTAAACAAGATCAGCGTTGTCTTAGCTGCTCCCATGGCTGCCTCATAACAGGCCTGTGGTGAATGAGTGAATAATGGCAGTGTGCGCTCTTTCTTTCTTTTGTCCTCGTTGTTCAGATAGAGTAGAAGGGAGAGAGAGAAACATCGATGTAAAAGGGGCACATCGAGTGGCTGCCACCCACACAACCCAACCAAGGCCAAGGCAAACTGCAACCGAGGTACGTGCCCTTAGCGGGAACCGAACCCGAGTCTCTCTGGACCTCAGGCTGATGCTCTAACCATTGAGCAAAACCAGCCAGGGCAGTATATGTTCTTTTTAATAGAGATACAAAGTGAATAGAAAAATGATTATTTAAAGTTGTTTTTATTAAGCCTTGCTCTTTCAGCTTGCCCCAGATAACTGATGTGGATGTTAAAAGCAGAAATAGACATAGATGTGCACATTTGAAATGAAGGTTTGACTTCAGGCTTTACTTTTGCGGTCCAGCCTCTTTTGACAACACTAGTGGAACAGAATCCTGAAGACATGGGAGACCTCTATCTAGATGTGGCTGAAGCTTTCCTGGATGTGGGTGAATACAGTTCCGCGCTTCCTCTCCTCAGCGCGCTGGTCTGCTCTGAAAGATACAACCTCGCAGTCGTTTGGCTTCGGCACGCAGGTAGTGCTTTTCTGTGGGAGGGAGAAGTTTCCATTGTACAAGTCGATAAGAACTTACTTTCCCAAGGTAGTATAATTGTTATAAAATATTAATGTCTTAGTGAAAGTATTTCTGGTTTCAGAGCAGTTTTTTGAAAATTAGTATTTTAAATACTTTTGGGAATCACTAAGTGATTCCCCCTCACTAGTGCTTTGGAGGAATGATTCATTTAATGCTGCCAGACTGAAGAGAACTAACATGTCCCTGTTAAAAATACCATAAATATCTGTCTTATGTCTTTTACCTGTCATCATCATAGTCTCTGGTTTCTTGTAATAGGTTGTCAACCTAATTTTTGAGGAACTTTTGCGGATTTATAATTAATATGTTATTTTTCAATGTTCTTTGAGCCAAAAATATACTCAAGATTGGGTTTTATTTGTCATTTTATTTCTAAGTCTGCAATTATCTGAATAAATTTTATATCTAAGTCTCCACTAATCAGAAATAAATCATTCAGAGTAGAAAAAATAGCTTTAAGAAATACAACTAATCTCTTAAAGAAACATGAAAGCCAAAAATATTCTAATAGGATTTCCTATTGAATCAACATAAAGATGCATTAAAATTTGAATAGTTTTACTTAAAATATCACGTAATAGCAGAAAGTTCTAATAGTTCTTAAAATAGTACACAGCAATCACCCTGGCCGGTTTTGCTCAGTGGTTAGAGCGTTGGCCTGCAGACCAAGGAGTTGTGGGTTCGATTCCGGCCAAGGGCATATACCTCGGTTGTGGTTTGGTCCCTGACCCTGGTCGGAGTTGTGCGGGAGGCAGTCGATGTGTCTCTCTCACGTGGATGTTTCTCTCCCCCTCCCCACCTTCCCACCCATCTGAAGGTAAATGGAAAAAAAATATCCTCAGGTGAGGGTTAAAAAAAAATAGTACACAGCAACAGAATGTTCTCTATAACTAGAGAAGCATTGATTGACATTTGAGATATTTTGAGACATATCACAGATATGAAATAGCAGAGAGCACTTAATTAAAATAACAGCTCACTGAGGAAATGTGAGCACAGATGTAGCATGCCATCATAAAGCTATATTCTTTGTAGTATTTGAATTTTAAAGACATGAGCAGAGAGTTGGAATTTTTAGTGCCTTCATAAGGCTGTAATATTGAACCTGCTCCTGTTACAAGTAGATATTTTACAAATCCTATTTAATTACGATCATGATGCGGATAAATGCTGTTTCCATTTTGAGCCTGTGTAGCCTGAGATGAGTGGAAGATAAAACCTCAGAATCATCTAAAAATCATAAAGAAATTTGGGCTCACTATATAAGAAAGATCATTATAGTAATTAAATGCTTATAGCATAATAACAAAATAGCTTTAAAAGTGAAAAATAAAAAATTAGCCCGCTGGTGTGGCTCAGTGGATTGAGCGTTGTCCCATGGACTGAGAAGTCCCAGTTCCATTCCCAGTCAGGGCACATGCCAGGGTTGCCGGCTCGATCCCCAGTGGGGGACGTGCAGGAGGCAGCCAATCGATGTTTCTATCTCTGTCTCCCTTCCTCTCTCTCTAAAAAATCAATAAAAACATATTTAAAAATGAATAAATAATTGTGATGATCCATCCTTAGTAAGTAGTCTTCCTTTATTATCAAAATTTAATCTAAACTTGATAGGAGAGATTTGAGAAATTTGAGATTTGATAAAGCAGTTGTTTTAGGGTATAATTGCAGTGAAAAAGAAAAATGATGAAAAGGGCCTAAATCAGTGTTGTGGCTTGTAGGGTGGAGAGAAGAAATGCTTACTGGGATTTGTTTTCAAGTTTACATGGTAGAGCTTAATGATAGATTGGCATAAAGTGTGAGGAGCAGGGCCCAGTAAACTCACTTCAGAGAAGTTGTCCCAGGGAAACAATTGAGTGAGGTGAGGGATTGGGGATCACAAAACTCAGGAGCCTGGCAGGTAACAACCATGAGTGAAGTGGGCAAGTGAGAGGACTGGGGAGGCAGAACTGGACCGTCTGTTTGAAGGAGGCTGCTGTTTCTTGGCATGCGCTGGAGTGCCATGTGGGAATTGGGGAGCCCACTGTTACCAAGTCCAGGTTTTTCAAAAGAATCCAGTAACTTGGATTTCATAAAAATTCTAATTTTAAAAAGTGTAGGTTGGGCGGGGAGGGAGGGTGAGGTGGGTATCATCAGTGGGGGAAAAAGGAGAAACATCTGTAACAAAAATAAATAAATTAAAAAAATAAAAAAAAAAGTGTAGGCAATTTATTGTTTTTCAGCAGCACTGTGGCCAAACAAAACACATCAGTCAGTTAAATTGGTCTACCAGTTTGTGAACTCTGGCTTATATACATGAAGATGTTTACTGCAGTGTTATTTATTAGAGGAAAAATTTGGAAATAACCTAAATGTCAAAAATTGTGTTTAAGTAAATCTATTTAATTAAATATTATAATCATTCAGAATGCTGATGAAGGCATGGGAAAATGTTGAAAGCATAATGCTAAGGGAATAAAGCAGAACCCCAAAGTATATGTATGTGCTGATTACATTCTTGTAGAAATTTGAATTTAGTTAGGGAATCCAATAGATTGATCAGTCAATAGATAGAAGTTAGAACCAACAGTGGTTTTGAAGTACTAGAAATATTCATACTTTTTTTTTTTTTGTTATAATGCTTTTGACATTGCTATACTGTTTCTTTAAAAATGGAGAAATAATTTTGGCAAGTTTACCAATCTGGTTCATATTTAAATATTATTTTAACATCTTAGAATGCCTAAAGGCCTTGGGCTATATGGAGCGTGCTGCTGAAAGCTATGGCAAAGTGGTTGATCTGGCCCCTCTCCATCTGGATGCGAGAATTTCGCTTTCCACCCTGCAGCAGCAGCTGGGCCGTCCTGAGAAAGCTCTGGAAGCTCTGGAACCCATGTATGATCCCGACACTTTAGCACAAGATGCAAACGCTGCTCAGCAGGTAGGCATGGGACGTAGAAGGAAGTTTTTCTTGGTAGATTATAGGTTAGAACTTTCTCTTCAGTTAAGGATGTCTCTTTAGCTTATACCAAAAGTTTTATTTCAGTGTATTAAATTCATTATATTTGAAAAATGATTTTGAGTCTTAAGTTTCAGCCACGCATTAGACATAAATTATAGTTCCTAAAAGACTGGATCTTAATTATAGTGAAAGATCATAAAACAAATGTTCTTAAGCTTTGGTTCCTAAGACAAAACAACTGATAGCAAAGGACTCTTGTCACACTGATTATCATGTGCTTATTTAGGAGCTCAAGTTACTGCTTCATCGTTCTACTCTACTGTTCTCACAAGGCAAAATGTATGGTTATGTGGACACCCTGCTTACCATGTTAGCCATGCTTTTAAAGGTGAGTAAGTTCTTGATAATAGCTTATTGACCTTTTAAATGTTTAGAATTTGATTTATTAAAGATTATAGCTATTTTATAACTCACTCTATTAAACTCAAACTTTTAAAAATGGAAGTCAAATAGAGACAAAAGACCTAGAGATTATGTAATTGAAAGTCTGCATGAAGATATAAACTTGACTGTAGATTGAGTGGAAAATAAGCTTTGCTAGTCCATGTTTAGATAAGTGAGAACCACAGTATTTATTACTAGTTACTGGCCCTGTGGACACTAGGTGTCAACATTGTTCATTTTGCAGAAATGTTTCCCAGGTTATGACATCCTTTCTGGGTCTAGCTTTGTTTTCAGGGAGGTGGTTATGAGGGTGTTTATATATGCTATGACACGGATGTGAATTGCCTTCTTTGTGAGTAACATGACCCAAATTCTTTGGTAAGAAAAAATGTCTATTCAGTCTCTTTTAGGTGTTTATATACACAATAATTCCGTCTCATTTTTCCTTACTTAAGAGTGTCTTTCAGGGACTCCTATGGTGCTTGTGGCCCATAGATTTTCTTTTAAAAAATGTTATGTCTAAAAAAATACCGAATTATTTTTAATTCAGGTAGCAATGAATAGAGCCCAAGTCTGTTTGATATCCAGTTCCAAATCTGGAGAGAGGCATCTCTACCTTATTAAAGTGTCAAGAGACAAAATATCAGACAACAATGACCAAGAGACAGCAAATTGTGATACAAAAGGTAATTACTTTTCATTTGCTTTACTGCATAAAACTTGGCTGAGTTGGAAAAAAGACTCATAAAGTAACACCTAACAGTAGTAATCGAATTGAAAATATACCCTTTTCAAGTAAAATGAAATTTTCTAATTGAAATTCTTCAAGTATAATAAACTTATTTGCTGTTTAAAGAAAAAGAAAGGCCATATGTAAATAATTTTTAAAATGAAAAGGAAAACCTCTGCTTAGTTTTTCTGTAAAAGGAAGTAAGCAAAACTTTTAATTTTGACTTTAAGAAGAAAATATACCTCATTTTAAGAAATTTGTGAAGATTAGATGACAGTGAAGATGATTATGTTTGTCCAGTTACTTCAGTTACATATATCCCCTTCTGTGTTAAATTCATTTTTTACAAATGTAGCAATAGTCATAGAATCTCTGAAAACAAATTGCTCTGACCCAGTCTCAAATAATATAACTTTAAAAGGCATCTATTTTTAGCTGGAAAAGCATCACATATGCTTAGGTGAGGTTATTACTTAGAGACCTTTGGAAAAGACCTAGACTATAAAATGGAAGTATCTGGCAGGAAATTATTTCATTGTTAATTAATAAAACAGATATCTATTAAATCATTGTTAGCATGGCAGCGTGCAGCAGATAGGGTTCTAGAATCAGGAGAGCTGTGTCTATTAGCACGATATAAGGGTATAAAATAGGCAGGGTACTGTGTCCCCCCCAGTTCACCAACTTGGAGCTCATGGATTTGGACTATGTTCACTTAGTTATATTTTTCTCTATATCTGAGCCTGCTTGTTTTTTCTTTCAGTATTTCCTCATTTCAGGTCCATTGTTGATTTTTCTTAGGCTCATAGGTTTTTGCTGTTTTGCTTTGTTAGTTAATTTTATTATGGTGGGGATCACATTCCACTGGTGCACCCGGATAGGATGAGCTAGGCCTCTTTATGCACATACATCTTTGTTCTCCGTGTTTCTTCACTTACCATTGTTCATAGACGTTTTCTAATGTTCTGTTCTCTGTAGCCATTTCAAGCAGCTGTAATATTCCATTGGCTAGCAGTGCCATCATGCCCTCATTATTTTTTGATGTGTGGTTGCTTCTGGTAATTTCTTTTATAAATAATACTGTAATGAGCATCTTCTTATCTTTATCCATATTTTTGACTAGTTGTTTAAGACAGATTTCCAGAATGAGAATTACTAGGTTAAAGACTAAAAACATTTTATGGCTTTTGATACTTCTTAAAGCTTATAAGGGGAAGGAGTCTTACAGACAAATGAGTGATGGTTGTTGAAGGAAAAGAGAAATTTTGAGGCAAAAAAAAGAAAATTGAGACAACGAAAAGGTCAAGGACAACTTGAATCTCAAAACATAAATGTGAAGTCCTTTGCTGAGCAAACATGCCTGTGTGTGCAGAAGCTCGTATCTGACCTCGGTCGTGGAAAGCACACTCATCCTGCCTGGAGGACCATATATCCTAATTAGCATTGAGAAACACAGATGAGGTAGCTGGACTTTGTAGGGAATAAATCAGAAATGAGAATTACCCGAGATTGCAGATTTTTAGGCAGACAGAGCAGAAGGCAGGGATGGTGTTGAAGGAGTGTCAGAAGAGTGTTGACAAGAATATAGGTCCACTGGATCATGGTTATTAAATTCAACCTTAAAATTAATCATGTGGATTTTCTCTTTCTAATTCTGCTATTTCTGGAAATATGGTATCCTAACTGATTTTCATTGGTCTCATTTTAGCAATATTTGCTGTACTCACGAGTGTCATGACAAAAGAGGAGTGGTGGAACCTTCTGTTGAAGGCCATATACTCTTTATGTGACCTGTCCCGATTTCAGGAGGCTGAGTTACTTGTGGATTCTTCGTTGGAATATTGTCCATTTTATGATGACAGACAAAAACGCAAAGAACTAGAATACTTTGGTCTCTCTGCTGCAATTCTGGACAAAAATTTCAGAAAGGCATACAACTATATCAGGTGACTTTCCAGTAATGTATTCACTTTCAGTTAGTCTCTCATGATCAAGAATTAATAGCTTCTATGTTAGCTCTCCTGTTGCTTACTAGTTCATTCAGTTCATCGGTGAGTCTCAGGCAACCTGAGAGCATGCACTTAACCTCTTGTGCTTCGGTCTTCCAGTTACAAATGAACATCATAATACTACCATTTCATAGGGTTACTGTGAGGGTTAAATGAGTTATATAGAGAGAGCTTTTAACAGTGCACACACATTATTCAGTGTTCATTGTACTGCAGCTGTAGTGGGAAGGGAGATAAAAAGTGAAACTTAAGTCACTTCGTTCTGTGGTTTGGTTTTAAAGTTTTGTTAAAAAGAAGAAATAGCCCTGGCTGGTTTGGCTCAGCCGTTAGAGCGTCGGCCTGCGGTCCCAAGAGACCCGGGTTCAGTTCCTGCCAAGGGCACGTACCTTGGTTGCAGTTTGTTCTCAGCCCTGGTTGGGTCGTGCGGGAGGCAGCCATTCAGTGTGTCCCTTTCACGTCAATATTTCTCTCTCTCTCTCTTCCTCTCTCTCCCTCCCACTCTATCTGAACCAAAAAAAAAAAATGGAAAAATGTTCTCGGGTGAAGATAAAAAAAAAAGAAATAAGATGGTAGAAATACTAACTTAAGCAGCATTTTATGGGAAAAATCTTTCAGTGTGTAAAAGGTTTTGCTTAAATAAGTTGCAACAATCTGCCCCTTTTGGGGAATGGTACATTTTAGAGTTGGTGGGACATCACTGAAGGGTTTAATTCTTAAAAATCAGGAAGATTTTCTTTTTACATTATTATCATTATTATTTTTTAAATCCTCACCCAAGGATATTTTTCCATTTCTCTTCAGATAGAATGGGAGGGAGGGAGTGAGGGACAAAGAGAGAAACATTGATATGAGAGACACATCGATTGTCCACCTCCCGCATGACCCCATCCAGGGCTGGAGATTGAACCGCAACTGAGATACGAGCCCTTGACTGGAATCAAACCTAAGACTCTTTGGTCCGAGGGCCTACACTCTAACCACTGAGCCAAACCGGCCAGGGCTCACATCATTTTTCTTTTTTTTTATCCTCACCCGAGGATATTTTTCCATTTTTTGTACAGATAGAGTGGGAGAGAGAGAGGAAGGGAGAGAGAGAGAGAAACATCGACGTGAAGGGACACATCGAGTGGCTGCCACCCGCACGACCAACCAGGGCCGGGGACAAACTGCAACCGAAGTACGTGCCCTTAGCGGGAACCGAACCCGGGTCTCTCCGGACCGCAGGCCGTCGCTCTAACCGCTGAGCCAAACTGGCCAGGGCTCACATCATTTTTCACCCTCACCTTCTTCCTTTAATTTTAGGATAATGGTAATGGAAAATGTCAATAAACCCCACCTCTGGAACATGTTCAATCAAGTTACCATGCACTCTCAAGATGTACGACATCATCGTTTCTGTCTCCGCTTAATGCTGAAAAACCCAGATAATCATGCCCTGTGTGTCTTAAATGGACACAATGCATTCGTATCTGGTAGTTTTAAGCATGCTCTTGGTAAGTGTCCTGGCACGTGACTTTGTCAAGTATGGACAGATAGTGGTTGAGAGCCTGGCCTCTGGAGTGGAGATGCCTGGGTTCAAACAGCAGTTCCAGCTGCAAATTATCCTCCCTCCTTCTGCCACAGTTTATTTCTGAAATGGAGACAATAATTGGATCTGTCTTGTAGATTACTGTGAAAATTAAATGAGTTAATATGAAGTACTTAAACAGCGCCTGAGACATATAGTAAGTGATTAAAAGTGTCGGCAATAATGATAATAATATTTATTTCTTTTATGAAGCTTTGATTTCACATCAAGTCTTATTTTAAAGGTCAGCCGTTCTCCCTATTTAGGCTTATTTGTTTTAAAATAATTTTCGTTCATTATGAATGTTTTGCTACCTGATTTTAATTTGCTGTAGTACAAAAAAGGATTTAAGATTTGCTGATAGTTTTCTCCTTTAGGAGAAGAGTCTTTATATCAAGATTTATTTACATAGTACTTACTAATGCTAAATAAACTCAGGGAAAATTCATTCATCATGTATAACAAAGTTCTGTAGTAAGGAATCAGAAGAAAACAAGTAGAAAAATACCTAACCAAATGTTTAAAATTAAAATGGGTATTGTATCTCCTGCTGCCTAAAAGCTAGTGTTGCCAGGTGCACTTCTGAATTAACTGTGATTTTGCCATTTTAATACTTTCATGTTCCTTTGTGTATGGCTGGTATTTTTATAATTGTTCAGCCAGTGACCTTAAGCATCAAATATTAAAACTCTCTTCCACTGTTTGTGCTTTTTGGAATTTGTAGTTTAATATTAAGAAAATATAAAATAGACATTAATTTTATTTTTCTAAATTTAGAAACTTACTAAAGGTAAAAATAGAAAGTCCAAAAGGCAATCTGCCATCTGTGCTGCTAAAGAGGTTTTATGGTGCCATTCCTCTGGAGTGGAAGCCGGAGGAATAGAAGTTTTTATCTGTGTATGTGATAAATTAAATATCATCCTGTTTTAAGAAAAATTTGTGTAAATTTCCCCATCTTGTATCAGTAAGCTTCTGACATGAGATGATTGTATATGTAGAATACATGGAATTCACAAAAACCCCCAATTTTTTTATCATTCAATATATTTAGCTTTTCTGAGGAAAAAACAAAGTAGTTACATTTAGAAAAACAACACCCATTATCTAAAAACAAAACAAAATTATTTTTTCTTTTTTTCAACTCTACTACCCATTACATTTGATTTTTTAAAGCAGATCAATTAATTTTACAAGAAAAGTCATCAAGAGACAAATTCCTCTGTTGCTTTTTAAATAGATTTAAGATCATAAGGTAGATTTATGATTACAGTTGATAAATTGCTTATTTTGGAAGTATTACTCTACGTAAAAATGTCTAGTTGTGCCTAAAAGGTATTTTTAGTTACACATGTTTAATTTTGTTACATGTTATACATTATTTTAAAATTGAAATTTGTATCTGGTTGCTATTTTATTTTATTTTATTTATTTATTTTTTCATTTTCCATTTTTGTTCAGATAGAGTGGGAGGGAGAGAGAGGAAGAGAGAGAGAAACATCGACGTGAAAGGGACACATCGAGTGGTTGCCACCCACACGACCAACCAGGGCCGGGACAAACTGCAACCGAGGTACATGCCCTTAGCGGGAACCGAACCCAGGTCTCTCTGGACCGCAGGCCGACGCTCTAACCGCTGAGCCAAACCGGCCAGGGCGTATGTGGTTGATATTTTAGAATGTACACTTTCAGTATGTTAACTATCGTTAATGTTTGTTTAGCATAAAATGTATTAGATTGAGTGTTGAAGAAATAAGGAACTGTGTTGTCCCACCACCTGGTATCACTGCTCATCTTTCAGGCCAGTATGTGCAAGCCTTCCGCACCTATCCCCACGATCCTCTCTACAGCCTCTGCATAGGCCTAACCTTCATTCACATGGCGTCTCAGAAGTACGTGGTAAGGAGGCATGCTCTTATTGTGCAGGTAATCAATCTGGAGTTCTCATTACATGATTGTGTAGTCTTGAAAACGGAAAGTACTTAATGTGTCTGCTATCCTGCTTCAAAAGTAGTAACCTGCTTATGCCCTGGCCGGGTGGCTCAGTGGGTTGGAGTGTCGTCCTTTGTCCTACTAAAAACGACCGATTTCATATTTTTACCTTTACATACATACTACAAGAGTAAAATCTTTTATGTTTTCTTCCTTCTACCTTTATTTAATATTATATAGACAGTGTATTCCTGGGCCCTTTAGTGACTGATATGATAAAAATGTTTGAAAGGTAACATAGTTAGTGTAAAAATAGCTTATTTCTCTTTTCTATTTCAGTGTTTTTGTCTTTTTTTGGTAGTTCTTTATATTTGATGATTAATACTCTACGAAGTAAAGTGGATGCCCACGTTACCTAGTTTTTAAATTTTTTTCTTTATTGATTTTAGAGAGAGAGGAAGTGAGAGGGAGAGAGAGATAGAAACATCGATGAGAGAGAACATCAGTTGGCTGCCCCTTGCACGTCCCCCACTGGGGGTCAGGCCCACACCTGGTCATGTGCCCTGACTGGGAATCATTGAACCAGCGACCTCCTGGTGCATGGTCGATGCTCAACCACTGAGCCACACTGGCCGGGCTTAAATCACTAAATATTTAAATAGTCTTTCAGTTAGTTGTCAAGGAGATTATCCTCCTAAACTTGTTAGAATCTTCTTAAAATGCAGGAGGGATTTTTTTATTGTATCAGAAGACCTATAAGTTCATTGTGTTACAGTGATTCATCTGGTATTACTGTTCCTTCTTTCTCAGATTTTTATCTTTTGATTTGTCATTTTTAAATATAAAGATTTGACATCTCTGTGAGATTAATAGTTTGTCTTCTGTTACTTAACAGAGGATCATTTTTTTTTTTTTTTAATCCTCACCCAAGGACATTTTTCGATATTTTGTTCAGATAGAGTGTGAGGGAGAGAGAGAGAGAGAAACATTGACGTGAAAGGGACACATCGAGTGGTTGCTACCCCCACGACCCAACCAGAGCCGGGGACAAACTGCAACCGAGGTACATGCCCTTAGTGGGAACCGCACCCAGGTCTCTCTGCACCGAGGCCGATTCTCTAACCGCTGAGCTAAACTGGCCAGGGCGAGGCTCATGTTTTTTAGTGGAGTAGAGGTCATATTCATATGGATTCTTTCATTATGTAGAAGTGTGATTTATTTATTGAACATAAATAATGTTGTCCCTAAAATGTGTTAATTCTTTTTTTTTTTTTTATTTAAATCCTCATTCGAGGACATTTTTGCATTTATCTTCAGATAGAGTGGGAGGGAGGGAGGGAGGAAAAGAGAGAGAGAAACATCCATGTGAGAGAGACACATCAGCTGGTTGCCACCCGCATGACCCCAGCCGGGATCAGGGACAAACTGCAACCGAGGTATGTGCCCTTAGTGGGAACCAAACCCAGAACTCTCTGGTCCGTGGGCCGATGCTCTAACCACTGAGCAAAACTGGCCAGGGCAAAATGTATTAATTCTTAAAAAATGTATTCATTTTTATTTATTTACATATGAAAGAACATTTGCAACCATTTATTAGCAGATTGCTCAGGGAACAATTACACTTTAAACTCTATCCTCACAAATTAGTTGACTTGCTATTACTTCTCAGTAATATATTTAATTACTTCACAGGACACTTGCACTTTTGCAGTGTGTAACTCTGTGGAAGACAGAAGTTGCAGCTGCATTAAAGAGGAGAGTGAATATGGGAAGAGGCAGAGTAGCTGCTCTTTGGATGCTCTGACCACTGGGAGCCTGCATTATTACAGCTGTGCTCTAAAATAATTGCTTTCTCCATAAAGCCTTTGAGTCAGAAGCTTTGAGAGAAAAGTAAAATAACACCCAAGCTTTTTGGGTTAGGAGGTTATTAAGGTACTGAGAAGTAATTTATAAAAAGTATCATTTACTGCCCTGTCCCGTTGGCTTGGCAGTAGAGCGTCGGCCCGTTGACCAAAGAGTCTTGGGTTTGATTCTGCTCAAGAGCACGTATCTCAGTTGTGGTTCGTCCCGGCCCTGGTGGGGGTCCTGTGGGAGGCAACCAATCAGTGTGTCTCTTTCTCTCCCTCCTTCTCTCTCTCTCCCCCCCCTCCCTCCTCCCCTCCCTCCCTCTCTCCTACTCTATCAGAAGATAAATGAAAAAATATCCTCGGGGGAGAGTTAAAAATAAATAAATAAATAAAAAGTATCATTTACTGAGAAGCATTAGGTGCACTCAAGTGAGTTTGCTTCTGAGGATAAACCTTTCTAAATTATCATTATAAGGGCTCAGATTTTGTATTTTGCTCAAGATTTTAGACATGTATTTCAGATAAAAATGTTTAAAAGTTTACTGACCCGTAATGCCACAACAGCCAATTTGAAGCCATAAAAAAAATCCTTTTTTTTGTTTGTTTTTCTCACCCAAGGATATTTTTCCATTTATCTTCAGATAGAGTGTGAGGGAAGGAGGGAGAAAGGGAGAGAGAGAGAAACATCGACTGGTTGTCTCCCACATGACCCCGACCAGGGCCTGGGACCAAACCGCAACCAAGGTACATGCCCTTGACCGGAATTGAACCTGAGACTCTTCGGTCCACAGGCCCGCACTCTAACTGCTGAGCCAAACCGGCCAGGACTATTCTGTGTTTTTATAGACTATGGATCTTTGACAGCTAGTTGTAACATTTGGCTTTGTTTTCTATGACTATTTCTATCCTTAGCTTTAAAAAACATTTTTCCTTTACACCTTCACAAGTGTTCCTGACTACACTGGGATGTGATACTATAGTACAGACCTGTGTTCTTTTTGGGTGCAACTGTGTATCTTTTTTTTTTAATGTTTGTATTCCCAGCACCTGGTACATATAGTGGTACATACTGTCAAATGAGTGAAATAGTGAATTACTTGTCTCTTTCTTTTTGGTAGGGCTTTTCCTTTCTCAATCGATACCTCAGTCTGCGTGGGCCTTGCCAGGAATCATTCTACAACTTGGGCCGTGGCCTTCACCAGCTGGGGCTGAGTCATCTCGCAATCCATTATTACCAGAAGGCCCTGGAGCTCCCTCCACTGGTGGTAGAGGTAGTCTATGATTTATTTACCCCAAAACCTGAGGAGTCATTTCACATGTAGATAAATGCAGTTAGCTCAGATTTGCGGTGCCAACAGTGAAATACATTTTAGCTTACAGGTTAAAATGTATTTTTCCCTTATTGAATCCAGTTATGTAATTATGTTTAGCAACAAGTCAATCTTTGACATCCTGGCATTATTCTTGATCAGCAACCACGTGGACATATATGACTTGTGATTATGACCATTTTAATTATCCTAAGACAGGTATGAGCTGGTAGATATGAAGTCTGAATACTGAGTAATATAGTCATTGTTCATTTTCAAGTTCAAGTGTAACTAGCATATTTTTTATTATTGTTGTTAATCCTCACCTGAGGATATTTTTTTGTTTATTTTTTAAAGAGAGTGGAAGGGAGCAAGAGAAATGAAGAGAAAAACATTGATGTAAGAGAAACCCATCAGTTGGTTGCCTCCTGAACAACCCCAACCAGGGCCGGGGTTCTGACCTGCAAACCAGGTGCGCACCCCCGACCAGGAATTGAACCTGAGACCCTTCCAACTTCAGGCCAACTCTCTGACCACTGAGTCAAACCAGTCAGCATGTTTCTTTCTAAAGATGAAAGACCAGTATTAATGTGGTGTTTTAAAAGATAATGTAGGGTAGGATAAAGTGTTGCCAGTACTATGACAATTTGTGTTTAAAGTCTATTTTTACTTTAACTTCTGAACAAAAGTATATGTTTTTATAGTTAATTTTTTAAAATTACACTCATAATCCCTACATTCCTTTACAACTGTTTTCTGTTACACTTGTTTAACTTCAGTTATGCTAATAAAATACCTTTAAGTATTGCTCCTTAAACTTTATAAGTATCATTTTTCATTGTTGCAAATGATTTTTCAGTTAAATCTAAAATTTTGTATTGGGGAAAATTAGAAACATGGTTCCACTCCATCAAGTTCATTGCTTTGTTATTTTTTTATTGAGTTTATTGGGATGATTTTGGTTAATACAATTACATAGGTTTCAGTGATATAGTTCTATATAGTCCATCATCTGTTTATTGTACTGTGTGTTCACCACCCCAAGTCAAGTCTCCTTCCATCACCATATATACCCCCTTCACCCCTTCTCTCTCCCTCCCACCCCCCCTTTACTCTGGAAATCACCATATTGTTGTCTTTGTCTATGAGTTATTTTTTTCTTACTTAATCCCTTCACCTTTTTCACCCAGTCCCCAGTAGTCCTCCCCTCTGAAGGCTATCAATCCGTCCTCTGCATCTGTGTGTCTGTTTCTATTTTGTTAGTTAATTTTGTTCATTAGATTCCACATATAAGTGAAATCATATGGTACTTATCTTTCTCTGACTAGCTTAATTCACTTAGCGTAACACTCTCCAGGTGCAAAAGGTAAGATTTTTTTCTTTTTTATGGCCAAGTAATATTCCATTATGTTACTATGTCATAGCTTTTTTATCCACTCATCTACTTGTGGCACTTGCGCTGCTTCTAAATCTTGGCTATTGTAAGTAACGCTGCAGTGAATATAGGAGTGTATATATATTCTTTTGAATCAGTGTTTTAGGTTTCTTTGGATATAGTCCCAGAAGTGGAATCACTGGGTCATAAGGCAGTCCCATTTTTAATTGAGGAAACTTCATACTGGTGATTGCACCAGTCTGCATTCCCACCAACAATGCATGAGGGTTCCCTTTTCTCCACATCAACACTTGTTGTTTGTTGATTTTTTTATGATAATCATTCTAACAAGTGTGAGGTGATACCTCATTGTGGTTTAATTTGCATTTCTCTGTTGATTAGTGATGACTGTCTTTTCATATGTCTATTGGCCATCTGTATGTCCTCTTTGGAGAAGTGTCTATTTAGGTTAGTGGTTCTCAACCTTCCTAATGCCGTGACCCTTTAATACAGTTCCTCATCTTGTGGGGACCCCCAACCATAAAGTTATTTTCATTGCTACTTCATAACTGTAATTTTGCTATTGTTATGAATCGCCATCGGAAATACGTGTTTTCCGAAGGTCTGTGGCGACCCCTGTGAAAGGGTCATTCAACCCCAAAGGGGTCGCGACCCACTGGTTGAGAACCACTGGTTTAGGTCCTTTGCCCATTTCTTAATTGGATTGTTTTTTGGTGTTCAGTTTTATAAGTTCTTCATAAATTTTGTACATTAACCACTTACCAAATGTATCATTGGCAAATGTGTTCTCCCACTCAGTGGGTTGTTTTTTCATTTTTTTCATGGTTTCCTTTGCTGTGCAAAATCTTTTTAGTTTGACGTACCCCCTTTATTTGTTTTCCTTGCCAAGGCAATATATCAGAAAAAATATCACTATGGGAAATGTTTGAGATTTTATTGCCTACATTTTCTTCTAGGATTTTTATTGTTTCGAGTCTAACATTTAAGTCCTTAATTCATTTTTAGTTTATTCTTGTGTATGGTGTAAGAAGGTATTCTAATTTCATTAGAATTTTGCACATATCTGTCCAATTTTCACAACACCATTTATTGACTGTCTTTACCCCATTGAATGTTCTTGCCTTCTTTGTCAAATATTAATTGACCTAAGGGCATGGGTTTATTTGTGGGCTGTCTATTCTGTTTTATTTATCTATATTCTGTTTTTATGCCAGTACCAGGCTGTTTTGATTACTGTGGCCTTTATTATAGTTTGCTATCAGGTAGCATGATACCTCCAACTTTGTTCTTCTTTCTCAAGATTTCTGGCTATTTGGGGTCTTTTTTGGTTTTGTATAAATTTTTGTAATATTTGTTCTAATTCTGTGAAATAGACTATTCGTATCTTGTTAGGAATGGAGTTGAATCTATAGATTGCTTAGGGCAGTATGGAGCTCAGAGGGTGGGGCTAGTAGATCTACTGTGAGAAGATGCTCCAGTCAGGTTCACAGGAAAGTGAGGGGAATGGTCCCACCTCAAAGCCACACGACTGTCACTGACACACTCTGAGTCTGCCCAGGCTCTGTACCCAGGTCCAGGCAGATGACTCCCCAGCAGGGTGGGGCTGTTGCATTCCCCCAGGCTGACGCTGCACAGAGGGGAGTGTTCCACCCAAGAAAGATGTCTGCATTGAGGTGGGGGGACACAGCACAGGAGGTCCCAGCAGCTGTCCCCTTGGCTCTCTCCCAAGGACCACAAACCCCAGACTCTCTTCCTACAGCTCTAGTGTGCTCCATTCTCCCTCCACGGGAGCCCAGGGTTTGTGGCTGTGAATGACATTTCATACATTGGCTCTTTAAGAGGGCTCTGTGTCTCTAGCAGACTCTGACTCTCCCTGGTGGACAGAATCCCTGCTAGTTTTCACAGCCAGATGTTCTGTGGGCCTCTTCTCAGCTCTCGTGCTCTGGGCTCTCGTGCTCTGGGCTTGGGATCCTGGTGTGGGTTTGAAACCCACGCTCCTCAGGGGTAACCTTTGCCGCTGAGATATCCCTCCAGAATCTCAGCCATCCTTCTGGGAGTGGGGCTTGCTCTTTTCGCCTGTCCACACTTCCTACCAGTCTCGATGTAGCTTCTGTAAATCCTTGGTTATAAGACTTCTGTTCAGCTTGTCTTCAGTTGGTTAATCAAGTTGATTGATCTATAATTTATTTGTAATTTTAGTTTGGTCCTGGGAAGAGGTGAGTGTAGCTTCCATCTACTCTGCCACCATCTGAGATCACTTTGTTATTTAAGTAAAAAATAATACTAAGATAATAACACCCTGTGGTAATCATAATCAATTTGGTGTGCACCCTCCTAGACCTATTCTTTTTCTTTTTCCAAAAAAGAAGCGTTTATTTTAGACCTATTTTCCCAAGCTCTTCGGAACAAAATGTTATTCACATTAATACAGGGGTGTCTTTGAAAAACATAAGTAGTTTGCCCTCCGGGGCACCAGGAAATACTAGAGTGGCGTGTGCTCAGGCCTCTGGGGGTGGAAAGGGGTGGCCTGCAAGCAGACGTCCCCCTGCGGGCTCCCAGCGGTGACCTGGGTGTTATCCTGTAGACCTGTCCTCTGTGTGCCCTTCTCTTACACGGTGCAGGTGTTGTTCCTTGCGTCTGGTCTTTTGTGTTACAATTTATTTATTTTTATATATGCAGAAGTTTTGTGTTTTTAATGAAGTCGTGTCTATTAATAGTTCCCTTTATAATTTCTACTTTTGCTATTATACTTAGAATGGCTTTTCCTATTCAAGATTATATTATCATATTCATCTATTTTTTTCTTGTATCATTTCATTGTTTTGCTCTTAAATCCATAATTCCTCTTGAGTTTATTCCACTGTGGCTTGTGGGTGAGCCCTTTTTTTAAACTTAATGGTTAGATATTTAAAAATATTTGATGATACAGTTACTATAATGATGAACTGAATCAGCATTATCTGATAAAAAGTTAAATCTAAGGTAGATACATAATTTTATCATTTAGTTTAGTATTGTGAATTTTAATGGCTTTTGAACACTTACAAAACTGTTTATTTACCATAACACTGTCCTGGTTGTCAGTTTGAAATGTAACTCATTCCTGTTTTCTTTCTCCTAGGGCATAGACGTCGACCAGGTAGACTTACGAAGAGATATCGCCTACAATTTGTCTCTCATTTATCAGGGCAGCGGGAATATTAGAATGGCTCAGAACCTCTTGTACACCTACTGTTCTGTATGAGGCACCTCGGCCAAGAAAGGAGCGTGGGGAGCTGTGTGCATGGACCCTATTTTCTGTCTCAAGGCTTATTATTAACCCCAAAATAGTAATGATAATTTCAGAATTATCTTACGTGTATTTTGTATTGAATATATCAGAATAATCTTTTGGTAGGTAAGTATTATTCCTATAAGAATTTGTATACTGTTCTGTCATTTTCCTGTAGCATTTTTAGTACAGTTGTCCCCAAAGCTGAGATAGATTATAGTAACCCTTGAGTTGGCTTGAAGTTGAAGACACTAATTTCTAACTCATACCATTTCTCCATCTGTGCACATGTGAAACACCTACTATGTTCCAGGCACTGCGGTAGGTGTGGAATACAGTACTAAGACAGATGTGACCTCTCAGTGCAGTCCCTTAACACAGAACCTGAGCATATATTATTTGAAAGAAATGTTTGTTACGTTTCTATTTGTCATCCTTGTCAGTCATTCATTTCTTAGTGCCCTGTTACTATTGCATGGGTAGTTTTTCAAATACATAGAAAAAGAGGTTGCTTATTAAAGGAAAGACAAATTGGGAATATTTCTGATGTCAACACAATTATGTAATTATTTGTAACAAAGTTATTTGAAATGGTTCAGTGGTAGGAAGGCAAACAATTGAATTAATTTTTTCTCTTCATCTGTATATGTATCTTAGCTACACAGACAGATCTGGGAGGCTGGGCTCAATTCAGAACATTGTGCTCCAAGGCAGATTTAAAATGCATTGTCAGTGTTTGACAGCGGTGTGCCGACCAAAAATAGAGAGAGAGGACGATGTTCAGTAACATAACCTGGTTTCCATTTCAAGTTCACTAGGAATGTAGGACGACTGGGAATTGTATATATATGGAATAAAGTCTTGTTGATAAAGTTAAAAAAAAACACACAACTTTTTCTTATCTCAAATATTGTACGTTCTTGGATCTAAGATAACAGTACTTGTTAGATATACTCTTGGTTTAATAACAGCATTTTAGAGTTTCTTTTAAGGGGGAAGTAAATGCTATAAATATGCATATAGATTGTAAGACCTAGTCCAATTTTGGAAGGAAATAAATATGATATAGGGTCAAAAAATACAATGGGGGCTTTTTAGGAATTCTTACCAGTGTTCACACTGTATATATAACTTTGTCGTTGAGAAGCAGAATTTGTATGTAATAAGTAAATCCATTGTCCCTCCGTCTGTTATGTTGTGTGTGTATATGTAGTTTAAATAAATTTTATTTTTATAATTAAAGTTAATTATTTCATATGTTTTTTTAATTATTACAATCTCCATCTTATATATGAGATTAAACAGCATGTTCAAGATCAGATCACTAGCGAATAACTGTTGACTCGTGTCCTTCGGAGGAGCACACTTGTGTTTGTTCAGAGTGGTGACAAAATCGGTGCACAAGTCTGTCTTAGAAAGAAAGAGGAGACGTCAGGCCTTTAGCCTATTAAATCTCATTCTAGAAAACATCATTTAAGGTGTTTTATTTTGTTTCTTTTATAAGAGCAAAGTATTCCTTTTTAATATGTTTTTATTGATTTCAGAGAGAGGAAGGGAGAAAGAAACATCAGTCAGCTGCCTCCTGCACGCCTCCTACTGGGGACCGGGCCCACAAACCTGGGCATGTGCCCTGACCGGGAATTGAACCAGTGACCTCCTGGTGCACGGGACAATGCTCAACCCGAGCCACACCATTAATATCATTTTAGAAGCTGATGCGCACTTTCTTACCTGTCATTTCTGCCTCAGCCGTGGACAGGATCCTGATAGCCACTTTATATAATGAGATTCTTTTCTGTTGGTCACAGTTGGTTCATCAGGGAGTCTGCTCCTGAGCCAGTCTGAGCCAATTGAGAGTTTTCTCCCTCCTTCCCTGGCAATTTTAAATTTGAGATAGAGCCTTTTGTGGGCTGGAACTTCATTTTCTGCTTTTTCTGTGGGCCAAGTCGCATTAACCCATTCTGTTGAGAAGGAAAAAGAAAGCCTATACATTAAAAGAAGCAGACCTGAGAAATGGCAAGAACACGTTTTTCCAGTTTTCTATTTCCATCCTTTCTAAGGCTGCATTTTTATGCAGCCTTAGATTTGTCCTATAAGATATCTCCAATTCTATAATAAATTCCACTTTAAAGTATATACTAGTTTGAATTTTTCTGTTTTTCTGTTATTTGCACCAAAAAAATCCCCTATCATTTCATCTTTCTCTTCCTTTAGCAATGATGCTTCTAAGTTGTTTTCACAAGAGGGAAAGGTACAAGTGAATTCTTCATTCTGTTGTCCTTCCAGTAGATTCTCTTTCGTACAAAAGCTAGCGTGCCGGCTGGGTTCCCCAGGAAGCGGGTGTTGGGTACAAAAGGAGGCATTGGCGAGGAACACTTGTGAGGAAAAGAGCAAAGCAGGCTGGGACATTTGAGGAAAAGCCTCTGAGATGACAGATTCATCCACGCGAGTGGGTGGGGTGGAGGGCTCTGGGAGGGAACAGAACCCATGCAGAAAGAAGTGTCGTTAACACCCCCAGATGGGGACTGTTGATACTTAAAGAGAAGGGTGCTATAAAAGAATGCTTGAAGGATGGTTTATGAACTGAAGACTGTAACTGCCAAAGTTAGTTTAATGAAAGAGGGAAAATGGAATTGAAAAAAAGACAAAATGGAACATTGAAGAGAAGAGATCTCAGATGGGAAAACGAAAGGTTGCAAAACAGTCTGCATTATGAGTTCTTTGTGGTACTGTATCTTACAAATTCATTTATAGTTCAAGGTATTGGCTTGTTGATAGAGAATACCAGTGGGAGGAACAAACTCCTGCAGTGGTTTTTTATGTGCAGTAGGTGGCAGTACATTTCTACTAATTTAGAATTGTACTTCCTCTAATACAGTTATGCCAGCTTTTAACATTTTCCAAAAAAATTAAGCTAAATTTTGGGAGGGATTAACTTTATTTGGATTCATGTGGATGAGGCATGATATTGTATCCCAGGTGCTCCTCTTATCTGACCAAGGAAGGAAGAGAAAGGTATCGACTCTGACCACTTCTGTTTGTGGTGCTGGTATTGTTTAAAATAAGCAACACAGAAGCCCTGGCCAGGTAGCTCAGTTGGTTAGGGCACTGTCCCAATACTCCAAGGTCTCAGGTTCTTCCTCAGTCAAGGAACATATACGAGTCAACCAATGAATGCATAGATAAATGAAACAAAAAATTGTGTCTCTTTCTCTCTCTCTCCCATCCTCTCTCTAAAATCAATCAAAAATTAAGCAAAACAATAAGAAATGGGGCTCAGAAGAGGGTAGCAAATGCAGACCACATGTGACCTCAGGGCTCTGTGAACACAACGTCAAGCTCAGGGCAGGTGTCACCTATATCCATTTCCATTTGGATAGAAAAACATCTCAGAAACACTCCATGCGTCAGCAATCATAAAAAACTGTCCCTTTGTATTGATCTCCATCAGCATTGAGAGAAGGGCAGCTGGACCCCTAATGTGTGTTTCTTGCCCAGTGTTTGGACCTGGCGAAACAATGTTAGCAGGTATCGAGGTAACCACATCACGCACGAAAGGTTTCCAGTCACACCCTGAAGATTATACCTAAAGTTTACCCCGTTTGCGGACTCAAGGCAAGCAAGCTAAGATTAGGGTAAGAATAAGCAGGACCACTTGGTATTTTAATAAAGACAGTCATGAATTCAGATTTAGAAAAGGGAGCTCAAGCAAGCAAAGAGAGGAAAGAGCCAATAAACAGGTACTTCTGGCTGGGCGGCTACCAGCTGTGTAGAGAGACGGGCCGGTGGATCCTGACAGCCAGTGCTGTGGATGGCAGTTCTCGGCTAAAGCTTAGCAGCACAGGTTCTGATTCAGGTTCTAGTTTCAGAGGGGTTTGAATGCAGCAAAATGGAGATGTCTTATTTAAGCCACCTACATACCTAAAGACAGTCGAAAGAAGTACTTTTCTAGGAACACGCTTTACAGTATTAGTTCTGTCTCATTTGGACACAGATTCTTGGGAAGTCCGTGCTGTGGGTTTGAGGCATGCATGATACTGCATCTCCATTTCAGGTGTTCTCTTCCCTGGCCCAAGGAAGAGAGGTAGCGACTCACCAGAAAGGGAGCATGACATGCCCAGAAGGTCCCAGGCGAAGGCATCCAGCTGGGTGTAGCGATCATCTCTGCACCCTCCCCACCCCCCTCACCCCTACCCTCCGGAGCCAGTGAACCCTAGAGCCGCCTCTGTGCCCTACAAACCGTGGTTTCATCCCTGTGCCTCAGTGCAAAGGGTTGGAGAGCTCTACCTTCCAGTGGTTTTCCAGGCAGAAACCGGCGTTGGGCTGAAAAAAAAACAAGTCACGGTTGGCTCTGTGTTTCCAGGAGAACGTCAAAGCCTAAAAATATCCTGATGACTTCAGCGGTATTAACAGGGTGTGTTTCCCCCTCTCCTTCGTCCTTTTCTTTCCCTTCTCCACTCTTTCCCCAGATGGTCTTCGGTAAGCTTGAGAAAATAGACACGGTTACCATGTTGACACACTGAAGTTCTGTTCTATAGCCAATAGGAACAACGTTAAGGTCTGTTTGTCTTGCATGACTCATGGGGAAAGTTCTAGTTTTCCTCTGAGGATGCATAGGACCTGTCGGAACTGATCTAGCCCAACAGGGAAAAAAGAAAAGAACTGTCTCTGCATATAGTTGCAATTGGTAGAGTGTAGGCTACCTGCGTTTTCCTAGTTGCCCTCCCACGGCTGGGCCCACTGTGAGGACACCTGCTTCCCTGCCCGCGTCAAACCCGATGGGTTTTTTTCCATCTGACAGATGGAAAATGCTTGTTGCCTTCGCATACTAGTAAGGTTGAAATCTATCTCGTTTGTTTACAAACATTTTGGAATTTTTTCTTCTCTGAATTGCTTTTGTCATATCCTTTGCCCTTCATTTTTTAAGTTTGTCCTATTTTTCTTATTTAATTGTACGCATTCTTTTTTTTTTTTTTTTTGTAATCCTCACCTGAAGACATTTTTGCATTCATCTTCAAATAGAGCGAGAGGGAGGAAGAGAGAGAGAAACATCGATGTGAGAGAGACACACTGGCTGCCACCCACACACCCCAACCGGGGCCAGGGACAAACTGCAACCGAGGTATGTGTCCTTAGTGGGAACCGAACCCGGGACTCCCTAGATTGCAGGTCGACGCTCCAACCACTGAGCCAAACCGGCCAGGGTATAATTGTAGGCATTCTTTATTTAATCTGGATTTAGTCTTTGAACACTTTTTTTTTTTTTTTACCTTATGTTGTCTTTTTATAAAACTCAAGAATTTTAATATAATCAAAATTTATATTTTCCCCCCTTTTATGGCCAATGTGGAACCTCAAAAGAATGACAGATTGTGCCCAGCCGCTGTGGCTCAGTGGTTGAGCATCGACCCATGCACCAAGAGGTCGCTGGTTCGATTCCCGGTCAGGACTCCCCAGGTTGTGGGCCTGCTCCCCAGTGGGAGGCATGCAGGAGGCGGCCAACTGATGTTCTCTCTCATCAATATTTCTATTTCTCTCCCTCTCCCTTCCTCTCTAAAAAAAATCAATAAAGAAAAAAAAATTGTTTTTAAAAGAAAGATGGATTGTGTTTAGAAAAGTGAGGAAGATCCTGGGAAATCAAGTGGAGTTCTTAGGAAGATCCCAGTAGAAGGCAGACAAGCCCCATCGCCACCAGGACTGATAGAAAGGGGAGCAAACATCGGCCCTTGAACCGGCCTGGGCGGAGAGCTCGCTCCGGGAAGCAGGACGTGGGTGTAGCGGAGGGGAAGGATGAGCCTTCTCGGAGACCAGAGGCAGAGGTGCGTTCTGGAGGATTTACAAGGCCCTCCTTTGAGGTGTAAGGATTGAAACACAGGGTCCGTGGCCGTGTGCGTGACTGCTGCGGGCTTGCGGTGAGCTCCGCCTTTGCACACGCTCCAGGCCCTGGGCAAGTCAGAGGCCGTGTCCGGACGAGCCCGAGCTCGCGCGTGTACGTCTTGAAGGCGGCGGAGACGAGGGTCGGGTGCTGCTCTGCAGGCCCCACTTCAGGAACTGGAGGCAAAACACCGGATGTTCTCATGACTTCTGGCAGCAGGAGGGGGACGGCTGTACTCAGGGCAGATAACGCAGGGTGGTAGCCCAGCCCCCGGGGCAGGTGAGCGACGGGGCCTGGGAGGCTGGGAAGAGGCGTCGACACCCGACACCCGCGGGGAGTGTCAGGCAGCAGAAGTCACAAACTGCCACCCTCGCCTGTCCGGATCCCCACGCTCCTTTGGCACGACCTGTATCGTTGGTGGAGGCTCTAACTGCCCAACGGCACCCTCCCTGGTACTGGGAAGGGACACGGGTGCTGAGAGCTCAGGAAATGGACCTGGGTCAGGCCAAGCCGGGCCGACTCCACCCAGCCTTCACCTCCACCCTCAGGGGCTCGGCTGTGAGACCCGGGCTTGTTCTAGCTGCAGGGTGGGCGCGGGTGCGAGAGCCGTGCCAGGTCCTGGTCCCTGGTGACCACACCGTGTTAGTGCTTCTGTGAGTTCATCTTTATACGGTCGCTGTGGTTTGAAGACAGACAGTTGCTTACAGTCGGGATCCCGGGAGGAGCCGGTGCACCCGGCTGTGCCGTCGGGTGGCAGTGGTGTCGCCCGCAGCTCCTGGACCGCAGGCAGCCGCTGCAGCAGGCGTCGCGCACGCGCCCAGGTGCCTTTTGCGTGACCAGCCCTCCGCGGCCCCAGGCTCGCGTGGGGCGGGGGCCAGGCCTTGAGCACAGGACAGTGCGCTGCACTCCCAGCGGCCGGCCTGGCGCCGGAAGAACGGTCACCCCGGGCCGGGCCGGGGCGGAAGGTCGCCTCGTCTGCACCCGGGGACAGTGTCCGAGCGCAGACCTGAGCGGCTGCTGCGGGCACCTGGTCGGGCCGCGCCTGAGGCCGTGCTGCTGCCGGTGGGACGGGCCGGCGCGGGTTCTGCGCTGCGATCTCCAGTCCGCTGGGGCCGAGCCGCGGGGGCCACCCAGCCCTTGCAGTGCGGCCCATGTGACGGAGAAACTGAATTTTAAATTATAATTAATTTTAATTAAAATGGAAAGAGCCATGTTAGCTGCCAGATTGGACTATACAAATGTGAGGGACCCTGTTGGGAATTCGTAATTAATAGCTTTCTATATTTGAATTTTAAAGTCCGTGTGCGTTTTCAATAGGCGCCAAGAGGCAGAGGCGTGTGCGCTACAGGTCACAGGAAGCGGCTCGGCCGGTGGGCTCCTGGTGCCGGTTCGGGAGGCGCTGGGGCCCGCGGAACCGTGTGAGAAACAGGTCTTGCGGCCGCTCGTGGTGAGGACCGACGGCAGCTACACCGGCCGCCGAGGCTCGGAGACCGGAGACCGCCGCCCCCGCTGCTGGGCGGTAGCAGACGACGAGCTGCGGTTCTGCGCCGACCACAAGGCAGTGTGCGGGGGGCCGACCACAAGGCAGTGTGCGGGGGGCCGACCACAAGGCAGTGTGCGGGGGGCCGACCACAAGCCAGTGTGCGGGGGACCGACCACAAGGCAGTGTGCGGGGGACCGACCACAAGGCAGTGTGCGGGGGGCCGACCACAAGCCAGTGTGCGGGGGGCCGACCACAAGCCAGTGTGCGGGGGGCCGACCACAAGCCAGTGTGCGGGGGGCCGACCACAAGCCAGTGTGCGGGGGGCCGACCACAAGCCAGTGTGCGGGGGGCCGACCACAAGCCAGTGTGCGGGGGGCCGACACAAGCCAAGTGTGCGGGGGCCGACCACAAGCCAGTGTGCGGGGACGACCACAAGGCAGTGTGCGGGGGGTGGCCGACCACAGCCAGTGCGAGGGGGCCGACCACAGCCAGTGTGCGGGGGGCCGACCACAAGCCAGTGTGCGGGGGGCCGACCACAAGCCAGTGTGCGGGGGGCCGACCACAAGCCAGTGTGCGGGGGGCCGACCACAAGCCAGTGTGCGGGGGGCCGACCACAAGGCAGTGTGCGGGGGGCCGACCACAAGGCAGTGTGCGGGGGGCCGACCACAAGGCAGTGTGCGGGGGGCCGACCACAAGCCAGTGTGCGGGGGGCCGATCCAAAAGGTCAGTGTGTGGGGGACCGACCACAAGCCAGTGTGCGGGGGGCCGACCACAAGCCAGTGTGTGGGGGGGGGGCGACCACAAGTCAGTGTGTGTGTGTGGGGGGGCGTGCGAAGCGGGCCCCGAGGGAAGAAATCTGTCACCTGACTGTCACTTCTGTTGCACTTCAGAGGAGGCTGGGAAACACGTCATTTTAACATAAGCGTTGAGCCCTGGCCAGTTTGCTCAGCGGTGAGAGCCTCAGCCTGAGGACCGAAGAGGTGCAGGTTCGATTCCAGTCAAGGCCAGTACCTTGGTTGTGGTTTGATCCCGGCCCCTGGTTGGGGTGCCGGCCCTGGTTGGGGTGCCGGCCCTGGTTGGGGTGCCATGGGAGGCAGCCAATCGATGTCACTCTCTCACATCGCTGTCTCCCTCCCTCCCTCCCTCCCTCTTTATCTGAAAATCAATGGAAAAATATTCCTGGGTGAGGATTAAAAAATAATAATAAAATAAAACAAACATTGAATTCAAATAGATTTTTTCCCCCAGGTCCATTAAATTCTGAGAACGAAGGCCGTGTTTTGAGTTCAATGGGTATTATAGGTGGTTTGGCGGAGACGGTCCTGAAGTCACCATTTCCCCAATTCCACTCCAGAGCCCACAGTGCGGGGACCTGTCCTGGGACAGAGAGAGGGCAGAAAGCCTGCCTGTGGATGAGCGGCAGGCCCGGTGCTACTGAGGCTTTGAACCCCCACCCCCACCCTCATCCCCCACCCCTACCCCAAGGTCTTGCTTACTGCACATTTTTCCTTCAGGAGGATTTTAGGGACAGAGACCTGTGCTGTTTGCTGATGGCTGCTCATCTGACTGGAAGCCAGACCCTCAGGCAGAAGCTTTTAAAGTTCACAAATATACACATTCTTGTGGGATCACAGTGTGAGCCCTGCAGCCACCAGACCAGCTGATCTGGAGGTTTCTCCTGGGTAACAGTTGCAGAAATAGGAGTTCCAGTCAAGTGTACAAGCTTTTTCTGGAAGACTTGCACTCTAGCGAGTCAGAGGGAGAGCAGAAAGAGGGCACCCCCCACCCTCCTTCCCTGAGGGCACCTCCTTAGGCTTCTGGGTGGATGCCAGACCTAAAGCATGTCCCTGAGGCTGAAGCTCCAGAACAAATAGGTTCTTTCCGAGAGACTGGGGCATTGTCTGTGCAGTGCTCTGAGGGAAGCAGTCTGCCAAACTGTCTCTCAGCTGTTAGTCCCAGGGGATTCAGGAATGAAAGCCCCTCCCCGACCCCCAGAGCATGTCTGAAAGCCCCCTCCATGCATTGATGGCACTGTGTAATGTGGCAGAGGGAGAGTGTGAAGATGGCACCCACCAAGGGGGTAAAAGTTCTAGAGGGAAAAAAAAGGCACCCGCTGGCTTTAGCAAGAGGGAGTGAGCGCCTGCTGGGGGGAAGAACACCTAGAGTTAAAAAAAACCACAAAACCCAAGGTATGCTGGTTTTAGCAAGGTAGAGTGAGGGCACGGAGGTGGCACCCAGCAGTACCATCATTTCTGGAGTGTACCCCGGCAGGCCTGCTCCTCTGCCAACGCTTTAAGATTAGCACATAGTCTGGGCACTTTTCAAATGGCTGCATCAGTGCTGGGCCCTGTGGCAGAATAATGTGTAACAGAAACCAGATATGGCCCTCAAAGCCTGTAATATTTAGTATTTGAGCCTTTACAGAAAACCTTTGCTGACCTCTGCTCTTGTAGATTCCTCAAGAAGGGGTATATGGTGCAGAATTCTCTGACTTCTTATATGTTTATAACCAATTTTCTATAGTCTTGATATATGAGGGACATCTTAGCTGGATATAAAATCCCTGGATTACACATATTCCCTGAGTTGAAAGAAAAATGTTAGTTGTATTAACTTTTTTTTGCCGCTGCCACTACCTTGGTGGCTTAAAATAATACAAACTAATCTCACAGTTTCTGCAGGTCTTGAACCCAGACACAGTGGTGCTGGAGTCTCAGGGTTTCACAGGATAAGATAAAGCTGTCAGCAGGGCTGTGCTCTTTGCTGGGGGTCTGGGAAGAGTCTGCTGCCAAGCCCTTCTGGTTGTTGGCAGACATTTTAGACTGTGGGCTCCGTTTCCTGCTGGCTTTCAGCCAGGGACTGCTGAGTTCCCAGAGGCCCTCTGCACACCCTGCTGCTTGGCCTCCTCCACCTTCAAGCCAGGAAGGGTACACAAAATCTCCGCATGCTTCACATCTCTCCCTTCCCCTTCTGCAGCCAACGGGCGGAAACGGCTTTTAAAGGACTTGTGATTAGGTCAGGTTCACCAGGATAATCCCCCTTTCTTAGATTCAACCATGATATATAATCTAACCATGGGAGTGAAATCCACCATTTCTCCCAGTCCCAGGGACGGACGAGGCAGATGTACACCAGAAGGGGGGAAACCTTGGGGCTCACCTTAGAATTCGCCTACCACATTGTCACCTTGCTTAGCACTGGTTTTTTAATTGAATATTTGACACGTTAAGTGTAAATTTAATGTGTTTTAATTTAATACATTTATATATTGTAATATGATTGCAATTGTAGTGATATTTATCACCATATCATCTTGCATAATTATCCTCTTTTTAGCGGTTGGAATCGTTTTTAGTCTCTAAGCCAGTTTCATGACTGCAGTACAGTATCATTGTCAATATTCATTATACAGTGCCTTGTATTTCTATGGCTTATTTACTAGTCGCGAATTTGTACCCTTAGGTAACATCAATCTCATCCCAGTTCCTGGTGGTGTGTGTGGGCCTTTAAATGGCTTGTGTCAGTCTCTGCTGCCTTAGGAAGTTATTTGATCTTTTTGCCTGTAGACCTTGAGAATACAGGGTGGGGCAAAAGGTGTACAGTTGTTCATATGGAAAATAATACAATAAAAAATAACACAAGAAGAATAAACTGTTTTGCTACTCACAGCTGTAAACCTTTCATTCCATTCTACAGTTTTTTCTTTAAAATCTCATAGTTTTATTAGACTATGTCTCAAAGTTGATCGTTGGCTTTTCCCAGGGACCTGGTGAATCCTTTCCACATGTAGATTCAGGTACCTATTTTTGGAAAGTGTACCTGGAATAGTTTTAAATGTTATCTCTATTTTTTCTTCCTCAGGGGTCCCAGTAACATGATTATTATTCCTTCTTTGCCTACCTTCCCTTACTTTTTCTCTGATCTTTTTTACTTCTTTGTCATTTTTATTGTCTTAGTTGTTTTACTGCCTTTCTCCAGTGACCCTGACATTCCACTGGCATCTGTTCTCCCTGGGGCACCTGTGCATCCCTGTCGCGGAGACTGGTCCACTAGCTTGTCTGTGTCCCCTGCGTCCTGGGGAGTGGGGCCTTTGTCTGCTGCAGCGCCTTTTGGGGGGGGGGGAGCTGAGGGAGAAGTGTGAGGATTGGGACCTGGTGATCGGTCTCCTTACTTATTTCGGAGATTTGACACCGGCTGCCTTCCGGTTGTGCTGAGTATGTGGTTTTGTGTAAAATTTCCTTTCACCTTCTCGATTCATACTGCCTGTGACAGAAAAATTGAAAGACAGCTATGCAGTTACCACTGTCTTTAGCTACTGGAAGTCCCTATATATAGATGATTAAATAATCCACTTTTAAAGCTTTCGGAAGAACTTGACAGCTTGTGGCTGTGTTATGTAAATGCTCCGGAGGAAAGAGGCCATCTAGGAGAGGGGCCCAGCACCCCTCATTCTCTGGCTGCAGGGTTAGTTAATGAGGTCTAGTTAGTGGCCACCCACTGTGGTGTAGTTTCTCTACTGATAATGTTTTGACTGATGTGATGGACAGCAGCGATTTTGATCTGAAACTACCTCGTCTTCCTTTGGGGAACCACCCTCAGTTTCAGAGACGGTCACATCTCACGTCTAGACCTAACTAATTAGTGTAATATCCATCTTTCAAGTTACAGTGGTTCGCCGAGGGTGGTATGTGACCGGTCAATCCAAGGAGACTCAATCCTGGATCTCTTACTAGAACTAGTATCAGAAGAGAAGAGCCCTCTTCTTTTCCCTGGGGTTGGTAAGCAGAAAATATTCAGTCGTCTGCTCTAGACTTGTGTATGTTGTGTTTTGTTTCTGATCATTTATACAGGAGCTAACATTTGCAAATGGCTGAGTCTTTCTGTCCAGGAAGTCCAAGGTAGGAGACACCTGACGATACAGAGGCACGTAAAGCCGTTTTGCTCAATGAAATGAGGTTGATCACTAGATAAGAGCCCATAATCAATGATCTTGAGAAGACAGAAGTCAAATACTAGCAAATAGTCTATTTTTATATTTTTCTTTATTTCCATCACCATTTATTACCTCTACACCCTCTTCCACCCCCCCACCCCCCATCACCACACTGCTGAATTTTGGTCTGAAGGGTCTGCTGTTTCAGACGGTGGGACTGATCGTAGAGAACATGCTTACCAACAAGAATGCTGCACTGTTCCACTTGGGAGTTTAGAGGAGGGACAAGGAATTGCCCTTATTTAACAATTGAAAGCCTGGAGACAGTAAAGAAACCAGGAGACAGTAAAAGCAAGGGTTGTTGAAATAACAGGTGTCCAATACTGGCTGAGAAAGCTGTCTCGTGATGCCACGGTGAGGAAGACGTTATCCCACAGTTCCTGTGTCCCCCCCCCAACCCTCACGGGGGCAGCTCAGCGGTTAGAGCGTTGGCCTGCGGACCAGAGAGACCCAGGTTTGGTCCCCACTAAGAGCACATACCTCGGTTGCAGTTTGTCCCTGGCCCCGGTTGGGGTCATGTGGGTGGTAACTAGTCTCTCTCTTTCTCTCTCTCTCCCTCCCTTTCTCCTTCCTGCTCTATCTGAAGATAAATGCAAAAAAAGAAAATGTATGATAGTTACAGAAGCCTGAGAGTAAATAAACTTTATTTGCTTTGGTTTACTAAAACCACTCTAAAAAAAAAAAGAGAAGTTAGAACAATTCTAGGTCCTTTCCTAAGTCTCAACCCCTACCTGATGCTTGATCACTGTCTGAAAAGTACTTTTTTTTTTTTTTTTTTGACACCAACAGATTTAGTAGGTAGAATCTGCTCCCAGATGAAGTACACTGCAGCCCTGACCAGAGAATAGCTGATGTGACACATCAGAACACCTATGCTAGCGTCAAGAAATGAGTCACAAATAGCAAAGGCACTTATATGTGGAATCTAAACAAAAGGTCAATGCCATAGAAACAGGGTGTAGACATTGGTTGCCAGGGGCTGGGGGGTGTGGGAAATAGGGAGAGGTTGGTAAAAGGTACAAGCATTCAGTTATAAGATGAATACGATCCGAGGACCGAACGTGTAACTGGTTGACTATGGCTGTAACACTGTATAGTACAATTGAAATTTGCTTAGAGAGTAGAAGTGAAATATTCTCACCAAATATATATATATATACAGGGGTGGGCAGAAGTAGGTTTACAGTTGCAATCTAAATGAATAATATAATAAATAATAATACAAGATAAATTGTTTCATGTACTCACAACTGTAAACCTACTTTTGCTAATCCCGTACAGTGACGGACGTGTTCATTAACTAGACAGAAGGAATCCTTTTACAACGTATACAGCAAACCATTACGATGTACTCTGTATATATCTTACAATTTTGTCAATTATACCTCAACAGAGCTGGAAAAAATAAATATCACAGAAATAGCTATGGTCTCAGAATCCCCAAGGGCAAAGGACTCCATAGACAGATTAACTGGAGCCAAGTCAGAATCCAGATTGATTCCACCTGGGTTTTCATAAATCTTTTCGTACTGACATGAAAAGGTTCGGCCATACTCAACAACACAGGGCACACCGGAGAATCACTGCCTATTTATTCCTTCATCCAGTAGCCATGGCTTAGCCTTCTTGCTTCAGAACAGTTATAGTCCTCAAAAAAATTAAAGCATCTTCAGATTTTTAAAAAAATGTTTTATTGATTTTTTTAGAGAGATAGGAAGGATAGAAATATAGATGTGAGAAACATCAATAGGCTGCCTCCTGCACTCCCCCTACTGGGGATCAAGCCCGAAACCCAGGCATGTGCCCTGACCTGGAGTCAACCGGGACCTCTCAGTCCATGGGTCGACGTTCAGTCCACTGAGCCACACTGGTCGAGCGCATCTTCAGATCTTTGATGGTTATACATGTGGTAAATCTCTGTTGCTAAAAGAACCAACCACTCATCATTGTTAATGAAATAATTATGAATTATTGCCACTTTCTCTTTCCCATACTGTCATCCGCTGGTATAATGCTATGAACATATATACTTACAACTGTTTTAACGTCCTTGTCTGTCAATTCTAGTATTTGTTAGTTCTGGGTCAATTTTGATTAATTTCTCCACTATGGATTATATTTTCCTGCTTCTTTTCATGCCTGATAAATTTGGATTGGATGCCAGACATTGCGATTTTACCTTGATGGGGGCCATATATTTTTCTATTCCTCTAAATATTCTTAAGCTGCTTTGGAACATAGTTACTTGGAAACTAATCACCTGGGGTCTTGCCTTGAAGATTTGTTAGGTAGATCCAGAGCCATCTTCACTATAGGGCTGTTTTCTACCAAGACGAGACCTGTTTGTATAAACTACCCACTGCCCTGTAAACCCTGGTTTCCCGCGCTGGCTGGTGAGAGCTAGTACTGTGCACGTGTCCTGGTACAGTTTCCCCTAACCCCTTTGGATGGTTTTTCTCCAGCTATAGGTAGTTTCCTTACAGGTATGTGCTGACCAGTACTCAGCTGACTGCTGAGGATTCTCCATCTCAGGACTTCTCTCCTCCGGCAGCTGCTCCATCTGGCACTTGAGCAGCCTTGTCTCCCTGGACTCTAAGTTCTGGCTCCTTAACTCGGGGAACCTGCCAGCTCCACCCTGATCTCCCCTCTGCATGGCAGCCTGGACTGTCCCCAGGCTGTAAGCTGGGGCAACAGTGGGGCTCTCCTCATCTGTCCCTTCCCGAAGGCAGTGGCTCTCAGCCTTCCTAATGCCGCAACCCTTGAATACAGTTCATGTTGTGGCGACCTCCAACCATAAAATTATTTTCGTTGCTACTTCATAACTGTAATTTTGCTACTGTTATAAATCGTAATGTAAATATCTGATATGCAGGATGTATTTTCATTGTTACAAATTGAACAGAATTAAAGCATAATGATTAATCACGAAAACAATATGTAATTATATGTTGTGAAATATTTATTTCTAATTACAAATAAATGAAATTTTGTCTTGAAGCATGGTGTAGCATGGGTAATAGTCTTAATATAACAGTAAACTACATTTTGCGACATTATGCGTGAAAAAGGCAACGTCAGTGTGAAGGTTGAGACTGCTTCTTTCTCACCAGATCAGGAATTCTCGGGGCAGTCTCTGCAAGAGCACAACGAAGATCATCTTTCACAACAAGTCTACTTCTGTATTTAGACTTGATAACCAACAAGCTGGAAAACCCTGTTTCACAAAAGTATGTTGTTGGAAATGGAAGAAGAAAGAAGGCGCAACACGGTCTCAGACAGAACTGGATTATTGACTGCAAACACTTGATCCAGAATTTTGTAACTGGCATTATAGAGAAATCAGTTCTCACTGCATCACTGTTACTGAGTTCAATGAACTCCTCTTGTGCGTTCTCAGGAACATCTTCAACTTTGACTGTGAATGGGCTTCTGGCAGGTGCAAATGAGGTGTCAGGTAGATTTGAAAAGTACAATGAAATTTCGTCTGCAAGCATGTGCAAGTGTTCTTTCACAGAAATTATCATAATCCTTTTGTCTGGTTCAATGTCATGTTCCTCAAAGAAAGCAGGTAAGGTAGGCAACATGTAAATTTTATTTTCATCCAATTTTTTTTTGCCAAAGCTGAAGTTTCATTTGGAACGATTGGATCTTTTCAGACAAATTGAAGCATGCTGCATTTGGTCCTTGCAGTGATAAATTTAACTCATTCAAGATGGCAAAGATGTCAACCAAGTAAGCTATTTTCTGCAGTTCACTTTTATCGCTGAAAAGTGCTTTGAACCGCATGCGGTCTTGCTTTCTGATTAAAAAATGTTTTGAGTTCATCATGAAGCTCAAAAACATGTTTTATAACTTTTCCTGTTGACAACCATCTCACTTCAGTGTGAAATAGCAGAGCGTTGTTTGGCGCATCCAACTCGTTGCACAGTTGTGAAAAGTCAACTGTTTAAAGTTCTTGCCTTTACAAAATTGACAGAACTTATGACTCTTTTCATTACTTCTTGTAACTCTTATGGCAGTGTCTTTGTTGCTAATATTTGCTGATAAATCATATAGTGAGTTCTGACGACTTTTGGTGACTCATTCAGTACCAAACGTTGAAATCCAGATTGACATCCTAGCATAGCTGAAGCACCATCTGTGCAAACACCACACACCTTTCCCCAAGAGACCTTATGCTCTTTCAGAAATGAACTGTGTCAAATACATCATGTGCAGTGGTTGTCATTTTAAGAGGTTTGCAAAAAAGAAACTCATCTTTAAAGTCACAATCATTAATATACCTCACGTAAACCAGTAATTGTGAACAGTTTGCAACGTCTGTAGATTCATCAAGCTGGATGCTAAATAGTGGAAGTGAAGCAGATTTAATTTCCTAGATTACCTGATCAAGAATATCAGCAGACATATCATCTATTCTTCTGCGGACAGTGTCATTAGATAAGGAAATTGCACTCAATTTCTTAACAAATTTGTCTCCAATTATAACTCGAACAGTGTCTTTGGCCACTGGCAACAGTAAATCCTCAGCAATGGTGTGAGGTTTCATAGCTCTGGTGATTTGGAGTGCCACCAAATATGAAGCTTCAACGGCTGCTACGTTTTGTTTGTGGTACTTGCCACCAGTGTCAAGTCTGGCTTTCTTGAGTCCATCAGCTTTGCTTCTAAAATAGTTGGTATCCTTGCCAGCAAAGCTCGGATGCTTGCTATCAAAATGGCGTTTTAGTTTGTTTGGCTTCATAGATTTGGCTGATAGAACTTCACAACAAATAACACATTGTTGTTTCTCAATTCCTGCTGTAATTATTAAGGTAAAACCATACTGTAAAAAATCCTCACTATATTTTCCTTTTTTAACAGTCTTTTCTACACGATCCATTATCATGAGATGGTTTGCTAATGAAAATAATATATAACAATAGCTTTAATAATACAAAAGATGATACATGGCATAGTTCAGTCAAAACAGTTCATTAAAGTTTCCTATGATTTACTATTCTGTGTTTTTTTTACATACCTGTTACTATTACAAGGGGGCAGTATTCACATCAACCACAGCTGAATATAAAAAGACCGATCAGCATCCAGATTAAGTTCCCATGGTACAGATATTTTTTTTTGCAGTAGTTGATGATTTTACAGTACGATTTTACATTTACCCAGTAATTATAATTCATGAAGTGTAATTTTACCTCCAATACTGCTTTCAACACAGTAGCTGCTTTCTATACAGTAGCTGCTTTCTATACAGTTGCTGCTTTCTATACAGTAGCTGCTTTCTACACATGTGTGACTGGTCTGCATAAGTACATTATGGCACCAACCCTGTCACATACACCTGTATTTGTATGGGGTGTATGTGATGGGGTTGGTACAATGATGTCATCACATCAGGTACTTGTATGTGGGCATATCTGCATGTGGGTAGACCCACCTGGAGATGGATCGAGGAGCGGTGTCTCAGTTCCTAAGACCATGGGAAATATGTGTTTTCCCATGGTCTTAGGCGACTCCTGTGAAAGGGTTGTTCGACTCCCAAAGGGATCGCGGCACACAGGTTGAGAACCGCTGCTCTAAGGTATCCTCGCTCTTTGTGTCATGATGTCCAGTCTCTAAAAACCACTGTTTCATGTTTTGTGTGTTTGTTTCAGGTTAAAATAGAAGCCCACAATAGAAGCTAGTATCCTACACAATAGACAGTATAAAAATACTACAGAAACACCTTTAAAATAGCATAGAAATAAGTTAGCAAATCAGCACACTAATAAATATGCTGTTCTAACTATAAGCTTTACTAGAAATGATCACCAATCTAACTCTATAATTCATTTCTCCCAAGCTAATGTTTAGTACTATAGCCAATCTAAAAAATGATATAAAGGTATGCTACATTAACTGGATCAATAATGATACGCTCTGAGGACAATACGTAGTGAAGAAACATGTCCCTGTTCTGGAGGCCCAGGATATAAATATTCTTGGCATGTAACCGTGACTGTCATGACTGCACTGGGGAACGCTATATTTACAACCCATTAGGGTTGATCATCTCTCTTGTGTTGACTGGGATACTTTTTCCTATTCAGAGTTCAAGACCATGGTTTTCAATGTGAAACCAGGACCAAGGGTTAATTGTTCTGTGGGGCTTGTAGTTAGGCTCCCCCAAACCTTCAATTGACTATACCTCCTTATAAAAAGTCTGAAGGGATAAATCCCATAGGAGTTAGACAACCTCAGATCATCAAAAATGTGTTCCCTCATTCTGGGAGACCCGTCAATGATAGCCCCAGTCTTAGAGATACAACAAGGAAGTTTAAGTTCTTTAGCCAAATTAACAAAATAGCTATAAATTCTTGTTCTAACCTGAGAGGTGTCTACGCCAGTGCTAACACTTAATATTGTACATGGATTAACTAAGTAGTTGTTCAGTGTCTGTTCATTCTTAAATAATGTTTCTTTTTTTTTTTATCCTTACCCGAGGACAATTTTGCATTTATCTTCACGTAGAGTGGGAGGGAAAGAAGGAGGAAGAGAAAGAGAGAAACATCAATGTGAGAGACACATAGAGTGGTTGCCACCCACATGACCCCAACCAGGGCCGGGGACAAACTGCAATCGAGGTACGTGCCCTTAGCGGGAACCGAACCCAGGTCTCTCTGGTCTGCAGGCTGATGCTCTTACCACTGAGCCAAACCGGCCAGGGCAATGTCTGTTCATTCTTAAATGCTTCTCCAGAGCCACTGTCCTAATGGTATGAGGACAAAGGGGCACAGAGAGGACACAGAGAGTAAACTGCTCCCACCTCCCCAACACACAGGACAACAGATCGACTATTCTGAAGGTGTGGAAACTAACAGTCATCGGAGCCCATTTTAAACTTCTCCACTGAGCATTGAGAACTATTTTAGTGTATGTGCTCTTACTATCCTGCCAATCATGGAGTCCCCACTTCTGAAAGTTCAACACCCAGGAATGGATGCACCCCAATAAACCTGCCTCTGACAGTCAATTAATTCTCACCCAAGTACCACACTTCTAAAGATGATGTCAATCCACTTAAACATTTCTCTGAAAGTCTTCTAACCCTTAGATGCATGCTTCCCCCACACCCTGCATGAGACCAGCAGGCTGCTCTAATGACGGCCGACTCTGGCCGACCAGCATAGCTCTCCCTACTGCAATAAATTTGGCTGTTTTATATCAGATATAAAAAGGTGACTGGTGGGCTCATCAAGCTCTGACAGTCTTATATTTAATATTCTCTGTAATTCATAATTGCTCACTTGATTTAGGTCCCAATAGTATCAGCAGCAGCTACCATTAGCTGAACATCAATTAAGCCTGGTATTATACCATCTATTTACATTCATTTAGTCTGGGTTACCTAATCTGCCGTTCAATATCAGAAATAAAAAGATAAAGCTGAATTTATGTCTTACTGTATTAAGGGCAAGCTGTGTTGTTCAGGCAGAGTCTCCTGGAGAAGAACAGACTGCCCTGTTTAATCATCTTTGTATTTATAGCTTCCTTGGACATTCCCAGTCTCTCAGAAGTACAGAGATACTAGTCTCATTAAAGGTGCACTGCTAACTACCCAGCACGGGCATATGTTTACAACACAGTGGAAGAGTTTTTACCATTTTCCACATGATTCTATTTCCAAAGATTAGCTACTGGGGGTTGTACTGGGACAGTTCACTGAAATGAAGTATCATAAAGTATCTCACTACATGCTTTTTGATAAAATGTCTTAGAAAAATAGCCAAGTATCACAGAACAGCATCTATTATCATACAACAAATTAATATAAATTTATTGGGTGGAAAATGGGGAAAGAAAAAGATGGGGTGGTTTTCTAGTGATATCAGAGTCCATAAAAGGATAAACTCAGGTCCAAAATCTTGAGCCCACATGGAAGACTTCAGGTTCTGACGACTGTGGAACAGGCCAGCCCAGCTGCTGGGCTCAGGGAGTCACGTGGTGCAGCAGCCCTCCTCTGCCAAGGACGTCACTTTCTCTCTAGCTCAGAATGGTAGTTCTTGGGCACAAGTCTAAAACTCTGTTTGTTCTCCCACCGATGCAGAACAGATTGGTTGCACATGGCATCGTGCCTTTTATCTTGGTCCTGTGGGAAAGAAATCACACCTAACATTGCTCAAAACTAACTGAAGAGCTGAGACCTATTTTGTCTTTACTGTATATCATTCATTCATCAAGGTAGGTGGTGCTCATCTAGGCAGTTTGGGAGAGGTGGAACTTTTAATTTTTTAAATTTAATTTTACTTTTTATCCTTACCGCAGGACACTTTTGCATTCATCCTCAGATAGAGCAGGAGGGAGAGAGGGAGGAAGAGAGAGAAACATCGATGTGAGAGACACAGATCGACTGGTTGCCACTCACATGACCCCAACCAGGGCCAGGGACAAACTGCAACCAAGGTACATGCCCTTAGCGGGATCTGAACCCAGGACTCTCAGGTCCAAGGGCTGGCGCTCTAACCACTGAGCCAAACTGGCCAGGGCAGAGGTGGAACTTTTAAGAAAAAAATTTAGTTCATTGCTTTCCTTGCAGTAGTTTAAATAAATCTAAGATCAGTTAAGCGAATAGCTGATGAAGAGAGAACTTCTGTAATTAGAAATCTAAGACCTGCATACGACAGTCAGGTCTATGCCCTACCTCTTCCCGCCACCTGTTTTCCCGGGGCAGCCTTTGCAACCGGTTTTTGGTCAGCTCATGTTGTAGGCCGTCGAACCTGCACTTAAACCAGCGATGAGCTTCTTCCAGGTTAGCTGTTATCTGAACATATAAATGTTATCATTAAAAGTTACAACAAACATAAGTTTTCTTGTATTAGTTCAAGAGCCTTTTCACCTAGATATTAAAAGACCCAAATTCTGATGGGAAGGTCCTTGCAACCTATTTGCACAATGCACATCCTATGGATGAGACGCCATGCTGCACGCGGAGTTAAGAAGGCACGCAGGCCTGCGGCTTGCTATGCCTTTCCTAGCATTTCCTGAATGTAAACTAAGAATCCACAGTACAAGACGGCACTGAAGGAGAAAATGGTAGCTCAAACCATACTTCTCCTAGGTCTCTAAGCTGTAAAGGCTGGATTTTTCTGTTTTACTTTATGAAAGTAATAGAATTACTAAATAACTGGACCAGCTTACTGTAAGTTGTATTCATTTTATTCCCTTTATCATAAAAATATACTTTAGCTCATAAGCACACACTTTGAAATTGTCTTTGTGAGACTTAAACAGTCCCTCTGCTAATCTGTCTTTGAAGATGATGAATTGGAATCAGTATTTATTTATTTGATACATATTTACTGCGTGCTTATAGGTGCCTGGCACTTTTACAAGTATTTGGGATACTTTGGTATTTTGAAGGCAGAGCCAACAGATGTTTATTTTATATAAAGGTTGCTTCAAAACAGGTCTAGAATAAAAAGTAAAATGACTGGTTTTCCCCCTTTGATTACTTGTTTCATTGACAGATTTTATTTTACTGATTCTGAGGCCCGGGAGAGGGCGAGCACCACGAAAGCAAGGGCTCTGTCTGGCTGGTGGGTCCTGGCTCTCCCTCCCCTGGCGCCGGCCACAGCAGGTCCTCGATAAATGTACTGCTATGTATCTGCCCTACACTAGCCAGGTCGCAGTGTAGGTATAACATAGTGAGATAGGACAGTAGAGCTCCCCTTGTTATTAGACTTTAGACAGCTACAAAGCAAAGATACTTTCCAGGTCTGTTTGTGCATCCTGATGACAGTGACACTCCCACTCCCCAAACCGAACCGAACCCCACCTTTCTCCAGCACTTTTACCAGGAGTGGAGGAAAAGATGCTTGAAATGGCATTGTACATCATGTCTCCTCCTGCGTGGCGAAGGAGAAGGCAGCTAACATTTATTGAAACTTACTCTGAGCTACCTATCAGAATAACAGTCTCGTAGGTATTCACTTCCTGACATGGCAACTGGCGAGTTAAGGGCACAGTAGGTGTCCCAGTTGGCATTCAAACTCAGGGTTGTTACAGTCCATATTCTTTCTAATATACCATTTTGACAGTCTTATTGTCATGTAATTTAATAGCTATAAAAGGGAAAAATCATGACCAACTGATGGCAACTTCACTGTAATACCTGTAGCTTAAGAATCGGTTTTCTTATCTGGAAAACGAGGGTGGTAGTAGTAAACTAATGATCTCAAAGATCCTTTCCAGCTCTAAAAATATATGATTTTAAATACCTTCCAAAAGTCAATTTAAAATATTAGAACAGAAAGCAAATTCACAAATTAGTAGGGCCCACTTCCCACGTCTAGCTATTGACTGAGCAGAGCTCCCCTTCCACCAGTTCACGTCAATCCGTGCGCTGAAAGCCGCACTTGCCGGGCTTCCTTCCAGTAGGGAGGGGCTTGGACTTCAGGTTTTGTCAATATTTCAGCATTCCAGTATCTCTCATCAGGACACAAAATCTTAATCTAAAAATGATTTCTTCGTTATACAGAGCCTATACTTAGTGAGGTACTGGTCTTGCCTGCTGCACTCTGACAGCTATGTTAATGAAGGTTTTGCACTGACGTGAGCGTCTCAAGGCTGTTGTGCCTGAGGAAGTAACTGTCTAAGTCTCCATGCCCATGGCTTACCTGTTCTGATTCCACACTGGCTTCTTTCAGTTTATTCTCTGTTGCCTCTTTACACTTCCTGAGGTGTCTTATAGTTTCTTCCAATCCCTGAAAACATGATACAAGATTTTTACAAAGTCCCAATGTAGCCCGGCCAGTGTGGCTCAGTGGTTGAGTGTCGGCCCATGCACCAAGAGGTCGCCAGTTTGATTCCCGGTCAGGGCACATGCCAGGTTGTGGGCCCGATCCCCAGTGTGGGGCATGCGGGAGGTGGCCAATCAATGTTCTCTCTCATCAATGTCTCTCTCTCTCTCCCCCTCTCTCTTCCTCTCTAAAAATCAATTAAAAGAAAAAAAAAATTAAAACAAAGTCCCAATGTACCATACCAAACAAAAAGCTTCAATATCTGTAATAAGCAAGTAACCGAATTATGAAACTATGACTGGATAATTCTAACTTTAGGTGCTACCCAAATATAAGATAAAAGCTGTTATTTTGAGTGTAACCTACAGTATACATATGTATATATGATTACATATTTTGATTTATGGATTCTCCTGAGAAGAATGATTAACATCTCTTTCTCGAATTGGAGGGATGTTATTCACAGCACAGAGCCTCTGCTGGAAGACAAGAGCTTGATGGCCTCGTCCAGCCCCTCTTCAGTGACATCATGTTATGCTTTCCATTAGGGTAGGAGGAGCTCCAGGGAAGAACCCAGGGGTGTAAAGTTCCTGATAACCATGAAATTCAGTTCAGAAATCTTACTTACTAACTAGTATTTTGCACATGTAAGTTTTAGCTATTCTTTAAAAAAATGACTCATTTTTATTAGGTTGAAAATGGAGAACTGGGCCGTATTGGAAGCTGCAGTCTTCCTCCTAGACATGATTCCAAGAACTTAGTGCAGAGCAACTGTAACTGTTTCCGTCTACAGAGTCTGGACACAGAGGTGCTCTAATGCTGGGTGGTCGGCACAAGCTCTTCTTGCAGAGGACTCTTCGGAACCTCTCACCTGGCACCGGCTCTCTAGTTCCTGCCGTATTTTCCGCTCTGCCTCCAGCCGCAACTCTTGCTGCTTGTTCCGAGCCGAGGTATCATACTGGCTCCTGGCCAACAGCTGCATCTCCTTCTGTAGGTTAGTCATTTCAGATACAAATTTCTGGATACTCAATGACTGGTAGGGCACAAAGAGGGGGACAGTTGGTGTTCGGGATTGTATGGGAATGGTAAACACAGAGTTTGTAGAAATCATCTACCTGTTCATAGTTTTTTTTCTGATATTGATCCTTAATTAGCTCCATTTGCCTCAGTTCTGTTTCTATTTGCTGAAAGTAAAGGTGAAAATAACAGAAAGATCAGTGAAATAGCTGGTGCGCTCTTTTTGCCGCTAGGATGACAGAACTGTGAAGTTTTCTCCGTTCCTACTGGGTTCTCCTTCCCATCCAGCCCACTGACCCCGAAAGGGCAGAGTCCCATACAGTCCCCATGAAGAGACAAATGGGGAGCTAGAACATGACACTGGCAGCTAATGAGAAAGCAAACATTTATAAGCAGCATCTTAGCTGGAAAAGGGACTGCCTGGGGGACTATCTGCCCACTCCAGGTACAGCTGTAACTCGGAGACTCGGGTCTGCCAGTGTCTGAAACCATCCTCCCAGCACTGCCTGCCCGGGTCTGCCTCAGGTACTAAGGAAGTGAGGGAGACATCGAGTTTCTCATACAACCTTCATCCTCTCTAAATTCTGAGCATTATTCGCCTTAGCCGACAAGTGGAGCTTAATTTGGGCCTTTTGATTCTTTATTTTCTCCTTGCTGCTGTTCAGTAGCTTCTCTAACTCGGTAAGTTTCTGCCGCAGCTCTCGGTTGGTACGGGATACTTCCACTGATCTGAAGTTGGCTTCATCAAGGGCTTTCTTCAGCTGTGGAACACAAGGGAAATTTAGAACATTTTTGCCTTCCATTTAGTAAGAAAAGTGTATGTTTATCTCCGTCTTTTGTTCTCTTTAAACCTTTCTTTTGAAAAGGAGGGTAAGTGAGGCAATTATAATGTCTGATTAAATAGATTAGTGGAGGAACACTCTAAGTGATTTTCATACTTTTTAACACTAGAGAACAATCTTTCTTGGGACAGATAAATAATGTAAATGTTTAAGTTCAACATTTGCTCTTTTAAGAGTGTGGCTTTAGCCCTAGCTGGTTTGGCTCAGTGGTTAGAGCATCGGCCTGCGGTCCAGAGAGACCCAGGTTCAGTTCCCGCTAAGGTTGCAGTTTGTCCCCGGCCCTGGTTGGGTTGTGCGGGTGGCAACCACTCGATGTGTCCCTTTCTCGTCGATGTTTCTTTCTTTCTCTCTCTCTCTCTCTCTCTCTCTCTCTCTCTCTCTCCCTCCCACTCTATCTGAACAAAATATCAAAAAATGTCCTCGGGTGAGGATAAAAAAACACACAAAACAAAACAAACAAACAAAAAAAAGAGTGTGGCTTTAGAGTCAGACCAAAGTTCAAATCTCAGCTCACCGCTTATCAACCACATGATTTTGGATAATTAACGTCCCTAAGACTTGGGTTCATCACTGGAAATGTGTGAACAGCCTACCTCACAGGATTAATGTAACAGTTAAATGAGATGCAGTACAGAAAGAACGCAGAGCCTGCCACATCTTAACTGCTCAGTAATCATTACCATACTTTAAGTTTTTCTCTCACTTGTGACCCCATGTCTGGAAAAGTGAAAATAAATTAAAATGGTAGTTTATATCAATATGTCAGTTATTGACTATCACTGCATGTATTTTTATAATATTGCCTTTTGTTTTTCAATATTTTAATAAATTTGTCTAGTAGAAAAATAGCATAGTGATCACTGTTATAAACAAGACAAAAGGCCCAAAATGGAGTCACTTATGTGATGTCACCAAAGTGAAACTTGGTTTGGCGCTCTCTGAAACGGACTGCTGAAACAATCAATCAGAAGCACCTGATCAACATTAGTTGGGTAATCTTCCTAACAGAGCCCTACTATGCCCTAAGGGATAATAACTGCTGTAACCACCCTGTTTTTTGTCTAGTATAACTTCCTTTTCCTGCTCTTTCCTTCTCATTTTATGCAGCTCTTCTATCTGCTAGATTGGATGCTGCCTGACTCGAATTGAGTTTTGCTCAAGTCAACTCTTAAAAATTTTAATATGCCTTAGTTTATCTTTGAACAGTTCTGGTGTCAGAAGAGGGAACTGAAGACCCCTGCTAGCCCCCAGGAGCAATGAGCAACCAGGGAAAGGTACCCAACTGAGCCCTTTGAGCTCCCTGTCTTCTCAGTGCATCTGGAGGTCACAGGCAAAGGTGAGTCCAGCTCTGCAGCTTTTGCACTGTGAGCTTTCAGACATCATTTGAACATTTCCTATTTCCAGACTGGGTCCAACTAAAAACCAGATTGGATCAGACTTTGTGCAACTTATGCTGGACTTTGACCCAGTGTGAGACCTTGGGTGAATAAAACTTTTGTTTTAAGGCTGAACATGCAGGTTAACCTTACTAAAGATAATCTTGAATTACAGTGGCCACAGCGGAGAACTTTTAACCTAAATAAGTGTATCCATTTACAAGGTGCCCCAAAGAAAAAGGGGTCTCCGCCTAGCGCTCACCATAAAGGGAAGAGGGAAAATTATTTTTTCTCTCCAGTTTCTAGTGACTAGGATGAGACCCACTGGGACACCCACTCACTTCAGAGTCTACAGACAGGATCCTGGGAAAACAGGCAGAAGCCAGAAATGGGTAAGAATTCTTACCAAAGTTAGCTATCTCAGATCTCTATCTGTGGTACCTGGTTGGAGAGAAGGTAAAATTTCATATTGTCCCTTCCTTTCCAAATTCAGATTGGCAGGCAAAAAACATCTGTAAGAATTAGATCTATGAATCTGCCTTCAGGTACCCGCTGGATGTTAACTCTCTCACCCAGAGACATCTATTGCCTCCAGTTGTCTCGTTTTGTGTCCTGAGAACTGACAGTCACGTTAGGTTGGGGGCCTCTAAAACATGGATGCACAGAAATGTGGGTGGTACTCCATCTGCTGCTAGGGTCTTACTGACTTGTCAAATCCCAGAGGAATCCTACTCTTTCTTCCTTTGGTTCGGGTATCTTTGGGAGGGCAGTCTCTTTTGCACCCCCTCTGGGGATACCTCCTGTGTCCATGGGGTTGTTCCGCTGTCAGGAATATTACTGTTCGTCCTGGCTGAAATCTGGCAAAATATTTGGATGGATTTTTTTTAAGTATCTCTATGGTTAGAATTGGAACCTGATATTCAGAACCTGAGAGAACTGTTTTTTTTAGGCCCCTAAGCTAAAAACAAAACTATGTAACCAGAGGGAAAGAAAAACATTCTGAAGACTTTGTGGGAGGATTTACAAAAACATAGGAATCTTTTGATTCCCATTTTAGTTGAAGATATTCTTCCTCATATGAAAAAACAACAACAAACAAACTGAAAATAATGCGGTTGGATGAGTGGTCAGCCTCCATCTCTTTCAGAAGTTAAAACAACTGCACTTGTCTTACAAATGGAATCTTTTAAGAACAGAAGTGCAGCTCTATACACAATTCAAAGCCCACCAATCTCAATACCTCCCTGTTCATCTCGAAAGGCTTGCAGATACTGTAAAAGAAAGATCTGGACTTAGGAAACAAAAGTCCTTCTTAGTGGAATTCGTGTTCTTTCTCTGTGCCCTTGGAGATGTAAATATTCTACCTGGTCTTCTCCAGGAACCAAGGGAATTCTTATCAGAAGGAGAAAAAAGTTAACCAAAAAACCCTGAAGCCTTTTGAAAACCAGGCCCAAGAAAAAATTTAAAAGTCTCTTTTACAGTAACAAGCTCTAGCCATCTGAGCAGGTAACCACAACTTACTCCATCTGCCAGAAACACAGCTTGGATCCAACTGTTCCTTTATAAACTAGTGAGTTTTCTATTATTGTACCTGTCTCATGGTTAAAACTTTAAATATCTCCATTTGTGTCTGCCTGTTGTTTATGTATGTTATAAATGTGTGGGTTTTTTTTTCTTTCTACCTCTGGATGGTATTGCCAAAATCAATTTGCGAGCTTTATTTAATTGGCTTAAATAAATTAAGCACTTATATAAATCAAGTATAATTTGAGAAATATAGAAACTAACATGACCTGGGATAATCTTTGGTAAATAAAAGCTAGTTTCATTATAATAGGCATGTCTTCAGAGTTATCAGAATTAAATATAATAATTTTTATTCTACCTAGGTTTACTAAAACTCAAATAAGCTCATTATCTCTCACAAAATTTGTCAGTAAGAAAGAGAGGATGAGATTAGCTGTTTACTATTTCATGAGTAATCTAAAAATTAAGAACAAGTGAATTAAATGGGTATACCATAAAAGTTTCCAAAATTTTTTCTGGTGCCTTAAAATTACACTGAGGTAGTTTAAATGATGGATATTCATTGAATCTCTAGATTCTTTCCAAATAAGATAAAACACTGAAACATTAGTGAACACAAGTTTATCCATCTTGGCTTATTTTTACAGAGAAACTGAAGATATTTAGGTATATTAGTTAAATATTTTGTACACATTGAAAAATTTACTGTGAGGAAGAAGCCAGAAACTATAAAATGTATTTGCCAATTCACAGAATGACAGTGTTAACGGACCACAATTGCTTACTTCTCACTAGAAATTAAGGACTCTAAGGGTTGGGAATTCTAATCAATATATGTAATGAAAGCTATTTAGAAATAATGAGGGTGAGAGGAAGAAAGTGAAGGAAAAGTGATTGTTCCAGAATGAGAAAGAAGACTAGCACAGGACAAAGTCTGAATGAGTATTTTAAAAAGTTGTGGGTTTGTGGAAAAAGAATCTTGGGAAAGAAATGTTGTGTGTTTCAGGTTGGCTAAGGTTGAAATAGAATTTTTCTTTTCTTTCTGTTATAAGTACAAAGTTTTCTTAAACTATTAATTTGTTCCTAATAAGAGATTGTGACAGATTTTTTTTAAAACCTTTTGGCTAATCTACCTAGAAAGCAAAGATTTGTATCATACCAAAATAATATACTGTGCTTCCCACTGTCTTTATCAGGTCTTTGCATACTTAGGGAAACCCAGTCTTCTCAATATTATGAGTTACATTTTGTTCACAACTATGTAACCTTCTGTATTTGCCTTTAACAATCAATTTTTTGGAGTGACATCAGCATCATGGCAAAGTAGGAAAAACCCTTTTGATCTCCCCTTAAATCTACAACTAGACGAACATCTATGTTTGTCTGCTCAACACACTGGCATACCTGAGAGAGCCATGCATCAGTACATATAAAGGTGGTGTATTAGTTTGCACAGGTGAGGCAGGACGGGGAAAGAACAGGGATGGTGTCCACAGACAGGGTCCCTGGCTGCTATAGCTGAGCCTGTGGCCCCCACACTATGACCCAAAAGAGGGTACAAGGGGCAGAAGCAGCGTTGGCACCTGAGAATCCAGCTTCTTCCCCTGATTGATATGATCATCTCAGTAGATACAGAAAAAGCATTTGACAGGACACAACATACAGGTATGGAAAGAATGTACCTCAATTTAATAAGGGCCAGATATGACAAACCCTTAGCTAATATCATACTCAAGAGTGAAAAAACGGAAAGCTTTCTCAGGAATAGTAAGGCAAGGAGGCCCCCTCTCGCCACTGTTACCCGACACAGTACTGGAAGTCCTAGCCAGAGCAACAGGGCAAGAAGTAAAAGGCATCCAAATGGAAAGGAAGAAGTATAACTGTCAATATTTGTGAGCAACTTCATTTTATATATAGAAAATGCTAATCCTAAACACTCCACCAAAAAACTATTAGGAAAAAATACAGTAAAGTTACAAGATATAAAAATCAATATACAAATACCCATTAAGTTTCTATATACTAATAACAAAATATCACATTTACAGTCACAACAGAAAGAAAAAAATACCTAAGAATAAACATAATATACACTGAAGATCACAAGGTGTTGTTGAAAGAAATTGAAGACACACAAAAAATGGAAAGATATTCCCTGTTCATGGGTTGGAAAAATAATCACTATTAAAGTCCACATTACCTAAAGCAATCTACATATTCAATACAATCCCAATGGCATTTTTCACAGAAATAAAATAAAAATCCTCTAATTTGTATAGAAGCACAAAATACCTCTAATTGCCAAAGCAATCTGAGAGAAAATAACAAATGGGGTACCAAACTCTGATTTCAAACTATACTACAACCTCCAGCAATTAAAACAGTATGGCCCTGGCAGAAAAACAGACCCACAAACCAATGGAACAGAATCGAGCGCCCAGGGAAAAAACCTACACATATTTAGGCAACTAATTTATGACAAAAGGAGCCCAGAATATACAACTGAGAAAGAAAAGTCTCTTCAATAAGTGGTATTGGGAAAACTGGGCAGCCACATGCAAAAGAATGAAACTAGACCACTATCTTACATCAAACACAGAAATGAACTCAAATGGCTTAAAAACTTGAATGTAAGGCCTGAAAAAATAAAATACATAGAAGAAAACATAGACACTAAGTTTCTGGACATTGGTGTTGGTGTTTTGTGATTTTGACTCCAAAGGCAAGAAGAAAATAAATAAATCAAACTAAAAAGCTTCTGGGTATTTATCCAAAGAAAATGAAAACACTAAATCTAAAGATAAATATATTCCTACTTTCACTGCAGCATTATTTACAATAGCCAAGATATGGAAACAACCTATGTATCCACCAATGGATGGATAAAGAAGATGTAGTACACATGGACAATGGAATACTAATCTACCATAAAAAAGGTGAAATACTGCCATTTGTGACAAGATGGATAGATCTTGAGGTTATTATGCTAAGTGAAATAAATCAGACTGGAAAAGAAACAACTATGATAAAACAAAATAACAAACCAAAAAAACTAAACTCATGAATCCAGAAAACAGAATGGTGGTTACCAGAGGGGAAGGGCAAAGGGGGTCAAATATATGGTAATGGAAGGAAACTAGGCTTTTTGTGGTCAGCATGCAATAGAGTATACTGGTATCAAATTATAAGGTGGTATACCTGAAATTTATAATATAATGTTATTACCCAATATTACATCAATAAAATTGTCACTTTAAATAATTATTGTTTCATAATGATTTGTAATACTATTTGGTCAAATGTTCAAACCTTATGAAATTTAGACAACTTCCCAAAAATCAAATTCTAAATAGAGTAGTTTTTTTTACCTCAAAGTGACTTTGAGATTTCCCAGGGTCCCTGAAAAATCTCAATGCAACTGCCTCTTATTTTGTAAAAGAGAGATGTTAAATTAGGTTTATTTGGTATATTAAATTACCTGAGAAGTATTGTCAAATAATTGATGATAAATCTTCTTAGGTTTTATTTGTACAGATACACTTTTTTTACATAAGTGTTCTAGATTGTATGAAATTACTAAAAATCTAATGTCTTAGCATAATGTTATCAGTAATAATTCCAGTTATTATCTTAAAATTTTGTATGTCATAGAAATTACCACTTTCCTTATCAGTTGTATTATAATGAACTCTTTTTTTTTATTTTTTTATTTTTTTTATTATTATTTTTTTAATCCTCACCCGAGGACATTTTTCCATTTTTTGTACAGATAGAGTGGGAGGGAGAGAGAGAGAGAGAAACATCGACGTGAAAGGGACACATCGAGTGGCTGCCACCCGCACGACCAACCAGGGCCGGGGACAAACTGCAACCGAGGTACATGCCCTTAGCGGGAACCGAACTAGGGTCTCTCCAGACCGCAGGCCGACGCTCTAACCGCTGAGCCAAACCGGCTAGGGCATAATGAACTCTTATTAGATCTTCATCCATGGACATTTTTAAGTCTCCTGTCCTTTACAGTTATTCTTTTACTCTGATGCTTTTGCAAAAGTGAGATTCATGGAAAGGTCCCTAAAGTACTCTTATCCACTGACACCCCTGCCAAATTACATGATGTTGAAGAACCTTGGGTGCACATTTCACAAATGAAGAGGACTCCACTTGATGTCTGGTCCTGTGCAAACACCGGAGATTTTAAAATTAAACTGACTAGAAGGTATACCGACATTGAGGTACACTGCTTCCTCCCAAGATCCTTTCTTTCCATTCCTCTCTCTGACCATCCTTTTCCTAATTCTTATGACATGAAGGTCTTTATAACTCTCCTGTCCACTTTTGCCTTGCTCTGGCTGGCCAAGAAGTGCTGCTGTTCACATATCTCAGGCCACTGCAAAGTGGGTTAACTCTACATCCAAACAACTGTTGGATTTGCCACAATGCTGGTGACCCTGCAGTTCTGCTCATCACATACTTCTCCCTGATTTACAAATCCTCTTTCTCCGGAACAAACTCATTCCTCTCTCCATTGTGTCAGACTCCCTAACCATGGGGATCCTTTTCCAAACCCCATGTCAAAAATTCAAACCTGAGAAACTTACATCAGACCCTGTACAAAAAAAAGGACACAAGGCAAAGGTAACCAGAATAATAAAGCCACTTATGTGGTCTATAGACCCTTAAATCTTACTGGTCTCCATGGCTGTCACCTTTCCAGTCCTGAGCCACAGGCTCAAGTGAAAATTATCTGGAACCATTCATAATTCAAAACTGGCAGATCCCTAGGGCCTTGTCTAGGAGTAGATGCAAAGGAGGCTGGGATCTGGAACCATTCCTTAACTCTTTTTTTTATTTTTATTTTTTTTTATCCTAACCTGAGGACATTTTTGCATTTATCTTCAGATAGAGCAGGAGAGAGAGAGGGAGGAAGAGAGAGAGAGAGAGAGAGAGAGAGCGCGCGCGAGAGAAACATCTATGTGAGAGAGACACATTGACTGGCTGCCACCCACACGACCCCAACCAGGGCCAGGGATAAACTGCAACTGAGGTATGTGCTCTTAGCAGGAACCAAACCTGGGACTCTCTGGTCCATAGGCTGATGCTCTAACCGCTGAGCCAAACTGGCCAGGGCCTTGCCTTAACTCTTATAAAGATATTGTAGGATCTGCTGCTAAAGCAATGCTCTCCAACAAAAATTCCTAGACTCTCTGGCCAATGTTGTTCTTGATCACAGGATAGCCCTTGATTACCTTTTAGATGAGCAAGGAGGTGTTTGTGCTATGGCCCACACCACTTGCTGTATTTGGATGGACACTTCTGGGAAAACTGAGGCTTAGCAATATAAGATCACAGAACAAACCCGTTGGCTTTAGAAAGTGACTCCTTCAATGGGGTCTTTCTTTGACTTATCAATTCTGACTGGTTTGGGTTCTGAGGATCATGGCTCAGAAATACACTCCAGACATCAGGAATTATCCTCCTTATAATAATCATAGTAAGTCTCCCCGGTGCACTGAATTCTCTCAAAAGCTTTACATGTATGTTCGCAGTTGCTAACCTCCAAGAAAATGATCTTTCTGAGACTAGAACACATTCTGGTAGTCCAGACCATTGCTGGGCCCATCCAAGCTAGCTGCTCTTTCTGACATTTCCCAGTCTGTGCTCTGATCAAGGCAGACATGTCCTGTTCGTGTTACTAAGCTTTGCTCATCCTCTTACACTGGCTGTCTGTGAGCTCGGCCCGTCTCAAGCCAACTTCCCTTCTTTTATCACCCAACCAGCCTATAAAACAAACGTGCTCTAACTTTAAATTCCTTCAGAACTAGACACAGCCCCTAGTTATCCAAGGAAAGTCCTCTGATGGTTTCCCTATTTGTCTCATGTGGAGTGGACACCACAATTAAACGAGGACACCCCAGAGCACGGACCATGGATCTGCCTCTGCTTTTACACGGGCCTCTCAGGAAGGTCACTGCCTGATGGGTGCCGGTGAGGCAGACTGAGGAGACACGTGACCTGACATGCCTCTCTGGTGAGTCTCCTTACCTCCCTTACCCCCGCCCCACTCAGTTACTGCTCTCCAGTGGAAAAACTCTCATGGAGGCTTCCTTCACTGACAGAGAACTGTGTTGAGAAACAGTTTTTTTTTGGTGTGTCAGTTTACAAACGCACAGAGATGGCTTGATTGCATCTGGCTGGCTGGTCAGGGGGGTTAAAAGAGGCAAAGAATAACTGCATCCAATAGTTAGTTCTCTTAAAAGGCATGCAGCTAGAGAAACATTTTTGTCCCTTGACTCCACACCTCAGCTATTTCCCGCTGGTTCATTTTCTTTGCAGTGTCCCTCTCCGTTTGAAACTGCTTTTTCAGCGCTTCTATGCGCTCAGCATGCACTTCTGCTTCCATTTTAGATTCTTCGGTCATCCGTTCCCTGTTTTGAAAAGACAGATGATAGATCACCTTTAGAAATCGTCTTAGGCCCTGGCCGGTTTGGCTCAGTGGTTAGAGCTTCAGCCTGCGGTCCTGAGAGACCCGGGTTCGGTTCCCGCTAGGGGCGTGTACCTCGGTTGCAGTTTGTCCCTGGTCGGTCGTGCGGGTGGCAGCCACTCGATGTGTTCCTTTCACATCGATGTTTCTCTCTCTCCGTTCCTCTCTCTCCCTCCCACTCTATCTGAACAAAAAATGGAAAAGTGTCCTCCGGTGAGGATTAAAAAAAAACAAAAAACATAGAAATCGTCTTAGGAGGTAAGAAAGATCTGGAGGGAAATGTGCAACCTTCCAAAAGGCGAGTGATTAATAAATGAGAAGCAGATCATTCACTAGGTGAACCTCACTGATCTGGAGCTCATTAAAAGAAGAAAAAAGGCATTACCTGCAGTGTTAAACAAAATAGCCCTTCCATATAGAGACCCAACCAAAAGAATGAAACATACTCTTGTTTCAACCAATGAATAGTCTTTAGCTAGTAACATTACATCAGAATATAAAATTTGCACATATCACCCGACCGGTGTGGCTCAGTGGTTGAGCATCGACCCATGCGCCAAGAGGTCGCAGGTTCAATTCCCGTCAGGGCACACGCCCAGGTTGTGGGCCCAATCCCCAGTGGGGGGGCATGCGGGAGGTGGCCAACTGATGTTCCTTCTCTCCCTCTCCTATCCTCTCTCTCTGAAATCAATAAAGAAGAAAAAGAAAAAATTTTCACAGATCACAGATAAAAAAAATACCTTCTCTGCTTTAGCTTATACCTGTCCCCTATGTCAATATGTTCACTACTAGAAAGGAATGAAGACCTATGTGCACACTGCATTTCCCTTGGGTATACATTTTCATTACTGATATCTATTTTTTTTATTTATTTTTTTATCCTCACCCGAGGATATTTTTCCATTTTTTGTACAGATAGAGTGGGAGGAAGGGAGAGTGAGAGAGAAACATCGATGTGAAGGGACACATCGAGTGGCTGCCACCCGCACGACCAACCAGGGCCGGGGACAAACTGCAACCGAGGTACGTGCCCTTAGCGGGAACCAAACCCGGGTCTCTCCGGACCGCAGGCCGACGCTCTAACCGCTGAGTCAAACTGGCCAGGGCTCATTACTGATATCTAAATCGTATTTACCTAGATACAGTTTAAGACAAAACCAGAGTGGCTTGACCTGAACTTGATGGGTTTGACCTAACTAATCTCAGGCCCAAACTGAAAACAATGGTTTAGCATCTGCCTCGATGGAGTCATCCCACTCCTGGATGGGAATAACCCTTCCAGGCTCTGGTTATTTCTTTTCCAAATCATGCTTTTAAAGGACATAAGCTTTTGAAAGAAAGGTCTGGCAGAAACATTCAACTGTCCCTTCTAACCAGTATTTGCTAAACTTTGGTTTCATCTTTGTGTATAGAAGCAGCTTGACACTAGACTAGGGAAGAGTTGAAAACAGGCCCCCCAGGCAGCAGGTATCTGCTGCTGCTCAGCTGGCCTGCTGGCTGGGAGTGCTAGTTCAAAGTAGGGAAAACACTGAAATAGGTGATGTGTCTGAGCCAACGCACTCTCCCAGAGGCTCTCCCCTAATCTCATTGTGCCTGTACCGCCCTTACTTGAAGGTTTCCAAATTCTGTCGCTCAAGTTCTTTGTTTTCCAGTTTCTCTTGGATATGGTCAAGCTTTGTTTGCAGATGGTTATTCGTCTGGAGAGCTTGCTCCAGGCTCATAGCCAGTTTCCTGTTGTCTTCTCTAGTTACATCTAGAGCTTTCTGCAGAGGCTCAATCTGAAAGAGAGAAGAGGGTTTTTAATTCCATTATAACAGACACACAAAGTCCATAACACTCTGTAGTCACTCCTTACCTACTTTACTTCATCAAGAGCCACTGAAACTATAAGTAGTTGGAATCAGAACCAGAGATTCCACATGCCTGGAATTATATGTGAGAATTTATTATGGATGTTGCTTTGGAGACTCTGAGAAGGCCATAGGAAGGGTATGCTCCATGGGTCATTAGAGAGCTTTGGAAAATAGAGCCAACTTAATTTATCCTAATTTTTGAATGTTTAAAGTAGTTAAATTACCCTTCCTGATCCTATGACCTTTGGTCTCACTGTCTAGAGAGATAAGAACTAGCAACTGTTCCTTGTATATCCTTCCAGAAAAAAACCTTATTTATTTAAAATATCCATGTGTATTTTATATAAATGCATTATGAGTAGATATGCTTTTATGTATACAAACACCTGTGGGCACACATGAATATGTGTGTCCTTCTAATAGTGAAATTTCTCTAGCTACTTCTGACGTAGGATATAGTTTATTCTCCAAGTCCTTTAACTTCTGTAATCACTTATGCATTAATAAATGAAAAGAATGTGAACCATATAAGGCAAAAAGAATATATAATTTTGGTCCTGGTTCCCCAATAAATGACTTACTGTAAGATTGCAGGCCCATATCCTATTAGTAGTCACTGTCCAAAACTCAGACTTGAATGAAAAGGAAATCAACCTGTTTTACTCAATTTCCCCAAAATAGCAATATCCCAATTAAACCAAAAATTTCAGCATTATCATGAATAACAACCTGGCCTCTACCTCACTGTTGTGCTGGGCATCCACGACCAGCATTCTGGCCTGCCACTGGTCCACTTCTGCTTCCAGCTTCTGCACCCTCTGTTGATTTAAAGCCCTAAAAATGAAAGCACAGGAAGAGTGACTATAGAAAAGAACCATCTAGGAATGATACCACTGAGAGTTACAGGGCACTTTTCTTCCAAGAAGTTCAAACAGCATATGTAGCAGGCTATGAATGCTCAGAATATCTGCGAGTTGGCAGGTGACAATTAGTAGCCTCAGCTTCAGGTTAAGAAATGAAGGCTACTATGGATTAAAAACTCATCCCAGCTATGGGACATTTGTTTGGCTTGATATATTAAGCCAGTGATTTTCAACCAGGGCGCGGCAAGAATTTTAAAACATGCAATAGCTGACCAGTCAGGGGCACTGACCTCTTTTCCCTTAGATCGTCAAATTAAAAAAATGACAACAGCCAACACAATAATTGCAGTCTGGTGTAAATGAATCAAAATTATACCTGTTTTTTTGGTGTGCTGCAGAACTTTAGTAATTAGTTTATGTGTGCCACGAGATAAAAAAGGTTGAAAATTGCTGCATTAAGTTATCAATACATGTAAATAACTAACTTTCAGGCTGGTAATTTTATAATCTATATATAATATATAAATTACAAATACAGTTGTCCCTCGTTTATCGCAGTTAATCCGTTCCAGACTCTGTGGTTGCGCCTGGCGTTGAAGGATTCCGGGGGTGCTCAAATACATAGGCCTACAGTCCATACGTGCAGTAATTTTCATTTTAATTTTAATACAGGAGTGTATAATTGACTCAGGCAACCGAGTGTGCACTTTATCATTTTCACTGTCTTGATGAACTTTTTAATGAATATATTTGAAAAAAATGCCACAGAGTGAAGCCGCGAAAGTCGAAGCGTTAAGTGGTGAGGGAATATATTCACTAGTACAAAAATGCATCACCTCTACATGGATTAGCTTGATGTTGAGATTTCTGCTTCTAAATACAACAGCTACCTAGAATTTTTTTGTGAATACTAAACAGTATTTTTAATAGCCTTGGATTTTCTTTTTAAGTGCAGAAGTAATAATACACATTCATAATATGTAAAAAATAAAGATAAGCACAATGAAGAATATTAAACTCACTAGTTCTCCCATATCAGAGGCAATATGCACCACTAATATACACATTATAATCTACTTTAGAGGCTTGTTAAACTCAAACCATTTGTTCACTTATCTAAAAATGAAATTTTTATGTTTTCCTTGAAATATTCAAAAGAGTTTACTTATAAAACATGGCTAGAAGTAGTTCTCAGAATGATTCATCTAAAATAATTATTAATGTTTAAAGAGGACACTAATAAATGGATAATTCAAACTAAAGTAGGCACTTAGCTTCAATTGTCTTGACAATTACAATTCTGTAGATCCAAGGGCAAGTTTAAGGGTATAGAAAACAGCAAGGGTAAATGTAGTATATAATATAAATTTCTAAAATGTAAAAGTCTCCTTTACATCACTACAAAAATATAAGAATTTTGAATTTCTGAAATCATGGTAATTTCTGACTCCAGATTTTCCCTAACTTTAAATTAGTTATTTTAAACATCACTAGTTTTTTGCAAAGGAAGTGATATAAAGTGACTTGGTTTCTTGACTTCACTCTGCTCCTCACTACAGTACAGCAGGAAAATACAAGTGAAAACACAAACAATTCATCTCTGGTACCTTTCCTTCTTGAGGCCGGCGATCTCCGAGTCCCTCCGCCCGAGCTCGATCTGCACTTTCTCCAGAGCACCTTGCATCTTACTGTGAGAAGCCAGCACGTTCTCCAACATGATTGTAACTTTGCAGTTGTCTTCTTTAGCTTCTGCCAGCTGTCGCTGAAAGTTTCCCACCTAAAAGAAAATGAAACCAGACAAAGATACTTGATTCTTTCTGATTATTCTGCTGCTGCTGCTGAGTCCCATTACTTCTAGGAAGACAGTATGGAAACTGGCCAGGCATGGTAGAATGCCAAGAGGAATAATTAAAGTATATTTTACTTTTATTTTGTTTCTTAAGTTATATGACTTTGAGAAAAAGGAAACTAGACCCCAGACCCTATGGAGCCTACAGAGAACTCCGAGGTGAATCCCAACTGTTGGCATGTCACACACAGCACATTTATTATAGAGACATTGGGACCAACAACTTCTTGGATCTAGAGGTGGTTCCAGACTGGCCTGCTCTGGCCCTGGTCAGCTATCTTATGACAGGAACAGAAAACACATCTGAAGTCCAAGAGAATGATCTCAGGATTAAAGACCATCACAGAAAGTGGAAGTTGCTGAAAAATGCTGTCACTCACAGCTCTCTTCGGCGAGGCAAAATCTAGCAACTGCTGTCAAGGAGTCTGGGATGTGACCTCTGTTTTCAATAAGCACACACATCATTTAAGTGGAAAGCATTTAGTCATTTAATTTAACATGAAATAGCAGCAGTTACTATCATGTTAATAAAGTATAAGTAGGCAGGTTATTACCAAGATCAGATATGTTTCAACAAAAAAAATTAAGACTTTTTCTTTTGATTATTTTAAGACAGAAAGATGAAAAAATTGGGAGTTAAATTATACATCTTTAAGGAAAACATTTTAAAACAGTTCTAAAGTTTTATTTAGAAAACAAAATCCTCCTCTGATCAATCCTCATTGTTTCTTCCTAAAGGTAACAGGAAGTGAAGGAATATGGCTTGTGAGAGATTTCACAAGCGCCCCATCCCAGTGGCAGATGCTCAGAAAGGACCGATGCCTGACCTTCTTGTTCTCCCTGTCCTCCAAAGCCTCGAGGTCCCCTTTCAACTTCTGACTCTCCGTCAGTGCGGCATCACGACACTTCACTGCTTGTGTGAGCTCCTCTTCATTCTTCTCAAGAATGGACTTTACCTTAGAATGAAAAGAACAACTGACTTTTCCAAAGCACAATAAATGGGCAGTTAGAGTAAGACATAGCAATTTAGAAACCAAACTTAAACTATTTAATTAAATCTGCTTACTATTATAAATAAAATCAGCTTTATTAGCTGTTTTTCTCTTTAAAGAAAACCCCAAAGCAAAAATAAATTTGTGGGAATAAACATGAGCAAACCTAATACATGACAATCTCCACGAAAGTACAGAATAAGGGATAAGGGAGATAAAACTATGAAGGTAACATGTACAATGGGGGAGAAATTGATTTTCATGGACTTTGAAAATGTAACATAATGCACAAATTAACATAATAAAAGCAAAGATAAATAAGTAGTAAATAGTGTCACAGAAGAATGAATCCTAATCAGAAGTATATTTTATATCCCTGCAACACTTTTAGGATATCTACACAATCACTTCAGATTATCTTCATAGAGTACTCCTCTAAAAAATACTTTATTTTGAAATAATTATAGACTCACAGGATGTTGCAAAAATAGTACAAATAGTCCCATGTACTCTTCACCCTGTTTCTAATGGTGATATATATTGTTGTAGAGGTCAACATCAAAATCAGGAAGTTGACTTTGGTACATTACTGTTAACTAGATTAACTAGACTACAGAACTCACTCAGTTTTCACCATTATTAAAACCTGCATGGCTCCGGCCGGTTTGGTTCAGTGGTTAGAGCATTGGCCCGCGGACCAGAGAGGCCTGGGTTCGGTTCCCACTAAGGACACGTACCTCGGTTGCAGTTTGTCCCTGCCCCGGCTGGGGTCACGTGGGTGGCAACCACTCGGTGTGTCTTTCTCACATCAATGTTTCTCTCCCCCCTCCCCCTCCTGCTCTATCTGAAGATAAAAATGCAAAGATGTCCTTGGGTGAGGATAAAAATAAAAAAACCCTGCATGCATCTGTGTGTGTGCACACACATCTATGCAATTTGATCCCATGCACATTATTTGTGATCACTGCCACTATCAAGATATGGAACTATTCCATCACCACAAAACAATTCTCGTGTTACTTCCTTATATTCACTCCCTTCCCCAAACCCATCCACTGCTCCGACAAGCACTCATTTGTTCTCTGTCTCCATAGTTTTGTCATTTCAAGAATGTTATTTTAAACATTATAATATATAACTTTTGTATAAGTAATATTCACATTATTCTTTTTAATAGCTTTACTGAGGTGTAACTGATATACAATAAACTGTGTATACTTTAAATGTACAAGTTTGACACATATATAAATTCCTGAAACAGTAATCAAGATAATGAATATGTCCATCATCGCAAAACTTCCTGTATGCCTCTTAATAAACTCCCTCCCTTCTGTCTCTCCCCGTTCCTACACCTCCACCCAAAGCAACCACTGATCTGTTTTCTGTCACAATAGTTTTCATTTTCTAGACTTTTATGTAAGTGGAAACATATTGTATATACTTTTTTAAATAGCTTCTTTCAGCATAATTGAGATTCAATATTTTGCATGTATCAACAGTTCATTTGTTTCTGTTGCTGAACAGTATTCTATCATATGGCTATACCACAATTATCCATTCAACTGTGGGACACCTGAGTTATTTCCAGCTCTTAGCTATTACAAACAGAGCTGCTGTGAACTGTGTACAAGTCTGTGTGTATACATGTTTTCATTTATCTTTGGTAGATACTTAGGAATGCAATGGCTGGGTCATATGGTAGTAGTATGTTTCACTTTGAAATAAACTATCAAATTATTTTCCAAAGTGGTTATACCATTTTACCCTCTCTTCAGCAGTGTATGAATTTTCCAGCTGTTCTACATCCTCACTAACACCTGGTAGGATCAGCTTTTCCATTTTAGACATTCTAGTAGGTGTGTGGTAGTAATTCATTGTGGTTTCAATTTGCACTTCCCTAATGACTGATGTTTAACATCTTTTTAAGCGCTTATATACCACCATACATATTTTTTGGTGAACTATCTGTTCAGATACTTTTCCCATTGGTTTTCCTTCTTAATGAGTTTTTAGTTTTTAATACATTCTGCAGACAAGGCCTTTATCAGACATGTGACTTGCAAATATTTTCTGCAGTTCATAGCTTATCTCTTCATTCTCTTAACAATGTCTTTGAAGGACAGAAGCCGTCAAGTTATCATTTTTTCCCTTCATGGATTATGCTTTTGATGTCAAATCTAAGAAATCTTTCTGTAATCCAAGATCACAAAAATTTTCACCTATGTTTTCTTCCAGAAGGTTTTATAGTTTTAAGTTTTACAATTAGGGCTCTGATCTATTGTGAGTTGATTTTTATATATGGTGTCAGGTAGGGCTCAAAAGTGTTTGTTTTTGAATGTGGATATCAGATTGATCCATCACCATTTGTTTAAAAAAAAAACCATCCTTTTTCTTTCACTTTTGTTGAAAATAAAAAATTAATTATTTTGAATTATTTTATTCTTTTTTTAATCTTAAATCCTCACCCAAGAATATTTTTCTATTTATCTTCAGATAGAGTTGGGGCGGGGGGTGGAGAGAAAGAGGGAAACATCGATGTGAGAGAGATACATCAACTGGTTGCCTCCTGCACGACCCCAACCAGGGCCCGGGATGAACCACAACAGAGGTATGTGCCCTTGACCACAATCGAACCCGAGACTCTTTGGTCTGTGAGCCAATGCTCTAACTGATGAGCCAAAATGGCCAGGGTGCACATTTACTTTATTCTTAAGGTACAAAAGGAAAAAGTGAAATCTCCCAGCCACCCAGTCTGCTTCCTCAAAAATAATATTGGCGCCCTGGCCTGTCTGGCTCAGCGGTTAGAGCGTCAGCCTATGGTCCAGAGAGACCCAGGTTCGGTTCCTGCTAAGGGCATGTACCTCAGTTGCAGTTTGTCCTCGGCCTTGGTTGGGTCATGTGTGTGGCAGCCACTCGATGTGTCCCTTTCATGTTGATGTTTCTCTCTCTCTCTCTTTCTTCCTCTCTCTCCGTCCCGCTCTGTCTGAACAAAAAATAAAAAAATGTCCTCGGGTGAGGATAAAAAAAATAAAAAAATAATATTGCCAATTTATTATGATTCATCTTGAGACATTCTATGCATTACAAGTGAGTACATTATATATATACAGTTGCTCCATGAACAACACGGGTTTAAACTGCACAGGTTATATAATTTATATATTTTTCTACAAGCAGTATTCCAAACCTTGGATATACCATGATTTGCTTAGCCAGTCTCTTGCTAATAGAATTTTGGTTGCTTCCAGTCTTTTGCTATTAACAAATAATACTTCAGTAAGTAACAAGTTAGTATATTTACAGAAAAAAATCCTAGAAGTACACACACTGCCAAATTGCCTTCCATATGAGCTATACTATTTTATACTCCCAACAGCAACAAAGAAGAACGTCTGTTTGCCACATCTTCAACATTACACTTTCTTAAAATTTTTCACCTGCAACATTTAAAATACTTCAACTTTTTGTCCAGCTGGTGTGGCTCAGTGGTTGAGCATCGACCCATGCACCAAGAGGTCTCCGGTTCGATCCCGGTCAGTACACATGCCCAGGTTGTGGGTCCAATCCCCAGTGGGGGGCATGCAGGAGTCAGGCAATCGATGTTCTCTCTCATCTATGTTTCTATTTCTCTCTCCCTCTCCCTTCCTGTCTCTCTAAAATCAATAAAGAAAAAATAAAATTTAAAATACTTTAACTTTTTATGTAAGGATACAAAAATAGTACAAAGGATACCAACTTCTAGGTTCTGAAAACCTTTTGTTCTAGAGAAGAAATAATACAATTAACCTTTAAAAAACACATGTTTGAACTGCACAGGTTCACTAATATGTAAATTGTTTTCAGTAAGTGCCTGTACTGTTTTCAATGCAGGAGTCCGAGAATGCAGAGGGCTGACTATATGTGCAGATCTATGCCAATTTTATAGGAGACTTGAGCATCTATGGATTTTTGGTATCTGTGGGGGATCCTGGAACCAATGCCCATGGACAGTATACCAAGGGGCAATTTAAGATTTGGGAAAGCCAAAAGTTATATTCAGACTTTTGATTGTGCAGGGAGTTGACATCCCTAACTCACATGTTGTTCAAGGGTCAACTGTATAGTTTTTATAATTTTAATAGTGTTTATAAGATATATATATGAAAAGGTGACTAGCAAAAATGTTTGCAAAAAGTATCCAAATAGTAGTCAACTCTAAAAGACAAGCTATAGCAAAGATGGATGCTCTAAAATGTTTTCTTTGAAAAATATTTCTGATGTTAAAGTTCCTAGGGCTTCTATTAATGTATTTCTATTTTAAAATTAAGCTTTGCCCAAACATCTTAATTCAAACATTAAGGTTAGGCAGGCATTTTAAATTAAAAAATACATCAAAATTAGATTTTAGAAATCTCAATGGTAACTGTTAAGCCAAGTCTGATATTTTCTATGTCCAAAAACAAAAATTATGTGATAGCCAAAATGGTTTTGATCTGCATCATCTGTTTTCCCTATCTGTAAAGAATGGAATTTCCTGTTGTTACTCATACCTCCAAATATTATCTTTCTGGATTTGTTACTACTATTCTTCATTGGTGTATAAATTTGAAATTTCCTGATGATTTAATTTGTGGTCTTCACTTACCGAATCCCGTTTAAGAAAATTTGATGACTCATAATTTTTATATGGTCTTGAGGCAAGAATGTCTATTTTACCTTCCAGTCTTCCCTCCATGGTTTTAATAGCATTCAAAAGAGTCTTTAGAGAGATTCTAGAGTCTCCAGTCTCCTGAGAAGATCTCGCAGAAGTCAGGGTAGATGCAAAGGTCACATGGCGTGCAGAGTTTGGAATGACGCTGGGTAAACCAACTGATGTTCTTTCCTTTATAATGGGTCTACAGCTTTCAAGGAATTTCGAAGATGGAGGCCTCTCTGGAGATTTCCTTTTTCTTGGAGGCATTACCAATTAAAAACAACTAAATCTAGAGTTATTTTTCAAAGAGTGTCCTCTCTACTAGGAGGTATACGAATGTTCTGGATGAAGCCACGATGGAAAATATAATGTGAAAATGTGTTTTGTTGCTTTCAGAATGAAGAAATCACACTGCAAAGTGTGTCCTAGTGAAGAAGCAGACCGCAAATAAAATTCCCTGTAGGACAGCGTATCCAATGAGGTCCCGTTGACCAGTATGTCAGATAGTTAGAACCCTAACAGAATTCTATTCACACACATTCCAGTTCCTTGGTTACCAAAGGTATACATATACAAATGACACATGCTTATATAGTGTCAATAATTTTTTAAGAACTTTTATACATGGCAAATTTGTAAATCATTGAAATGAACCACTTTTTTTTTTTCAGTAACAAATTACTGGATTATTTTCCTCATAAAATATTTTATATATCTTATTTATCTAACTTTCTCTATTTATTTGTTAAAATGTTATCAATCTTGCCCTGGCCAGGTGGCTCAGCTGGTTGGAGTGTTGTCCCATATACCTAAAGGTTGAGGGTTTGATTCCTGGTCAAGGCACATGCCTAGGTTGTGGGTTCAAACTCCGCTCAGGATGCATATGGGAGGTAACCAATGTTTCTCTCTCTCTCTAAAAACAAATGAATAAATAAATAAATGAAAAGTTATCAATCTCAATAGTTACCATGCTGACAAATAAGCACCTGCTTTACTAATACCTCTTTCAAGTAAGCAGTCTTGTTGCCTATAATTCAAAAACCAAAGATATTTGTTCCTCACGTCTGCTGAAAGTTATAAGGCTCAAATTAAAAAACCGCTTCCTCTATGAAAACTCATAATAAAATCTATTTTGTTTCTAAAACACATACTTACTATTCTATAATAAAGTTTAATGAGCACACTTCTAAGCCTCAAATTACAGCATAAGCAAGTTGAATGTCCCAATCCTGCTTCAGGCATCTTTATGAATTGCTCTGTGGCTTAGCAGAACCTTATACTTAACTGGGTGTTTAAAAAATGCATGTTGAATTGAGTTAAGTGAGAGAATATTCATCTTTCTGAGATTATATGGTTATGTAGGGAAAAAGGCATCAATTTCTTAAAGACTAAAACAATTTAAGAGCAATCTGTTTGTAGCTATTAATCACACCTGAGCATATTTGACCTCTAGCGCTTTATTCAACTTGCGTAGATGGTCATTCTGTGAATGGGTTTCAGTAAAAGCCTGTAGCTGTTCTTCTAGCTGCTTAACTTTTATCTAGGGAAAAAACAAAAGAATAATAAACATAAACTGCATTAATTATATATATATATGTTTATATACTCCAAAAGGAAAAAAGATTTCACGAGTTTTGCAAAAAAAATTAGAGAATCCTTAAAACTTGTAAAAAGCAATCTTTAATTTTTCTAATCATGCTGTATCAACTGAAATACATAGCTATTTCAACAGCTCAAAGTAAGCTATATTCTTTTACATGTACAGAGATCATTCATTTTGTTTCTACTGCTTATGGAAACTCTAAAAGATAACATCAGAATCATTAATAAAATGTAAAATATATTCCATTTGCAGCCAAATTTTAATAAAATTTAAATGTATTCCATTTGTAGCCCAAAACATGAGCTTTTGGGATTTTTCTTACATACATAAAAATATACTTCATTTCTCTTGAGAAAGCTAAAAGAAGGTCAAAATCATGAATTATAGCTTCTATAGGATCATTAGTTTCACAAAGAAAGTTATTCTACACTGTAGTAATCTACTTAACCATTCTGTAATGTTGATTATCTGTCCCAGTGAGAATTAGATAACAGAGGTGTGCTCAATGCCTCGTTTTATAGGTTGGGGTCATGCGGGTGGCAACCAGTGATGTGTCTCTCTCACGTCGATGTGTCTCTCTCTCTCTTCCCCCTCTCTCCCTCCCGCTCTACCTGAAGATAAATTCAAAAATGTCCTTGGGTGAGGATAAAAAAAAAAGCTCACATATAGTGGCCAAATAGCTTTCTCTTTTTGGTGGACAACATACTGTTTCACAAGCCTGGTTTCTCAACTGCCCTTCACATAGGCTGCCATTTCTGGCCCAATCTTGTCTGCTAGCCCTAGAGTAAGCCCCTTGAGCAGATGAAATGAGGTTAACACTGAAGTGTTTGGCAAGCTTCTAGTGAGATTACTGATCAAATCAGCTCCACAGGTGCCAAGCCTATCTGGACTTCACTTCATACCATCTAGTCTAGTAGTCCTCAGCTATGGTACCCTATTGCCATAGCTGTCCCTGTTGGGGAAACTGAAAAAAGTACTGAAGCCTAGGACCTACTCCCTGAGATTCTAATTTAATAGTTCTGGGGTGTAAGCCTTGTCATAGGAATTTCCTTCTTACATTTTATTACACTTAAAAATTTAAAATTTAAATATACAGAAAAACTGGAAGAATTTTACTGTGAACAAGCATACACCCACCAACCAAATTCTACCATTAACAGTTTTTATATTTGCTTATCACATAGCTATCCATCTTTTACTTCCTCTATCCATCCATCAGATTCTTCTTTTTTTAAAGGTTTAGTTCAAAGTAAGAGAAGACATACACTTCCCAGCATGAGTTTTTAAAACTCCTCAGATGAGTCTACTGTGTAGCTAGGGCTAGGAACCAATGATTCTAAGAACCACTACTGGACTTGGTTTAAGGCAGGATTATCTCTATCAGTGGCAAGCTTTCTGCTCTGTGGGTATTCGAGGGACAGAACTCAGAGGCAGAAAAATAAGTAGTACCATCCCACTCACTCGAATCTATTCTATTGCCTCAGTACTAATTTCCAGGGCTCTTTTCAGGAATGTTACAAAAATTCAGCAAAAAAATAGAACATAAGCTCTCTACATTCTTGGTAAATGACCTTGCATTAAACAATTATAATAAAGCTTCAGACAGTCACAGGATGGACTTGGGCCTCAAAATTTTAGGTTCAGCATTATAGTGCAGGTATGTGAAGAGAAGTCACCTAGATTCTAATGTGGTAACAAAGTTAGGGAGGTTCAAAGGCTAGTCCAAAGTTACAGAATTAGTAAATGACAGTCTAGGTCTTCTCAAAATTCAGCAGTATTTAGTTTGACAATCGACATTAAAAAGATAGACAACAAAAATCAGAAAATGAAATCTCATACCTGGAGTTTTCCCTTTTCATAGGCCAGTTTGTTTTTACTCTCAGTGATTTTCCCCAAAACCTTTTCCACCTGCTGTCGGGCAAGCTGATAATGCAAACACAGACATCAATCAGTACCTCTTGGCATAGAAGGGAATAATCATTTTCCTTTTAAACAAGTATTTATACCCTTACTATTTCTCTAAGAATGAAACCCGGATTCTTCGTTATTGGCTACTGCTGCCTCTCATCTTTCCCTAGACAGCCAAGATAGTGCTGATATGCAACACGCAGGGAGACAGCTAAGCAAAGTGGGTGCCTCAAGAGGCCCAGAGTTTATTCTTTGTTTATTAATTCTATTTCTGTTACATTAACTATTTCTTTGTAGTTGCGATTCAACCCCAATGTGGGATGGCTGTATCAGTGGTTACAGATACACAGTTTGAGGATCATATAGTTTTTGAAGAAAACAGGATCTGTAAATGATCACAACCACTTCGGCTGTGATGCTTCGGTTATCATGGTTAAAGGCAGAATCTCAAAACACTGTTTTGATCAAACACTGAACACAGTATTATCTGAGACAAACATTACCAAAAGCTCTATAATTCATGAAATTACATATTTTCAATCATTCAAACAGCTTTTAATAATGACATTCTTTCCATGTCTTTTTCCTCAAACTTTGTCAGAGAAATAAGTATAGAGTTTTCTTCTCATTAAATTTTTGGCCTTGTTGGTAATTCAGGAACATATTAGTGATTAAATATAAAAAATTTCACCCTCCATAATCAATTTTAGTGTTAAATTTTAATAATAGGAAACACTGATATTTGCCAGATGTCAAAAGTATCTTCACAAATCAACTGTGGGGATAATACAGACACAAGCAAATGTGACTGAGAACACAAAGCCTTAGTCACTTAGGCCGACTAGCTGCACTATGGATCATCTGCAGTGAATCTGGAGTTTAAGGTCTTGGTAAATATTGACATAATTCACAATTTCTGGCTTACATTTGCTTCATTTGTGAATAATAAAACAGGGAGCCTTTTAAGCATTTAAAGTCAAAGAATTTAGACTTCTGTGTTATATTCAACTTTGGGCAAGCTGATCAAGATGAACCCGCATATGTAGAAATATTAATTTACAAAGACTTCCACACCATCTCTGACACACTTATAGCTATTCTTTAGCCATCACTTTGTACTGCATTTTATTTCAAGTATCGTGAATCCAACACACTTATTTCCAATTTAAAAAGAAAGACACATTCCAAAATAGATTACTCTATCACATGTAATTCATATTTTCCTCTGTTCAAAATAGTTTCATGATAGTATATGCTTTACAAGGGGGCACACTAGTCTGGATTTTGTTTTCTCCTTGGTAGTTGCCTTGACTAGAAGAATTAGGCCATTTTAGACAGTCTAGATTTGATTAAAAAAAGAAAAAACTAATGGAAAGCCATGAAGAGTCATCAGTCCTTATATACCATCTAGTCTAAAATATATACATTCATATATATTCATACATTCATGTACATTCATACATTCATATAAAGATGTATACTGAATATTAGGTGTCAGTGGGTTAGGTTATTAAACTATTATGACCATCTAAGTATTTGTCTTATCAAAGCAGTATTTACTTCATGTGTAATGTACATATTCATATATTGTTTCTTACAGTTATTATTATTATTATTATTTTTTATCCTCACCTGAGGACATTTTTGCATTTATCTTCAGATAGAGCAGGAGGGAAAGAGGGCGGGAAGAGAGAGAAAGAGAAACATTGATGTGAGAGAGACACATCAAGTGGCTGCCACCCACACGACCCAAACTGGGGCCGGGGACAAACTGCAACCGAGGTACGTGCCCTTAGCAGGAACTGAACCCGGGACTCTCTGGTCTGCGGGCCGATGCTCTAACCACTAAGCTAAACTGGCCAGGGTAAATTCCTGTTTTCTTAAATCCTCTGTTGTTTGAATGCTGTAAGGATTTATGCCACATTTAGCCTGAGTTATTCAGGACTTATGATAATTATTAACACACAAACAAATGAAGAAAACCCATCTCCTGACTTCTGATCTCTTTTTAAAAACTCGTTAGTCATTAATTTCTACGTCAGACTGACCTTTTTATACCCACCCCATGGTAATCAGATGTGTCTTGCTGAAGTTCTAGGCAAGCCAATTGATCTGCCAGGTGCTTATTCTTTTCCTCTAGAGCCTGCAGGTTGTGGGTTAATGCATTTATGTCTTCCTTTGAAAAACAAAAGGAGAAATAGGTAAGTATATCTTATCTTTAGATGTAGATAAATATATCTATTTATGCCAGATCTGAAAATATCAAATTATTTTAAAATGACATTTGCAAACTATAAAATACAAGGCATCTTATGAACATGTCTTCCAACCTTTACATTTGGGGATTTTCAATCTAATAGCTCTATGATGATTTTAAACATGTTTTTTATTCTTTTACATTTTTTCATCTTTTCTAGTTGTCTTCAGCAGAAGGGTTATTACAAATATACATGGTTCATATTTACTAGAAGTGGAAGTCCTTCTGGTATTTGGTATTTATTTAAATATTAATAACTACACAAGCCCATGAAATAATTAGCTACAAATCTTAAAGAATATGTCCAATATTTGATATGCTGAAAATTACAAAATACTGATGAAAGAAAATTAAAAAACCTAAATAAAATAGAGAAATAATTCACATTCACCTATTAGAAGATTCAACATTGCTAATTCTCTCTAATCCCAACCACCACTGTGGGGTAATTTACTGGCACCCTTCCTTTGGCAGGGTCTGAACTGGGGGGAGGGGGGGTGTTAGAAAATGTGCCTTATAAGAAATATTAAAGGGCATTCTTCAGGCTGAAATAAAAGGGCACTATAATAACTGGAATCCACATGATGGAATAAAGAGTATCAGTAAAAGTTACAATAACAGGTACACATAAAAGATATATAAAAATTGTATTTTTATTTGTAACTCATTTGGTTACCCATAAATAAAAATTATGTAGTAAAAGAAAGGACAAGGGAATTAAAATGGTGCACTAGAAGTATCTATTTAACACAAAAGAAGGCAGTAATGGGGAAACAGGGGGACAGAAAGCATATGACACACATAAAAGAAGCAAGTTGTCAAGTGGCAGATGTAAATCCCACCTATTAGTAATTAAACATTCCAACTAAAGCAGAGGTACACAGAATACATTTTTTAAAAAGACCCAACTATATGTGTTTATAAGAGACACATTTCAAATGAGCTTAAAGTAAATGGATAGAAAAAGATGTACTATGCAAATAGCAACCTGAAAAGAGTTGGAGTGGCTACATTAATAATAGACAAAATAGACATTAAGACAAAAATCTGTGAAATAAAGACAGGCATTATATATTGAAAAAGGGGTCAATTCATCAAGAGGATATAACATTTATAAATATACACGCATCTAACAAGAGAGCCCAAAAGTACATGAAGCAAAAACTGGAAGAACTGAAAGGAGAAATAAACAATTCAACAATAATATTTGGAGATTTCAATATCCCATTTTCAATAATGGATAGAACAAGCAGACAGAAGCTCAGTGAGGAAATAATTGGCTTGAATGTCACTATAAAGCAATTACACCTAACAGACATCTATAGAACAGTCCTCCAACCAATAGCAGAATATACATTTCTCTCTAGTGCCTATGCAACATTCTCCAGGATATGTCATATGTTAGGCCATAAGATACTTTTAAATAAAAAAGAACTGAAATGACACTAAGTATGTTCTCCAACTACAATGGAATAAAATTGGAAAGCAATAAAGAAGGAAATTTTGGAAATTCACATATATGGGAAAATTAACACTCTTTTAAATAACCAATGGGTCAAGAAGGCAATTATAAGGAAAATTAAAGAATATGTTGAGATGAATAAGATGAAAACACATGACAAAACTTATAGTATTAAGCTAATACAGTGCTTAAAATAAGTTTTATAGGTGTAGACACCTATATTATAAAAGAATATCTCAAATAAAAACCTAAGCTTCTATCTTAAGAAATCAGAAAAAAAATAAGATCAAATTAGATCCAAAACAAGCAGAAGGAACTACATAATAAATATTAGAACAGCCCTGGCTGGTTTGGTTCAGTGGTTGGACAGAAGGGTTTCGGGTTCAATATCCGGTCAAGGGCATGTATCTGAGTTGCAGATTCCATCCGTGGCCCTGCTACGGGTAGTGTTGGAGGCAACCACTCATTGTCTTTCTCACATTGATGTTTTTTCTTTCTCCCCCTCTCTTCCACCCTTATCTTAAAAAGAAAAATCAATGGAAAAATATTCTCAGGTGAGAATTAACAAAACAAACAAACAAAAAAACGAATTAGAGCAGATATAGACTAGAGAATAGAAAAAAATCAGCAAAACCATGTTGGTTCTTGAAAAGATCAGCAAAATTGACAAACCTTTAGCTGTACTAGCCAAGAAAAATAAAGTGAGAAGACACAAGTTACTAACATTAGGAATGAAAGAAGGGACAATACTACTGAACTTACAGAAATAAAGATAAGGGGCTACAACGAACAAAAGTATCCCAACAAATTAGATAACAGATGAAATGAATAAATTCATAGAAACACCCAAATACTGAAATTTTTTTTAAAAGTAGAAAACCTGAATAGACCTATAATAAGAAAAGAGATTGAATCAATAAGTTAAAAATAAGACAAAATAAAAAATTTCCCACAAAGAAAAACCAGATAGCTTCACTGGTGAATTCTACAAAACACTGAAAGAAAAATGATCACCAATCCATCACAAATTCTTCCCAAAAATATAAGGGGAGGGAAAACTTACAACATCATTTTAGTAGGCCAATATTACCTTGACACCAAAACCAGACAAAGACAGCACAAGAAAACTACAGAATAATACCTATTTATACAGATACAAAAATCCTCTACAAAATACCAGCAAGCTAAATTCAACAACATATAAAAATTATGTACCTGAGCAAGAGAAATTTATGCCCAGAATTAAAGCTTGACTTAATATTTGAAATCAATTAATGCAATATACCATAGTAATAGAATAAAGGACAAAATCCATAATATTATTTAACAGAAACAGAAAAAGCATTTGACAAAATTCAACACACTTGAATAATAAAACTTCTAAACAAACTAGGAATATAAGGTAATTTCCTCATCCTGCTAAAGGGCATTTACATAAAGCCCTCAGCTAACATCATATTAATGCTGACAAACTGAAACCTTCCCCCTATGATAACACAAGGGTGTCTGCTCTCACCACTTCAACACTGTATTGAAGTGTACTGAAGGTTCTAGCCAAGGCAATTACACAAGATAAATAAATAAAAAGCAGTAAAATTGGAATAGTGTTATCTCTATTTGCAAATGACACAATATTATATAGAGGAAATACATCAAAGATTGTATTAAGATTACAATACTCCCCAAATTGACCTACAGATTCAATACCTATGAAAATTCCAACTGCCTTTTTTTTTTTTTTCAGAAATAGAAAAGCTAATTTGAAACAATCTTGAAAAAAAAGTTGGAAGACTTGCACATCTAGATTTCAAACTTACCACAAAGCTATAGTAATCAAAACTGTGTGATACTGGCATAAGAAGGGACATATAGGTCAATGTAATAGAACTCAAAGTCTAGAAATAAGCCCACACAGCTATAGTTCATTTATTTTCTATAGTTAATTGATTTTTGACAATTGATGAATTGACTGGTTTTTTTCTTTCTTTTTTTTTTCTTTTATTTTTTTTATTTATTTATTTTTAAATGAATTTTTTACTTATTTTTTTGTTACAGATATTTTACCTTTTTACCCCATTGGCACCCCCCACCCCACCCTACCTCCGCCCCGTCCCCAGCTTAGTTGTCCATGTCCATTGGTCATGCATACATGCATATAAGTTCTGTGGTTTATCTCTTCCCACCCCCCACCCCCCCCACCCCCTCTTCTGAGGGATGTCAGTCTGTGCCCTACTTCCATGTTTCTGGGTCTACTGTATTCCTCAGACTGTTATGTTCATTATATTCCGTATATAAGTGAGATCATGTGGTATTTGTCTTTTTCTGCTTGACTTCTTTCACTTAGGATAATACTTTCCAGGTCCCTCCATGTCGTCTCAAAGGATAAGAGATCTTTCTTTCTTACCGCTGCATAGTACTCCATTGTGTATATGTACCACTGCTTTTTTATCCATTCGTCTACTGATGGACACTTGGGCTGTTTCCAGATCTTAGCTATTGTAAATAGTGCTGCTATGAACATGGGGGTACATATATTCTTCCTGATTGGTGTTTCAGGCTTCTTAGGGTATATTCCCAGCACTGGGATCACTGGGTCAAATGGAAGTTCAATTTTTAATTTTTTGAGGTAGCACCATATTGTTTTCCATAGCGGCTGCACCAGTCTGCATTCCCACGAGCAGTGTATTAGAATCCCCTTTTCTCCACACCCTCGCCAACACTTGTTGTTTGATGATTTGTTGATGGCGGCCATTCTGACAGGTGTGAGGTGATACCTCATTGTTGTTTTAATTTGCATCTCTCTGATGATTAGTGATGTTGAGCATTTCTTCATATGTCTCTTGGCCATTTGTATGTCCTGTTTGGAGAGGTGTCTATTCTGACTGATTTTTTTCAATGGGAAGAATAGTTTGTTCAAAAACGAGTGCTGGGACACTGGATATCCATAGTCAAAATAATGAAATTAACCTCTATCTCATGCCATACATAAAATTAACTCAAAATGAACCTAAATATAATATGTAAAACTATAAAATTCTTAAAATAAAAAGCAGGTATAAATCTTTGTGACTTGGGTTAGGCAACAGTTCTCAGATGTGATATCTAAAGTATAAGCAACCAAAGAAAAAATAAATTAAACTTTATAAAAATCTAAAACTTTAAAAAGACAACCCATAAAATGAGAGAAAATATCTGCAAATCACTTCTGATAAGGGTCTACCCTACTCAAAATATATAAAAAACTCTTACAACATAACATTTAAAATACAAAACACCCAATTTAAAAACAGGCAAAGGATCTAAATAGACATTTATCCAAAGAAGATATACAAGTGGCCAATAAGCACACACACGTGCGCACACACACAGATCAGTATTAACATTTAAGAAATGCAAATCAAAACCACAATGAGAAATCACTTTTGCACACACTAAGATAGCTATAATAAAAAAAAATAACTAACAGGTGTTGATAAGGATGTGGAGAAACTGGAATCCTTGTACATTGCTGATGAGAATATAAAATGGTTTAGCACCATGGAAAACAGTCTAGAAAGTAAAACCTTACATTAACTTTCCATATGACTCAGTAATTCCACTTCTAGGAATATAACCTAAAAAACTGAAAACAGGTACTCAAACAAATACACGTATACATGTTTATAGCAGCACTAATCACCACAGCTAAAAGGTGGAACACCACAAATGTCCACTAACAGATGAACAAATAAATTGTGGTATACATGTGGGAGGCAGAAGCACAAACCGCCCTTGCCCCTGTGTAGCTGAAAATCCACGTATAATTTTGACTCCCCCCAAACTTAAGTTGTCCCTTGGTATTCACAAGGAATTGGTTCTAGGACCCCTGTGGATACCAAACTCCACAGATGCTCAAGTCCCCTGTGTTAAATGGCTTAGATCAATGCACACAGTCGGCCCTCCACATCTGTGGACTCCCAACCATAGGTCAAAAACAGTACAGGTATTTAATGAAAAAGATCCATGTCTAAGTGGACCCATGCAGTTCAAACCCGTGTTGTTCAAGAGTCAACTATCTGCCCTGGCCGGTTTGGCTCAGCGGTTAGAGCGTTGGCCTGCGGTCCAGAGAGACCCGGGTTCGGTTCCCACTAAGAGCATGTACCTCGGTTGCAGTTTGTCCCCGGCCCTGGTTGGTCGTGCAGGTGGCAGCCACTCGATGTGTCCCTTTCACATCGATGTTTCTCTCTCTCTCTCTCACTTCCTCTCTCTCCCTCCCACTCTATCTGTACAAAAAATGGAAAAATGTCCTCAGGTGAGGATGAAAAAAAAAAAAATCAAGAGTCAACTGTCTGAGGAACGGGGTAGTCCCAGAGACGTGGAAGTGGGGTACAGACTGACAATCCCCAGAAGAAGGGGAACAATGGACATGGACAACAAGCTGGGGACAGGGCGGGGAGGGAGGGGGAATCAGTGGGGGGAAAACGAGAAACATCTGTAACAAAAATTAATTAGTTAAAAAAATTTAAAAATTTAAAAAAAGAGTCAACTCTATATATACACAATAAATATTACTCAGCCATTAAAAGAAAAGAAGTACTGATACCTATAACAATGTGAACGAACCTAAAAGACATTATGCTAAGTGAAAGAAGCCAGACAAAAAATATCACATATTGCATGAATATATTTATATGTAAAACACAGAATAGGTAAATCTAGAGTAAGAATGAAGATTGGTGGTTGTCAGAGGCAGGAGGAAGGAAGGAATAAGATATGATTGCTTAAAAGGAGTGGTTTCGTTTCCAGGTGATGAAAACATTTTGGAACTAGACAGAATGTTGTGGTGGTTGCACAATACTGTGGATGTACTAAATGCCATGAACAGTTCCCTTTAAAATGATTGATTTTATATTATGTGAATTTCACCTCAATTTAAGAAACAAAAAATGAGATACTTCACATCCTCTAAGATGGATAGAATAAAGTTTTATTTTTTTAATATTCAAGTAAAAATTTATTGACCTTAGTGAGAAAGAATTCTTAAGTATTTAATATTGCTTCTAATTTATCATAGGAGTTACTTCCCAAAACTGTTAATCAAAGCTGGACTGAAACATATTTGGGAAATATGGCAATGTTATTTATATAAGTAGACCACACTATAAGTCTACTGGAGATCTAAAGGAATTTGTTTTGTGGAATTTGAAACAAAAGAACAAGTATCAAAAGCTTTTGAGGTGGGTCCAAAATATTTTTAGTTTCAAAGCAAGTACATCCACATTTAAGCATCAGGGAGCCCAGTCTTGAAAAATCTTGGAATCATGGCCATCCTTTAACGCTTTGCTGAAACAAAACTGAGTTATGAGGATGGTGACTGCTGTTTGGGTGATATATTTTTTTTAAAGCAGACAATAACAAGTATAAGTGAGGATGTGGAGCTATTGGAATCCTCATACACTGCAGGTGGGTTTATAAAATAGTACTCACTTTACGAAGGTTTGGTAGTTTCTCAAAATGATAAACAGACTTACCACACAACCCAGTAGTTTCACTCCTAGGTATATACCAAAGAAAATTAAAAACATATGCTCACCAAAAAACTGTGCACATTCATTGCATTATTCTTAGTAGCTAAAAAGTGGAAACAGCCTGAATGTCTTTCAGTTGAGGAATGGATAAACAAAATGTGGTATATTCATACACCAAATATTATTCAACTAAAAATAGAATGAAGTACTGACATATGCTACAATATGGATAAACCTTGAAAGCATGATGCTTAGTGAAAGAAGCCACACCCAAAAGGCTATATACTGTTTGATTCTGTTGATATGAAATGCCCAGAACAGATAAATCCAGATACAAAAGAATACAGTAGATACCAGGGGCTGGGTGCAGGGGCAAAGAGAGTGACTGCTAATGGGTACTGGACTTCGTTCTGGAGTGATAGAAAGATTCTAGAATTAGATAGTGGTGACATTTGCACAGTCTTGTGAATACGCTAAAAAACACTGAATTGTATTATTTTAAGAAGGTGAATTTTACAGTATAATTATATCTCAATAATAAAAGGTACTAGAATAACCAGACATCCACCTGACAATAACATGAACCTTGAACTGTACCTTGAATAATATACAAAAATTAACTTGAATAGGATCATAGACCTCACGTAAAACCGAAGACTATAAAGCTTCTAGAGAAGAACAAAGGAGAAAATCTTTGTGAACTTACGTAAATGCGTCTTTGTTATGACACAAAAAAGTATGATCCATAGAATTTTAAAACCTGATAATCTAAACATCAAAATATAAAACTTCTGCTCTTTGAGAGAGCACGAAAAGACAAGGCATAAAATGAAAGAAAGTATATGTAACACATATACCTGACAAAAGATTTGTATATCCATATATAAAATTTTTCTTAAGAATTAATGAGACCATATTTTAAAATCTCTGAAAAATCAATAGTAAGAAAGTAAATAATTGAATTAAAAATGGTTAAAAGATTTGAAGAGACAATTGTGGATGGCAAATAAGTAGATGAAAAGATACTCAATATTATTAGTCATTGAAGAAATGCAATTACAGCCACAATGATATACCACTACACAACAGTTACAATGGCTAAACTGAAAAGCACTGACAATACCAAAGGTTGGTGAGAATGCAGAAACTACAACTCATATATTACTGGCAGGAATGCAAGATGATACACATCCTTTGCAAAACAGTTGAGTAGTTTCTTATTCAAACAAATCTTCACCATAGGATCCAGAAATCAAACTCATGATATTTACTCAAGGGAAATAAAAATATATGTTCATATGTGAATATTCATACAGGAAACAACCCAAATGTCCTCATTTGGCAAATGGGAAAAGAAACTGTGACACGTTGTATGTTGGAACACAAACGATGACACAACAACGTGGATGGACATCAAATGCTTTATGCTAAATAAAAGAAGCCAGACTTAAAATGTACCAATTATATTATTCCATTTACATGATATTCTGTCTGGAAAAGATAACTACAGGGAGAGAAAAACAGATTAGTGGCTACAAGGGGATGTTGCCAGTATGGAGAAAGAGGTTGATTACAAAGGGACAGAAGGGAATTTTCCGGGATGAGAGAAATGTTCTATATTTTGATTGTGGTGGTAACTGTATGCTTGCATGTGTTTACCAAAACTCATACAGCCAAACACACAAAAAAGGGTGAATTTCACTATGTAAATTATAACGCAATAAATCAGATTTCAAAAATAACAAAAACAAAAAAGAACCCTCTAAGAAGCTCATATCTTTCAGTCCCATCACCTTACACTTACCCTGCATTAAGACAACTGAAATCAGACAAATAATGTTGTGTTTAAACCACAGACATACAACATTTGCCTTAGCCTAACATTCACTAACATTTAAAAAAATTTATTTATCTTTGTTACAGATGTTTCTCCTTTTTCCCCACTGACATCCTCCATATTCACTAACACTTGTAAGAAAAAGCATTAATGAGCCCAGCTGGTTGGCTCAGTGGTTGAGCCTCGACCCATGCACCAAGAGGCCACAGATTCAATTCCCAGTCAGGGCACATGCCCAGGTTGTGGCCCGATCCCCAGTGGGGGGCATGCAGGAGGCAGCTGATCGATGTGCTCTCTTATGGATGTTTCTATCTCTCTCTCCCTCTCCCTTCCTCTCTCTAAAAAAATCAATAGAGAAAAAAAAACAACAACAACAGGATTCTGTGGTCTGAACAGAATATTTAAAAACAAAACCCAAAAATTATTTTAAAAAAGCATTAATGAATTTAATAGTAGCTATCAATTTTCTAAAATTTAAAAAGCAGATTTGAGGCCAAATTGACACCAACAAAGTCCTTACCATTAGAAGTTAGTTTCATTTAACGATTTTTGACAGTGGACTATTTTCAATTTACTCAATATGAGTGACTAACCCACAGGTGGCACCTGCCAGCTTGGTGAATGGTATTTGAGCTTGGGCTAAGAATTTAGCTTTTCTCTTGTTCCCAATTTTTAAATTAAAAGTTAATATATGGTGATACAAGTGCTATTTAGTTCAGCCAGAAGCCAAGGAACAGTCAAGGCCTGATGTCTATATTGACACCTGTTGCTGGACTGTTTGGGATAGGCTAATTTTTGATGCTCTAGATATATTTTCTAGCTAACGGTGATACATAATCCTAACTCTCTTCAAATTTTGAAATGTAAGCGGTAATGTTTAAATATTATTTTTTGTTTTACTTTAATAAGAATTGTATTTGTTTCTCTGGCCATGCTAAGGGTACCCAGCAGATAAAGTGGCAGGTGCTAAAGGTACTTAGGAAGCCTAAGTCAGGTTTAAAAAAACAAACAAAAAAACAGCATTGTCAGCAATGGTCCCTTTGCTGCCCACATGCCCATTAGCTCACTCTCAGGGGACTTCCTGGCTAAACAGAAGGGCCAGAGGCATGATGATTCACTGGCAAACACCAGATCCTTCCCCATAAGCAGGCTTATGCTGCAGACTGGAGTGCTCTGAGTTGCATCCAGCTTCTTGGCTTCTCTATTCCCCCACACCTTGGTATGCAACAAAATAACCCATCTCGTCACTAAGATAGGCTGATACAGAAGACAATGACACAGAAGAAAATGAAATATAGTGCAGTAAAATGTGGAATACCTTGTTTTTAGCTAATTCTTTTTCCAAATTGCACTTTTCTTGTGCTATTTCTTTCTCTGCTTTATTAACCTGCCCAAAGGGGAAAAGAAAGAAATGGGTCAATGTTAAAGCAGCTGACAAGCTCTACTATAGCAGACATACCCTGCATGTCAATTAATACCTACACTGCAGAGATAGCACATCCTCTCAGAAAAGGGGCCACTCAGGGAGTCTCTGAAGCAAAGCAGACTTCACAAATAGCCCTGAAATTAGAAAGACACGTCTGCATGTCAGACTCTGCTAAGTTCCTTCCTAACTAGGAAGACTGGGCCATTCTCCCTTAACCTACATTATTTCACTCTTTCAGGGGAAATCAATTTTGTAAATCAAGCCCCTATATTAACACGAGGATGTGTGTGAACTATTAGCTAACATTCACTAATGCTGTATAAATATGGGTGTACACTATTTGGCACAGACTATTTCACGTGCTAAAAGACATAGATTAGCTACCTAAAGTTTTCTTTAATGGGCAACTCTGACATACTGTATCTGAATTTATTTCTTGGCTTTTGCACTTAAAATACAATTTTAAAACAAGACGACCACCATAATCAGGAGCAAACATAAAACTGCCTGTACCTACCTCTTTCTGAAGTCTTTCTTTCTCTTCTAGCAGTGATGTCTTCTCTTGCAATGATGCTTCCAGTTCACCTCGCAATCTTGCAATGGTTGATTCTAGCAGCTCTTTTTGCACTGCTGTCCTCTTCTCGGCATCCTGTGCCTTCTGGACACACTGATTATGCTCAAGGATTAAATGATCCCTACAGGAAATGACCAAGGAGATACAAAAGCTACGTGGGAGTTCTTTAACAGAAAGATGAAATGATCTTATAGAACATATCTCTTGCCTGAGAGCAGTTATCACAATGTTCTACCAAAACAAGTTCCTTGAGGACAGTCTTTTTATTTTTTCAAATTAATTAATTTATTTATTTTTGTTATAGATGTTTCTCCTTTTCCCCCCACTGATTCACCCCTCTCCCTCCCTTCCCACCCTGTCCCCAGCTTTGTTGTCCATGTCCATTGTTCATGCATACATGCATATAAGTTCTGTGGTTTATCCCCCCCTACCCCCACCCCTTCTGACGAATGTCAGTCTGTACACCACTTCCATGTCTCTGGGACTACCCCATTACTCAGACTGTTACACTCATTATATTCCACAAATAAGTGAGATCATATGATATTTGTCTTTCTCTGTTTGGCTTGTTTCGCTTAGGGTAATAGTTTCCAGGTCCCTCCATGTCATCTCAAAGAATAAGAGATCTTTCTTTCTTACAGCTGCATAGTACTCCATTGTGTATATGTACCACAGCTTTTTTAGTTGAGGGCAGTTTTTTTGTGGCTGGCCCAGAAAATGCAGAATTAATTTTCACTAAAGATAAGAAATACAAATGCAAGAACACAAGATGCATAAGAAGTTGCCCATAATTTACTTACAGATGTGTTTGGAGTTGAATTTTCTCATTTTGAACATTCTGCAGCTCACTTGTGATACTGGCATGGGCTGCATCCAGTAGTAAGTTTTGTTCTTGAAATGTCTGTGTCATCCTTTTCTGCTCTACCTGAGTGTTAGACGTAATATTAAAAGCTGAGATTCCAGCCTGGCTGATGTGGTTCAGTGGTTGAGCATCGACCCATGCACCAAGAGGTCACTGGTTCGATTCCCAATTAGGGCACATGCCCAGATTGTGGGCCAAACCCCTGGTGGGGGGCATGCAGGAGGCAGCCAATCAATGTTCTCTCTCATCAATGTTTCTCTCTCTCCTCCCTTCCTCTCTCTCTAAAATCAATAAGGAAAAATTTCAAATTATATTAAAAAATAAAAGCTGAGATTCCAGCCCTGGCCAGTATGGCTCAGCAGTTAGAGCATTGGTCCTCAGACTGAAGGTCTTGGGTTCGATTCCATCAAGGGTTTCATTCATAACTGATCAAAGATACTGAATTAGCTTAGAAAGAAATTATACACACACACACACATATATATGCATATATATAAATCCTCTTTAAAAGTTTTTTTAATGCCCTTCTTTGTTCCCACCCTAACTTGATCCAATTCTATCATTTTATAGCTCTACTAACCAAAAATAAAGACTCATTATTTACCAGCTGGTTGCAAAATTCATAAAACTTCTAAAAGGAACATATTTTTAGATGTAACATTTATATTAAGAATAATTTTGGTACTTTAAAATTTCAATATAAGCCCTGCCGGTTTGGCTCAGTGGTTAGAGTGTTGGCCCGCAGACCAGAGTCCCAGGTTCGAATCTGGCCAAGGGCACATACCTTGGCTGCAGTTTGTCCCCGGCCCCAGTTAGGGTCATGCAGGTGGCAACCAATTGATGTGTCTCTCTCACATCGATGTTTCTCTGTCTCCCCCTCCCCCTCCCACTCTGTCTAAAGATAAATGTAAAAATATTCTTGGGTGAGGATCAAAAAAAAAATTTCAAATAATACATACTTTATTTTTTAAAGTAAAACTGTATCAATTACATAAAGTGAAAAGCCACTCCATGGCTATCACATCCCCTAACTCTCTAGGAACAATCACGTTTAATAGTTTGATGTGAATTATTTTGAGAATATCTAACATTGCACTCAGACACTGTTACTATAATTGTTTTTGCACAGTTTATCTTCTCCGGCTCACCACTTTGGAATGATCAAAACATAACATTTTTACATATACCCTCTCTACATATAATTTATAAAGCTTTTGCAAATACAGTACATATTAACAATTACTTTTATAACAATTACTTTTGAAAACACATTTTAAAACACCTATTTGATTGCAAAGCAAAACTTCATACCTTCACACTTGGTAAAATAGAATCCCACTTGTGTAATGTTCCAGAGTTTTAAAATGTTTGTGACAGTGTTACGTACATATGTGACATTATTCAGTCTTCTAAATTTTAAGTTCCATGAAAGTAGGGATTTTGTCTTGTTCACCACTATAATCCTATCTAGACCCAGCACGGTAACTATACAGAGTAAACACCAGATGTTTGTTGAATTAATGAAAATAATTTGAGTACCTATTGTGTACAAAATATGCTTAGCACTGTGGGAAATAATAAAGACATGTAAGACAATGTCCTTTCTTCTATAAAACAATGTTATACAGAAAATGAGCTATGCATGTAAATCACTACTATGAAATGCAGAAACAGAGGAAGCATAGTATTAAAGGAGGTAATATATGTGAAATCTTTAGCACAATGCTTGGTATGTGGTTAGTATACTCCAAAAAGATTAGAGCTATTATTACTAGTCTATTTGGTGTCCCAGGAGTACAAGTTGTAAGAGAAAACTGATCCCTGCTGATTGATCAAGGTTCCTGATGAAAGTGAATCTTAAAGAATGAATATTATTCAGAGTCGAAGATGATATCAAGTCCATTTTCAGCTGAAGGAACAGCATAAGCACAGTGGAAAAGCACAGGTGTTTGAGGAAAGGTAAGTAATTTAGGGTCATTCACAAGTGTTCTCCATGATTCTATAAATAATGGGGCAAGTAATTACTTTTCATGAGGTAATGATATTTGAAAGAAATAATTATGAAAGCACTGAGTATAAGGCCAAGTGACCCCCTCTGGTGAAAACTGAAAACCACTAAAAAAAAAAAAAAAAAAAAAAATTCAGTAAATTTCTTGGAATTATTGTTAAAATATTTTATTCATCCAGTTGGCCATGTACATTTCCTGATCTCTTAGCAAGGAGGTTTCCTACTGACTCTATCAGAAATTGCTTGGTGTTAATAAAAACAAAACAAAACAAAACACTGCAGAATGGCTTAATGGTCAGCAATAATTTTGGCATTTTCCCTACTACTAGTCTGAAACATGCTGTTCAGCTCTGACCACATTCTAGTCAGTTGGCCACTCAAACCCTAAGATAACATACACAGCAAGTCATAGACCTCTCCAACAAATAATTCTTTTTACTATGTATCATTATTTTTTATGATTGCAAGTATTTCACTAAATATATAAACTGAAGTTATTTAACCTATTCCCAATTGATATTTCATTAGATTATAAAATACTTTCAAATATTAGGCATCAACATCTTAAATAATTCTAAATTAAAGGAGAAATTTGTTGATCTGGTGGAGCAACTGAAGCATTTGATAGTTTACTGATCTATTTTTTACAATTTTGAACACAGGTCAAATAGAGCAAGGCATGTAAAAAATGGAATTTATAAGGTAGAAGCCTGGCCAATGTTACAGAAATTCATTCACAAAACTGGATGAGCATTCAGAATTGTTTAGCTAATAACATATAATATTTAAGCTCCTTCATCACCAGTTATGTATTCAGAAAAATACAGATGACTGTGTCATTCCACAAGATTAATCCTCCAAAATAAAACAAAAATCTTCTGTGCAAAAGATCTACCAGACATGTAGTTAGTTTATACTTCTCTTGTGCTTTTGCCATTTTGAAATTTGTACTCCTGTGGAAAATATTTATCTTAATTATGAGTTATTTTTGCAAAGTATATTTGGCAAATAATTGTTTTAATGAACAAGTTCTTCAAGGATGGGGCAAATAACTGAAGGATCAATAGGAAAAAACACACAAAAATGGTAACAAAAAAGGAAAGATAAATGAAAGACTACCTGAAAAGTATTATAAGCGGTATGTTAGGAACACATTCAGGGGCATTTTATTTTATTATTTATTTATTTATCCTCACCTGAGGACATTTTTGTATTTATCTTCAGATAGACCGGGAGGGAGAGAGGGGGGAAGAGAGAGAGAGAGAGAAAAAATATCGGTGTGAGAGAGACACATCAACTGGTTGCCACCCACACAACCCAACCAGGGCCGGGGACAAACTGCAACCGAAGTACGTGCCCTTAGCAGGAACTGAACCCGGGTCTCTCTGGTCCGTGGGCTGACGCTCTAAACTCTGAGCCAAACTGATCAGGGCTATTTATTTATTTTTAATAATTTTTCTTTACTGATTTTGAGAGAGGAAGGCAGAGGGAGAGAGACAGAGACATTGATGAGAGAGAACACTGATTGGTTGCCTCCTGCATGCCCCTACACTGGAAATCAGGCCCATAAACTGGGCATGTGCCCTCACTAGGAATTGAACCAGCGACCTCTTGGTGCATGGGTTGATGCTCAACCACTGAGCCACTCCAGCCGGGCATATTCAGGGGCATTTTTAAGTTATAATCAGATGTACAGACTATTCACCATGGAACACTGGGGGGTGAGACATAAGAGAACTCTTGCTCCTTGACAAAGAAGAGCTAATTTTCTTTGGAGCCAGACTGCCTGAGCTCAAATTCCAACTCTGTCTGTCATTTATTAGCTGTTATTAAACCTCCCTCTGTATCAACTTTCTTATCTTTAAAATGAGAATAATATTAGTTTCTATAATAGTGCTATCGTGAGGATTACAATTTGTTAGTATCATAAGGTACTAAGAATTGTGGCTGGAATATAGAATGGGTTCAGTAAATGTTACTATTAGTAATAGCAATAGTATTAGTTATTGTTATTATTTTATAAAAGAACACATTTTTGTATTTTTCATAAATAGAGCACATGAGCCCTGGCCAGTTTGGCTCAGCGGTTAGATCATCGGCCTGTGGTCCGGAGAGACCCAGGTTCAGTTCCAGCTAAGGGCATGTACCTCGGTTGCAGTTTGTCCCCGGCCCTGGTTGGGTCATGTGGGTGGCAGCCACTCGATGTGTCCCTTTCACATCGATGTTTCTCTCTCTCTCTCTTCCTCCCACTCTATCTCAACAAAATGTTGAAAAATGTCCTCGGGTGAGGATTAAAAAAAAGAGAGCACATGACCCTAACGCTATGATCCTAACATTAAAGTAACCAAATTGTCCTAATAAAAAGTTCTTTTAAGTGACTCGCTCACAGAGCCCTACGAGAAATAACTTGTTTGCCTGTATATTTGGTGACTCTTCTCCATATACATGTATATATATAAAGCACCAGTTAAATCTGGGAACTACTATCCCACAGAAAATGGTTATATACAACTCTAAAATCCAGCAGGTATTTATTAGGTGCCTACTGTGCTATTTGCTATAGAACATACAAATAAAGTATAAAAAAATGAAGCCCTTGATACTGAACTGTTCGTAAGTTTATGAGGAAAGAAAGGTATATACTATTTAAGGAGTAAATTAGAAAGCAAACATAGACAAAGTGCAAAATAGTGCACGATTTAGCCATATATCTCATATACTTATGTGACAAAGGAATTCAAAAAGTGAAATGAGAAATGTAGCCAGTTTGATAATATTTCATAGATGAAGTAGATCTTATGAAAATTAAAATTTGGATGATGCAAATGGTATTAGTTTATATAATCAGGATTAATCTTGGTTCCTTAAACAAAATTAAATAACATCTAAAAAACTAGAGAAATGAGAAGACTTACCTGTACTTTTTCTGATGCTTCATGAAGAGATATTATTTCAGACCTCAAATATGCATTTTTTTCATGTTCCTTGTTGAAAGACATCTGCGCATTCTATAGAAAAAAAATTGTTCTCTCTCTTTTTTTACATATAATATTACATGCTTCTCTATTTAAATATCTGTTCTGCCCCAGACAAGAAAAACTAAGCGACTTTACCAGCATTAAGCCAGCTTCACAAGGGTCTTTCTTGAGAAGAAAAGGAAAGGCCATAACCAGAAATAAAAATACCTGAGAAAGAAAAACCTCAAAGGTAAAGCTAAATATTTAATAAACACAGCAAATCAAACATTTGAAAAGCTACTAAGAAGGTTACAAGAAAAAGTTTCAAACTCAACTCAAACTATAATAAGTACTTAGGAGATACACAATACAAAAAGATTTAAATATGATGTCAAAAAAATAAATCACGGAGGGGGGAGTAAAAACGTAGTCCTTATAGAATACATTTGAACTTAAAATACCTATCCGATTAAAATAGACTGCTATAGGTAACAAATGATATACATAAATCTCACAGTAACCACAAACCAAAAACCTTCAAAAAATATACAAAGAACAAAGACGAAGGAACCTAAACAAAACACTAAACAAAGGCAGCAAATTACATGGAAGAGATCAAGAGAAGAAAGGAACAGAGGAAAACTATTAAAAAAATCTTAAAACAGTTAACAAAATGGCAATAGATACATACTTATCAATAATTACTCTAGCCCTGGCCAGTGTTGCTCAATGGTTAGAGACTCGGTCCACTGACCAAAAGGCTGTGGGTTCGATTCCCGGTCAAGAGCAAATACTTGGGTTGCAGGTTCGATCTCTTAGCCCCAGTTAGATCAAGTGTGGGAGGCAACCAATCAAGGTGTCTCTCTCACATTGATGTTTCTCTCTCTCTTCCCCTCACTTCCTTTCCACTCTCTCTAAAAATCAATGAAAAATATATCCTCAGCTGAGGATTAACAACAATAATAATAATTACTCTAAATGTAAACTGACAAACCTCAGAGGAGGTGGACGTGGGGGTAAGAGATAAACCAAAAAACTTAAATGCATAACCAATGGACATCAACAACAATGCTGGGGGTGGGGGTGGGGAGGCGGGATCAGGAAGAGGGTGTCAATGGCGGAAAAAGGAGAAACATCTGTAACAAAAATTAATTAATTAAAAATGTAAATGAATTATTTGCTATAACAAAAAGACATAGGATAGCTGAATGGATTAAAAAACATGATCCACCTATATGCTGCTTACAAGAGATTCACTTCAAATGGAAAGACATATACAGACTGAAAGTGAAGAGATGGAAAAAGACATTCCATGTTGACAGAAATGAAAAGAAAGCTGAAATAGCATTAATTACAACAGAAAATATAGACTTTAAAACAAAAATGTAAAACAAGTCAAAGAAGGACATTATATGACTATAAAGGGGTCAATCCAAGAAGAAGTTATAATAATTGTAAATATCTATGCACCCAACATAGTAAAACCTAAATATATAAAGCAATTAGTGGATGTAAAGGGAGAAATCCATAGTAATAGGATAATGGTAGGGGATTTTAATACCCCACTCACATCAATGGATAGATCATTCAGACAAAAAAATTAGTAAGAAAATAATGGCCTTAAATATTACATTAGATGAGATAAACTTAACAGACAATTACAGAACATTTCATCTAAAAACGGCAGATACACATTTTTTTCAAGTGCACATAGAACATCTCCAGGATAGATCACATATTATTAGGCCTCAGTAAATAAAAAAAAACAAAACAGAAGTCATATCAAGCATGTTTTCTGACCCTAGTAGCATAAACCACAGAAAGAAAACTTAAAACACACACACACACACACACACACACACACACACACACACGTAGAAACTAAACAACTAATGAATCAAAGAGAAAATTAAACAAGAGATAAATGAAACAAATGAAAATGAAAACACAACTTTCCAAAATTTATGGGATGCAGCAAAAGCAGTTCAAAGAGGGAAGTTCATAACTGAACAGGCCTACCTCAAGAAACAAGAAAAACCTCAATTAGAAAAATATAATGCTACAGCTAAAGTTACTAGAAAAAGAACAAACAAACCCACAGTGAACAGAAGAAAGGAAATAGTTAAGATCAGAGCAGAGATAAATGAAATAGAAATTTTAAAAACTAGAAAAGACCAATAAAACTAAGAACAGTTTATTTGAAAGAATAAAATGGACAAACCTTCAGCCAAACTGACCAAGAAAAAGACAAAGCCCAAATAAACAAAATCATAAATAAAAGTTACAATTGACATCACAGAAATACAAAGAATCATTAAAGAATATGAACAATTAAGTGCCAAACAAATTTGACAATCTAAAATAAATGGATAAATGTCTAGAAGTATATAACCTTCCAAGACTGAACCAAGAAGAAATACAAAGTCTACAGCTCGATTACTAGCAATGAAATTGAAGCAGTAATAAAAATAAAAAAAAAATCCCAACAGGTCCAGGACCAGATGGCTTCACAGGTGAAGTCTACTAAACATTCAAAGAAGAATTAATACCTATCCTTCTCAAACTAGTTCCAAAAATGAAGAGGAAGAAACTCTTCCAAACTCAATTTATGAAGCCAGCATTACTCTGATACAAAAAACAGACTGACAACAAAAGAAAACTACAGGCCAATAGCCTTGAGGAACAAAGATGCAAAAAATCTCAACAAAATATTAGCCAACCAGACTCAGCAATACATGATAAGGATTATATACCATGACCAAGTGGAATTAACACCAGGGGTACAAAGATGGTCCAACATCCAAAAATCAATTAATGCAATACATCACATTAACAAAATAAAGGATAAAAATAGTGAGATTACCTGAATAGATGCAGGAAAAGCATATGACAGAATTCAACATCCTATTATGATAAAAATAAAAACACCAAAACTCTCAACAAATTGAGTATAGAAGGAATATACCTCAACATAATAAAGGCCATATATGATAAACTCACAGCTAATATCATACTCAGTGATGAAAAGCTTAAAGCCTTTCCTCTAAGATCAGGAACAAGGCAAGGATGCCCACTATCACTACTCCTACTCAACAAAGTACTGGAAGTATAGCCACAGTAGTCAGACAAGAAAAAGAAATAAAAGGCATCCAAATTGGAAAGGAAGAAGTAAAAGTTTCATTATTTGCAGATGGCATGATACTATACACAGAAAACCCTAAAGATTCCACCAAAACACTACTAGAAATAATAAAAGACTCCAGTATACAGAATCAATATACAGAAATCTGTTGCTTTTCTATACACCAAAAACAAATGATCAAAAGAAATTAAGAAAACAATCCTATTTAATATTGCATCAAAAGTATAAAATACCAAGAATAAACTTAACCAAAGAGGTGAAACACCTGTATTCTGAAAAGTATAAGACATTGAAGAAAGAAACTGAAGATACAACTATATGCTAGGATATACCTTACTCATAAATTAGAAGAATTAATATTGTTAAAAGTCCTTACTACCTAAAATAATATACAGATTTAATGCAACCCTATTAAAGTACCAATGGTATTCTTCTCAAAATTAGAACTAATTCTAAAATTCATATGGAACCACAAAAGACCCTGAATAGCCACAAAAATCTTGAGGAAAAACAAAGTGGGCAGTATCATGTTCCCTGGTATCAAACTATATTACAAAGCTACAATAATCAAAATGGTATGGTACTAGCTAAGAACAGATATATAAATCAATGAAATAGAGAGCCCAGAAATAAATCCTCACTTATATGGTCAATTAATCTATGACAGAAGGTAAGGATATAAGATGGGTAAGGACAGTCTCTTCAATAGGTGGTGTTGGTAAAACTGAACAGATACATGCAAAATAAGTGAAATTGGACCACTTTCTCACACCAAATACAAACATAAACTCAAAATAGGTTAAAGACTTAAATGTTAGATCTGAAACCATAAAACTCCTAGAGAAAAATATAGGCAGTAAACTCTTTGAGATTGCTACTAGTAATATCTTTTTGTAAAAATCTCAAAGAAGGGAAACAAAGAAAAGAAAATATCAAATTAAAAAGTTTTTGCACAGCATAGAAAACCAATGTCCTGAATGGAGAAGATATTGGCAAATGACAACCAATAACGGGTTAATATCCAAAATATAATATTTAGAGAGCTCCTACAGTCCGGCCGATGTGGCTCAGTGGTGAGCATCAACCCATGCACCAAGAGGTTGCCGGTTCAATTCCCGGTCAAGACACATGCCCAGGTTGTGGGCTTGATCCCCAGTTGGGGGCATGCAGGAGGTGGCTGGTCAATGTTCTCTCTCATCGATGTTTCTATTTCTCTCTCCCTCTCACTTCCTCTCTAAAATCAATAAAGGAAACAAAACAAAACAAAACTCCTACAATACCCCAAAAAAACCCCAATCCTATTTTATTTTATTTTATTTTTTATCCTTACCCGAGGACATTTTTCCATTTTTATTTTTTTGTTCAGATAGAGTGGGAAGGAGAGAGAGAGAGAGAGAAACAGTGATGTGAAAGGGACACATCGAGTGGTTGCCACCCACACGACCCAACCAGGGCCGGGGACAAACTGCAACCGAGGTACGTGCTTAGCGGTAACCGAACCCAGGTCTCTCTGGACTGCAGGCCGACGCTCCAACCGCTAAGCCAAACCAGCCAGGGCAAACAATCCAATTTTAAAAATGGGCAGAGAACATGAATAGACATTTCTTTCAAATAGGACATACAGATGGCTGACAGACATATGGAAATATGTTCAACATCACTAATCAGAGAAATGCAAATTAAGATCACAATAAAATATCACCTCACTCCTGTCAGAATGGCTATCATCAACAAATCAACAAATAACCAGTGTTGTCAAGGATGTGCAGAAAAGGGAAGCCTCGTGTACTGTTGGTGGGAATGCAAATTGTTGCAGCCACTATGGAAAACAGTATGGAGGCTCCTTAAAAAAATAAAAAAAATGAGCCCTGGCTGGTTTGGCTCAGCAGTTGGAGCATGGGCCTGCAGTCCAGAGAGACCCGGATTTGGTTCCCTCTAAGGGCGTGTATCTCGGGTGCAGTTTGTCCCCAGCCCTGGTTGGACGTGTGGGTGGCAGCCACTCGATGTATCCCTTTCACGTCAATGTTTCTCTCTCTCTCTTTTCCTCTCTCTCCCTCCCTCCCACTCTATCTGAACAAAAAATGGAAAAAAAAGTCCTCAGGTGAGGATTAAAACAAAAAAAAAAATGAACTGCCGTATGATCCAGCAATTCCACTTCTGGGAATTTATCTGAAGTAAACAAAAATACTAATTAGAAAACATATATGCACTACTCTGTTCATTGCAGCATTATCAGTAATAATCAAGATAGAGAAGCAAACTAGATGTCCATCAATAGATGGACAATGATATGGTACACACACACACTGAAATATTATTCAGCTATTTTTAAAAAAAAGAATGAAATCTTCTTTGCAACAATGTGGATGGACCTAGAGCGTATTATGCTAAGTGATAAAGGTCAGAAAGAGAATGACAAATACCATATGATCTCACTTACATGTGGAATAAAAAAACAAAACAAACATGCAAACAAAAAAACCCCACACAAAATAAATGAATAAACAAAACAGAATCATACCCATAGATATAGAAAACAAGCTGCTGGGTGCCAAAGGGTAGGGGTTTGGCGGCAGATAATTATTTAAATATATTTTAAAAAAAAAAAACATAGCCAACGGAATTATGCTTCCTAATTTCAGACTTTACTACAAAACTATAGTATTCAAAAGAGTACAGAACTGGCATTAAAATTAGGCATACATACCAACAGAACAGAAAAAAAAAGTTCTGTATTTTGGCAAGTACCAGTTCATGTTCTAATGATATACATAGATAAATATCTTATAATTTAAAAAAATCTTCATATCTTCAATTCTCAAACTTCTCTTGTATCAAAACTGTTTATTAAAAATATTTTCATGCTTTGGACATTTTGGCTCATGGATCAAAGAGTTGCAGGTTTGATTCCGGTCAAGGGCACGTAACTCAGTTGCAATTTGGTTTTTGGTCCCTGGCTCTGGTTGGGGTTGTGTGGGAGGCAACCAAACAGTGTGTCTCTCTCACATCAATGTTTCTCTCTCTCCGTTCTCTCCTCGTCCCTTCCTCCCTCCCACTCTATCTGAAAATCAATGGAAAATTATCCTCAGGCGAGGATTAATAAAATAACAACAAATATATTTTCAGATTGGAATTCTACCTAGAAAGAATTTGCTTAAAACTATATTTACCTAGTTTCTGTATATCAAGAAAATTCTACTCTCTAAGATATTTGCTAATTTATATTACATATACATTTTCCCATTTTTTGTTTGTTTGTTTAGATAGAGTGGGAGGGAGAGAGAGGGAGAGAGAGAGAGAGAGAGAGAGAGAAAGAGAGAGAGAGAGAGAGAGAGAGACATCGACGTGAAAGGGACACATCGAGTGGTTGCCACCCACACAACCCAACCAGTGCCAGGGACAAACTGCAACCTATTAGCAGTAAGATCTTGTGATTTCAAAGAAATTTCAAGGACCTTTTAAAGTTGTAAGTATGTGAAGTATTTTCATCAAAGAGCACCTCAGGGTGGAGAAGAAAGCACCTCTGCTCTGTGGAAAAAACAGCTAGTTCTCTTTGAGATGAGAGAAAAGTGATAGGGATGAGAGTTATGGGTTTGGTTTCCCTAACAGGTACTAAGTCAAACCGGGAAGGACATTTGAAGCCCTCCCTCTACAGAGAGAGAACCACTGTTCTTTTTTTCCAGGAAAAGCACCTCAAAAGAAGTAAACATTACATAACACAGGATGAGATAAGAATCCAAAAAAAACTGCAAACAGTATCTACACATTAAGATCGATTTAGAAATGTATTGCCCTGGCCTGGTAGCTTAGTTGGTTAGAGTGTTGTCCCTGTACACCAAGGTTGTGGGTTCAAGCCCCAGTTGGGACACATACACCAACCAACCAATGAATGCATAAATAAGTGAAACAACAAATCAAAGTTTCTTTCTCTCTCTCTCCCTCTCTCTCGAATATCAATAAATAAATCTAAAAACTATTTTTTAAAAAAGAAATATATTAAGATATAAAAGTAGTGATATTTCATTTTTCCATTTTTTAAATTGTGGTAAATATATTTAACATAAAATTGACCATCTTAACCATGTTTAAGTGTACAGGTCATTTAAAATATTTAAGTTTACATTTAAGTGTTAAGTTCAGTGGTATTAAGTCCATTCACATTGCTGTGCAACCATCACCACCAAAATCAGTAGTTACTATTTCTAACATTTCATGAAAAAGTTTCTTTATAATAACTAGTTTGCAATAGGCATAAAATGCAAACAAGTCTCATTATTTTTGCCAGTTCACCTTTTTCAAACAAAAACTGCATGAATTAATTTCTTTCCTAATACCTGGTTGACAACAGTTCTGAATACACAACTCACTTACACAAACTTTTTTTAAATCCTCACCTGAGGATATTTTTTTCCATTTATCTTCAGACAGAGTGGGGGGAGGAGAGGGTGAGAAAGAGAGAGAAACATTGATGTGAGAGAGACACATCGATTGGTTCCCTCCCGCACGACCCAACCAGGGCTGGGGACCGAATTGCAACCAAGGCACGTGTCCTTGACCAGAATCGAACCCGTGACTCTCTGGTCCTTAGGCCAACACTCTAACCACTGAGCCAAACCAGCCAGGGCCACAAACTTTTTTTTAATGAAGATTTTAGAAGAATCAGAAGGACTATAAACCAATATGAGTGAGAAAATATCACTTGGTGAAGATAGGAAAGACCACCTCTGTATTCTTGAACCTCAAAACTTACCTTATTTTCTTCAGCCAACTTGGAAATGAGGTCATCTCTAGAAACTAAAAACAAAAAGTCCTCATAACTATGGTAACAGTAACTTAGTACAACTACAATGAAATCACATGGTATGTTTTCCCTGAGAAGCTTTGATTTTCTTTTTTTCTTTTTTCTTCCGTCTGCATTTTGTAGAAATAAGTAGAACCCAAGTATCTCTATCACATTTTTATTGAAACTAAGTCAGGGAATTATCAAGAAACTAGTCCAAGGCCATATGTTACGGTAAATGAGGTCACACCTTACACATGATGAGAAATCTCTGAGAGGTTTTAAGCCAGAGGAGCACACAATCAGAAGTTTTTGTCAGAGAGATCGCTGTACCAGGCTCAGTAAAGACAGGGAGATCAGTTTAGTGGCTGTGGCAGTAACCGAAGTATAAAACAATGAGACCTGGCTCTAAGGTGATGACAATGGGGGTGCAGAGGAAAAGTCATGAAATAAGCAGGGGAACTGTCAGAACCTGGTGGATGACTGGTGGGACAAAAGCAACAGATGAATCAATGAAAACATCTAGTGTTCAGACTTGGGCAGCAGGGTAGACTCTTTGACTACATAGGGAATACAGGGCAAGGGACAGTTTGAGGAGATAGAATGAGCAAGAATAATTGTAATACTTGAAGTTTTCACCGTGTTTTGAGGTACTTACAAGGCATCCATACATAGATGTTTAGTTGGCAGTAACAGTCCATTTTGAGCTCAGAAGGATGATTTTGTGTGGAGAAAAAAGACTTGAAACTACACAGAGTATGTACAGTGAAAATTAAACCAAGGACAGAAATGGGGGAATAGTTTGGCATTGTGCATTAGTAACCAAAAAATGTAAACTTTTTTGAGTAATGTTTTGGCTTCATATAAAATTCATAGGAATCTATTAGTTTTGTTCAACTTAAATATTCTAAAACCAGATAATTATAAAATACATAAAAACTAACATTTTATGTAGGATACACACAGAAAACTTCTACTTCTTGAACATGAATCCAAACTCATTTCAAATGAGTAAAGTCTAATTTAAAATATGTGAGGGATCAAAAAGATGAACTATAAGATCTACTTTGGAAATTTTATAAATCAAAATAAGAATGAAAGGAAAGTGTTTATTTTACTTGTGAGAACAAGTTAATCACTTTAATTAGTGTGTGTGTTGGGGGAGGATATATGTTTATTGTTAATAAACAATTATATTTTTAAATTAATTGAAGCAAATATCTAAAGGCATTCATTTTATTAATCTAGCATAACTATTTATACCTTAAAGTAATAAAATTACACGCATGTAAAGAATATGAAGCATATAGTTGGTATTTGGACAGGCTTCCTTTTCCTTATGTTTAAATTACTGTTGTTTTAATCTTCATTTTTTTAATGGTCTTCCATATATTCTTTACAAAACTCAAAAATAAAGTATTAATCTAATGAGAACGTAACATTTTCAAAAATCACTTAATCAGAAGGACAACTAATATCATAGAAAGATCTGTGTTTTAGTCCCAGATATCCTTCTTTACTGTGGGCCCTCAGATGCAGATCTTTTTATTCTTCTTTAGAATGGCTTATATTTTATCTTTCTCACAAGGTTGCTGTAAGGCTCAAATGAGATGATATGGTAGCACCATAAAATGTAACATAGTAAGACAAAATTATCTTGGGGCATTATCAGTGAGAACAACAATAAGGAAAAAGAGTCCTTTCTGATAAAAACAGTAAGTCCGAATACTGAATGGATAGCTCTTTTTTCTATGTGGTTTTTTGTTTTGTTTGTTTTTTGGTATGCGCCCCTAGCGGAAACCGAACCCAGGACTCTCTTTTCCACAGGCCGATGCTCTAACCGCTGAGCCAAACCGGCCAGGGCTCTCTATGTTTTTTATAATTTTCATTTCCCTTTTGGTATTCCCTGTCCCTACACAGCCAGAGAGCAGAGAAGGCACACTTAAGCACAGAGTAAAAAGATCCAGGTTCAGGCCTCATTTCAACATTTATTCCTTCTATAACTTTGGGAAGCATAAATAATTTTGCATATCACACAAGATTGTCACTGTAAAAGCTGTGTGTAAACCATGAAGTGTATTCATATGTGAGGCACTGTACTGTAACTCTTTGTGATCTCTATAACTGGGACTACTTAAAACTGCTTTAAACTACTACATATTAAGAATAGTGCCCTGGCCGGTTTGGCTCAGCGGTTGGAGCATCGGCCTGCGGTCTGGAGAGACCCGGGTTCGGTTCCCGCTAAGGGCACGTACCTCGGTTGCAGTTTGTCCCCGGCCCTGGTTGGTCGTGCGGGTGGCAGCCACTCCATGTGTCCCTTCACATCGATGTTTCTCTCTCTCTCTCTCTTCCTCTCTCTCCCTCCCGCTCTAGCTGAACAAAAAATGGAAAAATGTTCTCGGGTGAGGATAAAAAAAAAAAGAATAGTAATATAAGGGCTGATGGGTTGAAAGAAGCCTGACTCTAAGCAACCAGGGATCAAGTCTAGACTTCCATTTCCTAGCTCTGTCACCTCTAAGGACTCTGTTTATGCATCTGTAAGATAAGAAGATTAATCTAAGCTCTAAGGTACCTTACATTCATTTTTATACTTATAGGTTAATCAAAATAACTTGAAGAATGGTGACTATGACATAGTAAACAGGAGAATCAGTAGGTTAGCAAGGACTAGTGGCCTTATTTCCTTATTAACATTCTAATATTCAATATTCAATCTAGATTTTTAGAAACCAAATGTTTCCAGGTCCACAAACACTTAAGTAAACCTGAAAAATATGTATATAAAGAATAGTTTACGCCCTGGCCAGTTTGGCTCAGCGGTTAGAGCGTCGGCCTGCGGTCCGGAGAGACCCGGGTTCGGTTCCCGCTGAGGGCACGTACTTCGGTTGCAGTTTGTCCCCGGCCCTGGTTGGTCGTGTGGGTGGCAGCCACTCGATGTGTCCCTTCACGTCGATGTTTCTCTCTCTCTCTCCCTCCCACTCTATCTGTACAAAAAATGGAAAAATGTCCTCAGGTGAGGATTAAAACAAACAAACAAACAAACAAAAAAAAGAATAGTTTACAATTAAGAGGGTCACCAACATTCTCATTTCTCAGTGCCACAGACAGAGAGGAAGGAAATCAGCAATTTTTTACATTCAGGCCCACGGAAATACTGGTAACACTGGCCACTTCAAGAATTTGGGATCCTAAGAGTTTTTGCGCAAAATCTCAAAACACTAACAAAAGTGAAGTTTCTAGCATCTATTGTCATACTTAGATCAGACTTGAGCTGTGAGATAGCAGTCGCCAACTCTCCTTTTTGTCGTTGCTCCTGTGCCAGTAGTTCTTGGGTGTTCTGTATAGAACTGCGTAGGGACAGGCAGTTTTGCTGCAAAATTTGCACCTGAAATTGTATAAGAAAAACTCCTTTTCTGTAAGGTCAAGATTTCTAATAAACTACCTTATAGCACATGTGTGAGGCAGATTTTCCGACTTAACATCCCCAGAGGAAGACGGGAGTTTGTCTTTGACGTGGCAGTTAAAGACCCCAACAGAGGGCAGCGTCTTACAGCAGTGCGTCCAACAGAGCTTGCTGTGCTCTCTCCCACACGGCAGTCACTAGTCACAGTGCCTGCTGAGCTCTTGAAAGGTGGCCAGAGTGAGTGAGAAATGGAATTTTAAATTTTATTTAATTTTAACTAATTTAAATAGCCATATGTGAGCAGTGGCTACTATATTGGCAGTGTAAGTTATAGCAATAAAGGATCACTTACAAACTCCTTAAGAATCCTTTGTATAATTCTATTGTAAAGGACAGCCATTAAAATAATGGGTTAAATAATTAAGTTATTAATTAAATAAGTTAAAATAAAATTAGGTTAAAATAAAGATTATGAATTCCAATGATAAGTATTAGGATTTGAAATTACTAATCACCTTGGGTACTTAGAATCGAATATATTCTAAATTACAGGTAGGTACTCCAAATAACAACTATGATAAAGTAAAAAATATTATATTAAAAGAAATAATGAGAATTGAAAACGGCCATGTAAACATACGCCTGATTATTTTACTTATTGGTCTTCTTTGCTTTAAGTATTAGCTCAGTTTAATCCTTACTTTCTACCCACATCCCATACATATAGTATGAGACCAGGGTAATGCCTTCTAAGATCAATCTCTGTAACAGAGATTATATAGTGTGGGAAGGCATGGTTCCAGGAGCTAAGCATTCACCTCCCCAAAGCCTGAGGCAAATGAACCTCTCTGGTCCTGAGCTCCCTCATTCATAAATTGAGTGTCAGACTGAATGACATCGGATCCTTTCTTACTTTGCACTAAAATATTTTAAATTGTGGTAATATAAAGAAAGTTAATAATTTAATAAATCTAGAGGAACTTATCAAAACTATAGGTTTATAGGAAAAATTATCAGCTTTCCTCTTTTGGTTTCACTTCCCTAACATAAATTACAACAGAAAAATCTCTCTACCTGTTTTCGTTCCGCCTCCACTGTTGACCCCATTTCTTGTATTTTGAGTAGCATGGCTGATCCAGATTCCTCAAGAGACTCCCTTAGGTACTTTTCCTGAGACAGCTGTTTCCTTAGCTACAGAGCAACACTGCAGTTAGGCAAGACCAAGGGAACATCATAGCAGTTTAACAAAGATCAAAGTCACTGTGGAGAGTTTGCCAGACATACCATCTCACCCCTAAACATTCTTCATTAGTTTATGACTACTCAGAAACATGCTTTTGTTCTTCCCTAATGGGTAACCTTGTAAGAAATACAGTCAAATTTGTTGCCCTTGTCCTATAGTGTAAGTCTGTTTCCCAAATTGCAGGTAAGACTCATTAGTAAGTTGCAAGTAGCACTTGCAAAAGGAAAAACAAAGAACAGAAAGCAAATATCAGGGCACACAGTAAGAAACAGTGCTGCTTCATAAATGTCTGTATATATACACATGTATACAGGGTTGCAGTATAAATATATGTCTTACAATGGATTGTTGTGAAAAAAAAGTTTGAAAAATACGAATATTATACCTTAATATATGTATTTTCTATATTTCTTTCTGGATTTGTTTTTGAAACCTTATTTTCCTATATTTTGATTTCCTCATCTCTCTCTCTCTCTCTCTCTCTCCCCCCTCCCCCAGGGACATTTTTCCATTTTTTGTTCGGATAGAGTAGGAGAGAGAGAGAGGGAGAGAAACATCGACGTGAAAGGGACACACAGTGTGGCTGCCTCCTGCACAACCCAACCAGGGCCAGGGACAAACTGCAACTGAGGTACGTGTCCTTAGTGGGAACTGAACCTGGGTCTCTCTGGACCACAGGCTGACGCTCTAACCGCTGAGCCAAACTGGCCAGGGCTCATCTATATATTTTTATCCTGTAGCTTTATAAACATACTTCTGAAAGCTTAGTTCAATTCTGTTTTAAAATTTAAAGGTCGAAACAAATATGAAGTAACTTAAATAGCAGACAAACTAACATTCAAGAATTGGGGTCCGCTATCTTATTTCTCTCAATAAATGACGATAAAATGAGTCAGAGATAAAAGGAAGAGTCTCTTTTATCATGAGGTAAGATCCTTTCCAGCTTAAAATGGGAAATGCAAAATGCTATTCATTTTATGAAGTCATGTTCAATGAAAAGAAATTGTTTTCCAGTACCAGTGAAGATGATGTAGCAATACTTTATAACTTAATATGTGTGTTCCACATGGGTGATATACAGGAGTGGGCAAAAGTAGGTTTACAGTTGTTAATACAATAAGTAATAACACAAGAATAAACTTTTGCGTACTCATAATCATAAACCTACTTTTGCCAACCCCTGTGTTTCATGTTTTAAAAGTTTTTAAGAAGTTGAAAGAGATGAAAAATGTGCTGTCTTGGAGCTGTTATAAGATAGACATTTTTGGAAATACTCTATGATATTCTTAACCATACTCATAATATTGAACATTAAAGTATTTCCCGTTTTCCATTATTCTAAATACTATTCTGCAGAACATGATTGTGAATAAATCTTTCATTGCAATTATGATTATTTCCTTAGAATAAATTACTACAAGAGGACTCACTAGGTTAAAGGTATAAACATTTTTTAAACTTTTGATACATATTCTAATTTGCCTTCCAATTTTAGACTATCAGTTAGATTTTAATAAAACCCATCAATACTCTATATTATCATGTTCTTAAATTTTTGTAAATCTAATAAAAAATAACATCCTAACACCTTTTCATTCCTTTGGTTTCTAGTGAGATTAAACATTTTCCAATATGGTCATTAGCTCTTTATATATCTTCTGAAATTTTAGTTCTTATTCTTTGGCCACTGGTTTTATGGTTCTGTTTTGTTTTTAAATCCTCACCCAAGGATATTTCTCCATTTATCTTAAGATAGAGTGGGAGGAAGGGAGAGGGAGGGTGTGAGGGGGGCGGGGAGAAAAACATCAATGTGAAAGAGACACATCAACTGGTTGCCTCCCCCACAACCCCAACCAGGGCCACAGACCAAGCGGCAACTGAGGTACACGCCCCTTGACCAGAATTGAACCTGCGACTCTTGGGCCAACGCTCTAACTGCTGAGCCAAACCGGTGAGGGCTTGTTTTTTTGTCAAGTCAATTTAAAGTTCTTTAAAATGAAAGATATTTAATGCTTTGTCTAGTTTTGTTATGTTTTATTAGTTTTGTTTTTATGCCGTTTTTTACATGTAGAAAATTTTAATTCTTACATGGTCAAATCTATTAAGGTTTTTATAATTCTGTTCCTTCTTTTCAAGTTTAAAAATTCCTTCCTCACCCAATGATCACTTAAACATTACAGTCTTATTTAAGAATGAGCCATAATTTTTGTTTTTGGCTAGATTTTATAATAATCTGATAATAAAACTATCAAATTGTTTTTACTGTATAATATAGAATAGCTTAACATACTTTTCTAAGTTTTGGATCAAGTTATATAGTATAATTTGCTCAAGGTGTAATTTAGGTACTTTGTAAAGGAAATCTTTATTTGATAATGATGTTACCTAGGTATTCATTTCTGAACCACTATTAAAGGTAGTCAATTAACCTGTTTTAAGTTCATCACCCCCAGATATTATATATATATTTCTTATCTCAGGAAAATATATGCTACATTTATTCTTTGTGTAGCCTTCTATTATGGGCTAAATTGTGTTCCCTCAAATTAATATTTTGAAGTCCTAACCCCTAGTAATTAAAAATGTGACTGTATTTGTAAGGTAGGGCCTTTAAGGAGGTGATTAAGTTATAATGAGGCTCGGCCCTGATCCAATCTTACTGGTGTCCTCATAAGGGAAGGGAATGGGACACACAAGGAGACACCAGGGCTGGGCCTGCACAAAGAAAGACCACATGAGGACACAGAGAAGGCAGGCATCTGCAAGCCAAGAGGCCCCAGGAGAAACCAAACCTATTAACACCTTGATCTTGGACTTCAAACCTCCAGAAATATGAGAAATATGTTTATTGTTTAAGACATCCAGTCTGTGGTATTATGTTATGGCAGCCCTAGAAAACTAATACATCCTTCCTATTCCAATACTTTCAAAATGCCTTTTGACTAGGACAGTCCTTCTGCAGGTCCTTGACAGAGTGCAATGAAAATTTAAGAATTTATCACAGCACTCAGAATTAGGACTTTCCCAATTAAAAAATAATGATAGCCCTGGCCGGTTTGGCTCAGCGGTTAGAGCATCGGCCTGTGGTCCAGAGAGACCCGGGTTTGGTTCCCGCTAAGGGCATGTACCCCAGTTGCAGTTTGTCCCCGGCCCTGGTTGGGTCACACGGGAGGCAGCCACTCGATGTGTCCCTTTCACGTAGATGTTACTCTCTCTCTCTCTTCCTCTCTCTCCCTTTCACTCTATCTGAACAAAAAATGGAAAAATGTCCTCGGGTGAGGATAAAAAAATAAAAAATAAAATAATGATAAATGGCAATCAACAATAGTCTTTTAAACAAATGGTATTGGAACACAAAGAATCTAGATAGAGATCTCACATTTTTCACAAAATTAATTCAAAATGTATCATAGACCTAAATGTAAAATGCAAAGCTATAAAACCTCTAAAAGATAACAAAGGAGAAAAATTTTGGTGACCTTGGGTTTAGTGATGACTTTTTAGATATAACACGAAAAGTACAATCCCTGAAAGAAAAAATTGCTAAGTTGAACTTCATTAAAATCAAAAGCTTCAGACACTGTTAAAAGAATGCAAAGACTGGCAGAAAAATATCTGCAAAACACTGTATTTAATAAAGAACTATTATCCAAAATATACAAAAAACTCTTAAAACTCAACATAAGAAAACAAACCACCCAGTTACAAAATGAGCAAAAGACTTAAGACACCTCACCAAATAAGATATAGAGACAGCAAATAGCATATAAAAAGATGTTCAATATCATATGTCATAAGGAATTAAAAGTTAAAATAAGATGCCACTACACATCTATTAGAATGGCAACAATTCAAACACTGACAGCACCAAATGCTGGTGAAGATGTGGAGCAACAGGAACTTATTCACTGCTACTGTGAATGCAAAATAATACAGCCATTGTAAGACACGTTGGCAGCTCCTTGCAAAGCTAAACATAAGTTTACCATATGATCCAGCAATTGTGCTTCCAGGTATTTATTCAAATGAGTTGAAAACATGTCCACAAAAAACCCTAGATATGCATGTTTATTCATAATTACCAAAACTTAGAAGCAACCAAGATATTCAATAGGTGAGGATAAACAAACTATGGTATATCCATCAAAGGGAATAATGTTTAGCAATAAAATGAGTTCTCAAACCATGAAAAGACATGGAGAAACTTTAAATACATATGCTAAGCCAGTCCAAAAAGGCTACACACCGTATAATTCCAACCGTAGCAAAACTACAGAGACAATGAAAAGATCAGTGGTTGCCAGGGGCTCAGGAGGAGATGGGCAGAGGGATGAATATATAGAGCATTTTTAGGGCAGTGAAACTATTCTGTATGATACTGCAATGAACAAAGAGTGAATCTTAATATAAACTATAGACTTTAGTTAATTATGATGTAGTAATACTGATTCATCAGATGTAACAAACGTGCCACATTAATGCGATACATTAATACTTGTAGGGAGACATCAAAGTTACAACTAAACTACAGAACCACCATCATTCAGAACCGCCTGAAATCAAGCTGAATGGAAGTCCTACAACTACGGAATTAAAGCAGCAGCCACATCGAGACTGGTAGGAGGGGCGGAGGCGGACAGGCTGGTCCCACACCCACGTTTGGCAGATAAAAATCAGGACGACACCTCGGCTGGGAAGGTCCTTCCTGAGGACTGTGGGGTCCCCGTCCCACACCAGGCACCCAGCTCAGGGATCCAGTGCCAGGAGAGAAGTCCCCATAACTTCTGGCTGTAAACACCAATGGGAACTGAGGCTGAGGGAGGTTGAGGCTGCTGGAGCCTGAGGCAGCTCCTCTTAGAGGGCCCGTGCACGACCTTAATCAGACCTTACTCAGACTCGCACCCTCCAGGCTCAATCATGGGGGAGGCAGCCTGAAAGGCACCAGAGACATATGGGGAAGAACTGAGTTGTTTGGCATTGGAGCAAGGGCCGGAGAGGCAGCTTTCTCCTGGACAAAAGTGCTGTCAGAGGCCTTTGATCCTTTGGTGAGCCCTTCCCTGGGATGGCAGATAGCTGCCATATTTGGGACTGCAGCAGCTTGGCTCACACTGTTTGCCCCACGCCCTGGTGATTCCCTGAGGCCCTGCCCCACCCAAATTTCAGGCCCACCCAAGCTGTTGCCAGTTGCTTTACCATAGGATTGGCCTGTCTTGGATCCTGCATCAGGATCCAAATTCTTTCAAACAAGCAGCATCCGGTCTCAGCTAGCCCCATACCTCTCGTTAAGTGACCCCAGGGCTGGCACTAGAAGCAACCAGTCTTGGTTCACAACTTGGCTTTTCCTGGGCACCTCCAAGCCCAGCATAAGCAGTAGCCATCTGCAGATCATTTTGTAGCTTATGCCTGGTGGCCGGGGTAGAACACAGGCAGTGGCTGACCTTGCCCCAGAGCCAGCACAACCAGTGGACAGCTTCAGAACACTGTGAAGCACCACCACCCTACCAACTCCACAAGTGACACACTCAATGAATGGACTCAGTGGGTACCAAAGCCCTGCTGAAGTAAGTCTTGCTCTGTGTGGTGGGCCCCTGCACAGCTGATCCTCCAAGAGAGTCAGAGGTGAGTGGATAGTGGGCATAGCCAGTCCTTGCAGCTTATCAGCCTGACTAAAACCTTCCCAATATGTGCCAACAGCAATCAAGACTCAATTACAACACGAGGGGTGCACTTCGAGGGCCCAGCTGGGAGATCAGGAAGGCTGTGCCACTGGCCCCTACAGGACACCTACTACAATAGGCCACCCTAGGAAGCACAGGAGACTCTATAGCAACTCTACCTAATACATAGAAACAAACACAGGGAGGCAGCCAAAACGAGGAGACAAAGAAACAGGCTTCAAATGAAAGAACAGAACAAAACTCCAGAAAAAGAACTAAGCGAAATGGAGATAAGCAACCTAACAGATGCAGAGTTCAAAACACTACTTATAAGGATGCTCAATGAACTTAGGGAGAACTTCAATGAACTTACGGAGGGCCTCAAGAGCATAAAAAAGGACCAGTCAGAAATGAAGGAGGCACTAACTAAAATAAAGAATAATTTACACAGATTCAATAGTGGAGTAGATAAAGCCAAGAAGCAAAACATTGATTTGGAATATAAGGAAGTAAAAAACACCCAATCAGAACGGCAAAAAGAAAAAAAAATCCAAAAAAAAAAAAAAGAGGATAGTGTAAGGAGCCTCTGGGACAACTTCAAGCGTGCCAACATTCGCATCTTGGGGGTGCCAGAAGGAGAAGAGAAGAGAACAAGAAATTGGAAACCTATATGAAACAATAATGACAGAAAACTTCCCTAACTTGGTGAAGAAAACAGACATACAAGTCCAGGAAGCACAGAGAGTCCCAAACAAGATGAACCCAAGAGGCCCACACCAAGACACATCATCATCAAAATGCAAAAGGTTCAAGACAAAGAGAGAATCTTAAAAGCAGCATGAAAAAAGCAGTTAGTTACCTACAAGGGAGCTCCCATAAGACTGTCAGCTGATTTCTCAAAAGAAACTTTGCAGGCCAGAAGGGAGTGGCAAGAAATATTCAGAGTGATGAAAGGCAAGAACCTACAACCAATATTACTCTATCCTACAAAGCTGTCATTTAGAATTGATGGTCATATAAAGAGTTTCCCAGACAAGAAAAAGCTAAAGGAGTTCACTACCACCAAACCATTATTATATGAAATGTTGAAGAGTCTTCTTGAAGAAAAAGATAAAAAATATGAACAAACAAAATAGCAATAAATACATATCTATCGACAACTGAATCTACAAACAAAATAAACAAGCAGAACAGAAACATTTTCATAGATACAGAGAACATTCTGTTGGTTGCCAGATGGGAGGGGGCTTGGGGGAATGGGTAAAAAAACTGAAGGGATTAAGAAGTACAAATTGCTTGTTAGACTGACAAACCTCAAAGGGAAGGGGGGTGGGGAATGGGAAGAAATAAACCAAAGAATTTATATGCATATATACATAACCAATAGACACAGACAACAGTGTGGGTAAAGGCAGGAGGGGGTCAATAGGGGAAAAAGGAGGAACATTTGTAATACATTCAACAATAAAGTTAAAAAAAATAAAGTTTCTGCTCCAAAATAATAAATAAATAATTGTAGGGATAGGGAGAGAGGATTTATGGGAACTCTGTTTTCTGTGTAATTCTTCTATAAACTTAAAACTTCTCTAAGACAGTCTATGAAAATATCTAAAAAAATTTTAAATGTACTAAGATTATTAATACATTCCAACTATGAAGAAGCATGGTTTAATCAGTAATTACTGGCAAAGTACATAAGAGAATTTTCCAGATAGCCACACTTACCACCTTAAACACTAAAATTCATAATTTGAAAAATAATTTGTCATGAGTATTTTCTTAAAGAGTTATCTACTTCTCTGTGTTATATAACAGAATAGTTTTACTACAATGTGACCCTTTAGATTTGGACTAACATCAGTTATTATTCTGTCAGGGAATATTGAGGTTTTTAGGCCATTATGTATACTGAATTAGTAATTCTTCTGACTCACTATTTTCAGCTGCAAATTTTAGTCTAACGACTTATAGCGGCTACCTACTTCACAATTCCCAATCTGTTATCTCCTAAAACTTAGGCTGAAATGAAGGTTTCGCAGTAGAATTAGATGAGCAGGCGTATTAAAAGCTTTTCATTTTAAACACTACTGTAGTTTAAAAGTCTTTATATGAAGGTGCTCACTTACTCTAGTATATGGGCAACCACATGGATTTTGTGGTAACTGTTTCCCTCCTGGCTCTGGTTTTATAGCCGTATTGCGGTAATAAAGGCAGGCACTTTCAAAATTTCAGGTGGCATAAATTTCAACTCTTCCTACTACACTGTAACATATCTCCTTCAAAGGTTTCTGTTCATTCTACTTTCTTGACTTCTCTTCTGCAATTCCAATGCCCCCTGCACCCTCCAGCATCTTTTCATCTTACCTCCTGAATTTTAAGGTTCATTTTACGTTTTGTGGTCTTCAGTTCCTCTTCAATAATGGCTGCGTTCTTCTAAAAGTAGAAAGAGAAAAGGTTCTAAATAATCTGAAATGATAGTGAGCAACCATCTATTTAGACTTTTTTCTGGCAACCTGTAAATACTGTCCTGAATATGGTTATAAATACTTACTGTGAATCTAAAGTCATTATTCTAAGGAGATAAAAATTTTAAGTTATTTTATTACTTTGATTCATGACTTCTATCATTTTCCTTTTTAGATCATGAAGAGAGATTAGTCACATTCATTTCCTATGTAAAATTTAATAATCAGAGGAGAACCTGGTAATTGATAGACATTTTTCTTATAGGGTATATTTCTACTTTTTATTTTAATTTTATTTTTTTCTGTTTGTTTTTTATCCTTATTCGAGGACATTTTTTCATTTTTTGTTCAGATATAGTGGGAAGGAGAGGAAGAGAGAGAGAAACATCGACGTGAAAGGGACACATCGAGTGGCTGCCACCTGCACGACCAACCAGGGCCGGGGACAAACTGCAACCGAGGTACGTGCCCTTAGTGGGAACTGAACCCGGGTCTCTCTGGACCACAGGCCAACGCTCTAACCGCTGAGCTAAACCGGTTAGGGTCTACTTTTTAAATACTATATCTCTTCTAGGATCAAAGATGATCCATGCTTAGGAGTTAAGGATTTAAAACACAGTTTTCACTATTTATTATCTTTTATATTATTGTTAATGGCACCACATAGGTAACCTCAGAAGTCGTCTTGATCATCTTTCCTACCTTCAGCCCCAACCCAGTACCATATTCTAGCATATCTATCTTCACAGAACATCCTTTTCTTTTTTAAAATGCCACAACCTTAAATCAGAATAAAACTCATGCCTCAAATAACACAATGGATTCCGAATTCTTTTCCCTGCCTCCTATCTCTTCTCCTACTGACTTCCCCTATAATCAGTACTCTACACTTCTGCCAGATTAGTTTTCCTGTTTTCATCATGTCACTGTCTTATCAAAAACTGTAATCACACTCCTCCCCCTATGCCCTGGCCGTTTGGCTTGGCTCAACGGTTAGAGTGTTGGCCCATTGACCAGTAAGTCTCGGGTTTGATTCCGGGCACGTACCTTGGTTGCGGTTTGTCCCTGGCCCTGGTGGGGGTCGTGCAGGAGGCAACCTGTGGATGTGTCTCTCTCACATCGATGTTTCTCTCTCTCTCCCCTCATTCTCTCCTACTCTATCTGAAGATAAACAGAAAAATATCCTCCAGTGAGGATTAAAACAAACAAACAAACAAAAAAAACAACTTTAGTCACCACCCCATAGAATCAAACCCAACTATTCATTCTTGATTTTGAGATCCTCTATAATGTGATCCTTAGCTAATTTCCAATTTATTTTCCACAAACAAATGCTCACTCCTGTCAGGCTAGTTTATGCATTCCCCCCAATTGCACCCAGTAGAAAGATCTGGGTTCCAACCTGTGTTATGGGAAGAAGACAGGGAAGTGTGATCTTGGAGAAGTGACTTCTCTCTGGGCCCCAGGACTCTTATCATTAAAATGGGGACAATAATATCCTACATCAAGAGCTTCTGCAAAGATTAAACAAAATTAACATGTTGAACAACTATTATACTGCCTGGCCCATGGAGGGAAAACAAAATAGTTAATTTTCCTTGTCTTTATTCTTTGTTGTCTGTGTGTGTGCAACTTGAAACGTCTTTACCTCACTAGTGTCCTTCCAAAGGTTTAGCTCCTATCTTTCTTGAAGCCTACTCTAATCTATTCTAGATGGGGGATATGCACCCTCTCTCAAACCCATCCAAACACTAAATCCTCTTCGGTATTCACTTAGTGTCCTATACTTGTCTGTTAACATTTTCTATGCTTTTATTTTTTTCTGTTTCATTTTCTTTCTTTTTGTTTTTTAAAAATTATTTTAATTAAAATATTTTTGTTACAGATGTTTCTCCCTTTTCCCCCAATGACACCCTCCTCCCATCCCATCCCCTACCCTGTCCTCAGCTTTGTTGTCTATGTTCATTGGTTATGCGTACATGCATATAAGTTCTGTGGTTTATCTCTCCTCCCCCCACCCCCTCTTCTGAGGTTTGTCAGTCTGTACCCTACTTCTATGTCTCTGGGTCTATTTTGTTCATCAGTTTGTTTAGTTCATTATATTCCACAAATAAGTGAGATCATGTGATACTTGTCTTTCTCTGCTTGGCTTGTTTTGCTTAGCATAATACTCTCCAGGTCCCTCCATGTCATCTACTGTTTCATTTTCCATGCTGCCTTGTTCTCCCAGGTAGCATATAAGCTCAAGACCACAGACAACCTCCTATGTCTGGACCCTCAGCCATGTGTACAGGGTAAGGGCTCTATAACTATTCAATTACTAATAGCACACATTGTTTAAGTTATCAATGTAGACAACTTTCAAATGTCAAGAAGCCCCACATCAACATCACCCATTTTTTTTTCTTTTTTTATCCTCACCCAAGGACATTTTTGGCAAGGACAATTTTGCATTTATCTTCAAAATTGCAAGTGGGAGGGAGAGAGGGGGAAGAGAGAGAGAGAGAAACATTGACGTGAGAGAGATACATCGACTGGTTGCTACCCACAGGACCCCAACCGGGGCTGGAGACAAACTGCAACCGAGGTACGTGCCCTTAGCGGGAACTGAACCCGGGTCTCTCTGGACCGCAGGCCAACGCTCTAACTGCTGAGCCAAACCGGCCAGGGCATCACCTATTTTTAAAAGTCAGTTTTATGCGTCTATTGCCTCCTCCAGCTAACACGTAACAGTGAATCTGAATTTCAGAACTCTGGACTCAAACCTTTGTCTCTGAGGCGATCTCCAGAGTGGCAGTCAACCTTTGCACTTCATCTTGTGCCTTGTCTTCTTCCTCTTTTACGTCTCTTAGTTGCTGGCGCAAATTCATCACTTCATGATGCAACAGCTTCAGGTCCTTGGAATGTTCCTCCTGTATGGTATTCAGTCGATCCTTCAGAAAAGCTACCAGACAGCACAGGAGGGTCAGACAGCAGTTGAAAGGTCAGGAAAGAATCATAAACTTATCAAGCATCCATACAGGGCCAAATTTCTGATGATTCTCTTCTCTCTACCTGTTTTCTGTGGATTGAAATCCTTTTCAGTTTGCAAACAAAAGATGTTCATCTTCAAGGACTGGATGAGGCTTTCCAGATGGCACATTCGATTTACCAGAAACTCACAGTTCTTCCATAAAACATCTGTTTTTCCTGAACAAATTACTTCATTCTGGATAGGACTAGTGATGCTGTAGTTCACAGGCGCTTCTGAACATTTTGGAGTTTCAGATTGGCCTCTGGACAAAGATCCCAATATAACAATATTAAGCAATACAAAGGGTACTATGGTAATCCCACCCATTGAGTCAATGTAATATTTCTACTAAGAAAAAAAATTAGCCCTCTTAGTTATTAAGCAACTATTATTCTCTCCAAGTTTAAATAGAGAGAGCATTATTAGGTAAAAAGGATGAGACTAATGTGGATGGGCAAAAGTCACCAACTTTTTAATGGTTGTTTTATTTTAATCAAAATTTTTCATAAACTTTTTTATGTAAAAACAAGTGATACATAAAACATGTTAAATTCTAATTCTAAAATGGTGAACTAAGAATTAAAGTTAGCACAGAAGAATATATTCACGTTTTTAAAAAATATTTAAACAAGGTCAGACTAAATGTTCCTATTTGTTCCAACATTTGTAAACATTTAATCTTTAACTGCTGAAGAGTTCTTTATTCTATGGGTGCTATAATAGCAACTGCACTAATTTTAGGTCTTTGTGAGAGACACTCAGGAAACATACAGGCACATCTCAGAGATATTGCAGGCTTGGTTCCAGACCACAACAATAAAGCGAGTATTGCAATAAAGTGAGCTGTAATCTTTTTGCTGGTGGAGGGTCTTGCCTTCAGTTTGTAAAAAGTGCACTATCTATGAAGTACAATAAAACAAGGTATGCCTGTATGTAATTTTAAAGAAAATCACACCAGTAAATTTCATATTGCCTGTTTATGCACCCAAATTTCTCAGGCCATTGATAATCCAACTTTTTTTTTTTTTATCCTCACCCAAGGACATTTTCCATTTTTTGTTCAGATAGAGTGGGAGGGAGAGAGAGAGAGAGAGAAACATCAACGTGAAAGGGACACATTGAATGGCTGCTTCCTGCACGACCCAACCAGGGCCAGGGATGACCTGCAATCAAGGTACGTGCCCTTAGCGGGAACCGAACCTGGGTCTCTCTGGACCACAGGTCAACGCTCTAACCACTGAGCCAAACCGGCCAGGGCGATAATCCAACTTTTAATGGTAATAATTTCTTTAGTAGCACAGGGGATAAAACAATTCTTTTTTTTTTGAGTACCTCATCCCAAGTTATGAATTTTTAACACTTAAGGCCTCTTTTAATTTACAATACATCTGGGAAAAGAAAATGAAGACCATATTAATGGCATGAATCAAGTTTAGATGTTCACCTTAACTAATAAAGTCTATTTTTTATTTAAAAAATAAGAAGCAATTTTTTTTCTAATTACACAAAAAATTACACATTTGTTTTAAATCAAGTGTTGAAGGTAAACAGGACATCAAAGTTTGTGCACCTAATTAACACACTTCAAGCATCCGTCTAGGGGAATAGTGGCAGTAGCTCTATCACAGGATGACCACTCTACCTTGCAAACATTTTCTATTAATGTTCAAATGGAAACTTATTTCTCAATTTTTTGTAATTTCCTGTTTCATCTGCTCAACAATCTACCCTGTGACTTATTAATAACCAGAGAAGCAAAGTTCTTCAACCTACAGAGATCTAGTTCATTTTTCACTTGTTACCTTTTTCCACCAAAGTCCAACATTATCAGGTCATCCCTCAGAGAACTGGTCTGTTCCTCAACTATTCTCATCCTTTGCTTAAGTACTGTGAATGTTTCAGAAGCTGTAGCACTGACGTGGGTTGGAGAGACAACCGGTCTGGATATTACAGTTTCCATACACACCTGAGATGAAAATCACAATATTAGTGTAATAGGTTCTATTATTTTTTTTCAAAATAGCCACCGTCCCTTCCTGTGGTAGCACTATCCATCCCTGTCCTGTTGAGCTCAGAGGTAGGCCTGTGTCTTGCTTTGGCCAATTAACTGTGGATGGAAGCTTTAAGAGCCAACTTGTCATTCACCATCTCTTTTCCCCCCCTCTACATGAGATGAACAGCATCCCATATAGGGCCTGCTTCATCTACCAAGATCCTAGAGTGGAGATGACATGAAGCAGAACCATGACCCGTCCATGACACCCAGTATGACAGCAATAAACTAATGTTGTTATAAGCCACTGAGATTGTACAGTAGTTTGTTATTGCATCATAATCTAGTCTGTCCTATCTGCCACTTTTAGACATACATTAGGACCTATGATTTGGCTGTCAGAGTTATTACCTCTTTCATTACCAGACATTTTCATTTTAACATATTCCCAATTCAATCTGTCTGGAAAAAATTCTACGTTTGGACCTCTGAGCAGCTGTCATAAAATAGATTTACCAATTACAGTGAAAAAATGATTTTAAAAAATAATTTGTAAACTTAACTTCACAGCAAAGACTCTTCAGAGCTATTGACATCAAATTTCCAGACTCCTCTCCCAAAACCACATGAAAGTAGTGAGACTACTTTTTCAGGTATTAATGACAAAAACAGAACTAGCTTATAAGCAAGCAGTCTCATCATTTAAATGAATCCTGTACCCAAAGTTCAATGACTAGGTCGTTAGTAGAAGCTTAAGGATATTTTCCTGCAACTGCATCCTGTACAGACATTTCTATACTAACCAGACAGTAAACCTTCGCCATCACTAGCATTAGGGTTCCTACGGGGATGTGCACACCAAGTTCCCACTTAGGATATCAGTAGCACACCTTTCTCCTCCACTCACTGTGTAATGTTGTCTCTCCCTTCCCCTTACCTCCCAGGCAGTGGAAGCAAGATCCACCTCTGGCCTGTCACTGAAGGTGTCCCAGGAACCATAGCAGGAATTAAAGAAGTTTTAAAACTGAATTTAAGGAGTCAAGAAGCATGGTGAGGGGCTATGAAAAGGCTGAGCTTCTTGCCAAATTAACACTGCTACAACCATTGAGAACATTTCTTCATTCTGACATAGCCCTCAATCACCTTCTATCTTCCCTCCACAGATCTCAAAGGATGGCCTTCCTATTTCTCTCTTTTTACTTTTTAAAAACTTTACTGAGGAATAATTGACAAATATAATCATAGATATTTAAAGAATACAACATGATAATTTGATAAACATATACATACATTGTAGAATGGTTAACAAGATCAAATTAATTAACACATCCATCTATTCCAATAGTTAACAGTTAACTTTTTTTGCGTGGGTGGTGAGACTGCTTAAGATCTATTTTCAGCAACTTTCAAGCATACAATACTATATTATTAATTACAGTCACCATGCTGTACCTTACATCCTCAGAATTTATTTGAAAAGGCAACCTACTGAATGGGAGAAAATATTCACAAACCATATATCTGATAAAGGGTTAAAATCCAAAATATATAAAAATTACATAAAACTCAACAACAAAATCCAATTTAAAAATGGTCAACAGTCCTGGCTGGTGTTGCTCAATGGTTAGAGTGTTGGCCTGTGGACTGAAAGGTCACAGGTTCGATTCTCAGTCAAGGGCATGTACCGAAGTTTTAGGTTCGATCCCTGGCCCTGGTCAGTGCACATGTGGTAGGCAACCAATCAATGTGCCTCTCTCACACTGGTGTTTCTCTCTCTTTCTCTCCCTCCCTTCCACTCTCAAAAAAATAAAGATGGGCAACAAAACTTAACAGATATTTTTTGAAAAAAGACATATAAATGGCCAATAGGTATATGAAAAGGTGTTCAACAACAAATCAGGGAAATGCAAATCAAAACCACAATGATAAAAAATATGATGAGATATCATCTCATACCTATTAAAATGACTATTATAAAAAAAAGAGAGATAACAAATACTGCTGAAGATGTGGAGAAAAAGGGAACACTTATACACTGCTAGTGGAAAAGTAAATTGGTACAGCCACCATGGAACAGTATGGAGGTTCCTCAATAAGTTAAAAATTAAACTATCATATGATCCAGCAATTCTACTTCTGGGTAGATATCCAAAGGAACTGAAATCAGTATCATGAAGAGATATATGTATACCTATGTGCATTGCAGCCAAGATATGGGGACACCTAAATGTCTTTCAAGGGATAAATGAATGGATAAAGATGTAGTACATACATACAATGGAATATTACTTGGCCAGAAAAAAGAAAGAAATCCTGCTATTTGCAATAACATAGATGAATCTGGAGGGTATTATGCTAAATGAAATAAGCTAGAGGAAGAAAAATACTTTACGTGGTATCACATATGTGGGATTAAAGAAACAAACAAATTCGATTTCATAGAAACAGAGAATAGAATTGTGGTTGACAAGGACTGGGGGGAGGGGGGAATAGAGTAATGTAGACCAAAGGGCACCATTTTCTTTTAACTCTTATTCTATTGCTTCTGACCAGGATTTCTTTCTGTGCTTCTGTATAAAAAAGAATGCATTTCTGACAAATAATCTTCTTGAATTAGTTAAGAGATTCTGTTAACAATCAGCTTAAGGACATAGAGTAAAGAAGCTCCTATTAATTCCCAACTGTTCTGAAGGGAAAGACAAAGGCATATGTAGTCAGTGAGTCTCTGGATACACAAGATTTGTATTCTCATCTACATTTCTGCAGAAAGGCAGGTTTGGAGACTCCTGCTCATGTTAGTACCTGGGGCAGGACAGTGTTCCTCAGGTTAACAGAAGGAAGATTCTCTAAGACAGTCCCTCAGGCTAATTCTGCTGCCATGAAACTAGGACTAGGGTTAGGGAACTACCAATAGCATGGCGTGGGGAGAAAATGGAGGGATAACAATGGAGAAACACCATGTAGGTTTACCCTCCATTCCATTTTCTGTCACCTGCTGTCTGGCTACTACTAATCTAGAAATAAGCCAGTTGGGGTGGGAATACAAAGTATGGGAAGTGTATTTAATGGTGTTTGTGGCAGACATACTTGGCTCCTTTGCCTTCTCTCTAGAAGCTGAAAAGTTCATGTCTCCTGCCTCCCTTGCAGCCAATACACCCACGTGACAGATTCTGGCAAATGAGAGTTTAGGCAGAAGTTTGCAAGGAGCTTCTGGGCAGACTTGTTTTTCTGATAGGTCAGAAATTATAACACCTGTCCTTCCCTTCTATTCCCCCAGAATACTGAGAGCTCTGAGGGCTCTTTTTTAGTTATCCACGTAGTGCCTCCCTCTTAAATGTAAACAGAGCTGGGGATCACCGGTGTCTGAGAACCACAATGAAAAGGCCAGAGAAGCTCAGATTAATCTTATTATTTTCCTCCAAACTTTGATTAATCTTATTATTTTCCTCCAAACTTTGCTTATTTGAGAAAAAGAAACTTTTGTTTTTTGTTTTAGTCGTTTTTTTCCTGCTGTTTGCAACAACAGCATTCCAAACACACACAGTATTTGCAGGCAACAGGTGGTGGACAAGTAATACGTAGAGTTGTTTTGGAAATACTGAATTTAAAACAGGAAAGATGCCCACTAAGATTGTACTTGTAGATCTGGATTTCCGGGAAGAAGTGCGGTCTGTAGATACAAATTCTGAAGTCGTCACTATATACAAGGCTTGTAAAACCATGAGGGATAACAGAGAACAGAAAGGATTCCAGGACCTATTCTTGGGTGCTCCGAGATTAATAAACCAGGGACATAAGCTGCATGTGGGTGTTCAAGCCAAACTAATGTAAGTTTCTCGAAAACAGGGTCGGATTCTTAAACCTCTTCTACCGTCAGGGCCTAGCCACGGAGCATGGGACACTGTGGGCGGTCAACAAACGGGTACCAGGTACTGGGGAAACAGCTATGAACGAATGTAAATTCCTAACATCTGCATTCTTATAAGCAGGCCAGGGAGCGGCACAGGTGACCCAAATCAGAATTCATTGCCATGAAACGGCTTTCCCAGGAACCTATAACCTCCCACCTAACGTATAAAGAAAAGGTGGCATGGGGGCTTATCTGGAGGCCCTCCTCAGTGCTATCCTCCCTCCTTCGGCTAGAGTCAGGCCAATGCAAAAACTCCGCTCCTAAACGGTTTCACCGGCTTCCAGTGCAAACGCGCCGTAAATCAGGGTCTGAGGTCCAGAGAGCGAGACTGCACTCCGCCGGGGAGGGCACAGGACAGCAGGGCGAGGCGACGGCGGCCCTACCGAACCGCCGGCCCCGCACCTCGGTTCCCGGCTAACCCGCCCAGGGCCCAGCAGCCTCACCCCACTGTCCATCTGTCCGCCTGTGCTCTGTCCGGCAGCAGGAGGGCCGGTTTCCATAGAACTAACACAGCGTTTTAAACCAACCCGCTCCCCGGCGCGATATCTCCCGTGGGCAGGCGCACTCGCGGCAGGGCATGCCGGGAATTGCAGTTTTCCCGGCCCAGGAGGGCCCTCCGCCCGGGGCGGGATCCAGACCGGAATCCAGCGGCGCGCACGGAACGCGCGGCCCCGTGACCCGGGTGACGACACGGCTCCATTGTGCTCGCAAGCGGGGCACGCCGGGATATGTAGTTTCCTCTCGCTCACTCCCGGAGGTCCGGGCTGGCCCCTTCTGATGAAGTTGCTGATCTTGTCCCTGTGAACGTCCCGCGTTTGGGTAATTTGGCAAACACATACCATGCAGTGGGTGAGAGTCCAAGATTAGAAAATGCTTTCGTTTTCGGACTAAAGAATCAAATAACCGCTGAACGGGAAAATAACAAATTTAGTTAATGAGCATTAAAAGGGATAGAGCCCTGGTGGGTTTGGCTCAGCGGTAGGGGCGACGGCCTGCAGACCAAAGAGTGGTGGGTTCCTTTCCGGTCAAGGGCATGTGCCTCGGTTGCGGTGGCCCTGGACGGGTGGTGCTGGAGGCAGCCAGTTGATGTGACACATCGATGTTTCTCTCTCCCTCACATTCTCTCTGAAGATAAATGGAAAAATATCCTCTGGTGAGGGTTAAAAAAAAATTGGTCGAAATACAGAGTTCACATATTCTTCTCGTGAAAGAAAAACCAAGCCCCGACCTGGCCGGTTAGAGCGTTGGCCTGCGGTCCAGAGAGACCGGGGTTGGTTCCCGCTGGGGGCGCAGTTTGTCCCCAGTCCTTGTTGGGTCATGCAGGTGGCAACCACTCGATGTGTCCCTTTCACATCTATGTTTCTCTCTCTCCCTCCCACTCTATCTGAACAAAAAAGGGGAAAATGTCCTCGGGTGCGGAAAAACAACAACAACCACAACCCAAGCCCCTCTTCATCCTGGAGGTGATGGCCAGAGGGAGGGTAAAACGTGGAATCTGCACTCTCGTGTTGTCTCTTCCGTATAATTCATTTCTTGTCTTGTAAGCGAATAGGTATTTCTGAATTTGACTGTAAGTAGCTGAGAAACGAGAAAGAGTATTGAAAACCAAGCTGCAGTCGTTTCTTAGTTCTGCTGTAAGACAGACTTCACACTTAACAAGAAGGCTTCTACAGTGAAAAGACAACGTCGTTGGGTTTAATTCGCTGAACAGAACACCTGTTACCACCGCCAGGACAACCCCTACGCAGAGCTGAGGATAGCTTCAGCCCTCAGATGAATGCAGTCAGCTCCGCGAGTCCTCATTTGCTTAGCAAGTGGCTGACAGAACTGACCTGATTATTCTTTTTCTTCTGATAGCTGAGCCTCAACGTAAGATGGAATGTCCATCAAACTACAGCTCTAAGGCATATTCATCAAACTGGGAGCCCATCTGGTGAAAGAGAACCCAACACCATATACATTATTCAGAGGAAGGGACCAAATAAAGCCTTTAATATGAAAAGTGGGAGAATTTTTTTAGAGTGCCATTGCAGAGTTATTCTCTCAGTATGTACATTTTCTCTTGCAATGACCTCTACTTTATCTGCAGAGATGAGGAATATGTATGTGTGTGCACTCCACAGATAATCCAAACACTTTAAGGTAATTGGAGTTTTCACCTTCTCCTTGAATCTCCATATTAAGCAGCAGTCAGAGAGCCAAACTGATTATGTTTAAGTGTCTTTCATTTCTTTTTCTCTGCCGTTCAGCAAACCATATAAGAACTTAAGCAATTACAGTGTTAGCGAAAACAATCATAAGTCTTCAATAAACTAATTAATCTGCTAGAGAACCAGTCTGGATACCCCAAAAATTTTTATATTAAAGGTCTGTTTTATTGTTTTAAGTGCCCGCTTTTTTCCTGATTTCCCTCTTGATTTTCAATTGATAAATACTTTTTGTACTTGTTGACTCCATTCAAAAAATAAGATCTTTTCAGCCATGGATTCCATGAGGACCACATTCTTTCTCCCTACAATACCATATAGCCATCTAGTTGGTTTTCCAATCACCCTTCCCAATACATACTTCATATAACTACTAAAATGATCTTTTTAAAAATTAAATCTGATTATCAGTCCCTTGCTTAAAACACATTGAAACGTCCCCCCTCCACCTTTGAACTAGTAGTTTTCCATTGAACAGGTTGAAGCCAAAACTGCTAATGGCTTCAACCTAATTCACCAGCCTCAACTGCACCTGGTCCCACAAAGGAACCTTGAATTCAAGCCTCCTGGCATGTCTTTGTGCTTACGGGCTCTGTGTCCTCTGCCAGACGTGCCCTTCCTCTTGTCAGTCTGGTGAACTCAACAGAAATCGGACCTCTGTAAAGCCATCCTATTCCCTCCCAGAGTACTTATTGCACTGCCTTAAAAATGTCAGTATGTCTGATCTCCTCTTAATTAGACTGTAGGCTATTTGAGGACAGAAGTTTTTTTTTATTTTATTTTGATCTTTTTATTGTCAACACCAAACACAATGTCTGGCACACAGTAGAAGCTTAGTAAATCCTTGTTAAGTGAATGAACTAATAATTAATACATTTCGAACACTTCTACCAACAGAAGCTGTGTCTCATTCCCTTAACTATTTATATATTCTGTTTGGAGGCCAGGAAAAGACATCTGCTTTCTTTCAGAGCTGGCAATGATTTGACATTGCAAATACACAAATGACAGCAAAGTTATCTACAACCATTTCCCCTTGGAGTTGAAAAAGTATTCTGTGGATAAAGAAATGCAAATACAAAAAATTTAGTTGTCAAATCTTATAGAGACAATGAGAAATGAGAATGGCAAATTCACTAACCGGTTTCTCGCCATATGTGGATAGTCCAGACATTTTGGTAAGTATTAGTTCTGGGTGTAGAGGTTAGAATTCATAGGAGTCTCTGACTTTCTAATAAACTGGTGAATCTGCCCAGGGCTGTGACGATATATCTATTAGTTGAATCAGCCTCCAGTAATAATGCTTCTTGTAATATCTCTGGCACTTAGGTACACCAACTACATTTTGTGCAAGATTCACATTGTTCTACTGACCAAACAAGAATAAGGTCAAAGTTATGATGATGTTGCTGTAGCTCTATTTTATATTTCCTAAGATTATTCTTTTGGTCTTAATAGGATAATACATACTTAGGAAGAAACATGAGTGTTCTCTAAATTGTCTCACTCAGTTCAACTGTCTGATATTTCTGAAATTTTTGATTGGATAATAACAATAACAGTGTATATCATCTATTGAATCTGTATGATCTATTGCCTCACTTGATTCTAGCTGTAACCTTAAGATGGAATAGTTATATTCCCATTTTACTGTTGAGACAACTGAGGTTTGGGGAAGTTAAGTAATTTGCCTAGAGCCATACAGCCAGTAAGTGACAGAACTGTTCTTTGGACTTGGCTGTATCTATCTTCAAAGTCCGTGCCTTTCAACTTGATTCCATCTCCTACCCATTCGCCACTCAATTCTGACGACGGTGGGTCAAGACAGAAAATTCAGGTTATAACTATGAGAAATACATGAGTGGACACACAATGTAACACCATCCATTTATAAAAGCAAATAAGGTGATACAGGTGGTGTTATGTGGGCATTTAAGCAAATATCCTGTTTCTCCTTAAACTTTCACCCACTGATTTATCTTGCCAGCAACAGTGATCATGGTGTGCTAATTTTATTGCTTCCTATTTTCTTTATTTATTCATTGAACTTCTTTTGTAAAAAGAAGTTATGTTTTCTCCCATTTATTTATTTATGTATTATTTGAATTTTGTTATAAACACATGTGTTTGGTGAGTGAGGGGGTTGACAGAAGGCAGATATGATGCTGTACATCTCCCATTTATTTAAGTATTCAATTATTCATTTATATTGGTATGGGCTATGGATGTTTATTTTGTTCTTTGGGTTATAATTTAATACAATCATTAGTTTATTGCTCAAATTGTTCCAGCTTTGGCCATTCAGAGACCATCAAGAAGCTGTTGTATCCCATGTTTTTTTGTTTGTTTTTTTTAAGCACTTCCTTACTTTCTGTCACTGCAAGATTTTTAGGCTTATCTTGCATTTTCCCTGCTCAACCCCAGATTTAACCACTTGTCCAAGGAACCCTGTTCCTTTTTATTAACAAATCATGTCTAAAATCTGAATTCTAGGGTATCACTGCTGCTAGTTCCTCTCAGAAATTGAGATAGGAAATATACTTATATGTATAAGTACCAACCCATGCATATCATTCATATCTATATTTCTGTATATATATCTTAAATATATATATACAAATAAACAAGACATGAGTTCATATGAATACTCCCACTCAAATCCAGCACCACAGTGTGTTCTAGCCTTTGCCCTTTGCATGCTTTTAACTTCTTTCTGTGACTGTAGGAAACCTGGCTCTCATTATCTTCAGTGTATCTGCATGTTTGTTCAACCCTGGTGCACACATAAAGCAGTTTTATGGTATATTGCTTAGGTACAGTTCTTTCTGTCTTTAGCCTTATGGTGCCCAGTCAAAACACTGTTTCCCAAAGTTACTTACAATACTCCTTTCTTCATCTGCTTCAGTGTGGTTATTTGATTTATTTGTAATACAGTTGGATTCATGCATCACAGTCTGCACTCCATCTTGTATTCTGCCTACATCCTGGTTGATATTATTTAATTTACATACAGTACAATTCACTTTCTGTGGTGTACGGTTCTGTGGGTTTTGACAAATTATTAGTCTTATATCTCCCATCACAGTCGTATATAGAACAGTCTCCTCACCCTCAAAATCCCATCATGCTTTTCCTTTATAGTCAACCCTTTACCCCACGTTTCAGCTTGCCAGCCACTGATGTTTTCCATATCTATAATTTTTATTTTCCAAAATGTCATATTAATGGATTTATATCCTTTTGGGTCTGACCTCTTTCATTTAGTAGATGCATTTAAGATTCATCCATGTTGCTGCATGAATCAATAATTTATTTTTGTGGCTAACTGTCATGCCACTGTATGGATATATGACAGTTTACTTATTCACACACTGGTTGAAGGACACCTGGGTTGTTTCCAGTTTTTGACGACTATTAATAAAGCTGCTATAAAAATTTGCATAGAGGTTTCTGTGAAAAAATAAAATTTTCATTTCTCTGGGATAAATACCTAGGAGTGGGATTACTGGATTGCACAGTAAGTATATGTTTAAATTTGTAAGTAACTGCCGAATTGCTTTCCAAAGTGGCTCTATCATTTTGGATATCCATCAACAATGTATGACATTTCCAGTTGCTTCTTGTCCACAATTGCTATTATCAGTATTGGTTTTTAGCCATTCTAGTGAGTGCATAGTGGTATCTTGTGGTTTAATTTACATCTCCTCAATGACTAATGATGTTGAATGTATTTCATATACTTATTTGACATGTACATATCTTTTCTAAATAGAGGTTTGCTCATAACTTTTGCCCATTTTTTGTTGTTGTTGTTGTTGTTTATTTTTTTTATTCTCACCTGAGGACACTTTTGCATTTATCTTCAGATAGAGCGGGAAGGAGAGAGGGAGGAAGAGAGAGAGAAACATTGAAGTGAGAGAAACACATCAAAGTGAGAGAGACACATCGACTGGTTGCCACCCACACGACCCCAACTGGGGCCAGGGACAGACTGCAACCGAGGTATGTGCCCCAAGAGAAAACTGAACCCGGGACTTTCTAGTCCGTGGGCCGATGCTCTAACCGCTGAGCCACACCAGCCATTTTTTGGCCCTTTTGAGCCAACTTTTGCCCATTTTTAATTTTTTAAATTTTTTATTTTTTTCAGATTTCAATGTACATTGATAGAGACATTTTAATGCCATTAATCTAAATAGATTTCTATTCCAAATTTTCCAAGAGATCCATATCGTCTCTTACAAATGTACTAACGATGATATTAATATTTATCAAGTTCACATCTAGGAACTAACTAATATCCCTTTTTTATTGATTTTATTTTATTTTTTTAAATTTTATATTTTATTTTTTAATTATATTTTTGTTACAGATGTTTCTCCTTTTTTACCCCATTGACACCCTCCTCTCCATCTCCACCCCCACCCCATCCCCGGTTTTGTTGTCCATGTCCATTGGTTATACATACATGCATATAAGTTCTGTGGTTTATCTCTTCCCACCCACCACCACCCCTTCTTCTGAGGGTTGTCAGTCTGTACCCTGCTTCCCTGTTTCTGGGTCTACCCTATTCCTCAGATTGATATATTCATTATATTCCATATATAAGTGAGATCACGTGGTATTTGTCTTTTTCTGCTTGGCTTGTTTCACTTAGGATAATATTTTCCAGGTCCCTCCATGTCATCTCAAAGAATAAGAGACCTTTTTTTCTTACAGCTGCATAAGTACTCCATTGTGTATATGTATCACATCTTTTTTATCCACTCGTCTACTGATGGACACTTGACTTTTGCCCATTTTTTAAACTAGGTGGTTTGTTTTTATCCTAATGAATTGTTTTTGAGATACAAGACTTTTCAAAATGTGATTTGACCACATTTTCTCTCAGTCTGTGGCTTGTCTTTTCATTCTTTGAATGGTGTCTTTTGAAGAGCAAAAGTGTTTACTTTTGATAGAGTCCAGCTTATAATTGTTTTTCTTTCATGGATTGTGCTTTTGGTATCATACCTAAAAACTCTGTGCATAACATCCTGCATATATATTTTTTTATGCTTTCTTCTAGAAGTTGTATCATTTTATGTTTACCTTTAACTTTATAATCCATTTGGAGTTAATTTTTCAAAATAAGGTATGAGGTATAGGTTTTGGGGTTTGTTTTTGTTTTTGCTTATGGACATTCAATTATTCTAGCACTGTTGTTAGAAAGATTGATTATCTATCCTTTCTCCATCAAATGCCTTTGACTTTTGTCAAAAATCAGTTGAACATATTTGTATGAGTCTATTTCTGGGCTCTTGATCCTGGCCTGTTGACCTCTGTGTGTCTCCCTCCACCAGTGCTACACTGTCTGGTTAGTGTAGTTTTCAGTAGTTCTTGAAATCAGGGAGTCCTTCAATTTTGTTCTTCTTATTCAAGTTTATTTAGACTATTCTAGTTCCTTTGTCTTTCCCTAGAAAATTTTAAATCAACTTGTTGAGACCTACAAAAAAATTCTGCTAGGGTTTTAATTGGGAATATGTGGAATCTACATATCACATTGGGGAGAATTTAGTATCAACATTGTGGAGTCTATCAATCCATGAACATGATATGTCTGTCCACTTACTTAGGTCTTCCTGATTTATTTAATCAGTATTTTATAGTTTTCAGCATATAGATCTCATATATAGTTTGTCAGGTTTATATCTGTATTTACTTTTTGGTGTTATTATAAATAGTATTTTTAAAATTTATTTCAAGTCCAAGTGTTTATTGTGAGTATATAGAAACATAATTGACTTTTGTATTTTTATCTCATGCTGTGATTTTGCTAAACTCACTTAATAGTTTTGAAAACTTTGGGGAGTATATTCTTTGGGATTTTCAATGTAAACATTCCTGTCATCTGCAACTAGAGTATTTCCCCCCCTTACAATCAAAATGACTTTATTTTTCTCACCTTGTTGCATTGGCTAGGACTTTCACTGTGCATTGAATGGGAATGGTAGAAGGAGGATATCTTTGCCTTGTTCCCTTTAAGTTTGAGATTAGTTGTAGGTTTTTTATAGTTATCCTTTTTCAGGTTAAGGAAGTTTCCTTCTATTTCCAGTTTGCTGAGAGTTTTTATAGTGAAGAGATGTTAAATTTTGTCAGATACTATTGAGATAATCATACTTATTTTCTTCTTTAGTCTGGTGATCTGGTGAATTACACTGATTTGTTTCAAACGTTGAACCAACCTTTCATTTCCAGGATAAACCCTCACTTAGTCATTCTGTATTATCCTTTTTATATACTATTAGATTAGATTTTCTAATAGTTTGTTTAGGACTTTTACACCTATGCTTGTTGGGATATATTGGTCTTTCTTTTTCTTTTATTACAGTGTCTTTGGTTGTGATATTAAGATTAACCTCATACAATTTATGGGAAGTATTTCCTTTTTTTCTATTTTTTGAAAGAGATATAGAATTGGTTTTATTTCTCCCTTAAATGTTTTCTTAGAATTTGCAAGTAAAACATTCAGGCCAGGAGTTTTCTTTGTGGGAAAGAGTTTAACTACAAATTTAATTTCTTTAATACTTACAGGACTATTATAGGGTTGTTGTTTTTTATTTTTTTTTACTATTTTTTTTTTGTTGTTGTTGTTCAGATAGAGTGTGGGAGGGAGAGAGAGAGAGAGAGAGAGAGAGCGAAACATCGACATGAAAGGGACACGTTGAGTGGTTGCCACCCACACGACCCAACCAGGGCTGGGGACAAACTGCAACCGAGGTACGTGCCCTTAGCGGGAACAGAACCCGGGTCTCTCAGGACCGCACGCTGACGCTCTAACTGCTGAGCCAAACCGGCCAGGGCGGGTTGTTGTTTTTTAAGTGAGTTTAGGTAGTTTGTGTTTCAATGATTTATGTAAGTTGTCAATTTCTGGATATAGAGTTGTTTGTAGTCTTACATCATTATTTTTGTCTTCTCTCTTTTTTTCTTGGTCAGTCTGGTTAAAGTTTATCAGTTTTATTGATTTTTATTCAAATAACTAGCTTTTGGTTTCATTGATTTTCTCTATTGTTTTTCTGTTTTCAAATTTATAGATTTTTCTCCCCTTTTATATTTATTTTTTAAACCAGAACACTTTTGAGAGTAAAAGGGTAACAAGACAAAAAGCACGAACTGAAAATGTTCCAGGAACACAGGATTTAAGGTCACCCTACCTATAGGATATATGGAATGGGAAAAGTGGTACATGGGAACCCCTGTGGGACTAAAACTTTGCAGTGTGTATTTTTTGGTTTGTTTTCATTTAAAATCATTTGAATGTATAATCTATTCAAAAAATAAAATAAATGTTCTTCTTTAAATATCTGGCAGAGTGCCCAGCATATAGTAAGTTCACAATGTATGCTGATGAGTAAATGAATCCGTCAATCAGTTAGCATTGATAATTACCTGAGTTTCATTGAAGAAAGTAAGGCAGCCATTATACATTTAATTCTAAAAGTCTTCAACTTATATATCAGAACTGAATGATTATTTTCAGGTTTGGTAACAAATATTATCATCACCAACTTGGTTATATTGCTTTATATTATTTACATCTTTCTTTGCCTATTTTCCAGTTCATACGAGGCCTCTTATGTATGAAGAAAGAATAAACTGTAACTTGCTGGAGTAAATCAGGAGGAAAGAAAAGGACATCACTGAGAACATCACTGAGGGTCTCCCAGCTTCGTTCCTTTTTTTCAAAACCTATGCCCCATCTCCACGGTTACTGTGGGGATTTCCATTTTTATACGTTGTTCTATGTGTACACTCACAGCACAGCGGAGTCTCTTCCACATGATTCTTGGCCAAGAGAATCTAAACAATAATGAGAAAACTGGAGAAATAAGATTTATAAGGTGTTGTTTAGAATTCAGTGCCTTGGTGAAATGTTATAACTGCAGTCAGGACCTTGTTTCAGTTGTTTCAGAGGCTGAGCTAAACAGTATTGGATATTTAGGATATTCTTGAATTCTGTGAGTCAGTAAGTCAGAAAAATATAATTTTTATTTATGGAATGAAAAAGCATAACATTCCTTGTTCTGTTAATTTGGGAAAAATCATGTCTTTCTCTTAAAAACACATAGGAAAACATGAACATAATACATATCTTAAAGAATGTTAAGTTAGCCCTGGCCAGTTTGGCTCAGCGGTTAAAGCGTTGGCCTGCGGTCCGGAGAGACCCGGGTTCGGTTCCCGCTAAGGGCACGTACTTCGGTTGCAGTTTGTCCCCGGCCCTGTTTGGTTGTGCGGGTGGCAGCCACTCGATGTGTCCCTTCACATCGATGTTTCTCTCTCTCTCTCCCTTCCTCTCTCTCCCTTCCACTCTATCTGTACAAAAAATGGAAAAATATCCTCGGGTGAGGATAAAAAAAAAAAAAAAAAGAATGTTAAGTTAAATGTAAGTAATGTATTTGGATAAGTATTCCTGAGAATAATAAGAATTCTCCTGTTATAATAATCAAAGATCAACTCAGCCCTTCAAAGCACAAGGCTCTGAGATCAGCTGCAGGGCAACATTACAACAGGAATGTATCTCCAAAATGTAGGAAATTTCAGGTACACGAATAAAGTGGAAATTAAAATAACACATTTCACCCAGATATTGAATGTTAAACAACCAATTTATAAATTTTATTTCTCAGGTTGCTATAGTTCTATGATTTCTTTATAGATATTTCTTAATTATATTTGGACACAGATGGTACCTTGTTACAATTGTGGTAACTCCCTACAGGATATAAATAAATATATCCCACTGAAAACATTCAAATTGAGATTAAGTTATCACTTGGCTATCTTAGTGAAACCATTATTAGATGGAAAAAGGCTAAATCTTCATAAAACAATATTTAATAAGATTGTATTACCAAGAATTGTTTCTCTTCTGTCCCTTAGCAAATAGAAAAATCCATATTCACGTTGCTTTCTTTACTGTTTCCCCGGAAAAATCAGTACAGAAGACACACAAAGGTAATAAATTCAATCAAACATATTGACAATATAATCAAGCTTCTACGTTAGCTCTGAAGTACGTATCATCTCTTGAAAGCTTTGACAGCTTGGCTAGTTTCACTCTTTACCCTCCTACACTCTTTTCCTGGAAAGCATCCTGGCTTCTTAAAATAACTGTTCAAAGAAAACATTTCTCTAGATACAGTGTACCAACAAAAAAGTTCTTTACTTGTATAAACTAAATAGCTTAGGAAAGTCAAAAGGACTGCTATTTCATATGATAATTAAAAAGTTGGGTTCATATACTACAATTGCAGCATTAAAGACTTTTCTTAAACAGAAATCTATCTTTGTCATAGAAATATTAACCAATATGCATGACTCTTTATCTATATGAATTTGGAAAACTTACTAAACTCTCTGTGTTTTAATTTTTATATTTGTAAATTAGAAAAGATTAAGTATGTCAATACCACTAGGAGACAATTGTCCATAGGTCCCTCACATTTCTCTGATTGCCCTTTGCTCTGGATTATCTTTACAAGAATATTTGTTCAAGGGACAGCCTTATGATATACAGTGTCTGCCTCTGGAGCAAAGGGCAGGCTTGCTTACCATCATTATAACAGATAAACTACAGGTTCTCCTCCTATAACACAATCCACTGCATATACAATTACCCACTGGGCCAGTTGGTGAGGCCCCTCTGCTATTTGGGGGCAAGGGGAACTAATGCTGTGTCATGAGTAACAAAATCCTGTCTCTGACCCAGGAATCTTATGTCTCTGTCAGCATCTATGAAACTGTGGCCAAATAACTAGTTAGCTTACAAGTAAGGTAAAATCTCAGCCCCTTGACAGTTTCTGACATACAAAAGACTTAGAGTTGGGAATGTAGAAAATGTTCAACAAACATTAATATTTATCAACATCATCATTTTCTATATAGCTTCAAAAATACTGAGATTTAACCTAGCAATTATGCCTCTAGGAATTTACCTGGCTAAAAGTCAAGAGATACATGTAAAGAGATATGTGTTCATTGTAAAATTTTGTGTAATAACAAAAAAATTGGAATACATCTACGTGACCATTCTATCAGTCTACTATCAGCACAGTGATACGACCTAACAACGCTGCTTTACTCAGTGCCATAAAAGCAAGCATTAATTCCTACACGTGACGTCTGCAAGTTGGCTGGGAAAGCTCTGTTCCATGTGTCCCCTCCTGGGGCTGAGGGAAGGGGGTTAGTGACTACCTGGAGCACGGTCTTCTGGGAATGCTAGAGGAACAAGATGGCAGGTCCAGCTGCGTCAAGCACATTTCAAGCTTCTGCTTGTGTCACATCTAATGACATCCCAATGACCAAAGTAAGTAACGTGGGCAAATCCAAACTGAAGACACAGGAAATTACAGCAAGACCACCATGAAGTCATGGTAAGGGTGTTGGCGGTACTATAAGGGAGAGAAGAATTGGAATCCACAATTTAATCTACCACAATTATCAATAGGAAAGTGGTTAAATTATTACAATACATTCACACTTAGCAGTCATCAAAAAAATGAGTCTATTGAATGTTCAAAAATAAAAAATGTACACAATAAATACATCACTGAAAAGAACTAATTGTAAGATACCTATATGATCCTATTTTATTTAAAAGAAAAACTTTTGCATACATGTATTTATTTTATATGCATAATAAAGAGCTTGGATAGATATGAAACTGTTAACAGTATTTATTTTCAGGATTGGAGTTGGGCGATGAAGGATACCCCCTTCCATTTTTTACTTTATGTACTTTTGTATTGTGGGGGGAAAATTTATAGATACGTGTTACTTTTGTAATAAAAGAAAAGGATAAAGATTTAAAAAACTAAAAGAGCCCTAGATGGTATTGCTCAGTGTTTAGAGTGTCAGAACTGCAGGATTGCAGGTTCAATTCCCTGTCAAGGGCACATACCTGGGTTGCAGGTTCGATCCCTGGCCCCGGTTGGGGTCTTGCAGAAAGTGAAAATCGTTGTGTGTCTCTTACATCGATGTATCTTTCTCTCTCTCTCCCCCACCCTCCCTCCCTGGCCCTCTATCATCTAAAAATAAATGGAGAAGTATCTTCTGGTGAAGATTAAAAAAAAATCTAGAAGAAAATGACAAACAAAATGTGATTTATCTTCCAGGTATTTTCTTTTTTATCCTCACTCGAGGATATTTTCCATTGATTTTTAGATAGAGTGCAGGGGGAAGAAAGAGAGAGAGAGAGAGAGAGAGAGAGAAAGAGAAATATCAATTGGTTGCCTCCTGCTCCTGGGGCAGGGGATTGAACCTGCAACCACGGTACGTGCCCTTGACTAAGAATTGAACCCACAACTCTTTGGTCTGTGGGTCGACGCTCTAACCATTGAAAAAATGGCCAGGGGTATCTTCTAGGTATTTTCTAGTTGATGACTTATTTCCCATTCCCTTTTCTTGGAACACATAAGAATAAAATAAATCTACTATCTAGAAGTTTTAGGGCCTTGACCCTGCTCTTGCAAAACTTCTTTCGGCTTCAGGAAAGATCTGTTTCATTCCACATCATCACCCTGAGAATTTCGTTACATTTTAATCCTATTGGGTAACTTGATGGAGCAGGGCATTCCTAAGAATATTTGAGGATTTTCTGAGTTTCTTGACATTTGTTTCAGAAATGGTATTTTTCTGTTTTAAAATTCCCGTTTGGTTCTTTTTAAAATTGGTATTATCATTTCTCGGCCTTTTGGCTAAGATCAAGTGTAAAATTAGTATAATAGTTGTTATTTCTCAGTTGAGAAGGTCTGTCTTTCCATTTATTTCAAGAGATGTCCAGTGGGATATGTGAGCAGAGAAGTTTAGGGCCAGAGCTGCAACTCCAGCATCTGCACGTGGAAAAGAAATGGCAGCTGAAATGGAAATACGTGATACCAACCAGGGAGAGTATAAAGCAGGCGTCTGCAGAGGTGGAGATGAGTTAATGTCCTCTGTTGGAATCAGAGGACAGCCAAGTTGTTGGCCTTCTCCTTTTCACAGTGACACGATGCCCAACACCCACTTCTATTTCTCCATACGTACTCCGTTTTATCATTCTTTGTTTTGTTCCCTGAACGTTCACTTGTTTCTGTACATTACACTTAAGTGAAAGAATTCAAATTAGAGGCAATACATGAATAAAAGTTCTGATTAATCAATAAAGAGAACTGCCTCCGGTGTACTTCATGATCTCCTTTGTTTGTCCTCATTAATATACTTTTAAACCTGTAAACAATTTTTGTATCTTACATGGTATTTCACTTAAGACAATATTGAAACAAGCCCCAAATAATTGAAATCTCACCAAAGTAATTAAAAACCTCAGAGCATATCTAATAGTAATTTAAAAGAGTAAGAAGGGAACATGTAGTTGTTGACATGCTTGATAAATTAGTTTGGGCGTCTGTGTTGAAGGGTTATAAATAAGGGAAGGACGTTAATGTTACCAATACATTTAACAGGTTACCATAATATATCTGGTTTAGTTCTTTAGATTTTGTGGGCAGAATTTAGAGGAAAACTGTAAATTTTGTAAGTTAGGGAATTTCAGAAATTAGATAGCAATGTTAGTTTTTGCATTGTTATAGCAATTGACCAAAAATTTGAGCAAAGATTTGAAAAATAATATTGGGGTGATTTCTAAGAAGTGTGAAATTTTTGGGGGGATAATGAAATTGTTCTAAAATTGGTTGAGTGATGGATGCACATATACTTAATATAATTGGATCATACACATTTAATGCGTGAATTGTATGGTATTTGTATTATATCTCAGTATGTATATATATCTATATACATATATACATATATCTATTTTAGAGAGATGGAAGGGAGGAAGGGGGGAGAGAGAGAGAGAGAGAGAGAGAGAGAGAGAGAGAGAGATCAACTGGTCACCTTCTGCACAACCCCAATCAGGGTCAGGGATTGAACCTGCAACCCAGCTATGTGACCTTGACTATAATAGAACACATGACCCTTTGGTCCACAGGCCTATGCTCTGACTGCTGAGCCAAACCTGCCAAGGCATAGCTGTGTTTTTTTGTTGTTGTTGTTGTTTTTTAACAAAACAAAACAAGCCCTGGCTGGTTTGATCCCCGGCCATACCATTCAATGTGTCTCTCTCACATTGATGTTTCTCTCTCTCTCTCCCTCCCTCCCTTCTACTACTCTATTTAAAAAAATCAATGGAAAAATATCCTCAGGTGAAGATTAGAAAAAACAAAACAAAAACTGGGCAATGGTGTTTATTTGCTAAGAGCATTTGTTTCAGGTGCTGTATCTCTGTTTTCCACTAGGGCAAGATGAAGGGTGGAGTACCTGCAATTCTGAAGGTGCTTAATGTCTTCCACACCCCACACACTCATTTCCCACTCCCTTTGGTTGCCAAATGCATATTGGTGAACAATTTTGGTGTGCAGAAATAAAACTTCCAATTTAGTATCTTGAACTTTTAGCTTATAGTTGGATGGAAAGAAGCAGTATACACATCACTTTTAAATTAAATTTATGTACTTTATGATAATATTCATGTTAAATTTTTTTTTTATCCTCACCCGAGGACATTTTTCCATTTTTTATTCAGACAGAGCAGGAGGGAGAGAGGGGAAGAGAGAGAGAGAAACATCGACATGAAAGGGACACATCGAGTGGCTGCTACCTGCACGACCCAACCAGGGCCGGGGACAAACTGCAACCGAGGTACGTGCCCCTAGCAGAAACCGAACCCGGGTCTCTCTGGACCGCAGGCCGTCGCGCTAACCGCTGAGCAACACCGGCCAGGGCTTCATGTTAATTTTTCAAACACAAAACAATTGTATTATTATCTGTTTGGCTTTCCAGACCTATCTTCTACCCTTCTCTTTCCTATTTTATGCCACAAGAAACTTAGTTTCGCGGATAGCTTCAGGCAGGCTCTCCTGGCTGCCAGGTGGCCAAGGGAACGCACAGGCAGGAGATGAGAGAAGGGAGGAAAGAGGGCCGCATGTTGAGTTTCCCTACTAGGCCTTGGTTTAGGCAACAACTGGGGTCCTCTGCTTCCTCTACGGAAGGTCAAATCTCCTATCAGACCCCTGTCCCACCCTGCAGTTCACCCCTGGTTCTAGAAACATTATTCTCTTTCTTGGCCCTTTCAAGTTCAGAGGTGGTAAGGACTTCCTACTGTTACTATTCCCCGGATGTCTTACCATGTCTTGTTCTTTAAAACTGCCCAAACCTCTGTAAACATTCCTCATTGCCCTTCCCCTCCCTTTGCTCTTCTTAACCCTTTGAGTGCGTCTTCAGTTTCTTGCTGGGATCCTGACCATGTTAGGTTTGAGCCATAGTATATCTTGCATCTGGATATAGACACATGGTGAACATTGTTACCAACCCCCCAAAAATAATAATAATAAAAAAAGGATGGGAATGATATACACCAACCTCAAGGTGGTGATTATTTTTTACAGAAGAAAGTGGGAATTAGGGTTTATTTTGGTATATCTAAACTGCCATAGTTCTGAAAATAGTATTGATTGAACAAACAAGAACTAAAGCAAATATGGTAAATAATTATTGTTTTTATTTATTTATTTATTTTTATCCTCACCCGAGGACACTTTTTCATTCTTTGTTCAGATAGAGCAGGAGGGAGAGAGAGAGAGAGAAACATCGATGTGAAAGGGACACATCGAGTGGCTGCCACCCGCACGACCAACCAGGGCCGCGGACAAACCGCAACTGAGGTACATGCCCTTAGCGGGAACCAAACCCGGGTCTCTCCGGACCGCAGGCCGACGCTTTAACCGCTGAGCCAAACCGGCCAGGGCAATAATTACTGTTTTTAAAAAAGCAGTCATGGACACATGGATGTTTCTTTTCTGTCCTTTGGAAAAATGAAGAAATGCAATAAAATTTACCTTATTTCAGATTAAACCTGTTTGTAAAAGAACCTATTCTGAATGATAGGTTAGGTGTATATATGAATATAGATTGTGTATCTATAGCCTAAGGATAGGGGGAAAAAAGCCTGAACATTTAGGGTGCTAGACTAGCTGAGCTGCACACACACAAAATTAGATGAATTTATACACATAACAACACAGATGAGCTCCTTTGGTTCCTGGCTGATAATGTGAAGACATAACTCCTTTTACTTAGGGTTCTCATAGGAACAGTGTTTCAGGGCTGTGTAATCTCTTGAAAAATGCATATGCAAATAAAGTTGGAGCAGATTAAACCTTGAAGCTCCCACAATGAGACTGTTTAACTTCTGGTTTGGAGAGGAAAAGGGTCCATGAACAATAATGTAAACAGCATGAGAAACTGTGAGGATGGCCATGATGAACAATTAAAGGTGATTGCTTTAAACGCTCACTTCCTGAGCTAGAAATAGTTTTGCTAATTATTCTATGGCTCAAATTCTCTTTCTACATTCCTGGAGAAGTCTCTTATGAAAGTGGTTGGCTGATCCACTAAGTTTTCTAGACTGCCTCTGAATTTTCATTGTCTCTATTACATAATTGGCCCTTTACTACGCCCTCCCTGGCGTTCAGCCACGGTGATTGTGTGGGATGGACGGACACCACTTTCATCTGCAGGGGTAGGTCCTGATCGATGTAGGCATAAACCGAACGAATCTATCCCAACCCCCAGCCCTCACAGTGATTGACTCAGAAATATGCACATAATCTGATTAAAATCAATGAGACCAAAGGAATCTTGCAGGGGCTTTAGGAGAAGAGAGGTGTTCACTCTGCCTATGGGCTTAGGGTAATCAGAACACAGGGAGATGGCATTGCTGCAGCCATCTTACTGCCATGGGAGGAACCAGCCTGATGATGAAGACCCAAGGAAGCCAAGGCAACCTGGGTCCTAGTATCCCAGTTAAATCTGAAGTCAGGCTGTGCCTGGTTCCAGACCTAACTGAAGGCTTCAGTTGTGGGAACTGAGACCTCCCTTTGTTCCTTGGTCTCTCCTCTCCTTCGTCCCTCCCTCCCTCCCTCCCTCCCTCCCTCCCTCCCTCCCTCCCTCCCTTCCTTCCTTCCTTCCTTCCTCCCTCCTTCCTTCCCCTTTCTTTCTTCCTTCCTTCCTTCCTTCCTTCCTTCCTTCCTTCCTTCCTTCCTTCCTTCCTTCCTTCCCTCCCTCCCTCCCTTCTTTCTTTCTTTCCTTCCCTTTTTTCTTTCTCTCTCTCTCTTCTTTTCTTTCTTTTGGCTGAATTTAGTTAAAAAGCCCAACTAAATACAGAGGCACATGGTGCAGTATGACTCCCAACAAATATCCTCTAATCAGCTGCCAAGGCAGATTAGCTAAACTAGACAGGTTACCAATCAGTTAGATAAGAATTGTGTTCAGATGATACTAACATGGGCACAAAGTGATGTAAGCACACAAGAGTTTATTCTTTTATGTAAAATAAGCCCAGAGTTTGGCATTTCAGGATGGTACAGTGACCCTGAAAGGTCAGGCATATTCTATCTTTTTTTGTTTCACTATCCTCATCATGTGCAGTGTTATCCTCAGGGTCCAATGCAGCTGCTAAACCGCAGCCATTATGTCTGTCTTTTTTTTTTTTTATCCTCACTCGAGGACATTTTCCCATTTTTTGTTCAGGTAGAGTGGGAGGGAGAGAGAGGAAGAGAGAGAGAGAGAGAGAGAGAGAGAGAGAGAGAGAGAGAAACATCGATGTGAAAGGGACACATTGAGTGGCTGCCACCCGCACAACCAACCAGGGCCGGGGACAAACTGCAACCAAGTTATGCGCCCTTAATGGGAACTGAACCCAGGTCTCTCTGGACCGCAGGCTGACGCTCTAATCGCTGAGCCAAACCAGCCAGGGCCATCATGTCTGTCTTGAGGCTGAAGGGGAAGAAGAGGAAGAACAAAACATGTACACTTTCCAGTTCAATCAACTTCCTTTAACTGTTCTTTCCAGAAAGTCACCTATTACATCTCATTGGCAAAAATGTAATCTTATAATTGTACCTGGAAGAGAAGTTTGTAAATGTAATATTTTAGCTAGAGATATAGCTACTTCTGATAGACTAATTGATGGTAGCCTTAATCCTGCAAATCTGTGATATGTTACCTTACATGGCAAACCGGACTTTATTGATGTGATTACATTAAGAATCTTGAGATAGGGAGATTATCCTGAATTATGCAGGTGGTGCCAATGTATTTGCAAGGATCCTTTAAGAGGTAAGCAAAAGGGTTGAAGACAGAACAAGTAGATGGAATGATGGAAGTAGAGGTTGCTCTGATGAACTTTCAAGATGGAAGAACGAATCACTAGAATATAGGTGGACTCTAGAAGCTGGAAAGACAAGGAAAAGATTCTCCCTTAGAGTTTCCGGAAGGCAGGCCTGATGACTTTTTTTTTTTAAATCCTCACCCGAGGACCTTTTTGCATTTATCTTCAGATAGAACGGGAAGGAGAGAGGAAGGAAGAGAGAGAGAAACATCAATGTGAGAGAAACACATTGAGTGGTTGCCACCCACACAACACTAACTGGGGCTAGGGACATGCTGCAACCGAGGTCCGTGCCCCTATCGGGAACCGAACTCGGGTCTCTCGGGTCCGCAGGCTGACACTCTAACCGCTGAGCCAAATTGGCCAGGGCCTGATGACTTTTTAGTCTAGAGAAAGTGATTGCAGTTTCTAACCTTCAAAACTGCAATATAATACATTTGAGTTTTTTTAAGCCATTGAATTTGTGGTAATTTGTTACAGCAGAAATAGGAAACTAATACATGACTCCCGGTAAAGTCAATGTTCTGTTGCCATGGAAATAGGCTTTATTACTTTCTACTGGAGTGGGAGGTAATAAAAGTGTGGAATGTTATGCGTTCCCAAACCCACTGCTGCTTTGGTACAGCCAGCTTACAAAGTGATTACTTTTACATTCGTGTAATCAAAAGCATGCCTCTTCTAAAAAGAGAATGGCCTTCATCAATGCATTTAATTTGGAACCATAGCTGGCTGAAAAGTCCCCACATTGTCATTTCATCCATCCTTTAGCTCACAATTGTATTTTGTTTTGGTGGTAATAATGGGGGCACAGGGGACTAATGACACCTATATGTGCCACAACTTTAATTAACAAAAAGAAAAATGATGCAATTGTAACTGGATTTCAGAAAGAGGACTAGAGAGTTTATAATTGTGTTAGAAAAGCCAGAAATCTGCCCTGGCCTGTTTGGCTCAGTGGTAGAGCGTCGGCCCATGGATCTATGAGTCCCGGGTTTGATTCCAGTCAAGAGCACATACCTTGGTTGTGGGAGGCAACCAGTTGATGTGTCCCTCTCACATTGATGTTTCTCTCTCTCCCTTTCTCTCCCTCTCTCTCTACCTGAAGATAAATGGAAAAATATCCTCAAGTGAAAATAAAAAGAAAAACTGGAAGTCTGATTGTCATGAACACAATGGTTTAAAAAGAAACATTTCACAATTTTAATCACAGAGTCATTTTCTAATGTTGATACATACTAAACATTCTGGGAAATTTTGTACATTGAATATCTTCATTGATGTTATAATAAACCAGAATTATTCCCCCAAAAGGTGCTTCTTACGAAGGCCATGAGTATTTTCATTACTTTTTAAAATAGGTGAGACAAATCTTATGTAAACCAACTAAACCAAAACAATCGAATGCCTAAAATAATAAACTACTATCATTATTAGAAACAGAGAAATGTAGTACTCAGAGAAAAATGACTCTCCTTTACAAGAGTCAAAGCAAAAAGTAATGAGAGTCTTTATTGCAGGGTTACTCATTAGTGACGTTTCTGAAGGTTGTTTTAACAAAGTTCCTCTGGCATAGCAACTGTTACTAGGTAGGGCTTAGCTTCCTAAGGAGTTCTGTGAGATAGGAGGCTGCTTTTAACCTACAAACCACAGAATCCATATGTAGGCTGTAGGCTGAGCGCTCAATGCTTGTTTCCACTAGTCAACACAGAGACAAAACAAACCACCAAAATGGCCATGATACAAATCTGTCTACATGCAAGGCTATGGGAAACTCGGGCCTTCAAGAAGGGGCTGCTGGTAGCATTAGATGGCCCCTGGGTTTGGTTCTATGATCTTCCTCCAACATTGTGAAACCTTAGCTTATTTTGGCATAAAATAAGCTAAATAAGACTCCAGGAGAGTGTTTTGTGTGTGTGTGGTAAAATATATGCAAAATTTACTATATTAACTATTTTTTAGTGTACAATTTAATGCTATTAAGTGCATTCACAATGTTGTGAAATCATGCCGTTCATCTCTAGAACATTTTCATCTTTCCAGACTGAAACTCTGCCCATTAAACACTAGCTCTCCATTCCTCCTCCTCTTACTACTGGTAACCATCATTGTTTTTTCTATTTCTATGAGTTTGACTGCTCTAAGTACTTCATATAAGTGGAATCATACAAGATTTGTCCTTTTGTGTCTGACTTCTTATAATGTCTTCACAGTTCATCAATGTAGAATGTGTCAGAATTTCATTTTTTTGTAAGGCTGAATAATATCCTATGCATATATATACACACCAATTTTTGTTTATCCATTCATCCATGAACAGACATCTAGGATGTTTCCACCTTTGGCTATTGTGAAGAATGCTACTATGAATATTGGTGCACCAATATCTGTTGCAACAGAAGAGTGGTTTATATTTATTATTATTTGTTATTATTTTTTAAATCCTCACCTAAGGATATTTTTCCATTTATCTTCAGATAGAGTGGGAGGGAGGGAGACAGAAGGAGAGAGAGCAACGTGGATGTGAGAGGGATGCATCGACTGGTTGCCTCCCACACAATCCCGTCCAGGGCTGGGGCAAACCACAATGGGGGTACATGCTCTTGACCAGAATCGAACCCACGACCCATTGGTCTGCAGGCCCGACGCTCTAACCGCTGAACCAAACCAGCCAGGGTAGAAGAGTGGTTTTTAAATAGGTATCAACTGATCATCGTAGAGGCCAATTCAACAGGAATCCCCAATTTGGGGTGCGGTGAAGAAGGAAACTTTAGTGCAAAACAGCTCAGTTGTGATACAGCATGGTTGTGAAAACAGCAGGCTGTGAGGCTGACTTAGGGCCAGGAAGCCCTGGGGCCAGGTCCCTCTCTGCCTAGACAGCTCTGATCTGCTCCTTGCCAGTCTGTTTGGCACTGCACTAGTCTGCGCTGCACTAGTCTGCTCTGTTCTGTGCCAGTCTGCTCTGGCCTGCACTGGTCTGCTCTGCTCTGGTGAGACATCTGTAATTCAGCTCAGTCAGGGAAACATTTTGCTCAGTCTTTGGTGGAAAGGGAAAGTGAGTTATCAGAGGGGAACTGGCTTATATGGACAGAAGTCTCCACCTCTGGTTCCTGATTGGCCTTTCCTCATGCAAATGAGGATTCTAAATCTTCTTAGTTTGATTGGTCTAAAGGGACTGTCCTGATTGGTCAGACTAAAGCTGCTCTGGTTGGTTGGAGCTCCACAGCTCCAATCGGATGGGGAAAGCCTTAACTCTATTGGTTGAAATAGGATATCAGAAACTCCTGTTTAAGGGCTGGTTCAGACGGCAGAAACTCAGTGCAGGCAGGCAGTTCAGTGTAGAGGCAGGTAGTTCAGTGCAGGCTTCTTCCTGAAGTGCAGTTTGCATGAGAGCTGCTGTGTAGAAATTGCTGCTGGGCTCTGGTTTTTTTTTTTTTTTTTTTTTTTTTTTTTTTTATTATTTTAGTCCAGTTAGCCACCAGGAGCCCTTCTTAATAGGTGTCATCTTTCTCAGAGTTCACATGGGGAAGTGAATTTGATTAACCCAGAACACATTCTCAAAATATATACGACATAAAAGTAGGAGACTCTACTCATACAGACTTTGACTCAATAGGTGTGGGAAGAGACTCTAAAGCATACAACCTATTATAAATAATGTATTAAGCAGGCACATAAAAATGAGATAAAATTAATTTTAGTTATTTTTTAACTTTTTTTTTTATTGTTGAGACTATTCCCCATTTTCTCCCTCTTTGCCCACCTCCACCCGGCCCCCCTCTGGCCATCATCTTACTGGTGTCTGTGCCTGTGGGTTATGCATATATGTTCTTTGGCTCATCTTTTCACCTTCTTTCACCCAGTTCCTCTTTGCCCCCCTACCCTCTGACACCTGTCAGTTTGTTCCACGTATCCAAGTCTCTGATGAGATAAAAAATTTTTTAAAGAAAGTCAATAGAAAAGTCAATAGAAAGTCTCCAGAAATAGTCCAGTCTAGAAATTGTTTCTAAGAACTTTTGTGAATGTTGCCAGAGTGTTATCATTATGCCTCATCTGGAAGACATCCAAAGAGTATGAAATGCTAATGTAAAATAGTTGTGATTATTTCAGATAATGTTGCGATAGAAGCTTCAGTACTGATAATGAATACCCCACTGGAGAAGCATGTTGGTTAGTAGATCTACAGTTCTGTTCAAAAGAAGGCAAGCTTTAGTTCTAGTAGTGGTACTGATAATTTAAAAAATGTTAATTAGAGTATAATACAAAAACAAAAAAGTACACCCTTATTATAAATTTATAGCTTGATAAATTTTCACAAACTAATCCACTTGTGTAACATGTCCCGCTAAGGACATGTGCCTCGGTTGCAGTTTATCCCCAGTCCCAACTGGGGTCGTGTGGGTGGCAGCCAGTTGTTGTGTCGCTCACATCCATGCTTCTCTTTCTCTCGTCCTCCTTCTCTCCCTTCTGTTCTATCTGAAGATAAATGCAAAAATGTCCTTGGGTGAGGATAAAAAAACAAAAAAAAACAAGAAGGTGTTGTTTTCTATTTTGCATAACAAATTATCACAACAACACATTCTCTCACAGTTTCTATGGATCAAAATGTGGGTACAACTTAACTGGGACTTTGTTCAGGGTCTCACAAGGTGGCATTCATGGTGTCTACTGACTGCTATTTTATTTTATTTTTTGTATGTACCCCTAGCGGGAACTGAACCCCGGGACTCTCTGGTTCGCAGGCTGGTGCTCTAACCGCTGAGCCAAACCGACCAGGGCCTGACTGTTATTTTTATCTAGGGGCCTGACTGGGGAAAAATCCCCTCTCTCAGCTGTTGGCAGAATTCATTTCCTTATGACTCTAGAACTAAGGCATCTTGTTTCTTTAAAGTCAGCAGAAGAATCTATGCTTCCAGTCTTCTAAGACGAGCTTCACAACATTAGATTTGACAATAATTTCTTAGATATGACACAAAAGGCACAGGTAACAAAAGAAAAAAATAGACAAAATTGGACTTCATGAAATTAAAAAATTTTGTCCTTAAAAACCCTATAAGAAAGTAAAAAAGGCAACCCACAGTATAGGATAAAATATTTGCAAATCATATGTATAATACGTGATCCATATCCAGAATATAGAGAGAACTCCTAGAAGTCAATTTAAAAAACTCAATTCAAAAATGGGCAAAGGACTTGAATAAACATTTCTCCAAGAAATATTTGAATAGTCAATAAGCACATCACTATTCATTTGGATAATGCAAATCAAAACTATAATGGGGGGGGGGGGCAGAACAAAATAAAAAAAAAAGATAAAGAAAACTATAATGAGATAGTACATCACACCCATTAGGATGGCTACAATTAAAAGTAGAAAAATTTGCCCTGCTGGTGTGGCTCAGTGGTTGAGCATCGACCCATACACCAAGAGGTCACTGGTTTGATTCCTGGTCAGGGCTCATGCCCAGGTTGTGAGCCCGATCCCCAGTGGGGACATGCAGGAGGCAGCCAATCGATGTTCTCTCTCACTGATGTTTCTATCTTTCTCCCCTCTCCCTTATTCTCTCTCTAAACATCAATAAAGAAAAAAAAAATTAAAATAAAAAGTAGAAAACAATTGTTGGTAAGAATGTGGATAAATTGGAACACTTGTGCACTGTTGGAAGGAATGTACAGCTACTGTAGAAAACAGTGTGGCAGTTCAAAAAATAAATAAAAATAGGATTACTATATGATCCAGCAATTCCACTTCTGTATATATAACAAAAAGAACTGAAAGTAGGGTCTCAAAGAAATATCTGTACACCCAACTTCATAGTAGCATTGTTCACAATGACAAAAATGTGGAAGCAACCCACATATCCATTGACAGATGAATAAATTGTTTTTAAAATGTGGTATATACATACAGTGGAATATTATTCAGACTTGAAAGGGAAGGAAATTTTGCAATATGCAACATGGGTGAAACTTGAGGACATCACGTTAAGTGAAATAAACCAGTCACAAAGAAACAAATACTGTATGATTCCACTTACATGAAATACTGAGAGTAGTCTAAATCATAAAGACAGAAAGTATAATGGTGGTTGCCAGGGCATGAGTGGAGGGGAAAAGGGGGAGTTGCTGTTTGAATTTTACAAGATAAAGGAGTTATAGGCACGGATGGTGGTGATGGTTGTACAACAATGTAAATATATTTAATACCACATAACTGTGCACTTAAAATGGTTCAGAAAGTAAATTTTATGTGTATTTTACCACAATAAAAATAAATGAATAAGTAAAATAAATTGAAACAAGAGTCCCTGCCCTAACATATCACCGCCCTTGGGGCCAAAGCCTAGAGAGGGCATTTATTTTGAGATACACTCTATCCCACCTTGAGCCTCTCCTATCTCTGTCAGCCTTCTCCCAGGACCTGCAGAAACTGCAACAGATGTCTTTCTTTTACTTCCCCTTCCTGTTTCCCTGGGGCTTCCTTTGGCTAGAGGCAAAGCCTTTGAGGCACCCAATGCCTTATAATCTGTGCTTCTTCCCAAACCTACCCTCATTGCTAAGCCTTAGTGAGGCCAGGATGGAGGAAAGAAGTTGGCTTACTGAAGAGGGAAACTAAATCAGGAGGCAACTTTAAAATACTGCAATTGTATTATTAGCAAAGGATATTAAACTTCTAAAATAATTTCAACGTATACCATTGCATTTAAAAAACTAATTCCATTATTATCCCAACTTAATGGGTAGGAAACTGAATCACAGAAAGACTAACTCATTTGCCAGGAATAACATCAGGCCTCTGACTCCTCATTTAGTATTTTTTAATATACCATGGTATATTGTCTCTTTGGTTGAACTAAGATAGATTTTAAATAACATATTAAAGTTTTCTTTCAGATGCCTAAAATTAATCTCATTCTCACTCAAATCACTCACTGGCTTTAGATCGCTTTTGCATTTGTTTCAATAGTTTCCTTATGTTTCTTACTTTCTCATTGTTTTCATCTTTTTAGCATCTTTCATAAAACTCCTTATAGCTTTTCAATAATATTTATATAGGAAGAGTCTCAAATTGCTTATTGAATGAATATATATCTTCACACTATTTTGAGAGGAGAAGCCAAAATAAACTTAAAGATATGAAAAATAGGATCCCCCAAGAGAATAATATTTTGGTTATATAATTAAGAAATACAATGCTTTAAAAACCCAAACTATATTCTATAGTTGGCGTATTTTTTCTTGTTGATGAACAAATATGTGAGATAAACCCAGCATTTTTGCTTGGCTCAAAATTCCAACCAAAACATGATTGTTTGGGGGAGAGGACTATAGGTGATGCCATAGTTTTTGGCCAAAGAAAAGACATCTTTCCCAGAAGCTGTATCATTATTGAAATCTGTGCCAAGGAGTTTATATTGTGATTTACTTCACTGTCACACAGAGGTAACAGGTGGTTCAGCAATTAACCTAGGAAGACTTAAAATGACACCGACGAATAGAAAATACATTGTGAAATTAAAAGCAAGGGTGAAGTCCTAAAAAAGTAATACAAAATATATAAAAAGTTTAATATGGTGCCATTTTAAGTGCTATTCTTGCCCCTTTTCTTGGGGCCAATGTTAAACCACACACAGTTTGTTATTTTATACCAGTTTTCTCTGTATGCCAACCCACCTCCTCTGGAGGACCACACTCCACGCTTCTCTGCCTTGTTTTGTTTCCTGGGAGACAAATCTATGTGGACTGTACACAGATTTTCCTGCCCCCCGCCCCCCGACATTGGAGAAGGTTGGCAGGTAGGAGGAGAAAGGGGTTGGAGCGTTTTCTCTCAACTCCCTCCTTGACTTGGGGATGCAGGTACAATATCCCCTCTTTCAGGTCGTCCCTCTTCCACTACTCCAGGCCTTACTAGAGTCCAGGAAATCAGTGCCTTCCCTTGTCCCTTTGTGCCTATGGACAGTAGTGACTTTAGACTGCGGCTGGTCCTTGGATGCCTCAACATTCCTTGCTAGTTTTCTTAACTCTGCCCATGCCTCCGTGAATAGAATGTTTGTGACATTCGATACAACATCCCACCTCAGCATGCCTTCTATTTACTTCTGAGCTCCTTACTGGCATTCTTTTCCAGGATATTTACACTTTGAGAAATGATAGATTTAGACAGAAGTACATTTAAAGAGAAAGTCTTTATAGTTCACATCTATAGAGTTCGGGTCAATAGAACCCAGATCAATTTCCATCAGGTAATTTCAAATCTAGATTCTTTGAGAGTTTTCAATCTCAGTTTTAAAGGTTTAAAATTTTAAATTTGCCCTGGCCGGTTTGGCTCAGCGGTTAGAGCGTTGGCCTGCGGTCCAGAGAGACCCAGGTTCGGTTCCTGCTAAGGGCGTGTACCTCGGTTGAAGTTTTTCCCCCAGGTTCGGTTCCTGCTAAGGGCGTGTACCTCGGTTGAAGTTTTTCCCCCGGCCCTGGATGGGTCGTGCGGGTGGCAGCCACTTGATGTGTCCCTTTCACATCGATGTTTCTCTCTCTGTTTCCTCCTCTCTCTCTCCTTCCCACTCTATCTGGACAAAAAATGGAAACATGTCCTCGGGCAAGGATAAAAAAATGAATAAATAAAATTTTAAATTTTACTAATTCACCTGGAGATGACAAAGTCATAGGGAATCCATTCATGCCAAACAAACTCATAGGACACTGAGTTATATTTCCAGGCTTCCATTTATTAACTTGCAGAAAGAAATCTCTGGCACCAGAAACTGTTGGATCATCAGCTCAGAGTTCTTCCTCGTGGATATCATAAATTACAGATCAGATGTTTACAACATTGTAAGCAGAGTTAGAACTAGAGGATTGGATATTTTTAAGGGCTTCCACAGCAATTTATTTGGACATAATGAATTGCTTTTAAACACTTTAAATATATGCCTACACGAACAACAAAAACCAAACAGTACTCACATGGAAAACTATAAAATAATAGGAATGAATGAGTTAAAACTAAATAACAATATGAATGAATATCACAAGTGTAATCTTGAGTGAAAGAAGACAGATACAAAAGAGCATATATTGTCTGTTTCTAGTTATATAAGTGCAAAACAAGGAAAGCTAATCAATTCCATTTAGAAATCACAATAGTGATTACTTTGGGGTGGAGGGGAGTTATGACCAGAAGAGAATCACAAGTGGTGATTCTGAAAAACTGATGTTCTCTTTATGAATCCAGAAAAATACCATGATTTTAAAACATTTAATTAACTGTCCAATACACCTTTATAATGCTGTTTGGCTTCTTCTTCACCTGCAAAACGTTTTGCCACATGTTGTTCTATAGAGTTAATCGATATTTTAGTCTCCCTACTAGCATAATTGATTGAAATTTATTTTTATTATTGATAGTTCAGAAGAGTTTCTTTCTAGTCCACAATTCAATATTGGGAGAGTCAAATTTGAGAAAGATTTCTGCCAAATTTCTTTCACATGTAAAGAATAACTTGTGAGAGGATTGTCCACATTCCAGTTCTAGAATCTTACATTTCAAAGATTGTCTACCTCATTACCTATATACATCTGAGCTGGGTCCTGAATATATGTATTCATTTGCTGATATGGTCTCTGGCCCTTCACCTTCATGTCACAACACCGAGTGGCCCGGTTGACAGTAGGCCTTCGAGCAGCTACCATAGATGTCACTGTTACAATGGACTCTAATGTCTGTGAATCACATACATTTATTCCACTCTACTAACTCAATTTTCCCTGAGCCAGATCCCTAAGATGCCTACAACCATTGTAATGCTTCCAGATGCACAAAAACTTATGACAGAAGGAACGTTAAAAGAGACAGCAGTTTCTTGAGATGAAAATATTTGACTTTTGAAACCTTTACAGAAACATAAGACCATGTGAACATAATTCTAGGACCTCTCCTGTGGTGTTCTAAGGGGCTTGGAATTTGAGTGTTTTGGAATCTGTGATTTGGACACTATTCTTCAGGAGCAGTGTTCACAAACTTGAGCACATTTATGGAGGGGAGGTAACCCAGGGTGGTATAGGCTCAGGACACTCTGTCATATTATAAGCAGTTAATGGAAAGATCTTGGAAGAGAATTCAAATGGTTCTCAAGTCTGTCTTTAGTAGCTGGAGTCCTAAGAGGTGAAAGAAGTGTTTTGACTCAATATAAGCAATCAATTTCTTTTTTCTTTTCATTTTTTTATTCTCACCCGAGGACATTTTTGCATTCATCTTCAGATAGAGCAGGGAGGAGGAGAGAGAGGGAGAGAGGAGGAAGAGAGAGAGACACATTGACTGGTTGCACTCACATAACCCCACCTGGGGCCGGGGAACAAACTGCAACCAAGGTACATACCCTTAGCAGGAACTGAACCTGGGTCTCTCTGATCTGCTGGCCGATGCTCTAACCACTGAGCAACTGGTCAGGGCAGGAACCACTTTCTATTTTTTATTTTTTGTTACAGATGTTTCTCTTTTTTTTTTTTTTTTACCCCATTGGCACCCCCCTCCCCAATCCCCCACCCCATCCCCAGCTTAGTTGTCCATGTCCATTGGTTATGCATACATGCATATAAGTTCTGTGGTTTATTTCTTCCTACCCCCCACCCCCTCTTCTGAGGGATGTCAGTCTGTGCCCTACTTCCATGTTTCTGGGTCTACCCTATTCCTCAGACTGTTATGTTCATTACAAGGAATTACTTTCTTTCTTTCTTTTTTTTTTATCCTCACCGGAGGACACTTTTCCATTTTTTGTTCAGATAGAGTGGGAGGGAGAGAGAGGAACAGAGAGAGAGAGAGAAATATCGATGTGAAAGGAACACATCGAGTGGCTGCCACCCGCACGACCAACCAGGGCCGGGGACAAACTGCAACCGAGGTATGCGCCCCTAGCGGGAACCGAACCCCGGGTCTCCCAGGACCGCAGGCCGACGCTCTAACTGCTGAGCCAAACCGGCCAGGGCAGGAATCACTTTCTAATGTTTGGTCAGTTTCAATGTAGAATTGACCTGCTTGTGAAATACTGAGTTTTCTTTATGGGAGTGGTTCAGGAAGAGGCTAGGTGAGAACCAGTCATGGATCCTATGAAGGGGAGATCCACATGAGGTAGTGGTGTTGATGGGGGATGGGGAGGATAGTATAAGAGAACCTAAGTTTTATACACATTTGCAAGTTTTAGATTTTTAGAATGACTTTACTATTAACCTTATTTGACATCTTTGTCAGAGTTTAATGCTTGATGTATAAAAATTTTAAAGATAGATGAAGATACTTTTTTTTTTTATTAATTTGTTTTTGTTACAGATGTTTCTCCTTTTCCCCCCATTGACACCCTCCTTCCCATCCCTCCCACCCCATTGCTAGCTTTGTTGTCTATGTCCCTTGGTCATGTGTACATGCATATAAGTTCTATGTTTTATCTCTCCTCCCTCCAACTTCCCCTCTTCTGAGGCTTGTCAGTCTGTACCCCATCTCTATGTCTCTGGGTCAATTTTGTTCATCAGTTTGTTTAGTTCATTATATTCCACAAATAAATGAGATCATGTGATATTTGTCTTTCTCTGCTTGGCTTGTTCGCTTAGCATAATACTCTCCAGGTCCTTCCATGCCATTTCAAAGGATAAGAGATCTTTCTTTCTTACAGCTGCATAGTATTCCATTGTGTATATGTACCACAGTTTTTTAATCCACTCATCTACTGATGGACACTTGAGTTGTTTCCAGATCTTAGCTATTGTAAATAGTGCTGCTATGAACATAGGGGTATATATATTCTTTCTGATTGGTGTTTTAGGCTTCTTAGGGTATATTCCTAGAAGTGGGATCACTGGGTCAAATGGCAGTTCAATTTTTAACTTTTTGAGGTAACATCATAGTGTTTTCCACAATGGTTGCACCAGTCTGCATTCCCACCAGCAGTGTACTAGAGTCCCCTTTTCTCTACACCCTAGCCAACACTTGTTGTTTGATGATTTGTTGATGGTGGCCATTCTGACAGGTGTGAGGTGATACCTCATAGTTGTTTTAATTTGCATCTCTCTGATGATTAGTGATGTTGATCATTTCTTCATATGTCTCTTGGTCATTTGTATATCCTTTTTGGAGAGGTGTCTATTTAGGTCCTCTGCTCATTTTTTAATTGTGTTCTTTGTCTTCCTTTTGTTGAGTTGTATGAGCACTCTATATATTTTGGAAATTAACCCCTTACCTGATGCATCATTGGCGATTATGGTCTCCCATATAGTGGGTTCCCTTTCCATTTTGATGGTTGTTTCTTTTGCTGTGCAGAAGCTTTTTAGTTTGATGTAGTCACATGTGTTCATTTTTACCTTTGTATCTCTTGCCTTAGGCATTGCATCAGTGAAAATTCTGCTGCGTATGATGTCTGAAATTTTGTTGCCTGCATTTTCTTCTAGAATTTTTACGGATTCATGAGTTACATTTAAGTCTTTTATCCATTTTGAGTTTATTCTCGTGTTCGGTGTAAGTTGGTGGTCTAGTTTCATTTTTTTGCAAGTAGTTGTCCAATTTTCCCAACACCATTTATTGAAGAGACTGTTTTGACTCCACTGTATGCTCTTGCCTCCTTTGTCAAATATTAATTGAGCATATTGTCTTGGGTCAATTTCTGGGTTCTCTATTTTGTTCCATTGATATATATGCCTGTTCTTGCGCCGGTACCAGGCTGTTTTGATTACAGTGGCTTTGTAGTATAACCTGAAGTCTGGTAATGTGATCCCTCCTACTTTGTTCTTCTTTTTCAAGATTGCTGTGGCTATTCAGGGTCTTTTTTGGTTCCATATAAACTTTTGGAGTGTTTGTTCTAGTTCTGTGAAATACGTCGTTGGTATTTTTTTTGTTGTTGTTGTTCAGGTAGAGTGGGAGGGAGAGAGGGATCAGAGAGAGAGAGAGAAACATCGATGTGAAAAGAACACATTGAGTGGCTGCCACCACACGACCGACCAGGGCCAGGGACAAACTGCAACCGAGGTACGCGCCCTTAGCGGGAACCGAACCCGGGTCTCTCAGGACCGCAGGCCGAAGCTCTAACCGCTGAGCCAAACCGGCCAGGGCCATCGTTGGTATTTTGATGGGGATTACAGTGAATCTGTAAATTGCTTTGGGTAGTATGGACATTTTAATGATGTTAATTCTTTCAATCCATAAACAAGGTATATGCTTTCACTTTTTTTATATCTTCCTTTATTTCTTTTTTCAATGACCTATAGTTTTCTGTGAAGAGGTCCTTTACTTCTTTGGTTAAGTTTATTCCTAGGTGTCTTAATTTTTTGCTGTGATGGTAAATAGGATTGTGTTTTTAGTTTCTCTTTCTGTGATTTCATCATTGGTGTATAAGAATGCCTTCGATTTCTTTTTTTTTTTTTTTTATCCTCACCCGAGGACATTTTTCCATTTTTTGTTCAGGTAGAGTGGAGGGGAGAGAGAGGAACAGAGAGAGAGAGAGAGAGAAACATCGATGTGAAAGGGACACATCGAGTGGCTGCCACCCGCACAACCGACCAGGGCCAGGGACAAACTGCAACCGAGGTACATGCCCTTAGGGGGAACCGAACCCGGGTCTCTCAGGACCGCAGGCCGACACTCTAACCGCTGAGCCAAACCGGCCAGGGCTGCCTTCGATTTCTTGACATTAATTTTGTATCCTGCTACTTTGCCAAATTCATTTATTAAGTCTAGTAGATTTTTGATGGAATCTTTAGGGTTTTCTATGTACAATATCATGTCATCCGCAAATAATGACAGTTTCACTTCCTTCTTTCCAATTTGGATCTCCTTTTTTTTTTTTCTTCATGTCTAATTGCTATGTTCATATGTCCAGTACTATGTTAAATAAGAGTGGCTAAAGTGGACATCCCTATCTTGTTCCAGTTCTTAAGGGAGATGCTTTTAGTTTCTGCCCATTGAGTATGCTGTTGGCTATAGGTTTTTCATATATAGCTTTTATTATGTTGAGATATAGATGGAGATACTTTTAAGGTGAAAAACGTTTTGTGTTTTTTTTTTTTTTTTAACTTAATGGCAGCAATAGTGATCCATTTTAGCTTTATTTTTATGTTTTTGTTTTTTGTTTAAAGCTTGATTGTAACATAGCGGTTCATTAATACAAAGGGTTAAGGGTTGCAGATGTGGAGTTGTTGTGTCTAGAGCAAGTTGTGGAAAGAGAACTTCATGTTTAGATAGGACAGTGTGTGTGTGTGTGTGTGTGTTTGGTGGTGGTGGTTGTGTGGGGTTCATCAGTTCCGTGGAGTAGACCACCACTGATGCCTGGGATGGATAGATCCAAGGGAATAAGTGAGTCAGGGCTTTTTCTTACATGTGATATTTGAACTGACCTGAGGAAATACAGAGGAGGGGATTGATTGGCTTCCCGGGTAGAGTTCACTTCAGTGGTATTTGCCTCCTATGGCTCATCCTCTCTCCCTCAGCTTTCCTTCCCTTGAAGTTGGCTTCATTCACATGCATTGGTGGTAGTTGTCACTGGCTTATATCTTTCCAAATTAGTTATCCCAGTTTAAATGGCTTCTTTTTTTGAACTGATTTAGCAAAGCCCCAGCTTGACCTGGAACAATATTCCCATTCCAGAACCAATCACTTTGGTCTGGAATATGATGACCCGCCAGTTCTGAGGTGTGAGGGTGGGAAGTATGAGTATCGTGGTAGCATGAAGACTCATGGACGAAGGGGAAGGGTAGGTCTCTTGCCTTTTACCAGAGAAGCCGGAGAGATGAATACCGAGAGCACATAATAAAAAATCCTCAAATTATGGACATCTATTTTTTGGGGAAAATGTTTTGGGACTTCCTCCATATGGCTATAATTGTTAAACTGTAAAATCTACTAAATGGTTCCCATATCTGGACAGATACCATGCATAGGGAGCAATATCATTGCATTTGGCATTTTTACTCTTTCCCCCAAGTGGGACTGAGTCACTGAAGATGCTACAGAAGCAAATAGAAAGCTTGAAGTATTAATAGGGTAAAATTTTAAATTTTAGTGCCCTCTTTAGGTAAAGTAGCTCAGAGCGCTTTCAATAATCCATTTTTATCGTGACCACACCCCGTGTAGGTGACATGAGTGTTACTGTCACGCCCTTGTATTTGGGGAAATCGAGGCATGACACCCCCCCATTCAGCTTCTCGGTGGGATTTAGGAAGGGTTCTGTGTGCATGATCTCCGAGGCTCTCCTCCCTTCTCCGCGGCGCCTTTCAGAATCCTTCTGTCCTTTGGCGTCGCAGGAGAGCAGCTCCGGAGCCTCCGCAGCCTCGGGATTCGTCCTCCGCCTCTCTGCACCCGCCCCGCTCTCCTTCACCTTCCCAGGAAGGTCCAGCTGGCCAAGGTCTGGCTGTCCCTCCCGTCCTCTCCCAGCCTCCCTTCCCCGGTCTCCGACGTGCAGGAGGCCCCCGGCCAAGCGCCCCGCAGGGAGTGCGGGCAGATGCCGCCCAGGCGTCTAGCAGGAGAGGCGCCGGCGACGCGGGAGGTGAGCGGGCCGGGCCCTTCGCTCTCCGCGGGCCGGGGCGCAGGGGTCGGGGCGGGCGTCGGGCCCGCCGGGTCGTGGGAAGGTGGTGGCGGGAGGGAGGCCGGGCGAGGCGGCGGGGAGCGGCGAGGGGGGGGCTAGGTGGGCCCGCGCGCTGCTCGCGGGCGACGCCTGGAGAGCGGGCGGCGGCGATCCGGGCGCTGCGGGCCGCTCGGGGACGCGCCGCGTGGGGGCCGCTGAGCTCCGCTGTCAACCTCGCGGCGCCCGGACCCCGGCGCTCTCCTGGCGCGGGCCGGAGACTTGGCTTCGCGAGTCCCGCCGCCGCCGCTGACTCGACACAATCGGCGGGTTGCGCCGGGGGCGCGGCGTAACCGGGGGTGGGCGGCGGCGGAGCTGCTCGAGCGCCGAGTGTCGTGGGAGCGAAGGAAGATGCCAGCACAAAGACGAGCGCAGACCCAGTCCTCTGCGGAGGGCGGCGGGAAGAGCCGCTGAGGGGCGCGCTGGGCGCGCTCTGCTCTGGAGCCGCGTCTCTCTGGTCGCTGCTTCGGGTCCCTCGGTGGGAGACGGCATCGCACGGTCCCTTGGCCCCGTGGCAGCGGCCGCCGCAGCCGGGAGCTGCATGCGACGCGCAGCGGCGCCCCCAGCCGCCAGCTTTCCCCGCGGCGCGCGCGGACGGGCCGGAGGGCACCGGGGCCGCGGGTCCGGTCGACTGCGGGGGCGCCCTCCCGTCCTGCGGCCCCGTCCCTGTCTGCAGAGCCCTGGGTGAGTGCGCGGCCGGCGCCCGGCCTTCGCGCCGCAGGTACCGGACGGCAGGAGGCGGCTTTGTTTTCCTCCCTCCAGCTCCAACGCGGTCATTCATTTGACATTTCGACTTCCGCTGCCCTAAAACGCGGGTGAGAGACACTGGGATGTATCTTGTGGTTCGGTTATCCCCGGGAGCTGAGACTTTTGGGTGCTTTGGGCATCACTTGACGGAGCGGAGGCTTCATTTCCTTTTGATTTGGAATGTGTTGTGAACCTCCCCTGCTGGGGCTTGGGGCCTGGAGGAAACCGGGGCTGCAGATTTAGACGTAGACGCCTGGAGGACGTGCAACTGCAGAGGGCTGGCTCTTCCCGTGCCCTGGCTTTCCCTCTGTTGGCAGTGCTCAAGTGTTTTTCCTTGAGAATGATTATTACTTTTATGAACACCTTTACAGGCACGTTTATTTCCTTTAGAGTTGGAAGTCTTTGGAGACAATATAGATCTTACTTAAACTTGGAGAAGGAAAGCGTTGGTGATCGCCCTAGATAGAAGTAGACGGTAGGCAAACTTCCCGGGAGGCTTGAGCCTTTCTGGTATGTTTCTGCTTTCACTGTCCTAGAATGCTCATAGTACCTATACCTTTGTCACAGTGTGAATCTGGGCTTTTCTTGAGTAGTTTTTATACTTAGTCATTTAGAAAAAGATTTTAACGTAGACCTGGTGAAATTTCATGTATTCGTTAGTCTTACAAGTATGATTTTCTTTTCACTAGTTCTATTCCCTCAAGGGCTCATTTCTTCTTAGAGCCCCCCCCCCCCAACCCCCAGGTGGCTGTGTGTTCTGAGAGGTTATCTTTAAACTGACACATTACCTATAAACAAAGAAGGATCAGTTATTAGGTTTATCTTTGGTGTTGTTGAAGCAAGAGGCCTAATTTGGATGGGGATATTATTAATGGTGTGAAAATCTGGAGGTTGCTAATCTGTTTGGTCATCAGAAGATTCCTGCCGGGATTGTTTATATAGTGTGGGAGACAGATGGCATCCCTAGCAGACAAGAGAAGCCCAGAATAAAGGGTTATTGTATTCCTCAGAAATTATCCACTTCACTGTGGGGAGGTGGAGTAGGGTGGGATAGAGGGAGGGGAAAACATAATTTTGATCTCTCAAGGGAGACATTATAACCTTACCATCCAGCAGCCTAACCAGTTAATTTCTTCTTTCTTTGTACATTTAAAAAGTCATAATTAAATTATTTGTTTTGATTATTTCCTTGGCACATTTTTGCCTCTTTTGTGGTTACGTGAAGTAGTTTAAACAGTTATATTAACAAAAATGTCTTTGAGTTTAATATTATGGTACCACTTAAGAGAAGAAAACAGTCATAACTTTCTTAGCTCTTGTTCATTTCAACAAATGGCTCCTTGGACTCACAGTGTCTCCTAGTGCTTTAATGCAACTGCATGAATTCCAAAGGAATTCCGTCCATCATCTCCACGCAGGTGGTTCCCTAACTCCCAGCATTTACACCCCCCCCCCCCAAAAGCTATGGATAGCTTTACCATTGCCTTTATCACAGCACTGAGCAGCCCTTGGCAATGAATCTTTGTGAATGACTGTGGAGTCTGTGAAGAAATCAAAGTCATTCTGAACATTTGAGATAAGCCAGCTGGAGCTTTTCTGCTCCTACCACCATTGTAGATTGTTTCTGTGCTGCAGATTGCAACTAGATTACAAAATTGGTCTTCCTTCTCTGTGAATGTGAAGGAAAATATTCCAGTAAATTAGTATTCACCAGCCACAGGACTAAATTTAATGAAGACATGAGCAATGTTTGACCCCTCTGAACAGGAAGTATGGAATAAAAGTAAGCATTGCCTCTGTTTAACATGGGCAATGCAATCTTGGGAGAAAAACATATGTTGTTACTCTTTTAAAGCCTTTTCCACCACAGATCTCAGCAAAAGGCAAAGAAACTAAGGTTGTTACCTGTAGTTGTGGACAGATGCTATAGCCTTTCTTCTGGATAAATGTATTTTGCAGGAGAGGTGGCTTTTGGGCTCTGTCCAGCTTCAGTGTGTGCTCTGGCATCAATGAAAGGATCTGTCATTCAAAATACTTGTTAATACTGGCCACTTTGGCCCAGTGGTTAGAGCGTTTGCCTGCATACCAAAGGGTCATGGGTTTGATTCTTGGTCAAGGGCACGCACCTGGGTTGCAGGTTTGATCCCCGGGCCGGGCTCATGCGAGAGGCAACCAGTTGATGTGTATCTCTCACATTGATGTTTCTCTCCTCTCTCCATCTCCTTCCCTTCCTTCTACTCTCCTAAAAATCAATGGAAAAAATATCCTCTGGTGAGGATTAACAACAACAACAACAACAACAAAAGCACTTGCTAAATCTGTGGCTGGTACCTGCGTACCATCTTACCAGGTTGCTGTCTCTTGTGTGAAGTGTTCCAGAGAAATCAGAGGCTCCAGGCCTGGGGCTTGCTGTGGACCTGGACTGGATCCACATTACAGCATGTTACTGCCTGCTTTCTTGGGTAAAAATGGAACCAGTTTTGCATGGTATGTTGAATAGGGAGTTTCCAGCTCCATTGTGGAAAGACAGATCTGGTATGAAAGAGAAGGCTGTATTTGAATTTTGGTTGACCTGACAAAGGCAGAGGTTGCTTCTTTGCACACAGGGTGCCTTTTGTATGGATATATGAATGAGGGATTAGAAGGGTGACCAGACCTTCTGGTTTGCCTGTGACAGTCTCAGTTTATTTCTGTTGACCTATCTTATCAAATTATTAAATGCATCCCCTTTCACATTTAAAAGTGCCCTGGTTTAGCTGATAAATTATATGGTCATCCTTCACGTAAAGGAATCTTGACTATTTACTTTACCGCCCTCCCCTGACCTCACATTTTGAGTCTTGCTTTATTTCAGTCTTTTATTGTTAAATGCAGAGATAAGAAAGGTAAAAAACAAACAAACAAATTATGTGTATGGAACAAAATAGCAAGGAAGATAGAAGAATAAGGTAATTGATTGCTTGTCATCCATTTACACATATAGGAAGTGAAATAGTTATAGCCTTACATTGTTAAGTGTCTAGCATGAATCTGAGCCTATGCTATTATTGTCATCAAGAACAATAAGAATTAACACTTGCCCATTTACCTGAGGATGACCTGAATTGGGACAACTCCTGTGACTTGGGAGAGCGGCTTCAGCAAAACCTGTCTGTAGACCAGATGGGTGTATGGCTCTAGCAGATAGGAATGCAAGTTTCAAGATCTAGTGTTTGGTCCAATTCTTGGATATTTACTGAGAGTTCAGAACACAAGTGTGGTTGTGAAGACTTGACTCCACATTCTCCTAGTTTCCAAGCTCTCTGGGCCACAAGGGTAATAGAAGAGCCTTTATTTCTGTCCTCTCTTCTGACTCCAGTCTTGGGTTTGAGTCTCAGCTTTTCATGCCGAGGGCTTACAGAGGAGAGCTTATTGAGCCTGCTCACCATGTGAACATTTTCATAGGGGTTTTAGATTGGGCGGGTGACCTGGTAGAGGTTTGGGTTCCCAAGCTAGATATAGGTTTTGGCACCTATTTCTGCAACAATTGCTGTGCTCCTTTGCTAAAGAATTACCTGTTTCTAGTAGTTTAATCGCAGTGGTGGCCAGTTGGTGTTACAATTAATGATGGCTGTCACCTTTGCCATACTCACTCCATTAATTCTTAGAAGTTTGGTCAGCGTGCCTGAATAAGAAGAAATATATGCATTTCCTTTATAAGTAGGAAGACTATGTAATTTTTTTGTCCATACAAGGACTTCTTTTTAGAGTAAAGGGGATACTAACTGGAAGGAGCACCAGATCAAAAGCTATAACCTGGGTCTGTCCCAGAAAAACTAGTAAGTATGGTTGTCTTAACTATGACCCAAGTCATTAGTTTTTTTTACTTTTTAAAAGATATTTTAATTGATTTTTTAGAGAGAGAGCAAGGAAGAGGGAGAGAGAGAAAGAGAGAGAGAGAGAGAGAGAGAAACATTGATGTGAAAGAGAAATATCCATGGCTGCCTCCTGCACACCTACTGGGAATTGAGCCTGCAATATGGGCATGTGCTCTGACTGGCAACTTTTCAGTGTATGGGATGATGATTCCCAACCAACTGAGCCATATCGACCAGGGAGTCATCAGCTTTTATATGAAGAATACCCATATGATAGAAAAGTGTCCTTAGCTTTTAGATTTGTTCATCATATATATTTATGTTTGCATTCATATATATTTATATGTATATGTTTACACAAATATTGTTCATATATCTATAGATATCTACATTGTGGGGTTGAAATTAACCAGTTAAGAAGGCCTAGTCATTTGGAAAATTGTGCCCTGCATCATGTCTTTCATGGATTGACTTTTTTTTTTTTTTAATCCTCACCCAAGGACATTTTTCCATTTTTTGTTCAGATAGAGTGGGAGGGAGAGAGAGGGAGAGAGAGAGAGAGAGAGAGAGAGAGAGAGAGAGAGAGAGAGAAACATCGACGTGAAAGGGACACATCGAATGGCTGCCACCCACACAACGAACCAGGGCTGGGGACTAACTGCAACCGAGGTACGCGCCCTTAGCGGGAACCAAACCCTGGTCTCTCTGGACCACAGGCCGACGCTCTAACCACTGAGTCAACTCAGCCAGGGCTGGATTGACGTTTTAATGAAAGTCTCTGTATCCAGCTTTTCCAAACTTTAATTTATCTTCTCACCTGTGTAGTTATAATACTAATCTGTTGGTATAATTTTCTTGCTTAAAAACCTTTGCTAGCTCTTCATTTTCTGTTTAAGTTTCAAACTAAGATCCATAGACAATTTAGTAGGGAAAAAAGAGCAGTAAAAATGTCGTTAATTAATTCATTCATTCTACTGCTATTTATTGAGCGCCTTCTGTGAGTCAGTCTCTGATGTAGGGGCTGGGGAAATACCAATGAATAAAACAAAGATCCCTGACCTTGTGAAGTTTTCATTCTGTTGGGAATAGAGAGGCGGGAGTGGGAGAGAGATAATAAACTAAATAAATAAGTAAATTGTATAACATGCTAGAAGGAGGTTAGTGCTTTGGAAGAAAGAGAAACTAGTACAAGATAAATACGGTTGAGTAGGCTTCATGGTGAAAGAGACCTTAACAAAGACTTGAAAGGAGGTGAGAGGGGTCACTCTTAGAGATACCTGAGGGGGAGTGTTCCAGGCAGAGGGAACAGCCAGTGCGAAGGCCCAAAGGTGAGAACGTGTTTGATGTGGTCAAAGATTAGCAAGGAGACTGACCAGCATGATGGGGGGAGCTGGAAATGAGATGAGAAAGGTGGTGTAGGAGTGACAGAGTGCGTAGGATCTTGAAATATGAGAGCAATTATGATTTTAGTGGGAATTCCACTGTTTTCTTAAAACTCATATTAAAAATTGTGTTCGTGCTATGAAAACTGCACTGGTCAATATAGCTTTCGTTACATATGGTGCACTTTATCTTGGTGAATATACTTTTCATGTCATTTGCTTATTGTTTATTTGTTAAAATACCATTTTTTGTTGTTATGGGTCTTAATTTGTATCCCTATTTCACAAAAATAGATCAGTGGCTCAAAAGTGGTTCATTGAAGAGTGAAAGCAGTGATGAAAATAGTAATGTAAATGCTACAGTTCAGTATAACATAACATAAACATACATAGGGAACTGAATCTCACAGCAAACATAAAATGTGAATCTCTATGTGTAAAAACAAGGGAATCTGTGGGATTGATGATTTCACAACAGTACCTGAAATTGAAAAAGTGCAAATAGAAGTATGATGATGACTATCTCAAAACTGTTTATTATAGGGTTTACCAACCATTGGTTCCTAATCTCTAGTCATTGCCTGTTATGAAACTTTGTCTAATAGTGGCATGAAGCCAAGGATGTTTTGGTGTCATTTCCAAACAAAGCACAGTGGCTTCTCTGTTACACGGTTAAAGTTTTCCAGGACAAGCACACAATAAAGCTTCGCATTGCAATATTAATGTATTATATTGCTAAATGTAGGTAAGAGGCTAAAACTCTAGTAGCATCATTAAAGGATCTTTGTAACAAAAATAAGAATGCGTCATATTATTAAGAGACACTTGGAAAATCAACTGGAAAGTTAAAGACAAACATTATCCTTCGAGAGAAACCAGAAGTGATGGACAGAATCCCTTTGTCAAATGACACGGTTGGCTGTTGCATAACATCAGAGGAGTAAGAGTGGGAAAGAGCTGTTACTATCAAGTACATGCAAGTAGATATTTCACTTTATGGTTGGATGAAACCACCGATGTCATGCAGAGAATGAATCAGCTCTTGGTATTTGTTCAGGGAGGAGTGCTTGGTGATGCTTTGTTCTTTTATCGCTGAAAACTCGAGCTATTAGGGGAGAGATTTTTCTTTTCGTTAACCATTATTTATGAAACTACAGAAGTTACTCAGGGGGCAAGACTGGCAATGTAATAGTCTGATGCTCAGATAAGAAGGTGATGGCTTTGTGAAGAAAAGAAGTTGTACCTAGAAGCCAGTCCCCATGCTGCTCCATTCACAGAGAAGATACAGTGCCTTCTGATCTTGAGGAAATACTAAAAGAATGAAAATTGAATACAGTCAAATTGTGATCCTTGAGTATATGAGTGTTTAAAGTGACAGGCAGGGAGTATAACACTTCTTTTCTATTCAGATGTACGCTGACTGTTTGGGGAATTGCGCTCATTTAATATTTTATCTGTGGAGTAAGAAAAATGTTTCTTCACGACAGTGATTGGAAATGATTTCTCTTATATCAAGTGGCATGTCTCAGTAATATACTCTGCCCGTAGTGAACCATGTCAAGGACAGGGAGGGAAGGAAGAATTGTTAACAAAATATTCTGCCACAATCTTAGCACTAGAAACTTTTCTTGTTAAAAGAGTTGGAGGTCTATATTGACCATAATGGGTTAAGGTGGTAATATTTTCAGTAATGGACAGTCCTTTATTTTTTATTTATTTTTTTATCTTCACCTGAGGACATTTTTTTTTTTTTTTTGCATTTATCTTCAGATAGAGCAGGAGGGAGAGAGGGAGGAAGAGAGAGAGAGAGAGAAACATCAGTGTGAGCGAGACACATCGACTGGTTGCCACCTGCATGACCCCAACCAGGGCCGGGGACAAACTGCAACTGAGGTACGTGCCCTTAACGGGAACCGAACCCAGAACTCTCTGGTCTGCGGGCTGATGCTCTAACCACTGAGCCAAACCAGCCAGGGCATGGACAGACCTTTAAATAAGCATATTACTTCTCAGTGACCCATTGGAAGAACAGGAGCACAAATAAATAGGACTTAGACCCAGTAATTTTGATGGGGAGAGGGTACAAATGTATACTTGGTATTTGAGAGCATACAGAGAACCAATGGTGGGAGGAACTAGGCTTTTTGGGTTTTGCTTTAAGATAGTGTATGGCAGCGGGTACAGGTAAAAAGAGGTGAGGGAGTCTGACAATTGGACATGACCTTTCTTACACTTTTGCCTTAGGCTTGGCATTATTACAGACAAATGGACTTGATACTCAGAGGTTTTCAGGACATGATCTGTATTGCCCCTGACCTAACCTAGAAAACATAAATGATCTCTAATGTTCTTGGATTCTCTTTGCACAGGCCTTCCTCCCCGTCTTCTTCCCTCCCTTACTCCTTCTCTTCTTTTGTTCTTTCTTTCCTTAAGCCACTAAGTTTGCATCTTTAAACTAGAAGGGACTTTGAGAGCTCATCTCCTCTATCTCCATGTCTTTAGGCAGCTATATGTGCCACTCAGGGAGGCCTCTAGGGGAGGGAAGTTCTGTTTCTTCCTCAGCTAATGCACTACTATGTGTTATATCCAGAGATAACACATATTTAAATGTAAACCCTCATTCTTCAAAAAAGATCAATTTCCTTTTATTTTGAACTTAAATACTGATGGAGTCATTGTCTTTGGTCTAATAACTTTTCTATAGTGATGCCCATTATTTAATTCTAGGACAGAAGCTGTTCATGCATTATTCATTGAACAAACATCAAGAGCCTTATACACACCAGGCTCTATGCTAAGTGATAGGAATAAAAGAAATTAATAATTAGACATGGACCTGCCCAGATTAAACAGAGACTCTAGTAGGAAACAGGCAACAAGGACATGATAAATAAATATATAATTGCAAAGTAAATGTGGCAAAAATGTTTACATTGGTTAAATCTGGGTGATGGTATATTGGCTCCTATTATGTTAACTTTTGAACTGTATGAACTTATGAATATATTTTTGAAATATTTGGTAATTGAAAAAAACATAGTTGGAGTGTGATAAGTGCTCTGTAGAAGGGGACTATGGTAGAGAATGGAATGTAACCGATACTTCCTTTGGATGGAGTGGTTAGGGAAGACCTGAAGTGTAATTCATCAATGGCCTATATGAGGATAATTTGGACAGGGTTCAGAGAAGACTCACAAAGATGATTGACGACAGAACTGGAAATAAGACCGATGAGAACAGTCTCAAAGAACTGGGGATACTGAACAGCAGTAGAAATGAACTAGATCTAGCGATTTAGGCTTTCTTTTTCTTAAATTTATTGGGACTTTCAGACGCCCATGTTTTTCCACTTATTTCCCATAGTACACAGCAGGCAAGGCAAGTGATTCAGGTTAGAATTCCATGTTAGAGGAAAATTCAAATTTTGTTCTGCAGTTCAGAAAAACTTGGAAAGTATCTGAGAGACAAACTAGTTCAGCCTTCCTGTGAAGAAGCATGTCTTTAATGTTCTTTACAGGTGGTCATCAAGTTCTTAGCAGATTGTTTCTGTGTTTCCTCCATTCATAATGGGGTGGTGGTGAGTGGGGCGCTCTGATTTACTTTAATTAGACAGGTCTTCTTTCTACCCCATAAATACCCTGGACTCATTTCTGCCTCAGGACTTTCACCACAGGAAGCGTTGCCCATCTGGAATGCCTGCCAATCCTACTGACTTCTCCAGGCTCCATATCTCCATTGTCTTCCTGTACACAATTAAAGAATAGTTTTCATCATCTTTTCCCCAACCTACCCTTCTGAAGAATAAGGCATTCCTAAAAGTAAATGCAGCTTCCTTTGCCAGCGATTGACCATAATGGTGGGGGTAGAGTGAATATCGTAATTTGGGGGGGAGGGGTAGAGGTGTGTTTGATTTGATATCTTCCCCCACACGTACCCCAATGCTGATGTGGCACCTCACTGGGAATCACTGTTTTATAGCAATTAAGACCTGCTGCTTTAGGTGGTACACTGCTTGTTTCTTGTTAGTCTTTTTACCAACTAGATTTTAAACACTCTGAATATATGGAAAGTTGGGCAACCCCTCTGTATAATACCCAGTGTTGATCACAGAGCGAATATGCAATCATCAATGCCTAGTGGTTGAAGGAACTATCTGTGTCTTTCTCATGCACCATTATGAAAGGCTATTATTCATATGTCAGATATTAAGTTGACACAGATGCTAAAAGATGAACATTTTTGTAGTTTTAAAATGGCAGAAAGTCAACTGACAAGGTGGCTTAATGGTTAAGATGATGGACTGCCAAAATGGCAGAAAGTCAAGTCTTGGAGGTCTCATTCATTCAGATAATACTCATCTCAGAAACCACCTTCTTATTTTGTAAGTTTTCTAACTTCCTGTTATTCAGAGTGTAGTCCACACACCAGCAGCATCTGCGTCACCTGGGAGCTTGTTAGAAATGCCGACTTTCAGGCCCCATACCAGACCCACTGAATCATTTTAACAAGGTCCCCAGATATATACACAGTAAGTTTGAGAAACATTGTTTTAACTCAGAATTCAAGAATTTAGAAGGAACATTTATCTTTAAAGAGAAGTAACCTGGAAGTGAAGATTTCATTGGTCTATGGATGAGGTCCTCAGTGCTTTCTGTGGAAATAATGCCACTCCTTGGAGGAGGTTGCCAGGCCAGAAGATGCTTCTATAGGAGTGCCCTAGAGTAACTTAGCAAGTGGGTTATACTAGATGTTAGACAAGATGGTGATTACAAGAAGGTGAAACAGTTGTTGGAGGAGAAACTAGGAGAGTTTGGCAAAGGTAAAAGACATGGCCACTCAGCCTAAAACCAAAGATAAGGGAGGAGATCATTCCTTTATGACTAGAAACAACTTCTAACACTTGGAACTTGGACTTATCATAAATCCAACCCCTCTAGAGGCAGCAGGTCAGAAAGGAAACCAACTGCACACCAACTGTTGCCCGTGGAAAGCTTGTGAAGTGGTGAGGACCTTAGAGAGACATGCGTTATGAGAGGGCAAAGACGTGTCACCATTCAGCTCACCCAGTTGTTGCCACATGGGAATTTTGCATGGCCAAATCTTTAGATTTTTCAAATGAAGTTAAACATGTAAGTTTGGATGTAAAACAGCTCTGAAGTGTAATCTGTTAGTAATGAAAATGTTTTTAGAACAGCTCAGGTCAAACAAAATTCATTTGTTGCCTGCATCTGTTTTGCAACCCCTGTTCTGGAGCAATGCAATATATGAGGTGGTATGACTACCTGGCTTTCTCACTGCAGGACACCAAACACAGGTAGAAGTGTTTTGGTCCTGGTAGCGACCGTTTTGGATTTTTACTAAGTAAAAGAAATAAAAAGACATAAAAGAAGGGAGCTGCATTTGCTTTGATGACCTGACTTAAAATATATACCTGAAGAACCTCAGTAACTAACAGCATTTGAAGGAAAACTTAAGTGTTGTAAATTTTGACAGGGAAGTTGGGTTGGGATGATGGTAGGAAATGGAGACATGGAAACTACTTGGCCCCCTCAAGCTGGGAAAACTCACTGCAAAAGATGGGCTGGGAGGCTAGACCCTGCTTGGACCTTCTTGTGCTGAGAGAGAAGTGTGACTAGAGACAGATTTTGAGTTAATTTATTATTAGCATCTGGTTATTGATTTGGATGGCTGCTAATATTCAAAGTTTGTTGGAACTGGGTTTTCATTTGTAGTTTGTTATGTTAAAATTAGCATGATATATATTTTGAGAGTGAAAACTAGGGGAAGGAATAACAATTCTTTCTGAAGACTTATTATTGATCCTATTTCTTGTTAAAAATAAAATTCTTCATGGGTCAGGACTGTTGATTATTTGTCTTTGTATCCCCAGCATGTAGTACAGTCTGGGTCAGTGAATGTTGGTTGACCTGAGGTGATTATAAGACAAAATATAACTTATTTTTTCTCTCGGCAAGTCATTCTGTAGTTATGCATTTTTCTTACTCATTAAAAAATAACAGCTTTATTAAGATATTCAATACCATGAAATTCACCATTTTAAGGTATGTGATTCAGTGGGTTTTAATATATTTACAAAGTTGTACAACCATCACCACTTTGTAATTCCAGAACCTTTTTTTATCACCCCCAAAAGAAACTCAGTACCCATTAACAGTCACTCCTTCAGACCATGGTGACCACTTCTGTGCTTTCTGTTCCTATAGATTTGCCAATTCTAGACTTTTCATATTAGTAGAATTATATAATATGGAGTCTTTTGTGATGAGCATCTTTCACTTTATAATGTTTTCAAGGTTGACACATGTTATAGCATTATCAGTACTTCACTCATTTTTTTTTCTAACCGAATACAATTATGTTGTATGGATCTACCATATTTTGTTTACCTGTTCACTAGCTGATGAACAATTGAGATATTCTCGCCTTTTGGCTCTTATGAATAATTCTGCTACGAGCATTTGTGTAAAAGTTTTTGTGTGGATATATGTTTTAATTTCTCTTATGTACACCTTGGTTTATGATTTTGGGCTTCTGCCAAACAGTTTTCCAAAGTGATTGCAACCATTTTACATTCCAATCAGCAATGTTTAAAGGTTCCAATTTCTTTATATCCTTGCCAACACTTGTTACTTGTTTTCCTGTTTGATTCCAGCGTAGTGGTATTTCATTGTGGTTTTGATTTGCTTTTCCCTAATAACTAATAATATTGAGCATCTTTTTGTGTGCTAATTGACATTCGTATGTATTCTTCGGTGAAATATCTATTTAAATCCTGTGCTAATTTAAAAATAGAGTTATTTATCTAATTATTTTTATATCATACACATTCTTTTTATATTCTGGATACTGGAGCCTTATGACATACATGACGAGAAAAAAATTTCCTATTCTATGGATTGCCTTTTCACTTTCTTGGTAGTATCATTTGAAGCATAAAAGTTTGTAATTTTGATGAAGTTCAATTATCAAACATTGTTGTGTATTCGGTATCATACCTATCTTTGCTCATCTTCTAATTGCTCTATCCATTATGGAAAGTGGAATAATGACATCTCCAACTATAGTTTTCTATTTCTCCCTTCAACTCTGTTGATGTTACTCTTGTATTTTACAGCCTTGTTGTTAGGTACACATATGTTTATAATCATTATGTCTTTTTTAAAAATTTACTCTTTTTTGCTACAAAATATCCTTCTTTCTCTCTAGGAACAATTTTTGTCTTAAAGTCTATTTTGTCTGATATTAGTAGTCCCCCCCCCTTAATTCTTTTTGATTACTGTTTGCATGTTATATCTTTATATCCTTTTACATCTCTGAATCTCAAGTGTCTCTTTTATATAGCAAATAGTTGTATCATTTAAGATATGTATTCTGACAATCTCTGCCTTTTTTTGGAGGGTTATTTATATTTAATTTACGGATAATCTTGTAAGATATATGTTTGCCTTCTTGCTATTGGTTTTCTGTAGGTCTTACATTCTTTCTATTTTTCAATTCCTCCATTACTTCCTTGTCTTGTGTTAAACATAATTAGTATATCATTTAAATTCAGTTGTTGTTGCTTTTCTGGAGAAGAGAATTTTCATAGGCCTTTACTTCATCATTCCTGATGATATTATGATTTTTTTTTTTTAGTTCTTTTCTTAATGGTTGCCCTGGGGATTACAATGAAATCTTAACATAAAACAATCTCATTCAGATTAATTTGAACTTAATTTCAAAAGTATACAAAAACTGCCCTGGCTAGTTTGGCTCAGTGGTTGAGCATTGGGCCTGCGGACCAGAGAGCCCCAGGTTCAGTTCCCGCTAGGGGCACGTACCACACACAAAAAAAGTATACAAAAACTTTACTCCAATATGGCTTCATTCTTTGTTTTATACATTATAAGGCCATCACTACACTTTTATAAGTATTACCTTATGCAATTGTCTTTTTTAAAAAAATATGTTTTTATTGATTTTTGTAGAGAGAGAAGGGAGAGAGAGAGAGAAACATCAATGTGAGAGAGAAACATCTGTTGGCTGCCTCTTTCATGCCCCCGACTGGGCATCAAGCCCGCAAACCAGTCATGTGCCCTGATGGGGAATTGAACCAGGACTTCTCAATCCATGGGACAATGCTCAATCCACTGAGCCACGCCAGTCAGGTTGCAGTTGTCTTTTAAATTATAGAACAGAAAAGGATTATAAATAAAAATACATTTATATGTCTTTTACATTTAACTATGTAGTTAGCTTTACTGATGCTTTTTATTTCTTTGTGTGGATTTGAGTTAATGTTTGGTGTTTTTTTTATTTTAGCCTCAAGGACTCCCTTTGGTATATCTTGTAAGACAGATTTGATAGTGACAGATTCTCTAAGGTGTTGCTTACATTACAATGTCTTAATTTCTTCTTCATTTTTGATGGGTAATTTTCTGGATATAGAAGTCATGGTGGCCTTTTTTGTTTCAGTGCTTTCACTATGTTATTCTACTGTCCTCTGGCCTTCATAGTGTCTGATGAGAAATAAACTGTTAATCTTACTGAGAATTTCTTGTATGTGATGAGACCTGTTTTTTCTGGCTGCATTCAAGTTTTTCTCCATGTCCTTTGACTTTTTGGTGTGATTATTTTTAGCATATCCTATTTTGAGTTTGTTGAGCTTCTTGAATGTATAGATTAATGTTTTCATCAAATTTGGGAAGCTTTTGGCCATCATTTCCTTAAATATTTTTTTTCTGTCCCTTTTCTCTCCTGGGATGCCCAGTATGCAAGTATTGTACAGTGGCTGGTGTCCCACAGTTCTCTGAGGCTCTGTTAAAATTTCTTCACTGTTATTATTATTTTTGTTTCTAAAATTGGGTAATCTCTATTGACACAGATTTAAGTTCACTGATTCTTCCGCCTATTTATATTCAATATTGACCCTCTTTAGTACATTTTCCATTTCAGGTATTATAATTTCCAACTCAGAATTTTTATCTGGTTCTTTTTATTTTATTAAAATTTTTTTTTCCTTTATTGATTTTAGAGAGAAAGGAAGGGAGAGGGAGAGAGAGATAGAAACATTGATGAGAGAGAATATCAATCACCTACTTCCTGCATGCCCCCCACTGGGTATTTGGCCCACAACCCAGGCATGTGCCTGACCAGGAATTGAACTGGGGACCTCCTGGTGCATGGGTTGATGCTCAACCACTGAACCACACTGGCTGGGCTATCTAGTTCTTTTTAAAAATAATTAACTCTGTATTGATATTCTATTTGGTAAAACATAGTTTTATATTTTTCTTTAATTCTTTAGACATGGTGTCCATTAGTTATTTGAACATATTTATAATAGCTTACTTAAGTCTTTGCCTAGTATGCTCCAAATCTGGACTTCTCAGGGACAATTTAAAAAATTAAAACAAAAAGATTAATTTTTTAATTTTTTCAATTATACTTTACATTTAGTATTATTTTGTATTAGTTTCAGGTGTACAACATAGTGGTTAGACAATCAGGTGCTTTACAAAGTGTTCCCTCAGAATTTCCAGAACCCACCTGGCACCATACATAGTTATTACAGTATTATTGACTACATTCCCTATATTGTACTTTACATCCCAGTGACTATTTTGTAACTACCAGTCTGTTCTTCTCAGTCCCTTCACCTTTTTCCACCCAGCCCCCAAAGCCCCCTCCCTCTGTAAACCATCAATTTTTTCTCTGTGTCTATTTCTATTTTGTTTGTTCGTTTATATTGTTCTTTAGGTTTCACATATGAATGAAATCACTTACTTTTGCACTTAGTATAATACCCTTCAGGTCCATCCATTGGTAAGATATCTTTTTTTTATATGGCTGAGTAATATTCTATTGTATATACAGGGTGAGGCAAAAGTAGGTTGACAGTTGTCAGTACACAAAACACAATTTATTCTTCTATTATTTTTAAATTATTGTATTATTTTCCATACAAGCAACTGTAAACCTACTTTAGTCACACCTGTATGTTCCATAGCTTTTTTATCTACTCATCTATTGATGGGCACTTGGGTTGCTTCCATAGCTTGGCCCTTTGTAAATAACACTGCAATGAGCATAGGGGTGCATATATTATTTCAAATTAGTGTTTTGGGTTTCTTCGGATACATACCCAGAAGTGGAATCACTGGGTCGTAAGGCAGCTCCATTTTTAATTTTTGAGGAAACCCTATACTGTTTTCCACAGTGGCTGCACTAATCCGCATTCTCACCAACAGTGCATGAAGATATCCCTTTCTCCACATCCTTACCAACGCTTGTTTTTGACTTATTGGTGATAGCCATTCTGACAGGTATGAGGTGATATCTCATTGTGATTTTAATTTACATTTCTCTGATGATTAGTGACATTGAGCATCTTTTCATCTCTCTATTGGCCATCTGTATGTCCTCTTTGTCAGGGACATTTTATTTTTTTTTAATTTTAATTTTTATTTTTTTATCCTCACCCGAGGACATTTTTCCATTTTTTGTACAGATAGAGTGGGAGGGAGAGAGAGGAAGTGAGAGAGAGACAGAGAAACATCGATGTGAAAGGGACACATCGAGTGGCTGCCACCCGCACGACCAACCAGGGCCGGGGACAAACTGCAACCGAGGCACATGCCCTTAGCGGAAACCGAACCCGGGTCCCTCCGGACCGCAGGCGGACGCTCTAACCGCTGAGGCAAACTGGCCAGGGCTGTCAGGGACATTTTTAAAAAATATGTTTTTATTGATGTTTTTAGAGAGAGAGGAAGGCAGAGAGAGATAAAAACATCAATGTGAGAGAGAAATATCGATTGATTGCCTCTTGCATACCCTCCACTGGGGATTGAGCCCAAAACCTGGGCATGTATCCTGACCATGAATTGAACCGGGACCTCTCAGTCCACGGGACAACGCTTAATCCACTAAGCCACATAGGCTGTGCTGTCAGGGACATTTTCTGATTGACTACTTTATTTCCTGTGTATGGGCTACATTTTCTCCTTTATTTGTGTCTTGTAAATTTTTATTGGAAAGTGGACATTATTTTATTTATTTATTTATTTATTTATTTATTTATTTATGTATGTATGTTACCGATGTTTTTTCTTTTTCCCCCATTGACACTCTCCTCCCCCTCTGTCCCCGTCCTGTACCCAGCTTTGTTGTCCATGTCCATTGGTCATGCATACCTGCATATAAGTTCTGTGGTTTCTCTCTCCCCTCCACCCCCTCTTCTGGGGATTGTCAGTCTGTACCCTACTTCCACGTCTCTGGGACTACACTGTTATTCAGACTGTTATGTTCATTATATTCCACAAATGAGTGAGATCATATGATACTTGTCTTTCTCTGTTTGGCTTGTTTCGCCTAGGATAATACTTTCCAGATCCCTCCATGTTGTCTCGAAGGATAAGAGATCTTTCTTTCTTACAGCTGCATAGTACTCCATCGTGTATATGTACCACTGCTTTTTTATCCATTCGTTTACTGATGGACATTTGGGCTGTTTCCAGATCTTAGCTATTGTAAATGATGCTGCTATGAACTAGGGGTACATATATTCTTTCTGATTGGTGTTTTAGGCTTCGTAGGGTATATTCCTAGAAGTGGGATCACTGGGTCAAATGGCAGTTCAATTTTTAATGTTTTGAGGTAACACCATATTTTTTTCCACAGTGGCTGCACCAGTCTGCATTCCCACCAGCAGTGTACTAGAGTCCCCTTTTCTCCACACCCTCGCTAACACTTGTTTGATGATTTGTTGATGGTGGCCATTCTGACAGGTGTGAGGTGATACCTCATTGTTGTTTTAATTCGCGTCTCTCTGATGATTAGTGATGTTGAGCATTTCTTTATATGTCTCTTGGCCATTTGTATGTCCTGTTTGGAGAGGTGTCTATTTAGTTCCTCTGGCCATTTTTTAATTGTGTTCTTTGTCTTCCTTTTGTTGAGTTATGAGCACTCTATATATATTGGAAATTAACCCCTTATCTGATGTATCATTGGCAATTATGCTCTCCCATAGAGTGGGTTGCCTTTCCATTTTGGTGGTTGTTTCTTTTGCTGTGCAGAAGCTTTTGAGTTTCATGTAGTCCCATGTGTTCATTTTCTCCTTTGTTTTTATTGCCTTAGGTGATGTATCAGTGAAAATTCTGCTGCATATGATGTCTGAAATTTTGTTGCCTACATTTTCTTTTAGGATTTCTATGGATTCATGAGTCACAGTTAAGTCTTTTATCCATTTTGAGTTTATTCTTGTATATGGTGTACGTTGATGGTCTAGTTTCATTTTTTTTCAAGTAGCTGTTCAATTTTCCCAACACCATTCATTAAAGAGGCTGTCTTTACTCCATTGTTGCTTTTGCCACCTTTGTAGAATATTAATTGAGCATAATGTTTTGGGTCCATTTCTGGGTTCTGTGTTCTATTCCATTGATCTATGTGCTTGTTCTTGTGCCAGTACCAGGCTGTTTTGATTACAGTAGCTTTGTAGTATCATCTGATATCCGGTATTGTGATCCCACCTACTTTGTCCTTCTTTTTCAATGTTGCTGTGGCTATTCGGGGTCTTTTTTGGTTCCATATGAACTTTTGCAGTATTTGTTCTAGTTCTGTGAAGTATGTCGTTGGGCATTTTGATGGGCGTTGCATTGAATCTATAGATTGCTTTGGGTAATATGGACATTTTAATGATGTTAATTCTTCCAATCCATGAACAAGGTATGTGCTTCCACTTTTTTATATCTTCCTCTATTTCTTTTTTCAATGACCTGTAGTTTTCTGCGAAAAGGTCCTTTACTTCTTTGGTTACGTTTATTCCAAGGTATCTTAATTTTTTTGCCGTGATAGTAAATGGGATTGTTTTTCTAGTGTCTCTTTCTGTGAGTTCATCCTTGGGTATAAGAATGCCATTGATTTCTTTGTGTTAATTTTGCATCCTGCTACTTTGCCAAATTCATTTATTAAGTCTAGTAAATTTTTGATGGAGTCTTTGGGGTTTTCTATGTATAGTATCATGTCACCTGCGAATGACAGTTTCACTTCCTCCTTTCCCATTTGGATCCCTTTTATTTTTACTTCCTGTCTGATTGCTGTGGCTAAGACTTCCAGTACTATGTTAAATAAAAGTGGTGAAAGTGGGCATCCTTGGCTTGTTCCTGTTCTTAAGGGAAATGCTTTTAGTTTTTTCCCATTGAGTATGATGTTGGCTGTAGGTCTTTCATATATGGCCTTTATTATGTCGAGATATGATCCCTCTATTCCCACATTGCTGAGCGTTTTTATCAGAAATGGGTGCTGGATTTTGTGAAGCCGTTCAGGCCTGGACTTTTGTTTGCTGGGAGAGTCTTGATTACATCTTCAGTTTCTTTTGTTGTTATTGGTCTGTTCAAGTTTTCTATCTCTTCCCGGTTTAGTTTTGGGAGACTATGTGTTTCTAGAAATTTGCCCATTTTACTTAGACTGTCGAATTTGTTGCTGTATAATTGTTCATAATATTTCTTAACAATCCTTTGTATTTCTGTGGTGTCAGTTATTATTTCTCCTCTTTCATTTCTGATTTTGTGTATTTGGGTTCTCTCTCTTTGTTTCTTGGTGAGTCTATCTAAGGGTCCATCAATCTTATTTATCTTTTCAAAGAACCAGCTCTTTGTTTCATTGATCCTTTGAATTGTTTTTTTTTGGTCTCCATGTCATTTATTTCTGCTCTGATCTTTACTATTTCCTTCCTTCTACTTGCTCTGGGGTTTTCTTTTTGTTTGCTTTCTAGTTCTTTAAGTTGTGAGGTTAGATAGTGTACTAGAAATTTTTCTTGTTTCTTGAGGTAGGCCTGTAGTGCTATGATCTGTCCCTCTCAGAACTGCTTTGGCTGCATCTCATAGATTTTGTGTTGTTGTGTGTTCAATTTCATTGGTTTCCAGGAAGTTTTTAATTTCTTCCTTGATCTCCATGGTAACCCATTCATTGCTCAATAACATGCTATTTAGCCCCCATTTATTTAGCAAATGTCTTTGCATGTCCTTGTTCCAATTGATTTCTAGTTTCATGCCATTGTGATCTGAGAAGATGCTTGATATGATTTCAATCTTCTTGAACTTGTAGAGACATAGTTTGTGCCCTAACATGTGGTCTATCTTTGAGAATGTCCCATGTGCACTTGAGAAGAATGTGAATTCTGCAGTTTTGGGGTGTACTTCTCTGTAGATATCTATGAAATCCATTTGATCTAGTGCTTCATTTAGAGTCTGTGTTTTGTTGTTAATTTTTTGTCTAGATGATCTATCCAGTGATGTCAGTGGGGTGAAGTCCCCTGCTGTGATTGTCTTGCTATCAATTTTTCCTTTGACGTCTTCCAGAAGATTTTTAATATATTTTGGTGCTCCTATATTGGGTGCATATATGTTGACCAAGGTTACATCTTCCTGTTGGATAGATCCTTTTAATATTATGTAGTGGCCTTTTTTGTCTCTAGTTATGGCCTTCATTTTGAAATCTACTTTATCAGATATGAGTATTGCTACCCTAGCTTTTTTTTTGCTTTCCATTTGCTTGAAAGATTTTTTTCCATCCCTTCACCTACAATCTACGTGAGTCTTTTGTTGTGAGGTGGGTCTCTTATAAAAAACATATATGTTAGTCATGCTTTCTGTGTCATTTTATAGGAACATTCAAACCATTTACATTTAAGGTGATTATTGATATGTATTTATTTATTGCCATTTTTGTTTAGTGTGGTTATATTTTTCTTCCTATTTCTTCTACTAATTACAACACTCCTTTTAGCATATCTTGCAGTGCTGGTTTGGTGCTAATATATTCCCTTAGCCTTTTTGTTTGTCTGGGAAGCTCTTTATTTGACCTTATATTTTGAATGATAACCTTGCTGGATAGAGTAGTCTTGCATTCAGATCCTTGTTCATGACCTTGATTGCTTCGTTCCATTCCCTTCTGGCCTGTCGTGTTTCTGTTGAGAAGTCAACTGAGAGCCTTATGGGGGTTCCTTTGTAGGTATCTTGTTGCTTATCTCTTGCTGCCTTTAGGATTCTCTCTTTGTCCTTAATTTTTGGCATTTTAATTATTATGTGTCTTGGTGTGGGCCTGTTTGGGTTCTTCTTACTTGGGGCTCTCTATGCTTCTTGAATTTGAATGCCTTCTTCCTTCACCAAGTTAGGAAAGTCTTCTGTCACTATTTCTTCAAATATATTCTCTAACCCTTGCCCATTTTCTTCTTCTTTGGGGACTCCTATGATGTGAATGTTATTATGTTTCTTGTTGTCCACAGATTTCTTAAGCTATCTTTCTGTTTTTTAATGTTTTTTTTCTTTTGGTTTTGTGATTGGTTGATTTTTTCTACCCTGTCTTCTAATTCACTGATCCGGTCCTCAGCTTCCTTTAGTCTGCTGATTAGTCCTTCCAATGTGTTCTTAATTTCTGCTATGTCATTCTTCATTTCCACTTGGTTGGTTTTCATGTTTGTATATCTTTACTCATGGTGCTGATGTCCTTACTCATGGTGTTGAACTTCCTCAAGATCTTGGCTCTGAACCCTACCTCTGATAATTTACTTAACTGCAGTTCATTTATCTCATGTTCGATAGAGTTCTCTTGTTGAGTTCTCTTGTTCTTTTATTTGGATTTGTTTCTTTGTTTCACCATTTTGACTATCTCAGTGGGTTTTGGAGCCTGCAAAATTTTCCCTGTGGGTGTTGGTGTTCTGCTGTTTGTGGTTCCCTCTACTGGGTTTGGATGAGCCTGGGTGGGCCCACGTTAAACACCAGTTTCAAGTCTTACTTTCCTGGGTAGATTTGCAAGCCCAGGAAAGGTTCAGTTGTCCTCTAGCTCTTGCCTGGAGGCTAGTAATTTCAGTTACTCAGTGCCTTGGAATGTAGCCCTGGTGTCCTACGTAAGAGAATTTCCAGAGGGTGGGACAAATGCTGGTTGTTACTGAGCCTCAATTTACATTTCTTTGCCTCTTCTGGAATTGCCGAGGGAGGGGCTGCTGCTTTTCCCCACAGCTCTGGGAAGGAGCAAGCTGGCCACCGTCCTTTGTGGCCACGACTCAGCAAAAACTCTGAGTGCCCTCCACATCCCGGGTATCTCCACAGAGTTCCAGTCCAGTCTGCGTTTCCTCTGCCAGAGCCCCAGGTGAGTGGCCGTAGCCACCAGTTCCATTCCGGCCCTCTGCGCTGTGGAGCAAGCTTAGTACTTTATCCCCGAGGCCACTGCTCACAGCTAAGACCGCTGATGTCTGTGGGCTCCTAGCCCACCACCCTATGGGTCTCTGCTGATCCTACCAGTGTCCCTGGTTATATGGTCCTGTCCTGCTGCTTTTCTGTTGCTTTTTTCTGAAAATTTGTCTTTGTTTTAGTTGTAATTCCCATTTGGTCCTGGGAGATCATCTGTGTAGCTCCATTCACTCCGCCGCCATTTTCCTCTCTCCACAAAGCTGCGTTTAAAAGCAGAAAGAAGCCCAATGGAGCGGGTAGCTGAGGGGTGCTCACACCTTTGCGGAGGTCACGGCCAGTCCCAGCCTCTCCGCTCGGCACACTCGGTGTCCTCTCCGCCACGTCTGCAGCTGGACTCCTTGGCAGCGAAGACAGGCTGTTTGCAGGAAGCCTAGGCGTGGACGAAGGAGGCCCCCGGGGTCTGCACACCTTAGCGCAAAGAAAGCGGAAAGTGGACGTTTTAAATAATATAATGGAGTAACTCAGATTTTCTCTCCCTGTGATTTCGTGTTTTGTTCTTTGTTTCTTTACTGAGTTTTCTGAATAAATTCTGTAAAGTCTGTATATTTCTTGTCACATGAGGTTAATGAAGCCTCTGCTTGGTTACCGTGTAGTCAGCTAATGATTCAACCGAGATTTTCTTAAATTCCTTGAAACAATAAATATTTCAGTCTTCGCCAAGAGGCTCTATCTACATGCTGGGGCACACCCTTCAGCAATTAGGCAGTTCACAGCTACTTAGCCTTCACTTTGTGCTTGCACAGAACCTCAGTGTGAGTCAGAAGTGAGAGATTAGGATCTTCTCAGGTATTTATTTCTTGTGTATGTGCAGTGCTGAAATGCATGTGCCCATCTAGATCCTAAGGAATAGGTCAGAGCTTTTCAAATCCTTCTTGGACATCCTATTCCCGAGATCTTCTTTTTAAATTTTTTTGCCAGCCTTTTTTTTTTTTTGCGCCATCTGGTATTGCCTCCTGAAGCATCTGCAGTATTAAACTATTGCAGCTGATAGTTTTCAACAAATGCTGTGGGGCGAGAGTTTTCCCTTTTAGTGAGCTTTGAGTTAGGTTCAAGAAACATGGGCCCTAACAATGAGGCTTTTCCTGAAAACTATAGGTCAAATAGTGACAATTCTGTGGGATAGGGCCTTTTGGGGAACCTGACACCTATTCTGCCTTCTCCAGGGATGACTTGAGTGCTGGTTTTCATAGTTATTGTGGCAGCAAGGATGCTGGTTTTCAAGGATGCTGTGATGCTGGGGGGAGAGTGATAGAAATAGGGAAAATGAAAATATTATAAAACTCTCTGTTCTTAGACTGTTGGATCTCAAAGGGAAGGGGTTGGGGGCAGGAAGAGATTAACCAAATAGCGTATATGCAGTTATGCATAACCCATGGACACAGACAGTAGGGCAGGGAAGGCCTGGGGTGGGGTGGGAGCCAGGTGGAGGGGAGCAAAGGGGAAAAATGGAGGACATCTGTAATACTCTCAACAATAAAGATGAATTTTTAAAAAAATCTCACTGTTCTTATCGAGACTAAGCCATTTTTCGTGATTAAATTATCCTTATAATGTTTGTAAACCTTTGTTAATTTCCAGAGTTGTGGAAATGTTGATTTTTGCCAATTTTTGCCAATGTTCTGTTTGTTTTTATGGAGGGGCAGATTTCTGGAGGTCTTTATTGAGTGATTCTGGAAGTGTTTCCCCTCGGAGTGAATTTTGCAACTGTCTGCTACTCTTGTGATGTTATATTTCATCCGTTTCTTTCTCTGTCTGTCTCCCTCTTTCTTAGTTTCTGTGTTTTTAAAAATATTTTAATACATAGTTTTATTATCTTTTTTAATCTTTGTTATTTCTGTGTTTTTTTCACTCCTCCAACAGTTAAATACTTTAAAAAATTCATGCGTAGATTAAAAAAGTTTAATTGAGGTGAAATACACATAACATAAAATTTACCACCCTAATGAATCATTTTTTTTTTCTTTTTTTAAATCCTCACCCGAGTATTTTTTGCATTTATCTCCAGGAAGAGTAGGAAGGAGAGAGGGAGGAAGAGAGAGAGAAACATCGATGTGAAAGAGACACATCGAGTGGTTGCCACCTACATGACCCCAACTGGGGCCGGGGACAAACTGCAACCAAGGTACATGCCCTTAGCGGGAACCAAATTGGCCAGAGCCTAATGAATCATTTTTAAGTGTGCAACTCAGTAATGTTAAATACATTCACATTTTGTGCAACCAATCTTCAGAACTCTTTTCATCTTGAAAACTGAAAATCCGTACCTGTTAAACAGCACCTCCCCATTTCTTCCTTCTCCTGTCTTCTGACAACCATTATTCTACTTTCTGTCTTTATGAATTTGACTACTCTAGGCATCTCATATAAGTAGACTCATACAAGAATCACATAGTGTTTGTCTTTTTGTGCCTTGTTATTTCACTTAGCATAATGTCCTCAAGGTTCATCCATCCTATAGCATATGCCAGAATTTCCTTCTTTTTTAAGCCTAAAAATATCTGTTGTCTGTATTGACTACATTTTGTTATCTAGTCATCCATCAATATAGATACTTGGGTTGCTTCTGTGTTTTTATTATTGCAAATAATGCTTCTATGAACATAGGTGCACAAATATCTCTGAGAATCTGCTTTAAAAACCTTCTGAGAGTGCCCTGGCTGGTTTGGCTCAGCAGTTAGAGTGTTGGCCCACGGACCAGAGAGACTCGGGTTCAGTTCCTGCTAAGGGCACCTACCTCGGTTTCAGTTTGCCCCCGGCCCTGGTTGGGGTCGTGTGGGTGGCAACCAGTCGATGTATCTCTTTCACATCGATGTTTCTCTCTCTCCCTCCCTCCTGCTCTATCTGAAGATAAATGCAAAAATGTCCTTGGGTGAGGATAATAAATAAATAAAAACAAACAAACAAACAAACAAACAAAAAATCTTCTGAGTATATGATCAGTTTCTTTTTGTTTTGTATGGAAACATCTATAGAAATATCCAACTTGTTAGTTTTGAAAAATAGGTTAGTAAACTTGAAATGTTTCTTGTATTTTGCTATGTAATACATTCTCCTTTAGATACAACTAAGAATTGTTTTCTGAGTCTTGCCAGACATACACTTGTTCTCCTGTTTTTAAGCTGGTAAAGTTATAAATTACAAAATTAAATGGAATCTGACTTATGATTCCTAGTTAAACTGTTAATTACTGTGTTTCATTATTATTGTGTGTCTAAATATAAAAAAATCTTTAGGATGAGAATTATTACAGTTCTTTTGAATAAGAAGCCAACAAAGCATTTCATAGTCTAAATTTCACAGATAAATGAGTAGACTATTGGGGAAATATATTTAAGGATAGAAGATAACAGGTTTAGTCATTGAGATAGCTGTGAGTGGCTATGTATTTTTTGTACATCTGGGAAGCAAACTCAAGTACCTGCACTGAATCTAGGTGAGAATTCTGTCGAGTTGGACCTCACCTGTACTTTCTAAGGGGACAGATGTCACCAGCTTCTGCCAGATTATTGCTCCAAGATGCTAGATGTGTTAGGTTTTCCAGAAAAATCAGAAATTGAAATTTTTATGTGCAATCTCCTTATTTTAAAAAGTGGGCACATACTTTTAAAATGTAAATAAAACATTGTGCTGCTCAGCCAAATAAATTTGCAAGCTGGAGTTATGACTTATTGAGGTCAAGGAATTTATGAATTCAGAGGTAGCCAGTTTGATAGATTCCATGTAAATGATATGTTTATGATAATCAGAGAAAATGATTATGATAATAACATTTCTAGTTAGAAAGGACCATAAAGATCATCTAATGCATCCATTTCATTTTACAGTTAAAGAAACAAGATCCTACAAAGTAAAATGATTTTCCATGTTTACCTGGAGATAGCGTCAGATCCACAAGTTAAGGGCTCAGTCTCATGACACTGCTTCCCACTTTAGATGCTAATTGAAAGTAGGAGGTTCCCAGGTTCCCCCAACTTCTGACTACAAGTCTAAGGTTCCCATGACCTCCTCCCCTTTGGATTAAATTGATTTGCTAGAGCTGCCCACAGAACGCAGGGGAATATTTATGTACATTTACCAGTGTATTAAAGGATGTGATATAGGATATAGATGAACAGTCAGAAGAAGAGATGCGTAGGGCGAGGTCTAGGAGGATCCTGAGTGCAGGAGCTTCTGTCCCCATGGAGTTGGGGCGAGTCACCCTGCCTGTATGTAGATGTGTTCATTCACCTGGAAGTTCTCCAAACCCCATACTATGAGGATTTTTATGAAGACTTTATCAAGTAGGCATGATAGATCATTAACTCCATTTCAGCATTTTGTCTTTTTTAGGAGAATGGGGGGAGGGGAGGTGGAGGGCTGAGAATGCCCAGCTTCTAATCATGGCTTGTTCTTTCGTTCTTTCTGGTGACCAGGAGTCATCCACGAGCCATTCAGGAGCCCATCCAGAGCTGCATCATTAGAACGAAAGACATTCCTATCACCTGGGAAGTGACAAGGGTTTCAGGAGCTCTGTGTCAGGAGCAGTGGGCAGGGACCAATACATATTTTTCTGTTACTTCACTGGTAGACCTGCAGTCCAGGATGGATAGGCTCATTGAGCACTTTTAGTTTGTTTTGTTGCTCTGCCATTCCTTAGGGTGCTGTCGTCCTCTGCGTGGTTGAAGCTGCTTCAGTCCCACGTTTGTGACTCAGCCTGTGGGAAGTGGCCTGGAAGGTGCACGTGTCACTTCCACACATTTGATAGCTTTGCAGTGAGAACCACTGGTGCAAACTTAGGGCCGACCACACCCAAACTGCAGGGTGCTGGCAGCTTATCCTTAGCAGGCTGGTCATGTGCCCAGCTAAAGCAATGTCACTAGGCAGTCTACCCTTACCTCGCTTCTCTGAATCTCAGTTTCCTCATCTCTCACATGGGGTAATAACAGTCTACCTCAGACGTTGTCTGGGGGGTTAGGTAAGGTAATACATACAAGTTATTCAGTTTCTGGCATATAAAATATGCTCAGTGAATATTGTCTTTTTTTTCCCTCTTAATCCTCACCTGAGGATATTTTTCCATTTATCTTCCTTCAGACAGAGTGGGAGGGAGGGAGAGGGAGAGAGAGAGAGAAAGAAACATTGGTGTAAGAGAGATGCATTAATTAGTTGCCTCCCGCCAGGGCAATAAATATTAGCTTTTAACTATGAAGATATTTTTCTAACGACAAGAGTAACTATTGCTTTTTTTTTTTTTAATGCTTAGAGAACTCAAGCAATGTTTATTTTACTTCAGGAAAATGTACTATTGAAAGCAGTAATAGGCACTGAACTAAATACATGGAGACCATGGATATAGAAACATACTACCTAGGTTTTTTGTTTTAGCTTATTTTTTTAAAGTATTATTTTATTATATATATATATTTTGTTAATCCTCACCCTAGGATATTTTCCCATTGATTTTTAGATAGAGTGGAAGGGAGGGAGAGAGAGACTCCCGAATAACTCCAACCAGGGCCTGGAAAGGAGCCTGCAACCCAGGTACGTGCCCTTGACTGGGAATCAAACCTGTGACCCGTCAGTCCAAGGGCTATACTAACTGCTGAGCCAAACTGGCCAGGGATAAAAAGTATTATTAATAAAACATTTCACACTATTTCTTAGAATGGTTTTAATGCAGATAACACATAAGTAGGTTTTGAGGTAAGTAGTCCATTAGAGCAATTTAATTTCACTTGTGAACATTTTATTTAGATTTTTCTTTTAAAATGGGTCATCGCTAGAAGCAATTCATTCATTTGGCAAGATATTCTTAGCATATAGATTTGCTGCAGAAGTGAGAATTCTAAAATGCCTCTAATTTTAAAAGTTGTTTTTCTGATCTTTGGGGAGTAAACTGTGAAACTTCTTACTAACTTAAAAGAACCCCAATTTTTAAAAAAATATTTTTTTATTAATTTGTTTTTGTTACAGATGTTTCTTCTTTCTTCCTCATTGACAACCTCCTTCCCAACCCCCACCCCCGCCCCATCCCCAGCTTTGTTGTCTATGCCAATTGGTCATGCATACCTGCATATAAGTTCTGTGTTTTATCTCCCCCACAACAAAACCCCCCCTCTGAGGTTTGTCAGTCTGTACCCCATCTCTATGTCTCTGGGTCAATTTTGTTCATCAGTTTGTTTAGTTCATTATATTCCACAAATAAATGAGATCATGTGATATTGTCTTTTTCTGCTTGGTTTGTTTCGCTTAGCATAATACTCTCCAGGTCCCTCCATGTCATCTCAAAGGATAAGAGTTCTTTCTTTCTTACCGCTGCATAGTTCTCCATTGTGTACATGTACCACAGCTTTTTTATCTACTCATCTACTGATGGACACTTGGGTTGTTTCCAGATCTTAGCTATTGTAAATAGTGCTGCTATGAACATAGGGGTACTTATATTCTTTCTGACTGGTGTTTCAGGCTTCTTAGGGTATATTCCTAGAAGTGGGATCACTGGCTCAAATGGAAGTTCAATTTTTAATTTTTTGAGGTAACACCATATTGTTTTCTTAGTGGCTGCACCAGTCTGCATTCCCACCAGCAATGTACTAGAGTCCCCTTTTTTCCACACCCTCACCAACACTTGTTGTTTGATGATTTGTTGATGGCCATTCTGACAGGTGTGAGGTGATACCTCATAGTTGTTTTAATTTGCATCTCTCTGATGATTAGTGATGTTGAGCATTTCTTCATATGTCTCTTAGCCATTTGTATGTTCTGTTTGTAGTGGTGTCTATTTAGGTTTTCTGTCTATTTTTTAATTGTGTTCTTTGTCTTCCTTTTGTTGAGTTATATGAGCACTCTATATATTTTGGAAATTAACCCCTTACCTGATACATTATTGGCAATTATGGTGTCCCATATAGTGGGTTCCCTTTCCATTTGGATGGTTGTTTCTTTTGCTGTGCAGAAGCTTTTTAGTTTGATGTAGTTCCATGTGTTCATTTTTTTCTTTGTTTTCCAAAATTCTTTATTATTGATAGTTTTAAAGGAGAGAAAACTTACTGATTTTAAAGTATGTTTTACATATTATTTGCCATTGATAGTTAGAAAGAAACATTTAAATCTATAATAAATTATTAGCTTTAATCTTTCATAACCAGTTATTATTTTGAAGAAAGAAAGATAACTTTTAGTTTCCTTATTAATTTTATCTTGTCAATTGTTAAGGATCATTTATTAATATTTTTGAAAACAAGTCTTATCAGAAGCCAGTTTTTTTTTGTTGTTGTTGTTGTTGTTTTTATCCTCACTTGAGGATATTTTTGCATTTATCTTCTGATAGATTAGGAGAGAGAGAGGGAGGAAGCGACAGAGAGAAACATCCACATGAGAGAGACACATCGACTGGTTGCCACCTGCACAACCCCAACCGGGGCTGGAGACAAACTGCAACCAAGGTATATGCCCTTAGCAGGAACCGAACCCGATACTCTGTGGTCCGCAGGCCAATGCTATAACCGCTGAGCCAAACCAGGCAGGGCGCCAGTTTTTGGTAAAATAATAAAGATGAAAAGTGACTAGGCAGTTGTACAGGGACTTTCATTGCCGTGAAGTTGTATGTTAATTTGGTTAAAGCAGAGTCTGTTTCCATTGAAAATGTATTTTAAATATGAGAAAACTGACCTTTAAATCTACTTCTGTATTAACACCTTACTTTTTTTGATGATATGAATATTAGAAATAAACACTTGAAGAATATGTTTTTTTAATTTAGCATCTCTAAAATGTGTTCATTTGTTGCATAAGAATTTTTCCTTGGTTTTCTATTTCTTGGGCAAAATGCCAAAAGAGATATGTATGGCATCTGTTTTGTCATCATTAATTTTAGATTACATTTCCCCAGTTTAGGTTGAGTTCTTATTGATTTAATCTGCAGCTTTTAGTACTTTTAAAAATTGATCTCTAGCCCTGACCGGTTTGGCTCAGCGGTTAGAGCGTCGGCCTGCGGTCCGGAGAGACCCGGGTTCGGTTCCCGCTAAGGGCATGTACCTCGGTTGCAGTTTGTCCCCGGCCCTGGTGGGTCGTGCGGGTGGCAGCCACTCGATGTGTCCCTTCACGTCGATGTTTCTGTTTCTCTCTCCCTTCCTCTCTCTCTCTCCCACTCTATCTGTACAAAAAAATGGAAAAATATCCTCGGGTGAGGATAAAAAAAAAAAAAAAAAATTGATCTCTAGAATCACTGCTGGCTTATTTTGTGGGTGAATTTGAGATGATCGTTATGTATAGTAACACAGGGGATGGGGTCCCGCAGCCACCAGCCTTATAATCACTTAGGTTGGACTTCATTGTTAACTTGGTGGGGAGCTGGGCTGAAGACAGCTTTGATTTACCAAGGGTTTCTCCAGCTATCTCTGCAGAAATGAGTATTGCACATTGAATTATCTCTTCCCTCCCCCCCACCCCCCATTCCCTCTTCTGAGGGATGTCAGTCTGTGCCCTACTTCCATGTGTCTGGGTCTACTGTATTCCTCAGACTGTTATGTTCATTATATTCCGTATATAAGTGAGATCATGTGGTATTTGTCTTTTTCTGCTTGGCTTCTTTCACTTAGGATAATACTTTCCAGGTCCCTCCATGTCGTCTCAAAGGATAAGAGATCTTTCTTTCTTACCGCTGCATAGTACTCCATTGTGTATATGTACCACAGCTTTTTGATCCATTCGTCTACTGGTGGACACTTGGGCTGTTTCCAGATCTTAGCTATTGTAAATGAGCACTCCGCTTTTAATGTTATCTACTGACTACCCTGCTCATTAAATTTTTGATGCTCTGTCTTATTTTTAAATACATTTTAAATTATAATCTATATAGATTTGTAATACTGAAAGCATAGTTCAGAGGTAACTGTAATTGCTACCAAATTCCAAAGGTAAATTTATACTAAAAACTTGTGCAGTAGGAGGCATGGAGTTGAGGAGTTGAGGAACGTAAGCTTTTATGGGAAAAATAAGACTGAGGAGGAGTAAAAAAAATTAATGAATGTTACAAATAAAATCATTCTTTTCTCTTCTTTTTTTGATCATTAATATTGAAAAATTATCTGTAAAAGTGAAAAAAAAGAAAAAGCTCTCATATACTTTTCATCTATACCAATCAACTGTTAACATTCTGTCCTCTCTACATATGTATATATATTTTTCTGAATTTAAAAAGATCAGTTGCAGACACCATTACACATTACTTCTAAATACCTTTATGTTTCCTAAGAATAAAGATATTTTTCTACATACTCCAAATTATCATTTTTGTTACCATTATTATTGAACCTAAGAAAATTAACCGTAATTCAATGGTATCATTGTCATGTATATTTCATGTTGAAGTTATCCTGCAACTTAAAAAAAAATTCAGGATACAATAAAATTTCATGCGTTTTACTTGATTGTCATGTGTCTTCTTTCCGTTTTGTTTTATGACATTGTTTGTTTTGAAGAGTTTAGACCAGTTGTAGAATGTTCCACATTTTGGATTTGTCCTCTCGTTTCCCAGTTTTTATTTTATTTAATTTTTTTTCACTTTTAAAAAAGAAATTTTATTTGCTGAAATCTTTTGTTTTTCATTTGTATCCAGGCAGTTTGTTTGTTTGTTTTGCATTTATCTTCAGAAGAACAGGAGGGAGAGAGGAAGGAAGAGAGAAATATTGATGTGAGAGAGACACATCGACTGGTTGCCACTTGCACAATCCCAACCGGGGCTGGGTACTAACCGCAACTGAGGTAAATGCTCTTAGGGGAAACCGAACCTGGGTCTCTCTGTTCCGCCGGCCGACGCTCCAACAGCTGAGCCAAACCAGCCAGGGCTAATTTTTGATTTCTTTATTAATTTATTTTGTTACAGATGTTTCTCCCTCCCCGCCCCCCATTGACATCCTCCTCCTGATCCCCTGTCCCCAGCATTGTTGTCTGTGTCCATGGTTACGCATACATGCATATAAGTTCTGTGGTTGATGTCTCATTTCCTAGTTTTTTAGATTCAGGGTAAGCATTTTTGGCACAGAGACAGCTGAGGTGGTATCACCCATGGCATTGCACCAGGAGGCACATGGGCTGATTACCCTGCGGTTGGTGATTATGGAGTGGAGTCACTGGATTAAGTGGTGGCCACTGCAACTTTCCCATGTACCAGTACATTTGTCCTTTCTGATCAGTAGGTAATCTGTGCGATGATGCTTGAGATCATATAAACATTCTGTTCCTTAATAATCTTTTCCTCAAGTACTTTCAGCTTTCAAGGGTGACTCTTGCCTGAATCAGTTACACTGGAGATTGCAAAGGGGTTATTTTCTAATTCTGTCATTCCTTTCTCACCTCATAGCTGGCACTCTGCAAGGACTCCCTCCCCCCCCCATTAATATGGATTCATGGATTTAAAAAAATTAAATCTGTTATAATCGATTGCCAATATTATACTGTTAGACGTACCAGTTACCCTATATCTTGGTGCCTCCTATGTTCGTTACACGTGACTCCTGTAGTCTTTGAGCACTTTGCTGCTTTTGGGAATGAATATTTTTAAGTGACTGAAATAAAGTTATATTTATTTTATAATAAAGTAAATAAAAGTATCCTCGACCTTTTACACAATTACATTAATTTCCTGCTATTATCAATTGTTTGATGAAAGATTCTCCTTTCCTGTAGTTTAGAGATAACTTGATTTACTGAAGATTAGAAGCAGATCTAGAGGCCAGTTTTTTGTGGCTTTCTCAAAGCTGGTCTTTTCTGATTTCTGATTCAGAATTAAAACTCTGGAGTGATGCCTCCTGGGACCCGCTGTGGTCCAGAGAAGCATAATAGCATGATGCTTAAGATGGAAAAAAAGCTTTGGGATAGCCCTCCTCACGTGTCTTCTCTATGTCTCTCCCTCCTCCCATACACTTTGGAAATACAGTGTTTATTGGTGCGCGTTTTCCATTATCTCTCCCAAATTTTAATTGGGAAAACCTCTACTACTTCTCTGCTATCCATTTTACCTCCTTTTTCTGTTTCCAACCTCTCTTTAAGCATTAACCACTAAACTGCCATTGAAAACTTGTGGTGTTGTTTCTTATTTTATTGGGGTTCGGGAAGAATTGGACGGGGGAAGGGATGGAGTTGTGAAGGATCTCGGACTAGGCTGCCATTATTCCATCCATCCTTGTCTTGGGATATTCAGTTTAACCACCTGTGAATTTATTCAACACATTATTTAGGCTGAATTTCTCTCCTCATGGCCACAGGACTGTTTTAAGAGACTCAGATACTTTGCTGAAATCTAGATATGCTGTCTAAAAATATTGTCATAATCCACTCTTATTATAAGCCTGTTAAAAAGGAAATAATGTTTGGCGTAATTTATTCTTAGCGAAACCTTGCTGTTTCCTAGTGAATGCCCCTTTTTATTGCCCCTAAAGTTCTCACAAATCACTTATTCAATGCTCCATTTCAGAGGTTTGCAGGCAGGAATGGAGATCTGTGATTTTCAGAGTCTGCTCTCCCTCCTAACTATCCGTTCCCAGAGGGCAGTCCTTTTGTTTTTGCAACTGAATGTTGGCTGTGCTGCTGACTAAGGAAAAATTCTGAGTAAGATGTCACTGTAGGACCTCTTTTATGAAAAATTATTTTTGAGGACCCATCAAGATGTTTGCAAACTCCTTTTGGAGAAAAGCTGACTTAAGAAAACTAGTTTTCTGGAAGTGCCTGTCAGTTATTACTGTAAAAGAGAGGTCTTATCATTGAACTAGAAAAACATTTTTTTTAGGTTATCAAAAAAATGAACACACAATAAAGAATTTCTGTAATGCTCAGTTCCCTGGAGTAGAAGTGGGGGACACTGGTATATGAGGATCTCAAGGAAGAAACAGTGGCTGAGAGCTTTGCTTCTAAAGGCTGGTCCCTGCGGTCAGCATCACCTGGGTGTTCGTTAGAAGTGGAGAATCTCAGGCTCCTTTCCAGCCTTGTGAATCAGGTTCTCCAGGCAGCTGGGCAATAAAGGCTCATCTTGTGAAGTGCTACCTGCAGATAGGAAATAGCATAGTTAGGAAAATCCCGAGTGAAAGCATTTCAGATATTTATTGTAAACTCTTGGTTGTCAGATATTGGCCTTCCCACACTACTCCTTCTAAGAAGACTTAAAGAGATGTTTACCAACTACTAAGAATATTAGTTTTAAAAAGTTAATGTTTTTTTAAAAAAGTTTCTTTATTGATTTTTGAGAGAGAGGAAAGGAGAGGGAGAGAGAGAGAGAGAGAGAGACATCAATGAGAGAGAACATAAACTGACCGCCTCTTGCAAGCCCCCCAGTGGGGATCAGGCCCACAACCCCAGGCATGTGCCCTGACTGGGAATCGAACTGGTGACCTCTTGGTGCATGGGTCGATGCTCAACCACTGAGCCACACCAGCTGGACTAAAAAGTTAATTTTTAAATCATTTTCTAGTCATAGGCTAGAGTGCTCCTCCCTTTTCCTGCTTTATGTATTTTCTGTATTGTGAGAGCAGGTAGTTAAAATGTTGAAGTCAAGCTTCAGTGCGTCAGCAAGCAGCGAAAGCTGTACTGAAAGGGCTCCAGGAGGCCTCTGTTTGCACCCTAACTGCTGGGGCTCCGAAGCACAGTAGGACGGCCCCTTTTGTTGCAAGACACTGGAGGGTTGGGGCAGATGGGCTGATTTACTGCATAATCCTGAGGGAAGTAATCAGCTGAACACTAGATGTCAATAACTCCCATTATCCCAGCATTAGCTTGAACAATGTTGATGGCAGCTTGCTATCAATGGGAGGTCTCCCTAGCTTTCAACATGTCTCACTTAGATCTGAAGTGATGATGAAGATTTGAGTCTCTCCCCTCACACGAGACTCTCTCATCACTACATATTTCTGAGGGGTGGACAGGTCAGGACGGGACTCTGACAGGTTACTGCATGTACTGTTGAAGCAAATTTCTAAGCCAGTGCCTGATCTAAGCCGTGTCCATCTTACCAGCTCATGCAGGTGGGAGGGCCATTGGGAGCTGCTGGTGTGATGGACTGACAGGGGGCAGCAGGGTATAAATTAATGAGATAATACATTAAATACCATAGGGTGGCATCCATAGCCGTCCAATGAATGATCAGTACACATTACTATATTAGGTATATTAAGTAATTCTTTACAGTTTTTTTTTTTTTTTATCCTCACCTGAGGACATTTTTCCATTTTTTGTACAGATAGAGTGGGAGGGAGAGAGAGGAAGAGAGAGAGAGGGAAACATTGATGTGAAAGGGACACATCGAGTGGCTGCCACCCGCACGACCAACCAGGGTCGGGGACAAACTGCAACTCAGGTACGTGCCCTTAGCGGGAACCGAACTCGGGTCTCTCCAGACCGCAGGTGAACACTCCAGCCGCTGAGCCAAACCGGCCAGGGCTACCAGTTTTGTTTTCATGCCTGCCCCATCCGAAATGAGCAAGGATTTAAGTAGCTTCTGATAGTTATGCCCATCAAATCTATTTCCAAGTGATTCTTTGCCAGGTCAGCATCATCTTCTGTTGCTGCCTCCATGGCAGACATTGGCCTCAAAGGTACGGTGCTTTCAACCTGGCAGATTCATCCACTGGATCACAGCCAGCAGGGATTACATGCCCAGAAATTTAGACTATTCCAATATACACAGAGGATATGCCAACACGTAGTCAGTGTCAGGAAAAGGAGAAGATGTGTGTAAAGCAATAATAACATTAGCTCGTGCTGAAAAGGGCTTTGGTGGGTTAATCATGTTTGAATGTGCTGTATGTGGAATTCTTTTCCCCGAGGGAGGCTATGAAATGCAATGCTTGGTTTCAAAAAACACGCTCATATAATCCCCCAGAAAGGACAATTTTCTTTACAATTTAGGAAGAATACAAATTCAGTGTAAGGCTCTGTAGCAAAACTCAGCTTGCCTTGGGAAACGAGAAGGCATGGCACAAATCGCGAGCCCATCAGGGTTCTCACTGCAGACATCTGATCAGAGCCTTTCCCTCTTCTCTTTCCTGTCCCCAAATCCCAGCCCACAGCCAGGTCTGAGTGTGGAGGCTCTAATTTTAGATGCACGTGGAATGACTGGATTATTTTAACTGTGAGTGGTTGCTATTTGGAAAATGTTAGAAAATTAACTTTAATCAGATTTAAGTGGTTGCTATTTGGAAAATGTTAGAAAATTAACTTTAATCAGATTTAAGAAAATTGCTGAATGAAGAATACTTTTTGTTTTATGTTATATGTATTCCCCTGTAAAATGGAGTTACTAACGTCTACTTCATTGGGTTACTACCTACTTCAGAGGACAAATGAGGCGACGTAAGCGGAGTGTTTAGGACAGTGCTTGGCACACAGTAAGCACATATTAAAATAGTATATTATTCATTAACTTATTAGTTCCTCTCTAATTATAACATTGAAATGTTCATTATGGAAAATGTAAAATAAAAAAAGAAAATGAAAATCACTGTAAACTCTCCACCTAAAAATAACTGACGTTAACATGTTAGTATATCTTCCCAGTCTTTCTGTTTTCCCATGTACATGTGTTTTACATAATGAAACTGAAATTATACGGGTTTGAAACCCACACTTTTCCCATGTCATTGAACATCCTCTCATATGATAATATTGGCATTTTATTTTATGTATGTTCATAAAAATTTTGCTTTCTGGCCCTGGCCAGTGTGGCTCAGTAGTTTGGCCCTTGGACTGAAGTGTCTCGGATTCGATTCTGGTCAAGGGCAGTACCTGGGTTGCAGGCTTGATCCCTGGCCCTGGTCAGGGCGAGTTTGGGAGGGTATGGGAGGCACCCAGTCGATGTGCCTCTCTCCCATAGATGTTTTTCTCCTCTCCCTTCCTCCCTTCCCCCCTCGCTAAAAGTCAGATATCCTCAGGTGAAGATTAACAACAACAAAAATTTGTTTTCCCTATTGTAGGGTATTTGCATTGTTTCCAGTCTTTTTTTGTAAGACTCTATCTATTTTTAAGAGAAGATTTAGTATACAATAAAATTGAGAGGAAGGTTGAGAGATTTCCCAAATAGCCTCTGTTCCCACACATGCATAGTCTTCCTCATTAGTAACATCACTGAGCAGGGTGCTACATTTTTTTTTTTTTTTTTTTTTTTACCAACGATGAGCCTACTTTGACACATCACAATCACTCAAAGTCCATAGTTGCCCTTGTACATTCAGTGGGTCTGGAGAAATGTATAATGACATATCCATCATTATACTATCATACAGAGTAATTTCACTGCCCTTAATATCCTCTGTGCTCTGCCTATCCCCTCTCCACTCTCTCCCCTGGCAACCGCTGATCTTTTCACTGTCTCCATAGTTTTGCCTTTTCCAGAATTCGTATAGTTGGAATCATATAGCATGTAGCCTTTTTAGATTAGCTGCTTTCACGTAGTAATGTGTCTTTGAGGTTTCCCCATGACTTTTCATGGCCTAATAGCTCCTTTCTTTTCAATGCTGAATACATATTTTATTGTTTGGATATACCACCGGTTATCTGTCCATTTACTATAGGTCAGCCTGGTTGCTTCCAAATTTTGGCAGTTATGAGTAAAGCTATTATAACTTCCGTGTGCAGATTTTTGTGTGGTCCTAAGTTCTCAACAACTTTGGATAAATACCAAGGAGTGATTGCTGGATTGTATGTTTAGTTTTGTGAGAAGCTACCAAACTGTCTTCCAAAGTGGCTGTGCCATTTTGCATTCCCACCAGTGATGAATGGGAGTTCCTGTTGCTCCACACCCTCCCCAGCATTTGGTGGTGTCAGTGTTTTGGGTTTTGGTCTTTCTAATAGGCGTATAGTGGTACCTCTGTGTTGTAGTCTTTCATTATTATTTTCTTTCTCTTTCTTTCTTTCTTTCTTTCTTTCTTTCTTTCTTTCTTTCTTTCTTTCTTTCTTTCTTTCTTTCTTTCTTTCTTTCGATATTAGAGAGAGAGGAAGGGAAAAGGAAGAGAGAGAAACGTTGATGAGAGAGAACATCAATTGGCCGTCTCCTGCATTCCCTCCACTGGGGATCAGGCCCACAACCTGGGCATGTGCCCTGACTGGGAGTCGAACCAACAACCTTTTGGTGCATGGGTTGACGCTCAACCACTGAGCCACACCGGCTGGGCTAGTCTTTCATTATTTATAAGTAAGTCTTCAGTGAATATATTTTTCTTGGAAGAGGAATTGTTGGATCAAAGGTTATATTCACTTTTGTACCTATTGTAAAACTGTCCAATGGGGCAGCTGTAAAAAAATTATATTCCTGCCCTGGCCGGTTTGGCTCAGCAGTAGTGCGTTGGCCCATGGACCAGAGAGTCCTGGGTTTGGTTCCTGCTAAGGGCATGTACCTTGGTTGCAGTTTGTCCCTGGCCCCAGTTGGGGTCGTGTGGGTGGAAACCACTCAATGTGTCTTTCTTACATTGATGTGTCTCTCTCTCTCTCTTCCTCCCTCTCTCCCTCTCGCTCTATCTGAAGATAAATGCAAAAATGTCCTCGGGTGAGGATAAAAAAAATTGTATTTCTACTTGGAATATATGAAATTTAGTGCCCACTCCTTCAAACACAGAACGTTTTAATTTTTAAAAAATTGGTAAGTAAAAATATAATTTTTGTATAAACTTTTAAAATTTTCTAATGATACTGAACTTTTTTTATGTTTAGAAACCACATTATTCTGAGACTGCTTGTCTTTGTACTTTGCATGTTTTGGGGGGTTACTGATTTGTGAAAAGCTCTTTATTTGTAAAGACGATCAACTCTTAATCAGGGATATTGTAAACCTTTTCCCCAGTTTTCATTTGACTTTTAAGTTTATTCATAATGTTTTTGATAAAGATTTTTTATTTTGTTGTTTGTTTGTTTTTTGTTCATCGTCACTGGAGGATATTTTTTCTATTGATTTTTAGAGAGAGTGGAAGGGGGGGAGGGAGAGGGAGAGAGAGAGAAACATCAATGTGAAAGAGACACATCGATTGGTTGCCTCCTACAAGCGCTTTGCCCAGGGTTGGGGATTGAACTTGCAACCCAGGTACATGCCCTTGACCAGAAATTGAACCCACGACCCTTTAGCGCACAGGCTGATGCCCTAACCACTGAGCTCCACTGGCCAGGACAAGAGATTTTTATTTTTTTGGTAGTCAGATATATCAGGCTTTTATTTTGTGGTTTGTGCCTCTGTGTTATGTTTAGGATGTCTGTCTCTAATGCAAGATTATACAGTCATTCATGTTTTAGGTCAGTTCTTTATTCACATATTCATGTATTTTAATTCCACAGGTATTTACTGAGTGTTTTATATGGCGGTACTAAGTCAGTTGTGACACAAACAGCAATGATTCTTATGCTTTTGGGCTTCAGTCTAGTGGAAAATATACTTTAATTTCTTTAAAATTTGAAGAAATAAAATTAAAACTGTGGCAAGTGTTATGATGGAGAGGTACGAGGTAACATAAAAATGCTTAATGAGTGTAACTGACATACTTGGAGAGGTCCAGGATGGCTAAGGAAGTGACCTTGAACTAGACCCCGAAGGAAGGTTGTAGTTAAATCACAGTGAGGACGTGGTGGAGGGGTACATTTCAGGCCCCAGCAGAGGCCACTGTGGCTGATGCACAGAGATGAAGATGGAGAGGAATTCGAAGCCAGACCCTGTATGGTCTTGTAGGTCCTGGAGTGGATTTTGGGCTTTATTGGAAGGGCAATGGGGAACCACTAATGCCATTTAAACAGGATATTTACAGTAGATGGCATGATGATTTCTGCTCTTTAAAAAGACATTTAACTCTTTAATCCTTTTGGAGTTTATTTTTAAGGGGCCCAGGAATTTTCTTCCCAAGTGTTTAATCATAGTGTCTGTGCTGCTGCTGCCTTTTCTTCTCTTCCTCCTCCTCCTCCTTATTTTATTACCCAATCCTTCCTTTTCCTACTGATCTGAAGTGTCCTTTTATCTAATAATATTTTCTATATAACTTGTGTCTTTTATGCAATAAATGTTTTGACAGGAGCTATGCTTGTTTTTCTTCTTAGTTGTACATGAAGAGATATCTGTTCATTCCTGATGTTGGCTATATTTATTCTTTTTTTTAAAATCCTCGCTCAAGGACATTTTTCCATTCTTTGTTCAGATAGAGTGGGAGGGAGAGAGAGAGAGAAACATCGACGTGAAAGGGACACATTGAGTGGCTGCCACCCGCACAACCCAACCAGGGCCGGGGACAAACTGCAATTGAGGTACGTGCCCTTAGCGGGAACCAAACCTGGGTTTCTGGACTGCAGGCTGACGCTCTAACCACTGAGCCAAACTGGCCAGGGCTATACTTATTCTTGGTGTGTTTATTCTGGGCTTACTTTGTAAGTTTTATTATCATTTTTTGGTCTTTTAAACTGGAGGGCTGAATGCTGTGCACTGTTACTGTGGTCTTTATTTGTTTATGGATCTGTTGTCTAAGGCAGGGATTTTTCTGATCTTTTGTCCTTGTGTTCATTTTATAAGGGTGAGAATTTATTTCTGGATGATCTAAAATTACTACAGTTCCTGTAGTAATTTTCCAACACAGCAGTTTTGTACATCACAGAGGCTACTGCTATTGTTCTTCTAGGCTTAATGTCTCCAACAACCGACTTCATATTTGTGGATCAAAGTGCCCCAGAGCCACACTGCATGCTGGGAAGTGTAGTTGGTGGGGAATTAAAGTGGAATTGGTAGTAAAAAGAAGTGTTGGCATATAAGGGGCTCTCACCGCCTTAGAAAGCAGCATGAGGAGGGTAGTTGGCTTCCCTTTGTGTCTGGATTCTGGGGAGGGCGCTCACAATTTTTGGGTAAGTGGACAAAATTATCCTGTTTTATTACCCACCTCATTCATTTAGGCCTCAGGGCTTCAAATGAGAGATGTTTCTCCAGGTTTTTGATAGGTCATTGAGCCGTTTGTTGTTTCCAGTACTGTGACAGTGTCACCGAGAAGACAGTGAACCAATGAGGGGAAATCCGGAGTGGCTTGTTTTCTGCCATATGTATTCAGAAATCCTATTTTAAAAAATCCTACACTCTTATCGGAGATGTTTGGGAGATACCCATCCTGCTGACCCAGCTTCTTGGCTGTGTCCCTTGGGACTGAGTCATTTGAGTGAGATGTTGAGGTTACTGACTGAAGAGACTTTATTGTTTATGTGGAAATGACACTCTGAAGCTTGTGTGGGTCGGATATTGTTGATGGTTCAAGTACGGTATCTTTGGCTGAAAACCCACTTAGTATATGGGCTATCAATTTGATTGTATACAGAGCTCTGTAAGAATCCCCTTTGGTCTATAGTGAGTTATCAGCCTCAAGACTTCTCCAGAGTGTTATTTTGCAAATGGGAGTTTAAATGCAAATGTTTCCTAGACCAACAATTTGTTGCAATTTTCTACCATGTTTTCTTGGTAACTGCTTCATCCTGCTAAGTAGGATGGCAATTGGGTAGTCCCTAGGAGTATAATTTTGTTGCAGGGTGTAATGCAAACATCTATTACCATTTGTAATGCTCTGTTTACTTGTTTATTGTCTGTCTCTTCAATAGTCTTCAAGCAGTGGGCATATCTATTTTATTCTGTACTGTGTGCCAAGAGCCTAGTGTATTTTCTGGCACATGATAGATGCTTCATACATATTTGCTGAGTGAGTGAATGGACTTGAGAGTCGCAGTACCTTCAGGTTATAGGGGAATTGTGTTATAGACTCACGTTTTTGACTTTTGTTTGCTAACCCACAACTTCGATTAACTTGATTCCAAAACCTCTTCCAGGTATAGTAGAATTCTTCCATGTAAACCACACAATTCTAGAAATGAGCAGAATTTGAACAAAGTTGTGTTACTGGTGTAGAATCATTGTTTACATGTGAAATGCATTTTTCTCATGACATGCTAACAATTGTTAGCTTCCAGCTTATCTAAATTTGATTCCTAGAAAGCAGTTATAATAAAACAATGGGAAGGAACTGCACATTGTTTCCTTCAGCCCTACCACATCCCACTTTTCTGGGACTTGGAACCAAGCCAGGTTAATGGAAACAGTTTTGGAAAGGTGGGATGGAGATGTGGAGAGGTTCCTGGGTTCTAGGGTTATGCTGAGGCACTTTGTTCTCAGGCTGGATCTGGGAGTTCCTTTCTCCTGATTCTCTGAAGAGGAAGTATCTTCCCCTTCACGGCCATCTGGCCTCCACCCCGCTCCACTGAAGGCAAATGCAGTGGAACCAAATGGTGGGGACTCTGGCCAGCAGCAGAGCAAACGGAGGGAGCTCAGGGCTGTGGCCAAGGAGTTAACACACTTAAAGAGCCGTCGACAAGAGAGGAAGGGTTTCTCTGCGTCTCTGAAAGCGATCATATTAGGAGATGGGGGTTTAGGGGATAATAAAGTAACTCTTTTGTGCCATCCTCTGGACTCTGTGTTTCATCTTTTAATAGTCAGACTTCTCTGCTAGTGGACTGTATTTCTGTTTTTTCTGAAGTTGAAGTTTAGCTCATCTTCTGTGAGTGAGACAAGATGCAGGCTGTCTGGAAGTTTTGAGGCGAGTGGAGAAAGTAAGAAATAGTTGTCCTAGAAGTGGACCAGAGAGCTGCCTTGGGAAAATCTAAAAGGATTTCCAGGCAGCTGAGAACCTGGTTGTACAGCGTCACATCCTTCCAGAAGCCTTCTTTGATCATAAATACTCAATTCTGATTTACAGCTTAAATATCTCTCCCTTGCACTTTTCCGTCAACCTGGGGTGAAATATTAGTTTCCTGCATCTTTTTCCTCAAGGACAGGGTCTGCCTCCTTTATCTGTAGGACCTAGTGCTATGCTCATCTCATATTAGGTTCTGGGTATTGTCTGAATTAACCGAATAAGGGAAGAAAAGGTGAGAGGCGATTCAGGATTGTGTATTGTCATGAAAACTGTAGAGTAAAGAATGTTAAGAAAGTGTGATAGTTAACAGTAAGAAATGCTAGGAAAAGAAAATCAAGAAAGAATGAGAAGTATTGCATATGGTGTGAAGGAAGTCAGTGATGACCATGGAGGGGAGAGTTTCAGGCAAAATTTGCATCCTGAAGTCAGATTGCAGAGGCATATGCAAAGGATGCATGACTAAATAAAATTATATTTCCTCAAAATTTAATTTAATTTTCAATTCACAGTCTCCTCCAAATGAGGGAGTAATTATTGTACATCTAATTTTAAAAGAAATGTGTTATCATGCCTATCATTTAAAGAAAGTTATCAGATACTGTATTTAGATGACTTGAAACTGAATAGTACCGCAGAAATATAAATCTTTATGTAGTGTGGGGAAAATACACATATATAAAGAAGCATATAAAATCCAAACATTTGTGTGTTCCTAATTATCGTCTGGAACAGAGTTTGAGCAGTAAAAGGAAGCTATCTTCTGCTATGTGGTATCCAAGTCTTTCTACTTCCTAGAGTAAGTCATTCAAAATAGTTGTTTTCTATAGTTACTTTTTAACACCAGCTTGAAATCATGTTTTTTTTGTTTTTATTTTTGCATTTATTTTCAAATAGATTGGGAAGGAGAGAAGGAGGAAGAGAGAGAAACATCGATGTGAGAGAGACACATTGAGTGGTTGCCACCCACATGACCCCAACTGGGGCGGGGACAAACCACAACCGAGGTACGTGCCCTTAGCGGGAAGGAACCTGGAACTCTCTGGTCCGTGGGCCGATGCTCTAACCACTGAGCAAAACTGGCCAGGGCAAAATCATGGTATTTTAGGTCTCATACAAATGTCTGTGAAAAATCGTATCTAATTATTTCTTTTCACTTAACTTCCTGCCCGTCCTTAGCTATAGAGTTACTGTGTTTCTTCCTAATAAAATGAGGTGGGCGTGTCTCTTAATTGTTTTCATTGTGAAACTTTTATTTTTCTAGTGCCTGAGGTATTGCATTTCTTTGGCTTTCTTTTTTCTTTTTTTAATCCTCACCTGGGGATACTTTCTTTCCCTTTTTATCTTCAATGGGAGGGAGGGAGGGAGAGAGAGAGAAACATGGACATGAGAAAGACACATCAACTGGTTGCCTCCCCAACCAGTAGCCTCCTGCACAACCTGAACTGCAACCAACATACATGCCCTTGACCGGAATTGAACCCATGACTCTTTGGTCTGCAGGCCGACGTTCTATCTCTGAGCCAATCCGGCCAGGGCTCTTTGGCTCTTTCTTAACATATTCAGCAGATAGAGCTGTTTACCAGGTGAGTTGTGACAGAGAGGAACATTTGGATTTTATTGAATTTCCCAGTTGCTTTAGGAGACAGTGGACTTTTTACTGGCAAAAAGACTATCCACATTGAAAATTTGACTGTTTAGGATGGTCTTGCTTATGTGCCAGCAATAAAGCATGAAAGATTTAAAATCTTTATTGATCTTATTAGAAATTCTTCTCGGTCATTAATCTTCTTGGGTGTAACTAAGGTTCCTTTAGTTTCTTGTTATAGTTGATTATATTTGGTGTTAAGCTATAACAAATTTCTGAGGCAGAAGGTAAGAATTAGATGTTCTCATTGCTCAAACATACACCTTTATGAAAAAAGATTAATGAACTGCATTTTCTGCATAAGACTTTAAAAAGTTTTAAAAGGGAGGTGCTGACCATAGTGAGTATGCAGTCTTCGGTCTCAGATTTAAAGGTCTTCTAAGTTTGTGTTGCGGGTTGAATTGTGCCCACCCCAAAATTCGTAAGTTGAAGTCCTAACCCCCAGGACCTCAGAATGTAGGTTTATTTGGAGATAAGGTCTTTACAGAGTTAATCAAGTTAAAATGAAGTGACGAAGGTGGACTTTAATCCAATGTAACTGGTGCCCTTACAAAAAGGGGAAGTTTCAACACTGAGGGAAGACATGTGAAGAGACATGAGAAGATGGCAGTCTAACAAGCCAAGGAGAGACGCCTGGGACAGATCCTCAAGGAATCAACCTGCGTACACCTTGACTGTGAACTTCCCGCCTCCAGCACTGTGAGACATTTCTGCTGTGTAGGGCCACCCAGTTTGTGGTGTTTGTTACAGGAGCCCTAGCAGAGTAGTAAAGATTTTACTTTATCGATTTTACTTTATCTTTTACTCAGTAGCTTTACTTATCACAATTACCTGTTTGGGGGTTTTTCAAAACAGAGCAGGGACAGCTACTTTTCCCATGTGACTTAGGAATCTCTAATTAAGGTGATTGAAGAAGGCTAGAAACAAGGATGTGGTTTATTCTGAGGTTATCTTGATTTTGTTTATTTTTTTTATCCTCACCCGAGGACACTTTTTCATTCTTTGTTCAGATAGAGCAGGAGGGAGAAAGAGAGAGAAACATCGATGTGAAAGGGACACATCGAGTGGCTGCCACCCGCACGACCAACCAGGGCCGGGGACAAACTGCAACCGAGGTACGTGCCCTTAGCGGGAACCAAACCCGGGTCTCTCCGGACCGCAGGCCGACGCTTTAACCGCTGAGCCAAACTGGCCAGGGCGTCTTGATTTTGTTTAATATAATGGTTACCTAATTATTTTTCAGAGTCCTGATTATTATTATGTTTTTGGCCTTTCTCTTTTTGTAAACCTTTGTCTGTTTCATGTAGTGATGCCACAGTGGATTTCTTATTAGTGTTACTTAAGCAGTGAGTTGCATTTCTTATTAGACTCATCCATACTGTGCAGACCAGGCCTCGTGCAAGTTTTCTCAGATAATGGGAGCTGCACAGGGAAGGAGAACCCCCAATGATGTTTGACAGTAATTCTGTTACTGGTTGGGAGAGGTCCTCGTCCCCACCTGTTGTTTGTGGGAGTGGAATTTTTGTGATATTCTGAGAAAAAGAATCTTTTGAAACTCCCATGGGAGAATGGGTGATTTTTATTTTTGCGGAATTATATCCTAGAGTTTCCAAGATCCCATTTCCCTTTGTCCTGCCAAGGAAAAAGTGTAGCTGTGGCTTTAATAGGGCTAGAATTAGAGCCAGTGTCCAGAGTTTCCATTTTATATTAGAGCAGTGTCGAGTCCAGCATCAGCCTAGATTAGTCTGTGTTCCCCACTGCAGTCCATGAGTCCATTGTGTGTGGGGTCCGCAGGGCCACATGGCTATGAAGGAAACACGGGCGAATGCAAGGAAGCAGGAATGAGAAAGCCCCATGAACCAAGAGCCAAGAGCCAAGAGAGAGACTTTCTTTGTTTAGGGGATTATGTATCCCCAAATTTACATAGGCTTGTAATAGCCCTGCCCATTCTGGCCAACCATCACTGTCCCCAGGTTTGACTGACAAGCAAGTACCTTTCCTAGTTACCTCAACTTCACTGCACATATGTCCATCTCCCCTTTGTTGGACCCTTTCTTCCAGTGACCTGTGGGGAGTGGGCTGGTGGTTCCCTGGGGAGTGTGAAATTGCAGCTTCCTGGGAAGCTGCCCAAATGACATGCCTATAATATCCGGCCTCCTCTGTGCTCCTTTCCCATTATTAATAACTAGCTAATTATCAGTTCCACTTAATTGCCCCTCAATTGCTGGTGTAGACATTTGTTTCCTTGTTGCCCTTGAACAAGGCATGATCATCGGATAAAGTCTAGCCAGTGGGGTGGGGGGAGCCCTTCTTCCTCCCTCCTGACTGGGACATGGTGAAATTTGAACTAGTCATCTGAAACCAGGAATGTAAGCTCTTCCTGCCTGGACTGGTTACCTCTGGACTATGAAATATTAAGACATAAATATGCCTCTTGTTCAAGCCACTTTACTTTTCAGTGCTGTGTAACAGCATCTGCGCCTGTAACGTCAACTAATATACCCCAGTAGTTAGAGGAGGGTGAGGGCTATAGGTTTCCCACCAATTCCCCATCGCCCATTATGAAAGTAAATGTTTATTTGTAAGAGGGCATGAAAATACACCTGCAACCTATTTTGTGAGTTTAATAAAGTCTTTGTCTCTGCCTCGTGAGATTTTTTTTTTTTTTTTTTGCTTAGGATGTTCACCTGAGGCAAATATGCCAACATTGCAGAGGCAAGATGTAGTTCAATTTAGAGTTGGCATTGGACCACGAAATTGATCAAATGAACTGTGCCCAAGTATAGAGTCTAGCCTTGAGAACATGCTAGGTTATACCCCTTCATGGACTGGTGGGGTGCCCCTGAAGTATTGCTATACAATTCACAAGTCTTGGACATCTCAAATTTTAACAGCTCTATTTCTAAAGCCCATTTTTATAACTGATGTTAGTTTTTTATTTAGAGGTAAAGATAGCTGAAAAATTTATAATAGCTGTCTCTTAATGTGGCCTTTTGATTCATTGACTCTTCATACCATATAGAAAAGGGAATTTCAGACCACATAACAGTAGCTGTAGTTCATTCCTGATAACTTATCTCAGCTTCCTGCTGTGTCTTCTCTTTTTTTTTAATCCTCACCTGAGGACATTTTTGCACTTATCTTCAGATAGAGCAGGAGGGAGAGAGGGAGGAAGAGAGAGAGAGAAACATCTATGTGAGAGAGACACATCGAGTGGTCGCCACCCACATGACCCCAACCAGGGCCGGGGACAAACCGCAACCGAGGTACGTGCCCTCAGTGGGAACCGAACCCAGGCCTCTCTGGTCTGTGGGCTGATGCTCCAACCACTGAGCCAAACTGGCCAGGGCCTGTGTCTTCTCTTTCTACTCTCTTTCTCTTACATACTTCCTTTCCCCTAGAGTCCTCATAGCCTTTGGTTATTGTTTTTTGTTGTTTTTTTTTTATCCTCACCCGAGGACATTTTTCCATTTTTTGTTCAGGTAGAGTGGAAGGGAGAGAGAGAGAAACATCGATGCGAAAGGAACACATCGAGTGGCTGCCACCCGCACAACCGACCAGGGCCGGGGACAAACTGCAACCGAGGTACGCGCCCTTAGCGGGAACCGAACCCGGGTCTCTCAGGACCACAGGCCGACGCGCTAACCGCTGAGCCAAACCAGCCAGGGCGCCTTTGGTTATTCTTGATTCCTGCTTTAGAGTTTCAGTTTTTACTTCTCTTAATTTTTTTCTGACCTTCCACTAAATGATGGCTCTCTCTATACAAGCTGCATTAAAATACCCTGAGAAAGGATCTGATTGAGTTGATTCATCACTATTCAGTACACTTTATCCATCCTGTGGTCTCTCATGCCTGGCCGCCTTGAAGGCCAATGATGTTTCTCATGTCCAGTCTAGAACTGACACCTTTAGGTCAAGCACCAACCCCTGGGCCAGATAGTTGTAGTAAGGGTTGCAGGATAAATTTTACAAAGGTTGAAAAACTCATGCACAAGAAACTGTTTCTGGACCCATTGTTCTGGAAGGAAAGGCAGACACCAAGTTTCATGCTTGAAACCTAATAGTGGCATAAAGGTCACAAACCAGATACACTGGTAACGTTCTGACAGTGTAGTTAATTAAATCCACAAAACTAATGTTTATAGAGCGTCTGCCAGACACAGCGCCAGACTAGTCATCAAGCCATCCAAACTGCTGAATTTAGTGGGGGAGACTTGTAAACAAATGGTGACAACAGCTTGAAGAGAAAACGACATTTGCTTCTCTCCATGGCAAGGGTTAATGAGGACAAGGAACTGGGGGGTGGTCCTCAAAGAATCTAAGCACACACAGATGTGCCCGAAAGGATGAAGAAAAGTAGTATGGCAGCTTTATTGGCATAAAAGGGTAGCTACAACAGGGGATAAACTCTCAAAGATGCTCACTAATGTGTTACAGCAGTGAGCACAAACGACTTCTTGTAATAAAAGTAATGTGTGTTTAAAGAACTCACCTTTTTTAAAATTTATATTTTTATTGTTGAAATTATTACAGATGTTCCCTCTCCAACCCCCATTGACCTCCTCCTCCCTGCTCCCACCCCCCTCCCGCTTTCCCCAAACTCATATCTGTGTCCACCGGTTGTGCATATATGCATATAAGTTCTTTGGTTTATAAAGAACCCACCTTAATCAAAGCATGAGAGCTATATGTTTATTTTAATCAAAAATATCACTAACATATTCTGGTAGTTGGAAACCGCTGAGCATGTCATTTTGCTACAGTTGATGATTTTTTGGATGTTGGGATTCACTGGAAGGAATTCATAGCATTTACTTTGGAGGAGTTATGAGTTCTCTTAGGTGCCTTAGAGTTTAATATTCTATTTAGTGGATTTTGATTACTCTCAGTGCTTAGGATCCAATGAATATCATCTTCTTAAGAACTTGGGACCAGGGGATGGATATACGGTTGCCCTCTGAGAGTTAAAGGGAGCAGAAATGGAATGACTGAAGGCTTGCCAGTTGAATTGAATGGATAAGAATGTGTCAGTGCAGGTGGAGTTGGTCAGGAGTCACAGGACAGAACGATGTACAGGGATGGATGCTGGCCTGCCCAGGTGTAGATACAGATGCTTTAAGTTACTTTAAACCAATGCTGATTACACATTCAAATCATATTATAAACTCACCTTATTTCCATTCCATTTTTTTCTGACAAGACTCTTATGCATTAAACAAGACTTCTTTTTGTTTGCAAGAGAGAATTTTACCTCAAAGTGGCTTAAGCAAAGAACAATTGTTTTCCATAAACGAAAGTTCAAGCGGTATCCTGGTCTCAGGCATGGTTTACTGTAATGGTAAATGGTATTGTTAGGCAATGACTTCTCCATCGCTTTGTTCTGCTCATCTGGCTTTATTTTCAGTCCCTGCTGTCTTCTTGAGATGGCTCTCCCATCTTCCTGCTTATATCCTCATCGGTTAGCAATTTCACCCATGACTGGGGCAGTTTCAGCCCCATGACTCGCCAGTCCTGGGACAAGTGTCCATCCCAACATCTATCATAGATCCTGTTAATGGGGAGTAAGTAGTTCTCAAAAGCAAAATTTTGTAATCAGAATAAAGGAATAGGCAGAAATGGCAGCTTCTCTAATGCTGTTATTTGGTTTCAATGTGATATGCTTACTGGAAGAAAATGCACTTGCCTCCAGGATCCCGGACAGAGTTTTCCCTGTAAATTAATACACTGACTCTGTGTGTGTGTATGTGTGTGCGTGCGCGCGCGTACTCATAGATGAATCTTATGAGTTATGATTGGGTGAATTTGCCCCTGAGAGAAGGGTCTTCTCTGAATATGGCAACTAGCTGTGTTCCCAAAGCCTTCCAGAGCGAGATGCCAAGTCTGCCTTGGGCTGACAAGGTTTGAGGGATGAGACCCTGTGGAGGTTGCCTTTTCCTTGCTGTTCCCCCTTGCTTTATCCTTTTGAATTCCCACAATGATCACCACCTTGTGTGCGTGGCATGCCAGTTGTTAAAAAGCACATGACAACAGGAAGATGTGAATTGCCACAACAGATCAGACCTGTCATCTGGCCAGCTTTCTATTTATGATAAATACTCTCTTGAGACCTCTGATTGGACTTACTCTTTGAGAAGTAGCTCTATCATTCTTCCTATTCCTATTTCATGCTGTGCAAATGTGACTTTGGATGGAATTCATTTCCCACAAGTGGTACCGGTGGGCTGAGACTTTCTAGGGGTTTGTTACCTGGAGTGGTTAGGGCAGAGGGGCGGGTGGAGGCTGGATGTGGGAGCTGGTGCGGAAGCGGCGAGAGGAGGGAGGGGGTGTTCAGGCCCAGCATCTCTGTTTCTCCCCTTACCCTCCCTCTAACAACGAAGGACTCCTGTTTCTCAGCTCAGGGACAAATGGGACCTCACTAACCACTCTTGCCTGCCCCAGATGGCGAACATTTGAATTTGGCCTTTCAAGGGCCCGGAGGCTCAGGAAGGGAGGTCAGTTGCAGTCGGGCAGTTCATCCGCTGGGGACTGGGCTGGAGGCTGCCGGGGTGAGGGCTTGGGTGAGGAGCAAGGCTGCACTCTGGTCTAGCTCTGATGGAGCTGTGCCACCAGTGCTGGGGAAAGCCGGGCCTCTGCCTCCACACTGGCAGTCGTGTCTGGGGTGCCTGCTTTGCAAGCTGCGTGAGGCCGTCGCTTTGCTCCTTCATCTTTGGATCCCTTTTGCCTAGCACAGTCCTGGTATCTGGGAACGGGCTCCCTGGTTGGTAGACGAGTTGAATGTTATGAGGAGGCCTGCCTCAGGCTTTCTAGATATTTTATTACCAATTTACCTGTCTTTTTTTTTTTTTATCCTCACCCGAGGACATTTCTGCATGTGTCTTGAGATAGAGCGGGAAGGAGAGAGGGAGGAAGAGAGAGAAACATCAATGTGAGAGAGACACATCAAATGGCTGCCACCCACACCCTAACCGGGGCCGGGACAAACTGCAACCGAGGTACGTGCCCTTAGCGGGAACCGAACCCGGGCCTCTCTGGTCCACGGGTTGACACTCTAAACCACTGAAACAAACTGGCCTGGGCAAGTATAGAACTTCTTTTATATGCAAATGTATACATACATTAGAAAGTATATTACAACATGTCTAGATTTATCCTTTTGGGTAAACCTTTAAATATATATCTTGAGTGTTCTATGTAGGATATCTTTTTTTTTTTTTATTCTAAGAAATTATGTGTACCCTAATCTGTAACATTCCTTACTTGCAGATTGTATTTAACAATTATTAATGTCTAAAATATTTTCTCACGATAGCAATATATGATTATTAGAATTTAGAAAATATGAAAAAATATACAGAAAAAAATCACTGGGAAACAACATTTAGTGATAGCAACTGCTAATAGTTGACAGGCTTCCTGTTACGTTTTTCTCTGTGTGTGTATCATATTTTGAATATTCAGGCTCTATTTTATAAAGATATAGATAAATTAGATATATTTATGTCTATTACATCTGTACCTCTGTCTTGCTGTCACTCTCCATCTCTATCTACCCAAATTTTACACTTTTTATCACATTCTTATTTACATGCATACACACTTGTGTGTGTGGATTGGTTTCCAAGAAAACGGAAGCTGGTTACAGTACTTGCCTCTGGGGACCCGAATGGATGGCCCAGGGACAAGGGTGGGAGACTTACTTTTCAGTATTTACTCACTGGTGTCTTAGAACATTGTACCGTGTGCATATATTGCTTTTTCTAAAATTATGAATGAAATAAAAAACTAAAAATATCACAGTATGAGCAATTTTCTACATCAGTAAGTATTTTTTTTTTTCCAAAACAGATTTTCAGTGCTGCTTAATTTTCTCACTTGTGTTTTTCTATTTATTTATTTTATTATTTTATTGAATTTATTGGGCTGACATTGGTTAATAAAATTATATAGGTTTCAGGGGTACAGTTCTATAATATATCATCTGTGTGTATTGTGTTGTGTGTTTACCACCCCAAGTCAAGTCTCCTCCATCACCATTTATCCCACCTTTACCCTCTGGTTTTACAGAGTGTTGGGTTTGCCTTTTTTTTTTTTTTATGTCCAACGTTGTTTTAATTCCATGCATTTCTCTTGTTCTTTCTTATTTACTGGACTTTCCTTAAATTTGTACTTTTGTCTTTGTTTCATTCAATTTCTTTTCGTTTGGCCTGCTATTTTTTTATATCTTTATACAACATAGCGATAAAATCTCTCTTTTTTCCCTGCTGTTATTCCTTTAGGCAGTCCTTCTTGCATGCTATTGATGGTGTATGTTTTCCTAAGAAGGTCTTTAGGTGTTTTTTTTTATCCTCATCCGAGGACATTTTTCAATATTTTGTTCAGATAGAGTGGGAGGGAGAGGGAGAGAGAGAAACATCAATGTGAAAGGGACACATCGAGTGGTTGCCACCCACACGACCCAGTCAGGGCTGGGGACAAACTGCAACCGAGGTTCCCTTAGCGGGAACCGAACCCGGGTCTCTCCAAATCGTAGGCCAACACTCTAACCGCTGAGCCAAACCGGCCAGGCTTGAGTTTGTTTTTAAGAAACACAGTCTTCCTCTGGTTTCTGAGTCTTGTATTTTTGGAATGAAAGCAGAACAAAATTAAATGTTTCATTATCAGGATTTTTAAATATGAAGAGTCAGTTAAGCCCTGGCTGGTTTGGCTCAGCGGTTAGAGTGTCGGTCTGCGGTCCCGAGAGACTTGGGTTTGGTTCTCGCTAAGGGCATGTACCTCAGTTGCAGTTTGTCCCCGGCTCTGCTTGGGTCATGCGGGTGGCAGCCACTCGATGTGTCCCTTTCACATCGATGTTTCTCTCTCTCTCTCCCTCCTACTCTATCTGAATAAACAATGGAAAAATGTCCTTGGATGAGAATAAAAAAAAAAAAAAAAAAAAGAGTCAGTTAAAACAGAGAGTCATAAAAGAATGAGTTGAGCCTGGCTGGTGTGGCTCACTGGGCATGGGTTGATGCTCAACCAGTGAACCACACCAGCCAGGCTCAACTCATTCTTTTATGACTCTCTGTTTTAACTCTTTTTTTTATTTTTCTATTCTCATCCAAGGGCACATGTCTGGGTTGTGAGCCCGATCCCCAGTGGGGGGCATGCAGGAGGTGGCCAATCGATGTTCTCTCTCATCGATGTTTCTCTCCCCCTCCCCCAACATCAATAAAGGGGAAAAATGAGTTAAAAAGTCTTCATGTACACTCACCAGTCTTTTAATAGAAGACAGGTCTTCTGTTGAATCTACATCTGTTTACTGGAATTCCTCATGGGCTTCTTGCCTAAGCTGCACCTGTATTGCTTCCTTCTATACTATTCTATTCTGATTTCTTCACTAGAGAAAGTACTTAGAAACTCTTGTGAAGCAATCTGAATGAATGATTCTTTTAGAACTTTAAGATTTCCCCCAATCCTTTATCCGTTCTTAATTTGACAGAAATATTTTTAGTTACTTGCCTTTACTAAATCTTTCTAAAAGCATTTAATTTGGTTTCCATAGATACAATCACTCTTTTTTTTTGGCTCTCAAATTTTTGTGGTTTACATAATATTAAATTATATTATTGCAATAGGAAGTAGAGCTGGTATAAACAGGTCTGGGAACAAATACTGTTGGCTTTTGGGGGCACAAACTGAGCTGTGGAAACAGGTGCACAGGCAGCCTGGAAGGCAGCTGCCCAGAGGGTCCCATAGGCATCACTCAGTATGTTTTATGGAGGGGATGAAGCATATTGGCCATTTGGATGGTTGATTAAGTGAAGGTTGAGTTAGAGGAGATTGGTAAGAGAGTTTATTTTTCCAATAATTTTTTATTTTTTAATTACAGTTGATGTACAATATTAGTTTCAGGTGTGCAACCTAGTGATTAGACATTTATAGAACTTATGAAGTGATCACCTCGATAAATCTAGTACCCATCTGACACCATACACAATTATTACAATATTATTGCCCATATTCCCTATGCTGTACTTTATATCCCGTGATTATCCTGTAACTACCAGTTTGTACTTCTAAATCCCTTCAGCTTTTTCACTCGTCCCCACAACCTCTCTCCCATCTGGCAACCATCAAAATGTTCTCTATATCTATGAGTCTGTTTCGGGTCTGCTTGCTTGTTTATATTGTTTTCAGGATTCCACATATAATTGAAATCATCTGGCATTTGTCTTTTTCTGTCTGACTTAGTTCACTCATCGCAATACACTCTAGGTCCATCCATGTCGTTGCAGATGGCAAGATTTTATTCTTTTTCATGGCTGAGTCATATTCCATTGTGCATATGCACCACTTTATCCATTCATCTACTGATGGACACTTAAGTTGCTTCCATATCTTGGCTATTGTAAATAATATTGTAGTGAACATGTGGACGTATATGTATTTTCCATTTAGTGTTTTGCATTTCTTTGGATAAATATCCAGAAATGGAATAGCTGGGTCCTTCTTTGTCTCTTGTTTTAGTTTAAAATTTTTTTATTTTATTGATTTTACAGAGAGAGAGGAAAGGAGAAAGAGAGAGACAGAGGGAGGGAGGGAGGTGGTTAGGGAGGAAGAGAGAGAGAGAAAGAGAGATAGAGATAGATGGATGAACTATCCAGCTAGGGCTCTTTATCTCTTGTTATAGCCTTTGTTTTAAAATCTATTTTGTCTGGTGTAAGTATTGCTACCCCGGCTTTTAAATTTTATTTATTTATTTCCATTTTCATGAAATATTTTTTCCCATCCCTTTACTTTGTGTGTTTCTTCTGATCTGAAGTGAGTCTCTTGTAGACAGCATAATGTAAGGGTTTGGTTTCTTATCCATTCAGACACTGTGTGTCTTTTGATTGGAACATTTAATGCATTGCATGTAAAGTAATTGTTGATAGCCCTGCCGGAGTGGCTCGTTGGTTAAGCGTTGTTCTGTGTATTGAACGGTTGCCGGTTTGCTTCCCGGTCAGGGCACATACCTGGGTTGCGGGTTTGATCCCTGGTTTGGGCACGTACAGAAGGCAACTGATTGATGTTTCGCTCTCTCTCTCTCTCTCTCCCTTTTCTCTAACCATGTCTTTGGGTGAGGATTAAAAGAAATATAAAGTAATGGTTGATAGATGTGTATTTATTGCTCTTTTATTATTTATATTTTTATCTTTTTTTCCTACTCCTTCATATTAAAGAAGACTAACATTTTTTGTATTACAGGTTTGGTGGTGATGAACTCCTTTAGCTTTTTCTTGTTTGGGAAGCTCTCTATTTGTCCTTTGGTTTTAAATGATAGCTTTGCTGGATAGAGTAATCTTGGTTGTAGGTCCTTGCTTTTTATCACTTTGAATATTCTGTGCCAATCTTTTCTGGTCTGCACAGTTTCTGTTGAGAAATTATTAGCTGACAGTCTGTGGGAGCTCTTATTAGGTAACTAACTGCTTTTCTCTTGCTTCTTGTAAGATTCTCTCTTTGTCTTTAACCTTTTACATTTTAATTATGATGTTCATGGCGTGGGCCTCTTTGGGTTCATCTTGTTTGGGACTCTGTGCTTCCTGGACTTGGATATCTATTTCCCTCACCAGGTTAGGGAAGTTCTCTGTCATTGTTTTTTTCACATAGGTTTTCAATTTCTTGCTCTCTCCCTTCTCTTTCTGGCACTCTCATGATGCAAATGTTGGTGTGCTTGAAGTTGTCTTAGAGGCTCCTTACACCATCCTCATTTTTTGGACTTCATTTTCTTTTGTTGTTCTAATTTGGTGTTTTCTGCTTCCTGTCTTCCAAATCACTGATTTGATCCTCATCTTCATCTGCTTTACTATTGATTCCCTGTAATGTATTCTTCATTTTTGACTGGTTCTTTTTTATGTTTTCTGTGTCCATTTTTTTGTTTTTTTGTTTCCTATCTCTTTGTTGAAGTTATCACTAAGTTCATCTACTCTTCCTCAAAGTTTATCTAACATTCTTATAACCAGTGTTTTGAACTCTGCATCTGGTAGATTGCTTGTCTCCAGTTTGTTTATTTATTTATTTATTTATTTATTTTTTTTCTGTTCTTTCATTTGGGTTCCTGTTTTTTTTTTTTTTAAATATGTTTTTATTGATTTTTTTAGAGAAAGAGGAAGGGAGAGAGAGAGATAGAAACATGGATGTGAGAGAGAAACATCGATCGGCTGCCTCCTGCATGCACCCTACTGGGGATTGAGCCCACAACCTGGGCATATGCCCTGACCAGGAATAAAACTGGGGCCTCGTAGTCCATGGGGTGCCACTCAATCCACTGAGCCATGCCACAGGGACCTGTTTTATTTTTTTGACTTCTCATTTCAGCTGCTTTCTTGTGCTTGTGTCTATGTATAGATAGAGCTGCTGTATCTGGTGTTGTTGGGTGGCCTTATGTAGTAGGTGTCCTGTAGGGCCCAGTGGCACAGCCTTCCTGTTCACCTGAGCTGGGTGCCTCAGGTGCGACCCCTTTTGGGCTGTGTGTGACTTCCTGTTGTAGTTGAGCCTTAATTGCTGTTGGCATGTCAATGGGAGGGACTGTACCACAGGCTGATCAGTTTCAAGTACTGGCCTTGACCACTGCAGAGGATCTGCTATGCAGGGGATTACCCCACAGAGCAGGATTCACTTCAGCAGGGCTCTGATGCCTTCTGAGTCCGCCCTTTGAGTGTGCTGCTCATGGAAGTGGTTGGGTGGTGCTTTGGTGTGGTTTCAAGCTGTTCACTGGGTTTGCTGGCTCTGCTCTTCCCTCCTTCCACCTGGAGTTGCAGGCCAAGATCTGCTGTCCAGGGCCCCCCAGCATAAGCTGCAAAGTGATTTGCAGATGGCTGCTACTTGTGTTGGGCTTGCAGGTGCCCAAGGGAGGCCAACCTGTGAACCGAGGCCGGCTACAGCTAGTGTTGGGCCTGGAGTCACTTAGCCAACTGTGCAGGGCACACCATGGCCATATATAGGCTGCTTGTTTTGGGTTTGTGAACCTTTGAGAGATTTTTGTCAAGTCCACAGTATGAGCCAAGGCAGGCTGTTTGTATGGAAAAGCCACTGGAAATGGCTTGGGTGGGCCAGCAGTTTGGGCGGGACAGGGCCTTAGGGAATCACAGGGTGGAGCAAACTGTTACTAGGTTGATGGAGACTCAGATATGGCTCCTGCCTGCTGGATATGTGGGGGGAGGGCTCAGAAAACGAATAATGGCCTCTGCCAGCACTTCTGTTTGGGAGAATGTTGCCCCCTGTTACTGGGCAAGATGAGGAGACTTCGATTCTTGTCTTCTGGAAGGAAAGATTTCAATTAAGAGACAAAGTGTAGAAAAGCAAAGCAATAATTTATTGACTGTAGCAAAAATATACTTAGGAGAGTGAAACCAGAAAGAGCATAGAAGAAGCAACAGGAGAGCCGGGGCTGGGCTGCTTTGGCTCACGGGGAAGTCAGAGAAAAGGGAGCCTTGGGGACAGGTTCAGGGGTTTGTCTGGGACGAACTGCTGCTGCCCACTGCTGCCCACTGCTGCCCTGGTTGCAAGTCTCATGGGGTCTCTTGGAGTTGAGGAGCTGCATGCCTGTGGGGAAGAAGGGAAAGGGCTGGGAGGGAGGGTGTGCTCCCGGGAAGGAGGGCGAACTGGGACTTTTGTTTTGAGTGGGTTTTAAAGGCCGGTGTTTAGGGATGGTCTCAGGGGAGGATCAGTAGAATATTCATCAGCTTTATGCTGATATACCAAAATGAGATTTATCCTCTTAATTGGTCTGTCCTTGGGTATGGTTGCCAAGTGGCACTTAATTGGATTTGTTGTCTGTCTCTCTACATTGGGTTATTTAAGCTATTTACCCTCTGGTAGGGGAGAAGAATTGCAAACCATTTCTTCTTAGTTGTGTTGGTTTAGGGAGGGTAGGATTTACTAGGTGGCTGCAGACTGCTATTTAACTATCTGTCTTAGTTTCCCTGCTCCACTTGTCCTGGAATTTTCCTAGCTTCTTGCTGTTTTATAACACCTCCAGCCCTTAACCTGATGCCAGACAGTTCAGTTCTTTCCCATATGTCCTTGGCACCTTTTGAGCTGCTGCCCCAGTGCTGGAGCTCAAGGTGACTATGTCTGAGTCAGTATGTGGGTCCTTTAAGGGGAATGCCTGGACTCTGAGAGGCCTTTGCCTCAGTCAGCCACAGTCTCTGCTGGATACTTCTCTTCCCAGCTCTGGAACCCTGGGCTGGGGGGGCTGGTGTGGGGCTGGGACCCCTCGCTCTACAGGGGGACCTCTGCAACTGAGATATCCCTCCCGATTGTTAACTGTCACACATGGCTGTGGGACCAGCCCCTCCGCATCTCCTCCCCTCCTGCCGGCCTCCACATGGCTTCTTCGGTGCATTCTTAGCTATGGGTTTTTGTTCAATTAGATTTCAGGTGGCGCTGAATAGTGGTTGTTCTGTAGTTTAGTTGTAATTTTGATGTGGATTTGGGAGGATGGGCATACAGTGTTTACCTACTTTGCCATCTTGACTGGAAGCCAGGGAGTTTTTAATATAAAGATTCTGATGGATGGAAGGGCACAAATGAGCTGGCGATAGTTTAATGTACAGTCTCTTCCCGCAATGCTAAATTGCCAAGTTCTTTTTTTCTTCTTAGTTCCTGATACATTCTCTGTCATGTAAATAGGATCACCAGTCATTTCTTAAGTGATCTTTCTGTGTAGTGATTAAAAATATTGTACTTCCTCTGCCCTGGCTGGTTTGGCTCAGGGTTTAGAGCGTCAGCCCATGGACCAGAGAGTCCAGGTTCAGTTCCCGCTAAGGGCATGTACCCTGGTTGCAGTTTGTCCCCAGCCCTGGTTGGGGTCATGTGGATGGTAACCAGTCCATGTGTCTCTCTCACATCATTGTTTCTCTCTCTCTCTTCCTCCCTCTCTCCCTCCCGCTCTATCTGAAGAAATGTACTTGGGTGAGGATTATATATATATATATATATAACTTTCTCGTCCTGGCCAGTTTGGCTCAGCAGTTGGAGCATTGGCCTGCAGACCAAAGAGTTGTGGGTTTGACTCCTGCCAAGGGCATGTACCTCGGTTGAGGTTTGGTCACTGGCCCTGGTTGGGTTATGTGGGAGGTAACCAATCAATGTGTCTATCTCACATCAATGTTTCTCTCTCTCCCTTCCACTCTGTCTGAAGATAAATGGAAAAATATCCTCAGGTGAGGATTAAAAAAAATATATTGTACTTGCGCATAGTGATCTCTATATTTTGTTTCAAAATAATGTATGATAAAAGACGATGGTATTTTAAATTTAGATTTCTTAGGCACAAATATTCTTTCTATACTTGGTTACTAAGTAGGGATCAATTTCATTGACTTAACAGATGTCTTTAGTATAGTAACTTAAAGAACAATGTGTAGGTCATTAACGGGTAGAGCAACTACTTGCTCCATCAGTTTTTAAAAGCTTAAAGGAATAATAATCATAGTGATAAAAATATATGTTTATTGCCTAACATTTTACAGACTGTTTCTGTCATTTAGACCCCACTGTGAGGAGGAATGGGAGGGAATGTTACCATTTTACACATTTGTAAAATGAGCTTCAGAGGTTCAGTGATTCGCCCACGGTCCCATAGTGGTTGAGCTTCTTAGACAGGAATTTAGGAGTGTTCACAGTTTCTCTACCAATCCAGCCATAGTCCCAGCTTAAGATTCGAGGCTATTTCTGGACTTCTGTCACTATTATTGGGCAGTAGTTCCTTGATGGCTTTTAGGATGGAAAAAAAATTTGAATAGATGCTTCCTTTTCAGACTACCATTTCTCATTGTCGGAAGGACTTTATTTCTTTTCTCAGAGACATTTTTTCTCATCTTCAAAAATTATTTCAGCTCTGAGGAAACTGCATGGCAGTGGGCTGGTCTGGTACAGAGGCAACAGCTGCTTCCCAGGCAAGTTACTAAGCTTGTATTTCTGCTAAGTGTCGATGAGCAGCCTGCAAGCTGGCCTCTGTCTTCTCTCATATCACCAGGGTTGTCCTTCAAATAAAAACGAAGGTACCTGGGAGGAAAACTGTACAAGCAAAAACAAGTGTCAGAACCTGTTGGCTCATGATACATTTGTGTAGTTTTATAAACTCAAAGTTTTCAACAAGATGTCTTTTTTTTTTTTCCTTTTTGCACGCTTAAGGTTGGGCATGGAGGGGGGACTTGGCTAAGCCTGTGATTGACTGAGCTACAACGTGACTGTCCTAGTGGATGAGGAATCCAAGTTGGAGCCATACTCTCCCATAAATGTAACGTGGGCAGTTCTGCAGACGTCCTCGGAAGTAACCTCTCCAAGGATTACTGAGTGTGTGGGTAACTTTTATGTAGCCAGAATGAACCCGAGGCTGCTGTGATGACTAGCAAATGATCCTTTTTATTCCCCCACAGTCATTCAGTGTTTGCCAAAGTGTGGTCCAGAACTCCTGTGTTAAAATGTCTCGGGTCAGCCCTGGCCGGTTTGGCTCAGCAGTTAGAGTGTTGGCCTGCGGTCCAGAGAGACCCGGGTTTGGTTCCTGCTAAGGGCGCGTATGTCGGTTGCAGTTTGTCCCCAGCTCTGGTTGGGTGGTGCGGGTGGTGGCCACTCAATGTGTCCTTTTCACGTTGATGTTTCTCTTTCTCTCTCTTCCTCTCTCTCCCTCCTACTCTACCTGAACAAAAAATGGAAAAATGTCCTCGGGTGAGGATAAAACAAAACAAACAAACAAACAAAATGTTTCTGCTCAGGGCCTGAGAGTCTAAATTTTAAACAAGCTCCCCCAGTATTCACAGACCCTTTAAAATTTGGGAACCACTCTCTCCTTTCTCATCTCGCTTGTTTGTCTTTATCACAAGCTGCTGAGACACACTCAGGCCAAATTGCTTTGTGGAAGAGAGTAGAAGGACAAGGGGAAAGATCTCTAAGGCAGAGAAACAGTCCACGTTCTTGGCTCTCTGTGGTGGACTCCTCTGTGTTTCTGCTGAGCACTGCTCAGCCACACCTCAGCCTGATCTGTTCTCCACTCTGGTTCATACTGTCCCTGCTTTTATGAGAAATCTTTTAATAATTATAATCATCTGTGCTTTGTCTGGTCTGCTTGGCAGGCCAACAACTCTGCCATCTCTTGATCCACTGTCTCAGTTGAGTTATAAATCTTTGGATCTAGCCATCTGTCTCTAGGATGGATGTTTGGAATCCTCGTGGATTGGTTGCCTTCCATCCAGAGCCTTTCAACCTTCCCACCTCCCAGCCTGTCCCATTATGTACACAGCATATTCTTAAATCCCAAGCAGGTTTTCCCAGTATTCTTTATTGTCTCGTTTTTGCTGATGTCTACGAGCACATTTTCCTGGAAATTCTGTCGTGGGGTTAAGGCGTTCAGGTTCTCTCTCCAAAGCTGATTTGTGTTACATGGGATCGGAATTGTTGTTTCCTAGGAGCTGGAGGCCGTGATTTGGAGAACGATGGAAAAAGAAGTTTCCTTCATTCTTCCTAGGTTGGGACTGACTTCAGGCAAAATTAAACAGGCTTTGCCCTCTCCTTCCCTTTTGCCAGTTTCACCTTTCTTGGTCTCTGTGTTGGAAGTGAGGTGATCAAGCCATGAGGGGGTGATGTGTGGTGAGCTCGGGGCTTGTTCACGCAGCTGCTGCCACCCAGCACTCAGAACCGCCACTGAGGCAGCCGTCAGAGACCGGATCATCGCAGCGGTCTCCCAACTTGGCAGCTTGTTGCTCAGTTTATTCGGGTAGCGCCGTGGTCATTTGGCGGGTAAATGGTGGGGGTAACTGGCCCCGTAGCTCTCAGCTCCTAGTCCAGAAAGATAGTTGGATTATGTGCCCCCTGGAGACCCTTTGCCAGTTAACTTTTCAAGGTGTTTAATCTCCTTTTCTCCTTCAAGCTGGAGGTGAGTCCTGGAGGGGGTGTCTAGGCATCACATGGCAGACTCAAACGGTTATCAAGAAATCGTTTTTTTTTATTGCTTATCAATAGAAGAATCCTCGAAGTTGACGGGGGCAAGATACATAGGAAGCAGGGGTTTTGTGAGGCGGAGGCTGCCAGCTTTTAAGATTCACAGACTTCAGACACATACTCTGCGAAGCAAGCGCCCCCGATACCTCTGATCTTTCTAGTCCAGCTCTTTCACGTGGTCCTGTGGCCCCTACAGAAGTCCCTCACCTGAGTGTCCCACGAACTCCAATGACTCAGAATGGACAGAGTTAGAGGTCCACATATATTCTACAGGATGATCAGCGTATTCTCACACCGGGCTACTCTTCCACTGACCTGCTCATCACCGACAGTCAGCGAGTCCTCCGTATCTGACCTTGACCATTTAGAAAAATAGAGCTTGAGCTTGTAAGATGTCCTGTAGTTTCTAAGGGCCCACTTTATCTTCCCAGATTGTTCCCAAATTATTAAGCCTCAATCACCCATTTTTTCCCTCTGTAGCTGTTCTCTGGTAGGTGTTAGAGTGGAAAGCAATCTGACTGAATTCTTCATAGGCTGGTGATTCCCCTGAGGAATAGTTGGATTAAAAAAACAAAAAACAAGTAATGCTTATAATTTAAATCTCCAGTTGATGACATCTGAGTCAATATACCATAATGAAATTTCAGACATTTTGGACAGAAATGAAGAAACAATATAAAAGAATTTATGACAGCTTGTCTAATCTAAGCTGTTTGTCTAAGTTTTCGTCTGCTGATTTGGAGCTCATATCATCTCTGCATGTCCATAGCGACTGTAGTAATTAGGGAAAGGAGAAACGGCAGAAGGAAGGACAGCCAGGGCCATTAAGTATATATTTGGGGTTGACTGTGCCGCAGACATTAGACCTAGAAGGGAATACGTCAGAGGGTAACAGGAATTTGGATGCAGTGCAGTGTGTTTGAGGCTTCTAATTAAATTGCCTTATAATTTGCCTTTAGGAAATCCCTTTCCCTTTCAATATATTATGCAAGGCATTACTCCAAACTCACCCACACTCTGCCTATACCATGTAAATTGGGTGTGGAACAGAATAAAATTTCTAAACATTGATGATTTGAAATCTTGTCCTTTTTTGTGTATCATGTTGGAAGCAGGACTCAAGAAACAAAAAGTCAGCATCGGTAAGTAGTCTGTTTCTCACACTGGTGGTAGGGATGAGCCCACATCTATTTCAGTACTGTTCCTCCTTTTGCCTTTTCCCCATGGAGGCTTCACCAGCTTTCTGAAGGCAGCACCGATTTTCGCAAACAGGGAAAGTATTTTCCTCTTTCGGGAGTGCCGTGAGGATCGGGCTCACGTGTGGCTTTGGAGGGGCTGGCTTGTTTTTAGCAGTGGATGAAGCGTGCTTTTGAGTTATACTGACAGCTTGTTTTCTTCTTAGTTATTTTGTTGTGCGTGTTGGTTAGACTGACGGAGACCACATTATCTGAGGAGTTACCTACTTCGCTAACTTAGTGTTTGCCATTTCAAAAGTGGGCTCATTTAGATAAAGGAACTACGTGGCAATAGATACAGGATTTGACTTGGGTATCTCCGGCTTGTAGAGAGGTGGTTTGCCTCCAGCACAGTCTGGGGCAAGAAGAGCCCAGAAAGTGCCCTGTTCGTTCTAATTAACCCGGGCCCGCCAGTGAGCCCAGTGAGGAGGCAAATGAGCGCCACCTTGTTTCACCGTAGAGCTAGACAGTGGAAATGCTGACCCAGGCCAGGCAGGCGGTTGTTAAACAGGTTCTTGGGAGCTACTTTTAGCCCTTTGAAAAATGTATATTTCAAAGCCCCAAATCTCCCTCCTGCGTCACAGGAGCTGGCCTACATTCTCCAGAATATGTAGTCTCTCATCTGATATTTATGGGAGATGGGAGTGAGGCACAAGAGAATAAAAGAAGATTTAGCTATCATTTCAACCCCTCCTTTTCATTTCATTTCTTTTCTTTTTTTTTAAATCCTCACCCAAGGACATTTTTCTATCTTTGTTCAGATAGAGTGGGAGGGAGAGAGAGAGAAACATTGATGCAAGAGAGACACATCGACTGGTTGCCTCCCACACGACCTCGACCAGGGCTGGGGACGAACCGCGACCAAGGTACGTGCCCTTGACCAGAATTGAACTTGTGACTCATTGATTCACAGGCTGATGCTCTATCTGCTGAGTCAAACTGGCCAGGACCCTCCTTCTCATTTCTAAGGCTAAAAAGATTCTTTCATGGTCCTTAGGTATATATTATTTAAAGAAGAGAAAAGTAACAAATTGCCCCCTGATGTTTCACACTCAGCAAATTGAAATCTCAGAGCATGTTGCTAGTAATAATTTATTCCTGTTTGTTATTGCAGACATACAAGCGGTTCATTGTGTGTGGCAGGGAAGAGCTGCATAATTTAGGAATAAAGCAGAGTAAAGATTTTTTGCAACCAGACTGAGCCTTTCCTGTGGTCAGGAAATACATCTGTGAAGTAGGACTGTAAAATTAAAAATAGAACAACCATATGACCCATCAATCCCATTTTTGGGTATTTACCTGAAGAAAACCAAACACTAATTCTAAAAGACATATGCACTCCTGTGTTCATTGTAGCATGTTATGGAAGCAACCTATGTGCATCAATAGATAATGGGTAAAGAAGATGTGGTATGTGTATTCAATGGGATATTACTCAGCCATAAAAAAGAGTGAAATCTTGTCAGCTGCAACAACGTGGATGGACCTAGAGAATGCTGTGCTGAGTGAAGTAAGTCAGATAGAGGAAGACAAATGCCATATGATTTCATTTATATGTGATCTGAAAAACAAAATAAACGAACACACAAAACAAAGAAATTCACAGATACAGAGAACATTTTGATAGTTTCCAGATGGGAGGGGTTTTGGGGTGATTGGTGAAAAGGGGGAAGAGATTAAGATATACAAATTGCCAGTTATAAAAACAGTCACAGGGATGTAAAGTATAGCATGGGGAATATATTTAATAATATTGTAATAACTATGTATGGTGTCAGATGGGTACTAGATTTACCACGGTGATCACTTTGCAGTTATATAAATGTCTACTCACTGTATGGTACACACTAAAGTAATATAATATTGTACTTCAACTGTAAATGAACAATTTAAAAAATACCTGGATGTTATAATTTACACGTATTACTTTCCAATCGTCAGATCTCAAAGCTGGAACTTTTTAGTAGACACATCTTATCAGTATAAGCAAATGAAGTAAAAATTCTGGGAATAGTGTGCAACAGTAAATCAGGGCGTAGTAATGAAAAAACCAAATCAAATCCCCAGTCCAGTTGATAGTCATGATCATTAGCAAAACAGCAGAGGCACTGGGTTGGCTAGTTCATGGCAATGAAGCTATAAATTATCTATAGTAATCATTATTCACAAGGCTGCTATTATATTTTAGCCCCAAACAAATTGTGCTTTCTTGTTCTTTATGCAAAGCAAGAATAGAAGATTATAAAGCTTTCATCTGAGGCAGTTAATTAAACTTGGAATCTAGTGTTCACCGCATACTGTTTTATAGTGAGGTAAGCTGAGCCCAAAAAAGTCAGCCTAGTTTAAGGTGATAGGAACAGAGCTACTTGCCTAATTAAACACTTTGCTAACGAAAGACCAAGAATGAAACTACATCTATATATTTCTTTGCTGATGCCATGGACAAGGATACTTATGATTTTGCTGAGATGAAGGAATCAGCTTTTCCATTCTACAGCCTGCAAATTGAAGGCGGGGAGTAGGAGGGTGGAAAGGGAAGTAAGATATAAAGTAAGAAAAATAAAAAATGAGCTGTCTCTTGGTTGCTGTGATCCAAAATAATGTAAAGGGCGAGATTTCTCTGTGGTCGTTGAGGCTGCTTCATACTATGGCAGTAGCTACAAGGTCCAACATCGATGATAGACATCAGTGTGCTAGAAACAGCACTGGAAGTAGACGGGTCATTGGTTGCCAATTTTCAGCTGTATAGGGGTCTTTCTTACAGTTTCTCTGCAGGGGATAAGGTAACTTTGGTTTGAACATTTTCACAGCATTATAATTTATTTGCTTACCAAAAGATCAGTTGCCTAATCCCTGATTCCAGGAAGAATGAAAACACACTAGCTAAACATCTGTCGTGGTCTTCAAACAAGCATGGTTAAGATGCAATGGAAGTTTATTTTCTTCCAGTTTTATTGAGATATCACTGACATACATCACTGTGTAAGTTTAAGGTGTACAGTGTAATGGTCTGACTTGTATTGTGAAATGATTACAGCATAAGTTAAATTGCATCTATCATCTCATATAAACACAATAAAAAGAGAAAGCAAAAAAGAATAAATTTTTTTCCTTGTGATGAGAACTCCTAGGATTTACTCTTTTAACAACTTTCATATATATATTATATAACAGTGTTAATACAGTCATCATTCTATACATTGTATCCTTAGTACTTAATTATCTTTTAAAACAATTTTTTTTCTTTTATTGACGTTAGAGAGAGAGAGTGGAAGGGAGAAGGAGAGATAGAAGCATCGAAGAGAGAGAACATTGATTGGCTGCCTCCTGCATGCCCCCCACTGGGGATCGGGCCCACAACCTGGGCATGTGCCCTGACTGGGATTTGAACCAGCGACCTCTTGGTGCATGGGTTTATGCTCAACCACTGAGCCACACCAGCTGGGCAGTGCTTAATCATCAGTAACTGGAAGTATAGACCTTGTGAGCACCTTTTCTCAATTCCCCCCCCATGACCCTACCAACCTCCCTCCACCCCCAAATCTCTGGTAATGACAAATCTAATCACAATTGAAGTTCTATCCAAAGAAAAGAGATAGTAAGAGGGCACCCAGAGGGTCTCCACACCAGATAAATTACATGCTATGGTCTGAAAAAATTTATAGCTAAAGGATCTTTATGTTATCTAACTTTCCTCAACCCCCAAATATTTTGAATGTATTTTCTTAAGATGTTTTGAGGAGCAACCTAGACAGAGCTCACTAAGCCATGCCAAATTATGTCAAACTAATCTCTTCCTACCCCCCTCCTTTTGGTCCTCCTTTTTCTCCTTATCACTGTTACTATAAGGAATGTAATAAAATATCAAGATATGTCTAGACTGTAGCAAGGTAACTGACAAGATGGCACCGTGGGCGAAGATGAAAGGATGTGCCCTGGACCATAGTGTGAGGTGCCAGACACAGTGCTGGGTGCTGCCGGTGAGGAGTAAACCAGTGAGAAGTGACCCTCCATACAGGGAGCTTCTCATGGGCCAAGGAAAGAGGCTATTACAAAACAATGGGTGGTAAAATATGTTAAAATATTGATGAGATGGGTCAGGGTCTTCATTGACTGTAATGGACCCTGAAGGTTAGAGAGGATTTCTCCAAGATGATCTTTAAGCTGTGATCCGGAGGCTAATAGTTAGCCGAGTTAATTAGGAAGTGGTAGAGTATTCCAGGCATAGAGAACAGCATGTGCTCAGACTCAGAGGTAGGAGAGGATGTAGTCTATTCCCACCTGAAAAAACATTAAATATGGTAAGTGCATTTGTTAAGGTACAAGCTAATCTGCTGTAACAAAGTCACCTCAAATTATAGTGCTCAAACCCGATAAATTTATTTCCTCTTGTGAAGTTGTCTGGAATTGGTTGACAAACCAGGGTGGACAGGCAGCTCTATGCTTTTTTGTTTTTGTTAATCTTCCCCCCGAGGGTGTTTTTCCATTGATTTTTAGATAGAGTGGAAGGGAGGGACAGGGAGAGAGAGAGAGAAACATCTGTTAGGTATAATATAGTTAGCAGGCAGAACTTCATGGAGAAGAGTTTGGCAGGAATGAACTATTTTAATTTATTGCTATCCAGGCCTAAAATTCATAACATTATAGGAGTCCCAAGAATTTTAAATATCCACAAGTTTATTTAATGAGGGTTTGCAAAGTCAAATATTTACTAAGGCTTGAGAATAGGAAAAGTAACTGAATACAGCAGGTCTGTTGTAATGGTGGGAGGTGATGGGGAACTGGGTGGCACATGATCTTTCTGAAGGGGGCACATCTGCTCGTTTCCAGTCAAATGTTGTCATTTGTAAATAAAAATTCATTGTTGCCAAATCATCCGATCTTTTTCTTTTTATAAAGGATCTTGGTTTATTATATGAAACCTGATTTTAAATGTCGACCAAACAAACATAAAAAATACTGTGTAGGCCAGCATTGTAAGGGCCAAGCAAAACAGTCTGTGAATGGGATTTAGTTTACACACATTTATTTGTTTAGGTCTCAATAACTGTATTAGTTAGGATAGGCTGCTATAACAAAGAAACCCAATACTACAGGAGCCAAAAGAGCAGAGATATTTGTTTCTCATGTGACAGTTTCAGTGTGAATGGATCAGGTGGTCAGACATCATTGTACTTCCCAGTTGATTGGGTACTTTCCAAATTAATGTTCCACCATCCTCAAGTGTGGTATTGTTCATCTGCATGTTTTGAGTTGGGTCATCAGGTCTGGATTCTAGTCCTCATGCAGAGGGAAAGAGAGCATGGATGAGGCTTGCCTAATGTCTTAAGGCCCTGACTGTATATTCATAACAACTATTAGTATTTATATGTAGTTTTTCCAGCATTCTTTCCTATTAAATTTTTTTATTCATATAGATTTTCGAGCCTGGCATGATGGGTTGTTATTTCTATTTGACAGATAGAAAAATGAGGTTCAAGGAGGTGTGACTTGCCCAATATCACAAAGAGAATTAGTGTTAGGACTAGAATCTACCTGGATTCCTTTTGTTATTATAATAAAATACCTTTTAAATGTATTAAAATAACTTCTTCGAGGTTCTGTTACCAAAAAAAAAAAATGTAGTCACTTATCAAAGTGTAAAGGAAGATGGCAATGTATATTTTTCCTCCTGGATGTACTTACTCCCCTTCTAATGTTATTATTCTCTATTGCTCCGCATCACACGGGAACCCACAAAGCCAACAGCTCTTTGAGTACTAGGATGTACTACTCAAGTAGGATGGCTTTGCTCTCAGTACCAGAATATTCTTTTTGTTCTAACTCAGTTTAATTATGTGCAGGAGCATCGATTCCTTATGGTGTGGTTTATATATGTGGTTATAACCCTCAACCTCATTCAATTTCTGTTTCTAAGAAAACTATTAGAGAATGTCATGGCCAGAATTGCTCTCATTAGTCAAGTCAGTCTTTTAGTTCTCAGTAACCACAACTCCCTGCACAGATAAGTAAAATTTTACTTGACAGTCTTGGGGACATTTCACTAATACAGATCAGAGAAAACCCATCTTGCATTTTTACTCAAGCCTTTGAATGAAAGATTTAGTGAATTTGGAATTCTGGAGAATGAAAGCTATAGGGGATGCAGAATTCTCTGTCCTCTGGCCGGTGTTGGAATGAGGAGAAGAACCAGGCAGGACCACATCATTGTGAGTGCTCTGATGAAGAATGAGCAGAACAATGAAGCAGTGATGTGTTGACAATGCCTTGGATATGCACAACAGAAAAGCCTTCTTTTCTGTTTTGTTTTGTTTTGATTTTTGAAGGAGCATCTTGTTCTGGTCAGTGGAGCTGGGGAATATAATGCCAGGATACCAGGGTTCTAGTCTTGGTGCTTCTACCACTGACGCTCAACTTTGACTTTGAAAATCTATCAACTTTTGGTTGCCTCAAGCAGCAAATTATTTTTAAATGCCTCCCCCTGCCTGAAATCTGTCAGTCTCTTCTGTGTATCCATTCTCTGATCCTATTTTGTTTGTCAGTTTATTTTGATCATTAGATTTCACATATAAGTGAGATCATCTGGTATTTGTCTTTCTCTGCCTGTCTTACTTTGCTCAGCATAATAATGTCTAGGTCCATCCATGCTATCACAAAGGGTAAGAGTTCCTTCTTTTTTATAGCTGCATAGTATTCCATTGCGTAAATGCACCACAGCTTTTTTAACCACTCATCTGCTGATGGACACTTGGGCTCTTTCTAGGCCTTTGCTATTGTAAATAGTGCTGCTATGAACATAGGGATGCACTTTCTGATTGGTATTTTGGGATTCTTAAGATATATTCTCAGAAGTGGGATCACTGGGTCAAAAGGCATTAGTTTTAATATTTATGCAAATGCAGTATTCTGTTTTATAGTATATATTTTGTGTCAACATAAAAACCCTGATTTAAATGATTTAACATTGGTTAAAATTGGTCACTTCAAGAAATTTTTCCATTGTTTGCAGTGCTTTTAGCATTGCCTCCTACCCTGAGTGTGGCTCCTATGTTTGGCAAGCACACTTTTATGTCATGTGTAGTACTGCGTTAACATGAAGGGGTTAAAATGATTACTGATATTCATATATAAGCTTCTGAAACATTGAGAAGAAAATATTTTAGGATTCTCTCTGTTAAAAGTTTTGTGTGTAAAATCAGTGTTGAGTTAGCAACTAATGGTGGGGTATTTATTGTTTTTATTTTGGTTTCACTTCACAAGAGTGGTGAAATAAAAGGAGATGCTGCATGATAGAAGAAAATGCCTTTTTAAAAATTCTCACCCACGGATATGTTTTTATTGGTTTTAGACAGAGAAGAAGGGGGAGAGAAGGAGAGAGAGAGAGAGAGAGAGAAAGAGAAACATCGATTGGTTGCCTCCTGTGTGGGGATTGAACCCATACCCTAGGTATGTGCCTTGCCCAAGAATCGAACCCTCAACCTTTTGGTGTACAGGGTGACACTCCAACCAGCTGAACCACCCAGCCAGGGCTAGAAGAAAATGCTTTGAAGTGACAGCCTTGGTCTCTTTCTGGTTCCGCTACTTTCCAGCTTTGTGGGTTTGGGCCACTTGTTAACACTTGACCTATAGGAGACCTTCGGATGGAATGATGACATCTAGTACATTAGATTGTCATGAAGATGAAATAAAATAATGTTTTTCTGCTTGCCTGAACCCTTCCCAGGGTGTTCATCTGGTGGGGATATGAGCAATACCAAGGAGTGGGGATCGTGGCCCTCGCATCACACACATACTTTCTTCTGCATATCCTACAACCATGCTGTTTCATGGTTTAGCTAGCTTTCTCCTGGTCACAGTGAATTTTTCTGACCTTATTAATAATTGTGCCTATAAATAATTTTGTTACGCATGTATTTCCTCCTATGGGAGCTGACCGTTAATCTTAACTAGATTGAATTTCCTGAGACCTGTGTTAACTATTGTGCTTAACCATGGGACATTTCTGCATGTTCATTAAAAACTGCAGTTGAAAACCCGTTTTGAGCATTGTATTACAAGCTGATCTAAGGATTCTGGTTATGCACAACTCTTAGGCTCATTTGTTTTGATAAACATCTCTAACTTCTAGTAGTTAAGAGTGACTTTCTTACTGGGTTACAATGAAAGCAAGTTTCAGGCTTCATTCCATTGCACATAAAGATGCTTATTAGCAAGATCCAAGCAATCATACAGCCTGTTCTGTAAGCTCTATGAGTTCCCAGCAGCCTGTCCTTTCAGGTGCTCTGTAGGTACACATGACATGACAGGTTTTCCTGGGACAATTGCAGCGACATTCTAGCAGGAAGACTTTGTTAACTATTTAGGATTTAGGGTTGGTGGACAGGAGTCCATCCAAACAGAGACTATACACAGGGCCTTTAAAAATCAAGCCTTTGGTAATAATTTGAGACTTACAGGATAATTGCAAAGATACAGAGTTTTCATATAGCCTTTATCTTATTTACTCTTTTGTTAACCGTCTACATTACCATGGCATATTTGTCACAACTAAGAAATCTACATATTGACACATTACTATTAACTCAGCTCCAGACTTTTCCCCACTCATGTCCTTTTTCCATTCAAGATCCAGTCCAGAATACCACATTGCATTTAGTCATTATATTTTTGTGCCAAGTTCATGGAAGAGATAGGTTCATATATCTTAAACACTGCTAATTTGGCCCATGAAATTGTGTCTCAAACATCTGCAACACCTGTGATCAAAACCACTCATGCTGACTGGCTGCCTCTGGGGCTGTGGTTCTTCTAGTTGCTGTCAGTTGACCACCACTGGAGTGTGTAGTCCCAACGACCATAGAGATTAAAGCCAATACCCATATACATTCCGTACTGCTCTGCTGTAGTATTTTAAAGTAAATTCTAGGAAATGTAACGCTTGGGTTATGTTCAAGTTCAATTTAAATTGAGTATGTGCTGTATATAGATTATTGACTAAAGAAATCCTCAGTTTTTTTGAAAAATTTATAACATTTTTCACCCTAATTATAAAAAGTAGTACTTTCATTCACTTGTAAGACACACAGAAAACATAGAACATAATAAAAGGAAATGAAATGTGCCTAGTTCGCATAATTCCAATCATACTGATTTTCATGGTATAATCATTCATTTTCCCCTTAAATCTGTGTCCCCTAGAAGCAAGAAAAACGTCAGAAATACTTGTAGTGTGTGGATCTGCAAACATCCTATCTCTAAGTGTTCTAGGGAAGCTTTTTGGCTCTTTGCCATCAGGGGTCGGGACTGATGTCAAGAGTTGAGTGGCAAGGAGACGCATGCTTCCCAGCATAAATGATTACTTTTGTTTAAGCAGAGTTTATCATGGAATTTTACATTCTGTGTTTTCAAGAAATAAGAAAGTATGCAAATATTCCTCAGAACATAGACTAACATGCTGAAGCAAGTTGCCACACTCTTCCATTTATTCCTGTTTAATTTGTTTTGTACAGTTGCTGAGTTACTGCTGTGTAATCGTGGGAGTCGCCGACAGAGGCTTTGCATGTCTGCTGTGCTGGTGAACCCGTGAAAGAGGAACTGGGTGGCAGAGGAAAGTCCGTTTCACATGAGGCAGGGCGTTTCAGTCCCGACCCACAGCCTTCTAAGGTTGGAGATGGGACATGTGCATGCTCTGTAGTCTCCCCCAGCCTGGGTTCCTCACTGTAGCACAGGGATAGTGTTAAATACATGCTAGCTACTATTATTATTATTATTTTAGAATATGTTTTTATTGAATTTTTTAGGGAGAGAGAGAGAGAAACATGAATGAGCAAGAAACATTGAATAGCTGCCTCCTGCACGGCCCCCACTGGGGCTTGAGCCCGAAACCTGGGCATGTGCCCTGACCGGGAATAGAACCAGGACCTCTCAGTCCATGGGACGACACTCAATCCACTGAGCCATACTGGCTGGGCCATGCTAGCTGTTACTAGTATTTTTAAAAAATTTTTTCTATTTATTGAGTTTAGAGAGAGAGGAAGGGAGAGGGAGAGATAGAAATATCGATGAGTGAGAACATCGATTGGCTGCCTCTGCACGCCCCCCATTGGGAATTTGGCCCACAGTCTGGGCATGTGCCCTGACTGGTAATCGAACTGGCGACCTCTTGGTGCATGGGTCAGTGCTCAACCACTGAGCCACACCGGCTGGGCGCTATTATTAATCTTAATTGTATTTTTTTTAAATGGTTGTATATTGAATCAATTCTTTTCCTGAGGCAGACATCTGTTGAGGTCCCCCTGTGTGCTAAGATCTGGACATGGTCCTAAGGACACAGAGATATGACATATCCTTTGGATGACACAGTTTCTCATGTAATGCTAGCCTTATAATACTCCTGGTTTTGACTTTGCATATCTTCCTTGTTCTGGAATATTCTTTTATAGCACTCTTTGTTTTTTCAATCTCACCTATTATAATTTGTAATCATACACTTGTTTATGTGCTTATTTACCACCAAATTGTAAGCTCTATGCTGGGCCATCTCTGCTTTGTTCGCCACTGAGTGTTCAGCTCCTGCTGTCGTGTGTGGCATACATTAGCACTCATGTGTTTGCTGGGTAAGTGAAATGAAGGTATTGGTGCAGTAGGCTTGAGGGTGAGTTGTGGAATTAATTTGCACTTCTGCAGTGTGTAGCAGAGCAGTCAATTTAATTTAAAGTCCATTTCTATTTGAATTATTCCAGAAAATGAATAGAAATATTGATTGATGTTTTGATGAGGCTATCAATTACATTATTGGTGCTTGTGATTTCGCATTTAGGAATGTAATATTTTATAACTCCAAAAGTAATACTGTATGACAAAGTCTAATTTTTAGAGGTTTCCCAGAGGGTATGGGAATTGCTTGCCATTATAATTCTGAGGAGGAAAATAAGTCATCATTAAATTAGTTTCTACTGATTAAAACTGCAGGGCTACACCATAATTAGAACTGTTTCTCTGTAGCTGTTTTGGGCTTTTGATCATACCATTAAAAATAGATGGCTAAGTAAAAACAAAACAAAAAATACTATAATCCCCATATTTGTGGAAATAACTACTAAAATCCTACTTACAAAAAAAGCAAGTATCTTTATGAAGTATAACAATTAAGGACATCTATTTAAAGAAAATCTTATAACCCCATAAACCATTTTTATTTTTCTACATTTGAGCCAGAAGCTGATGTAAACATTTAACAATTTATTTTTGTCCTGATTTTGATAGAAATATTTTGTGTAGACTAATAATGGTGGTTATTTGAAAGCTCAAGATGAAAATATTCATAAAAAGAAATCCTGTAGGAAGTAATGGAGTTCTCTTCAGAGATGGGCGAAATGGAGGCAGGAAGAAAGAAATGAGAGCACCCCCCGAGTTAACTTTGGGGGACACAAGGATGCAGGGCAAAGAAGCGGACGGTTGGAGAGGTGTATTCTGGGGTAATTTGCATATCTTCAGAAATATTAGTGGGAGGTGGGGATGAAGGAGTTAAATCTTCTGAGGAACCAAAATACTGTTCTCTCTAATTATACCCCCACCTACTCATCCTCCACAGCCCTTCCAACACACTGATGCTTTTATAATTCATGAATCTTGAAAGTCAAACACTTCATGGGCGAGCTGCAGTGAGAACCCAGTAGCTTTCTTTAACAGGGTCTTCAGTTGGGATCTTGCAGAAAATGTCTGTTGGTTTAGTTAAATTTGTATTTTAGCTGTACCACAGGGACTGGTGGAAATATTTAGCTCATTTGTCTTGAATATTCCCAGAGGCTGATGGACACAAGCTTCTATATTTGATGTAAGGTGACTTATTAACTGTTCTTTTCTCCCTTCCGCAATTGTAGTAAAGGAGTAGAAAACAGGTTAAAAAAAGTAGGTCACACGATTTAACTGAGGAAAAGTGAAGTAATGTGTTTATGCCTCCTTGCATTTTTTTCAGAAAGCAGTACTCTTAGAGACAGTTGCAGAGGGATAAAAATATCTGCTTGTTTAAAGTAGTTCAAGCCCCCCGCCCCCCCCGCCAACATAAATTGTATAAACGGTGTAAGCAAACACTATTTGAAATATACTAGCCTATTATAAAATTTCCTGGAAAAGTTTAAAACAGTGGACCAAGGTTTCCGGAGCATATTGGAGTCAAAGAGGAATGTTAATATCGCAGGAGACAGTAGTGGACTGCTCTTACACCCTCGACCAGTGCCTGGTGATGGAAGCAATACGAGACTCCTTCTGTAGTTTCCCTGGGGGAAGAAGACTCCCTCCTAGAGCGAGCTGTCCTTTCTTAATCATGACTCTTCACTTAGCTATAATGTTTAGGTAAGTTTTAGAGTTGGTTATTTGGAATTCAAAATGCATTTTTTCCATAGATACAACGTTTTAATGTAGTGACAGTGATGTGGTGTAATGTAGCAAAAAGAGCCCTGGGTCTGCAAACAGATTTGGAGTGGGGTGTCGCATTTCCTCTAAGCCGGAGTTTCTCAACCACACCACGCTTGACGTTTTGGATCAGTTAATTATTTGTCGTGGGGAATTGTCCTGCACATTTATTGTAGGATGTTTAAAGACATCCCTGGCCTCTGCCCACTGGGTAACATTAGTAGCCATCCCAGTTGTGACAATCAAAAATGTCCCCAGACATTGCTGATGTCCACTTAAAATCATCCCTGGTTGAGAAGCACTGCTCTAAATGTGAGCTCTCTCTATAGCCTTGTCTGTTTTGTTTGTTTTTCAGATTCTGTGAGCCTCCTAAATGTTCAGAAGCTTTCCAGATAGGAGTTAGTTCTTCCAAGGCTTGATGGAATTTACTTATAAAGCCATTTGGGCCCATTTTTTCTTTAGAGGTAGGTTTTTTAAAAAAATGACTTTTCTAATTTCTTCTGTGCTTAATTGGTGTATGCAGTATTTTCACCTCTTTTGGATCTTTTCAACCTAGAAAGCTTCTTTTAAAGTGCACGTCAGTCAGAGAAAGACAAGTATCACATGATCTCCTTTATTTGTGGAATATAATGAGCAAAATACTCTAGTAGACAAAACAGATCCAGAGACATGGAAGTAGGGAACAGACTGACAGAACTCAGAGGGAAGGGGTGGGGGGCGGGAAGAGATAAACCAAAGAACTGATATGCATGTATGCACAACCAATGGACACAAACAACAGTGTGGTGAGGGTGGCTGGGAGGTGGGGTGTCAATGGAGGAAAAAAGGAGGGACATCTGTAATACTTTCAACAATAAAGATACGACAATAAATAAAGTGCATTTCAGATCATGTGACCGTTTGCTCCCCTCCTCACAGTACTTAAACAAGCCAAGTGAGTTGCAGTGCCTTTCCCCTTGGGCTCACGTGGCTCTGCCCTTCCCTGACCACTGCATTGAAAGACCAGCCCCCTTCCTTGTCTCTCCCCACTGACCAGTTTTATTTTTCTTCATGGCACTTATCACCATATGACATGCTATAGATTTCTTTCTGTTCCACAACCCTGTCCCCTATCTCCCCCCTCCCCCCAAGCTCTACAGTGGGAGGGACTTCATCTGTTTTATTGACTTGGATAACCCCAGTGCTTCACATATGGAAGGTCCTGTAATATTTAAAAAAAAAAAATTTTTTTCTTTATTGATTTTAGAGAGAGAGGAAGTGAGAGGGAGAGAGAGATGGAAACGTCGATGAGAGAGAAACATCAGTTGGCTGCCTCCTGCACGCCCCCTAGGAGGGATTAAACCCCCAACCTGGGCAAATGCACTGACGGGAAATCTAACCGGCGACCTCTTGGTGCACTCAACCACTGAGCACACTGGCTGGGCGGTCCTATACTATTTTTGTTGAATAAATTATACATCTATATTTTCCTAGAAAATTTTCCATTGGGGTTAGAGTTTCACAACTATTGGCATAAATCTGTGCTATTTTGTTAATACTGAATTAGCAGTTGTATCACCTTCCTCCTTTTCATTTTGCTTATTTGTGTTCTTTAAAAATCAGAGTAGCCTGTGATTTGTTTGCTCTATTGGTCTTTTCAAAGTATCATTTTTTGGTTTGTTAGCCAAGTTAGTTTTTTTTTTCTCTTTCATTAATTACTGTTTTTGTTATTATGGTTTGTTTCTGCTGTCTTGATATTTAAAAATTATTTTTAAAGTTCTTTTTAAACTGTGAAGTATGGTTATTAGTATAATATTTATTCTTATTATTGAGTACTAGCCGTTAAAAGGCTATGTAAGGCATGATGTAGTTAAATACTAATACATAAGACTCTCTGAGTCAGCCATTCCTCAGCAGGAGACTGCTCCGTGGGAAGAGAGTAACCCCGGAGTTTCACAGGTGCGGGTAGAACTCTGGTGTGTTTGCACATTTTCTAGCTTTGTGATTTTGAGTAACTGGCTTAATCCCTCTGAGTTCAGTGGATAAAAATGTGGATAACAATAATGGTTGTAAAGTTTTGTGAAGAGTAGATGAGAAAATATATGTAAAAAGACCAGCTCCTGAACATGGACAGCATGTTCCAAAACTCCTTCCCCAGTGTTTGAGTGAATGATACATAAGGGTTGATCACACACGCTCTGTGCCAGAGAACTCACAAATAAACAAATAAGTCAAGTCAAATAAAAGAGAGATGTCAGGATGAGAAAAAGAGAGGGAATTGAACTCTTGTGAGTGTGGGGGCTGGTGTGGAGGAGGACGGGGAGAAGTATGCCGTAGACAGAAGTATAACATAACATGGAATGTAACGTAATGTAGAGGTTTGTGGACCTGTGAGCAGCTCCCTGAAGCCTCACTCTGCAGTGCCTTTTGGTGTTGGGGGATCAAGGCTGGGGAAGAGCATGCCTCTCCCACCCAACATGAGTTCCATCGGGCAGGGACCACCACTGCTTCTGCTCACTATTGTTTCTTAGAACAATGCCTGGCACACACTTACTGAATGAGAAAGAAGGACTAGTCATAGGATCTGAGCAGCAGTGGGAGGGAATTGTTCAGCAGTGGCAGGAAAGAGAAGGTATGTACCCTTAGCAACTCCACTGGGGTGCCATCGTGTGGAATGGACTGAGAGTCAGCTGTTTCAGGATGTGCTCCCATGTCCATTTTCCTCTCGGATCAGGCGAACTTTGAACGTTTTTGTGTCATTTAGGGGCCCCCAGATGTGTGGATTTGATAAGATGTTCCTGTTTGACTTTGTAGCATATTTTCTCCGAGGGAAGGGAACTCCACAATAATGTCTTCACATTTTCACCACACATATATATTATAGGATGGTATATAATTCAGTTAGGTTGGAAGAAAGAAAGAAGAAAAACAAACATATGAACAAAACCCCAGACCACCAGAGTTGGTTAAATGATGACATATAAGTAGGATATCAGTAGAAAGACCATTATTGATCATTGAGAGTAAATTTTTAAGCAAGATGGAAATATGTTTTCTGGCTAGTTTTTCATGTGTCCTTGCACTATTCTGAAAGCATTTCCAAGACAAATAAAACTGTCTGTGGGAGTTAGATTCAAGGAAAGTCAAGGTTTTCATACCTGAAGAACGCTGAACTCAGCGTGACTTAAGTGATTAGGTTAGATTAAGTCAGTTTGTAATACAAATCATTTGTGAGGCTGGGAGATTGCTAGAAGAGAATGTGGGGTGGGAGTCATCCTTGTCATGGTCTTTCTTTGTGAAAACATACAGTAATTGAAGCTTAGTAAAACATTATATACTGATCTTGTTTAGGGCTTTGGAAAATTATGCAACAACTATGTTTTCTATCTATTGTTTAAGAGAAGTCTAGGCATTCATATGTCCAAACTAGAAGATACTATTTTTCTCTTATATTTAATTAGAAGTAAGCCTAAGTCACTTATGTTTTCATCTATAATAAGACTTGTGGGCTTAGATGTGGAGTCTTTTACATTTTAAAGGAGTATATTTAAAATGGAAAGCAGAGTGGCTGTTAGTTAAACATTGTTCTGTGCTCTGAAAGGTTGCTGGTTCGATTCCTGGGATTCTTGGTCAGGGCACATACCTGGGTTGCGGGTTCAGTCCCAGGTTGGGGCACGTGTGGAAGTCAACTGATCAATGTTTCTCTCTCTTTCTCGCTCTCTCTCTCTTTCTCCCTCCACCCCTTCCTCTCTCTCAGCATGTCCTCTGGTGAGGATTAAAAAAAAATTGAAAGCAGGAGAAAATCTGTGCTCTCATGAATATAACTGTAAAACACAGAGAGGACTTAGCCCATTAGTGCTAATTTGAGAATTGGTTGTTTGTTCCTAAAAATAAAAACTTCTCTCTCTTTTTTTTTTTTGTCAGTTTCTGTAATTATGGCATCTCTTCCAACTGTCTCTCTCTCTTTTTTTTTTTATCCTCACCCGAGGACATTTTTTCGATATTTTGTTCAGATAGAGTGAGAGGGAGAGAGAGAGAGAGAGAAACATTGACATGAAAGCGACACATCGAGTGGTTGCCACCCACACGACCCAACCAGGGCCGGGGACAAACAAGGTACGTGCCCTTAGCGGGAACCGAACCCGGGTCTCTCCGGACCGCAGGCCGACGCTCTAACCGCTGAGCCAAACCGGCCAGGGCTCCAACTGTCTCTTTTAATACCATACAAAATTTGAGAGTTTCAGGGTAAAGAAAACATTTAAAAAATATTAGTCACCTTTTAATTTATAATTTAAAAAAGTTATTCTCACTTCACGGTTTTCACAAGAGACAGATAAAGAAAATGTGTTTCTGCCTCTCCTAGCAGATTATTTTTATTGCATGAAAATTCTGTATATTATGTATTACTTTAACTTCTTACAAGAACCACCTTCTGAACAAGGATTAAATTAAGTAGGTGGTTTCATCACATTATTACTTGTACTCATTTTATCTTTCCTTCTTATCTCTCTCTACCTTTACATTCCAAAGGGAAAAATCATTACTTTTGGAAGTGATTTTAACCTAGCTAATTAGGGGAGGACAAGGATATCCTCACTGTCAGAAATTTGCCCTCCATCTGTGCCGCACTGTGTCCCTCAAGCCATGCCTGCCTGGCCTCGGTTTCTGGAGTGTCGCGTTTAGATAGGCAGTTGCCCTGTTGTCAGAGAAAGGGTGGAGGACAAAAGGAAGTGGCAGTGGGGAAAATGTGGACAAGAAATGGCAATGTGGAGGGGACAGTGGTTGTCCTTAAATTCACATGGTCTAGGTAAGTCAATCCCTGTGTTGTTCTGAGACAGTGTTTTTGTGGGTTTTGAAAAACACAGACAGTGTGCTGAATTTTCATTAAAGCTAAGGTTATTCAACTTAAGGCATTAAATGGTAAAGTGCTAAAATGACATTAATTATGCCAGTTTTTCTTCCCTTAAATATCTTTGTTTGACAAACTAAAGATAGTTACTCTGTGTTAGTCCATAGAATGTTTCCGGAATGTCCCCATTCTGTGAAGCACTGGTCTACCACTCACTCTTCATAGCAACAGTGATTATGTTACTAGCTTTTGGTCTTTTTTTCCCAGCGGTGGGGATTGTTTCCAGGAAAATTAGTTGAAATGCTCACAATAATAGTGAAAAATTTTACGTACGTATGTACGTGTGTATTATATGTATTGAGATCAGCCTGCTGCTAATGCCTGTGCTTTCTTTAGGTCATGAGATGGGGAACTGTGCTTTGAGTCTGCTCAGTCTTGAGTTACATCAAGTTGTATGCTGGTCCGTTTTCTAAAAGTTGATGTTCAAAGTGCTGGATCTTTGTCAGAAAATGTAAAGACAGGAAGTTCTGTAGTTCTTTTGTGTTTTCACATGTATTATCTCATTTAATTCCTATAACTTAGCATTATAGCGACAGCATCATTCACTTGAGAATTTCAGTCATGAGCAAAGAGCTTACCTTGTCTTTATTTATCTATTTTTTTTTCCTGAGGAGGTCCATTTTTAGAGATGCTTAACGTTGGAACAAAATACATAGAACTTGACATAAAATGGAGTCTTGGACTCATTATTCCAACTGTTCTCAGATGCTTATAGACAAGAGTAGACATGTAACACACAAGTGAACCTTGTTGTCGCAAAGTCGGGGCTCTGAAAAGGCACACACTGGAATCCTGAACTCAGAATGATGAAGGGCAGTGAAGTTAAAATAAATACAATCCATGAGGGAAAGCACCGTGTGGAAGTCCTGGAGTCTTTAAGGAGGTGTTGGGGGTTTGGTCAAAATTTTTGTTTAATGTATACTAAGTACTTTTTATTTTATTTATTTATTTTATGTTTTTATTGCTTTTTTAGAGAGAGAGGAAATGAGAGAGAGATAGAAACATAGATGTGAGAGAGAGAGATGTCGATTAGCCTCCTCCTGCACGCCCTCTACTGGGGATCAAGCCCGAAACCCGGGCATTTGCCCTGACTGGGAATCCAGCGAGGACCTCTCAGTCCACGGGGTGATGCTCAATCCACTGAGCCACACCGGCTGGGCCGTTATGTACTTTTTAAAATGTAATTTTTATCCCTTTAAATATAAGCATGCATTTTAATATATTGTTGAGTCCAAGAAGGCCCCAGGATTCAATGTAATATGAACATTTACAGAGTTAAGGACTCTAAATTTGCCTTTGAGAAGGTTACCAGTAAAGATAAAAGCTGTGGGAAGCAGTCTGTGGATTCTGAGAATAAGTCCAGCATCGTTTCTAAGTTAGGCCCCTCTCGAACAGGTTATTCTCTTACACAGTCTCAAGCTTTTTCAGGGTTCCCTCACTTTGAATCTGTTAAACGCAAAGAGCATTATTTCCACTTATTAGTCAAATATGTTTAAATTAGCAAACTAGCTAACTTGATTTTTAAAATTAAGAATTCTTAATGCTGGCAAAGTTCCAATGAAACTAGAACTTTTATATCCTGCAGTTGGAATGAATTTAAGCTTTTTTTGTGAAGCAGTTTGTCAGTACATCATATAAACTTTAAATATGTGACCTTTCAAAATCCTACTTCTGTATTCCTCTTCTAAGAAATAATCAGAAATACATACCAACCTTTATGCACAAAGGTGTTCACCATAATATTATTCATAAAACATGACCTTTGAGCTATTTCCAATAAATGGGAATGGTTAGAAAACTATGTAGTCATGCAACATTATATTTACATAGCTTCTAAAGTGAAACATGCAGAGAATTTTTAATTAAATGAGAAAACACTTATGCTGGAATGTTAAGTGAAAAAAGAAAACAGGTTGTAAGATTTATACATTTTCCTATAATTAGAAGTGACGGTAGCTCTTGAATTTCCAAGATGCTTTTACCTTTCTAATGAGCTGGTGCATTTTCATTGCAGAAGAGTGTTTTTGTAATTCATTCAGTCAGATTGACAGCCATTCATTTCCCTTTTAAGGTGCCAGATACTAAGCAGGGCCCTGATACACAAAGGTGGAGAGCCTGAAATCTCCAGTATCTGAATGCAAACTTGATATTTACTCATAAGTGTCCAATAGTCAGCAGTGGAGTTCTAGTTAAATGTCATAGATGTCTTTCCTAGGTGGGAGGCCTTGTTTGCTTTAGGAATCAAGGTGGAACAAACCAAAGAATAGAAAAGAAGCCAGGAAATCCAGTTTCCCTTAGGAAATTCTAAGTGGACAGTTTGGTCTGAACATTTCAGTATGTGTATTTTGGGGGAATCTGTAGATTGGGAGTAAGATTTGATACACTTTTTAATGTTGCATCCACATTTCTCCCTCCTCTGGGCTCTAAGCCCATCTGATTTGTATTAGTCTGTGCTGTCAGGGGGGAGAATTCCAAAGGCAGGTACTAGCACCAAGACTAATGCATCTTTTAGTTCACTTCCCCCGGCATTCATAGTGTCTGGCAGATGGTAAGCACTCAGTACACGCTTGGGGAAAAAATGAATTACTGATATATTCATAGTTAACAACTGTGGTGATATAGAATAGATGGATGGAGGAAAACCAGGCTGACATTTGAGTTATATAGAAAAAATATGGCCTCCTCAGGGCCATCATTCTCCAGGGGCGAACTTGCAGGAAGAATAATTACTCTGTTTCACAGGCCAGTGAAATGATATAGTATTCCATATCTGCTATCTCACAAGGACTTAACCATTTTGAGACTAATTACAAAGCAAGCTCAGCTCCTTGGAAGAAAAGTGCTATGCAATTCTGAACTGGAAATTTGATATTTTTAAACTCCAGTGGGAGTTCATTGGCAAATGAAGAGTGAGAAAGGGCTTAAGATTTGGAGGAAACCATGCTGTAAAAAGAATACGAGTGTGATAATTATAAAAAATGCGTGAGATTAGTCATACTGACAGAATATAAACATATGAGAATTAATATAAATGTACATGTCCATATATAAGGATATGAATTTTACATGTATAATACATATATACATGTATATGAAAAAAGTCAATCAATTTTTCTCATATCAGTATATTGCATTTGGGATTAATGAAAAATAATAAAAACCATCTATAAAGATTCTCTGAGTCTTATGTTTGAAACACTGTACTAGTCTCTGAGGCTACCATGGTCCAAGGGTTTTATATTTTCTCAGTGATACAGGACACACACACACACACACACATGCACACACATTAAAGTTAAAAACAATACATGCAGGCGTGTACTGTAGGAGCTTCAGCCAGTTGTTTGTGTTTTTTTGAGCAGGTCTAGGATTTTCAACCTCTATATGTTGTTATTGAAAACTCGTGTGCAGTGAAGCATGGGGTGGAAAGCAGGTCATTTTAGAATTAAAGTTCCACCTAGGTAAGTAAAACATCTGATATTTAGAAAGGTAAATGATATGCATCAGTGGCATTTCTTGCCCTCAGCATAAAGCCCCAAATCCTCTCTCCTTTAACTTGGCCAGTCTGTTTATGCCCACTCTGCAGCGTCACGAACCGTGCACTGTGTCAGATCTTCTCTCAGTTCCCTGCTCTTCGTTTCTGCTGTGATGCTAACTGCCACATGCCCTGTGCTAAGGATCTTACATATTTTATCTCATAAATCCTGATGGTGACTGAAAGATAGTTGCTACTATTCTCTTCTGGGTCCATTATTTTGTCCAAAGTCACATAGCTAGTAAGTGTCAGAGCCTTAACATAAACCGGGTCTGTGACCATTATAAGCCTGTGCTATGCAGTCCTGCCTTCCCCACCACCTAGACCGCGTCTGGGTCTGTGTCTGCATGTCTACATCCTGCCTACTCTGCAGGCCCAGCTTATGTGAAAGTTCTTTCCCAAATCTGTTCTATAGGTGGCTTCTCCCTCTTTTGACCACCCGTGGCTCTTTATATCTCTTTCGAGGCATCCTTCATATTTTACAGTATAGTATACTGTTTTTATGTTACATAGCTCCTCTTTTCCACTAGATCACAGTCTTTCCGAGTATAAAGAATGATATATGTTACATTCTGTCAACTTTTTTTTGATCACCTACAGTGTGCTTAATATCATGCTGTGCTGTTCCAAGCAGTGATTTAAACCTCCCAGCAGTGCAGGCTGGGAGCAATCATCTGCATTTTACAGACGATCAGAATGGGCAAGTGCTGCAGACTGCAGAGCAGGTGCAAAGCCAGTATTTGTAACCTGAGTCTTGATCAGTGTCTAGAGCTGTTTCCACCAGGTACAGAAACCTCATCGAATCCTCAGTGGGGTGCTCTGCAGCTGGGAAGCATGCAATAAAATCTGTCAAACGAACAAACATGAATTGCCTTAACTGTTACCTACAGAGAGCTCTGCATGTAGAAACTGCCCTGGGAAGTCGTAGTAGTCTTACACTTTTGGATTTCATAGATTCAGTTGTTACTAGACAATCCTGAGCATCATAAAGTGTCTTGGACTCAACTACCCAGGCCTCAGATGGCATGCCCCTCCCTCATGCACTCTGTGTTTGTTAATGGAAGTACCACCTACCCAGCTGTCTCAAGAAATCTGTGAGTCTTCCTCAACTTGTCTCTTCTGTAACTGTCCTCCCCTCCCCCATCTAACTGAATACTGACCTCTGGAAATTCTGCCTCTTAAATATCTGAATCGGTATCATCCTCCCTATCATTTGGGGTCATTGCAGTTGCCTCCACGTTGTCTCCTGTGTGCTGTCCTCCACATTGCTACCAGAATGCACTTCTTAACATGGAAATGTGAGCATCTCACCTTCTGGCTGAAAAGTTCTTTATGGTGGCCCTCACAACCAACTCGTCTCCATACTGTTCCTGTCTCTTTATAATCTGGATCCTAGGCCTCAGCTCCCACCGCTACCCTCTCGGCAACACAGGCCCTGTCCCGAACAAGTCCTGCTCCCAGAGGTCGTGCCTTTGAGCTTGGCATGCCTCTTTCTTGGAATGCCTCTCCCTACCTGGAGAAGTCCTACCCATCCTTCAAGACTGAAATCCAAAGCCTTGGCTTCTGTGAGACATCACTGAAGCCCTGGAAGGGGTTCCTCCCGCCTTCCTTTTCTTTCCAGCTTGATTTGTACTCAGTTGAATTGTAGTATATCCGCTTACGTGACTGTTTCCTCTCTTAGATTATGAGCAACTTGTCTTCGTAGTCTAGTGCTGTGCATGGAACCACTGAAGGTCACTCAGTAAATGCTTAGAGGGAAGCCAGTTCTGAATAGTGAGGGAATAGGCATCTTTCTCCGCCACCGTCCCCATTAGGAGCTAATGCTGAATTGTATAAATATGATTATTTTCTTACTGACATCTAGCTCAAAATCTGCCTTTTGAAAAGCACTTGGGGAAATACCTTTTCTCTTTTTCTAGCATAAATTATGGCCAATTAGGCCTTGGACAGACAAAAGACACATACATTAAAAAAAAAAAAAAAAAAAAGATGGAGCCCTGGCCATTTTGGTTCAGTGGTTAGAGCATAAGCCTAGGACCAAAGAGTCGCAGGTTCGATTTCAGTCAAGGGCACGTAGTTTGGTTGCACTTTGGTCTCCAGCCCTGGTCAGGGTCATGTGGGAGGCAACCGATGTGACATCAATGTTTTTTTCATTCTCCCCCTCCCTCCTGCTTTATCTGAAAATCAAGGGAAAAATTCTCTGGTGAGAATTAAAAAAAAAAAAAAGAGAGAGAGACAGAGCCAGGCCAGTGTGGCTCAGTGGACTGAGCATTGTCCATGGACTGAGAAGTCCCAGTTCAATTTCCTGTCAGGGCACATGCCTGGGTTGCAGGCTCGATCCCCAGTAGGGGGTGTGCAGGAGGCAGCTAGCTGATGGATGTTTCTCTCTCACGGTGATGTTTCTGTCTCTCTCTCCTTTCCTCTCTCTCTGAAAAATCAATTAAAAAACATATTTAAAAAATAAAGAGATGGACACTGTTAATACACTGACATCCCTAATAGACTCTTTGAAAGATAATCAGATTGAGAATTCAGAACCCAGAGAGTCAGTGGTTAAACCATCTTAAAAATTAATTTTGATTGCCCTGGCTGGTGTGGCTCAGTGGTTGGAGCATCATCCCACACACCAAAGGGTTGTGAGTTCAATTTCCGGTCAAGGGCATGTACCTGGGTTGTGGGTTCATGCAGGGTGCGTGTAGGAGGCAACTGATCGATGTGTTTCTCTTGCTTTAATGTTTCTCTCTCTTTCCTCCTCCTCCTCTTCCCTCCCTTCCACTCTCTGTAAAAATCAACGGAAAAAATATCCTCGGGTGAGGATTAACCAAAAAAAGCATTAGTTTTGATTGATGGTTAGTTTTATAGATACAAGCTCTTGGTTAATAAATCAGTCAGAAGGCTAAATTTAAATTGTTTCTCACTTTTTGGCTATTATGAACAATGCTGCCGTGAATACTGGTGCACAAGTTTTTATGCAGACAGATGTTTTCATTTCCCTTGAGTTGACACCGACTTGTGAGATTGCTGGGCTGTATGGTAAATGTCCGTTTAAATTCAGAAAATGCCTGTTTTTCAAAGTGGCTACACTGTCTGTATTCCTACCAGAGGCATCCGAGTTTCTGGCTGGAATGCATCTTTTTAAAGTGCTCTGAAGGCCTTCTCTGGGTCGAAGCAGAGCAGGTTAGCAAATGGATTTGGTCTGCGGACAAGAACACGTCCTGTCATCATCAGGCCAGAGATGGGAACGTGGCTGCTTCGCGAGAAGGATGGAACAAGAAAGGAGAAAAACAAATGGGGCGTATCTTCCAGCTTTTAAGCAACCACTGTTTAATCTTGTTTGTTTAATTTGGTCTTGGTTGTAGTTTTTTTCCGTGCTTATCAAAAGTAGTTACATAAAGTGTTCTAAGGAGAGCCCAGCTCAGACAGTGAAGGGGATGTCCCAGGCCACTGGTCACCTCTGTCTTCTCTGGCATCTTCCTTGGTGGCTGAGTGTGGGAAGGCAGGGCTGTTGACATCTCTTGCTTGCCCTGGTCAAGAGGAGAGTGAATGGATGCACCCAGTGTGGAAGAAAGAGCTCCCGCTCGGAACCAGACAGCCTCGGCTTTGAAACGTGTCTCTGCCCTTACGGGTACACCTGCCCAAGGCCCGTGGCTCTCCTGGCTCAGTTACCTCACTTCTCTTAGTGACTGGCTCTGCCCTCTGTAGCTTCAGATGTAATCACGGGGGTTCAAGTGTCCTTCAGCGTGTAGAAGAAAGTAGGGGATGCTGCGTTCCGGTTATTGACCTTCTGCGGTGCCATCTCGCCAGTGTTCCTTTGAGCTGTTTCCTAGTTAACCAGACCCACTTCCCAGGGCTGGAGGCCAAGTGCAGGCCTTCCCAGGCTGCCGCAGGGCACGGGCTGGCTCGGGTGTGTGAGGGGCGAGCATCTGAAACAGGCTTGGTGGTCTGCTCTGCATGCTCCCAAGGCTGTTTTCTTTTAGTTATTTAGTGTAATGCTTTGAAGGAAAGGGTTTGGGTTGAGTATTTGACTCTACAGGACTTTTGTTACTGAGTGGATCCATGATGTGGGTTCTTTTGATTTTTCTCCTGGTCATTCATTAGTCCCTGTGAATCTAGCCATGTTCCTCAGACTCACAACAATGTCTTCGAGAATAAACACCTTTGAGGACCTTAGAGGGAAAACAGTACTTTGTTGTGGAAAATGATAGCTTCCTTATGGTAGGGTGGTTATAGCTTCCTCTTGGAGTTCTTGAAAAACCTCCTCATGGTTTCTAGTAAACCATAAAAACAAAGCACCGTTTGAAAAGAACATTCAGTATACCCTTCTATTTGCATACTAATTTGAAATATTATACTTTCTGATTACCAAATCAAAATAATACCAGTGACTCACTGCCTCTGTAAATTCATCTACCTGTATGAGTACACCTTAGAAAAGGAACTTAATTAAATAAGATTACAAGAATACAAGATACTAACTCTTTCTGCATTACTCCAAAATCTCTTAAATTTATTTCAGTCTAGATACAATTTTAATCCAATGTAATCTGTGTAGGTAATATTTTACCCTTTGCTTTTTAAGTTACTTTTGAATGTATGAATTTTTATGCATTGAATTTGTAAACTGTTTTTTGAATAAGATTCAATAAACATACGTGTAGGCACTGAGTTTTGTGCATTAAGCAAGTATCATCTCATTTAATTTCCACAATCGCCTACACAAGGTTAGATGCTATTTTGACTTTAAAAGTCATGATCTTTGCAAATACCACATGATCTCACTTACTTGTGGAATATAATGAACATAGCAGTCTGAGGAATAGGGTAGACCCAGAGACGTGGAAGTAGAGTACAGACTGACAACCCTCAGAAGAGGGGGTGGGGGGTGAGGGAAGAGATAAACCACAGAACTTATACACATGTATGCATAACCGATAGACACAGACAACAGAGCCGGGTATGGGGTGGGGGAATGGGGAGGGGGTGTCAATGTTGTAAAAAAGGAGAAACATCTGTAACAAAAATAAAATTAAAAATAAAATAAAAAAATTTAACTACAATTAAAAAAAAAAAGTTGTCATGATCTTTGTAGAAAAATAGGAAAATCCTGAGAGGCAAAAATAAAAAAATTAATGAGAAATTTAACCAATTAGAGAACATCTTAGAGAAATTAATTTTATCCTTTTCCACCCTAGTTTTATATGGATGCAGGAGTATTTTTGAGGCAAGTGTGTGTATGTATGTGAATGTATTTTGTTTATGATAATTAAGATTTTAATGTATATGTTCTTTTGAAATATGCTTTTTATTATTTTAACAATGTATAGTGGAATGAACATTTCCCTATGCCATTACCTATTCTTTAGTTACATCATTTAAATAATTTCCCCTGCTTATTGTAAATGGAATAAAGCTCACTGTCATTCGTTCAGTCAACTCAGAAATGTAAAGAAGAAATGGAGTCACTGTTTTGTGTCTATGCTTTGAGACTTTTTTCCCTATTCTTGATTTCCTTTAAAAGAACTATTTATATGCGGGTGGAAATATTTGTCAGGATTATGATCTGACATGCTTTAACTCTCACTGGTGTTCATTGTAAGAAGGGAATTGGGTGTTTTGTTTTTTTGGATGTAAAAAGGGATTTAAGCCCTGGCCGTTGTTGCTCAGTGGTTACAGCGCGAGCCTTCATACTGAAACGTTGTGGGTTTGATTCCTGGCCAGGGGCATGTACCTGGGTTACAGGTTTGTATCTGGGTTGCAAGTTTGATCTCCGGCCCCAGAGAGGCACCCAATCAATGTGTCTCTCTCACATTGATGTTTCTCTCTCTCTCCCCCTCCCTACCTTCTAGTCTCTCTGAAAATCTATGAAAACAACATTCTTCGGTGAGGATTAAAAAAAGAAGATGAAGAAGAGATTTAATTCTGTTCCCTATCATATGCCTTTGGGAACTAGGATTGTGAGAGACCCCTTGGAGAACATGAGCAAACTGACTTACACGCACATGGAGTATTGTTCAATGTGCTAATGACAGCCTTAGTGAATACTCTCCCAATTTAAAAATGAACTATAGTAAATGGGGTTTTAAAAACCTCATGTCGCCCTGGCCGGTTTGGCTCAGCGGTTAGAGCGTCGGCCTGCGGTCCGGAGAGACCCGGGTTCGGTTCCCGCTAAGGGCACGTACCTCGGTTGCAGTTTGTCCCCGGCCCTGGTTGGGTCGTGTGGATGGCAACCACTCGATGTGTCGCTTTCACGTCGATGTTTCTCTCTCTCTCTCCCTCCCACTCTATCTGAACAAAATATCGAAAAATGTCCTCGGGTGAGGATTAAAAAAAAATAAAATAAAATAAAAACCTCATGTCTTTGAAACTATCCTATTTGTTACTTTGTTGTTCTAGGACTAGACCCCTTTCCCCCCTTTTAAACTAAGGCTTGTTCACCTTCCCTGGCCAGCTAATTTAAGAACACCAGTGTCCTGAAAGACCTAAGGTTCCTGTTAAAGCTGGTACATTTAGTGTAGTTGTAATAGATACTGTACCCCTGGGATATGTCTCATAATGCATTGATCTAGTAGAATTGCCGTTTTTATGTGAAAATTTTATTCTGTAACAAATATCAGAATATCTGAGCCATGCATTGATGGTCATTACTACAGTTTTGAGATGATTAAATTCGTTCAGTATTTGGCCCCTGTCTTAGAAGACATCTGTGTCAATGTTGACAAGGCGTTGTTGGTGTGACAGGTCATTTAAGGCAGTTACCTATAGACCTTTCTGCAAGTGCTGTGACCAAATAGACCAATTTATTCTTCTGGAGAGTAGGGTGTGGTTCCACCCGAGAGCTAAGGTCTTAACATCAGCATATTGGAGCATTAGTAAGCAAGGCCTGGATAGGGTTAAATTTTTCCAGGCATGAACAGGAGGCCTTTCTTTATGAGCTAGCCTGAGTATTATCACCCAGAGATCGGTGATGTAGTTATAATTACCCATCTTTCATGGCACCATTTTGACAATAAGAACAGTTTTTAAAAACCCTCTGTCTGAGGATTTAATATTTGCCCTACTTGCCTCACGAGGAGCTGAGTAGAGGTGAAGCTGCCGAAATTTCTCTACACTTACATTTGGAATCCCATGAGCAAGGGGAGGACACAGCATTTCTATTCTGGTTTAATGGTTCCCTTGGATGCTGGGTTGCAGTCTTTGTTGCCACGTTCAAATATCATTCCATTCATTAAGCCTCTCTAAAAATAGGGCAGAGGATGCAGAAATAATTAAGGGTGCTTCATCCCACGTGTCCTCTCCCCATTTCTGTCCCTTCCAGAGGAAGGCTGCCACGCACACCCGGCTCCGGAGAGGATGCTCATTGTTGCCACTGATTTTATTTTTGCTGTTAGGAGCACTCGTGTGTGTAATGCTGGCAGAGTGCAGGGACTTGCTGGTTTTCCAAAACCACAGTTTTGCTCTGCGCCCGGGGGACTGCATCTGCAGCACGTGTGAAGCTCGGCCAGCACCCCGCTGCACTGGGCTGTGTGGAGCCGCTCAGTGCCAGGCGTCAGCATGAGAGCTGGGGAAATGCAGGCAGCTCGGTGGGTGGGGAGGCCTGGAGAGCTATGGAAATGCCATTTAGTTTGCACACGGAGATGTGTGCTCCCATGTGAGGTCTCGTGGTGTGGCTTCGAGAGCATGTGTTTTCCCACTTTCTGAATTATTCTTTTTTCCCTTCCTTCTTATTTTTTCTTTCTTTCCCCCTCCCTTCTCTTCTCCTTCCCTCCCTCCCACCAAGCAACCTATTTCCTCCCTCCCTTGCTTTTAAAACACCACGAAAGGTTGCAGTAACTGAAGCCTGGGCTGGATTCTGCCCTCAGAAGGAAGTTACCCATCAAGGGGCCGTGGACCAGAATCGGGATGTAGAATACCACTACACTCTTTACAAAGTCCACACGAGTCACCTGTTCCTGACACTGTTTCTCTGTGACATCGATGGGGAAGTTACAGATGCTATCTTTGGTATTGCTAAGAGATAGGACTAGTTGTTATGAAAGATAGCTAGTTCTGAATTGATTCGTGGATTTCTCTTTCTGTGTTTGGGGAATTTCTACTTTTTACTTATTTCACTAGTCTTTCGCATTCTCCCTCGTTTTTCTAAGTATCTTCCTCACACTTTTGATCCCATTGTTCTTCTTAAAACTCATTTTTAAATTTTTTAATGAATTGGTTTTTAAGACCTTAGCTTTTATGGCGATGGTATCTCCTTATTTTCCTTATTATCTCTTTGGCCAGTTCCCTTTCCAGTCTCTTTACCAGACGCGTCTTCCTCAGTCCCCTTGTTTCATACCGATGTTCTCTCCTCTCTGTCCTTGACCTGATCTTTCTTCCTGTTTGACTCTGTGCTCTGCTCCGCTCCCAGCTCAGTTTCCCTAAGCGACACCTGCTGGAGATCTCTGCCTCGGTGCTTCACAGATGCCGCTCACTCAGCACTCCCAGTGGGACTCACCATTTTCTTACAGTTTTCCCTTCTTCAACTGCTCTTGTTCTTGGGATCTTGCTCTTCAGAAAACTGGGAGTTGTCTGGACTCTTCCTCCTTTCAATAGTCATCTCCAGTCAGTCACTCCCAAACCTTGTTGGCTTTTCCTCCTTAATAACTAGTAGCCCAGCCGGGGTGGCTCAGTGGTTGAGCCTCACCCCATGCACCAAGAGGTCGCCAGTTCGATTCCCAGCCAGGGCACATGCCCAGGTTGTGGGCCCCATCCCCAGTGGGGGCATGCGGGAGGTGGCCAATCCATGTTCTCTCTCATCGATGTTTCTAGCTCTCCCTCTCCTTTCCTCTCTCTCTAGCAAATAATAATAATAATAACTGGTCAATCTGTCCTCCCCATGGCCTCACTGTCCCCGTGCTGAGTCAGACCTGCATTACTTTTGACTCAGAATCCTGCAGTAGACCCTGTAGTGACTTCTAGTCTTGCCGCCCACCCAGAGTACAGCCCGAGGACTATTTACCACATTGAATATTAACTTTTGTGTTTGAACCCTTCAACCATTTCCATCATTTTCCAGATGAAGTTGAGGCTAAGGACTGACCACCCTGCTAAGAAGAGAGACGTAGGGCCCTGGGCCTTGCACGAGTCCATGGAGGGGAGGAGCCACTTCCAACCCTCACTTTCCTATGAACCTGGATGGGCTGGGAGTTGTGACACAAACATGTGCTATTTTGTTGTACAGTTTTCTGCATACAGTGGTGACTTCTTGACCATGAAGTTGTAACAGATGGGCTGCCCACCCCTGCCTTCTACTCTGAAGGCCTTCGTACTAGGGTTGCAAACTACTGATACTTGCCCATTTCACTGCTGCTGAAGAGATTTGTGTGTCTTCACGCTCTCTGCCCTGTACCTCTTCTGAACCAGAGAAGCCACTCTCGCTCCTGCTTACGAGGCTGGCTACCTGCTTCTGTTTCGCCAGAATATACCATCGGCCACAATCCATATTCCAGGACGTCTGGAGCTGAAACGAGATAAAACTAAAATGTTTGGGGGCGTGAGGGTGGCAAAGTGATGGGGCCACCCAGAGGGGTGGTGCAGAGTCCACCATGAGAACAGGTTGGAGGGTTTTGTGCAAAGGCTGTAAGAACAGAGTGAGGTGGTCAGAAATAATAGATGTCCATTTCAGCCACTGCAGAGGTTGGTGTGAAGGTGAAATGAATCAAAATGGCAACCCAGATATTTGAATGCATGTCTTAGATTCATAGGTACTGGATTCTGAGAGCGCCTTAGAGATTGGGTAGTCCCGTCTTCTCATGTCAGTGATAAAGAAATTGAGGCCCAGAGAGGGGTGGTGACTCGATCAAGTTTGATCTCTTCTTAGCGGTTCAAACTTGGCTGGCTCTTCAACCCACGTATCCAGATTCCTTTCCACTGTGACTTTCAGCAGCGTGGTGCCAAGAACGTTAAGGAAGACGGAAACTAGGGCCTGACCCCATCCCTAGATTGCTACTCCTTATGTTTCGGTTGTCCTCCCATTTCCAGGACAGTGTGCTGACAGCCGCTGAGGAGGACTGACACCCCTTTTAGGTTGATTTTCTTCCTTTGCCTGTGATACAGTTTGGGCAGATTTGGCCGGGGCTCCTGACAAGCGCGTGGCCACTAGAGTGCAGCTCACTGTCGTGGGGTTTCCCGGACATTGAAAACGCAGGCCCCTGACAGGGTGCTGAGCTGAAGTCCTGCTTGTGTGCAGGCTGTGGCTTTGTGTTTTATTTACAAACATTGATTTCTTCTTCTTCTTTTTTTTTAGTTTCCTGGAAACATTTCTGTCTCTAAATATAGTTTTATAGTCTTAGTTGCATTTCAAGATGCTGGTTTAAGGTGGGTCAGCCTTCAACACAAGTGGTTGATAATTCAGTTTTGTACCTAAATTTCAGAGAACAGAGGGGAACAAAGAAAAGTGACTCAAGGAGGGTTTCAGTTCAGCCAGGGCAATCTCACCGAAGCGTCGTCCATGCAGAACTCCTACTTCAATGAGTGACTTCAGCGGATACTGGACTGGCTACCATGTACAAACCATAATGCTAGAATAAATGATCGTATTTAGCATTTGAAAATGTGCTGGTACTTGTGCTAATACATTATTAATATGAACAGTGTTACTATTATTTGACAAGATGTTAGACTTGTGTCCTATGATTCTTGTACATGCAATTTAAATGTCCATAGGCAACTAAGGAATGTGTTATAATAGTAGAACTTGTAGCAGTATTAGTAGCAGTATTAGTAGTCATTTTAGTGTTCCGTTTAGCAGTCATGAAGCACCGTGAAAATAGTGACTGCGAGTACCACTGCTTTAGACACAGCATTGACATCTGCATCTGCCTTTATCTCTCATATTTAAAATCATATTTTTAGATCTGGAAGGGATTTTAGAGATTCTATATTCCAACATCCTCACATTATAGATGAAGAAGCTGGGGCCTGGAGAGGTTAAATTATTTACCTGGTACCCTATAGGGTTAATTAGTAGTATAACGATGACAAATAGCCCAGGTATATTCCTGAGAAGTCAGGAATAATAAGAATTGTTTTTTTGGGGGGGACTAGGACCAGAATGAAACTATACCAGTTTCTCCAAGTCAGTCTTTGTACTCTGTTGCCTCTGGACCATGGCATGTCCACCAGCCTTACTCCCTGCTCCTAAGCATTCTGAAAATTCAGCAGGGATTTCTGTAGCACCTAGATGTGCAACGCACCCAGTGGCCTTGCAGGAATTAGAAAGGGTTCACCTGAGGGTTCACCAAGAGCCCCTGCCCTCTCTACCCTAAAGTGGATCAAGGGTCAGGATTGCTGAAGAGGATGGAGGGAACTTTCAGATTTGGCAGGAGCTTCTGTGGCCTGAAGGTCCTGAGCAGCTGTAAATGGTGAATTTCTTTTGTTGAATTCAAGGACATGCAGCACAGACCTGGAGTGGAAGAAGAAACGTAAACTTGCAACTGCCATGGCTGAGGGGGGCAGCGGCTGGGTCCTGCTGGGGTGAGTTGGGGCACGAGCGTATGCACTGAAAGAGGCTGTACCCCAAGAGATTTAGCAGAGATGAGCCAGAACCCTATTCAGGGAAATCCTTGATTCATGGGACTGTACTGTTCAAGTCAAAGGCAATAAAAGAAGGAACAGGGATTTGCGAATTCGGCAGCTGGGAGGGGAGATACGGAATAGAGACCACACCAGGGAGGGCTGCAGATGCGAAGGGTGAACTCCCATTTGGTGATGTCCTGCAGGTGCTGGGTGAACGAGGCAGCCTAAAGGAACCAGGGCGGTGCAAGCAATTGGAGAAGGATTATGATGGAAGTCATTTTGAACATGTATTCTAACGGAATAAGTTTTGCTTACTTAACAGGTATGCCGTCCATGGAACATGCGAGAGGAGTAACCTAGTTCAGATAGTGGAGTGATTGGGCTGAGTGCCATTAGGTGTTTTAGATCCCTCATCACCTTAATAGAAATACACATGGAATGGATGTTTACTGTGGACCAGGCACCTCTTCCGGTCACATCTCATAATCCTCCAACAACTTAATGAAGCAGCTACCATTATTATTTCCTGTTTTTCAGATGAGGACATGTGGCTGTTGGATCTTACTTAATTGCCCAGTCTCAGAAGAGATATTTAAAAGCATGAAATATGATCCCAAAGCTTGGACCCTTAACCATGATGCTTTCTCGACTCTTTAACCATAGCTACAATGCCATTATCACGTCTAAACGTAAACAATTTCTTAATTTCATTAAATGCCTCAGTCTCATAAATGTCATAATGGTTTCTTCCCTGTCACAAAGACTCAAAAACTTCTATACAAAGCCCACACGTTGCAATTGGTTGAAAAGACTTTTAAGTCTCTTTCAATCTGAGTGTTCCTCCGCCTATTCTTTTTTTCTTGTAATTTAATTTTTGAAGAAGTTGAGTTATTTGTCCTCTTAGTACTTCCCACAGTCTGGGTTTTGCTGATTGCATCCCGTGTTTAGATTACTAAGTTCCCCTGACCTTGTATTTCTGGTAAATTGGTTGTTATGTCTGGAGGTGCGAGCAGATTTGATTTGATTTTTTTGGCAAGAATACTTTATACTGCAGAGGTGGTAGTGTGTTCTCATATAATAGATTCTGAAAGTTTGTAGGAAAAGGAAGTTGAAAGTTCAAGGTACTACTAGTTTTCATGGGGAAAGTGTTTCCACTATTTCATGGAAAAGGTCTGGAAAACCGTCACCCAGCCTCCCCCTGGGTCAGGCGCCCTTCCTTTGGGCTCCCATGGCACATGATTCTATACCACTTATATAACTAAATGGTCCACCTTATGACTGTCTTACCAATTCAGTGTGCACTCTTCAAGGGATTATATAATTCTTGATTTTTGTAACATAAACCTTAACATAATGCCTGATCAGTAGGCGCCTAAAATATATTAAATCCATTGAATAAATAAATTAATGAAGATAAATTCATTCTTGAGGCATGTTTCAATCCATTGTTATTGCTGTACTTGGCCAATTGTCTATGTTGTCAGTATTTTGGGGGCTGTAGTAAGGTTTGGAAACGAGGTAAATAAAAATCCTTCTTTTAGTACAATAATAAAATCAATACACATTGTGGAAGTTGTTTAGCTTGTAAAGTACTAGTCTAAAAAATAATTGGTTAGGGGCGGGATCGGGAGGAGGGTGTCTGGGGGGAAAAGGAGAAACATCTATAATTAAAATTAATTAATTAATAAAAAACAAATAAACAAAAATAATTGGTTAATTAAAGGAGAACTATAATTTTACCAAAGTAAGCTATCAAATTGTAGCTGTAGGCAAAATTGGACTCTGTTTGCTTGCTGAAGCTGTGGCGTACCCAGGGACACCGAGAAGAAAAGAAAAAGAGCATCGAGGTTGGCTTACTGGGTGTGTGACTAGCATAGTCACATAGGACGCCCCACTCAGAAGGGCTCTGTGCGTGGGGTGCAGTGCTCTGAGGTCGCTATCTTGAAATTACTGACAGTTTTATCCTTGAGTTTGTGTTTGTAAGTGAAGCATGTCCAATGGAGCCCTACCCCCTGGGACAGGTGCCACGTACCCAACCCTGGTAACCTGGTCCTGCCTGGCCTGTCCCTGGCCCCACCATCAAGCAAACACTGGCAACATCTGTCCCGGTGAAAGTCTGGGTGCAGGGAGGGTCAGGGGCCAATGGGCACATCCTATGGTGTCTCACTGCAAGGAATGGTAGTGGTCATTCCTACCCTGGGCTGGCAGCACCAAAATGCTTTCAGCAGGGGACTCAGTGGCCCTCAGCCACTCCCAATTCAGGAACTGCATGTGCCCCAGTGCAGAGGTGGCAGTCCCTTGGGTGGCCTGTCCACGGTGGGTTGGGCAGCATGCCCCATTGCCAGGGGAGATGCCTGGCTTGACTTATCGCTCCAGGCCCAGCAGATGAGAGGGCAGCCCGCTAGCTCGGTGGGCTGCACACATATGCCAAGTCATGGGGCAGGGCCCCTCCGGGCCTGTGAAGGTCTGACCTGGCCCAGTGAGTATTTCTGTACTCAAGGGAGTGTGATATTAAGTAACAAACACATAACAAGATAGGCTGACACAGAGAGACCATGGATAAAAGGAAAAAAATGGATATTTTAGTACTTTTAATAGCACTTTTTGAACAAGGAGCCCCGTGTTTGTATTTTGGATTGCGCAAATTATGTAGCTGGGCTCGGATAGAATGTAATTTAAGAAGGCATGTGGGCCCTGGCCAGTTTGGCTCAGCGGTTAGAGCGTCAGCCTGTGGTCCAGAGAGACCCGGGTTCGGTTCCCGCTAAGGGCACGTACCTCGGTTGCAGTTTGTCTCCGGCCCTGGTTGGTCGTGCGGGTGGCAGCCACTCGATGTGTCCCTTTCTGTTGATGTTTCTCTCTCTCTTCCTCCCACTCTATCTGAACAAAATATTGAAAAATGTCCTCCAGAGAGAATAAAATTAAAAAAAGGAAGGCACGTGGGAGAGGGGGAGTTGGTCATTGTGCAGCTCTTTCTCTCTCCAAGGGGAGGGAGTATGGTCAGTTTACCTGGATTCTTATAGGAACAACACCTCCTTAGCTGGCTTGTCTGACATACATTTTGTAAGGGCATTTAAATTCCGTTTTCTTCGACTTCACTGTTCACCAAAACCATCTTGTGAGTATGATCTGTTTCCCATGAGCTTAGTTATGGGAGAGAATGTAGTCATCTCATCTGGTGAACTTCTAGTTTTCTAAAACTTAATACCTAACAGTTTTCCAATACTAATAACTAATAAAAGATAGTTATGTTTTAGTATAAACTAAACAAATTGGTGTTTTGATGTTTTGTTTTTTGTTTTTGGTACGTGCCCCTAGTGGGAACCGAACCCGGGACTCTCTGGTCCTCAGGCTGACACTCCAACCGCTGAGCCAAACTGGCCAGGGTGCATTTTGATTTTCTATATTGGTCTGTAAGCTTGTTTTATGGAAGTTCCCCTTTGAACATGCATCCATCGTGGTGGCATGCCACAAATAGGCTTTGAGCTTTCAAGCTGGAGAGCTGGACCTTGAACCTGAGGCTCAGTTAGTCCCAGAAAGGAGCAACACCCTATGAGGTCTGTTAGGAGATGGTCTGCCCCTGGTTTCCCCTGCTTATTTTCCCAAAGCATTTATGATCTGGGCACAGGTAGCAACTGTGAGGCTTACTCAGAGCCTGCACCCCTTTGGCAGTACCGAATAAGCCTGTGGCTTCTAAATTGGATGAAATTAATATGCCGTTGAAAGGGCCAGGGAAGCCAAGCTAAAACTGAGATCTTCCACCAAATTTTGGACATGAGAAACAAGTTTGTGGTCTTCAAAAGATCTTTTTAAAAGCATTTGCTGGCAGACACCTACTCGACTGCTGGTACTTAAGTGCTCCTGAAAGCAGGGATGGGTTTTCGTGGAAGAATGAGCAGAATCTCCCGGAAACTTCCTAATAAAAGCTTTTCAGTGTCTACTGACCACAAGTGATAAGGTGATGGCCAGAGAGACTGCAGAGGGCTAAAATTAAATGCATTATTTCCTCCCAATGAAAATATTTCTGCTCAAATCCATGTCAAAAATATTTCTGGAGGACCAGTACTTAGTACATGCCATGAACATGTGTGCCTTTGTATGTGTGTCTAATGTGCAGTGACCCAGTGGAGCTAAGCATGGAGGGAAACAGGACTGAAGGTCAGACATGTTTACAGACAAGGGGAAGGATGTTTGAGGTAGGACTCTGGTTTGAGAGACCTCACACTTGCTTAAGTGGGAAAAGAATAATGTTTTACTAATGGAACTGGGATCTCTAGGGCCAGGACTAGGTTTTGTGTGGAGCGTGGCAGGCATCAGAGTGGTCTCTTCCTGTCTGCTCTGTCCTGCAGCTCATGCACTTTCCATCCCCCATCCAGTGTTCCCAGGCCCTGCGGAAAAGCTGGGGGCGGGATTCTGACCAAGCACTGTTGTCTCCACCGGGTGATGTGCACTGTCAGAACCCATGGCTGAGGGACGGAATGTACCAACTGCTTGAGCCCGGAATCCTCTTCCACGCCTGCGGCCTTGGAGGAGGCCTCTGCTATTCTAATGGTTGGAGAATTGGGGGACAGTGGGTCCCCAGACAGAAATCAGGCTTTTAACACATGTAGAACAACCAAGTATAGCATTCCCCCCCCCCCACTACAGTGGACAAGTGAATACAAAAGAAAGTATATTAAGATAATAAAGTACAAACTATTGTGTGCGTGCACGGGCGCATGCGACTGAGATGAAAGAGAAAGGAATCTTACGCTGAGGAGGTTGGACCTCCAACACTGACGTGGTTGGGCTAGAAATGTGGAAAGGAAGGCGTTTCAGGCGGAAACTTCTCTTCTTTTGAGAGAAAAGGGGAAAGCAAATGGCTGAGATGGGAACCAGGTTGGAGAAGAATACACAGGGTGGAGAACAGGTATTTTGGGGGGAGCAATGGTTGGTGTGTTGGGAAAAACCTTGGGGGCTGTGTTGTGAAAGGTGTCAGATGCTAGGTGGAAGTGTTTCATTTCGTAGGCAGTCGAGAGTTCTTGAAATATCGCTAAGCAAAGGTAACACACAGATAGAGCTGTGATGAAGACAGACTAGGAGGAGATCCAGGTTGCACTGAGGCAGGGAGACCAGTTAGGCGACTCTTCGTCCTTCTGGCAATGGGGTAGCAGCAGGAATGGAAAGGCAGAGCAGGATGGGTAAGAAAATGTGGGAGTGGGAGGAAGACTCAGAGCTAACTCGGAGCTCTTGCAAATACTTCTATTTACAGAAATAAGGAAGTCTGGAGAGGGAGCTGCTGGAGGAAGAGGAGGGAGACTCAGTGTTTGTCCTCAGAAGCACTGAGGCTGCGTTAGCGGGGTCGTGTGCTTGGTTAAGCACTGAATGGAGGCTCAGGCAGTGGAACAGATTGTGATTGTGCTGCTGGGATTTGGTGGACACGGCCCTGCACCAGGAAGAGCTGCACCACCCAGGTGGCAGTTGCACGTCCTGTTCAGAAGATGGACAACTCCTGACGGACAATGGCAGTCAGAGAGCAGGCAGTCTTGTTGGCAAGCATAGTCTTGCTCGTTGTTTTTGTATCTCTTAGGGAGTGATGACTATTATGCCAAGGGCTGCAGGTACTTTTAGGAGTTTGCTCACAATGTCCTTTTGAGAGATGGGGAAGACGTATGGCTGAGATGGAGCTCAAGGGGATAAGAGAGGCCCTGGGCTGATTTCCTTATTCTGCCACTGATTTGTGTGTGCTCACAGTGGTCAGTGTTCTGCACGGTTGTTTCTTTATTCATTACATAGGACAAGGGAGGGTGGCTTTGCGCTTGAGGAATACTGTTGTAGAGGAATGAGTTTATGTTCTACTCTATATGGCTAGTTCTCAGTTATGTCAGGTCAAGTTATGTATCCTTCTCTTTGGCCCTGAAATTGACATTGTTACTTCTCCCCAAGTGGGATTCCAGTGGGTGTTTAATGGGTATTGCCTGACCCTGTCTTCCTCTTGGGATGAAATCCAGTAATTGTCGTGTTTGTTATAAGATGGCCCCCCTTCTTCATACCACATTTTAGAGGCTGTCTTTGCCCTTGCCTTTACGGCTGCCCATTCTTAGGGATGCTGTGAAAGACTTTCCAAACGGATCAGTGTAGGATTTCCCATGAACTGAGAAGCGGCAGGAAACCGCTGTCGAGTGTCTTAGACCACCCTGTTCTCCACTGCAGGCTGGGTTGCTTCTTCGGGTACGAGTTGAGATCTCCTCTGGTACTTTTGTCACATGGTTTTTCTGATACTATTTCTTATGAAATGTTTGTGGGGATTAGGTAAAAAGCAACTGTTGAGGGTAAAGTACTAGTAACGCCCTGGCTGGGTGGCAAGGTTGGTTGGAGCATTGTCCTGTGCATCAAAGTGTTGTGTGTTCGATTCCTCGTCAGGGTACATACCTAGGTTGCAGGTTCCATCCCCCATCAGGGCATGTACAGGAGGCAACTGAGGGATGTTTCTCTTTCACATCAATGTTTCTCTCTCTCTCTCTTTCTCACTAAACAAACAAACAAGCAAACAGACAAACAAACAAACAATCAATGATATCATATCCTCAGGTGAGGATAAAAATAAGAAACTAGTAACAACAACAAGAACTACGATTACTCCTCCTTGGCATAACTTTTAAGCCCATTCCAATGAGTGGGTATATGCTGGGGAATGTTCATACTTACTTTTGGGAACTATACCGTCAAACTACATTGATTGCAAAGCTACCAGGCAATGTAAAATCTGCTTTTCACATTACTGAATATCAGGAAAAGTAATGACGTTGCATACCAGCAGGGAGGGGACAGGTCTGTGGAAATACTTCTGTTTTCACAAGAGCCACGGTGCGTTGCTAGGGGGTGGCAGTGGATGTCCCCCCTCCCCATTCTGCGTGTCTACATCATACTGCTCTGCAGAGCCTCGGTCAAGACTCCCTTTAGCCTGAGCACTCCTGTCTGCAGGGGCCGTCGGATTTTTTAATTTCCTGCTGCTTCTCACAAGCCAGTGTCTGTCTCGCTGGAGACTTGTTTCCCAGGTGGGACTCTATCCTCTGAAGTGCTCAGCTCCCACAAGACTCGGTGGTCCTTAGCCCTGCCTCCCTCAGCTACCAGCCGCGCTGCGGGAGCTCCATGTCCTCCTGTCAGTTCCACTCAGATTTCAGTTTAAAGAAGCGTGAGGCACTCCTTCAGGTTTTTTGACAATAGGCATTTGAAAAGAATTAAAGGAAAAATAATTAATAGCACAGACTTTTTGTTAAAGTATGCTATTGAAAAATGAACCCCCCTGGGACATTTGAAGGGATGGCGAAGACAAATGAACTCTGCGTCTCATTTAGAATTTTCCTCCTTGAAACTCTTGAAAGCTGAGAAAGCAGATTTTTTATTTTATTTTATAAAAGCATGCAAGATTTCCTATAAATGCTCTGTTCATTCTTAACTTTTATAAGGGAATTTAGCTTGAGTTTGATTTTTAAGAAATTTATCTTTATTGTTGAAAGTATTATAGATGTCCCCTTTTTGACCCCATTTACTCCCCCCAACTTCATCTATCCCCCCTTGCTGTCACCAAACTATTGTCTGTGTCCATTGGTTATGCATATATGCATATAAGTTTTTTGGTTTACCTCTTCCTCCCCCATTCCCTCTGTGGTTCATCAGTCTGTTCCTGCTTCCATGTCTCTGGATCTATTTTATTCATTAGATTCCACATATAAGTGAAATCATGTGACACTTGTCTTTTTCTGACTGGCTTATTTTGCTTAGCATGAGTTTAATTTTTTTAAAAAATGAAAGCAAATTGATGAATTGAATAGACCAAAATTCTTACAGAGCAACTGCTGTAAAAATATTCATTTCAGCCTTCTTCCATGCATTAGATATGGGCTAATTTCTCCTTTTCTTATATTCAATTAGCCTTTACTTTTAGTGAGTTGAGGAAATGATATTATTCCTGTCTGGGCTTTTGGCATTCTCCTCAGGAGAGAAGAACTCCATCTTTTACAGTTCAGAATTCCACTTTCCTGAGTACTCCAAATTTTAAGCCCTACTTCCTTCTTTTCTGGGTTTATCAGTAACCAGATTAGATAATAGACACAATATGAAGCCAGCCAGAACCTTAGGTAAAATGTAAATTAATTATTGTATTTTTAGAGTTTTAGTTTATAGTGTTGTGGATTAAAAAGTATGTACTTAATAGTTGTCAACTGAATTTTTTTCATAAAGGTTCTTACCCAGTTTGGTAAGGATGCATTAATAACTTTGATGGTGAGGATATAAATTAAGAAACAGGGTCTTAGAAAACACACTCCAGATATGCCCCATGTTCATGTTATATGTGTACTTTAGTGATATCTTTTTATAAATTGCATTTATGAGACATTTCAGATAGAAGCAGAAATGAGGCAGTGTTAGTGAAATGTAAATCAATCTTTGAATATCAATACCTAGCATTTTTTTGAGAGAGAACTTTGTGCTGGATGCTGTTTCATATGTTTTCCATGTATTATCTTGTTTGTTTGTTTTTTGTCCCCACAACCCAATGACAGATGTACTATTGTCATTTGCCTTTTCTTAATGAGGAAAGTGAGCAGAGAGAGACCATGCAACTTGTTAAAGTGGTAGAGCCAGAATGGAGTCCAGGCTGTTGGACTCTAGGGTCACTACGGCATCATGTGGGTTTTTCCTGTGTCAGGGAAATGTGTTGAGAGGTCCTATGCTAGACAGACGTGGTGAGGATGAAGAGCCCTCGGCTGGGAAAGTGCAGGAGGGGATTTGAAACAAGGATAGAGCAAGGGGGTCCTGAGATTAGCTGTGGGTTTGCCTTATGTTGACTCGGGCTGGACCACTCACAGAAGTCCTTGCACCTCTCAAACCATAGTGATTGGTTGGGGGGATGCACAGATAATCCACATGAGGCCTATTAGAACTGGCAAATTTTTATTCTGGAAAATGTATTGGAACTCCTTACAGAGAGATGCTCTCTTTTCACTGGACTTAAAGCTTGAAGGATGTAGGCTTGAACCTACTGGCAGACACTTGGTCACTAGTAAGGTAAAAGTGCTAGAAAATGAGGATCATACAGAGAAAAGCAGGTGAGAAGTGGAGAAAAAATTACTGAGTTCTGATGCTAACTCCTGGATCCAGTTGTGTCTGAGGATATGTAATATGAGAGATCTACTCTTAGCATTTCCAGTTTTGTGAGCCTCATTCCCCCCTCTCCCTCCCCTCCCATCCCTCCCCCCAAGAGTTCAGGTCTAGCATGAAAGGTGAATCCATCTAGGAACTGTCCATCCTGGACAGCTCCTCATTTCTGCCCCTAGTCTGAAGGAGGAACTGGTCAGCTGCATCAAACCTGGGTGGTGGGGGCTGTGCTGTGGGTGGCGGGACTTTTGAGCCTCTGAGCCTTTCTGAGAAAACCATGGAGAAAAGACTTGGGTCCTTGATACTTAACTGTCTGGGAGGCAGAGTCGTGGGACTGTGGACCAAGCCATTGTTGTGATCAGAGAGCTTTGTGAGCTGTGGAGACCCGCCTATGCTAAGTCCCCCTCCCTAGGTCCAGAGAGGTGAGTCTGGGGTGTGGGAGCATGATACATACCATGTTTTCTACATTGAACATACCGTAATAAATGGTCCTCTGCTTTGAGACTCTGGCTGTTAGAGATTCATTTACATAGTCTCATGCACTTGAAAGAAGAAATGAGAAATTTTAGAAAATGCTTTCATCAAAAACTTATCCATCCTGGGTTGACCTATTCCATCCTGTATTGTATCTTGTAGGAATTAATCCTAGACAAGTAGTCAGCCACAGAGACGCGGTGCAGATTGTTTGATAAATCTTTCCACTGTCTGATGTGAAGTGGCAGATAGCCTTCTAGCTAAGCTTTGCACCTTTTTTTTTTTTTTTTTAATCCTCATCCGAGGACATTTTTCCATTTTTTGTACAGATAGAGTAGGAGGGAGAGAGAGGAAGAGAGAGAGAGGGAAACATCGATGTGAAAGAGACCCATCGAGTGGCTGCCACCCGCACGACCAACCAGGGACAAACTGCAACCGAGGTACATGCCCTTAGCGGGAACCGAACCCGGGTCTCTCCGGACCGCAGGCGGGTGCTCTAACCGCTGAGCCAAACCGGCCAGGGCTAAGCTTTGCACCTTTTGAAGAGATGTGTAGCTCCCTTACAAGTCACAAAATATATGTCTGCATAAATTAGTGCTACTAAAGGCCTATGATTTTTGGTGAGATGTTCTGAGCAGGTATCCAAATGAGTGCTTGTGAACGATTCTTCCAGAAGGCTTTCTTTCGTCTGGTATGAGGAAATTACTGTTGCAGTAAAATGCACACTACCTTGGAAATGTATTAATTTCCCTCAATTTATGGCTTAATGACATTTGTAATATCCACCCACAGCTCTTTCGCTGCTGCCGAAATGCAGGCCTTTCGAGTAGGTGGCTGACGTGCATTTCTTATGGTCCGCTCACTGTTAAATTCATAAATGATACATGTGAACAGTCGTCTCATTTCCACTAAAAGGTATATTTAGTTTTTATTATACATTTAATAAAACCATATTCTTTTTTATTATGAATTCAGTCGGCAGTAATCAAGATCATTAGCTTAAACACCAAGGAGTTTATTTTGAAATGCAGCTTCTTTGAACAGTTGTTTATAATAAGATGATACTTACTCGATTTTATCTAGTTCGTTTCTAATCTAAAGGGTTTTTGTCACAATTTTTTTTTTTTCTCGCTCTAGGAGTTGGATCTGGAAAGATTCTAGCTGCACTATAATAGGCAAAAGTCCCACAGCCTCACCCACATTTTCTGGTGACATGCCATTTTCCAAGAGTGTCGACAGCTGGGAGCAACTGGAGACTGTGACTTTAGTGCATGTTAAAGAGGAAAGAGTGGCACTCAGTTTCCTGGACTGTGTCCTGATCCCATGGTGGTTTTCTAAATAATTTCTTTTTCTTTTCCCTTCTTGGTAAAACAAAACAAAACAAAACATTCAGCACTTCGAAATCCGGACTCGGTGCTGCACTGGTTGGCATTCATATCAACCTTTATCTTGAAGCCTGATACAAAATTTGATCTGTAGAAAGTTGGCAGACCGTCTGTTCTCTGACTGCAGTTTGTAATCATCTGGTTCAACATCTTTTTTCACTTATATATTCTCTCTTAAAAATCTAGTCCTCTACAGTTTTTATTTTTAACCCTCCAGGGTTTGGAGATAGGTGACGTGGATGGGTGGTTATTAAAATCTGTTAATGGTCATCTTGAACAGCGGTTTCTAAACTTTTTTGATACTGTACCATCAGTGAATATTTATTTATACATGAGGTACACTTACTATTGTGAAAGAACATATTATACATTATCTTATAAATTAAGTAATTTATACTATGTCTTCTGTTATGTATATTATACAGCAGACAAAACCCAGGAATCAAAAGGGTTTGTTTTATGAAAAAACGTTCTAATATTTATTCTTGAGCCCAGCGCCCCTCACTGCAAAGACCACTGATTTAGAAAACAAAAGGTTATTCAGTGCACCCCATTTCTTTCTGAGCTATACTGCTAATCCCAGTTGGATGTTTTTGAAGGGTGAAGTTTTTTAGTAAATTTCAGAGTGAATGTAACTTGAGTACTTCTGATCATGATTAATTGCTCTGAGTTATCTATTAAGGGAATGTGGTTACCTATTCACCCAGATGAGGTCTTAAAATTTTATTATGAAATATTTAAGACATACAACAAGCATAATGTCTACTGCCTTAACGATAAAACAGCACCTGCCTCCTGCAGAGGGATCCTGTCCTCTGAATGTGCTGTTTTCTACTCCCATGCACTTAGAGACCTCGGTTTGGCTCTCAAACAGTGTGCTATGTTTTTCTTTTTTTTCATTTTTTTGGTACGTACCCCTAGTGGGAACTGAACCTGGAACTCTCTGGTCCATAGGCCGACGCTCCAACCGCTGAGCCAAACTGGCCAGGGCTATGTTTTGCATTTTAAAAATTTTATGAAACACTTGCATACAATATATAGTATGTGTTTGTCTACAACTCCACCTCACCCCCCTGCATGTTACTTATGGGCAGCTCCAGTTCATTCATTCCCACAGTTGTTGCCTATTCTGAAGTTTCAAAATGCCACAGTTTGTAGTATTTAATTTATGTCTTTTTTTCTTAAAAATTTCTTTCTATGACAAATTATTCTGGTGGGGGTTTTTAAATTAAAACTCTGTTAGATTTCCCCAGGATGTACCTGGAACTGGAACTGCTGGGTTGTAGGGTGTGGACCTTTTCATGTTTATAATTTATGAACCCCCCTGACTCTTCCTCCTTGTTAACACGTGGTGATGTCAGACTATTTAATTTCTGCCAGTTGGATGGATGTGAAATAACATCTTAGGGTGGCTTTAATGTATCCTTTCATAATATATTTATTTGCCTTTTTTATAAATTTGCTTACTCATATACAGGGGTGGGCAAAAGTAGGTTTATAATTATAATACAAATAAACAATACACTAGTTAAGAAATAATAATACAAGAATAAACTTTTGCGTACTCAAAACTGTAAACCTACTTTTGCCCACCCCTGTATTTTGCTAAGTTTTCTGTTTTTCTTCTTATAAAGTTTTCTCAGTTGGTCTCACATATTTACACACACACACACACACACACACACACACACACACACACGGTGATTCAAAGACCTTCAGTACAAAAGAAAACAGTCTTTGTTTTTCTTCTCACATCTGGCCCTGATATGGTATGGTATCATAACCCTTCCCTTAAAAAGATTGTTGTTTCTTCTATCAGGTAATTTTTTTTAATCCTCACCCAAGGATATTTTTCTATTTACTTTCAGACAGAGTAGGAGGAGATATATATGTATAGAGAGAAATATTGATGTGAGAGAGACACATCAATTGGTTGCCTCCCACACAACCCCGACCAGGGCCAGGGAACAAACCACAACCAAGGTAGGTGCCCTTGACCAGAATTAAACCCGTGACTTTGGTTCATAAGCCAATGCTCCAACCACTGAGCCAAACTGGCCAGGGCTAATTGTTGGTTCTTACAAGTTCTTACAAGTAAAAGGTCATCTTATTAGCTAAACTCCTACCATCCGAACCCAGGAACAGAATAGATTTGGGTATCTTTCTGGAGAGGAGAACTTTGGAGGCAAGTCACAGAGGTATGCATACTTTTCTCATGGCTTATCTGAAGCTCTAATGTGAGGTCTCTGAAGCCTGGAAAGAGATGTACACACTCACTCCTGGGAACCAGCTCCAACACACCACTTAAAGGGATCCCCACTTCCTAACTCAGCAACCAAATAATAGGTTTGAATAACGATTTCCCTCACTATCAAACTCATGGATGTGGTGGGGGTGGGGGTTCATTGATCCTCAATCATTGGATTTTTTCTAGTATGTGGATGTGGTGAAGATAATTCTTAGCCTTTAGACTAATTTTCTAGTTTCTAAAAAATATCTTTTTTCAGGCTTCTATGTTAGCAAGGAATTAAGAGGTTACAGAATTAGATTTGAGTAAAGATTGATAGTTGTATGTTTGGACAGCATGTGAAAGAAATTCTTTGAAAGACTATGAGCATAGCAGATATTTAATAAATATTGACCAGATGATTGATCTAAGGAAAGAGCCAAAGAAAGAGGAATAATTCCTTTGGAATCGCACAACGCTGAATAATATAAAACAAGAAACTGGAAAGCTTCATCTTTATTCAGTGTCCTCTTGGATCAGTGGTCAAGCAGAATGGCCAAGGATTTGCCTGGCAACATTAGGAAACATGAGTTTATTTGAACTTATGTAAGTATAGGTATTTGTAAAGAAAGTGTACTAATCTTTATTATGGACAAAGTGAAAGACAAGGCATGTTTCTTAAAGTAAAATTTGTTATAAAAGCAGTAGAAGAAATGGTGCATATAAGAGCATCTTAAAAAAACCACTGTATAGGTTGGGCCCATATTGTCCTGGGCACATGGTTATTTTCCAGTCTATTCTTCATATTTTGGAAGACTAAAGTTACTGAATCCAGTAGTTTTTAAATTATTATTTGAATTTGAATTCCTAATTAAATCTATCTACTGCTTTGTAGATAAGCTAGCTAAGAAAGTTAAAGCCGGGTGCCTTCAATAAACACAGCTGAATTTGGAAGAAGACTAGATTAGCCAAAATCTTCTTTTATAGCTTGAAGTTCTAAAAAAGCAATAGAAAATCAGCCTCTTAGCATTTCCCAAGATATTTCAATCCATATGCTTAAAGAATTACTGCCAAATACTTTAATTTGTTGGTAAGAAACAAAATACATTCTCTTAAAGTTGTGCTTTGGGGTCCTCCACCCTCCTTGAAGTGTATACAGAACCACCTCTGCAAGAGGTTGTTAGGGTTATGGGCAAATACCATCTCCTTCTTAGAGCAATTGTTTTATACACATATATTCTTATCTTATATGGAGGTTTATCATCCTCTTCCCTAACACGTGCATAGAAAAGTATTAAAGCATTAACCATTTGCCCTCCCTGAATTCTTATAGGTTTGAGTATAGCCGTTGAGATAATTACAAGCTGAGTCGTTGCCTCTTGTTTATAAAGTCCTGCTAATTATACTTCAAGTTTTCCTTTGATGTTTTCCCCTTCTTGATAGTTTTGTAATGGAAAGAGAACTTAATATCTGAGCTTAGCCTTCAAAAACCTGTCATTTGATATCTCGAAAGGAAATCGGGTCTGCTTTAGTTTTGGTGGAGCCTTCATGGTTAGTAAAACGAACAAAACACTAAAGATACTTAGGCTGTGATTCTGACTCCCAGCAACACCCATTTGGCCCTGGATCTACATACACTCTGTTTCTTCCTCCCATACAACATGTGCAATTTTTCAGATGGAAATTCTGGGGTATATTTAAAGGCCCTAAAATTAGAGTTAGGAGGTAATAACAGCTGGCGATAAAATGGCATCACTTGCTTTTTTTAGGTGCCATTTTCTTTTCTTTAAAATTTTTTTTCTTTATTGATTTTAGAGAGAAAGGAAGGGAGAGGGGAAGAGATAGAAACATCGATGAGAGAGAACATCGATTGGCTGCCTCCTGCATGCCCACCACTGGGGATTTGGCCCACCACCTGGGCATGTTCCCTGACTGGGAATCGAACTGACGATCTCTTGGTGCATGGGTCCATGCTCAACCACTGAGCCACACTGGCCAGGCCAGGTGCCATTTTTTTAATTGAACAGTTGAAAGATCCAAAATGAAATGGGAAGCACTAGGGATAAAAGGAGCCCCAAAAGTGGGTGAAAATTTTAATGTATGCCTCTTCAGAAGTATTGGTAAAATAACTTTAAAAAAATGTAAAAAGCTTAGAGATGGATTTAAAAGTAAAATAAAAGGACTTAACTCCTCATAGGCAGAGGAGGGAGAATGGGCAGGTAGCTTAAATAGTACTTACTCTCAGTTTCTTCTTAGGAAGCTTCCAGAACGCTTATTTCTTGGGTCAAAACAAAGCTCAGGGAATGAATGCTGCTGATTGGTTCAGTAGCTACTACGGATGTTAAGGGAAGAGTCGCTGGCCAGGGCCACTGCCTGGTTGGAGCTGTGTAAAATGCAGAGCATCTCAGGAAGAGGAGGACTGTGGCAAACAATCACTTCATCTGATAGAATTCAAAGAACAAAGAGAACAGCTAGTTAAATTAAATTACTTTGCAAAGGGTCTCACTTTATAATATAAAATGGGGTATTACATAAGCAAGTTTTAAACAATGATATCAACTATCTCTGCAGTTACTACTGTTATAGTTGTAATGAAACCAGTGCCAGTCTCTATTCCTATCAAAAGAAGCCCAGCTCCAGAGTTTTGAATTTTCATTTGTATTAAAATTCCCACTTTGCAGTTACAATTACAAATTTTTTAAAATATATTTTTGTGGGTTGAGCGGTAGTGGTGGTGGTATACAGCCTGACTTACATGATGAGTCTACTTTGGATCTCTTTCAATTTGTTTCCAAACATTCCAGGCCCTAAAGCATTTATTTCTTGCGCTCTCTCTCTTTTTTTTATCCTCACCCGAAGACATTTTCCCATTTTTTATTCAGATAGAGTGGGAGGGAGAGAGAGGAAGAGAGAGAGAGCGAGAGAGAGAGATGTGAAAGGGACACATCGAGTGGCTGCCTCCTACACAACCCAACCAGGGCTGGGGACAAACTGCAACCGAGGTACATGCCCTTAGCGGGAATCGAACCCAGGTCTCTGGACCTCAGGCTGACGCTCTAACTGCTGAGCCAAACCGGCCAGGGTGCTCTCTCTTTTTTTTTTGAGAACTCATCTCAAGCTCAGTAATTCATGCTAACAATTACATTGGTAAAACAAATGCCTGTTACAGTAATTACTGCAGCTTTTCATTTGTTTTAATCTCATGAAAGAGGTGAGACACCCTTTCTATACCCACAGGGCTATTGGTGCTGTCACTGGTGACAGGATCAATAGGGAAGACAGAACGGGGTTATTTCCTATATTCATGACTAATTGATAATAGCGACTACAGAACTTCCAAGGTAAACTTCTACCAGGATGCAGAAGCTCTGGCATTAGTACCTCTGGGGAACTGGAGAATTTGCAGTTTTGTTCACTGCTGGTGTGAGTCTGCAAGCATCTCTCTCTTGATTGGAAGTCTTCCTGGAACAGGGGAGGTGAACAGGTGAGAGCTGACGTCCTTCTGACCCCCCTTACCCGTTTGTTTCATCTGCTAAGGCCACACCCTTAAGGCTTTTCCTTTTCTTCTCTAGTCTTTCCGTTTGCTCACCACTGGGTCTTCTTAGATTATATATTTCTAATATTGTTGAGATGAAAGGGCATGGTTGTTTTGACCTGATTTATGTCATGATACTTAGACTTGTTAAGCATGATGAAAGATCATTTCACTCTTTTTCTGTGTGTGTGTGTGTGTGTGCGGGGGGTGGTTGTGGTGGTTGTGGTGGTTAAGGATTGCTTCATACAGTTACAGGTTTATCACTTACTAAAAATTCAAAACTGCTTTATAAATAAACGGCCTTCAAAGAAGACCTATTAATAAAAAGGAAACCTGTTTTGGTTACATTTCTGGGAAGTAGTGATTATATTGTTTTAAGATTCTATTTAGCTAAGACCTGATTAAAGCATAACAGGAATTGGCCATCTGGAAAGCACTATTAATGGATCCAGAAATGTCATTGTCATCTTGAATCATATAATAGAATTTGCACTGAAGAAAAGTACGGTGGGTTGAGTAGAATCCAAAGTCTACGAAGAGGTCTGGTCTCCCTAATTCTATTTTTTTGGGAGACCGATTTATTTTGCATGTCATTTTCAATTAGCAATAACTCCTCTATTACTTATGTGCAGAATTTGACATTTAGGTTGTAGCCATGTTGTGTTTGTTGTTGTTTTTTAATGTCTCTCCACTGGACTGTAAGTTTCTAGAGAACACGAACTGAGTCTTTCCCCTTTTTCTATATACTCTGCAGTGTCTGAGACAGTAGTAGACATAAAAAAAATGCGGAATGAACACCTAGTATTTAGTCACGTGGACACGTGGTCATTAGGTCAGTGTGTTTACATTCTTGCTGTCTTCATCACCTGGTTTCACAGTTTCCTCTCTGGTGCCTTTTAGAGGCTGTAGCATTTTCTTCACTCAGCATCTAGCAGTGCAAGTCCCAGCTTTTCACCCACTGAGGGTGGGGTGAGGTGCAACAGTTCCCTGGTAATTGTGCCTTTTTAGAAGCTTATTGTGAGGGAAAGGAAAACAGAAGCAGGAAACATGATTATTCTGATTTGAGAATGAATCACAGACTTGCCAATGTGTAGACCTGGGAGGTGTTTTGGGGGTTATATAGTCCTACTCTTTCATTTTTGTAGGTGAGAAAACTGAGGACTGGAGTGGTTTAGTGACTTAGGTAAGGTCACAGTTAAGAGAAGTCTGGAATAGGGTAATACTGTGAGTAGATTGGGATACTCATATTATTTCTGGATTCTCTGACTCAGTTTGTAGAAATTATTCTGTGGCTAGATATCTGAGAAACTCACACATTCTTTAAAAGTGTAATATTTAGAAAAAGAAAGTCAAAAGATCTTTCATATGCGAATGTATTGAACAACTCTGCGAGATGACCTCCCGTGGAACATAGTTGACAGATGCCAATTCCATGTAGTGAGGCATAGATGGGAAACCCGCTCGTAATTCCAGGTCTATCAATTACAAATGGTATGACCTTGAAACAAATCCTATGGCACTCAGGAAGTCAGTTGGTGTTATTATTCATAAATGAAAGAATTAGACTAGATTCTCTCTGACAGTCCTTTTAGTTCTAAAATTCGGTGTCGAAATGAAGCAGTGGTGAACACCTAGAACTTCTGATCAAAGCTTTATGAAATCAGAGCAGAGACTGATGTGCCTAGTGTCTTACCAAATGTGTCAGCAACTTTACATTTCAAATTTCATCACTCGATTCCATGCCATATCTGTTCATTAGGCTCTATTGATGCTTACCTAGATGATTTGGATATCTCTTCTCTGCTTGGAGCTTGTTGAAGGAATATGAATACCAGGAAGAGATGCATTTGAACCAGCAAACTTATTATTTAGGAATCTTTTGCCTCTTCCAAATGAACAGCCCATACATGTGGTGTATTAAAGAGTAAAGAAAACTCGGTTGTTTAAACTCAAAGCACCTTTTGTTGAAAAGCACTATGACTGCTCTATTGGGTATTTTTGTTAAATAAGTGTATTTTGCCTGATAAACTTCCCTTATTTTACATTCTGCAGAAAAGTAAATCCAAAGTTTCTTAGCCGTGTTCACTCTCATTCAAGGTAAATGTCCCAGGAGGGTAAATAGAAAGGCCATCTGGTCCTACGTAAGTGTCATTTTACCTTGTCCTGCACTCTGGGATAAGATTACTCGCATTTGCTGAATGCCGTGATCTCCAGTAATCAATCTCTCAACAGTCAAAGCTCAAATTATATCTGCAGTGCCCACGGCTCTGAAATTCCCCCATCTTTCTTCAGAGGACACCTGGTCAGTCATGACTCCCAAAGAACCATTTGCAATCTTATTTATAGGGTGCTCTTGGAAGACTCCGTGGGGCAAAGGCAATGTGCAGCCAGCCAGGGGGCAGTGTTTTCTTGGCTGGGGTAAGGTAAATGGGTGATGGAAGAAAATGTGTATTATACAAGCTCATAGCATAAGATCTGGCACATGGTAAGTCCTTAGTAAATATGTTAGTATTCTGCTTTATAACTTTGCCTCTGGGTTTATAGATCTCAGGCAATCAGCAAGCAGGCTTATATATTTCGTTAAGACTTGGGCAAGATCCTCCAGAATATGTGATTTAGTACAGAGTTTTAGTACAATGTCCTTTCTATTGTTTAACTTGGATAAAAAAGAAACTAACTTGTTCTGTGATGAGAGTGTCCCTCGTTTTATGGGTTTGCAATTAGGAGCTTACTTTATACAAAAGGCTTTTATATCTAGAAATAATTCAGGCTCCTTTTCAGAGTGTGGGAGTGTGCGGGTGTGAACTGTGAGAAATGGAGTCTTTCTTTTGAAATTTATATGCTGTTGTGGGATGAAAACACAGAGTAAAAAATACTAAGTTAAAATGCAGCTCTTTAAAAGTAAAGGACTTGATATATTTGTTTGCAAGTGGTAGTGTAAAATTTTTTCTGCTATTTATATGATTTATTTCTTTAACAAAAATAATTTATTTTAGGTCTTTGGACAAAGTATTGTCTTTTGAATTTCTTTTGCTAATTCACAAATTAATTTGAGGAATATAATAATTTTTTATTCTATACTTCATATTTCCAGTGTTAAATATTACCATGGTCTCTATTTAAGGTGTATGCAAGTTTAGTTCACAAAGTTTATTTTAATTTAAAATATTGAAGAAGACCTTTTTTCCCCCAAAGAATGCCAAAATTTAGAAACAGTGCAGAATTTGTATTTCCAGAATACTTTGTAAGAAAAATGTATAGAAAAAGTTTTCTATGCCATCACATTGTATAATTTTGAATTTTCAAATACTTTAAAAATATTTTTATTAGTATAAAGTCATGAGTGAGGTAAGGATATTTATGGCCACTAATATTATTCAACTTTATTTTAGAAATTCTAACCAATACAAGTATTCTTCCAAAATAAATCAGGAAGATAGAGAAATCACTATTTTTTTTTTTTATAAATGATATGATTACTTAAAAAATAGACCAAGGAAATGAAAATATTTATAAAAATTAAATTAAAGGGCCTATGTTTTATCCCAGTAAGAATAAAAACTAAACAAAAAATGAAATTTGTTTTTATCTTATGGGCACTAATATAATAGGAGCAAATATTTATTGTGTATCAGGTGTTATAGTAATTAATCATTAAAAATAACCCTTAGAGGTAGGTATAAAGATGTAATCTCTGCTTTACAAAAATCTGCAGAAATGTTGAGTAACTTTCCAATGGTCATAGAGCTAGTCCCTGACAGAACTAAGACTTGAATCCAGCTATAGAATTCCAGTTCTAGGACCTGTTTTCTTATCCACTAATCTGCCTCCAAAGGTTGATAACATTCAGTGTTGGTGAAGGTATCTGGAAGGAAATAGCCATCTCTCCTGCACCGAAGGTGTGGGAATGTTTATTGTACCTTCTTTCTAAAGATGTTATGGCAGTACTCTTCAACACCTTACGATCCAGCAATTCCACTTTTAGGGAAGTAATCACACAAGTGCCATAATGACTATATGAGTATGCGTTTACAAAAGGGTTTATAACAATAATCTAAATGACCATTGTGAGACTTGTTTAACTAAATTATGGTACACCATCAATGGAATGTCATACAACTATTTAAAAGGATGATCTAGTGCTATGTTTATTAATATGAATGCCTGCATTGCATTTTTCATGAAAAAGAGCAGGTTACAAAACAGTTTGTACTCTGTGGTATGATCTCATCTTATCTGTACATCTAAGTAGCTGTGCATGTTTTTATAGACCAAAATGCAGTGGGCTGGCATCTCTGGGTGATGGCGTTATGTATGATATTTATCTTCTCTATCTTTTCTCATCTTTTTTGAGATTTCATAGCGGGTGTGCATTATTTTTATAATTCGAAAAGACTCTAAAAGTATTTCTTTTTTTTATTCCCTTGACTCATATTTTTGGTGATAAAATTAAGTTGGTTTTATGCTTTCTAAATGCAAGGTAGTCTTTTACATGGTGCTTTTTGTGAAGCTCCACGTGTTTGTTTCTGAGGTTTCAGCGTCCTGAGTTCTTTCTTCCCTGCACCGAAGCTGCTCCTGAGATCGAGGTGTGCTGTCATTAGGTGGGGCTAATGAGCTTTGGATGTACTCTGTCCGCAGTGCCCATCCTAGTTGGCTTGAACCTCCTGATTGAAACATGACTTTTTCCATAACATACTTTATGTAAAGATAGAACTCTGTCAGAGTAACTAAATAGAGGCTATCACTGAAAATTAAAATGGATGATATTTTAAAGCTGCATTGAAAATCAACAAGTGCCACTTAGTAATCAGGAATCTTTTGTCAAACAGTCAAAATTTTTCTTCCACAATCATGTAGGCAGATCCTAATTAGAATGTTCTTTCCATCTTAAATCTTTGTTTGATGTAAAACCTCTTAATACCAGGCTGGTATTGAAGCACTTTGGGAATGTTTATTTTTAATGTAGACTTTGAGTACATGTACTTCAAACTAATTTAATTGGCTACATTTCTTTCAAAGCCTTCTTTAGGAATAATTGTCTGACAGACTTTAGCATCAACCCAGTCAAGGACCCTAAACTTTTATGATGTAAAAGAGTCACCATTCCTTTATTGCAGGGAACCCCAAAATCTTAGTGGTTAGGGTCTTTCAATCATAAAAGTTTGTTTTCTTAAAGAGAGGCCTACCCCCTCCTCTCTGTGTGAGTAGATTAATTTGCTTATTTGGTTTCTGCAGGCAGAATGAACACATATAAAGGTGTTGCTGAGTTCCCTAAATGTATTACTTAGGATGGAACTAATTACCATTAAGACCAACTTTACCAGAAAATCAGCTACTTTTCATTTGAGGCCACAGTTTTATCATGGATTCTCATCAGCCTTGTGGATAAGGCTTAGTCTTAGTTGTTTGTATATCTCAACCCTGGAATTGATTTGCTGAAATCATAGGATTATTTCATTGGACAATGACCCATTGATAAGCTCTGCTCTGAAAATATACCAGGCCCGTGTTTTTTTCCGAAGAACTCTGGGGTCAGTCATGCATTTGGCCATGCATAGACTAGGCCTGGAATTGTTTTCTGAGGAAGATCTTGCCCAGAAATGATCTCTCCACCATGCAGCAGAAGAATTGTCTTTTATGTAAGCACATGTACTGGTCAGTTTTCTTCATGTTCATAATAGGATGAGACCCTTTCCCATGGCTTTGCCTTTGGTTGCTTGTGTCACATATTCAAGGTTAGATTTCTGTTAATGGACAGTATCTTGAACTTTCTGTTGTCACATTCTTATGAGAAAGTCATTTATAATAAAGTCACCAAGCATTGTTTTAAAAATGAAGCTGGGGTATAACTGCTAGCTATCACTGTTCCAGTAGATATATAATGTGAGGCAAATGTTAATTTTTTAGTAGCCATTGAAAAGGGTAAAAAGAACAGGCGAGATTAGTTTTAATAATCTGTTTTACTTAACCCAGTGTATTTAAAACACTGTCCTTCGATGTGCAACTTATAGAAAACTTATTAATGAGACATTTTACTTTTTTTGTAGTAATTCTTTAAAATCTGGTATGTATTTTATCCTTATAGCATATCTCAATTTGGACTGGCCACTTTCCAGATGCTTAATACCCACACATGGCTGGTAGCTCTTGCAGTGGTCAGCATGTTGTGAACCATTATATAATTAAGTATGGATGTGCCTGCATTGGCGCTCTGTGTACTGAGCCAATGGGATGTCATGACAATGGTGATACAATACTGTTGTCCTTGATGTAGATACAAGAATGCAGGTTAATACTTCATACATCATAAAGATTAATAGGAGAATATTCTCTCAGGTCTCATCACCAGGAAACCATTTGTGTTTATCTTATGGATGTGTGGACTAAGCCTGCAATTTTTGTAACTCTTGGGGATACTAGAAACTTCAGAGACAAGGGCCTGTGTCTAGTATTTGAGCAGCACCGAAAGGTGTGGGTTCTGGGTTAAACTTGGCTTGCTTCTCCTCGCTGACGGCTTTTCAGTTTGTCAAATGTCAGACTGCAACATGCCATGAAAAAATTTTTTTTTACCAAATAAAGATGGGGATAAATAAAATCTTGTGTTATTTAAATTTTTATTAAGTTTAAATAATTGTCACTTTAAATGTTATGGAAAATAGAACTGAAAATATTTTAGAATGGCTCAAGTCTCTCAGTTGACTTTTGGCTCTTTTAAAATTAGTTCAATAAATGAATATATTTAGGAAGATACTAAGCTATTTGGTCTAACTTGGGACTATGTAGAGAGATTATTTGGTGATTTCTTACCAGCCTTCTCAAATTTCAGCATTTATCCACGTCAACTGGGGATCATGTTAAAAGTCTGATGTCTGCCCCATCATGGATGGGTAAGGATCAGCAGTTTGGATTTGGGTCTAGTAACAGGCTCTCTTGTCATTTTCCTGGTACTTGCTTCTTCCAAACCCAGTCTCCTAGAAAAAAATGCTCTTCATACTTGATCCCTACAGTTTTTTTCTTTTGGTCTTTCCCCCTCAGGTATTTTGAGATACAGGTGTAAGGCAAAAGTAGGTTTACAGTTGTGAGTATGTGAAACACAGAGTTTATTCTTTTATTATTATTTATTAATTATTGTATTGTTTTCCATGTGAATGGCTGTAAACCTTTTGCCCACTCCTGTATACATGACATGTAACACTGTAAGTGTAAGGTGTGCAGTCCAGTGATTAGATATACTTAGATATGCAAAATGATTGCCATCATAGTGTTAGCTACCACCCCATCACATCCTCAATTATTTCTTTTCTGTGGTGAGAACATATAAGATCTATGCTTAGCAACTTTTTTTTTTTTTTTTTATCCTCACCCGAGGACATTTTTCCATTTTTTGTTCAGGTAGAGTGGGAGGGAGAGAGAGGAACAGAGAGAGAGAGAGAAACATCGATGTGAAAGGGACACATCGAGTGGCTGCCACCCGCACAACCGACCAGGGCCGGGGACAAACTGCAACCGAGGTACATGCCCTTAGCGGGAACCGAACCCGGGTCTCTCAGGACCGCAGGCCGACGCTCTAACTGCTGAGCCAAACCGGCCAGGGCAATGCTTAGCAACTTTTAAGTATATAATACAGTATTATTAACTACAATACAAATTAGACCCCTGGACTTGTCCATGTTATAACTGGAAGTTTGTACTCTTCGATCTACATCTCCCCATCCGCCTGACCCTCCCACAGTCTTATCTTTATTCCTCTGCCCCTCTCTCATTAAGCATGTTTTCTAAGTCAATTCATATTTTTTGGATTTTTCAGATTTTGCCTCCCAGTGTCTCCTGTTACCTAGGTGTTGTATACTAAATAGTGGGAAGTATCCAGGGTATTATCTAGGATTCTTTAAGTCTGTGACAGAAACCCAACTTAACTTGCTTAACTAAAAAGAGAAAAAATGTCAGGAGATTCCAAGAATGGACCTCGTCTCAGCACACGTCTCTGAGCCTGGGGCCGTGTATAGCCCCCTCTCTGGTTCTCAGCCTGGCTGACCACCAAGGTCCTCATACCTCCAGAGAGCAGGTGGAGGGACACCTTCCTCTTCCAGGAGGAGAGAGGCGGGAAGTACTTGTGGTTCAAAATCTCTTCTTTATCCCAATGATTCTTGTGTATTGGGACAGAAGGGCTTACTGTTGCAGACAGTGGGTTTTTGGTTTACTCTGGGATACTTCTTTTAAAAAATACTTTGATTAATGGGGTAACAGATAAGTGCATAGTGTTTTGAGATTTCCTCCAATTACAACCAGTTATAACTGATTTGCACTTTAATTTGTTTGAAACTATTATTTAAAGCCATGGTATCTTTCTAAATTTAATAATGTAGCATTCTAAGAAAAAAAATATTTAATTTTATTTATAAAAATGAATAGATTTATTTGACTAGATTTTGATCTATGAATTAAAATGCTTTTTCTTATGGTATATTGAATTTGGGAGCAGGAATCCAATTGCTATAAACTTAGTAAGTTAGAATAATTTGGCTCATTGAAACAAATGAAATTTTCAGCATCTTTAGAAAGAAATTGGCAATTTTACTTACAGTCATATAACTGACATATAACCTAATTAAAATAAGACTGTCATTATTTTGTAAGAATTATCTATCCTCTAGAAATCATTCCACCAGACTTCGAACTTTACTTCATCCATATGTTCTCATTTGTTCGATAGTTACTGTGTCTCTGCTGCTGCAATGGACACCTGGCAAAAATAGGGGCAATGGAAAGAGCTGGAGAAGAATGAATTGCTTTGTATGGTCCTGCAGTCATCTGGGGAGCCATTGGGGTACCTGAGAACTAGTTGTGTATGTGCATCAGTGCATTCGGTGAGCGGAAGCTGGTGCTTTAGGCAGGCGAGGTTCCCAGGCTTGGCATCACCAGTTTCCTCCCCCTTCCCTGTCTCTTCAGGATAAGAAGCCGTCACATCCTTTTAACACCTACTCAAACGCCATGGACAACCTCAGCGTTGACAGGGGGGCAGACCTTCGCTTCTCAGCTTACCGCAGGGTTTCTAAGTGCAAGCATCATGTGCCTGCTCAGGGAATCTGCTAAATATGTACCCATTTTCCTTTACAAATGGCTGGGTGAGGAGAGGAAGGCAAAAAAGATGTGATTTCTATTGAGTCTTACCTTGGAAGGGCTCCCGTCGGCGAAGCCACCGTGTCGGGCCCCTTTCTGTGCCTGCTCAGGACAGCGGTCAGAGTCCATGGAGACTGTCTTGAAAGAAGGGAATGGCTGCCTCTTGACAACATGATGGGCTTGTAAAGTTGACTTATAATAATAAATCTGTGGCTCAAAACAAGTAAGTAAATGATGACTTCCCGTGTCTGCAAAGCTTCCAGTAGGTGGACGGGAACTGAGAACGAGAAGGTGGGAGAAAGCAAGGCAGGTCCTTGCTCCGGCAGGGCCCGGTGCTTGGCCCTGCATTGGGGGCACTGACTTTGAACCCCGGAAAGAGATGATGTCATCTTTCCCCCCAGTTTTGTGGGTAACCCTGGGTATAACAATGTGGCCTTGTTAAAGAAGCCACTAGGAACTATGGCATATGGGGAGAGAAGCTTTAAAGGCGGAAAGTGGGTCTCAGCTCTGTCACCCACTCGCTCGGTGCCTTCATCTGGAGATAAAATCTGGAATCATCTCCATCATAGGGTAGCTGTAGAGACAACATGGCGAGGGTAGGGGCAGGAGATATCTGACAAGCAGGCCTGTTCAAGTCAATCCCCGTACACTGAACAACCACATTTCATGGTAAATAGGGAGCCAGGGGTTTGATTTTTGACAAACAAAAGTTCAAATTATGGGAGTCAGTTTATTTTACAATCAAACTTAGATTATCATCACAAATATGGTTTTAATTATTAGGAGGAAAAAAGCACAAATGGCGTGTTGCAATTTTTAGAGGGTTGGGGTGTTAATTTTTTTCAAGAAAATTGTATGATAACACAATATGATATTTGCCTTTCGTACCACAATCATGCAAGTCATAGTACAAAAACGATGCTGGGGCTCCGTCAACCTTCCCACGGCCTCTCTTCAATCCTGCAATATTCAAGTTGCTCTTAAATTTCTTCTCCTTCAGTTGTCAGTTGTTCTAACTTTGTCAGACCCTTATTCATCAGTGGTTTTGCATGGGATTCAAGTAGTTTTTCAAAATCCCTTTCATTAACTTTTATGAATTCCTGGTCTTTTATTAGTTCATGCCGGTTCTCTTTGCAGTCATTTTTTTGTTGGACGTCTGACATTCAGTGAATGACTGGCTGACACGCAGAGATGTGACTGGCAGGGATCGACTCTGTCGTGCGTGGGAGAAATGGTTGAATAGGGACTAATTTCAAAAGTCTTCAGTTCACTGTTCTGTGATATATTTGTTTGCTTTCTTCTTCAGCTCCTTAACAGTGTGGAGCTGGATAATGAATACCTAGCTAAAAAGGATTTCTTCTGGTAAAAAATATTTGAAGACTATAGTGCTATGAAAACGTTCGTAGTCCTTTTGGGAGAGCTTTAAAACATTTTTATCCTAATACCTGAATAGAAATTAATAAGTATTATCATGATACTGAAAGAACTGTTTTCCTCACCCACATTTTGCTTGTTGATGTTTATTTAATTTTTGGGTTCTTCCCGATGATTCTCTATGCCACTGGGAATCTCTGGAATTGGGTGATTTTTTTCATTATTATTTAAATTTTATTTTTTTTAGTCTTAAGATTGCAAGTTCCTTGAGAATGGAGTCTGTTTTATTTGCTGTGCCTTGGAGCCTCGAATGTAGGCATTGAGAACTATTATTTGTATGAACAATCAGGTATGTTTAGCACTCTGTGTTTATGACTTGCATGGGACTCCCCTCTCTAACCTGATTATTTCTTATTGTTTGATTTCATCCCTTATCGCTTTTTCTGTTCTAATGCACCTTCTGTTGACCTCTGTAATAATGGTAAGCCTCAGTTGGGTAATCTCAGGCTATGAAATTTAACTTGTATGTTTGCAGCTTCTGCCCACAACCATTGCATTGTACCAGTGAAATGATTTCAGTTAGAAATCTTACTGTGGTGGCAAATCACTTGTGATGTTAAAAACAATATTTGATCATGTAACTGAATGGACATTGTCCTAGGTGCTCTGCCTGTCGCCGGAGGGTTAAAGGGGCCAGATCTCTCCAACACTGTGAGCAGGAGGCTCTTGGGATGCAGTTGGAATAAGCATATTCAGAAGCCCCATGGAAGAATGGCTGGTTTTTATTGGCATGGAATTACCACATGCCAAATATGCGGTAAAGTTCCATGTCCCGCAGTGTCCATTCTGGGGTTCTAAAGTCCCATGTCCCACAGTTCTGTTCCGTGATGCAGGTGTGTCCAGATTAAGATTAATCCAGATTCAGTCCATTAATCTCTTGTATGGGTCCCACATGGCTGCGGACGACGTGGGGACACGTAGGGCGTGGGAGCCCTGGGAGCAGCCTGGCAGGAGCAGCAGGAGAGAGAGCAAGAGGAAGATCCTTTGTCTAGGAGAGTGAATATTCAGGTTTCTCAGCTTGCAGTGGCCCTGCCTATTTTGGCCACTGACTCGCTCCCAGGTGTGAAAGGCAGGTAGGCACCTCCCAAGAACAGATAGGCACCTTACTCAGACCCTACTGGGCATGCCTCTAAACTGCCTTTGTCCAGACTCTTCCCCCACGTGGGGAATACACCTGGAGTGTTAATTGCATGCTTTCTGTCGAATAATAATAACCAAGTTATTGCACTGATAAATGTATTTAGAAAATCATCTAAATACAGTTGCCAACTTAGAAGTGAACATCAGTCTGTCATTTCCAACTCTTCGTGAAGCATATACTCCAGTGAAGAGAGACACTAGACACTAGAGAGATGCTGTATGTTAGAGTGTGAAAGTTCTGTGGTGAAAAAATAAAGAGGGAAAGGGGATAGATAGTGTTGGGGCAGTTGTCATTTTACATAGGGTAGACAGGGAAGGTCCTGCTGAGAGGGTGGCATCCGGTAAAAATGTGAAGAGGTAACAGAGTGAGCCATGTGGATATTGTAGAGAAGATCTGTGGCAGAGAAAATAGCAGATGCAAAGGCCCTGTGGTTGGTGTGGCTGGTGCCTTCTGGGAGCAGCAGTGGGACTAGGGTAGCATGAACATGGGTGGCCGTAGTGGTAGATGAGGTCAGAGAGGACCAGGGGCCTTGTAGACCATTGTGAGGATTTGGGTTTTTTCTCTGAGTGAAGTGGTGGCCATTGGAGAGTTTTGGTAGAGAGTAAATGATCTGACTGACATTTGAAGAGAATCACTTGGTTGCTGTGTTGAGAATAGCAAGAAATCAAGGATGGAAGCAGGGAAGGAAGATGATAGTGGTTTGGACCAGAGTGAGGTCAGTGAAAGCTAATTCCTATCTTTCCTTACCTTTTATTTTTGGTACATGCCCCTAGCAGGAACCAAACCCAGGACTCTTTGGTCTGCAGGCTGACACTCCAACCGCTGAGCCAAACTAGCCAGGGCTCTTTCCTTACTTTTTAACTGGATTCTTTCTTTGGTCTAGAATTCATGCCGTATTTCCATGGCCTTTTTGTATTTTTCAAGGTCCAGCTCCATTTTTCTCATTAGGATTTTCTTATAGACACTGTAGTCCCTGCTGATCATTTCCTATAGTGAGCTCTTACTGACTTTTGCACTTATAGTATAGAAGGCAATTGATTGTTCTCAACTTATTTCATGTGGGTTCTTTCTAGAGCCTTATCTTATACTTTTCACCACAAAGTAGACACTTGACTCAATAGACCCTGTTTGGATAGCTAGCTAAGTCTAAAAACATGTCAACATGTATTCATACTGTTGGTTTGATTTTTTTTTACATTCTTTTCTCATTAGAAGCTGTTAACTTCGTCTATTCATTCATTTGAAATGTATTTACTAATAACTTACTTTTTCTTTATTAATTCATTTTTGTTACAGATGTTTCTCCTACTTTTCCCCATTGACACCCTTCTCCCCATCCCCCCACCCCATACCTGGCTCTGTTGTCCATGTCCATCGGTTATGCATACATGTATATAAGTTCTGTGGTTTATCTCTTCCCTCCCCCCACCCCCTCTTCTGAGGGTTGTCAGTCTGTACCCTACTTCCATGTCTCTGGGTCTACCCTATTCCTCAGACTGTTATGTTCATTATATTCCACAAATAAATGAGATCATGTGATATTTGTCTTTCTCTGCTTGGTTTGTTTCACTTAGGATAATACTTTCTAGGTCCCTCCATGTCGTCTCAAAGGATAAGAGATCTTTCTTTCTTACAGCTGCATAGTACTCCATTGTGTACATGTACCACAGCTTTTTTATCCACTCATCTACTGATGGACACTTGGGCTGTTTCCAGATCTTAGCTATTGTAAATAGTGCTGCTATGAACATAGGGGTGCATATATTCCTTCTGATTGGTGTTTCAGGCTTCTTAGGGTATATTTCTAGGAGTGGGATCACTGGGTCAAATGGAAGTTCCATTTTTAATTTTTTGAGGTAACACCATATTGTTTTCCATAGTGGCTGCACCAGTCTGCATTCCCACCAGCAGTGTACTAGAGTCCCCTTTTCTCCACACCCTCGCCAACACTTGTTTGATGATTTGTTGATGGTGGCCATTCTGACAGGTGTGAGGTGATACCTCATTGTTGTTTTATTTTTTCAAAAGACACATTTATTTAGCATCATGATCAGACTATTATATTTAGCAATCAACAGCATGGGTGCAAACAAAACAAAACAAAACAAAAAAACCAAAAAACTACTATAAAACCCTTTGTTGGAGTGCTTTACACTTTCCACAGAACAGAAACTAAAATAACCTGTTATACAATTAGTCACAAGTACAGTCCTCGAGTTTTTTGCCCATTCACATGAGTATTGTCTAAAGCATGTCTTCTTTGTAGCAGCCAGGCCCTGCCACCCCTGTGCTTGGCTGAGTTCACAAATCCGTTGTAACCTGTAGCTTCCCTGTCACTTCTCTAGCTCTCCTCTCCTGCTAAGCTTGGTCCCTGCCACCGCCATAGCTGCTGCTGCTGGAACCGCCACAGCCACCTTGGTTTCGTGGTTTGGCGAACCACCACCACAGGGGCCAGAGCTTCTGCCTCCAAAATTCTCCTTTCATGGGTCCAAAATTTGAAGATTGATTGTTGTAATTGGAAAAATCATTGTAGCTTCCGCCTCCTTCAAAATTGCTTCCATCATTACCAAATCCATTATAGCCATCCCCACTGCCACCATATCCACCACCACCATGGCTGCCACGAAAGCCACCTCGACCACTGAAGGTTCCTCCACGACCAAAGTTGTCATTCCCACCAAAACCCCCTCCACGACCACCTCCAAAGTTTCCAGAACCACTTCGACCTCGTTGGCTGGACGAAGCACTAGCCATCTCTTGCTTAGATAGGGCTTTCCTTACTTCACAGTTGTGTCCATTCACAGTATGGTATTTCTGAGTGACAGTCTTGTCTACAGAGTCATGGTCATCAAAGGTCACAAAAACAAAACCTCTCTTTTGCCGCTGCCTCAGTCAGTCATGATGTCAATCACTTCGATTTTCGCGGACTGTTCAAAATGATCTTAGGTGATGTTCTCCAGTGTCTTCTTTAATACCACCAACAAAAATCTTTTCCACAGTTGAGTGGGCACCAGGTCTTTGAGAATCTTCTCTTGAGACAGCCCTCTTTGGTTCTACAACTCTTCCATCCACCTTGTGTGGCCCTGCATTCAAGGCTGCATCCACCTCTTCCACAGTGGCATCGTGACAAACCCAAAGCCTCTGGAGCGCTTGGTGCTTGATCTCTCATCACCACACAGTCTGTGAGCATTCCCCATTGCTCAAAATGGCTCCTCAGACTCTCCTCCATTGTTTCAAAGCTCAAAGCTCCGATAAAGAGCTTCCGCAGCTGTTCCGGCTCTTTGGGAGACTCTGACTTAGACATGATGACTGCAGGAGGGGAGGCTTCAAAGATGCTCACTCGGCGATGTCCACCGGCAGAAAGCTACCTCATTGTTGTTTAAATTTGCATCTGTCTGATGATTAGTGATGTTGAGCATTTCTTCATGTGTCTCTTAGCCATTTGTATGTCCTGTTTGGAGAGGTGTCTATTTAGCTCCTCTGCCCATTTTTTAATTGGGTTCTTTGTCTTCCTTTTGTTGAGTTGTATGAGCACTCTGTATATTTTGGAAATTAACCCCTTATCTGATGTATCACTGGCAATTATGCTCTCCCATACAGTGGGTAGCCTTTCCATTTTGATGATTGTATCTTTTGCTGTGCAGAAGCTTTTGAATTTGATGTAGTCCCATGTGTTCATTTTCTCCTTTGTTTCTGTTGCCTTAGGTGATGTATCAGTGAAAATTCTCCTGCGTATGATGTCCGAAATTTTGTTGCCTACATTTTCTTCTAGGATTTTTATGGATTCATGGGTCACATTTAAGTCTTTTTTCCATTTTGAGTTTATTCTTGTAATCACTTACTTTTTTTTGGAGAATATAACATGTAAGATAAATAGTAATTGTCCTCAAAGAGCTTATAGGCCAGCGAGAGAAGACATGCATTTTCATAATTAGCCGCTAAGACATTGTGAAGTGCAGGAGATATGAATGATATAAAAAAGGCCACTGGAGCCCTGGCCGGTTTGGCTCAGCGGTTAGAGCGTCGACCTGCGGTCCGGAGAGACCCGGGTTCGGTTCCCGCTAAGGGCACGTACTTCGGTTGCAGTTTGTCCCCGGCCCTGGTTGGTCGTGCGGGTGGCAGCCACTCAACGTGTCCCTTTCACATCGATGTTTCCCCCTCTCTCTCTTCCTCTCTCTCCCTCCCACACTGTCTGTACAAAAAATGGAAAAATATCCTCGGGTGAGGATAAAAAAAAAAAAAAAAGGCCACTGGAATTCAGTAACGGGAATGTGGCCTCCAGCTGGGTGTTCTTTCAGAGGAGAGTGGTCCTTAGACCTTGAAGGTGGAGTAGATGCTGTAGGTGGAGAGAATGGTGTGGGCAGTGCTGGGCGTGCTGAGCATTTTCATGGGTAGCAGAGTAGATTAGCTTGTGTGGAAAGTTTGTATGGAACTTCGGGTTTATTTAAGGAAGTCTAAAGAAATCCATTCAAAAATCTACTCTCTCCTCTCCACCCTAACCCCTAGGGCCACCATTCAAATCCATACCATCCTCACCTCACCTGGACCAGACAGTGTCCTGCTCTGACTCCAGGCCTCGACTTGATCAGCGTGAATGTCACTGCCTGTGAGGGGACTGCATTGCTCACCCTACTTACACTTGGTCCCACCCCTGCCCCTTTGTTCATTTCCATCGTGGCCCTTTAATGATGTGATTTAGTTGATTGGGAGTGCTGTCGAAAAGTGCTGCTGGGAGAGAGTAGATGGATTGTCTAGGGGAAAATACAAGGGTCAGAGAGGCCTGCTGAGAAGCGACGGTCTAGATATATGACGTGAACTTGGCCTAGAACGCTTGTGGCTGTGGGAATGGAAAGAGAGAAGCATGAAGGTTTTTGTTCGTTTGTTTTTTCAATTTTTTTTTTTTATTCCTCGCCCGAAGATATTTTTCTATTTATCATTAGAGTGGGAGGGAGGAAGAAAGAGAGACAAAGAGAAACATCGATATGATAGAGCCTCATCGACTGGTTGCCTCCTGCACGACCCGACCAGGGCCAGGGACGAACTGCAACCGAGGTACGTGCCCTTGACTGTAATCAAACCTGCGACTCATTGGTTCGCAGGTGGATGCTCTAACCACTGAGCCAAATTGGCCAGGGAAAGCATGGTTTTAAAATATGCTCTGTGGGGTACACAGTACATGCTCTAGTTACTAGAGTTTATATAGTTATGACCTCTGGTGCTTTATGGAATAAATAATTGTATTTAAATACATTTGGTTGCCCTGGCCGGTTTGGTTCAGCAGTTAGAGCGTCGGCCTGTGGTCCTGAGAGACCCGGGTTTGGTTCCCGCTAGGGGCGTGTACCTCGGTTGCAGTTTGTTCCCGGCCCTGGTCGGTTGTGCGGGTGGCAGCCACTCGATGTGTTCCTTTCACATCGATGTTTCTCTCTCTCTCTCTGTTCCTCTCTCTCCCTCCCACTCTACCTGAACAAAAAATGGAAAAATGTCCTCAGGTGAGGATAAAAAAAAAAAAATACATTTGGTTATGCCCTGGCCAGTTTTGCTCAGTGGTTAGAGCATCGGCCTGCGGTCCAGAGAGACCTGGGTTTGGTTCCTGCTAAGGGCACGTACCTCGGTCGCAGTTTGTCCCCAGCCCTGGTTGGGTCGTGTGGGTGGCAACCACTCGATGTGCCCTTTCACATCGATGTTTCTCTCTCTCTCCCCCTCCCACTCTATCTGAACAAAATATTGAAAAGTGTCCTCAGGTGAGGATAAAATAAATAAATAAAAATAAATAAATACAGTTGGCTACCTTTTTCTAGCAGCTTTTGACCATCTCTAACTAGGAGCTTATGTGTTGTGGTTTCTCTTTGCAAGGAAAGCTTCCCCACACAAGTGTGCTTCAACCCACACATAGTAATGCAGAATTCTTAACTTTCTAAATGCCTTTACCAACAATTGGCAATTATCTGCAGCTTTAGCTGAAGGTGATGTTTTGGGATGTGTTCCATGCAAAAGAAAAAAGACATTGTTCCCCCTAAGAATATACGGGGAGTAAAAGTTTAACATCTTTCAAAAGAGATGACTCTAAAATGAATTGATTCAATTTCCCCCACATAAATTGTCAATATTTGTGAATAGACAAGGAAACCACCCACAGTACTTGATATAAAAACAAAGAGTTTTTTTCTCTTTTGAAAAATACCTGGATAGACCATGGAACTTCATTTGCACTTACTGAAAAATAGATGGGAATTTTAAAAAGGTTTTGAAAATATATGCATTTTTGGTTTTCATTTCCCTAATGTGACATGACGTTTAAAAATGAGTCTTGAGATGAAGTTTTGCTCTTCTTAATTTAATAGCATTTAAAAAGTATAGATCAGTGTTTTAAAAAACTGGCATCTATGCCAATGACTGTCATTCCAGGAAGGGAATCATGACAGTCTGTCCTCAACTATTGAGATAAATGAGTAAAGATACTGCCTCTGTTCTTCCCACACTCACTATCCTGTATTGTTCTCTCATTGTACAGTTAAGGGTCTGTCATTTGGGCGCTGATGTTTGTGTGTGTGTGTGTGTGTTTATTTTTGTCCAGCGTTCATTTCCTCTTCTAGAAATAGCTCATGAGGTTCTGTCTTTGCTTTTGAGGACTATTATTTTTCAAAGGTGACATTTTAATGGACAAAAAATTATATCTTATTTATTTTTGATATGTAATTATCGGCAATTTTTTCTTTGGTGAATTACCTAGTCACACCTGCGAAGGAAAGTTTAATTAAATAACTGAATTAGAAACCTTATTGAGTCCAAAGAGCTGGAAAGAGTTAAACCAAGTCTTCATTATTTTCTCTTATCTAATTGTATATTTAGTGATTTAAAGCTAAACCACAACTTGAAAGCACTATTGGACTCAGTCTTTAAAATGAACAACTTTTGGAACTTAAAATTATTTATTTCTATTTGTGTACATCCCTTTTCCAGATTTACAGGTGGCCTATTTTTATGTTGTGGATCATTAGGTATCATTTGATAAAATTGTGGGGAGAAGAGCCTTTTCTTAAGGGCAGCAGCCGGGAGGGAAAATTGAATTTTCTGATACTTTCCACTTGGGCAGAAGAAGTGAGAGGTCACTTCAGTCACCCCGGCTCTCTGTCAAATGCCCTGAAGTCATGGAGCATTTACTCGCAGGCTCTAAATCTGATCTCGATGATTTTATTCCTGCCGAGTAAACTAAGGACAGGGTTATGATTATGTATATGGCACACACTGAGTAATGACTATGAATGCGTTCTCTTAGCTGTGGACACGGTGGCAGTCCACTGGGGAGGGATCCTTGTCGAGAATTTGGTGATGGATTTCTTCATCTCAGATGCCCACTGGCATTGCTGGATCTGATGGGTCTCTGTTGCCTCTTCCTAGATGGCTCACATCTCTCCATTTTGCAGACTCATGTTCTTTAGTGTCTCGTGACATAAATATAGTCCCTCCTCCCTTTTTTCCCCTCATTTATGTAGTAAAACACACATGGAGTTTGAAGCATAGTGTAGTTGAACAGGTGTGTATGTGTGTATGGTGCTTTTTGGGGGGAATTTGAAGGGTTAAACGAGGATGTTAGTTATTGTTATTGGTTTCATTTATCAATGTTCAGTGTAGGTTAAAATCCTAGGGTGCACTGCCAGTCTGTAAAAATCATTTGATAATGAATGTGTTCAGTACTTACCCTTCAGGGGTGAGGTTTAGTAAATTGACATTCACCTCCAATGTCTTTAGCAAAAATATTTTAAGTAAAAACATTTGCCTATTGCATTTGCCATCTGCTACTGGCTGTATCTTCTAAACAAAATCTGCTGCCTTTGGACGTGAAGTTGTATACTAAGGTGTTTTGCAATTTGCTTAGTAATAACATCTCTCTTGACCTCTGGAAGAAAAGTGATTTTGTTTTCGGTTGTTGAAGCCGATGTCTGTTTGAGAGAACAGCATAGCAGCATAGTGCAGACCTAGTCACAATGAGAAGGGGGAGGGCTTTTTAGGGAGTGCTACATCATGTACATTGTGTCTGCTGGGAAGGGGACAGAGCAGCAGAGGCTCACCATGGGCAGGATTATCCAAGAGCTTTAAAGATCCTGCTTTCTGTGGAATCAGTGTCGGGGGAACTAGTCAGTTTTCCTTACTACAGATTTATCTTTGAAAGCTTTTCAGAAGAGCATGGACAATGTACTGAAGAAATGTATCTTTCTTGTTGCAGAAGGCATAGGTATGAAACTGAGAAGCCAACCAAGAGTTTTTAGATTCCAGTAGGAGAAAACGAAAAGAGCAACTGTTGTTTGAGTAGCGCTAATATTTTCATAGAAGAACACTGCATTGAATAAGGTAGTTCTAGACTAACATTTTTAACCGTAAAATTTAGAGTGGTTTGGTTTTCGTTTTCATTTTTATGCAACTTTGCAAATTCATTTTTGCATGGTGTTTGATTTTACCCATTATGGAAACAAACTCTAAAAATACATTACTTTTTCTGGAAGGCAAAAAATAAAGTTTTCCAAAGCAGGCTTGGTAACAGCAGCTTATTGTGAACTAAGCGTTCTGACTTTATTTCTTTCTGTTCGTCTGAGTTATGTAAAGTAAAACATATGAATGGGGTCTTTAAACACTGGGCTAATAAGCCTTTTAGAGATACATTGGCAGGGTCAATTTTAATTAATAAATACTAAGACCATTATTAAGTAGGAACTTACATTTGAATATTTGTTTTATCCTTGGCCTCATCATAACCAGCAATTCACACCCACCCTCACAGGAGTCTTTAGGACATAGTTACTTGGATATATTGCATTTACTTCAAAGTCACCCTAAATGGTATTGATTTTTCTCAGCCTTATCAAAGTTCCTGGGATTCTGTTGTCAGTCTGAAAATCCAGAATTTAGTCCTAGTTTATTTTTTACTTTTATCTTCTGTATTCACTGTGTTGCCAAGTTTTTGGACTCTTTTTTGGAAATATTTCTGATTGCTGTATTTCCTTTATGTTTAACGAAAATCTGTTCTTCCGCACTCAGTGCCAGATTCCTTAACTAATCAGTTAGCGTCTGACTAGTTTCCCCGCCTCTGTTTTCCTCTGACAGTAGCCCTACAGAAGCGCTCACGTTAAGTTTCTCATACATAAATTTCATATTTTGACGCCTCTGCTCTAGACCCTGGAATGGCTCTCTGCTCATTGCTCTTGGCGAGGTTCCAACTGAATTACTTCGTCGTCGGTGCCCCAAATCCTTCTGATCTTCCTTCTCCCTGATCCCACACCTCACTACGTGCAGTCACCAGTTCGTGAGTGGTGGGCTCTAAGAGTCCTTCACACATGGGTTGTTTGGAAGTCGGAATGAAATGTTTATGTAGAAACAATTCTTTAAGAGCTGTGGTTGAGTCATGAGCTATATAACTCAAAGGCCTGTGGATCCTAATGCTGATTTCTTAGCTCTGGGCACTAGCAGCCATGTTGAGTTGGGAGGTGGGGCAAGGGTGGTCTGTTTCTTCTCCTTATTACTAAGTACGGGGGCCTCCAGCACGAGGGTGAGATGGTAGTGATTTTTCACATGTGCAGATGGTCTTTAACATCTAATTTCTGTTACCTGTTCTTCAAGGCCTAGTGTTTCTCTTCCCAGACTCTTACCCATAGCGAGCTACCCCAAACTAAATAAGGCATTAACTCAGTGATTATAATATTTTCCTATTGAATAACAGTAGTCGGTAGCATTACGATTGATACACGGTATTAGTTTCAGATGTGTAACACAGTGATTCAACATTTATATACCTTACATAGTGATCACAATAAGTCTAGTAACCATGCCCCTATACATAGTTATTACAATATTACTGACTCTGTTCCCTATGAACAGCAGTTGCTTTTTATTGAACAGTTTTACTTATGATTTTTCTAAACCTTATAATGGTCTTGCATGGCACATTAAAGTTACCTCCATTTAACAGGTGACTATATTGAGGCAGGGTGAAATATAAACTCAAGACTTATCAATAACCTATGTATTTGTAAATAGAAAGAGGGAGTGCCACCTGAGTGTTTGCTAAAGAAATAGACAGATGACCCCCATTGTCTCCCCACCTCATCCTTCCCCCGGCAGACAAGCACCACTGGGCACCGTTTCTGCCTTGAAAGACCGTATAGCTTCAAAGTTAGAGACAAGGAGCTAAAAGATATCAAAAGAGTTTCTGGGACTCGTCAGCCCCATCCCACCTTTCATCCTCAAATCTGTCCCTAGAAAATGCCCAGCCCAGCCCGGATGTCTTCATATAACAGGATTATAGGGTTCCTCCAATTAGAGATTTGGCTCAAAAAGCATCTTCCTGCTAAAATGCACTGGAAAGGACCCTGGGAAGAATGAAGGAATTCTTGGTTATTCACACATTATTGTCAGCTAGTCCAGTGCCGTTTTTCCCTAGGCACACCAAGGGCCTTTTTAATGGGATGGAGTTGAAAAGAAAGCCCCGTCCTGGAGCTTCTGCGTGGTTTGCTTTGCAGGATCCCCGTCATCTCCCTAGGGTTCTGTAGAGCCTTTGTTTTTTGTTTTATTTTTCTTCCCACTCATGTCTTCAGCTTGGTAGCTTCTTCGTATCCCTGCTTCCCATTAGAATGCTCTTCCTGCATTCCTTCTTTTCTTCTAATCCTTTAAAACTTGATCTTCGCGCGACCCGGTGTGGCTCAGTGGTTGAGCGTTGACCCATGCACCAAGAGGTCGCTGGTTCGATTCCTGGTCAGGGCACATGCCCAAGTTGTGGACCCAATCCCCAGTGGGGGGCATGCAGGAGGTGGCCATTCGATGTTCTCTCTCATCGATGTTTCTGTTTCTCTCTCCCTCTCCCTTCTTCTCTCTCTAAAATCAATAAAGAAAAAAAAAAAAACTAGAACTTGACCTTCCACAAAATGTTCTTTATCTCCTTCAGCCAACTTTTTGTCTCAAAGACCCTTAATTTCCTCATCTGAAAAAAGAGATAATAGCATTTCTCAAATTTAATTCACAATATTCTGGGGTCTTACTTGAGGTAATAGCTGTAAAAGTGCTTTGCAAAATGTAAAACACTTTGTAAATATTATGTTGCTATCATTTCCTGATGCCCCACAAGCATCATTGCCTCCATCACCTATTTGTCAAGACAGATTGTACATATACATGACATGGTATTGATACCAGAGTGAGTTCGTTCATAGATGAATATTTGGTCTTCTCCCTGCAAAGCCAAAGTACCTGGAACATCTGGGCCTTATTTTATGCTTTAGAAATTAATAAACTAGCAAATTCATACTCGCTTTCCCACTAAATATATGAATAGTTATTCATTTTTTGACTTGTCTAGTGTGTGTCTCTTCTTGTAGAGATGCAGGCTTCGTGAGGGGACGGACTTTGTCTTTTGCCCCTTTGTGTCCTTAATGCCTTTCAGATGGGAGATGCTCAGTAACATTTGTTGGATGAATGAATGAGTGAACGAGTGAATGAGTGAACCCAAGAATGGTAGGAAAGTTGAATTTCAACCTTTATCTCTGGCTGGAGGACCAGAGATTGTCCCTTGTCAGGGTTATGAGGTTAAGGCTCAGGCTTCAGGGCTGCTTTTCCTCAGTGCCAACGAGGCTCATTTTTTTCTGGTTTTGGGGCCATGCTTTGCATGACTGAGGATGCTGGCAGCCCACTCCCCCAGTAAGTTGGGGGAATCCAGGGGATATTGAAACCCATTCTACTTGATATAATTAAACTAGAACGTAGTCATATAATATTAGTAGCTAAACTTGATCGAGCACTTGCTATACGCCAGGTACTGTTCTAAATGCTTTACCTGTACTAATTTATTTAGTTCTCTCCAAAATCGTGTGAGAAGGGTGTTATTATGTCCCTAGTTTACAGATGGGGAAAATCGAGGCACAGAGAGTTAACGTAAGTTGTCCGAGCTCACAGAGTGACTGAGTAGTAGAGACATGACAAACCAGAAATCAGGCTTTGGAACTAACTCTCTTACTCACTGTGCTAACCTATCTCTCTGATTAAATAGAGGTCATTTAAAAACATATGTTTTGTTGTACATACATGTTTTTTCCCCTTTCTTCTCAAGCAGAGTAATTTTTAGTAGTTCTTCTATGGTGGCTGCATGCTATTACGGTTCTGGCCTATTTCCTTCAGGGAATTAGTTTAGTTATGTATGGCCTGCATTTTCTATTTGACGACAGTGTGTTAGGAGTGAATTATTTATAGTGCTTGCTGAAGCTGATGTGTTGCTTGACTCACTCTGGGTTTAGAAACAAAGAATAGCCTGTTGAAATCCACTAAGATGAAAATTTCATGAAACTGTCAGAGTAGAAGTTGACCTGTATTTTTGGCATCATGGACTTGAGGTTGTTTAACAGTGATGGTTTATGTTATGATGTCAGAGTTACCATATATCACATAAGGAAAACAAGGGCTAAATTTATGAAGATGAATATTAGTTTACCTGCACATTTTATTTTTGTCTTTTTTGCACAGTGTGTCTTGTCCACCAATCCACGTTATTTCAATTTCAAGGGATAATGTTAAAAATATGAGATCAACGCACGTTATGACAGAAATTAGTTGAGTAAATACATTTGCAAGTACTGTGACCCTCGCCATGGCAGAATGTCCCCTGCACCCAAAGTGTTTGTGAAATGGATGGGAGATGGGAGAAATTAGAGAGCCCTTTCTTTTTATTCCTTCAGACTCAATATCTGAAGCTATTATTTGTCATGTAAATACTGTACCCAAGATTTATGTTTTTTTGTTGTTGTAGTAGTTGTTTTAATGGAAGCTCATGGGCTGATTTTCCAAGACACCTTTGTAGGGATAACCTTTTTAAAAAAAATGTATTGGAGAGGCCAGCACATACTACAGATACAGAGTAAATATGAAATCCATAAGGCATTAGTGAATTATGTGGTTCCAGATGGTAGAAGTAGTATTGACCTGACAGAAGATCAGGGATGGTTAAGGAAAGACTCAAGGTGTAAGTCATGCTCCTAGGACCTTAAAGAATACCTAGGAGAAAGATGCTCACTGTTTATTCATTTGTTCTTTAAATATTTATCGGTACCTACCATGTACCAGGCACTGTTGTAGACACTGGGGATAAAACAGTGAACAAAACAGATGAAAATCTCTGCCTTTGTGCCACTTTCATTCTTGTTTCCTTTCAGCTTTATTGTGGTATAATTGATAAACAATATTCTAAGATATTTATTTATTTATTTTGTATCCTCACCAGAGGATATTTTTTCTATTTATATTAAGGTAGAGAGAGAGGGAGGGACAGGGAGAGAGAGAAACATCAACGTGAGAGGGACACATTGATTGGTTGCCTTCCGCACAACCTACACCAGGGCCGGGGATGAACCACAACCGAGGTACGTGCCCTTGGCTGGAATCGGGTTACTGCCTATGTTTTCTAGTAGGAGTTTTATGGTTTCAGGTCCGAGTTCAAGCTTTTAATTTGTTTTCAGTTGGTTTTTGTGCGTGATGTAAGGTAGTGGTCCAGTTTCTTTCTTTGCATGTGGCAACTCAGTTTTCCCATCCCCATTTATTGAAGAGACTGTCCTTCCCCAAGTTTATATTCTTGTGGGGAAAGCACACAATAACCAGATAAATAAGTACGTGGTACTATGTGGTACATCACATCATAATAATTCCTATTGAGGAAAAAAAGCAAGAAAGGAGAGACGGGGACCACTTGGGCGCTGTGGTTTTAACTGCGACAGCCACTGTAGTTGAGTGAGGAGTTCCTGAAAGACTTTAGTGAGTTACATTCCTGTGCAAGGGAATTGAGCCCAAGAACTTGCCCTCAATGGTATATTTCAAATGTTTTGCATGAGTCAAAAATGTTCTGTCTTGCTATTTTAAAATTTAAAAGCACAGCAAATAATTATGTGTGTGAAGGAGAAGTGGATGCCGTTTCTGATGGAGAAAAGATAGACCTAAAAGGGATGGTCGAGAAATCCTTCTTCCTTACTTACTAGGAGGGAGCTGGGTGGAGCGGAGTCATGGGGTGGCCTTTGGCATCATCTGACCTCAGTTGTCTCTGACATCATCAGTAGACAGTACAGTAACAGGCTTAATTTTGACAGCAGAAGATTATTGCACGGTCAGGCTTTGACTCAAGGCTTTAAGTCTGGGAAGCTTAAACCTATTTCCTCGTGTTGCAGCACTAATGCTTTGTGCGCGTCTGTCTCTTACAGATTTGTAGGAAGCCAACCTCAGAGAGGCAGACGGGATGGCCAGCTCAGCCCGGGAACACCTGCTCTTTGTACGGCGTCGAAATCCCCAGATGCGGTACACACTGAGCCCCGAGAACCTGCAGAGCCTCGCCGCCCAGAGCTCCATGCCGGAGAACATGACCCTGCAGCGGGCCAACAGTGACACGGACCTGGTGACCTCCGAGAGCCGCTCCAGCTTGACTGCCAGCATGTACGAGTACACGCTGGGGCAAGCCCAGAACCTCATTATCTTCTGGGACATTAAAGAGGAGGTGGACCCCAGTGACTGGATTGGACTTTATCACATAGGTGAGTCAAATGCAGCGGACTTGCTTGGCACTTAGAGCATACCTTTTACTGTGACATTATACTATTCCGATTTTCTCTTGTAAGAAAGTTCACACACAGAAATAAGAGCAGCAAGATTCTGGGTATTTGTTTTTCCTCGTTGTGAGGGGGAGAGACAACAATTATAAATACCTTTGCTGATGTGAATTCTGTGGTTACATCTCTACCCTAATGAAATGCCACAACCTGCAGATTTTACAGTAATTTCTCTTTCAAACTTCATATTGCCCTTGATCAATAGTCCGGTAGCTATTAGCATTTATGAACATTTTTAGACTAATGAAGCAGATATTTAGATTTAGATAACTGATCTGGAAGAACGTGCCGGATTTTTTGAAGGTTGAATTTCATGAAGAACAACCTGCAGGCCAGCGTATCATTCGGAATTCTTTGAAGTGTCCTAGATCAGTTAGGTGAAGAACGCGTCATATTCTTCTAACATATGACTAAGAAATAGGTTGCTATTTGTTGTAATAAAAGTGTCCCAGCTCTCTTTTGCTGATTTGTATTCATAGGTAGGTGGATGATGAATAACATATCCCAGAAAATGTAAAGTCTGCTTTATTTGAAAGCAAAGGACAAAACGTACCAACCAACCACAAAGAAAATCTAAATCAAACCTGACAATAAAATGTAACATTCCCCAAACTTGGAGAACTTGTTTTATCTTTTAATGTTTAATCATGCTGGATAACAAGCAGTCTAAAATGGCAAAAAAAAAAAAAAAAAAAAAAATCAATGAATTTTTTTTCTTCTTTCTGTTATGACAACAAAGGAGGGATAAGTCTATAGAGTTCGGCATTATCCCCAATTGTGTTTAAATACATATTGAAAAGTTACATGATTTAAAAATTATATTTTTATATCTTATATTTATTATGTTCACAAAATATTTTACTTTTTGGAAAAACTCTTTTGGTTTTTATGTAATTTCACCCTTTTGGATTTCATAAACTTTTTTTGTTTTACTTTTCTCATAATGCTTTTTCCTTTTCTCTCATTTTAGATTTTGTAATGCTTAGTATGAGACTACAAATAGCAGACTGTGTTTTTCTTGAAAGTTTTTATGTGATATTGTTTTGGGACTTAATCAGTTTATTTTTTTTATATGGGATGATTTTCTTTTTTCTGTGAATGACTTAATCTATAAGATGCTAGAATCAATTAAGAGGTTGACTCCTGCCCTGGCCGGTTTGGCTCAATGGTGGAGCATCGGCCCGAGGACCAATGAGTCCTGGGTTCGATTCCAGCCAAGGGCACATACCTCAGTTGCAATTCCTCCCCGTGTGGGAGGGAACCAGTCGATTGTTTCTCTCATGTCGATGTTTCTCTCTCTCTCCCTTTTTTTCCCTCTCTCTCTACCTGAAGATAAATAGAAAAATATCCTCAGGTGAGGATTAAAAAAAAAAGACATTGACTCCTGTAACTTTATACTTTTCCCCTACCTTCCTTTCTGTTTCCCCACCCCACTTGTTATATTTCACTGTCTAGATTTAATCCAGGAGGAAGGAACGAAGGAATTCATAGCCAAGTTCATCTTATCTCTGAGTAACCAAAGCCACAAAATCTTCATGTTCTTATGTTTAACTTTCTAGAGGCAGAAACAGAGGTCAGAGTTCTAAATCTGCAATTAACCTAAGGACTCAGTTCGGAAAGTAGGATTAGGAAATAAATCTCTTTTGAAAAGTGCTAACTTCTTTTGTTTATTTCAAGATGCTTCTGTATCTTTGTCACATACCATTATTGAATCTTTGCTCCTTTGTGTTTAATGATTTTGTTTTTTTTTCTCTTTTAGCTACTTTAAATATTTTCTCTTTATCTTGGTTTTTAGCAGTTTGTCTACAGTGTACTAAGTATGATTTTCTTTATCCTGGCTGGGATTTCCTGAGCTTCATAAGTAAATGATTTTGATGAAAGTTGGGAAATTGTTGGCCATTATTTCTTCAAACGATTTTTCTATATGTTTTTACTTTCTTCTTTTTCTGAGATTCCAATTACACATATGTTGCATCATTTAATGTTGTTTTTCAAGGCTCTGGTTAATTTTGCTTCAATCTTTTTTATATTTATATTTAATCGTTATTCTATATAGTAACTTATCTTCAAGTTCACTAACTTTTTTCATCTTTGTTCTGCTTTCAATCCCGTCCAATGGACTTAAATTTCAGTTGTTTGACTTCATTTATAGACTTTTCATAGTTTTTATTTCTTTTATGAGATCCCCTATATGTTAACTCATTCAGACGATATATTTTTCAATTCCTTGAATTAAATAAAATAAAACTGTTTTAAACTATTTGCAAAATCCAATATCAGGATTACTAAGTGTAAGTCTTTATTCTGTTTTCCTATTGACTATGGGCCCCATTTTCCTGTTTCTTCGCATATCTAGCAATATTTTATTTACACTGGACATTGAAGAGTCTGTATGCTAGAAATCCCGAGTTCTGTGGAATGACTTGTTGTTGTTGTTTTTTTAAAAAGATTTTTATTTATTTATTTATTTTTTTTATCCTCACCCAGGGACATTTTTCCACTTTTTGTTCAGATAGAGTGGGAGGGAGAGAGAGGAACAGAGAGAGAGAGAGAGAAACATCGACGTGAAAGGGACACATTGAGGGGCTGCCACCCGCACGACCCCAACCAGGGCTGGGGACAAACTGCAACCAAGATACATGCCCTTAGCGGAAACCGAACCCGGGTCTCTCTGGACTGCAGGCCGACGCTCTAACCGCTGAGCCAAACTGGTCAGGGCGGAATGACTTGTTTTAATGTACATTTCTATTCTGTTAGGCAGATTTATCTATTAGGCATGATTTACCCTTCGTTAAGACGGATCCGTGGAAAGCCCAGGGTGGTTCCCCAGCACATCCAGCTGGATGGCATTCGGCCTCCAGGTTTGGGGTCCCCTGTGGATCTTATTAGGGCCTGGTTTGAGGCTTTGTTAGGTGGGTCTACAACAGGCCTTACTCTAGGACTTCGTACTTATTCTTGAGTAGGGGCGTTTCCGATGTCCTAGTGGATGCCTGCAATGTTTAAAGGTCGCTTCACTCTGGCTGAGCGGTGATGGCTGTGTTCTTTAGCCCTGCTTGACCTCTACTACCTCATTTTTTTTTAATCCTCACCCAAGGATATTTTTCTATTTATCTTCAGATAGAGTGGGAGGGAGAGAGAAAGGGAGAGAGAGAGAGAGAGACATCAACATGAGAGGGACACATTGACTGGTTGCCTCCCGCACGACCCCGACCAGGGCTAGGGATGAACCTCAACCTCATGCCCTTGGCCGGAATCAAACCCGCGACTTATTGGTCCACGGGCTGACACTCTACCACTGGGCCAAACCAGCCAGGGCTCTGCTACCTCATTTTACTCTCAGCCCTGTAGCAACTGTCTGCAAAGCCTTGGAACTCTCACCCTGCACGTGTGCAGCCCAGACTTGAGCCACATGTGGATCCACATGTGGGCTTTTGGCCTTCAGTCCTCCAAAACTCTTTCCAGTGCTCTGCCTGGAGGTTCCTGCCTCTTCGGCCTATCAGAACTGCCGTGGACTCTAGTTCCCTGCACTGCGCCCAGGGAATCATCCCCTGGCTGAGATCTGAGCGGTCATAGAGGCACCTCGTAAGTTTCTCTTCTCCCTAGGATTCTAGTCTTATACCACCTGTTGTACAATAGCTGAAAGCCACTGCTTCCTCCTTTTGTAGTTGTTTCCGTTAGGAAGGCTTGTCTGGAACTAATGACTCCAGTGTGGCCCAAAGCAGGAGTTCTCCCATGCTTTTGACTTAAGGTAGGCAGTGAGGTTCCACTTAATTTCCCCACCTAGCCATTTCCAGAGAACTCTGGATAAATAATAAATGATTGTTTGAGTCCCATCCATTTGTCAGTTCTTCTTAGTGTATTTTCTAAGAGTTTTTGCTCTCTAGCAGGGAAGAGGGGCAAGGAACTGGCACCCCCAGACTGCTCAAGGGGCAGGGACAAATACAGACTAGCATTTACAAATAAAAATACCACGCAGGTGGAATTAGTCACTTGGTGTTCTCAGGCATGATGTTGGTTCTAGCAGGTCTTCTACAATGAATGGGTTTGGAAAGCACAGGTCTCAGCATCTAGAACATTAAATATGGCTCATTTATATCGATGCAGGGCCATGATTGTGTTTAAAAGAAAGACTGCTTATCTGGGACCTCAACGTGAGTGAAAAGAACCAGGCTTCAAGCAGAGACAGCCATTTCTCTCTTGAGGCCCAGGCTGCCTGTGCTAGAGGCAACCTCACTTATGTGGGGACTTTGCCATCCCACTTGGAGAAGAACGAAGGACAGCGCTGTGGTCTTTCACTGACAGCCACTCCCTGATCCCTTTTTTCCTGATGGGGTCAGTGGGTGGGCAGCCAGCCCTTGACCTCAGGGCAGGTAGGCCCTTCCCAGGCTCAGGAAAGGTTTAACTCTATGGTCCTCCAACCGATTAATGAGTTGTCTAGGCGTGGGCCTGTGACCTAGTCCTGGTCAGTGAATTACAAGGGGAAGACTTTGGGGATCTTCCTTTTCAATGAAAAGTTAGAGCTTCACAAAGAGGGAGTCTTTAAACTTCCCCTTTTCTTATACTTGGGACTTTGGGGGAAGGAAGCAGTTAGTCTGAGTTATATCCATGTGGCGACCATAAGGCATCGAGCAAGAAGAATAAAAGCTAAGGATGACAAAACAGGAAGTTAGCGAGAGCTTGGACTGGTGCTCCAACGTTCTTGCTATATGGAGAAAGTCTCCCCCTTTGTTTAACTCATCATTAGTAAGGCTTCCTTACACCACCAGTTACTCCTAACGGAGCTGCTGGACTGGCTATAAAGAAAGACAAGAAAGGGGAAGGGAGGGATGCCAGTGGCTTTTGAAGGCAGGACAAAGAGTGAGTGGGCTACTCGCAGTTACTGCTTCATGGAGAGCGCTCCGGGAGGCTCAGCACAGGTGAAAACCAGTAGGTTGTTTTAAAAAGATGTAACAAAAACTTGTTACTTGAAAACAGTAACTCTAAGTCATGGGGATATTTTCAAAAGTTTTTGGGACTACTAATAATAGGGAGACTCTTTCAAATGAATAATTAGTAACTTGAAAATATGCATGTTTTCTGGGTATTATTAAATGAAGATGGGTGAGATGATATCTTTGGAAAAGACCTGAAAGAAAAGAAAAAATGCAAAGCTGGGGTGGGGAAAAGAGTTTCAGGGTCCCAGTTATGTCAGATTTAGGGCTGTTAGGACAAAACAGGTCTTGAGCTCTGTGAAATAGATGTGCTGAGAATGTGGATTTCGTAACAGTAGCACATATGTCAGGAATAGCTTCAGATTTCTATACCTCTTAGTAGGAAGCAGTCGCTCCCTTTCAGTTGTGTCCTGAGAATCTGGGCTGTTTCCTAGCAACATCTAGTTTTATTTGTGGAACAGAGACATGGTCTCTATAGAAATAAGTCCCAAAGGGGAAGGATTTGGCTGGAGCATCGGCTAGCAAGGTGTAGCTTATTGGCACGCTCTGCGTTTTGATTGTGTTTCTCTTGGCTTATTTTTTTCTGCCTCTCTACAAGTATGAGGTTTTTGTACTTTTTATTTTTATTGTTGACACTATTACAGATGTGCCCTATTCACCCCTCTCCATGAGTTTTGTTTTCATTCGGCTAACTATTAACAATATTTTACCCTGTATAATTCACTCCAGCTGACTGTCAGCACTAGTGATCTGGAGGGGAAATCACCCTCCTGGATCACAAACATAAATCTTTCTCTTCCATTTTAGGTCCTGCCGGGACTACAAAGAAAAAAGTTGAAAATGTCAAGGCACCATTTGGGGACACTTTGGGTGTAAACACTGTTCTCAAGGCAAATTAGATTTTCACATCTGCACCCGGAGACTTCCAGACATGATCACAATGCAGCTCTACTGTAGCTCTGAATCTCCAAATTGCAGCAATTAATGCCTTGCAAGTGGTTTTCAGAAATCACTAGGTTTATAATTTATCACTGGTGTCCAAAAGTAGAATTGACCCCTCACAAGTTTAATAGTGCTACTCACTGCCGCCTCCTAAACTCACTCAATGAGAAGAGCCCCATGTTTATTTTGTACAGAAACACCTAGGGTACCCAACTCAAACAGCTTCCCATGGAAAAGCAAAAGGACACCCTTTAAACGGGCAAAGCATATCACACTTGTTTCAGGCTCACACTCTGAGTCCTCTTGATGTTTGGTCTTGTGCTTATTTTTCTGGCTATTCAAAACAAAAACACTTCAAAACACTTAACTTGCCATTTCTCATTTGCAGGCAACTTCAGGTATCTGCACAGAGCTAGGAAAATACACACTATGAAAATCAGAAGTGTGTACTGTGCTGTACACCTGTGCCCCTCAAAGTGCTGGTCGACCATCAGTCTGTTACTGGATAACAAATGTCCCCCAGAATGTAAATCAATGTAACTGACTTTATTTATTTAGAAAAATCTTGCTATTAAAAAATAATCTAAACTAAGTAATGGGCTTCTTGATGTAGGTATTTTATATTCTGATGCAAGCTTCTTATCTTGTCACGAATCTAGTAATGTATAGCTAACCAACATTTGTCTGGGCCACACTTTTGAATATACCTAGGAGGGTCCATATGTTGATTATATCTTCAAAGGCGAGTGGCAGAACAACTCTATCTTTGAAAATATCACAGCTTGCCCTGGCCAGTTTGGCTCAGCGGTTAGAGCATTGGCCTGCGGTCCAGAGAGACCCACGTTTGGTTCCCGCTAAGGGCATATACCCCGGTTGCAGTTTGTCCCTGGCCCCGGTTGGGTCATGCAGGTGGCAGCCACTCGATGTGTCCCTTTCACATCAATGTTTCTCTCTCTCTCTCTCTCTCTCTCTCTTCCTCTCTCTCCCTCCCACTCTATCTGAACAAAAAAATGGAAAAAATGTCCTTGGATGAGGATTTTATATATATATATATATATATATATATATATATATCTCACAGCTTGTGTATTATGACATTTTTCATATTTCTTTGTATTTGGATAGTAAAATAGAGTAAGGTCACAATAGTCAAGGCATTTAGATCTTTTATTTTATTATTTATTTATTTCTATTAGGTAAAGTTACGAGTTTAATAGATAAATGGAGGGGAGCATGAGTACTTGAAAGGATATAAAAATGAAAGTGCCTCTTATTCCAAAGGCACATTCTAAGATCATTTATTTTAGAGCTCTAGGAGCCCAACGATTTAGCTGGTATTTCGTGGATAAAAGCGAAGATCTGGAATGGCGATGCCATACAGCTAGCTGGAGGCAGTCAGGGATGGGACTTGTGCTTGGCATGCTGTCCCAGTCTTCATTTTCTCCCCTCTGTGTTGAAAAGTGGGCTCCATTGTTTCCTAACCTTTAGTTATTTACTCAACACCTTCATGATTGTTGCAATATTGGATTATCACCTGTACTCTTACTATTTTTTAAACCACCCGTTTAAAACAAAACAAGATGATTATCTCCCCTGACTTTGATCTAAGCACTAAGGTCTGGGAAAGGTTATCGGTGTTAGTTATGTGTCTTTCTAACATGCACTGACTTTTAAATGACATTTGTCTGTGAAACGCCCAGGATCATCATGTGGCACACTTTGAGACGTTCTGGTTGTTAAGAGCACAGGCTCTGTTGTCAGACAGACTAGTAAATCCAAACCACTTACTAGCTTGGGTAAATTATGTAATCTTTTTAAACCTCAGTGTCTTAATCTATAAGAAAAAAATACTAAGAAAAGTACTAGTCAGTGGGTTGGGCATCGTACCGTGCATGGAGATGTTGCCCATTAGATTCGCTGTCAGGGCACATGCCTGGGTTACGGGCTCAATCCCCGGTAGGGGGCATGCAGGAGGCAGCTGATGGATATTTTGCTCTCATATCTATGTTTCTCTCTCTCTTCCTCTCAACTTCCTCTCTATCTAAAACTAAATAAAATAAATTAAAAATATATATATACATATATTTTAAAGTACCAATATGAGAATGTGTATAAAGCTGCTGGGCTCATGGTAAGGTACTGCTGGTTGAATACTTGCATCATTATTTTGGCTACTGTAATAACAGTATCATTTCCTGGAAGTCTGAAGTACAAGCTCACCTCAGAATGAATCCACAGGAAGAGCTTTCTGGATTAAAGTGTGTGCTTCTGCCTACAGAATACAAAGTCCATTCCTATGACACAAAGCACTAGGAATTACATAAAGCTATTAAAATATGAATGCAAAACAGCACAGTGTTTTAACTTGAGCACTCTGCAGGCTGTAAACCAACAGGCTTTTGAAGGTGATAGGAAAGCTGTAGTTCAATCTGAAATTCCATTGAGTGAAAGAATTTATGTACATTTAGTTTTCAGAATAGCTATCAAACCCAGTTCAGAGTGTGCCTGTTCTTAAGCTCTTTCGGTGTTTTTACATGATTACTGCCAAAGAAAAGTTGTCTTAGATCATGTCTTTAAAGTTTTTAAATGCTTTAGAAAATAACAGCTTTGTACCTGAAATGGTTTTTGGAACGACTTTACTCTGAATTGCTTTTTGTTACCTAATTGTATATGGTGGGGCAAAAGCAGGTTTACAGTTGTTTGCATGGAAAATAATACAATAATAAATAAATAAATAAATAATAATACTAGAATAAACTCTGTGTTTCCCATACTCACAACTTAAAACCTACATTTGCCCAACCCTGTATTAGTCAGGACAGGTCAGCGTATGCTGTAGAAATGAGCTAATCCTGAAACCTCGGTAGCTGAAAGAATAACAGATGACTTATTGCCAATGATATGTGTCCGGCATGGGTTGGCAGGTTTTGCAGAGTCACCACCCTCTTGATTTTTGCAAATTGGATTATTGAAGGCTCCACCATCTTGTCTTTACGTCATCTGGAACACAAAACCTCCTGAAGCAGGTGTCAAGGGAAGAGAGAGCTGAGGACTCTTACACCAGCTCTTAGATGCTTTGGCCCTAAGGTAATACATTTCACTCCTGGTCAGAGCCCATCGTTCAGCATTAGTCTCATGATCTGCCTAATGGTAAGGGCACTGGGGAATGGAGAGAGGCCCTTAGCCATTTAGTGATCAGTCAGCATCCCTGCTGTAATAGACATGTGTCTTGCTAACAATGTGACTGGTCCTCTGGTCTGTTCCAAAGCCTCAGACGTCCTTGTATGGTCATTGCAAGAATACATACTGCGGGTTAGAAGTATCATACTGTGGAATACGCTTTTCAAGGTGTTCAGGAGACTGAATGAGAGGACACACCCAGGGTAGGACCAAGGACAGTATCAGACCTCACGGACGCACAATAGCAGTTAGTGGAATCTCAATTCGTGATGGTGTCCCAGACCATCACGGGTCTTTCTTTTAATACTTACATTGATGATTTGGTTCACAGAGAAGTCCCTGTGTTCAAAATAGTTATGGAAGACTTCCCTGGACAGTCCATTCTAAAAATTGTATAGCTTCCCTGGCCAGTTTGGCTCAGCAGTTAGAGAGAGCATCGACCTGCCGTCCAGAGAGACCCGGGTTTGGTTCCCGCTAAGGGCACGTATCTTGGTTGCAGTTTGTCCCCAGCCCTGGTTGGGTTGTGTGGTAGGCAGCCACTCGGTGTGTCCCTTCCATGTCGATGTTTCTCTCTCTCTTCCTCTCTCTCCCTCCCACTCTATCTGAACAAAAAATGGAGGAATGTCCTTGGGTGAGGATAAAATAAATAAATAAATACAATAAAATAAAAAATAAAAATTGTATAGCTATGTATCCAAAGAAGCTTTAGTATATTTTATTCCCTAACATACTGATTGCAAGCAGTATTTGAAATAGGCATTTTTCTGTCCACATATTAAGATTTTTATTTTCTATTCAGTTGTTCTGTAAACATTACCTGAGAGTTCTTTTCCTCGCATGCTCTCTGTGCTGCATTTTCCATGCAGCCTGCAATATTAAAGAGTGGGTTTTAGGCTAGAGCAAGTGAAATAAAACTAAATACTTTTTAATGGAAGATTTTTCCATGGTATGTAGTTTTCTCCTAATGATTTATTCAGCAGTTTCGTTTTGGTGTTCATTCACTCCTTTGTTCAGCAATATTGCTAGTTGATGTACCAGGCATCAGAAAGAATTTTAAAAATATCATCTGTAGTTAAGAGCATAGTTAAAGGGCTGTCAGTCTAGTTTCTCCCCATTATTGTACAATATGCTGGCCTTTGCTTCCTGTTTCCCTACCCTGTCTTCACTATGGAAGTCACTGTTTGTTTAAATAATAAATTAATTCTCTGATTTAGCATGCTTACTGCTTTTTACTCTCATTTTTGTGTGTCTTTTCCTGTTCTGTTTCCAAAATCATGCATCTGCTGCTCCAGCCATCATAGATGTTTTTCTGAAAGTTGTGAGTAATTTAGCATGAAGACTATCTATGGTGTTGTTAACATTCTGAAATATGTACTTATATATTCATAACATAACTGTTACACCTGTTGTACAAACAAGTGCTGCTATGAAATTATTGATGAATCAAGTTATTACCTTTTATTCTACAGGAATAAGTACTACTTTCAGGGTTTCTGTAATTATAACACTAAGCTATATACTTTTAGAAGCAAACATGTTACTAAAAGACTAAACTTAAAAAAAGAAAATAAAATTCCAGCTGAGAATTTACATTAAGTAACTAATAGGATTCTAAATATTTATTATATATCTCTTTACAGCATCCAGATAGATTTTTTTCTTTAAGTGTACATCTGTGGCATATTCTTAATGTGATGAAACATTTCATGTGAAAAGGAGAGCCTTAAGAATTCAGTGAACACTTGGAGAAGGTTAAGTTTTTAGTTTTGGGCTACTAGAAAGCCATTTTTTTCTGTTTGCTTTAACTGCCCAAACCTGTCAGTCCTGTGCCATGTCAAGGAGGTGAGCAAGGTGAGCTGTGCTGTGCATGTGACCACGGTAACTGCTGACCCGAGCAAGGTTACAGGTCAGCGCATGTCACGTGACTTAGAATTTCCCGGTCATCATGTGATTCGTTTGCCTGATTGGAGTGCTATGAAACTAATAAAATTTATTTTTTTTAAAAAATCATTATTATTAATTGTAAAAGTCACTCTAACTGCAACAGTACTGCTGAGATAAGCAATATTCTCTTTGCATTATGTGATGATGTGGATGGAACCTCACTTTACATAAGTTTCACTCAAACGATAGGAAACCATATTACTTATTTAAGGAACTTGAATGTTGGTAGGAGAAGTACTCTATTTTTGTCATTTGGAATCATTAAAATATATTATTGGTCTGTTGACATTCATTGTAAACCATAGAGTCACAGAGGTTTTAGATTTTGGAAGGAAGTTAATGATCGTTTACTCCGCTGGGCTCATGTTACATGAGAAACTGAGGGTCCGGATGGATCAAGTAACATGCCCATGGTTGCTCAGTGAAATAGTCAGAAAAAATACAGTGTCTGATAGGACTTTCCTCTACCTTGGGGTTGCTTTCGAAATCAGTTAGGTGCTAAAGTCAATTCCTATGGGCGATTTTTGAGTGCAGTTAAAATTGCCTTTGAAAACCTGTCAGAATGCAATATGACTTAACAAGTTCAACAGAGTCCGTTTCTCTTCCAGTGTTGGAATAGACTCCTGTCTTAGACTGAGTGCCACAAAAAAATAAATAAATAAATAAGTTGGCTTGTGTTCAGGGGCTGCTTTTTTTTTTTTTTTTCCTTTTTTTTTTTGTTCAGGTAGAGTGGGAGGGAGAGAGAGGAACAGAGAGAGAGAGAAACATCGACGCGAAAGGGACACATCGAGTGGCTGCCACCCGCACGACCGACCAGAGCCGGGGACAAACTGCAACCGAGGTACACGCCCTTAGCGGGAACCGAACCCGGGTCTCTCAGGACCACAGGCCGACGCTCCAACCGCTGAGCCAAACCGGCCAGGGCCAGGGGCTACTTTTATACAAAACACCCCTCTCATTTAAAACTAACATCCCACTCAGCCAGGAGGGATTGCTGGAAGAACTGCCTATTTCATGTTCCTTCTAGGGCATGCACTCAGGTCTGGAAAGGTCCCTGTGCTACTTAGGTGGTTCTCTTTCTCAGTCTGTCTTGTACCAAGATAGCTGGTGTGGTTACACCTGAAGGTATTAAATGGGCATTTGCTGTGCCCTTGCTGAATGAACTTCATTTCATCTTTGAAGATTTAGTAGAGGATGGTGAGTCAGTTCCTTTAATGGAGGCTCATAAAGATTTATTTTATAAATTGTCCTTTTATAGCACTGTCTAAAATAACCCTTCAGCATCTACTGCCCCTTTGTCTAAGCGGTACTTCAGTGAAAGTCTTTTCTTGTAAAGCTGTCACAGTTTTTCGGGCGACTTGTCTTATCAGACACACAGAAGTACTTTTTGTTCTGTTATTTCCCGTGTTCCCTTTTCGGTGCAGCGCCCCATTCCTTGAGGTTTTAAATCCACAGCTGAGTATGTGTGAAAACTCGGGGCTCAAGAAAGGCTGAGATGGTCTCATACAGCGATTTGCAACCTTTTTCGTGTCATGGCACACCTAAACTGATTACTACAATTTTGCAGCACACCCAAAAATATATTTTTGGCCAGTCTTATAAGAAAATAGGTCTAATTTTGATTCATTCACACCAGACGGCTATTGTTGTGTTGGCTGTTGTCATTTTTTTATTTGACAGTCTAAGGCAAAAGAGGTCAGCGCCCCTGACTAGTCAGGTATTGCGTGTTATAACAATTCTTACGGCATGCACACCGGTTGAAAAGCACTGATCTAACATGATTGTTAAGGGCACAGAAATTCCTCAGCCGTAAAGCATCAAACCTATTCATCTTTCTCTAAATTCTCACTGATGTTATTTACTGTTTCCTCAAGGCAGATGCGACCAATACCCATAAGTGTCCATGAACTGAAATATTTTAAGTATTCTTCAAATGGTCATGTGTTTCAAAACTTCTTCAGCCCTGGCCGGTTTGGTTCAGCAGTTAGAGCGTCGGCCTGCGGTCCTGAGAGACCCGGGTTCGGTTCCCGCTAAGGGCACGTACTTCAGTTGCAGTTTGTCCCCGGCCCTGGTCGGTTGTGCAGGTGGCAGCCACTCGATGTGTTCCTTTCACATCGATGTTTCTCTCTCTCTCTCTGTTCCTCTCTCTCCCTCCCACTCTACCTGAACAAAAAAAAAAAAAAAAAAACTTCTTCAACATCTCTATTAAGTAAAGGATACGAAGAAATAAACAATGGTATGGAGAATTCTTATCTATAAGAGGCTACAGTAGGGCTCCTCTACCCCTACTATTTACCAGAGCCATGCACTTGGGTCGACAGCAACGCGTACAGATCGGACACCAGTCTCTGGTCAGTCTCCACCGCCCAGCCATAGGTGCTGCCCTGTTTTATTAGTCTGTTTCCTCACTGGCTGTGACACTGTCCTGGCTCCCCCCGTTTTCTGGCCAGTCATTCTTTTCCTCGTTACCGAAACTCTTCTTTCCTTATCTTCTGATGTTCTTTGGGTTGTGTTGTGAGTTCTGTCCTTGAGGGACTGCCTTCATTCCCGGTCTTTAGCCAGCCTAAGCAGAAAGCTTCATTTCTAACCACGGGTGACAGGAGTCCCCTCTTCCTGGCTCAGGGGAACCTCGTCTGCACACCCCGCCCCACCCTGCTCTCACTGTCCTCCGGGTGGCAGCACAGCCTCCCCGAAAGGGGCGGGCGCGGCAAACAGGGCTCCCTTCGCCTCCTGGCCACGCGAACCCCAGCCTCTGCCGCAAGCTCCTCAGACCATTTCTCTCTGAATGCCCTTCTTGAAACAAACTGACTGATGTGCCAAACCAGTTTTTTTTTTTATTTCTCTATTTTTGTTAGTAGAAACATTATATTTTTTAATCTCTCGGACTTGAAAACCTTGCCCAGGGTTTTGATTCTTCCCACTGTCCACCTGCACATCTGGTTTGCCACGAAGAGGTGTGAATTGTAAGTTAGCAGTGTTCCCTGGCCGGCACTTTGTTCAGTTCTCACATTGTTTAAGTCTTTATTGTAGCTTCCTAAGTATGCTCCTCAGTCTGACACACTGTAGTCCAATTCCTGTTCCACATTACTGCCAAACAATAAATACAAATTTATTTTTTCTAAGCATTAAGCTAAGTGCTTCACGTATCTCATTTAATTCTTAAAACAGCCTTATGGAGCAGTGTATCAGGCATTGTCAGGGGCTAAAGACAGCTGAACGACGCTAGCCCTCGCCCGGAGCAGTAGCTGGGCGGGAGACTGGCATATGCAGGTTCTCCTCTAACTTCACAAGAGGTAGGGGTGGGCTGGGGTCCCACAGGCTGCACTGCCAAGAACGGGGGAGAGACGGCTGCTGTGTTGTGCCGTGAATGTCCGATTTAGGCAGTTGGTAGTGTCCTCACCTTATAGACAAAGTAATTGACCAAGAGGGCAGTTCACTTCTCCAGGGTGTTTTCAATTAGTACGAAGAAGTTGGAATTTTCCTGACCTTGCAGCTCATGCTGCTGCCCTTTGTCTCTGTCATAAGCCTCCGGACCCAATGCAGTAGAGGTTCGGGGTTGAGCGCTGAGGCTATGAAGTTGGTAGGCCTGTGTTTAAATCTCTGTTTCGCCACTTGCTTCCAGTGTGATGCTGGGTGAGTACTTACCCTCTCTGATAACAATATCAGTCTCATAGTGTATAATAAAATCCTCAGTAGGATTTTCTGCATACATATAAAGTGCTTGGCACAGGGCTTAGTTTAATAAAAGTATAAGAAAAGTTGATGGTGATGATGAAGAAATAATATTTTAGCGAGACAAAGAACATATTCTTCTATTTCAATGGGCTGTACTGGCAAGTATAGCCCCTACTTTTAGGTAAAGTATTTGTTGAATTAAAAACAAAACCACCCAACACTGAATGTAGGAAAACATGATGATTGAAAGCAGGTCTGAGCTAAGACAGAGGAGATTTCATTTGAACTGAAGTTTGGAGTTTTGACTATGACACAGGACTAGACATTTTCTTTACAGAAGTGAACATTTTTGTGACTTGATGTGACCAAAGGACTTTTCATCATTCCAGAGTGACCAGAGCAGTCAAGGGGCCTGCTCTCACTTTATGCAATGCTGAGCGTTCAAAGAACCGATCCCTCAGAGCCGAGTAGAACCGGCGGCGGGCAAAGAATAACATTATGTTGTACCCTGTGAGCGCTGCTTGCTCAATGTAACAGTCCGCTAAATACCCAATCATCAAATCCATGTGGGAAAATACAGGGCTAAACATTGTCTTTGGAGTTCGAAATGGGGAAGATATGTTGGGATTTGTTTGGCGTGATGGTCAAGTTGCAGGTGGAGATGTTACAGGAACGGGGGCCAGGCATGGTTTCCGTCTTAGACCCCGAGGTGAGGTGAGCTGACTGTGGCTGGGAAAGCGGGGTGGACAGTGGTGCTGATGGGGCAAGTGGTGCCTCTCCTGGTGTCGCCTTCTCAGTGTAGCTGGCTGGTTGAAGTCCCCTGGAGTGAACCACTTTTGAAGAAATACGTGTGGCATCAGGCTCTGAACTATTTATGGAGAAGCGAAACACTTCACTCACAAGCAGCAAAGAAGAGAAGATCAGGAGACAGAATTCCCAGTGATTTTTGACAACGAGGATGGGATTCAGCTGGGAGCTGAGGTGAACTGCAGAGGAGTGATCATCGCCAACAACAATTAACCACAAGTAACAACAAACGGAGGCCGGCCCTGCCCCCGCCCCTGGGGTGTGATGTGCAGGGGGACTGAAATGAGGCCACCTGTCCCTAGCAATGGCCTGGGCATTGAGACCAGCAGGAACCAACAGGCTAAGAGAATGAGGAATGGTGTGAGGAGTCCATGCAGCTGTGATCAGCCTTAAAGAAGACAGGGAGAGCTCCACATGAGAGTGGGAAAGAAGGCAGAATTAAGGTCTTAAGATTCTGGACTTCCCTCCAATTTTTTTCATGATCATATGTTTATAGTGTTTTCATATTTAGAGAGTGTTTTCAGGGACAGTTCATGTAATTCCTATGGCAACTATTATAGCAAGTGATTAATTGTGCCCCTTGATGGTGGAAAGTAGACGAGGAAACAAAACATGTAAAGTTGCTTACCCAAGGATGGACAGATGGTAACAGAATTTCATCAGAGTTGTCTTATACTTTCCTAATTCGATGCACATGTGATGTTTAGGAGCCACTAAATACTTATCCCCCGAAATATAGAGCTTCTAATTTGACGACACCCTCTGAATGTTCCTCTTGGATTTTCTCATGTGGCTCAGTCCCGATCTCACAATTAGATTATAAATTCTTTGTGCACAGATTCTCTGTCTTATATAATATAGCTGTTATGAGTTGAATTGTGTCCCCCCAAATTCATATGTTGATGTCCCAACCCCAGTACTGCAGAATGTGACCTTACTTGGAGATGGGATGTTTACAGAGGCAGTTAAGTTAAAATGAGATCATTGGGATAGGCCTTAATCCATACGCCTGTTATTCTTATGAAAAGGGGAAATATGGATAAAGGCATAACATACAGATGGAATGTCATGTGACCATGAGGACGGCCATCTATATAAACCAGCCGGATCCCTTCATCACAGCCACAGAAGGAAATCGCCCTGTCAGCGCCTTGATTGCAGACTTCTGGCCTCCAGGACCGTGAGACAATACATTTCTGTTGTTGAACCCACCCAGTTTGTGGTACCTTGTCACAGCAGCCCTGGGAAAGGAAACAGTGGGCATTTCCTTAAATGCTGGCAATATAACTAAATAAGAATTCCTAAGCTGAATAACATGATCATCTTCTAAAGAGTTTCAAGGTTAAAACGCCTCCTCAGGAGCTTTAAGGCCTTCCGGGGCTGCCCCTTCTTTCTCTCTCTACTTCAGTAAAGCCCAGCCCACCCAGCACCACCGTCTCCTGGGCCTTGGCATCCTCTGGCGTGTCTGCTTTTATATACAGTGTCCTAGATGTCCAGGTTTGCCACCCCAACCCATGTCTGCCTTTCTACAAGCCTCAGCATGGAACCTGGATTGTTTTTTTTAAGCTTTTGCTGCTTTGTGGTTTTCCACTTTTACTGACCAAAAAAAAAAAAAAAAAAAAAAGGTCATCTTTAGAAGTGGCCAGCACCCACTAGGAAGAAGGAGCACTGTTGAGTAGACCACAGAACCTGCTCTTAATTAAAAGAGGCTGCTGCTTCCAGCTGAGCGGTGGCCTGGCGCGGCATCTGGCGCTCAGAGTCCGTGCTCATCGGGATGGGCTGTGGTCACAGCTCAGCTCACTCTGTCCTTCCACTGACTACAGTGAGTTCACAGACTGGCCCCGTCTCCATCTTGTTCGGATCCCCAGTGCCTAGTACCCAATTCGTACTCAATACAAAGTTGTTGGAACAATGAGCATTTTAAAAGGAAACCGGAGATTCCACGTCTTATAGGTTGTATTTGAATCGGACACGCAATTGCATTGTAGGTTACGTTGCACCTGAAATGTTCTTCTCGTCGTTAGAGTCAGAATATTGTTGATTTGGAGAATGCTTTTAGACCTTGACTGGATGCCCGAGATTTTGTGGATCCTCCACTTCTCAGAAGCTTTAGGAATTTTTTTCAGTGGTTTAGGTAGACAGGGCAGATAGATCTAAATAACTCCTTCCCTTTTCCATAATCTGTTAAAGATCTATTTCTGTGAATTAGATTGGACATATATGATCATTTTCTAGAATCCATTCTAAGTTTAAACTCTGTCTAGTTTTAAATTCTACTTTCTGTGACTGATTTTTTAAAAATCTGGCTGTCAGCCCACTGACAAATTGGTGCTCGTGGATGATAGTCTCCTTCTCATCACTTTTAGGATTATGTCCAAATGGACTGTTGCCATTTACCAATTAAATACTTCCCCCTAAATGTGTGTGTTAAATTCATTTTTATTTTGAAGAGCAAGACAATAGAATGATGACGATATTTAACAAAGCTTTGCATCCAGAAATGAGAATACTTGGAAGAGGAACAAGAGCATCTACATCTTTTCGTGATCAGACGGAGCACGACGAGGCTGCCATCTCTGTCGCAGGATAAATGTGTGCTGGCTTGTCAGCAGCCGCTATTCCAAGGAGTCCTTTGCTTCTCTGGGAGAAACATTTAACTACATGCTATTTGTTGCCTATATACCAACCCCAGGTTGATGACCACCCCCAACTCGACCAAGCCAGGGAATTTATTTTGGCAAATCTTTTGTGCTTCTTGTGTCGTTTTGTGGGTAATACACGATTTCTACAATTAAGGGACTTGCTGTATAATGGGCTCAGGATGCTGGCCCAGGTTCAAGGCAGGAGCTCTGGCGTTGGTGCACGTGCTTCTTCCGAATCTTACTGCGCAGCACGGGCTCCTCGTGTCTGCCCGTACACCCAGGGGCTCCTCATGGGGCCTCGCCACCGAGACAGGGATGGGAGCGGCAGGTGCTTGACGAATACGGTCAGTAATGCTCTGCGGGTCTGTAGCCTACATCTAAAGGAGACTCTTGGATCAGCTGGATGTTCTCTGGAACATTTTTGTTTTTAAATATGTTTTTATTGATTTTTTTTTTTTAAGAGGGAGAGAGAGATAGGAGCATCAATGAGAGACATCAACATCCACTGACTGCCTCCTGCACGCCCCCTGCTGGGGATCCAGCCCGCAACCCGGGCACTTGCTCTGACCGGGAATCAAACTGGGACCTCTCAGTCCATGGGAAGATGCTCAATCTACTCAGCCATACCAGCTGGATATATATATTTTTTAATGTAACTCGATAGTTAAGGGAGCCTGGGAAGTTTAGAACCATGGTCATGTTGGAGCATGGTTGCTTGAACAAATGCACTAGACTGAAGTAGTGCCAGACTGTGCTCTCACAAATGGAGGGGAGATTGATCACTGTCTCGGTGCTGCCCAGGGTTTGCTTCATGGAGCGTTTCCTGTAAGAAGACCTCAGGCATTGGGGGAAGTGTGACCCCCACACAGAACCATAAAATTCCAATTTTTAGGTCTAAAAGGGATCTTGGAGCTTACTTGTGTAATTTCTCTTACATTTTAGTCACCAAAACAGAGGTTCATAGACTTGCTCCATTTTTCATAGTCAGTTAGTGGGAATGTCGGGCTAGAATTCAGGTCTGCTCTTTGTTTTCTGCTGTTCTTGGATGATTTGTTTTGCCCAGAGCCTTGCTAGCCAAGAACTGCATTCAGTGGTGTGTTGACAAACTGACTTTCTCTTTTAAAAATACCTTCTGATTTGTAGTGTTTATAGATTTCCATGATGTAAAGACTTTCCCCATAACCAATTTCGAGCTACCAGCAATGTAACAACCAGCTTTCAAAATACCAAAAACTGTTAACAGTTGGCTCCAACTGGTGGTGGTATCAGTGACCAGTGCCTTGTGAAATTGGCAGGCCCCTCGTGGTGATGGGAGATAAAATAGGGTAACTAAAAGGAGGGCCTGTTTCATTGATCAACTCAGTTAGAATGAGTCCAGTATTCCCCTGATTCTGATCTCTTTATAAGACCCTGTAGTTTTCTTGAGTTAGCATATGATAATACATACTGGATGCTAAGGGGTGATGTTTATTTTGGTTCTAAAGCATCTTAAAATAGTCATGTTATGGGACTTAGAATTTGCTATTCATAAAGATTTTGCATCTTGGGGAAAAGTCCAGTGGAGGGGTGCAGAACATTTCCTATCTATCTATCTATCTATCTATCTATCTATCTATCTATCCATCCATCCATCCATCCTCTATATGTAATGATTATCACTGAACCAAAACCTAAGTATGTCAGGTTCTGTTTAGTTGCTTTGAATTTAGAGACTGGAGGTGATAAGATACTGGGGACAATGTCATTATAATCAGAACTTCTTACAGAATAACAGATTCTAGAGCTGAAAGGACCCCAAAGATAATCATCACTCATTCTGTAGATGAAGAAACTGAGAGACTGATGGACACCTGAATATAACCACACAGCTGTTGGGAGCCATCATTTGGGATCATAACCTGTGATCTTGATACCCCTGTAGTGTTCTTTTCATAATACCATTATGAGCATTTGTTTTTCTCCACATGTCAGAGCACGGAACGAAATTGTAGCATATGTCACTAGCCCCTGACTTGAGGTTGATAAATCTGAGGTTTTCCACATGCCCTCTGTTCACATTAAGAAGTGGAAAGTGAACTGGAGTACTAACTTGGAGTCTTGCTTGGACTCTTCTAGCCTCCTCCCACTTGTGGTACATAAATTGTCAGTGAAAAGACTCAGAAGGTGCTGGATAAGGTAAGACTTGGGACTTTTCAAAAGAATCATTAAAGCATTTTTATATATTCAGCATGAAATCTTCAGTATTGAGATAGAGAATAACCCATCTTAATTTACTTAGCGCAACAGTCACGTAACTTTTTTTTTTTTTTATCCTCCCCTGAGGATATTTTCCCACCCATTTTCAGGTAGAGAGAGGGAGAGAAAGGGAGAGAGAGAGAGAGAGAAACATCGATGTGAGAGAGACACATCGACCGGTTGCCTCCCACACGACCCCAACCAGGGCCAGGGAAGAACCACAACCTAGGTACATGCCCTTGGCTGGAACTGAACCCGGGACTCATTGGTTTGTGGGTTGATGCTCTACCTCTGAGCCAAACTGGCCAGGGCAATAGTCACATAACTTTTATGTCAATATATTGTTATAATTTTTCTATGTTATTAGTTGTTAATCTGTTACGGCGCCTAATTTATAAGTTAAACTTTTATAGGTATATGTATGTGTAGGGAAAAAACATATATCTATTGGTTTGGTACTACCGCAGTTTCAGGAACCCACTGGGGGTCTTCGAGCATATCCCCTGTGGATAAGGGGGACTTACTGTGTGCCGAGACAGAAATGTGAAAATCTCCTCGGAATTTAATGTGAGTAATTTTGAGGATTTCTCCGCAGTGAAAAAGTGTTGTTACCTCCTCACATCACAGACTTTTGACGAGAGAGGCATTGGAAGGCCCTCTGGACCATTCCGCTGCTCAGGAAGGGTTTATGGTGTTGGGAAGTGTGAACATCCTTTTCTTCTGCCAAAAGATCTAGGAAGAGACATTACGCAAAGCACTGATCTTAGACGACTGCGAGCTCTAAATCACATTCATGCGACATAATTTTAAAATAAAGTCTGGAACCTGTAGAAAGTGTTGATGGTGGTGCTGAGGTAGGACAGCATGCTTGGTACACAGCCCAAGTGAGAGCTGGAAAAGTCTGATGTGCAATCTGGCCACTCACGTACGTTAAGCTAGGAGACAGATATGTTTCTATGTTTGTTTTTAAATTCTCTCCAAAAGACCTGAGGCCCTTTTACATTTTGTTGTTCTTCTTTCCTGGGTATTTCCTTACCCCTACTGGTCTTACAGCCATGGTTGTCTTATCTTCCCTGCAGAGAATGGCTTTTCCAGAGTGTTTTGGTTCATTTCCTTGAGAGCTTTTAAGCTTTAGAATTTTTTCACTGATGAAAGATAGCTATAAAACTTTAGGGAAGTGACTCAGTCTCCTAAAACATATGATGTAAGTCACTGAGGACTTTGTAATCAAGTCACATTTTGCCGAAATGAGCCGCATGGTGTAAATGTCTTTTTGAAAGGACATTTTAAAAATTATGGCATCTTGAAGATCTGAAGGTTTGCGCTTACTGAATCTTTCATGCGCTGAGATGAATTTTTAATGGCAGAGCCTGTCTTTCCCCGAAAGCCTTTTTCATAGCCTATATGTGTACCCAAGTGTATGTGAAAAGCAAAAGCAAAAACATTTAGTGATCTTTTGCTTTATCAGTATAATCGGGTTCCTTAAAATGTATTTATTAAATACTTTCTTGCACATCACATCAATTGTCAAGGAATCAAAACATGCAGTGAGTGTCGTTGTGCTAGTCCGTGGCTATGTGGTCCTCACTAGCTCTTCCTTTGTCCATGGTCTGCCCTGCGCAGCACAGTGAAAAGTGGTCATCGGCTGGGAAGAGCCACAGAAGAATAAAACTCCCCACGGCAAAGAAACTTGGTGGTTAATTCTTTATTTAGTTTACAGTCATTTAAGTGTCCTGCATAAGTACATATTTAGCCTTCCAAGTTAAATTGTTGGCCATAGAAATTTTGTCTGCTCTGTTATAGGTATTTTTGGGGAGGGGAGTGTTCTGGGACATTGTCAAAGGTACGCTGAGGTCATGTGTATTAGGAACCATAAAAAAAGGTCATTCAGTATGGCTCATTACTCACCGTGGGGGAAAAACTGTTATATGAATGACAGGAACACTGTGGGGTGCAGTAATTCTCAGGGCACTGAGCAATCAAAGCGAAAGGAGTCGAAGTAGCCCACCGTGCGGAGGTGTACCGTGCCCAGCGTTAGCGGCTGAAAGCCTCGCTGGATTTTCTTTTTTTTATCCTCACCTGAGGACATTTTTTCATTTTTTGTTCAGATAGAGCGGGAGAGAGAGAGAGAGAGAGAGAAACATCGACGTGAAAGGGACACATCGAGTGGTTGCCACCCGCACGACCCAACCAGGGCCGGGGACAAACTGCAACCGAGGTACGTGCCCTTAGTGGGAACCAAACCCGGGTCTCTCTGGACCGCAGGCCGACGCTCTGACCACTGAGCCAAACAGGCCAGGGCAGCCTCGCTGGATTTTCATCTCAGACAACGGATCCAAACTTTCTTTGACTGCTCAGAACCTCCCCGCCCCTCCTGCCCCCATTTCCAAATAAATCCCAGGTCTATAAAATGGCCAGTCTCCAAGTAAATCCAAGGTCTATTAAATGGCCAGGTACTATATTAAGCTGCTTGATTATTGAATTTCTGACTACAGCTGTCATTTCTTTTTCTTTTAGACACTTAAGGTTATTTGGGCAGGTTTTTTCCCTTCGGAAGCCTAGTTATTGCTGGTAGTATCTCCATCTGATGATGCTCAAAGTGGTAACCATTTCTTGTTTCATTGTTTTAACTTATGTGGGGAATTTTGTTTTCCATTGGAAATCATATTGGTGAAGAAAGTATAGCAATTAATAAAACTATCTAAAATTACAAATGGAAGCCCTTTAAATGTTCATATTTCATATTAAAACATCTTTGGCCCTGGCCAGTTTGGCTCAGCGGTTAGAGCGTCGGCCTGCGGTCTGGAGAGACCCGGGTTCGGTTCCCGCTAAGGGCACATACTTCGGTTGCAGTTTGTCCCCGGCCCTGGTTGGTCGTGCGGGTGGCAGCCACTCGATGTGTCCCTTCACGTCGATGTTTCTGTCTGTCTCTCCCTTCCTCTCTCTCCCTCCCACTCTATCTGTACAAAAAATGGAAAAATATCCTCGAGTGAGGATAAAAAAACAAAACAAAACAAAACAAAAAAACATCTTTGATTTATAGTCACATCTATGTGTATAAAAATTCGAGAAAGGTATGTTGTTACCTGACATGACATGTTGAAGCATTTGGTAAGAGGAGGGATCCATATTTTTAGAGATAGAGTTTTAAAATAAAATTTTATTTAAAAGTTGCTACAAGAGTATTTTTTTTGGTAAAATTTTGAACAATGCAAATTGTTTCTCTTTATCTACCAAAGGTAAAAAAATATTAATGATGAATTATATGTATATGATAATGCACACATGTGAGCACACTTGCATGTATACATGCACAAATAAACTTTTGAAGAAAACATGTGTCATGCTAAATGTCTTCTGTAAATTGCTTTTGTTTTCACTTTGCAATGTAACTTGAACATCCATCCATCTCACTATTCATAATACCTTTTTATAATACTTTTAAACATTTTCAGGATACTCCCTAATACGCTTGGACCATAATTTATTTAGCTATTACACCATTGTTGGTCATTTGGATTGGTGCCAAAATTTGACATAAGAAATAATGTTGCAGTAAACATTTCCACACTTATATATTTTGAGTATTTGTATCGGTATTTCTAAACAAACGATTTCTAGGCATGGGACCGCTGAGGCAAAGAATGTGCACATTTAATTTGAGGGATGCTGTTAAATATTCCTCCAGAAACACTGTATCGGTTTAATAAAGCCTGTTATTAAGCATGAAATTAAATTAGTTGCTGCACTGACGGGGTTACAAGTGTGCTGAATGATTAGGGCATATACCACAGGTGAAGTTGTATACCTTTTCAGGTTTCATGGAAATTTAAAATTTGTATTTTAAGTAGACACCAGTTGATGATAAAATGGGAAATTATTTTAAACCTCGTCTTTTGCATTTTCTGAGACTGAAGGTTAGTGGCTCAGAGAGAGGGCAAAAGAGTCACCGTTTGGTCTCGGAAATGGAGGTGAGTAAAGGGCGTCTTTAGATGGTATTTAGTCCGTTTTTCATGACTTTTAAGTAAATGAACTGAAACTGGGAATCAGTCCAACAAGGACTTCGTGCTAGGACAATACAGATCTTTAGGCTATGGAATAGAAGTAGAATAACAAAATTTCCTGTGTATACTTGGTTTTTAAAAATAACCTCTTTGAAAGCACATATTCAAGTTTCAAGTATCCGTGCTTCTGAACTATTTCTAGGCTATCCTGTTTCAGTCAAAGGGCTTGATTTTAATACAATACACAAGCTTATCTTTTCACTCACGAGCAAAAATGCTATATCTTTTCCAGCGGTATACAGGCATTAGTCATATACCCTACTCTCCTTCCCCTCAACGAAAAATCCTTCCTCTGTCTGTCCCATTTCCTTGCTGATGTATATGTAACAGGAGTGATGCAACTTCTCTGCAATGTGGGCAGTTATAATTAGGCTACCCCTTTGGAAAAGGTCTCAAGAATCCTGTAGTGAAGTTTACAGAGGCAGCAACCACTATTCACTATGATTAGAAACATTGTTGAGAATTTAAAATTTGGTTCTTAGATTTATGAAAAAATGTCTTTAAAACTGGCTGGAGACAAATGACACCGCTTTCAGATTCTAGCATATTTTATTATCCTAGGGGATTCCCAGTTATTATTTACTCTTAAAATTCAATTAAATATGATTGTTGAGTATCTACTCTATTAGGCCCTTCTCCAGGAGTTTATTTAAATCAGAGGGCCCTTCTTGTACTGAAAACTTGGCAGCAGCTAGGATCACTATTCTCTCGCCTAGAAAGTGCTAGTAGACAGGGCCGTGAAAAGCTATTGAACTCCTTGCTCAAAGATGTGTTAATGGGTGCTTGTAATTTGAAGTTGTCTCTTGGAAACCAGTTAGGCCTACAAGTCCAAGCACCTGTCAGCCCTGCTTGGGAGACTATGTGGATAGAACGACAACAGTGATGTTTAGTAGGCCTGGGTTTGAATCTCACGTTGTCATCCCCTAGTGCCTTCAGCTTGGGCAGGTTATGTAAATGTACCGTCCTGTTGTCTGTCAACCATAACTCCTGGGGGACTGGAAAAGAGTTAAATGAATGTTCGTGCAGATCATGGCGCCGTATTTGACCTGGAGGAACACCTTGATCCTGAGCTGCAGTTTTTGTAGTGGGCACTTTTTTCTCAGTTTTGTGGAGACTAAACATTGTTCTTCCCAGAATGTTTTACCTGAGGGTTCTGGCTGCAGCTGCCAGCGAATACGTAACATCGGTCTCTGGAAGGTTAGCCCACAGTAGGCTGCTACCAGGATGCAATTATTTTACCTTAACCTCTTCGTAGTATACATAGGCTTGCATATAGAAATGCTTTTTAAAAATTACTAATTAGCCCTGGCTGGTTTGGCTCAGTGGTAGAGCATCGGCTCATGGACTAGTGAGTCTCGAGTTCGATTCCAGTCAAGGGTATGTACCTCTGTTGCAGTTTGTCCCTGGCCCTGGTCAGGGTCGTGTGGGAGGCAGCCAATCGATGTGTCTCTCTCACATCGATGTTTCTCTCTCTCTCTCTCTCCCCACCTCCCTCCCACTCTATCTGAAGATAAATTCTTAAAAAATTACTAATTAAATTACTTAATGTATCTTGCTGCTTCCTCTTCTTCAAGTCTCTGAAATCACAGCCTACCAGAGACACGCTGCATGTTTGTGACAGGCCCGGGCCTCCCCGGCTCAGTGCTCCGGGCGTGTAGCTAACGGGGACCGCGGCCCAGAGGAGTCTAGGACCAGCGAGGCCTGTGTGCAGTTGTCGTTTTGAGATTAAGGGCCAATATGTCATCGCTAACTGAATCAGAGTCATCTAAGAACATTAGATTGTAAACATACGTCGGTCTGGAAGCCTTACTTCTCTCTCTGTTTTTTAAATTTAATTCTCCCTGGAGTTGCTGAGCGCCGGGATCCGCAGACCACCACGAACCTTTGGCGCTCCCTGGGAGACACAGCAGCAGGTCGTGCAGTTTTAAACGGCTGCTGGTTTCAGGACAGCAAAGGGGAAGGACGGAAGCTTGCAAAGGGGAAAAGCAGGGGTGGGCATCAGGGAGAGGAGAGGATGAACCGGCCCGGGGAGTCGGCATGTGACCATGTGAGGTCTGAGGGAGGACCCTTGGCCTGGAAACAATCTTGGCTGGATGGGAAGGACTCAGCTTTTGATGAGGAAGGCTAATGGACAAGGGTTTTGAAGACAAGACAACATGGCCACCTCAGTGTTGGGGGTTGGGTGGGGATGTTTTGATTATGCATGCAGAGAAACAGAGACCTCTAGCAAAATGTGACAGTTTTAAATAGACCTGTTTAACCATTTCATCCCGGGGAACTATTATATAATTACTACAGGTCTCTGCAAAAGCAGGAGATATTGCTGTAGGTTTTAATAAACTGAGTGTTTCAGGATCTGGTAGGGGACGTAGCAGTTAAGACTTAGAAACAGCTTGGATATGAGAGGGGAAAAGAAGAAATGCCCCTAAAATGCCTTTTTTCCCAGCCCATCAAATCCCACCCCTTCTTGCAATTATAATCAAGTCTTCTAATATAAAATATGATATTTCTCTCTCTCTCTTTTTTTTTATTCTCACCCGAGGACATTTTTGCATTTATCTTGAGACAGAGTGGGAGGGAGAGAGGGAGGAAGAGAGAGAGAGAGAGACACATCGAGTGGTTGCCACCCACACGACCCCAACCAGGGACAAACTGCAACCGAGGCACATGGCCTTAGTGGGAACCGAACCCGGGGCTCTCTGGTCCGTAGGCCAACGTTCTAACTGCTGAGCCAAACTGACCAGGGCTCTTTTTCTCTTAAACATGTCATTTACTATCCACACCACTCATTCTTTCCCTGTATGAGTGGTCACTGTGTGCGGCTATGGCCCTTTTGATATCTTCTATCTTTCTCCTGTCGTGCCAAACTGCATAAACAGCTCCCATTCTCCCATATGTCGAAGTCCTCACAAAGGCAATTTGTTGTTGATGGTATTACAGATGTCTCCCATTTTCTCCCTTTTTGCCCCCCTCTACCCAACCTCTGCCCCACCCCAGATCTTCCCCATGCTGTTGTCTGTGTTCATGGGTTATGCATATATGCATATATGTTCTTTGGTTAATCTCTTTTTCTCCCCTCCCAACCCCCCTCCCCCACTGAGATCTGTTACTCTGTTCCATGCATTCATACCTCTAGACCTATTTTGTTCGTCAGTTTATTTTGTTCATTAGATTCCATGTATAAGTGAGATCATGTGATATTTGTCTTTCTCTAACTGACTTATTTTACTTAGCATAATAATCTTCAGGTTCATCCATGTCATCTCTTTCTTACAGCTGTATAGTATTCCATTGTGTAAATGTACCACAGCTTTATATATCCACTCCTCTACTGATGGGCACTTGGGCTGTTTCCAGATCTTAGCTATTGTAAATAATGCTGCAATGAGTATAAGGGTGCACATATTCTTTCTGATTGATGTTTTGGGATCCCTAGGATATATTCCCAGAAGTGGGATTGCTCATTCAAAAGGCAGTTCCATTTTTAATTTTTTGAGGAACCTCCATACTGTTTTCCACAGTGGTTGTACCAGTCTGCATTCCCACCATCGGTATACCCTAGTTCCCTTTTCTCCACATCCTTGCCAGCACTTGTCATTTATTGATTTATTGATAGTAGCCATCCTGGCAGGTGTGAGGTGATACCTCATTGTCATTTTAATTTGCATCTCTCTGATGATTAGTGACGTTGAGCATCTTTGCATATGTCTAGTGGCCATCTGTATATCCTCTTTGGGGAAGTGTCTATTCAGGCCCTGTGCCCATTTTTAATAGGATTGTTTGTCTTCCTGGTGTTGAGTTGTATGATATGTTTCTTTTTTGAGTTGAAATATATGCAAACATGGGCCTGTTATGTTGTAAGACCGCAATTTGCTGGGACTGGCAGGGACATCAACACAGTCCCAATCAATCCACCTTACTCATTCTTATTCCCTCTTCACCTCTGTAAATATTTCTGCTTGGTCACTCCCCTAAGGAAACGCCTCTAGGCAAGTCTCTAGGTATCTAAGGTCATTAATTTGAGGCATATTTCTCCAATAGGAGAAACAATAGGGATACTTTCTTAGCTTATGTTGAACATTTGAAAATTATTCTTTAGAAGATAGAAACAATCTTTTATGTTGCAACTAGAAGTATGTAGGAATGCCCATATTTATATGTTTATTTTTATCTCCTTTACTAGATACACAGTGAATCTTTAAAAATGGCATTTCTGAACTCTATGTGATAATTTACTGTTTTTGGTTTTGTATATATCTTCTTTCATCACTTTGCAAAGAGACCCTGGGAATTGACCATATGTGTTTATCTAAAAACTTTTTCTATAATATGAATGATAAACTTCTCACTTTTATGCTGTTGCTTTTTCCTTGCATATGTATTTTTTATTGCATGTAGACATGTGAACTTCCTTACCTCATTCTCCCCTTCCCCCAGCCCATGGCAACTACCATTCTACTTTCTGTCTCTATGAACTACTTTAAGTAGTCAAATTAAGTGGAATCTTACAAAATATGTCCTCAAGTTTCATCCATGTGGTAGCATGTGTCATAATTTCTTCCCTTTTAAGGGTGACTACTATTCCATTGTGTATAAACTGCATTTTGCTTATCTAGTCATCCATCAATGGACACTGGATTTCTTGCACCTTTTGACTATTGTGAATAAAGCTGCTACGAGCATAGGTGTACAAATGTCTTTTCAAGTCCCTTTTCAGTTCTTTTGGGTACACACCCCAAAGTGAAATTGCTGAGTCATGTGGTAATTTGATGTTTAATTTTTGAAGGAACTGCCATACCATTCTCCACAGTAGCTGTAGTAATTTTTCATTCTCACCAGCAATGCACAGTATTTCCAATACCTCCCATCCCCATCAACATGTATTTTATGTTTAAAAAACTTTTTTTATAATAGCCATCATAGTGGGTATGAAGTGGTGTCTCACTGGTTTCAATTGGCATTTCTCTAGTGATGTGTGATGTTACACATCTTTTCATTTGCTTATTGCCCATTTGTATATCTTTGATAGAAAAATGTCTGCTCAAGTCCTTTGTCTTTTTTTAACCAGTTTGTCTTTTTGATGCTGAGTTGTAATGGTTTTTGTTTTTTTTAAATCCTCAACCAAGGATACTTTTCCATTTATCTTCAGATAGAGTGGGAGGGAGGAAGAGGGAGGGAGGGAGGGAGGGAGGGAGAGAGAGAGAGAGAGAGAGAGAGAAACAGAAACATCAATGTGAGAAAGACACATCGATTGGCTGCCTCCTGCATGACCCCGACCGGTGCTGGGACCGAACTGCAACTGAGGTATGTGCCCTTCACCAGAATTGAACCCGTGACTCTTTGGTCCGCATGCCGATGGTCTAACTGCTGAACCAAACCGGCCAGGGCTTTATATAATCTGTATCAGTCCCTTAACAAATACATGATTTGCAAATGTTTTCTTCCATTCTGTCATTTTTCTTCACTGTCGATAGTATTCTTTAATGCATAAAAGTTTTTTAATTTTGATGAAATCCAACTTAATCTATTTTTTTCTTTTGTTGCCTGTGTTTTTGGGGTTATATCAAAGAAATTATTGCCAAACCCAATGTCATAAAGTTTTGTCCTGTGTTTTTTCCTAAAAATTTTATACTTTTAGCTCCTACATTTACGTCTTGATCCTTTCTGAGTTAATTTTTGTATATATTGTAAGGTGAAAATTCAACGTCATTCTCTTGCCTGTGAATATTCATTTTTCCCAATACTTGTTCAAAAGATTCTTATTTTCTATTGAATGGCAAACATTTTAAAACATAATATTTGTAAATAAGTTTTCTTTTCTGAGAGGCATTGTAGTATATTGAGCTTTAGAATCATACAAACCTGAGTTTAGCTCTAGCTCCGCTATTAAGTAAGTATCTGAGCCAGGATATTGGCTGAATCATCCATCTATCTGTCTGGCTTGTGTATCTGCTTCCAGATGACTGGAGGCGTGTTGTTTGTTGACTTGCTAGAATTACAACACCAAACCCAAGTGCAGACAAAGAGGCAGAGGAAATGTATTCTCAAAGTCAAGATGCAGTGGAATTTAATTTCTCTTTATTTGATTTATCTTGTGCCATGTAATGAGAGAAATAGAAAACAAATTCTGCTCTGTTTTCACTCTTATTACCTATTATATTTCTCTGGAGTAATTTTCTAGGTATATGAGTTTTGTGTGCAAAGAGTGACATTTTCATCTTCTTTCTCTCTGTCTTTTTACTGCTGTTTCAGCGTGGATTTCTACTGCTTTTGTGTTTCTGCAACGTTTTCCAGCAACGTGTGTGAATCCTAGTGGTGGCACTTGACATTATTGTGTTTTATACTTTAAGGGGAACGATTCATGCTTTTTCTTTACCTCTCCTGCTTCTGAGATGATTTATAAACTACTATTTTGATGTTTTAGAAGATGGAATACGTTGTGTTACATTGCTGACAAAATGCTAACAAATAAGTCTAAGTTCTTGACTTCAACATTTACTATTAAAATTCTTTTCTTTTATATATCACAGTCTTTTAGCTTCTATACATAATATTTTAATTAATGAGTATAAATCTTAAAATCAAAGAACTAGCAGGATCCTTAGAGACCATAGAGCCTTGGCATAGAAAATAGGATTCATGCCTGTCTGAGCTGAATTAGAGGCTTAAAGTGCTATGTTTAATGAGACTGAGGCTTTATTCTAAAAGAGTTGTATAATCCATTAGTGATGGTTGGCATGGGGAGGAGATGAAGAGCAATATTCAATTTTATTTTATTCTATTACCAATCTTAATGTCATCTATTTTACAGATTTAAAAACCTGAATCTAGCCCTGGCCAATGTGGCTAAGTTGGTTGGAGCATTGTCCTATACACTGAAAGGTGGTGGGTTTGATTACCAGTCAGGGGACATACCCAGGTTGCAGGTCTGATTCTTGGTCGGGGTGCATACTGGAGACAAATGATTGATGTTTCTCACAACGATGTCCCCCCCCCCCTCTAAAATCAATAAAAAACATATCCTCGGGTGTGGATTTTAAAAAACCTAAAAGGGAAAATAATTTGCAAAATTCCATCAGAAAATCCTCTTGTCTAAATACTTAGCCCATTCATCACAAATAAAAACACTGTTTTTTTGGTGTGAAGTCTTAATCTACTCAACTCCAAGTATTTTGTTTGTTATGGTGACAGGTTTTGTAGAAATGTATATTTGTTTCCAGAATGGTGAATGCATTGGCCCCAACTGGCATTAAGTATGAAAGTGTTGTAGTTGTATTAATAAAAAACAAGGCTGTAGATGGCATTACTTCCCCCAGGAGGCTGAACGTGCATTCACAGTACTTTCCCTGCCATGTTATGAGTTAATGGAAGTCTAACTTCTGTTTTACAGATGAGAAAATCCAGGCACAGAATAGACGAGTAACCTTCCCAGAGTTACTTCTAGTGTGTTTGGTATTTCACGCAGCGACTTTTGCCACTCGGTTTGAGAAGTGATCCGGTTGCTGCTGTGAACTCATGATACGTGATAATTTGGGGCAGTACAAGGAGTGCTCTCATGAATGTAAAAATAATTCCCTCTGAGAATTAAATTATGAAGTTGACACGTCGATCATGCCAAGTAGCCTTAAAGAACTTGCAAGGTTCCCATGTCTTTGAATCACTAAAGCAGCTGGTGAAGAGTGTGGATTCCAAACACGGGTGCCCTGGATTTAAATTTTGACATGGCCATTTTTCCTCTGTGATGTTGGGCAAGCTACTTCATTTCCTTGAGCCTCAGGTACCTCAGGAATAAAATGGGTATTGTAATAGGGCCTACCTCATGGAGTTGTAAAGAAAATTATAAGAGCTAATGAATTAAAAATATTTCACACAATACCTGACATCAAGGACGTACTGAATTAATAGCTGTTATTATTCCAGGCCCAGGTTGTAACACACTCAAGGTTTTGAAATATTCAAAGAGGTTATGAAAAATTGATCAGAAGGGGTCTTGGATAGTGTAGAAACTTAGAGTAAACAGTGTGGTCCTTGGCAGTGTGCATCTAATCTCTGTCCAGGGGGAGGATGGTCTGGCCCAAGGATGAGGTCTGCCCGGTCCCAAGGGCCAGAAGTGCATGTATCAGATGGTATTAACCAGAGACCTTTAAACATCTGAAGTCTCTCCCTACTTCGGAACTCTTGCTACCAAGCAAACTTACAATGATAACTTGGCTTCCTTTGTAGTTTTCCTAGAAGGCCCGAGGATGTAAGACTTAGACCTCCTTTCAAGTTACAGTTCTTCTTTTTTCTATTTTGTATGTTAGTTTATTTCGTTCAATAGATTCCACATGTAAGTGAAATCATACGGTACTTCCTTTCTCTGACTGGCTTATTTCACTTAGCATAGTACTCTTCAGGTCCATTCAGTCTGTCATAAAAGGTAAGATTTCCTTCTTTTTTATGGCTGAGTAGTATTCCATTGTGTAAATGTACCAGTGTTTTTTATCCAGTCATCTACTGATGGGCACTTGGGCTGTTTCCAAATCTTGGCTATTGTAAGTAACGCTGCACTGAACATAGGGGTGCAAATATTCTTTCGAGTTAAGGTTTCCAGTTTCTTCAGATATTTTCCCAGAAGTGGAATTGCTGAGTCATACGGCTGTTCTAGTTTTAATTTTTTGCGGTAACTCCGTACTACTTTCCCCAGTGGCTGCACCAGTCTGCGTTCCCACCAACAGTGCGTGAGGTTACATTTCTCTTTCAACTTAGTCTGCCTTTCGGATTCTGAGCAATTCTAGGAGCCTGACAAGATCAAAGCTCTTGCTGATCCAGTAGGAAGATTTGGAATAGTGGGAATTTGACCAAGTCACAGTCTCTCAAAGTACATTCTTCAGGCTGTTTGTAGGTATTGTGTAATAAAGGGTCTCTGGTCAAATTGGTTTAGGACACTATGGAAGTCAGAAGTCTTCTGGGAGCTTTCACACTTGCTAATGGATGTTGAGAACCTCTAAGGGGTGTGGTATAGTGTCCACCACATTCTACTCTTATTTGACAGGGAGCCCCTTTTACTGGTAACTTCTCAAAGCACTTAGGTTTCTCCAAATGCATTTTAGAAAATGCTGCATTTGTAAGGAAGTATCTTCTGTAAGGCTTCTCAGTAGCTCATCCGTTTGCCTGAAACAGACAGTTCTGTAATATGACAGTTAATTTCATGCACGGAATATTCTTCAATTAATGGCGTGAGGTCGCTGTGCCATATGGAGATAAATCAGACATGTGAACAAATTTGTCCTGAATGGTCCGTAAAGTGACTAATCCACAACAGATTGTACTTCAATCACAGTTTATAATGTGTCAATTTATACTTCAGACTCTAGGAACTGTTGCTTTTCTGCTGTCTGTCAAGGTTATCCTGTAGAGGGGGTTCCGTTCAGTTTTCACGGGGGTGCTCCTCACAGGGGCAGTAGCCACGCGCCCACAGCGAGTCCTCCCTGCCGGCAGGTGAGCTGCCATAGCAGTGACAAGACGTAGCTGTGCGGACGGGGCTTTTTGTCTGAGAAGTAAATCCGCAACCTCCAGGAACCCTGCCATTTTTACTCCTGCAAAACTGCCACAGTATTTTGCTCTTGGGACCTAGAAAAATTCACCCCTTATTACATCTTTCAGGATTTTCAATCTTATGCATTGAAAACCATACATATGGTTAGATGCGGTAAAATACCTTAAGGAAAAAGATAAGAGGCCCACAAGTAAATATATAAGGTAGCATAGCATGGTAGTTAAACTCATGTACATTTTTTTAAAAAATTGAAGCATTGTTTAACATTTAATTTAATTTATTTTTTTAAACTTAAAAAAGTTATTTAAAAAATTTAAAAACATTTTTTCAACTATACTTGACATATAATGCTGTTAGTCTCAGGTGTATAATGTAGTGATTCGACATTTGTATAACTTATGAAGTGATCACCCCAATAAGTAAGTAAACTCATGTACTTTGAAGCAAGATATCTGGATTGAATCCTGGCTCTGCCACGAATCAGCTGTGTGCCTGTGGGCACATACATAACCCTTCTGTGCCTCAGCTTCACCATCCATCATATTAACAATAATAGTATCTAAGTTGTAGGGTGGCTTTAGTATTAAATTAAGTTATATTTATAAAACACTAACTGACAGATAGTATGTATATAAATCCATATACCTAATGAAAGTCACGAAAAAGCAAAAAATCAATCTTTAAAAAATAGCCTTTTTATACAATTAGAATGACAAAATTGTATTTTAAGAAATGTTTCTTAAAATTCAGCACTCGCAAGCCCCATTTAATGCAATTGAGGCATTGAGGGCTTCGGATTTGATAAAAATGACCTACTGTTATTCTTTAATGAAATAAGGATGTTGCTCAATGGTGTTGCCACGGTCATAGCAAGGAAGACAAATACTCTGATTTGGCACTTTATTCTCTTACCTACACCACACACCACACACACCTCAATGGTCTTTCCTCTACATACTGACTTCAGGCTGAAATACGGCCTTAAGATCCCGAACCCTGGGGACATGTAAGTATATTCTCAGGGGTGTATTTTTACAAGAAGTTTTACATTTTGTGTTTTTGTTTTAGGGATAATCCACTCCCTGAAAGTCTTTAAGCATATTCTGATCCATTTGGATCATTAATCTGTGGCATTTATGCTTATAGTATCATCGTTACCAAATTATGATGTTGTTTAGATGTGGTTCTGTGTATGTTCCATACTTGGTATCGCTTAAAGTTTTTGCTTTAACGGTTGCTCCTAAGTACATCAATTTGGAGACCAGTAAGTTATGAAGTGCTTGACATTTAATTTTGAGACAAAGATTGAGGGAAATAAAATCTAAAATAGAGCATCAGTTCTTAATTGAAAATAAGTATTGGGTGTTTCCCAGCATTGGGTAATTGTTAGGAACCTGAAGATTAATAAAATATGGTTCTTGTCTCAAAAAACATAGACTGCTAGAGGGGACCGGACATAACAGTGTGTCCCTGTGGACCGCATTGAGTAGCACTTGTGTAAGAGGACAAGGTTAGAGACAAGCACATGTGACAGTCCTTTGCATAGTAACTAATACATAATAACACACCAGTTTTTTTTAAGTCAGAATTATTTTTCTGGTAATATTCAGGTTTCTTTAAAGAGAAACCAGAGCCCTTGCCGGTTTGGCTCAGCGGTTAGAGCGTCGGCCTAAGGTCCAGAGAGACCCAGGTTCAGTTCCCGCTAAGGGCATGTACCTCGGTTGCAGTTTGTCCCCGGCCCTGGTTGGGTCGTGCGGGTGGCAACCACTCGATGTGTCCTTTTGTCCTCGGGTGAGGATAAAAACAAAACAACAACAACAACAAAAGAGAAACCAGAAAAAAAGAGAAATCTGTGGCCATGAATGCTTATTATGGTTGATTGTACTGTGATTTCTGTGCATGTGTGTGTGTGTGCATGCACATACTTGCATGTGTGCCTATGTTTCAGTAGGAGTTAGAGAATCCATGAGATAGTCTGGGACTCTGAATTCTTTTGATATTTATGTTTGATTTAAATTGCATTATACCCTGGCCAGGTAGCTCAGTTGGTTGGAGCATCATCCCATGTATCAAAAGGTTGTGAGTCGACTCCCAGTCAGGGCACATACCTAGGTTATGGGTTCGATCCCTGGTCAGGGTGTGTACAGGAGGTAACTGATTGATGTTTCTCTCTCTCTCTCTCTCTCATCAATAAAACATATCCTCGGGTAAGGTTTAAAAATATAATAAATAAATAAATTGACATAATTCCACCTAGAGCATGTGCCTTTGGGCTGATGACTTGAGCACTAGAAGTTTTGAATACAATTTTAAACTTACTCAGATTCAAACTAGTTTTCATGAGACACCTTTCCCTTCCCCCTTTTTTACTGTACCCTTACCAGATATACCCTGAATCTATTTTGTCCTCCAGAGGTTCCCTTAATGATGGATACTTGTGTTTTTCAGTATCTGGAGATAATATGTGGTTAGCTACAAGGTCATTTTTGGAAGCAACTCCTCTTGATAAAAACAAACAAACAAACAAACAAACAAACAAAAAAACCTTTTTGAATTGAGTACTTCCTCAATCCATAATATAAGTAATATTTTCAAATGTCAGAATAGTTAATGATTAAAGGTAGTCTTGGAATGGAAGCACAGGATGTAGAAAGATAGGAAAGTAATGTTAAACTTTATTTTCTCTGTATTACTGTTTTTGTATTTCTCTGTCACACTAAGCCTAGGGAAGCCTCTTTTCTGATTATTAAAATAATGCAAGTTCATTACGGACAAGTTAGAAAATATGGAAGAATATAAAGAACACTTAATTCTTCCAGCCATGCAATGATTATCATGGACACTTTGCCATATGCCTTTTATAATTTTATTTTAATAAATATTATAGGCATTTTTAAACCCAATTAAATTATTGTACATGTAGCTCTGCAGTGTGTTTTTCCATTTATTTTATCATGAGCATTTTCCATGTTATTAAAAATTATTTGGAAAGAAAAAAGATTACTTGGGAATATTATGTGATAGCTACATAATATTCTGTACTGAGGCTATGTCATAACTTATCAATTCATTTATTTTCACATACTTGTATAGTTTATAATTATTCCAGACTGTGACACAGTAACCACTGGATGCATATAGTCTTTGGCGGCATGTATTTCTTGAACACACATCTTATTTTGCTTATTAATGCCATGGCAGATAATTTTCTTTTTCACGTGTAAAATAATCCTTAATTTCCTGGTGTTTCTGCCCCCATCTCCTTATACTATTATCTTTTACTGAAGGAAGTTTTTAAATTAAAAAAAAAAGTTTTTTAAAAAAGTTTGAGTGAGATGTTCATCTGTAAAACGACAAATCCTGATGATGGCAGTGTACAATGGAAATGCTTACAGACCCGTCCCCTTACATACAGCTGGGGAGGGAAGGGGGCGAATGCACGTGTCCCAGCGATTCCAGGAAAGGCATTTTGGATGGCCGCCATCTACTTTCACAAAGGTGTCTTGCAGTTTTGGTTTCATCTGCTTCACTTAACCTTTCCCAAAGTGATTGCTGAAACCAATGTGTATACAATTCCTTAAGGTAGTTGATGAAAGGAAATTCTTTTTCTCCAAAGATGTTACTTGAATTTTACTAAAAGTACTGAATTTAAGCCTGGTTTCATCACATCAGATAATCTAGACCCGGGGGACCCCAGAGGTCAGTTCATCAAGCCAGCTGCCTTCCTGGTGGATTGTCATTAATCTACTTAGTGTATTTGTCACAGAAGTGAAATTCTGAAAACTTCTCACCCTATTTCAGTGATTTGGAGCCTTCCCTGTTGAGAATAACAACCCTCATATGTGAGAGACTCCTGACAGTGGGGGTACACGCTGTGCCAGGTGCCGTGGACTTGCGCATGGAACATTACAGTCCTCTCCGGACTGTGCTGGCTAGGCCGTGTATCCCCATTTTGTAGGCGAGGGAACTAAAGTTTAAGATGGATCATCTGGCCAAGGTCACAGCTAGTACATGTCCATTTTAGCTACAGAATCAGAGCTCTTCTATATTGCCTACGTGTTGTCAGAGAACTCTTAGTCATAGAATAAACTGAGAAAATGTCTTAAATTGGATTTTAAAATGTCAAGAGAAAATAAACAAATTTGGTGTGTGAGAGTTTACAACTTTTGAACATCATAGAATGAACTTGCATAGTTAAAGTTTTGCCTTTGAAAAGGGGACACACTAATGTAGGGGGAGGGGAGATTCTCATGTTTCATTCATCCTGGCCAGAGAGCTTGGCAACTAAGAGTGCAGTTGCTATTATTGTGCCTTTGTCTATTGTGTGCACAGATTCACACTCCCGGGTTCTCCATCCCTCACCTTTTATAAACACCCTGTTTCACTTGGAAGGGGAAAGTTATTCTTGGCAACACTCATACAGCAGAAGTAGCAACTGCAAGCCCTTACCAAGGGGTGCAGTGACCTGACGCAGGAACTGTAAGAACATGTCTAGAATTTCACTTTAATACTGTTTAGAATGCAGGTCTTCAAGAAGGGAGATAATTGCTATTTAGAGTTTACCAGGAGGCAGAAAAACTGAAAAATGAGATCTGTGTCCCATGTACTTATGACTGGAATAATTTTTTAATACGTGTGATCCTTATTACTATTGTCATTGCCAAATATGAAAATCACTAGATAGCTGATAGTGACCCAGTACTAAAAATGACTGTTAAAAACCTGCTTTTTGAGGACAGACTGAAACAATAGTTTCTTGTCAGCAAAGATTCACAGAGAAGGGATAGATACCCTATGTATAGCCTAAAGTGATAAAGTTCATTATGGAATCTTCAAATATTAAAAGTCGGGGGGCTCTTCGAAAGTTGAACAATACACATTTATAATAAGTGAAACAAGTGCTTTTTAAAGCTGTTGATATTAAGTTTAGGAAATTTTACTAAGATGTTATTCTAAGAGGTGATACAAGCTACAAAAAGTCAGTTGATTCATAAAAATGTTACTTGATTCGCAAGAAGACATAGATTGATGTATTTCTGACAGTCAGACTGAGTTAATTGTGAGAAGTTAAGGATGTCTGTTCAGACATTCATTCAGTAAATTCTTTCGGACCCCTAACTGTTTGAGATGATATCACAGAGGGCCCAGTTTGTATCCAGGCCTGAGCTACGGGGCTCACTGGACTGACCAAGCATGGCTAGATTCTCTATCTAGAGTCTACCAATGCTTCGCAAATTACCTATGGTCATTCAAATCAACCATAGACTGATTTTTTAAAAATTGATTTGAGAGAGAGAGAGAAAGAGAGAAACATTGATTTGTTGTTCCAGTTATTTAGACTTATTTAGGCATTCCCTGGTTGATTTCTGTATGTGCCCTGACTTTGGATTGAACCCACAACCTTGGTGTATTGAGATGGTGCTCTAACCAACAGAGCTACCCAGCCAGGGTGACACTGATCTTTTGTAAACCAAAATAAAAGTCAACTATTAGAGGAATTAAATGTAATAAAAAACAAGATCTATAAAATATAAGCCTATATTGTTGTTACTAGATTGAACAGATTTATAATTACTCTGACAAATGTTTGTAAAAGTTTCTAAAGGCTTCTGCTCAATTTCCATACTTATCTCAGACCATTAACAGCCAGTTCACGGCCCAGTGCTGGTCCATGGCTCATATTTTGAAAGCACTGTTCTAGATTTACTCTAGACCTAAACACAGATGAAAAGTTTCCTTCTCACGTTAGTGTACCTTCCTGTCTTCATTTCCCCTGTACTTGCTTGTCTTCCTATTATACTTTTTCTTTTCTTTTTTGGTAATGGATTGGAAATAATCATCATGAGAATTGTAGAGCAGGGAGCTCTGCAAAGCCACAAAGCTGCAAGTTGAGTTCTCTAATAAAACAAATCAGCAAAATCAAACGTGACATTCACATACACGTGTATATTAATGTATGGCCTCTTAGATTTTGAGCCTAGGCCAATGTCTCTTAAAGTATGGTATAAGGAATACCTGTGTCAGAATTAGCTGGCATAATTGTTTAAAAATGCTGACTCCTAAGACCAGTCCTATTCCTACTGAACCAGAACTGCTGTGGTTTGCTCTGTGGAGTCTGAATTTTAAACGTGAGTCTCACCAGGTGATTCTAATACACAGTAGAGTTGAAGAACTCCTTCAGGGTTTGAGAATCCATGCATCTGATTCTGCATCCACCACAGTAGTATATTACAAATGCTGATTCTGAATGTGTTCATTAATATGAATGAATCGGAGTTTCTACATATGTGCATTCAGCAGAGAATCTCCAGGACATGGAGTCAATGCTATTTCAGCCGTATGCAAAGCATTAGTGGAGAAAGGTAATTCTCGTTTTAGCCAGAAACAAAGACCGCACACACACGAAATAATTTACATCTTTCTTTATTGATTTTGTTTTATTTTTAGAGCTTTACATGTTTAAAAGCTATCTTTAAATTCACCTTGCTTTACAATAATTTACTTTTATTTGTAATAAAAATAGTATAGCTACAGAACCCATTAACCATGCAATTAAACATGAATTGAATGAGGGAGATGGGATTATGTATAAACCACCTTAATATTTCATTTAAAAGCACATCTTGACATTAATATGGGGTTAATACAAAACTTACTGATAAAGAAAAGTATTCTATTTATACATGTTAATATAAAATTCACCCATCAGGACAACATGTTCATCAACATACACGCTAGTCAGAGAAAGGAGATAGCGCTATGGCTGGGTCTTCAATTCTGTAGTGGGATCACTGAAAGGAAAAGAACCATTTATTCTTATTGGTGTATGCCTCACAGAGTTTTGGCACCTTGCCTCTGTTTGTGTGTGTTAGAAATAAAAAAACGAGGGTCGCCCTGGCCAGTTTGGCTCAGCGGTTAGAGCGTCGGCCTGCGGTCCGGAGAGACCCGGGTTCGGTTCCCGCTAAGGGCACGTACTTCGGTTGCAGTTTGTCCCCGGCCCTGGTTGGTTGTGCGGGTGGCAGCCACTTGATGTGTCCCTTCACATCGATGTTTCTCTCTCTCTCCTTTCCTCTCTCTCCCTCCCACTCTATCTGTACAAAAAATGGAAAAATATCCTCGGGTGAGGATAAAAAAATAAATAAAATAAAAAAAAACGAGGGTCATATATTCTTATGTATGAAAGCAATGGATCAGGATCCCAATATTTTATTAATTAATTAATTAATTAATTTATTTATTTATTTTGTGTATCAAAATTTAATTTCAATGTAAAGATATAAAAGTAACAATTTATTGGAGAAAATTTTTTAGCACTAAAGAGTCTTTATGACTGTTTTTCAGGAATTTTTAGTGTTTTGCATAAACTTTATTCTTTTTTTTATTAATTTATTTTTGTTAAGGATGTTTCTCCTTTTTTTCCCCATTGATACCCTAATCCCAATCCCCCCCACCCTGTCCCTGGCTTTGTTGTCCATGTCCATTGGTTACGCGTACATTCATATAAGTTCTGAGGTTTATCTCTTCTCTTTCCCCACTACCCCATCTTCTGAGAATTGTCAGTCTGTACCCTACTTCCACATCTCTGTGTCTACCCTATTTCTCATTATATTCATTATATTTCACAAATAAGTGAGATCATGTGGTATTTATCTTTTTCTGCTTGGCTTGTTTCACTTCAGATAATACTCTCCAGGTCCCTCCATATTGTCTCAAAGGATAAGAGATCTTTCTTTCTTACAGCTGTGTAGTACTCCATTGTGTATATATACCACCGCTTTATTATCCATTCGTCTACTGATGGACACTTGGGCTGTTTCCAGATCTTAGCTATTGTAAATAGTGCTGCTATGAACATGGGGGTACATATATTCTTTCTGATTGGTGTTTCAGGCTTCTTAGGGTATATTCCTAGAAGTGGGATCACTGGGTCAAATGGAAGTTCAATTTTTAATTTTTTGAGGTAACACCATACTGTTTTCCATAGTGTCTGCACCAGTCTGCATTCCCACCAGCAGTGTACTAGAGTCCCCTTTCTCCACACCCTCGCCAACACTTGTTGTTTGATGATTTGTTGATGGTGGCCATTCTGACAGGTGTGAAGTGATACCACATTGTTGTTTTAATTTGCATCTCTCTGATAATTAGTGATGTTGAGCATTTCTTCATATGTCTCTATGCCATTTGTATGTCCTGTTTGGAGAAGTATTTATTTAGGTCCTCTGCCCATTTTTAAATTGGGTTCTTTGTCTTCCTTTTGTTGAGTTATATGAGTACTCTATATATTTTGGAAATTAACCGTTTATCTGATATACTCATTGGCAATGATGCTCTCCCATACAGTGGGTTGCCTGTCCATTTTGATGGTTGTTTCTTTTGCTGTGTGGAAGCTTTTTAGTTTGATGTAGTCCCATGTGTTTATTTTTTCCTTTGTTTCTGTTGCCTTAGGTGATGTATCAGTGAAAATTCTTCTGCGTATGATGTCTGAAATTTTGTTGCCTACGTTTTCTTCTAGGATTTTATGGATTCACGTCTCACATTTAAGTCTTTTATCAATTTTGAGTTTATTCTTGTGTGTAGTGTAAGTTGATGGTCTAGTTTCATTTTTTTTGCATGTAGCTTTCCAAGGGATCCCAATATTTTAGCTTGAATAAACATTGATAAAGAGATTTCCCTATCCACTGAAAATGAGAAAATCAGTTCTTTGGGGACTTTACTCTCTTCTAAAGCGTAATGAAAATTTCTCAGATAAAACTGCAAAACCCTAAGAAAGTAACATGTTCATATGTCCTTTCACTGAACTCAGAGTATGACAAAAATGTTGCTATTGTAAAATTGTACTGGTCCCGGAAAACCTTTCTCTGCACTTTTCAACCTTGCCCCTGTGCCCTGATCCAAACTGTTTCCTCATCCCGGGGATAATGACACCTCTCAAAATCGCTGAGAGAATTCTACCAGTTACTGATTCTGAAATATTGAGCACAGTTGTTGGCGCTCGGTGAATGTTAGTGTGTTATTGTTGGGGGAAGTTGTGTATCAGTGGGAAATGTGTGGATAAGCTTTAACATCGTGCAGACTCTAGATTTGAAATTCAGCTAGTTTCTTGCTGTGTTATCTTGTGTAAGCAAGTTATTCAATCTTTCTGTCCCCAGCCTTCTTAATTTGTGAAGCAGATATTATAATAACTATGCCAGAAGTTTACTCTGAGGATTAAATGAGGGTATTAAGTGAATACACACTTCCAGGGCCTGGAATGTAGTATGTTTTTGTTATTTTTATTAAATTTGATAACCGACCGCATTCTAAGCCAAATTTTTAAAAAACGACATATTTCATGTGCATGTGACTATTTGGTTTGAATTTGGTGTCCTCCCCTTGATCTTTTAGCAGCTGTCTCATTTTTGACATAGTCTTAAAAACCGTTTCTGATTTGCACACAAACTGGTGTGTATTTCCATTGGAAGACTTTGGGGATCTGAAAACGCAGGGGTGATGAGACGAGCATTCATCTGGCCCCTTTATGGACAGTGTCAGAAGAAAGAGCAGCCAATGAAAACTGCAGCAGATAAGCAGACGCTTGCTGCAAACTTAAATAATACACGTGAGTGATCACAACAGGCATAAACACACAGGAAATTCCTAATGGGCTTTTCAGGAAAAGGGTTGTTCCTTCCTGATGTACTAACCTTGATTCTGTTGTGCTTTTTTTGGTACCAGCATAAACTGTTGAATTTTTCCATTGTCTATTTGTATTTGTAATCTAAGAATTTATTTATTTGCTCTTCTCTGCTGTACTTTTAATAAACATTCTGTGAGCTTTGGGAATAAGCGACTTTAGTTTAGTGATGTCTTTAATTTTCTATGATTAACCCTCTCAGCACCCACAAATCACAGTTGCATTCCTCAGTAGCCTTGCTGGATCGCGAGCTTAGAATGTTGAGAACTATGATAACAACTGGGCTTTCAGAAGGAGACCTTATGGAGATGGGGAAAAGGGACAGTTTCCCTTATTTTCAAGTCTCCCTTTCCCTCCCTATTCACAGAGGCTTGAAATGTTTGGTCTGTTCCTTACCGGCCTCATCTCTCCCTTATCCTCTGTGTTCTGGTCATAGTGGTCTTCCTTAGCCTCTGAGTGTCATGCTGCCTCCCACCAGATGACCTCTGCATGGCTCTTCTGTGTGGAATGACCTCTTTCCTCCTCCCTCCTCTCCCTGCCTGACTCCAAAGCCATCCTTCAGAGCTCAGTTCACGCGCCGATTTCTTGAGGGAGCTTTCTCTTGTTCTCGGGCCTGGCTCATGTCCGCAGATCAGCCACTCCTGGATAGCATTCTATTCTTTCTTTGTAGAATATGTCATCATAGTAACTGAAGAATACATCTTACATCTGTTATTTACTGTTTCTCTCTCTCTCTCTAAAATAGAAGCTCTGCAAGAGCAGGGGCTGTGTTTGTTCGCAGTGATCTCCCAGTGCCTAAGACCAGGTGATGATCACAGTAAGTGAAAACGCTAAGGTGTTACATGAATGCAACATTAGTATTAATGTGCTTCCCCATTGTGTTTGTTGTCGGTTTTCTTTTTGGCCTTATCTTCCCATAGGGGTGTGGCTTTGGAGAAAGGAACAATAAATCTGTAAATTTTTGTAAATTACAGCATATGTAAATTTTGAGGGTTGCCACTACGCCTCTCTGGCTGTACCTTCTCAAGTCAGTAGTTGACTGTGATTGAGAGGACACTGGCTGAAGGACCTGTGTTTCAGAAAGGTGTGTGAATGTGATGGCCTTAAGTCTAAACTACAACATTGGTCTAACCTCCCTTGCCTTACTCTCTAAGTTTCTTTCTTGATCAACTTGGAAATCTCTTCCCGTTATGACAATGGCTTGTGCTGTGGAGAAGTAGGTTTTCTTTACATAGGAAAGTAGCTTATTTGTTGTACATTAATATCTGACACATGGGTGGACCCAGAACCTAAAGTTCAGCTAAAGTGGCATACCTGGAAAATGTTAAAATATTTGAAAGGCCAAGAATCTTGGCTTGGAGGGCCACAGTGGTAGGAACATCGGGTGGGGTCCGGAAACCTGGGAGTGAGCGGTGGTAAGAGCTGCACCACGACCAGAGTGCGTGAGCTTCTCCTCAACACCAGGGAGAGCCCTGGGCCCATAACTAGGAAGTCGGCAAGAGTGCAAGATTATACACTTTCTTTGAGGATGAAAACAGAGATGTTGACATTGTTGAGAGGTCTGTTCATAGGCTATAGTCATAATGATGCCAGTGAATCATCCTTTCTAAATTTATTTGTTTTTCTAATCTCCTAATGGTGACTGAGGCCACTGCGAATTAGTGCGGTCGCTGGCATTGTCACAGTGTTCTTTGAGGGAAACAGCATATTGTAAATGAGCATGGGCTTGAGTGTCATTCAGATTTAACGTAAATCCTGGCAGCTGTCACTTCCTCTCTGTAAGCCTCAGTTTCCTCACCTGTAACATGGGCCTAATAACACTATTGACCTCAGCCTTAGAACACAGTGGCACTCATTAGAGATTAAAGCATCTATTTTGTGTCCCTGGCACATGGTAGGCATTTTGTACATGCTTGCTATTATTATTTGCTAAGACACACTAAAAAATCTGCAGTGTTGCCCTGGCCGGTTTCTCAGTGGTTAGCGCATTGGCCCAAGGACCAATAAGTTGCTGGTTCCATTCCAGTCAAGGGCATGTAGCTTGGTTACGGTTAGTCCCTGGCCCTGGTCGAGTTGTGCAGGAGGCAACCACTCGATGTTTCTCTCTGTCTTTCTCTTTCTCCCTTCCTCCCACTCTATCTAATGATAAATAGAAAAATATCCTCGGGTGAGGAATTAAAAACAAATTTTAAAAATCTGCAGTGTTTTGTTCTGAGACTTAGTTGGGTTTGCATGTCCAAAAGAGGCCTGGTCAGGGGGGTGGTGATTCTGGAGTTCCAGGGTTGCTATAGTCACTCAGTTTATTCCCGAATAAGCCCACAGCTCTGTGGCCCCTTGAAGCTTCATGGCAAACTAGAAAGGAAATTGTACCCACCAAATGTAATGTGGCGCTCAAATCCAGTCTACTTCTCTACAGAGCAAAAGCACGTGACAAATGAGGACATTTCATCTTGGTTTCCTGGAAGTTTTCTAGCAAGATAGGGTCTTGCAGCCTTTGATTGCATTTACCCACCAGCCAGCTTAAAAATTGCTCTGACTGCCCTGGGTGAGTCAGCAGCTTTAAAAGGCCCCTTTCTCCAGGAAAGCACAAAGCATCTGAACTGCGAGAACCAGGGATTCTCAGCCTTTTCCCAGCAGAAGACAAGATCACTAGCTAGACTGATGATTGTATTTATTTTTACATTAAAAGTGAGATCTGAAAATAACTGCTGGATCGATAAACACGATTTTGGCTTCTCCCTAAAGCTATGTGATGTTTGAAAAAGTTTTATTCCTTTTTTATGGTTTGAAGTCACAGGTCCACAAACTCCATTCTGGATAGGTTAGGTACTGTAACCCTATTTCAGTAACTGAAACGAATGTTATGTCGAATTAATGAAATTAGCAAGTTAGAGTTCTCAGATAGTGGCCACTCTATTCCGAGGAAATCAAACAAAAATTTCTCCTCTTTGTGATAACAGTCAGCTTGTTGACATCAGCCCACTCTGTATGAGTGAGTGTGTGTGTGTGTGTGTGGTGTGATGTGTATGCATACTCATTCTTTGGAATTCTCCCATGGAAAAGCAAAGGAAGGAAGCTGAGGGGAGCGATGGGGCGATTGCATCCTGTACCCTTTCCAGGGGTGTGGCCACCACTGCCTCGGCTGAAGGGACACCGACGGGTTCTGTTTTTTAACTTAGGATGCCTGAGCGATGATAAGTCTGGATGAAAGGTGACAGTGGCCTCATTGTTGTTCCTGGCGGGACAGGAGTCTCCTGGTAGAGGTCTTCTCGGATCCCACTTAGGATTTTATTTCTAGAACTTTGGGGGAAGAGGAAGAGCACAGAGGCGTCGGCGAAGTGGACCTGCCGAGCTCTCAGCCACGTGAGGACTCCAGACCCACCTCCACTCGGTTCTGGCCACTCCTTGAATGAAGCTGCCGCGGGGTAGGCCAGGCCACGTTGTTTTAAGGAGAATGAAACACATTTCTTCATGCTGCTTCCCAAGTCTGATTTGGAACGATGGGGTCCACCCTGGCAGAGGCAGAGAGGAACTCTTTGGGATTATGTGAGGTAAGATTAGGAGGCTCTGTGAAGCGCAGGCACCTGATTTCCGTGTCCGACTGTTCGGGATTTACAGTTCTCTCTGCCTTTCTCTTTGAAAGTCCTTAAATGTGGTTCCTTCCCAGCTTGCTTAGGGACAGTTATTAAATTACTGTGCAGTGCATTTATCACATTTAGTCACTTGCCAGTTGAACACAGGAGATCAGTGCTGGGATTAAAATATGTAAAACTTGTACAAATAAATTTGCAATCCCCTCTTTGTAAGTTTCTATAGCCCCAGTGGTTTTATGATTATTTTTTTGTATGTTTTTATTTATTTTTATTTTTTTAGAGAGAGAGATAGAAACATTGTTATGAGAGAGAAACATTGATTTGCTGCCTCCTGTACGTCCCCGACTGGGGATCGAGCCTGCAACCTGGGCATGTGCCCTGACGGGGACTCGGACTAGGACCTCTCAGTCCATGGGAAGACACTCAATCCAATGAGCCACAGTGTCCGGGCTCCCAATGGTTTTAAATGAATTACTTTACTGTGATGTTAAGCACAGGCTCTACAAAAATGCTTTTAAAAATGGCATTTGATTGAGTCTAAGTAGATTTCATGACAGGTTATCTGCCACCAGAATATTTTTGATGGATTTTAAAACTCTTCTCTCAGGGAACAAGATGTTAAAAGAAATGTATTTGTAATGTAATGTTTATATGGACAAGTATTCATACATAATCACATTCTAGAGGCTAATTGATTCAACAACAGTCTTACAACAAAACTTGAGGAATGAAACCATGTCTTTTTAAAAAGATTTTCTTGTGGCCACTGTGGCAAACTGGTCCAGTTTTCTATAGGCCTTCGAAACCTGGTTTAATTAATTGCAGGACAAAATTTCAGTTCTATTCTAATCTACAAATTAGTTTTTCAAATGAAAATTTTTATTTCTCGGCTATAAAATGCCAATCAGTGGCTGTCAGGGGGCTTGGAAATGTTATTATTATTATTTTTTATTGTCATGTAGGAGGCAGCTGGCATTTAGTGGCCGAGAGCCAGGGATGCCCGAGTTCCTAAAACGCACTGGACAGACCCTCACAAAGAATGGTCTGCCAGCGGCATTCTCATGGAGCAACATTGATACATGCGCGGTTTAATGAAAAATAAATCGGCAACTTAGTGAAGATTCAGATGAGCAGTCTAATCTCCAGGAAGGTCATTCATCTCCTGATTAAGCTGTTTTGGGGAGGGACTCATAGGGAGCAGCCACTTCTGCAAAATTATTCTTTAGGATCAGTAACAACGACTGTTCCAGAGAGGTTGTTCCCACATGCTTCTAATTAATATTTCAGACCTAGTTGGATTAGCTCCAACAAAGTTAGCTATTGCAGTTCTCTGTCCTTATAGGGTGAGCTCACTAAGATCAAAGGAGGAATTTACCCCTAACCAAAGGATGTTTTTATGCTAAATGTAAGATTTCATAACGATTATACATTGCTCAGAATCTTCCGCTGTCATTGTAATGGAAAGGTAACATCCTGCAGGATCTAGAGGTTGCTTTTAAACTTCACTTAGTATTAGAAGGGATTATCTTTGAGTGAGAGCTTCGTGTATGCATGGCATTTTGAAAAAACAGAGAACAGGAAGGAGGCTATGTGATCCAAACATCGTCATTCCTGGCAACGTTTTTCACACATAGTTAAATGCTGTATTCCAAGTCCCAGTGTTGTTGTACAGGGAGGCTAGGGCAGCTCTGCCCAAGTCTCTGTCGAGCCAGGCTTAGGGCTCACTGACAGAATTTTCAGCTTTGAGTAACCTTCACCGTCACTGCCGAAAGCCTGTGTTTCTGTTGTCTGGTCACTCGGCATCCGTGGCTTAAGAAAGCAGAGTCTCCAAAAAGTATAAATAAGCATGCTTTTGTTTCATTTTATGTATATTTATGAGAAATTAGAATGGCGTTAATGTATTTAAAACACATAAATGTAAAAAGTAAAAATTAATAAAATGAAGTTGAGGAACTGTGCTTTTGAGTAGTAAAAACAGAGATAACTTCCTTTGAAAGAAGGATGGAATGGATTGAAAAAATTTTAAAACTTACATGGTTAGCTCCTAATATATGCCATGTTCAACACTGTACCATGTACTCACAGCTTTCTGAGCTAGGTGCCATTATCACTTTATAAAATACAGAAATAGAGTCTCTGCAGTTTTAAGACTTGTCCAAGATTATAAATCCATTAGATGGGAGAAATAAAGTTTGAACTCAGGACTGATGTGTCTTGAAGTTCTGGGATTTCATGGTCACCTAGCGGACACAACCTGGCAATAGCATCACCAAGTGGTGCCCTTTCATAGCACCTATAATAAATGAGATGCACCTAAAAACTAAAAGCATACTTCTTTTGGTGAATAGACTCTCTGTGTGGACTAAATACCAATGATCTATTAAATATGTTCCATTAATTATTTTATGGAGTTATAAGTGATGGAGAATTGGAGCATTATATTTTAACCAATTAAGGTTGAGCGTGGGAAGGTTGTTTGGATAAAGAGAGGGAGGTGAAGAGCGTGGTGGACTTAGAGTGAAGTTACAGGACGGTGGCTTGATAGAAAAGAGCCTAGAGGTGGAAGAGGCACCTCACAGGGTCATTGGGCTGAAGAGTCTGGACTTAGTGCAGATCCTTTTGCACCGAGGGTGGATATTTATAGCTACCGCAGCTCTGTCTGCACAGGAAAGATGGATAGGGAGGAGGGTCATGTTTAGGTTATGCTCCCACACTTGCTGCTGGGCCTGGGCTGAAGCAGTGTGAGCTTGTCCTCTCTTGTCCTTGTACAGTCTAATTTGCAGGCAACAACCAGAATGATTTTTTTTGCAAATACAGATCATGTTACTCCCTGCTTTAAATTCTTTAGTGACTCTCCATGATTGTCAGAATGCAGTCCTAACTCTTTTCCATGGTCTGGAATAGACAGTGTGGTGCAGTGTTGAGCGTGGTCTCGGAGCAGGACATCCTGCATTCACTCTGCACGTACTAGTTTCGGGATCTCGAGCAAATTTCTTAACTTCTCTGTGCCTTAGATTCCCCATCGTTAAAAATCTGATAATAGTACCTCAAAGGATTGTTAGCGGTTTCGATGAATGAATAAAGGCAAAATGGTAGAACAGTGCCTGGCACATAGTAAGCTCTGTAGTGTTCGATATTATTATTAATAATAATATCTGTCTCTGATCTCATCTTCTCCCTCTCTCTGCCTCATTCACTCTGCTGCAGCTGCATCACTTGATTGTTCATCAGAATACAGTAGGCTTGTTCCTGTTTCAGAGTCTTTGCATTTTCGTTTTTGACCTTTTCTCAAGTTTCCTTGAAGAAAATGCTCTCACTTCATTCAGGTCCCTGTTCAAATGTTTCCCTAACCAACCTACGTCAAGTAGTGGTCTCCCACCAACCTCTTTCCCTCTCCCCCTCCCTTGGCCGTCTTTCTTCAAGCCATGTTATCACTGCCTGATATTACATTTTACTTCTTATACTACCTGACATATACATTATTTTGTATACTTAGTGATCACTTTCCCCACTGGGCCAAAATCTCCACAAGGATAGGGTCTTTGATTCTCTTATTCCCCCTGGAATGCCTGTCACTTAGAATATTGCCTGGAAGATATTGAATGCTCAATAAATATTTGTTGAATTAATTTTTAATGAATTTCATTTTTTCCATCAGTTTTATTTATTTATTTATTTATTTTATTAATTAATTTTTGTTACAGATGTTTCTCCTTTTCCCCCTACTGATTCCCCCCTCCCCCTCCCTCCCTGCACTTTCCCCAGTTTGTTGTCCATGTCCACTGCTCATGCATACATGCATATAAGTTCTGTGGTTTCTCTCTTCCACACCGCCCGTCTATTTAGGGGATTGTCAGTCTGTATCCCATTTCTGCGTCTCTGGGACTACCTCCTTCCTCAGACTGTTATATTCATTATATTCCACAAATAAGTGAGATCATATGAAACTTGTCTTTCTCTGTTTGGCTTGTTTCACTTTGGATGATACTTTCCAGGTCCCTCCATGTAGTCTCAAAGGATAAGAGGTCTTTCTTTCTTACAGCTGCGTAGTACTCCATTGTGTATATGTACCACAGCTTTTTTATCCATTCGTCTACTGATGGACACGTGGGCTGTTTCCAGATCTTAGCTATTGTAAATAGTGCTGCTACAAACATGGGGGTACATATATTTTTTCTGATTGGTGTTTCAGGCTTCTTAGGGTATATTCCTAGAAGTGGGATCACTGGGTCAAATGGAAGCTCAATTTTTAATGTTTTGAGGTAACACCATATTGTTTTCCATAGTGGCTGCACCAGAGTGCATTCCCACCAGCAGTGTATTAGAGTCCCCTTTTCTCCACACCCTCGCCAACACTTGTTGTTTGATGATTTGTTGATGGCGGCCATTCTGACAGGTGTGAGGTGATACCTCATTGTTGTTTTAATTTGCATCTCTCTGATAATTAGTGATGATGAGCATTTCTTCATATGTTTTTTAGCCATTTGTATGTCCTTTTTGGAGAGGTGTCTATTCAGTTCCTCTGCCCATTTTTTAATTGGATTCTTTGTCATCCTTTTGTGGAGTTGTATGAGCACTCTATATGTATTGGAAATTAACCCCTTATCTGATATATCATTGGCAGTTATGCTCTCCCATACAGTGGGTAACCTTTCCGTTTTGATGATTGTACATCAGTTTTAGAATTGGATTTTTTTCTGTCTTTAGGCCTTAAACTGTTCCTTCTAACTCTTGTTAGCCTGTCATCACCTTGCCCCAAATTTTGGAGCTTTAGAAAAAGATCATTTACTCTATCTATTCTTTCTCATGGAAGTTCTTTAGAAATAAGAAGTCTTGTTCTAACCTGTCAGCTTTGGGACGCGAAATAGGAGTGAAACATTTTAGTGCCATTGTTATAGAAGATTCTCGATGGGCCTAATATTGGATCTTGTGCTAAGGTGTTTACCAAGCTACCAAATGCTGGTCGTACTTGACCCTTTAAAAGATCTTGGGCTTACATTCTCATCATAAAAGTATGACTGCTGGAAGAAAATTGCCATGTAAACTATGAGGGGGAAAATTATGTACTGCCAGCAATGTGCACATCAAAGAGACTGGAAATTTTTAAGCCTCATGAAATTGGATAAAACAATTACAGATTGCATGTTTTGTTTTCACAATGATATTTATTATATATTTTTACAATAGTCAAATAAAACATAAATTTCATCTTTGCTATAAGTAAGCCTTTAGTAATTTATCCATTTGAGGCATTATCAAAGAATTTGCATTTTCTGTATTCCTTATAGGAAAATATTTAGTTAGAGAAAAAATTAATCTTCATTTAGAAATGCTCTGAATCTTTGTCAGGAAATAATTCGTTTAAGATGTTTCAGAGGTCTTTACCTGAAACTGGTCACATAATCTTAGGAAAACCAATTCATCTTTTTGTGCATTGGTGTGACCAAATGTAAGATATAAACAAAATTGAATGTCAGCTCAGCACAGCCATGTGATTGAATTAATTAGAAATTCTAGCTATGAAGACTGAGATTTTAAATAAACAGCTTTTGTTAAATTAGTCTAATGACGTTTACCATGGAATTTGCAATATTGCCCTTGTTTTTCTTCATTCTCTTTTAAAAGGTTTTCTGCATTCATTGGTGTGAATTTTATTTCTCTTTTGTATATTTTAAAATATAATACTAATATTCAATTAATGTAACATAATCAAAAGAATAATTTAGGCCCTGGCCGGTTTGGCTCAGCGGTTGGAGCGTCGGCCTGCGGTCCTGAGAGACCCGGGTTCGGTTCCCGCTAAGGGCGCGTACCTCGGTTGCAGTTTGTCCCCGGCCCTGGTTGGTCGTGAGGGTGGCAGCCACTCGATGTGTCCCTTCACATCGATGTTTCTCTCTCTCTCTCTTCCTCTCTCTCCCTCCCGCTCTATCTGAACAAAGAATGGAAAAATGTCCTCGGGTGAGGATAAAAAAAAAAAAAAAAGAATAATTTAGGATATCTTTCAGCAAATCTGAGTACCTTCTGTGTGCCAGAATTGTTCTAGTCACTTGAGATACATCAGTGCACAGAACAGATACACATCTTGACCTTAGAGTTTATATTCTAGAGGAAGACAGACAATATATAAGAAGTATCCATAGATTATATAGTATGTTGATTGGTGATAGGGTTATAGAAAAGACATTGAGCATAGTAAGATGGTCCAGGAATGCTAGAGGAGTTGCTGTTTAAAATGGGACAGTCAGGCGAGATTTCATTGAGAAGGTGATGTGCAAGCAAATGGGAGAATTGTCGAAGGAGAGAACTGAGACATAAGGATATGTGGGGGAAAGGTACCAGACAAATGGACCTAGAGGCAGAATCCTGACCACATCTCTGAGGACATGTAGAGGAGGAAAGAAACCTTTTCTCTATCCTTGTGGGTTCAGGTACTGGTCCTGCAAATCAGACTGATGAAAGATAGATAACAGAAGAAAAGGCATACACATTTTATTAGATGTACCATTTTAATTTCTGTGTGCATGGAAATTAAATGAAGACTCAAGGAACTGGTTGATTTCAGGAGCTTATATACCATTTTAACAAAGGTCAATAAGTTGTGGAGAAGTACCTAGACAAATGAAGGGAGGTTTTGGCTTCTGGGGGCAGTAAATTGTGGGAAGGTACAAATATTCCCAAGGCCAGATTTTGCAGACTTGCCATCAGCTCTTCTTAGCCTCTGTTGCTTTTTCTGTCCTGTAATGTGCTGTGTCTTTCTCTCCCATCTCTGGCACATGATGATCATCTTCTGGTAGCTATAAGAAATTGCCACTCAAGTGGTTCCAAAGCCATAGTCACCAGTGGGTGCATTCTCAGCTGGTGGCATGGTGTCATCATTGTAGTCTCTAAGCATGTCTGACACACTCTTTTTTCCATCCAGAAAGGGCTTCAGTGTTATGGAATTGGATATCTAGGCAGACTGGGTTAAAAAGTAATGCCAAATTTTCAAATTTGTCTAGAAGTTTGTTAATGATTCTCATTGCACTGAATAAGATTGGTGCTCTGTTTGGTATGATCACTGGTAAAGACTCACCCCTCCCCACAATGTAGTTCCCATCTCAAAGTCATTGTCCGAGTTCCCTTCTCACACTGCAGTGGGATTCCATAACCTACCTAGTACATGCTGATAAAGTTGCAAAGTTTTAACAGTCAGGTGGTCTCTGTGAAGGTGTGTACTTTTCCCAGGTCTAGAATGATCATTTCGATTTAAATTGTAGCTTAGTATTAGTCTTCAAATCCCAAATCCTAGACAGGGCACCTAATTACTGAGTGTAGCCAGAATAACGCCAGGCCCCTTTATGATCCCATCACAGGACGAAGTTATTATATTCAATTTGTATCCAAAAGGTAATTTAAAATCAATTTAGAAACTTATGCCTTTTTTGGGGGAGGAAATTTAGAGAGGGATTATTTTAAAGCAAAAGAAAATTATTTTTTATTCTCTGACACAATCTGTCTCATGGCATCTTTCTCATAAAAGTTCTCATCTTTTCTCAACTCTCCTGGGTTGACTGATAGAAGAGTGAGGGCTTTGAATGATTTTTTTTTAATTCCTATTTTATCTCTAGTACTGTACGGAGGTTTTGGAAATATTAACATATACATTGAAACATTTCCAAATCTAAATTATGTTTGGATATGTGTGATATGTCTGTCCATGTCTCCAGCACATTGTTTTATTATCTTAAAAGCAGATTCCTGCCCTGTCCTATTTGGCTCAGTGGTTAGAGTGTCAGCCCTTGGACCAATGAGTCACAGGTTGGATTCTGGTCAAGGGCATGCACCTCGGTTGCAGTTCCTCCAGTCTTGGTTGGGGTTGTGCAGGAGGCGACCAGTCGATGTATCTCTCTCTCACATTAATGTTTCTCTCTCTCTCTTCCTCCCTCCCTTCTACTCTCTCTAAAAATCAATGGAAAAATATCCTCAGGTGAGGATTAACAACAACAAAAAGAATTCGAGATATTTTTATTTCTTCTTGTAAGCATATGAATAAAGTAATACAGAATTAATTGGAATGACCCTAAAGAGTAATTTTTTAAATACTGAATGAAATCATTTTGGAAAACATCGTGGATCGCTATAAGAAGGCAAGAGTAAAGATTTTTAAAAGTTCTCTTGACCATGTTTTCTCACTAATCATAAACAGATAGGTCTGAAAATTATATTAGAAGGATTTTAGGATGTTTTTGTTATGTGCTTTGTTTTTCTATTTAGAGAAAATGTACTGCCAACTAGACCTGTGAGAGAATAAAGAACATATATGAGATATAGTGAACAAGCTTTATATAAACCCTAACAAACAAAATTAATGTAGAGAAGGTTTATAGGTACATGAATTCAACATCTCTCATGTTTCTTTCACAATTGTATTCCAGCTAGAAAATGACCTAAGTATCTAGAATATACTCTCCTATAATATAGACTCTAATGTAACTGGAAAAAGACACTTTAATCCTAGTAGGAAGGGAAAGGAAGGATGGTAATGGTCAAAGAGCGAAAGCAAAGCTAAACCGAGGAGAATATGCCTCCTGGGAGCTGACGTGTTTCCAGGTCGAGAGGAAGCAGCTCAAGATCAAAGTGAGAGAAGGCGACTGAGGGAGGGGATTGGGTCAAGGGCACCACCATCACCGGGGTGGGACCCGGACAAGAAGGCAGTAGGTCAGTATGGATACAGAGCAGATGGGAGATCGTAGGGAGATGGAGAAACTCCGGAGACGAGGCCTCTGTCTCCCAGGTTTGGCTGGTACCCTGCCCCAAGCACGAGGGTGGAGATTAGGTAGGGGTGAGGGCTGGGCAGCAGATTTGCATAGTTAAGAGAAATGGGGGAAAGGAATGACCAAATATAAGCGGAACAGTTGGTCATTGGTTTTAAAGACTGATGATGGTTCTTTGATCTATCAGAACCTTTGTTCCGTTAAAGGAAGAAAGAACTTGATTTATAATTACATCTATATTATCCTTGCAGGGAAGTAAAAACCCTTTCTTTGGTGTACCATTTTATACTTTTTTTTTTCATTTTATTTGGACTAGGGGCATTTTTAAAAGACTTCATTACCTAATGTAGATGTTAAATGAGGGTAGAGGAAAAACAACTCATACAACCTGGGAAAAAATATCCTGTCCTCGAATATCCATGAAAAAATAGATCTGAGCAGAGAAATGCTGTCTCTGGAATGGAGTTCCTAGGCTAGACGAGAAGGGATTGCAACCTAAATGCAGGTGTTAACCTACTTAAAGAAACACGTTTTAATCTGAAGGACCCATTAAAATTGGTCTTCTTCTCTGTCAAAATTCTCTCCTAGGGAACACGGGCAAGAGGTGCTGAGCCCTAGGCCTCACTGCTGTCAGGGCTCGGACCTCTCACAGTCTCCTCACCCCCGTCCTCCTTCCCATCTGTTTCTGCTCCTCAGTGGTCCATCTTCCCAAGGCGGTTAGCAGGAGTGTGGACTTTGGGGAGAAAAAGTGTAGTAGTACCGGAAATGCAAGCTGCCTCGTGGTGAGGTCACATGCACGAGCACAGTGTTGTTACTGCTGATTTTCGTCATCATGATCCTAGTGCGTGCTCCTTAAAACAGGAGCTCATGCTGCCTCGTCTTTCCTGAGGCCTCCAGAGGGAATGGTCGCAACAATATTTTCAGAAAATTTCCCATGTGCTTAGCCACATTTTTTTCCCTTAAAAAGCAAAACGAAACAACCCGCATGTTGAATAGCTGAACACTTCCTACTCGTATGTCTGTGTTCACTGTCCTCACATCCCCTGACTTCACCCTCTTGCTTGGAGCAGGGTACCATCCAGGCATCCCTGTGGGCCCCAGCGCCCTGTGACTTCCAAGTGACCAGTAGTAGCTAATAAAGCATATGTATTTGTGAAAACTTGAGAATCCCTCTCCCCATCTAAATAAAGAATCTTTAGAAGGAAAGCAACTACCTTTGTTGTCTAACCTGGAGCAGTGATGCAGTCTTGAGGATGCTAGGTCACTACAGGTATGGTAAGACCAAATTGCTGAGCAATTTTTAGAATAATGGTATATCTGTTAGGGATTGTGTATAACCGCAAGTAACAGAAACCCAACCACAGGGACTTCACCACAGAGCAGTTTATGTTTGCTTAGGTAGCAGGAAGCCTGAAGGTCATTCAGGACTCAGAAAATTATCATGGTTGCTTCTAGCTTCTTGCTCTGCCATCCTTACCATGTGGTTCTCATCCAAGAAGGGGGCTGGGGGGCGGAGAACAAAAGGATGACTGAGTCTTTTTATTCATTAGAACAATAATAGCTTTCCCAGAAGTCCCACCCAGTAGGCTTCCACGTACATCTCACTGGCTGGAACTAGGCCATGATGCCACCCATACCTACAAGGGATTTGGAGAGAGAAGTATTTTTCACTGGGCACATTGTTGTTGCCTTGGACAAGATCGGAGTTCAGTGGACGTGGAAGAAGCTCGGTGGATGGGCAGTGAGCAGGATCTGCTGTGAGGAGCCACAGGACATCTTCCGAGTCCACTTCTAGGTGATTGCCTTCTGAATATAGCACATGGTTACATTTCTGTGGTGGACTGAGTCGTGTCCTTGTACTGTTCGTTCAGGCGTGGGGTGATGCCAGGAATGGGTTATGCCTTTCCACGGCTCTAAAGAACAGTGGCTACTTCTTGGTCTCTCACAGAAAGAATCCTGACTTACAATGTGCTGAATGCAAATCACAGGAAAGGACCATTTCTTCCATAGTTCTTTGGTTTATCAACATGATGAGACCAGTGGGCCCCAAGGACGACAAAGTCCCTCGATGCTGGGTTATCCAACCCCTAACTTCTCATTTCATTTATGCTCAAAAGAAAAGAGGTTTTGTCCTGGCCAGGTGGCTCAGTCAGTTGGAGCATTGCCCTGTACACCAAAAGATTGTGTGTTCGATGCCCAGTCAGGGCACATACCTAGGCTGCAGTTCAATTCCCAGTCGAGGTGCATGCAGGAGGCAGCTGATCGATGTTTCTCTCTCACATTGATGCTTCTCTCTCTCCCCCTCTTCCTTGATCTCTAAAAATTAATAAAAACATTTTTGGGTGAGGATTAAAAGAATAAAAGAAGAAGAGTAGTTTCTTCTCTCAGAATTATTCCCTTGGGTATGGGACTTTTTCTCTGTCTTTCATCTTTTACTATAGCTCTTGCTTCACCCTGTCTGGTTTAGTCCTGCTCTGAGTTAAGGCACATCCCTAATCTCTCCTCCTGGGAAAGGGGTTTGGGGAAACAAATGAGGCACATTTGACTTTAAGGGCCAGTATCACTGTACACATTTTTTTTGCACCTGTAAAACTCTGAACAGTCTCCTTTTCATGTTTTCAGTTTCATTTCCTAATCTAGGGCTCTAGCGACATGAGAGCAAGTTATATATATAGAATATGAATCCCTTCGGCCTTCAGGGTGGGGGCGGAGCCCGGGCAAGGAGCCCATTCCCTGCCTGTCATCTGAAGCGTGTCTCGTCCATTTGCCCCAGTGTGCCTACAAATATTACCATTTTCTGTGTGTCATGAGGTCAGATAGCTCGGAAAATGCTACTTTCTGGCCTGTTCTTTGGATATGTCCTTTCTGTCCTTCTTCCCTACCGAAGTCTAAACACTGTCTCTTTCCTTCTCTTGTATTGACTCGAGGTCTACTGCCTTTGGCATTTTGTGAAAGATTTTCCCAACAGACCCGATAACCTGGACTCTGTTCACGGCAAACCTGGACTGTGCCTTGACTCAGTTTTATAGCTTAATGTCCCTTTTTTTTTTGATCCTCGCCCAAGGACATTTTTGCATTTATCTTCAGATAGAGTGGGAGGGAGGGAGGGAGAGAGAGAGAAAGAAACATCAATGTGAGAAAGACACATCGACTGCCTGCCATGCACACGACCCCAGCCGGGGCTGGGGACAAACTGCAACCAAGGTATGTGCCCTTAGCGGGAACCGAACCCAGGACTCTCCAGTCCACGGGCTGATGCTCTAACTGCTGAGCCAAACCAGCCAGGGTGCTTAATGTCCCTTTTTGTGCCCCATCTTGAGTTCTGTTCTGTTCCCCCAGCTCTGCTCTTCCTTTCCTTTCCATAAAGGGTTTCAAAGACGGGAGCGCAACCCCTTCCTTGTGCACCAGCCCATCACTGGGCAGCAGCTGTGCCCTTTGTTCATTGTAGTTTTGTCTTTCGGCAACACTGACCAACCTGGCCAAGCCCAGCGATGCCTTCGCGTTTCCCTGCACCCCTCCCCAGGTCTCCCAGGTAAATGCAGCCATAGAAATGCAGGCTGATAATCAGGTGGGAGGTAGTCATTAATGATAGTGTTCACTAATATTTCCCCTTTATCTTTTTTCTATTTATGTTAGAATTAGTATTAGTCTTGGAGTGAAGTAAGGACAAAGAATTTATAATTAAGCTGAAAAGGGTTTCTTTGTTTAATTTCAGATGAGAATTCTCCAGCCAACTTCTGGGATTCTAAAAACAGGGGTGTGACTGGAACACAGAAAGGGCAGATTGTATGGAGAATTGAGCCTGGGCCCTATTTCATGGAACGTAAGTAACTAAGTGTGAAATGTAAGTCTGTTATTGAACAGTGCAGAAATATGCAGAAATCTGTGGGGTCTTTTCTGAGTGTTATTTAAACTTTTTTTGGCTCTGATTTATATATTTATGCCATATAACCCCAAACTGGAAATTATATTGTTTTAGAAAATGCTCATTAGAGAATATTATGAAAAATGTGTTTGTGTATGTGTGTGTTTATTGTATGAACTTATGATATATAATTTATGTGGCTATTTTAATACTTCACACATTTTCATATACATTTGTTGTTAGTATTTAATTATTAATATTAATTTTAGAAAGCAGAAAAAATAATTCAAGATTTAAGTTAGATTTAAAATTTTCATTTGCTAACTTCACTGTTATTTTTCCCAGTAGCAGAATAAGTTTTGCATTTTGGGTCCTGGTTTTTACAAGTGTAGGTGAAATAGTCTGGGATTATAGAGGTCAGTTCACTAGGAATCAGAAATTGCCTGCAGATAATGCAACCATTACCCAGTTATACTCATTTGTAAATATAAATTCTTCTATATAGTACATAGTTCACAGAAACATCTCTTCCCTTTTTACTTTGGCTGAAGGGGATTTTTTTTATATTTACCACTACTATTACTGAGAACATAGTACATTTTTGTGGAGTAGCTAGAAGCATGAATAAATAAATGATTTACATGTTGGTCCAGGTTAACTTCTTCATTTACAGAATTTTTCTTTAATGTAGAAAAAAATGAGCTTTTAAAAAATTTTCCAAGTTATTTAGTTCTGTATAAGAATTAAGGGTTTAATATAAGAGAGTGGGTGGATGCTAGTATAAACATGGTACTTATTACACCTTAAAATATAAAGTAAGGTTTGATTAAATAGCAACCTAATGTAAGCATATTATTAGAACATATAAAACTCCTGTAGTATAAAAAGCTATTTGAGCTCGGCCTGAGTGGCTCAGTTGGTTCAGCGTTGTCCTATGCTCTGAAAGGTTGCTGGTTCAATTCCTGGTCAGGGCACATGCATGGGTCATGGGTTTGATCCCTGTTTGGGGCATGTTCGAAGGCAAACCAATCGATGTTTCTTTCTTACATTGATGTTTCTCTCTCTCTTCTTCTCTCTCTAAAATCAATAAAAACATGTTCTTGAGTGAGAATTTTTTTTTAAAGTCATTTCGAAAGATTAACAACTATTTGAATTGCCATCAAATTATTTCTCCCACATGTTTACTGGTAGGTGAGCATTCTAGAGCTTTCTCTAATCCTGTTTCTACCCCCTAAGGATTGTCTTCTTTTCTGTTCCATTTCTGGCTAGATTCTCTCTTTAAACCTTAAATGGGGTGAACTTTTGAGGGAAATTGCTCATGATATAAGTGAGAGGAGGAAAAGCAGATACAGACACACAGCACAATCCTAACGAATATCATAGCATGTAGGAAACCGTCTGGAAGGGTATTTGCCAAAATGTGAACAAGGGTTGTTTCTGGGAGGAGAGATTATGGGCGATTTGTTTTTCTTGCCTATTTCTACTTTACTTTCCAACATTGGCCCAGCTGACATTACTCCCTAAGTAATCAGAAAAATAAGTGACAGAAGAATATGGGTGTGGGGGTGGAGGGTGGGGGGGATGCTAAGCCAACTCTCCTTGTGATTTCCCCCTTTGAAAGGATCCCTGGGTTTAAGGGGCTGTTCCAGCTGAGAAATATACCAACAGAATTTCAGGGGAAAAGGTGAAATGACCTTCTTATTTCTCTAACACGCTGGAGACTGCTAGGGATGACTGCCTCTTGAGGGAGTGTGGATCCCTGTGATGGGCTCACGTGCACACCTGGGAGAAGTCAGCATCACATGCTGTTGTAGTTTGGAACAGTATGTGTGAAGAAAACAAAAACAACCACCGAAAAACCCGTTTATAGAATACTATGTTCCTTGATTGATTCTCTGTCTCCCTTCCGAAGTGTTAGAGGTTCGTAATGTCCTGGCTGATCAGGGTATAGTCAACATCTCTGTCCCAGCCAAGGTTTTTCCTTACCCCTCACTCTAGTATTTAATAGAAGTGGGCTTGACATCGAAGGCAGGTTTTGGAAATAAAAGAGCGGGGTTTCTTTTTCTTTTCCTTTGCTCTGCTAATTTAACATTTCTACCTCAATTCCACCCACACGAAGTTGGGGGTATTGTGTTGAATGATTGGAAAACTGGAAATATTCAGTGATGTATTTTTTTTAAGGACTGAGAAAAGTTGCATAAGTTAATGTCCTGGACGGTGATAGGAATTACAGAAAGATCTGGCTTTATAATGAGTTTATCTTTATTCATCAGAATGAGGCCTCCCCCAGCACACATCCTGTACTTTCAATATCCAGTCAACGTAGAAACCTCAGGTGCTATTTCCGTGTCTTTTAGACATCTTTTTATTTTACCCCGTGTCTGGCTAGAGCAGACCTAAGGGGACTTCACAGCACAGTGAAGTTTTGCTTGAATTTCTGAGCTCATGGTGTATAACTTAAAAAATCAGGGGTGGGGGTGGTTTTCCCTGGCTCAGTGTCTCAGTTGGTTGGAGGATCAGTTCAAACATTGGCTGTGGGTTCGATTCCTGGTCAGGGCAAATACCTAGGTTGTGGGTTTGGTCCCAGACTGGGCATAACCGATTGATGTTTCTCTCCCCACCCCTCCCCCCTTCCTCTCTCTAAAAATCAATAAAAATATGTCATAGGGTGAGGATTAAAAAACTTTTTTTTTTTAAATCAGGGGATTGCCGGGTATGTTAGATAACTGCTATATTTTCAACCCCTGATCTTGAAAACTTACAACATTTAAAAACATTTGCTTTCATTTTCAGACAGAAAATTTATCTTTAGCTCATCAGAAGTCTCGGCAAAGTAAAAAAATCTCTAAAAATTGACCTAAATTCCTGGGCAAACCTTGATTTGAGCACTAAGCTATTTCCGAATAGAAAGATGGCTTCGGTTTGTCTGGATAAACCCCTAAAGGAGGCAGGTGGCCCAGACATATGGTTATTACAAGGCCTGCTTGAATGAATTTGAAGGACAAAGACTGGTTTAATTTGGGGTAGATGACCTTCCTAGGCATTGGCGAGGAGGATCATTTTCATCTGCACTTGTCGTAAGACTGTCAGATATTTCTCAAATGAGCTGATGCTGGCAGAAACGGAATTGGTCATCTGTCCTGTGTACATTCTTGAGTTTTGAAATGTAAGAGGTTTCAAAAGTTGTCTTGGCATGCCAGAATGTCTATTTCTATAGTCTTTTATAGACGATGGTCATTCATTCATTCATTCATTCACTCATTCAGACCTGCTTTCTCTCCTTCATTCTTTCTATTTGTCTTTCCATCTGTGTGTGGAGACACCATTCTTGGGTAGATGGGATCATTTATTGCTCCTTCGTCCCCATCCTCCATCTGCCCCGCCTGTGAACAGGGCTGGCCCTGTGAGCTGTGGGCTTCTCCCTGGTCTGATGCTCGATCATCATGCTTGCATTTGCTTTCACCTGTCCTTGTATCTGTTTCATGAGGGAATAGCTTTTTGGTTTTCTTTTGCAGTTAGAGGTTAAAAATGTAGCGGAAATAGAACCCTGGGCCCCAACTCCATTTTCCACCCTTTTGATTATTCTTTCCAGTTATCTCTTCTCATAACTAAAATGTTCAAGAACATTGAGCAAAATGCTACTTTCTCTCTTCTCTCTCTTACTCAGAGGGGCTGTTGTTTAGTTACACTTAAAAAAAAATCTTGAGTGACCTCCTAAAACACTAACTGATAGTTGAAGATGAGAACTCCCACTCAACACGGAACAGTCCTGTATTTTAGGGGCAGGGATCTTTACTGGTGTCTTGCCGAAGGAGCTGGCTGGTTTCAGTCCGGGTGCAAACAGTTGTGCTGTGTGCTTCTCTCTGATGGCCATCCTGTGTGTGTGGTTCTGTTATGGCGATCTGTGTAATCCTGAGCTCTGTGCCTAGCCGCGAAGCCTCGTGAAGCTGCCACCTCTGCAGTGTTTACGGCGATTGTATCCATCTACAAATCTTTTTAGTACAATTCAGAGTAAGTTCATCTTGTAGTTTCCAAGATTCTAACTTATCACTGGGTTTAGAGATTTTTGTTATAGCAAGGAATAAAAAATAACACCCAAAAATGGGTCAGTTAACAAAGTTGGCCTGGCCACCAATATCTTAAATAAAAATAAGCAGTCACTTTTTTGTCGTATAGTCTGTTACCTCGCTGACTATTTAGAGGAGAAGGCATCTTAACTTAAGAATTTGGAGAAGATGTCTTATAAAAATGCACTTTTCCTTGTTGAAACATGAGCTGCTCAGTCACTAACCACTGACTGGATCTTTGAGGTCCTACTGCAGTCAGATTCAGACTGCTGGTCTCCAGCATTTAGAGGGTGACACTAATGAGCTCATGGCTACAGAATTCAAGACTCATGCTCATCAGCAAGCTGGGTCTGCTCCGATAGGCCTTGTGCACTTCGCTTAGCTTTGTTCTTGCAGAATACATGCTATTGGTCTTGGAAGGAAGCAAGTGGGAGAATAAGGTTTGCTCAGATCTATACAGCTATTACTATTTCCGTAATTAAAAAACCTGTGTTAGTGTTCAAAAAAGTCACTTGTGGAGAGTTCCCAGGGAAGTGAAGTAACAATGAAGCTCGAATTCCTGCGTGGGCATCTTGCTGTTCCTCAAAGCCAGCGTGCTCCTCTGCTTTCCTGCGTCAGCCACTCCTCGCTTCTAACCGTCTCTACCCCCACTGTCCCATCTGCAAGCTTGAGTCCTGACCTGTTTGTTCGGTGAGCCTTTCTGACTCCACCGGGTCCTCCCGAGTCTCCGTGCTCTCTGGTCTTCTACCCAGCCATCATCCCTCTTAGTGTTTGTCTCGTGTACTTTGTCAGGCCTGTGACTGTCATCTCAACCGCTGTAAGTCACCTGCTAGACCAGAGACTGTTTTTTTATTCTCTTGTGCTGTCCAGCGTCCTGCTTGTGATGCGTACATGGGGACAATTTTTACTCGGCAGTTCTAGCTGCGTTGTGAATCATCGGTTAGTGATTAGCATCTGCAACAGAAAGACTCAATATTTTATTGCACGACAGACATTTTTTTCGTATTTCGTTATTGATAGGAAACACAAATAATATAAATTCCTAAAAGAGGATTTTTCTTCAATCATTGTATTTTTTTCTCTTAAAACAAGTGAACTAAGTATTCTGTTGGAAGTCATTTGGTGCAGTCAGGAGAGTCAGTGGAAGATGAATTTCTCTGGGAAAATACATCTAGTGACCCCACTTTAGTAATGCAGGTGACTCAGGTTGAGGAAATCCATTCCTGGGCTGGGACTGTCCCTGGGGCCTGCCCATTAGCACCATTGCCTGTATTGAATGACACCTTGGGAAAAAGGCATTTTGCAGTGACACTTCAGTGACTCAGATGCTCTGTATGCAGATAAATTCCAATGTCTGTGTGATTTATCTTTGACAGCTTCTAGCGTCATGGTGTTTGAAATTGTAGTTACTTTCCAACATCAATAAATGGCATTTGTATTGCTCTTTATCAAGTTCAAATTATATATATATATAAAATACACATATAATATATACACATGTAATATATAATATATAAACACACACACATAACCTGTGGCTATGTATCTTACTTTGTATATCTGTATCTGCTTCTGTATCTATAGCTATCTGTCCACATACTGGCATATTTTTACTAGTGGTTACTACATTTGATCCCTGTCTACAGGCTGCATTTAAGTCACTTGGAAATGTAAAATAATGCAGATTCCCAGACCCTAGCACTGCATAGTCTAGGACAGTATGTTTTTCATACTCATTAAATGGCTCTTTTTCTATTTCCATGGACAGCTGCAGTCGGTCTATGTTGTAAAGGTTAGGAGAGAAGGCTTTGCTATCAAACAGACTGGTTTGAGCCCTGACTCTGTCATTTCCTGTTTGGTTGACCTTTGGCACACTTCCACACTTCACCTGCAGTATGGGGACAGGAATTTCTGCCCGCCAGTATGTATGTGAGCGTCAAATAGCCCCGAGACCAGACTCAGCGCTGTGTCTGGTGTACCGTGGGGGCACCTCCACCCTTGGCAGCTAGTTTTATCCTTCTCTCTACACTGTTTATATTTCAGCATGTTTGCACATTATTTTCTTATATCTTTGAGGCTGTTCTTATAAAATTCCAGAGAAGCATATGAAATCGAACAAGAAATGGCATAACCAATCAGTTGCCTCTAGTTGGAAAAGAAGGGATCATTCAGAGATCTGTGAGCAGGATTTTCTGAGAGGTGGGGTGTTGAATTTCCTCAGCTGATTCCTAGATAACAATCTGTTTTGGTGCTTAAATTGTTTTTCTCCAATCAATTTGCAGCGGAGATAAAAATCTGTTTTAAGTACTACCACGGCATTAGTGGAGCCCTGAGAGCCACCACCCCCTGCATCACCGTGAAGAACCCCGCTGTGATGGTGAGTGTCCCTCCCTGCACACTTCCGAGGCGGCCCCAGGGGCCTTGCTTCCTATGTTGGCATGTGCAGCTCTGGCAGGGTTATGGGGAAAAGGAAATCACTTGCAGGCTGGTTCACCTGCATCCATAGCACTAATCAGTGGAAAAATATGATTTGATTTATAACAATTCTGTGTAGTCAGCTCTTCGAGAAGCAAATTAGTGAGTGCTCTACTGTGGAAGGGTCTTCAGATTTAATTGGGTGACTGATTGATAGGAAATAGTAGCATTGCACCTGACGTGCATTTCATTTACATGAGCTTAGTGAGTAAAAGGGAGAACAGTAAGATTTAGAGCGTAAGATATGTAAATCATTGCAGTTTTATAAATCATTAGTAAAGATCACGTTATGAAAGTATAACAGAAAAGTATTGACTCCCATAATATAGAATCTTCATAACGTTGTGTGTATCTCTGTGTGTGTACATTTATAGATGTATGTATTTTTGGATATAGGGAAGTGGTCAGGTTGAATCCTTGACATTAAGAAAGTTATCTTTGCAGATGGCATTTTACAGTTGTCCAGACCCACCAATGCTGTATCAACCGATCTTTCACTTTTTCCATTCATTCAAACAAATATTCATGGGTGTCAGCTAAGTGCCAGACATTACACTCACCACTAGGGGTGCAATGAGAAGCAAAACGCAGTCTTTGTTCTCAGTAGTCTGGTAGAGGAGGAGAGACAACAGTTAAATTTATTTGGGTCAGTAAGAGAGGGAGTAAAAGAGGGTCATGAGAGCACCTGCTAATAGGATTTATCCTGATCAGAAAGGTGTTGGAAGACTTTCCTGAAGAAGGTGTGTCTGCAGGACTGTATGAAGGATGAGTAGGAGTTACTTAGGTGAAGAGATGCAGGAAGAGCTTTGTAAATAGAGGGAACAATATCTGCAAAATCTGCACTATCTGAATACTCTGCTCACATTTGAATTGTATTGTGTTCTCATTGTAAGCATAGTATAGAATATAAAAGAATAACCCATATTCTCTCTATAAGATTTATAAGTTCACAAGGAGAATAGCAATTGTTGGCTACAAAATCTGCCATGTTACATAGTGAGCACTGGAACATGCTTTCATTAATATTCTAAAAAGCAAAATGGCAAAACTGGAAGTATGGGGCTGTTTGTAATAAAACCCTTTGAAAAATTAACTGTGTGTGAAATTAGACAATAGCTTCCAAATATGATTTTCTGAATTCAGATTTTTTTTTTTTTTTTTTAGACTTGAGCAGTTTCAACAATCAGATCTCATTGAAGGTAGCAGGAGTTTGCAGCCTACTGAACATTGATCCCATTTATTTATTTTTACATTGAAATTATTCTGTCAAAACCTGCGGATAGTTTGGAGATAATTACTTTGCTTCAGACAGATTTTAGAGCACTTTGAGGGCTTCACCGATCAGCACTTGCAATCAGAGTAGAATATTGTGGTTCAGAGGGTGATGATGGAATTGGTTGGTCAGTAGATTTCTGACCAAGCATGAGATGGTTGGGTTTGTATCCAAAACTGAGAGGCTGTGCCACATGCACACCTCATTGTGAGGGTGAGCTCTGTATCTGTATCACAGCATGATGCTCATTTAGGTATACGGCATGCATTTAGTTACTGTGGCTGACTAACTGCATGGATAGTCACAAAGCCCATTTAGTATGATTATCCCATGACCAGTTGCAAAGAATAGTCCTGGAAGAAGTAACAGAAGCTCTATAGGGAAGGAAATGAGCTGCCATCCTAATTCCTTTCTCACATATCCTTTTGCAATGAGTCAAGGATAAAAAAAATTGTGTCTTCTCTGTCATTGGTACTTTGACGTCATTGTCATTCATCAGAGAACACAGTGATATGTATCTCAGAAACTTGGAACAGGAAATCCTTTGGCTTCAGGGACAGATAAGACTACCATCACTCACTACCATGTATTGTTTCAATACTTGGTTGACAGTGTTGCTTCTGGGTTTTCCTGGAATGAATCTAGGGAGTGAGTTTATTTAAAAACCTTCCTCCAAACGGCAAGTGCAGATGTGTTTATTACCACTGATGTCCCCATATCTAGAGGTAGTGTTTGGTTTTATCTAGCTTTATTGTCATCGAGGATAAAATTTAATTCTTTGGGTATTATTTCAGATGAGCACCACAGTTGTAATAAAGGACACCGTTTATCTGTGAATTCTGTGAAAATTGTTTTATGTTAGCCTTTTGCCAGACAGCGAATTGCATTTTAAAAATGAGAATTCAAGGGCATTTTCTTTTGTTTCTTTAATATGTTATACTATTACAAATATGTTTTAAATGAGCCAGCTTATTAAGTGTTAGTTTTAAAAGACTATGAATCTTTTCAGTCTCCTTTCACTCACTTTGCATGAATATCCCTTAATAGGAAGGGACATGATGTCCTTGGGGTGGTACAACTCACAGGGCCATATAGTCCATTTGAGGGGAGGCCATGGTTTACCAGATGTCTGGCTGGCTGGTACTCTGTGTTACCTTGCTGTTCAGCACTTGGTAGTCCGGGGTTGTATGTGGTGAAAGCAGAGCAAGATAATGACAGCAATCAGTTGTCTGGCCGGTTTGCTATTGTCCCTGCTCGTTAACCTGGGAATGCTGAGTCAGAGGGGTGCGTCATATAATAAACCAGATGTCCTTACTGAGAGCCAACCCAGTGCCATCAAGGAGTTGGTTTTGTGGATGGAGTGAAATAAGGATACCTGAATGGGACCCTACTATACTGCACATGTCATGTGAAATAATCAGGAAGCAGTTAAGTGTCACACAGAATTGTTTTGACTACGTTACAGGAAGTAGAAATTTATATTTCAAAATTTGAATAGAATTTATTTTGAAAAATTTTAGATTTTCCTGTATTAGTGAAAGTTTTATTTCTTGGTGGCGTATGGTTTTTAAAGGAGGGTGTGGAGTACCACGGAGTTAAGAGATGGAAGGGCTTAATCTAAACTAACGTAGTTGCTGTTGTCCAACTACTCAAAATATATTCTGCCTTCAAGCTGTCTCTTCCAGTATTGCGAATTTTATTTATTTTTTTAGAGAACCACGAAACTCTTTTCTCCTGGTCTGCCATAAATTGAGCATTAATTGTACGTAACTTGAGAAAAAGGCTAAATCTGCTCCATGGTCTATAAATGACTGGTTTCAATGAGACATAATTCACTCGGAAGCTTTTAGGAAAAGCTTCACAATACAGTGATTAGTACAATGGCACTGTCAATTCTTATTACAACTCATTCTAATAGCATGTGTAGCATGTGTCGTGTGCCTGTAGCACATGAAGCAGGAGTCCCTGCAGACTGATGGGACATCCACGTGGCCACTCGGAAATGTTTGGCAAGAGAGGATAATTCTACGTGTGTATGGATGAGTCTGACATAAGTCACCTATTTAGTTTATTCTAGATTTTTCTAACAAATCTGAAGAAATTATGGTGTTTTTTTTTTGTTTGTTTGTTTGTTTACCTAAGAAATGTTTTTAATTCAGTATAGCAATATAAGTACATTTACTATGTATCTGCAGATGGGGGCAGAAGGCATGGAAGGAGGTGCTTCCGGAAGTCAGCATTCTCGGAAACTCGTTAGCTTTACGTTGTCCGGTAAGGCTGTCGCTAACTAAGCATGATGTCCAGTTTGAAATGTGCGATTTTAAGGCATCAATAGTCACTTCTTTCTAAAGATTCTTATATATGATATATGAACTAGTTATTTTTTTATTTGAAGGGTAATACTTCTGAAATTCAACTATATCTTTTACCATGATAAAATTAGATTATTATTATTTTTTATTTATTTATTTTTTATCCTCATCCAAGGACACTTTTTGCATTCATCTTCAAATAGAGTGGGAGGGAGAGAGGAAGGAAGAGAGAGAGAAACATCGATGTGAAAGAGACACATCGAGTGGCTGCCACCTACACAACCCCAACCGAGGGGCCGTGGACAAACTGCAACTGAGGTACATGCCCTTAGCGGGAACTGAATTTGGGTTTCTCTGGACCGTGGGCTGATGCTCTAACTGCTGAGCAAAACTGGCCAGGGCTATTATTATTTTTTAATATTTTTAATTGATTTTTTTAGAGAGAGAGGAAGGGGGAGAGAGAGAGAAACATCAATGTGAGAGAGAAACACGGATCGGCTGCATCCTGCATGCCCCCCACTGGGGTTCGAGCCCACAACCCAGCACGCGCCCTGATCAGGAATTGAACCGGGACCTCTCAGTCCACTGAGCCAAACTGGCTGGGCATACTGTATTAATATAACTCAGAAGTTCTTTCTACCAAGTTTTCTAGTGGAAAAAGACTATAACTATGTACAGTTACTTTAAAAAAAAATATGTAATGTAAGTGTTAACTCCACATTAGGGCTTTGGTTATTAAAAATTATTTGTGCTTACTTCATCCAGACAAAGGAAACATTTGGAGACTAGGGGAAAAAAGCCAAGGGGTACTCTTACCTATATGGAGGAATACAAATAAAAATTGAAAAGTGGATAACAGAGTTTTTAAATTTTCTGGTTACTAAAATACAGTCGTCCCTCGTTCATCACGGTTAACCTGTTCCAGACTCTAACGTTGAAGGATTCCTGGGGTGCTCGAATACATAGGCCTACAGTGCATACGTACAGTAATTTTAATTTTAATTGTAATACAGGGGTGTATAAAAAACCGAGCACACACTGTATTGTTTTCACTGACTCGATCAACTTTTTTTTTTTTATCCTCACCCGAGGACATTTTTCCATTTTTTGTTCAGATAGAGTGGGAGGGAGAGAGAGAGAGAGAGAAACATCCACGCGAAAAGACCATGTTGAGTGGTCGCCACCCTCACGACCCAACCAGGGCCGGGGACAAACTGCAACCGAGGTACGTGCCCTAAGCAGGAACCGAAACTGGGTCTCTCTGGACCACAGGCCGACGATCTAACCGCTGAGCCAAACTGGCCAGGGCTCCATCAACTTTTTAATGCATATATTTGAAAAAACGGCTATAGAATGAAGCCGCAAAAGTTGAAGCATGAAGTGGCGAGGGGCGACTGTATTCTAATTGCTTGTATCTTTATCATACAATGAAAGCACTGATTGTGAGTTGGAACTCATTTGTGGTTTATAAGATTTATTTAGTTGAAACTAGTAATTTAAAAAAGAATAGAAAAAATCAGTTTACCACCAAAGGGAAATATTTTTTCATAGGACATCAATTTATTCAAACTGAAAAATTTCACACAAGAAAATGTACACACCTCTGTATCTGTATACTGGGTTTCACTGTAAAATGTTACTTCATATGTAGGTCACTGTCAAAAAGGTTTGAAAGGCACTGATTTTTAAAAAATTAATTGGCAATCATAAGGTCAAGAATACTCTGAGAAAATCAGTATTTGTTAAAGTAGACAAATGTACTTCACTGCATACAAAATAAAGCCTTTTAACAGATGTCTGTCACTGTAAGATGTTTTGTTTTCATTTTTCCATTAGTGCTGTGCTGCTGGAATTTAAATTAGATTCATATTCTTGGCTGCAAAAAAAAAATGTGAATGAAAATAGATATTCTTAAGAGTGAGAATTAGCAGGCTGATCTTGAAAACAGACACTGAATGGTGCATACTTATCACATATAACCGAAGGGTGCATAGTAAGTAGTTCATTGCTGGTCCCAGGCCTTCCGAATGTCCCTGTCTGTTCCGGCATGCTCTTGCTCCTCCCCATAAGCGATTACTTACTATGAAAGTCTTTTTTTGTTTTTGTTTCCTGGCAAATCTCACAGGTTGTAATCTGGTGACTTATGGTTCAAATTTGGCCAATAAATATGTTTTGGTTGGAACCCTCAGGGTTTAAAAATGTCTAGGTCTTTAGAAGGGCGCTTACAAGTATACTGCCTGTGACACCCCCTGACCCCATTATCTGTCTGTCTCTTGGGAACATTTCAGTGGGCTACCTGTACTTTAGACCTTCACAGTCCTGAGGGGCTGCAGGTGCAGAAATCCTTTCTTGATAGGTAGGGAACAGCTAGCCAATCTGCATGGCTCAGAAAACTCAGTTTGACCATACCATGATTTTCTTAGTTTAGAAGCATTGCCCTATTCTTCCAAGTGATCAATATTATTCTAAATATGACACACGCATATTGATTTTGACTCCAGAGAGGTGTTAATTAACTCACTATGGGAGAATGACCATTTAGAAGATGGAAATCCCAGGACATTTTCCTAAATAGCAGGAAATGAGCTTTGGGGCACAGCCAGATGCTTCTTCTTTAAATACAGCTTCTTCTAACATCCCACCTCATACACATGGAGCTAAAAGTATGTCTTATTTCCTAACATATGGTCAGATATTTGCAGATGTTATACAGAAATGGCTAAAGTTATAGAATATGAAAGTAATTCTATAATGGTAATTCTAAAAAATTAATCTGGTTGTGGCATGTTGATAGAGAATGACAATATTTTGTTTTTAATTTTTTCTTTATTGATTTTAGAGAGAGAGGAAGAGAGAAGGAGAGAGAGAGAGAAACATCGGTAAGACCGAACATCAATTGGCTGCCTCCTGCATGCCTCCCACTGGGGATCAGGCCCACAACCTGGGCATGTGCCCTGACTGGGAATCAAAACAGCGACCTCTTGGTGCCACACCGGCCAGGCTGAATGACAATATTTATCCAAGAGCATGTGGAAGGGCTGCCTGAAGGTGCTCTGCTCTTGATTATTATGAATAAGCAGGGACACAAACAATTGAACTTGACAGTAAAAAACAATAACTGTGTTTTTTGCCTGGTTAGAGCATTGTCCTGCACATGAAAAGGTGGCAGGTTCGATTCCTGGTCAGGGCACATGCTAAGTTTCGGGTTTGATCCCCAGTCAGGGCACATGCAGGAGGCAACTAATCAATGTTTCTCTCTCACATGGATGTTTGTTTCTCTCTTTCTCTCTCTCTTCCTCTCTAAAAAACAAACAAACAAACAAACAAACCCAAAAACAAACAAGAAAAGTGTTTTGATTAATATCTTAAACCTCTTCTCCAAATAACACTTTAAACCAGGATATTTAACATGTCCTACCTTTATGACTTTGAATCCTTCATTGGCCTACTATTAGGTGATGTGGATATTTAGGAGTAATGGTGTATATAAAAGGCAAAAGAGAGAAATGAGCAGAAATGAGATTGTTGAAGGGAACTGGGTAATCAGCCTACACATAATTGGTAGTTTATTGTATTTCCGAATGAAGATTTATCTGTACAGTGTCCCTTGTGGAAAAGTTTGGTATGAGGGTTAACAGTGACTTCTTTCATCACAGTGGCTTAATCTTCTGGTGGAATTCTTTGTGTTCAAAGGAATGTTTTGCATGAATAATTTAGCTCTGTCAGAGTTTGTGGCAGCCATTTCTGTACATGTTACTCCTCACTTACTGCAAAGAAATCCCTTGCTTAGAAGTCAATTTAATATCTAAAAAAATATCATTCTTCTGTCTTTGAGTCCGAGGTGAGCATCACCAAGAAAGGTAAGAAAATAAGTATGTAAATTACATTTTTCTCTCAAAGCCATTTTATGCTAAATAAATCCAAGCGAAAACATGTGGCATTGTTAAATTGATGATAAAATGCAAAAGCATTGCCCTGGCTGGTTCGGCTCAGTGGTTAGAGCGTCGGCCCGCGGACCAGAGAGTCCCAGGTTCGGTTCCCGCTGAGGGCACGTACCTTGGTTGCAGTTTGTCCCCGGCCCCGGTTGGGGTCGTGTGGGTGGCAACCACTCGATGTGTCTCTCTCGCATCGATGTTTCTCTCTCTCTCTTCCTTCCTCTCTCCCTCCCATCCTATCTGAAGATAAATGCAAAAATGTCCTCAGGTGAGGATTAAAAAAAAAAAATGCAAAAGCATTGGGAATTGCCAGGAATGGAACTATAAGGCTAATGAGATTGCAGCAGCTTCTCTGAAGTGCCTGTCTGGTTATTTACTTGTCTTTCCCTTCTCCTGCCTGTTTTCTGATCAAAGATCTTACTCGGTTTCATGTAGTGTTCTTAACATAAGGTGCTGTTGGTTGAATTTTTTCATCTTTGCCAACATATTAAACTGCCTCCCTCTGCTGCCAGTTATGTGTCATTAGAACTCCCAGTCTGTTTTCATTACAGCTTCTAGACCGCAGCTTCTTGCTGGCCTAGATGAGGAGGTGAGCCTCCTCCAGGGAGCAGTCCCTAGAGATTATGGTTCTATGGGCCACCCCAGGCCAGTCATGTCCTTCTAGGAAAGACTTTGTGTTTCAGCAATGGGATTGAGTAGGATGACCCTGGAGACGAGTTAGGATCACGCTACAGGGTCTCTTCCCCAGCTGCTCTGGGTAATCCAAAGGTTTTTGAAGATTCATAGGCCATCTGCAGAATTTCTATCTGAATCAGTGGTCAGGACCTCCCTGGGCTGACCATACTGCATACAGTTACCTGGAAGCAGTCTGTTCTTCCCGAAGCTTTCGAGATCACTTAGCTCTCGGGCCGACCTTATTCGCACTGATACTCTCACAAAGGTGTTGGGGACTCAGTGAAGCCAGCTTATTTCCTGACACTTCTGTATCCCTTAGCTAACCTGGCCATTTAAAAAGGTGTTCATCTCGCCACTAACCAGACTTCAGCCAGAACTGTCAGCAGCTCACATTGTGTGAAATAACAACTGATGAATCTAAGATGAGCCTGGGGATATTCATCAAATATTTAAGTTACTTAGGCTATTGAACAGGTAACCTCACAATTATTTAATCTAGCAGACAGCCTTCAAATTTCAGAAGTAGTTCTGGTCTCCCCTTTTCCCTAACATTCATTATATTTGTGGACTATATATATGACATTTAAAAAAAATTTTTTTTATCCTCACCTGAGGACATTTTTTTTTGGCATTTATCTTCAGATAGAGCGGGAGGGAGAGGCGGGAAGAGAGAGAGAGAGAAACATCAATGTGAGAGAGACACATCAACTGGTTGCCACCCGCATGACCCCAACGGGGGCTGGGGACAAACTGCAACCAAGGTGCATGCCCTTAGCGGGAACGGAACCTGGGACTCTCTGGTCTGCGAGCTGATGCTCTAACCACTGAGCCAAACCGGCCAGGGCTATATATGACATTTTAAATGTAATAATGGAATGTATGCTCCGAAGTTTCGATCCCAGTTAAACTTAGGTCACTATGTTTCATGTATGTGTGTAGGAGAATTATTTTTCTCTCATGAATTCTATTTTTCTCTCATAAATTTAAAAAACCTATTGAGTTTTTTAAAAAGTGAACTGTTTACTAAAAATTTCTCTCAAGACATTGTTTGAAATGCTGGTTGCCAAACCACATACATGTTAGAATCAAAACAGTTCCCAGGAAGTCAGTGTAGGGTGTAAGGCGGTGGCGAAAGTTTGGTTCCGTGTTTGCAGCCTGTTAGGAGGCCTCTGCTGAAACAGGCATAGCCCACCTGCCCTCACTTACCTAAGCAGTCGGAGTGTGCATAACTTCGTTATTGTTTTACCAAACAGTTTCTGTATGATTACTTACGAGCAAATTGTCATTGGCTGCTTGTCCTTCTGTCCCTTTTTCTCTCCCTCCTCGCTTTCTCTTTCTTTAAAGATCTAAGAGCTGTTGGGCTTAAGAAGGGGATGTTCTTCAATCCGGACCCTTACCTTAAGATGTCCATTCAGCCAGGGAAGAAGAGCAGTTTCCCCACGTGTGCCCACCACGGGCAGGAGAGAAGGTCTACTATCATCAGTAACACCACTAATCCCATTTGGCACCGAGAGGTAAGATGATCCTCGGGGTCTTACACTTGACAGTTAAGGAGTTGGACCCCCCCCCCCTTTCCTCTGGGTTCTGTGCATCATTGAGCCGTTCATGGGTGTGGGCAAGATGGTTGAGGCGTCTAGGGAGTCTGTTAGAAAGAGGTACAATGAGAATGAGATACCCCTTCTAACCAGGACTGGGTCTAGGATAAGGCATGCGCGGCACTCACCTCAGGTGCATAATTGAAAGGATGATGAAAGACTCAAATTTCAAAATAAATACTTGAATACAATATATTTTCTAAAAAAGTCAAAATCAATGAAAAGAAAAAAAAAAACGTCATGAGAACAAACTATCAAAATTTGAAGTAAGGCAGGATCAGTAACAGTATCTTGCAGGGTCATATTGGATCTTTTTCTTTTTAATTAATTAATTTTTGTTATAGATGTTTCTCCTTTTCCCCCCATTGATACCCCCCACCCCAGCATTGTTGTCTATGTCCAGTAGTTACGCTTTTATGCATAAGTTCTTTAGTTTATTTCTTCTCTCCCTTCTGCCCATGTTGGATCTTGAGGGAGAAGGAAAAATCAGGAATAATGATCCTGTTTTTATTTAAAAGTTTGATATTTTGTTCTAGCATATATGCAGTACAAATTAAAGGAGTGTCTCTGCCTACAGGCTTTGACAAATGACTTTTGGATTTCTGGACTTCAGTAAATTAGATGAGCCATTCAGGGAATGACGCCAGACTGTGTTGATGGCGCTGTAGGCTTCCTCGCGGCCACATCTGCTGCTGGTCAGCGTCACACCACGTCCTGGCATCAGGCGGAGGGCTCCGCGTTAGAACCGGGAAGTCTAAGCATGGACGGAGACATCGGCTCTCACCTAGTGAGCAGAGCACGGGCTCTCCCACTGTTTCTGTGGCATCCAAGACACATTTCAAATACTAGAGTGTTTCTGGGTAAATCTTCCTTGGCATAGGGAATAATTCAATCATTCCCTTAATGTTTAATGATAATAATATGTTCTAACAATGTTGTAGAAGTATTTCATAGTACTTACTGTCTCCAAATAGTAAATAGCTTTTAAAGGTGTACCACTGCTCTGGCCGGTTTGGCTCAGCGGTCGAGCTTCGGGTTCGATTCTGGTCAAGGGCTCATACCCCGGTTGTGGTTCAGTCCCCAGCCCCGGTCAGGGTTGTGCGGGAGGCAACCAGTAGATGTGTCTCTCTCACATGGATGTTTCTCTCTCTCTCCTCACCCTCCTCCCACCTGGAAATAAATGGAAAAATATCCCCAAAAGAGGATTTATAAATAAATAAATAAATAAATAAATAAATAAATAAATAAAGGTGTACCACCTAATTTAACACATCAGAAGCCTAGAATACATAAAATTTAACTCAATACGAGCTCTAGAAGGTACAACGTGGATGTAGAAATGACAGTAGCAATCACTTTATTTTCCTCACACTTAATATTTACAAAGTTCTTTTTTTTTTTTTTTTTTTTTTATCCTCACCCGAGGACATTTTTCGATATTTTGTTCAGATAGAGTGAGAGGGAGAGAGAGAGAGAGAGAAACATCGACGTGAAAGCGACACATCGAGTGGTTGCCACCCACACGACCCAACCAGGGCCGGGGACAAACTGCAACCAAGGTACGTGCCCTTAGCGGGAACCGAACCCGGGTCTCTCCGGACCGCAGGCCAACGCTCTAACCGCTGAGCCAAACCGGCCAGGGCAATATTTACAAAGTTCTTATCCACGTTACCAGTGCAAGCCTGGTAAGGGAGGGTGTAAGGGATGAAATTATTATCTCTCCATTTTTAGGACTAAGAAACTGAAACTTGAAGTGTTTATGTAACTATTTAAAAACAGAAGCCGTGCTTAAACTCAGCTATCTTATTCTAAGCAACTGCTTTTTTCATTAAGCAGTTTACTAAACTGCATGGCCCTTTGGAGAACTGTGTTATGACTAAGTCAAGTCAGTGGTGCCTCAGTGTACGACTGGCTGGCACTGTTCACATCACTGCGGTTGCCTGGGTGCTGGCAGGGAAGACGTCAGATGATTCAGGTTAGATTCCTGGCCCCATCACTTACTCTTCCTGAGATTCATGCTAAGAAGAAAATGTTATCTTTGTAGAGATAAAATGAAGGTCATATATGTATAAGTCTTTCTAAATGAGTAAAATTCTTTATATTTATTTCATATCATTATTAACATCCAATCTTATTTTCTCCAATGGTATTCTTAAAGAGAACAATAAAGCATATCTTAACCTTATCCTTGTTTCTGCCCCAGAAGAAATGACCCTGTGTGCCTTTTAAATTAAGTAATTTCCATGTAAACGACGTGGCAATTTATTTTCATATTTACCAAGAAAACTATAATAATGTTCTGTAGAAGTTTCTACTTTAATCAAGGGGCGTTTTCACCTATATTGTGCAACTTCTAAATAACATGGGGTCAGGAATTAAAATTGCTGTTAGCCAAATACATTGGTTAATTCTAAACCATGCTATACCAGGATACTGTATTACATTTCCAAGAATTAAGATACAATAAATGTAGCGAGTACTAAAATGGTACTGTGCACAATCTAATATTTGACAGCATCTCCTAAAAGTGTTGGACCAGGAAGGGACGGACGCCTGCAGGGTGTCCTTGGTCATGCAGTTCCTTGGCTGCTGCGTTCTGGTCCCAGTGCACGTTCATACGTCTGAGTGACTGAAGGACTGACAACAGCCGCAGAGGTTCCCAGCCATGCGGACTCGATGCCTTTAGGATCTGAGATACCATTTTCTATAATAATACATGATATAATTTCTTACTTTTTTTTTTTTTAATCAACCTGTTATCTGTTTTTGTTTTCAGAAATATTCCTTTTTTGCACTTCTTACTGATGTCTTGGAAATTGAAATTAAAGACAAATTTGCCAAGAGCCGTCCAATCATCAAGCGTTTTCTGGGGAAACTAACCATTCCGGTCCAGAGGCTGCTGGAGCGGCAAGCCCTCGGGTAACCAGCCCTCCTGCTCGGGGTCTTTGTGAGATTGGTTTGTACAGAAGCAGCTGAAATGATACTTTCATTTTTAGTCCTAGGAATTTTCTTACTGATAAAAAGTGGCAACGTATTTCTTTCAAAAATGAAAATACTCGTACGTTAAGACGTGCAGGACAAAAAGTGCTTTGTTTTAATTATGTACCATTTGGGGTATCTTTCTCTTCCGAGATGTACCTACCATTAGCATTCCAGCACCCTTACCACAGTGTTGAACTGTCTGAGGTATATTGAAGCCTTGCTATAAATACCCCTCCCTAGGTCAGGATCAGGTTTACACCTTATCCTGTTTAATCCCATCCAGCAAACTTGTTTTCCTCAAGAAACAAAAAACCTTAATTTGAGGTCTTTAAAACAAGACCTATCCTGGCCGGTGTGGCTCAGTGGCTTGAGCATTGTCCCATGGACTGAGAGGTCTCGGTTTGATTTCCGGTCAGGGCACATGCCCGGGTTTCGGGCTCGATCCCCAGTAGGGGCCGTGCAGGAGGCAGTCGATCAATGTTTCTCTCTCACACCAATGTTTCTATCTCTCCCCCCCATCCTCTCTCTCTAAAAATATCAATGAAAACATATTAAAAAAAATAAAAAATAAATAAAACAAGACCTAGACTCTGAGGAGGTATGATAGTAGAACTCCTAGATATATCCATTCATTCGGGCAGCTAAACTTTTGATGTCTGTTTTCTTTCTGTGAGTCTTTTATAAGTTGTGAATAAAGTAGTTAAGAAATCATAACATGCCTCCATCCCTTATTATACATGGTCTGTTTGTTTTTACATGGTAAGTACCAGCAACCTCAGGGATGCGGGCGCTCGGAGCAGCCCTGGGGTAGGCCTTTGGGATCCTCTACACTGTAGGAGAACATTATGAACATGTGGCGGTGGCGGTAGCAGCAGTAGTACGTGGTAATAAGGCAGCATCAGGAATAACAATATTAGTAGTTGTAGTAGTCCTAGCAGTAGCAGTAAACAAAAAAGATGCTGAGAGCTTGCTTTCTGTCAGGAGTTAAGTACATTACATTCATTAGCTCATGTAATCCTCTCAACAACTCTGAAAGGTAAAGAATGTAATTATACCCATTTCAGAGGTGAGGAATTTGAGGCCAACAAGCACTTGGAGGAGCTGGGATTTGAGTTCAGCTCAGTCTGCTCTAGAATCTTGGCTTCTCTGCAACAGCTTAAGGACTGAAAGTAATGTCCTGTCGCCCTGGCTAACTGAGGGAGGTCGGTTATTCATATTCACTCTGCAGCTAATTAACTATGTCGGCATGCTAATGTTTCCTTGGGCGTTATTTTCTCACCTGAATAAAAGAGCATTTAGACCAGATCACCTTGAAGACTCCTTAAAAATAATTCTCTGGCCATCAGAGGCAATGGAGTTTGTGGCTGAGCCAGCCCACATGTAGTACACATATTATACTGCAATTCAGGCAGCCTGGTTTATCTGATACAAGCTGGGAAATCACAGTTATGCTTAGGATAGCAATTTTTGCTTCTAGTGGAGGTAATGTACTTTGGGAAGTTTTTAAAAATTAGTTTTAGGATTTGTCGATGTGAAAGAGTATAAAGAGTGAGAATTAAGTATGGGAACTGTAGCTACCATTTAATTTATATAATTTACATAATAAAAAGTGATACTTGGCAGAAGTGTCCATTTATGTGTGCCAGTAAGAGAGATCAAGGGAAAACAAAACCCTGTCAGTATTTTAAACTGTGTTGACTTGCTGGCTTTTCACTTAGTCTTTCAAAGAACTGGACCCCTGGAGAACGGCCGGTCAAGTCCACGTGTACTGGAAAGAAGTCCAGTACTAATTCATACAATAGCAGCATTGCGAAATGTTTCTGTAGAAGTACATTAAAAGCGTTGCCTCCTACAGAGACTTAAGGATTTGCTTTATTAAATAAGAATGGTACATACTACATATTGGTAGATCAGATATTAGCATCTAAATATATATTTCTGATCTGATTATGGCTTTCCATCTAGTAATCAACACATCTTGAAAAATGTTGGGTTTTCATTACTTAACGTGTGTGGTAGCGTGAAACTATCTGAAATAGCTGAAGTTTTACAGGGTGCGGTTTTACAGGGTGAGCTAGAACTCCTTACTAATTACCTACTTTGAGAACATTTGTGTGAATCTGGCATTTTCCAGAGAGGGCCTGCGTTCTGTCCCAGAGCACATCACTTTCCCAGGCTTTGTTAATTGCTCCGATTACATTAGTGAGAAATGTTGCCGTCAGATAGTGAGAGTTCTTTGGCACATAATCTTTATAATTATATATCCTAATAGTATATAATATATTGTTCATAATAATGTATCCCAGCAAGAGGCAGGATGAGTCAGATGGGACTTGGTAAGAACAGGAAAGCAGCCGAGTCCCAGGACAAGCACTCAGCAAAGGATGAAACCCTAGACTCGGAACCTCCTAATGAGAGGATTTCCTGAATCTGTAGGTTGAGTAGTTGAATCGAATGTCTTGTCAGTTTGGCTAATATAGAGCACCAACAACTGTTACAATTATTTTTTCCAAGTAAAGAGTCTCAGTTAATTAATTTATTCAACAAATGTGTTTGGGTGTGTGTATGTGTGTACACAAACAGTGTCTACTAAATGTTCAGCACTGGGTTGCTGCTGTGGGGGATGATAGTAAGCGTGCAGTTCTTGCCTTACAGTTCCTACTAAACATGTATTTCCTAGCCAAAATTCATCACTTTTATAAGTCCATTATCAACATCAAAACTTCTACTCTTAGTGGCTGAAGAAGAGGAGAGGAGGGTCAGTTTGGTTTTAACAGAGAAAGGAAGATCTTTGCTATTGCAGGACTGCACGTCCAAAGTGATGGGAGAGGAACCTCAGTGCCGAGAGCAGGTCTCTCTGCTGGGTCCGTGCATCAGCAGACAGGTGGATACCTGCGTGTCAGGCGCTGTGTAGATGCTGGGAAACCAGTGGTAAGAACCAAAGAGCCACCCCTGCTATTATGCAGATTGTAGCCATTATGTTATTTGAACATGCTAATGTAAAAGCATTTCACATAATGTCTAATAGTCACAGCTGCCTACATGGCCCTTGACAGACGAACGTTTTAAAATACTGAGTTAAGTAGAAAAACATTATGATGGCAGTCACACCGAGGCGAGCCATGAGTAAACACAGGTCACCAAGACACCTGTTACTGAAGCAGTACAGAGTCACTGCGATTTCACATAAAATGAGATTGATGTGGCGACAGCAGAGCAGGGGCTTCTGTGTCAGATGAATCCTGTTCTAATCCTGGTTCTGTCACTTCATCCTTGTCTGGCCTGGGGCAAGTTTCTTATCTTCCCTGGGCTGACCTTTGCCCCTCCAGCAAACAGGGGTCCCCACCTCCCCCAGAGCACGCTGGGAGGGTTGAGGGAGATGCTTGCAAAGCCTGGAGAGGAGTGTCAGAGACACACGGTAAGACTCAATTTGGGGAAACAAAGCATTTTAAAAACATCAATCAAGGAAAAAAAGTGCAATGTTTCTAGGGCAGAAAAAGGTAAAGGATATAATCTTACTGTTTTATGAAATCTTGCTATGAAGTCAAAGAAATTCATTAAGAGCTGCACTGAAAAGAACATGTAGAACTGTACTGAGGAGGCAGAGAGGCACACACGATTATGCAGATGAATAACAAACCGCCGCCTGGAGGCTCTACTCCCTGTGGTGGAGGCAGTAGGTAGAGGCACGGCGTCTTCCTCCTGGAGTTGCCGTTAGAGGGCAGTGTGAGAGCAGAGATGGCATGACTGGGCACTCTGCCTTTGGTTATTTCCCTTAATTAAATGTAAGTCGGTTTCAGAATGAAAGTTGCTTGCATGCAAAGAAATGATGCAATTGCATTTAGCTTTGGTAAATAAGCACAGAATTGAAAAGATGGACAGCTTCATCCTTGAGGAGGCTGGGAGCCTGAGCCGGGGGCCAAGGTGGGGCAGAAAGTGGGCAAGTCCACTGGAGGTCCCCTTCAGCACGTCTCCAGTGTGGCAATAAGACCCACCACAATGGCACCTCAGGCTTCTCCAGCTGTCCCCTCAGTGTCACTCAGTAGTCACATCAGAATCAGGGATGGCCAGGCTTTCCTACAGTGAGGGCCAGCAGCTCCAGCCCCCGTACTTTACAGGTGGAAGGGGACCTTCAGTGGCCTCCTGAGCCCAGCTGGAGCAGCAGTCAGGGCGTGGCCTGTTCTCACGCTGCTCTCTCCTAACTCTCGGCTCCCGTTCTTCCAGATACAGGGGCACAGCACCTTCCGCAACAGCCCGTGATAGTCCCCACCTGTTGTCCTAGAGCCAGCTTCCCGTCATGCTCAGTGCTAAGGACCCACCACACTTTTACATCAGAGTCTTACCCCACCCATAACTTCAGGGCTTTCACAGCTCCTTGATGCCTTTCACAGTCCTTTCCCTGGTCACCCTTAGCCGTGAGAGAGCAAATCAGTGTGCTTTAGAAATAGTGCAGCATTGCTTTTCCTGCCTTTCCTAATAATTTTTCTTCTGACATGATTTCCTTTTATCACCGGGTTTATAAGTATTTGCTTATACAAATGAACAAGGGAATACAGGCCTTTGAGCCTTTTTTTTTTTGTATGAGTCAGAACGTTTTAAGAGAAGTATGTGGGACTCGGGGGTGGCCTGTGGGAAGAAGGCAGATGCTAGTGTGTAAGGGTGAAAGAACCATTTCTCTTGCAGGGACCAAATGCTCAGCTACAACCTTGGCAGAAGGCTCCCAGCTGACCATGTGAGTGGGTACCTCCAGTTTAAAGTGCAGGTTACATCTTCCCTGCATGAAGGTGAGATATCGGTATAGATTCCTCCCTGTAGGAAAAACCTGTTAAATCTTACTTCGTTGTCAGTTTGCATTCGAATACAATCATATCTGTGTCCTGTTCTGAAAATGAAATAGCAATCCAATGATTGCCTGCTGGTGTTTCAAGCAGTGAGGGAAGCCTGTGTATCAAAAATATCTCGTAGGTTTAGACCTGCGTTTGGAAACTTGGCTGCAGAGGCCTGGCTGGTTTGACTCAGCAGGTAGAGCGACGGCCCGTGGACCAAAGAGTCGCAGATTGGGTTCCGGCCAAGGGCACATACCTTGGTTTTGGTTCAGTCCCTGGCCCTGGTCAGGGTCATGTGGGAGGCACCAGTTGATGTGTCCCTCTCACATTGATGTTTCTCTCCCTCTCACTCTCTCTGGAGATAAATAGAAAGATGTCCTCGAGTGAGGATTAAAACAAATAAAAAAATAAAAAAGAAACTTGGCTGTAGAACTCCCAGCAGTAGTGAACCTATATACCTGTGTGTCAGAGTGACCAGCAGCACACTCGCTAGGAGCCCGCGAAGAGGCCTCAGTGCGATGACTGAATTCTTTGAACTGATCGGTGGTAATGGATCAGGGCATTACAAGTCCATTTGTTACTATACTACTGCGTTTTCATAAATGCTGTTTTCTCCTTCAGATGCTTCTCCGGAAGCTGTCGGCACAATACTTGGAGTCAGTTCTGTGAACGGAGACCTGGGAAGCCCTTCCGACGAGGAGGACATGGCAGGGGGCCACCACGACGGCCCGGTGTGCTCGAACGGCCCGGTTTCTGAGGAGTGTGCCGACGGGACTCCCAAGCATTCCTTCAGGACTAGCTTTACTCTGGAAATAGACACAGAGGATTTAACCTCTACTTCTTCCAGGGCCTCGCCTCCCAGAGGACGGCAGGACTCGCTCAATGATTACTTAGATGCTATTGAGCACAACGGCCCTTCCAGGCCGGGCGCAGCCTGCTCAGAGAGGTCCGTGGGACCCTCTCCGAAACTGAGGAGCAGTTTCCCCACCGACACGAGACTCAGCGCAATGCTCCATATCGACTCCGACGAGGAAGACCACGAGTTCCAGCAGGACCTGGGGTACCCGTCTTCGCTGGAGGAGGAAGGTGGGCTGATCATGTTTAGCAGGGCGTCGGGAGCCGACACTGCAAGTCTCACGTCCCAGACGAAGCCAGAAGACAACCCAGTGGAGACGGAGGAGGCCTCCATGCACGACGCTGCCTCCTTGGAGGACAAGCCGGAACCTCCTCCCGACCTTGCAGAGGGCTCCCCCGCCCCAGACCCAGTCCCAGACGAAAGTGAAAATGGCCCAGAGTCTCAACCCAGTGCCGACCAGGACAGCACTGAATTGTGCGGCTCCCAAGAGGCAGATCAGCCCACGAGTGGGGCAGACGCGGGGACCCCTGACACGTCGGGAGGAAGCCGAAGAGCCGTCAGTGAGACTGAATCCCTGGACCAGGGGTCTGAGCCTTCCCAGGTGTCCTCTGAAACAGAACCCAGCGACCCTGCCAGGACAGAGAGCGTGAGCGAGGCCAGCACCAGGCCCGAGGGAGAGAGTGACCTGGAAGGCGCTGACAGCTCCTGCAACGAGAGTGTCACCACGCAGCTGTCCTCGGTGGAGACGCGGTGCTCATCTCTTGAGAGCGCACGGTTTCCCGAAACCCCAGCCTTTTCCTCTCAGGAGGAGGAGGACGGAGCCTGTGCAGAGCCCACCGGCAGCGGCCCTGCCCAGGAGTCGCCAGATTCCATGCGCACTCCTGGGTCTCTACCTGCGGTGCAGGTGCCCAGCAGAGAGGAGGAAGGACCAGGGGCAGACTCCGCCCCTTTACCTGACCAGGACGAGGTGGGGGAGGTGTGGCAGCGGAGGGACAGCCTAGAGGGAGCTGCTGCTGCTGCTGCTGAGAGCCAGCCCCAAGAAGGGGGTGCCGAGGGCAGTGCCCAGGGGCCTTGTGAAGGAGCCACTGCCCAGGAGGAGGGCGCCACTGGAGGTAGGATGTAGAAGGCAGAGTGGCTCTTGGCTCGGGCATACCTGCTCAAAGAGAAATCTTGTGGTTTTGTCCCTTAATGTAAATTCTACTGCAGGTCGACTGTTAACTGGATTCTTCACCTTGGGATTCAATAGTTATTATTCTTTTTCAATGGACCTTCTAATGCTAAGAGGCCTGTCAAATAGGTCTTCAGACTTAAGTAATGAATCTCGAGGCTGTGCATCAGGAATGCACTGTGGGAACCTGCTCTCCCTAGGAAAATAGCCTGTGGTTTGGGGGTCTGGGGGTCCCCTGTCCTAGGCCTGGAGTACCCAGATGCCTGAGGACAGGTGCACATGAGTGAGTCCCCTTGCCTGGGCAGTGTGGAAACAAAAACCAGCTTAAATAATGAATCTCTGGTGGGCCCTGAGTTTGTAGATACAAAACCAAACAGGTTAGCAGCTTCAATGTTAGTGTAATCAGAAGTTTTCAGAAACACCTTAAAGTCACAACTTCTCACATGAAACTTTCAGAAGAGAAAGTGATGTGGGCTTTGCATCAAATGTAATTTTTTTGCCATCTGTTTGAATGTCTTAGGGGGCAAATTTACACATAAAAACTGTACTACGTCTCAATGAATGTGGCTCAGTAGAACGATGCCTTTAAAATGTTCTATTATAGATGCATCAAGAAGTCTAAGGGTAATTTGATATGCCTAAGTAGCATAGACTCAGAAATAGGAACGATTTTCTTATTCTGTAATTAATTTTTCTACCTAAAGTATGTCCCGACTTTTCTTCCTCCTCCTTTGTTTGGTGGTTTAGTTTTGTTTCCTTCCTTACTCAGAGGCCAGGGTGGGGGGAGGCCGGGGGGGGGGGGGCAGACATCTCTCCAGAAGACCCTTTCTGACTCAGCACTCATCTCCTGTTTCCGTTTGTTTCTGGGTCTTCATACGGGAAATGAGAGTTAACAGAGACAAGAGACTAGCCCCACGATTTATATTAAGTTTTTAGAATTGTTTTTATTAAAGTATAGTTGGTATGTAATATTATATTAGTTTCAGGTCTATATGTTAGTTTTTTGTTTTGTTTTTTAAACTGTGTTGACACTGAGGGGGAAGGCAATACCTGGATAACTTTCTACCTTTAACCCTAGGTTCTCAAGCCAATGGCCACCAGCCACTGCGTTCGCTGCCTTCCGTGCGCCAGGATGTTAGCCGGTACCAGAGGGTGGACGAGGCTCTCCCACCAAGTGAGGACCTGTTACCTAACGGGCTCGCCTTGATCACAGGGTGCAAGGGTGACAGGACCCACAGGACCTACAGACGGGTGCCCAGTCCCCTAGGGGAAGGGATCTAGGGGCTGCCACCTGACGTGACAGATGTAGTCTGGAAAGTGCTGGTCAGTGACCCATCTGGCACTGTTCTGTCGAATGAGGACAGCTGGGGGGAAAGTAAATTCTGTGGCGCCCGTGGAGTAAACAGTGTCACCAGGGAAATAGATCCAGATATTTTAGACAATTGGGTATATAATAAATTTTTTTAAAAATATGCCTCATGGCAGCATGAATTTTTAGTTAGTAGACCAATTGGCACACTCTCTTAGAAAAGCCTCACTGTATGTAATATACTGCTTTATATTCATTTACAACATTTTAAATCATTAGGTACAGGCTTCTGGTTTTTTTCTTATACAGAGAAGTGTTGTTCCTTTCAGAAATTAATAACCATTATTTGGAGCAAGACAGTTTTCTGGGGACTTGAAAGATACTTCATTTCTTTCACTTTCAAGAAATAGGTAGCACTTAAAGGAGAGATGGCTGAGGTTGGGGATGCTAGGAAGTAGCTCTCCACGCTAGTCGGAGGGCTGAGTGGTACCTCGGCCAGTCGTCATCAGGAGGCAGTGTTAACTCTGTCCAAGTTCCCAGTTCCTGAAAGCAGTCTTGCCCTGTGAGACAGCAGGTTGGTGAACAGTGATACAGCTCGGTGTCGACTGCTTTTAAGCACGTATTGAAAAACACGTTTTTCTATCTCATTGCTTTCCCTTCTTATTCACCCTCTCTGGTCACCTGTCTTCTATGTGATCACGCCAAGAGATGGATGCCTTTGGCCTTCTGTATTTTAAAAGTGGTGGGACATGAGGGGTCAGGGGACTGTGCGTTGAAGGGCTGACATGCCGAGAGGTTAGTTTGGGTGCGTGCCAACAGAAAAGCAGGATGGTGCCACAATTTGTCTAAATATTGGCCCAATCCTTTTGAAATTATGTTGTGCACAGATCCCTTGTTCATATACTTGGATAACTGAGGGTGGTGATGCATAGGAAACGTATGTTTTAAGCAATTTAAGAAAAAAATCAACCGAGAGATTAATTGTTGTGTCATTATAAGCAAGTGGAGGAAAATAACTTCCTATTTGTTAACCCTTGGAGAGAAGATTAGAGGCAGAAAAGAAAAGTATTCCGGGAAGATAGTATTTAGATATAATTGGAGAATAATGAATTGGGAACATCAGAGGAGAATTCTGAGAGCTGTACGTATATGTGTGTGTGGATTCATAATAAGTATCCAGAGTTCTGGTGGCCTGCAGGAGAGGCACAACATTGCATCCTGTACGGATAATGACATCCCCCTGGCCACAGCCAATGGCTCTGGTTATTGTTGGACCCTAATTTTGGTCTCTAGATTGTATTTAATAAAAACAAGTTTTTTCCTACTGAAATTAAGACCACTATTTGTGATATTTCAATGCATTTGCTTAAACACTGCTATTTTCATCACACAGAATACATCTCCGGATTTAAAAAATATAAACAGTGGATAGTTCATTTGAATAAGTTGCTATATTTAATAGTAAAGGGGCAATTTAATAGAATATCCAATAGGAGAAAAATTCTTAAGAGCTGTTTCCTCTTAATGCAATTTGCAAACATTGATGGGGGATTTATGTTATATTGGATAGTTAACAGATTGTGGTCTGAGCATACCTGATGACTGGTCACCTCTGTCCCCACACCGCCTTGTTCCCTCCAAGTCCCAGTCTGCCCCATCCTCTGATAGTCTGCTGAATCCCTTGGCTGTCCCGGAGAGCTGTCTGTCCCCAGCACAGCCAGGTGTCTGCCTTCCCCTGCTCGCTGTCTCTGGCCATGCCTCTGACTCAGCACTGTGATCGTCCACATCCCACCCGGCGTGTGCCTTCTGACATCACAGGTCTCAACGGAGGGGCGTGTGGCTGGAATGCGCACATGGGCCCCTCTCTTAAATGACCTGGCGGAATCATTTCAAGGCTAACAGTCACACTTTTAGCACTACTGATTAGAATGCCCCACATTTGTACAGTGCTCTACAGTTCACGGAGCACTTGTACATGCTTTCCTCCTTTCTTTCCTTCAGATTCTTTGCAACAGTTTAGTGAGGTAGGTCAGGCAGGTCTTACCAGCAATTTATTGACTGATGGATATAAATCAACTAACCCTATTCTGGCATTTTAGAGATGGAGAAACGGGAGCCCCGATAAATTAGTAACCTGTTTAGGATCCCATACTAGTAGAAGTTGAGACAGAGTCACAAGCTTTTCTTCTCCTCCAGCGCATATTCTGAGCTAAGATCAGAAGGGAAGGGGCTGTTGTGGGGTAGACGGACGTAAAATTTGAAAGTTTGGTTACCGGCAGTGGTGGCTTATCTTATGGAATGTTGTCTAGTAGGTGCAAGCAGCACCTCAAATCAGAGGATGAGGGGTGTCACTGAAATTCTGCGATACTGTAGTGTTTTCAGTTCGGACTCAGGAAGGCTCAGGAAGTACTTTCTGTTCTTCTGGGTTACATTTCCTCAGTAGGACCCTCCTCCCGGAGGCCCTCAGGTGTAAGAGAAGTGGTCACAGTTAGACTAGGAACAAGTGTCTCGTGGCCCAGACAGGCTGCTCTGTGAGGCATCATGTCAGACTCCGCAGTGCCTTTTCCTCTGTTCGGGTCACTGTCTCCAGACCCACAGAACAGGCTGCTGAAGCTTTGTACCTTGGGCTTTGATGCCTGCATGGTTGATTCTTTTTCTTGTTTCTATTTTTGTTGTTCTTTTAGCATATTTTCACCTTATAAAATACTTGGGTACTAACAGAGAGTGAGGAAACCCCAGCAAACGGATGCTTCTCTCTGAAGATTTCAGTTCAGTTGAGTGGGGTCTCTTGCTGTTCAGTTTGGTTCTTACACCTGACCACGCGGCCATCTGCTCAGCAGTGTTGCAACAGTCTCTGAATTCCTGTTGATCTCTGTGTAAAGCAGTGTTCCTTGTTTCTTTGCTTCGTCTTCCAGTCTTCTTTCTCCCATTTCAGGATCAGAGCACAGATCTTGGACTTAGTTCAAAGGCTGTTCAGCTGTAATGATGATCTACCAGCTGGTTCTCAAAATCTTGCTCTCGCTTTAGGCTGCGGACCTTGTGCAGTGACCTTGTGGGCTGTGCGACTTCAGCCTCTTGTTGCGAGGCGGGCTAGTGACCCACAGACAGTCAGAAAGCCCCAGGCCCTGAGAGCAGTTCGCCTTCCAGGGAGAGCGTGGACTTGAACTTGCACAGTTTATGTCCCTGAAGAATTCGCTGGCTCTTCTCCTGAGGTGATTGATGCTACTCGCACCTGGGGGCTGAAGTCCACTAAATCCACCACCGTGACAGATCTATGTCTTCTTAGCATTAAGATAAGTGGAAAAAGAGTGGCTCATTGAGTTCCTTCTGAAAAACGTTTTTTTCTCTTATCAGCTCCAATGTAATTGTGACTTAACCTATTGCTGCACTGGAGACAATAGGGGATTATTGAATACCCCCTACCCCCCAAGGATAGGAATAGATTCAGGATGAACAGTCTGGATTAGCAGACTTTTACTGGATCCCAGGATTGTTACCATATTGTTAAGACGAGTGTATTACTTATGGGTTCAAATGAGCAATTCTGGAAAAATACAGGGGAACATTTATCATTTTTTGTGGTTGTACACTTTTATTTTTAAATCGCCCTTTGAAGTGAATGCCTAAAAGTAGACAGTGAATCTGAAAAATATAATGTATCTCGGTTTCTACTATGTTTAAGGCCAATGGCTCTTGTTTTCTAGAGTTTAAAAGTTAGTTTGGAGAAAAGAATTGATACCTTGTCTCTAAAAAGCTACTTTCTTCAAAATTGAAGATGAAGGTACAAAATATACAGCTATTTGAGATCTTTTACTACTTTTTATTCAAGTATACATGCAGAAAAGAGCACACTCGGCCTGCTGAGCCCCGCACACTGAGTACACCTGTGCAAGCAGCCCCATCACCGGCACCTGCAAGTCCCCTTGTGCCCCTTCCAGTCCCCAGCCCACCCCAGAGGCCGGGGCCTGCTCTCCTAGCTCCGAAATCATGGACCACTTCCACCTACTCCCGTACTTCTTGCACGATAAAATAAGAAAATAATCATTTTTAAACACTGCTGTCTAGCTCCTATCACAAAGCTTCCCCTCCTTAAACACACCTTTCGTTCATTATATCTTCTTCATGTCACCATTCTGATGAAGATACCATGGTTATTATAATTTTCATAGTGGATTTATAAATACACAACATTCAGCTCCTTGACTTTTCTAAATCCAGTGATAACCAATTCAAGTCCCCACTCATCGTCCCCTCACTTCTTTGATTCATGTCCAGTCTGATACTACTTCCCCTTGTTATTTAATTCATTCTGTCTAGTCCCCGACCTCCCCAATCTCAGCACTCACTGAGATGTGTTCACATCTTCGTCTGTGTACCACTTGGGTGAGAGTGGATATGTAGCTCATGAATAATTCAACAGCATAACAGTCTTTGCCAGTCAAATGCCAGCAATATAGCATTTCTCTTTTTGAGGACTTAAGTAACAACCTCAGTTTAAAGATACTCTATTTGATAGTGATAGTCTTAAGGTGTATTCAAAGGCCCATGTTCTTAGAAAGAAAATTTTTGAAACTTGTTTTCTTATTCTCCCCACTGCAATAGAAGTGTCTTAGTTATTCCTGGCCTTTGTGGAAAGCAAATGCAGGAATCATTTTTTTATGGTTCTATGTTATTAAATTATTTGTCCATTCATTCATGCTGTATGCGTGACACAGTGGTGAATATCTTTGGAGATTCCCCATCTTTCCCCTGTTTTGCCACCTGTGTGGCCCTTGTACAGGCCACATTTCATGGGCTAAATTCTTATTTAGTTTGTTCAAGGAAAAAATTCCATCTTTGAAGATAAAGTTTTTTACTTTCTTTTGTCAGTAAATGGAAAGTATGCAACAATGTGTTTTCTTTTCTGCTTTAGCTGCCAGAAAATCTAGCAAAATTGTAGTTACAATCTTATGTTGAGAGCTTGGCAGCTTCTCTCTTTCTACTTCCTTTAAGTTGGTTTCTGTTCTGCTTTTATCCCTAATTGACCTAGTGCACATTTTTTTTTTTTAATTGGAAGCTACTGTAAACATTCTTGAGGAAGAAATGACCATTTGTTTTTATGTACCTTGGATTTGATGTATACTGTATGTTTGAATTATCCTAGCTCTAATGAGAAGGTAATGAAATGGGAATGATCGGTTCTTAAAATTTTTGAGATGGGTAAGTATGCAAGGAATAGAGCAAAACGTGGAATAGATAAAAAGATTATGGAAAATGGTTCCTGAAAACGCTGTACTGTAGTTACTTTTGGTCAGCATATGGCAGGTTGAGCATGGCATCTTTTGGAAATGTGCTATTGATGGGATTGTAGTTGTGCCCAAAGAACTCAGCTCTGACAAGCTGGTTCATTGCAAGCCTATGTTACCTTGGAGCACGAGTGACGTTGAGTTGTTTTTTGTCTGTGTGGTGTTTTTCCTCAGCCCAATTTTTCTTTCTTTTACCTTTTGTCATATATTACAATGTGCTGAGATCCACAACAACAGAAAGACCTTTCACCCCCAGTGAGGTGAAATGATTATCTGGTGCTGGCTGGGATCTAGTGTGCAGTCTTTTCAACCCTGATGGCTGTGTTGGAATACTTGCCCCATGCCCCTCCAGAGCAATGCCATAGGTGGTCAGGAGCAAACGTCTTCCTCCTGGTCTCCACGGTTAGGCCTGTGGTGTCTGTTGATAAGCTATTTAATCACATGGAGAGTTTTGAAATAACCAAGCTGCTTAGGAGAAAGGGGCTTATTAATTTCAAAAAATGATTCCCATTGACATAGAAATGTAGAAGAACTTTCCTGATGAGAGAATAGACCTCTGCTATTTTCATATGTTCCTATGTAAGTTACTCTTTCCAGCTGCAACCATTTTTAAAATTTTGCCTTTTGAAAACATTAGCTCATGCTCTGTGTATTGTAAGAAGGGAATAGACTTTTACAGAGACACAGAGATGGGACAGTTGGCTCTGAGGACCAGGACATGCACTTATATATTTATTTACAAAGACTAACACATTTAATCAGTAAGGTTATAGGCAGGTAATTACCCTTGCTCTGAAAATGTCTTCATCTTTGGGAGAGTACAAATGGAAGCGTGCAGATAATAATAATGTCTGATGACTAAACTTGTATTATTTTCTTCTAAAATTGTATGTAAATATGCACATGAAGTTTCCAGCTGTGAGTTTTTCATGTAAGCTGGGAAAAAAAATACAGAAAAAAATCATATTTTGGTGAAATCATGAATACCAATTTCGATATGAATATCTAAACCATTATGACACCAGTTACTCCTGTTTCTAAAATATTGGTGCTCGTATATGAAGGATGAGCATTGTGGGCAGATCTGGAAGGATTCTCTTCATTCAAAGATTCTTTAAAGGGTTGGCATTATGCACAGAGGCTATGCGTCCCAACTGGTCACAGCAGCTTCTGCTCGAACTGAGGGGAAGTGTCGGATTACGCAGTGAGGCATATGTTATTAGCCCCAAATTATAGTGTCTCAGAGAGGGAAAACACGTGCTGAAGTTAATGAACCGCATTAATGGCCTCAGCGCCTCCTCCTAATCCCTGTGGGTGTGTTACTACTGTTTAGACTGGGAGGCGCGCATAGACAGCCACGGCAGGGTCTTCTACGTGGATCACGTGAACAGAACCACGACGTGGCAGCGGCCAACAGCTCCCCCCGCCCCTCAGGTGCTGCAGAGGTCCAACTCCATACAGCAAATGGAGCAGCTGAACCGGAGGTGAGGGTGGGCATTGTTGCTGTCACTGTTCTGTTTTGTGGTCAGGCTCATTTTTACATGGTGCAAAGGAGAACACATGGCTGTCTCTCTTTCATCTTTGTGTGTCCTGTCATTAAGATGCAGTTGTTACATCTTTTGATTCATAGGTTTCATCAAACTTTGAACTTCTCTTGGTTAAAAAAAAATAACAATTACACACACACACACACACACACACACACACACACACACACAGTTGGTTTGGAAACTACAGAGGAAATAAGTAATCATGACCCCTTTAGTCAACCCAAGCATTGATTTTTAACATAACAGAGTATATACATTTATAATTTGAAGCCAAATATCTTTTAAAATGTCTAGAATCTTTATTCATGATGGACGCATCTTTATTATCAACGTGAGCTTTTCAATCTGTCCTTTTTCAATTACTTATTGCTACAGAACAAAAAGTTGTTCTTTTCTTTAACAATAGAGGGATTTAGTTTTCTTTGGTGAAGAGCCACAATTTAAAAAAATTATTAATATGTTTGGAAAATGTCCACAAACAATGGACAGAAGAAATGCAATGCAATGTAATTTACTTAAACACAGAGATGGCAGAAGGTCAGGGTGGGGATTTGGGGAGGAAATGGCTGAAGCTGGGAAGACAGTGAGAACTTCTGGGCTCTGGGGAAGCGGTGGAGTCCCCCACTTTGGAGGCTGCTGTGATGTGACTCTGGGCTCACAATTTTAGATATCAGAGTATCCGCAGAACCATGACTAACGAGAGGCCTGAGGAAAATACCAACGCTATTGATGGGGCAGGGGAGGAGGCCGACTTCCACCAAGCCAGTGCAGGTAAGAGCCTTCGGGTGCGTGGGTTGGCTTTGTAATCGCACAAAAGCAGAAAACAAATAAGTAAGGGATTTCCAAGAAACGAGGCTTTTCTTTTAGAGAACTTTTGATCTTCAACAAGATCTGGCAATTCAACTCAAAAAGTAGAATTCACCAGAGACCTCCTTGACTTTTTTATTAGTACTGCGAAAAAAATCACAAAACCAAATAGAATATAAATGACTTTAATCTCTGGATCTGTGGGATAGTGGGAAAACATAGAGTCTGATCACTTAAATTGAAACATCTAAGGATGCATTAAAATGTGAACAGTGACTAGAAATATTCAGTTTCATTTTAGTATAATGAAGAGCGGACAGGTTTAGGTATGAATTTACATCAAAGATAAAAGTGTTTGGGGGATAAAACAGTACAGGAAACGATGTAGTATACACAGATGGGTAAATAGACCTGATCCTCCCGCGTGGGAAGCTCCCCCTGAAAGTCTCTGTGGTCGGCCCGTCTAGATTTCCGCCGGGAGAACGTCCTGCCCCACTCTACCTCCAGATCCAGGCTCACGCTGCTGTTACAGTCTCCCCCTGTGAAGTTCCTCATCAGCCCAGAGTTCTTCACCGTGCTACATTCTAACCCTGTGAGTATCGAACCTGAAAATACGTGATCGAAAAAGCAGCAGGCCACGGGAAATCATCCTGTGAGTAATAACGGAAGAAAGATGATAGCTGATGTTCACTGAGCACCAAGTGTGTTCCAAGCACTGTGTTAAGCACTTATGTATGTTTTAACCCATTGGTCCAAAGTTACGAGTTAGATAAAAATCTCATGTTTTCAGATGAAGAAATTGAGGCACAGAGAGGTTAAATAATATTCCCAAGGTTATACAGCTACTACGTGGCGGTGTTGAGGTTAAAATTTCAGAGATAGGGATTCCATGGTCTATGCTTTTAATGACCACCTTATTTTGCCTGTACAAAAGTAACTAAATATCTGAGCACTGACAGCAGACAGTGGTAAGCCTGGGCTTTGAGACTGTGGCACAGGCTCTCTAAAAGGAAAAAATAGCATAAAATGTGTACATTGTTGTAACTTGAAAGATAAATTAGTAAGGAGAAAAATATTTTAAAGATCGATGAAGTTTGTAAGGAAGATCAGGTTTTTGTTGTTGTTTTCGTTTATTTTTGGCGGGAAGGGAGGCATGGCAAGGTGATGCGGACGAAGTAGATATAATTTCCTTCCCTTTACTAATGCGCCTGTTCTTTAAAGGGTCTACCTCTGATTTCACTAGAAGCCTAAAAATGTTAGTATCAGCTTTAAAAAAAAGTATTTTGTGAACCAGAAGATTATAAGAAACTTTAGCCTTTTAGTTATTGTTCTAAATCGAGAGAAATGATTTTGACTCTCTTCTTTACCTATTTGCTTTCATTTCCTCTAGCTGTGAGCTTTGACCAAAATTCTACCCTTTTTCTGATCTTGGTTCCTTAAAAAGAAGTCCCTCACTACTCCTACCCCCCCATTCGATTCCCATGACAACCGATTTTTCTAACTCTACACACATGCCCATCTGTCTGCTGTGTTTATGTTGAAATTGCAGCCTGGAACGGGCAGTTCGATCGTGCTCAGGAAATGTTAGCGCCTGGAGGCGCTGGGCCACATGAAGTTCGTGGGGTGACAGAGAACAATGTCGTATGCCTGTTCCCGGTGGTGCATCATGATATTTAACAAACACACTTCTAGGGGAAAAAAGAGGATGCTTTGAAAATATTACGTAACTTACGCTGTAACTTGTATGAAGAAAAAAATTCGAGTGTGATAGAAGTTAGCAGTTCTTTGTGATGTGAGCCCTAAGTGCTGCCCACAATGAGTAATGGACAGTGGTTGGTGAAACTGGGCAGGAGGCCCTGCTAGGTGGAGGGTACGCACAAGCAAAAACAGAAGTGAGAGATGTACCAGGGGCTTTTCATCCGTCCAGGAAATGTTACTGAAAACATGCCTTATGCTAGAAGTGGTGGTAGGTAGGCAATAAGATAAAGTTCTTACCCTGGGATAGACAGAGAATAAGGACACCTTTAGAAAGGTGGTTATGTAATGCTCCCGGAAGAAACAGTTTTGAGTTTGAAGGTAAAAGACAAGAAACCATCAACCATGGGAAAAGGCAGGGCAAGCTCATTTCCAGCAAGTGAAATGGCAAGTGCAGGGACCCCGAGATGCCGAAAGAGCAGAGGGGCTGCTGAGTGGAGATACAAAGAGGGAGAGATGTGAAATCACGTTGGAAAGTCAGCAAGGTCCAGATCCCAGATGTGGCTGTGGGATGTGGCAGGGACTTTGGATACTGTCCCGAGGTCCCTAGGCAGCCGTCATGCTCAGTGTGACATGCTTCCATTTGGAAACAGGAAAGGCAAGAGTGAAAGTGAGCGATGAACACGAAGGCCCTTCCTTGGCAGGGGAAGGGCGGTGATGACTGGAACCACAGTGCTGGCTTGGAGCCGGAGGAAGTGCATGGACTCCAGAGATACTCTGAAGAGAGAAGCAGCAAGACTTGCTGAAAATTTGGTTGTTAGAGAAGAAATAAGAAACACTTTTAGTGCTTTGGTTTGACAAAGGATTGAATCTGGTTGGACAGATGATGTGAATGTGGGAGTAAACGGCTCTTAATTTGACGAGGTCTGAAGGAGACCCAAGGAAAGAGGTTTTGAGTTTCTGGAAGGTGTTTGGGTATAACTCGGTGGGCAAAGGGAGCTTGCTCCCAGGTCTCAGAGGGCTGGGGAGTGCCTTGCTGAAGATATTAATGAGAGCACAGTTGTCTTAGCTGCACATGGAGTGGGTTAGAATGAGGGAAACAGAAGTCCGGCTGAGTGTAACCCATTCATCATGGCATGAGTTGACAAGAACCTGGACTAGGAGGTAAGGAAATAGAGAAGAAGGATCCGGCATGAGAGGAATTACAGGCAGAGAGCTGGCAAGATTTGGTGGGTAAATAGACTAGAAACTGAATAAGATGATTCTGAGTATTAATAATAACGATACATAAATAATAAGCAAGAATACATAATTAATGAATAATAAGAGGAACGTTGGAACGAGAGGCTTGTTAAGGGAGGGGGAAAACATATTGAATTTAACAAAACAGATTATACGTCTTAGGAAGAAGACTATGCTGTAGGGCAAAGTAGAAGTCAGTATAATACTATCACCAGGAGTTGTAGGTGAGGTTATTAGTGTGTATGTATTTACTGATATTACTGTAGTCTGCTTCTTTCATTAGCTTTGCTTTATAAGTATAGCATCTATCTGGATTTATAGCTCATTATTTCCTGGTGTATAGATTTAGCTTGGAACAGAGAAGACAGGGGAGTGAGTAGCATGCTACCTGTGGATAGCATGCTACCTGTCCTCAGATCCATGCAAGAGGGATTAGACTGACTATGCATCCAATTTAGCAACAGTTTGCTGCTTCCCTATTATGTCCCAGGCACTATGTGAAGTCCTTGAGATACTAAAATGACACAACGGTGGGTCCTGGAGTCCGAGATGTGAAAACATACCAGTGCAGTGAGCAAAGTTATGAGTGCAGGTATGGAAAACTTTTGGACTGAGTGGTAACTCCAGGGGGAAAGCTCATAGGAGAAGCCACAGATGAATTTGCATTTAAGATATGTTTTCCAGGCTGAATAGGAACTTGTCCTAGAGATGAGAAGGGCTAGAGCACCCTGGGCAGAAGGAGCATTTGCAAAACAAGAGATTCATGAAGTTGCAGAGCTGTCTTGATAATCACTACAGTTTGGTGTTGCTGGTATGTTGAGAGCATAGGACACTAGTGAAAGTCAGATCTGAGATAGGCAGAAGCCAGGTTACCTGAACCTAGACTCGTGTGTGGGACAGTTCTCGAAGATGGCAGTCTGTCACACAAGAAAGAATGGGCAAACCTTTCTAATTGTCATTCTAACAGGAGTGTCATGCTATGGTGGGAAGAGCCTTGGACTGGCAGCCAGATAACATGTTTTGCGTTGTTGTTTGTTCATGTATTCATTCAACCAGGATTTGTTAAACATCTATTATTTGCCTGGTACTAGACCCTGAGGATAGTGGTAACCAAGACAGAGTGGAATAAAGGTAACAAAGTAGTGAACAAGGAAAGCCCATCAGATAGTACAATGTGGCATGAGGCAACCAAACAGTGTAGGTGGCTGCAGACAGGTTACTGGAGCCACTGGCTTTAGATCGGGTGGATGGGATGGCCCCTCTGAGGGAGCCATCGTCAAGCTGTTGTAAATATCAAGAAGCCAGTAAGGTAAAGCCTGGAAGCAGAACCTTCCTTGCCAACCAAGAGCAAAGCCCTGAGGGCGTGAATGAGCTCAATGTGATACACTGTAGGGTCAGAGAAGTGAGCCAGGCTTCAGAATGTGAGGCTTGTATGACCTGGTAAGGGGTTTGAGCTTATTCAATGTGGACTTTATCCTAAAGGGATTTCCTATAGGGGTATAGTTTAGATTTTAAAGAGCTTCTTCCAGCTGGTTTGCTGAGAATGGGTTTTAGCTGGCAAGATGGGCATCAGGGAAATAAGTGAAAAGAGCCTGTGGTGCAGAAGGGGCTTGGACTAGTGCAGTAGCACATAGGGCATATTTTGGAGACAGCACTGACATTTTCACTAACAGATTAGAATGTGGGGATGAGAGAGAAAAGCCTCAAGAAAGGGCTACTAATTGATAGTAGTGTTCAGACGTTTTCTCTGGGAAAAATGTGTGTGTGTGTGTGTGTGTAATACAAATTTTACTAACGTAAAGGATGTGTAGCACACAAATTACAAATAATAAAATATGTACAGAACTTTTTTGTTGATTTTTGCCAAACTCTTGTATCAGTATGCAACCTACAATTGTAACTAGTGAGCCAGTATAGTTCCAATGTTAATGGCTTCATGTTAATAAGACAACAGTGAAACAGGGGAGCCACAGGTTAGAACTTTACACTCCTCTGTCAGCAAGTCAGCACCTTCTTTGTTGAGTCAGATAATAGTTTTTTAAATGTTGTATTTATATTTCTTCATTTGTGTGTGTATGCTATTTACAATGTAAAAGCACAATTTGGAGTTTAATATGTATTATTAACATATCATTTTTTCCACCAATGTCTTAAGTTTAGACATTATGTTTAAAAAAAGACAGCAAATTTTATTTTTCTGTAAAGGGCCAGAGAGTAAATATTTTCAGCTTTCAGGCCAAAGACAACATGTTAAATGAATGGTCATATTCCAAAAAACTTTGTTTACAAACAGAGCCATCCACCCCATGTGTCTAGAGTTCAGCCATTCCTAACCTAGAAGCCCACTGAATAATATCCAGGCCTGATTCACATTTATCGATTTCTATAGTGTTAATACTCCCACAATGGCCAATTTAAAGTTGCCAACATGGCCTCACTAAGCACCGAGGGTTGTTTTTTCTTTTTTCAACTTTTATTAATTTATTTTTGTTACAGATATTTCTCCTTTTTCCCTCCATACAACAAACACCCTCCTCCCCCCACCAGCATTGTTGTCTATGTCCATTGGTTATGCATACATGCATATAAGTTCTTTGGTTTATCTCGTCCCTCCCCCTTCCCCACCTCCACTGAGGTTTATCAGTCTGAACCGTACTTCTTTCTATTTCTCTGGGTCTGTTTTATTCATCAGCTTAATTTGTATTTATATTCCACAAATAAGTGAGATCATGTGGTATTTGTCTTTCTCTGATTGACTTACTTCACTTACCATAATACTCTCCAGGTTCCTCCATGTCGTCTCAAAGGATAAGAGATCTCTCTTTCTTACAGCTGCATAGTATTCCATTGTGTATATATACCACAGCTTTTTAGGCACTCATCTATTGATGAACACTTAAGCTGTTTCCAGGTCTTAGCAATTGTAAATAGTGCTGCATTGAACATAGGGGTACATATATTCTTTCTGATTGGTGTTTCAGGCTTCTTAGGCTATATTCTTAGAAGTGGGATCACTGGGTCAAATGGCAGTTCAATTTTTATTTTTTGAGGAAACACCATATTGTTTTCCATAGTGGCTGCACCAGTCTGCATTCCCACCAGCAGTGTACTAGAGTCCCCTTTTCTCCACACCCTTGCCAGCACTTGTTGTTTGATGATTTGTTGATGGCGGCCATTCTGACAGGTGTGAGGTGATACATCATTGTTGTTTTAATTTGCGTCTCTCTGATAATTCACTGAGTTTTAACTTCTCTATATGGGCTGCACTTTTTGTGCACATTCTTCATCACTACAGAATTTCAAGTACAGGCTGGGTTAATAGTCATTGGGTTGTGGTATAAGGCTGACATTTTTAAATTTTATTTGATTTATTGGGGTGACATTGGTTAATAACATTATATAGGTTTGAGGTGTACAGTTCTATAATACATCATCTGTATATTGCATTGTGTGTTCACCAGTCAAGTTTCCTTCCATCACCATTTATCTCCCCTTTACTCTCTTCTACCTCCTTCCACCCCCTGCCCCTTCTCTCAGCTAATCATAATACCACTGTCTGTATCTATGAGTTTTTGTTTTATTGTGGGTTTTTTTGTTGTTGTTGTTGTTTAGTCCCTTCACTTTTTTCACCCAGCCACCCCTTTTCCTTCTAACAGCTGTCAATCTTGTTCTCTGTATCTATGAGTTTGTTTCTATTTTGTTAACTTATTTTGTTCAAAAAATTCCACATATAAGTGAAAGTATATGGTGTACTTGTCTTTCTCTGACTGGCTTATTTCACTTAGCATGATACTTTCCAGGTCCATTCATGCTATTACAAAAGGTAAGGTTTCCTTCTTTTTTTACAGCTGAGTAGTATTATTCCACTGTGTAAATTACTATAGCTTTTTTTTTTTAATTGTTGAGAGTATTGCAGATGGCTCCCAGTTTCCCTAATTTGCCCCCCTCCACTCATCTCCCACCCTACTCCAGGACTTCACCTGACTATTGTCTGTCCATTTATTATGGGCTATGCATATATACATATAAGTTCTTTGATTATTCTATTTTTGCCCTCCTTCCTACCTTTTCTCTGAGATCTATCAGTCTGTTTCATGCTTCTGTGTATGTGAATCTGTTTTGTTCGTCAGTTTATTTTGTTCCTTAGATTCCACATATAAATGAGATCATGTGATATTTGTCTTTCTCTGACTGGCTTATTTCACTTAGCACAATAGTCTCTTGACCCCTCCATGCTGTCTCAAAGGGTAAGAGATCTGTCTTTTTTTTTTTTTTTACAGCTGCATAGAATCCCATTGTATAAATGTACCACAGCTTTTTTATCCACTCATTCACTGATGGGTACTTGGGCTGCTTCCAGATTTTGGCTATTGTAAATAATGCAATGAACATAGGGGTGCATATTCTTTCAAATCAGTATTTCAGGTTGCATGAGATATATTCTCATAAGTGGGATCACTGAGTCATAAGAAAGTTCCATTTTTAATTTATTGAGGATCTTCCATATTGTTTTCCACAGTGACTGCACCAATCTGCATTCCCACCAACAGTGCACAAGGGTTCTCTTTCCTCCACATCATCCACCAACACTTCTTTGATGATTTATTGGTGGTAGCCATTCTAACAGATGTGAGGTGATATCTCATTGTGGTTTTAATTTGCATTTCTCTGATAACTAGTGACATTGAGCATCTTTTCATATGTCTATTGTCCAAGTATGTTCTCTTTGAAGTGTCTATTCAGGTTCTTTGCCCGTTTTGTAATTAGATTGTTTATTTTTTTGTTGTTGAGTTGTATGATTCTATAAATTTTGGATATTAACCCCTTATCAGATTTATCTTGGTGAATATATTCTCCCATTCAATGGGTTGTTTTTGTATTTTGTTGATGGTTTCTTTTGCTATGCAAAAAAATTTTGGATGTAGTCCCATTTGTTTATTTTTTCTTTTGTTTCCCTTGCCCAAGGAGATACATCCGAAAAAATATTGCTATGAGAAATGTCCAAAATTTTTCTGCCTCTGTTTTCTTCTAGGTTTTATATGGTTTTAATTCTTACATTTAAGTCTTAAATCCATTTTGAGTTAATTCTTATGTATAGTGTAAGAAGGTGGTCTAATTTCAAGTTTTTTGCATTTACCTGTCCAATTTTCCCAGCGCTATTTATTAAATTACTGTCTTTACTCCAGTGTATGTTCTTGTTTCCTTTGTCAAACATTAATTGACCATAAAGGCATAAGTTTATTTCTGGGCTTTCTATTCAGATTCATTGATCTGTATGTCTGTTTTTATGCCAGTGTCATGCTGTTTTGATTACTATGGCCTTGTAGTATAGTTTGATACAAGACTGCAGTTTTTAAACTCAGTAGACTTTTATTAAAAAAAAAAAATGCATACATTTGGTTGCCAAACGTTAAAGATTCTGGTTTAATATGTGTGGAGTAGGTCCCAGGATTTTTTTTTTTTAAGACCCCCCTTAAGCGATGCTGATGTAACTAGTCTGTTATCTTTGTTTTGCCCTATTCTTTTTATGGCTATGATTTTAAAAATTCTTTTGCTGGGAAGCCCCTTTTGATTTTAAATGATTCTTTCTAAAGTATCTAAATTTTTGGTTTTCCCCCCTACTTGAGCTGCATTCATTATTAGCTATAAGACGATCCATGCTGTGCATCTCTGCATATCTTTAAGGTTTAAATTCTGTTGGGTTTAGGAAAGTGTATTTCCCTGATTTATGTGTGGTAGGAATTATAGTAGCTGGATTTTTCTTGCTAATGATCTCAAGATATGAATTTATGGGGATAAGTCAGCCAATTTTTGGTAAAGGGCATCGCTTGTTGGAATGTCTTATTTTTCCTGGATTAGCAGAAGATGTTATAAAAAAAACTTTTATTTGGTTTTCTTATTTTAAGATTTATTATCTAGCCTGCTGTTTGCGTGAATTGTTTATGATCTACAACTGTTCTAATAAACCCCCTGTTTATATTATTGAAAATGTTCAGCATACAAAAAGAGTATATTAATTTAAAAGCTTTCCTAGTTCTTTTACAGATTTGAAGGTACCCGTTTATGTTGTAAGGTAGTCATAAAAAATAGATCTCATGTAGCAGTAAATGACTTAATCATCTTTATTGAACAGAACAAAATTAAGTAGACATGTGGTTGTTATAACTCTAAAGGAAAACTTGAGAAACAAAATACTGGGTTTTAAAATTCTGTTTTGCATTGTGGTTGCTTTAAGATATATTCTACTGCCCTCTGTTGGTCATGATCAGATTTCTTCCAAATTGCCCTGACATAAAACATTTCTCCTGATAACTCAAGATATAATTATTAGTGTCTTTTATAGATGGTATGCCTGTACTTGTCTGATAATTGTCAGACATAAACATATTTATTGTATGAAACTGAATGATGTTTCTAACGTACATGCCAAATAATTATTACTTTGGTTTTTAATAAGCTCTAGAAATATATTAATTCCATCATATAAAAGCTTTAGTGCTTAATGCAGAAACAGAATGTCCCAAAATATATAAATATATTTTTTCAAGTCAGGATTTCCTGCTAGTGCAAGCTAGATGAATTGAGAGTTTACAGTTAGTTTGGCCAATTTGTTAAATTTTCCCTCCATTTTACTATTTAGCTAGATGAGAACAATGTAAAATCCCTATTATTAAAAATATAAGCAAACCGTGTAATATAAAAATAAAGACAGGCTGTTTAAGACAGGGCTGTTTTCATATCCTCACAAAGAGTGTTACTTAATTTTGTTTATAATAACTTTCTTTTTTTTTTTATCTTCACCTGAGGACATTTTTTTGCATTTATCTTCAGACAGAGTGGGAGGGAGAGAGAGAGGAAGAGAGAGAGTGAGAGAGAAACAAAGATGTGAGAGAGACACATCGAGTGGTTGCCACCCAGGACCCCAACCAGGACCAGGGACAAACTGCAGCCAAGGTACATGCCCTTAGTGGGAACCGAAACCGGGACTCTCTGGTCTGCTGACTGATGCTCTAACTGCTGAGCCAAACTGGCCAGGGCTATAATAAATTTCTTTTTTTTTTTTTTATCCTCACCCGAGGACATTTTTCCATTTTTTGTACAGATAGAGTGGGAGGGAGAGAGAGGAAGGGAGAGAGAGAGAGAAACATCGACGTGAAGCGACACATCAAGTGGCTGCCACCCACACGACCAACCAGGGCCAGGGACAAACCGCAACCGAAGTACGTGCCCTTAGCGGGAACCGAACACGGGTCTCTCCGGACCGCAGGCCGACGCTCCAACCGCTGAGCCAAACTGGCCAGGGCTATAATAAATTTCTTTAGTGAGTAATGTATACAGATGCTCACATCTGCTTCCACGTATAAGAGACCTTTGCTATAGATGTAGTGATGATATGTTTCAAGCATGAATTCAGAATACCTGTTCTTGATGAAAGAGTTTTGAAATACGAAAGATAGATTTTGTTTCACCATAATGTACTTACCTGTGTTATTAAACAGAACAAAAGTGGATGAAATCAAGACCGAAGCAGATAGTCCAGGACAAACAGTCACCATAAAACTAAAAAGACAAGAAAAGAAAACAACAAAAAAACCTGCCACAAAAATAATTGGTTGATTGATAAGAACTGACTGTTTACATGTAATTTTTCTACTCTGCTGCCAAGTGGCAATAACATTCCCTTTAATTCCTTTCAATATTTTTCACTTCTGACACCTCAAACACTTAACCAAACAAAAGCACATTAAGCTCTAAGGAGTGTTATTTTAACAAGCCCCCCCACCCCCCAAATTCGGGTGATCATTTAATTGACCATTCACTCAGCCATCAAGCATTTATGTCTTGTTAGGAAGACAAGAATCAACCAAGAGGAAGGTTGGGAAAGGGGATTTTGGAACAGAGAAGGAAGAACTAAAAAGTATATTTTAAATCACATCAAAGGAAAACAAAACCCTGCCATTTAGAGATCATTCAGAGGGGCTCTGTCCACTATTAACAACTGCTGACTTGCAGCAGCTTCGCCGGGGAGGTGATTCTGTGTATTAGCATGAGACAGTACTGCAAAACAAGTCCCGTCTGCCCATCCCTAATCCACTTTTGTTTCAGGTAGAAAATCATATCCCTTTACTGTATCTTTTCTATAAGACCAAAACTAAACAAAACAGAAGAACAGCCGGAACACAGAGAGGGATCCCCACCCAGTTAGAACCACTGAACCCCAGAGAAAGAATGAATGCCTCTCCTCTTTGTCACTTCAGCTCCCATGAAGGCTAGGCTTTACTGATCTGTTCCCACCTGCTCAGTGTTTCTCAACTCTTTGGACCCCTCTCTCCTGAGCTCTGCTAGTTCTGTCAGTGTGTTTCAGTATTTTCACTGCCGCTGTGACCTGTTTTCCAAACTTTACTTTCTGCTTTCAGTGAACCTTTTCCTCTCCCCTTCCCCTACACTTTCCTTCTCCATCCTTTTGAGTGATCAGGCTGTGCTCATCTCTGTATCTTCAGGGTTTTTAGTTCAGGGCTCAGCACAAAATTAATGAAAGGTTATGAGACCCTTCTTTAGTTAATAGGAAGTGGGATTCTGACCCAAGATCTTCAAAGACCTCAAAGTAGAAAACATTTTGCTACTGTCATTCATCTGTTATAACATAGTAGGTATAATCCTTTATATATTTGTTTACTTATACTCTATATTTTTATAGTTATTTTTACCTCTTCGTAGATCTTTTATATCGTTGTCCCATTGGATTTGAATCCTACACACTTATGAAGAAATCAGGGCAGTTATTATCCCATTCCTACAGCTGAGCAAATTAAGGCAGAGATGAAATGACTTCCTTTGTCACTGTCCATTAGTGACAGGGCTGTGGCTAGAATCTGACTGTAGTTCGGTTATTTTTTTTTTTTTTCTTTATTGATTTTTAGAGAGAGAGAGGAAGGGAGAGGTAGAGAGAGATAGAAACATCCATGAGAAAGAACATCGACTGGCTGCCTCCTGCATGTCCCCCAATGGGGATAGGGTCCCCAACCTGGGCATGTGCCCTGACCAGGAATCAAACGGGCCACCTCTTGGTGCATGGGTCGATGCTCAGCCACTGAGCCACACTGGCTGGGCTGTAGTTCTGTTATTAACTGGGGTATAAATATCCTTTTTGAACCATAGATAGATAGATATAGATGAATAGATATACACAAAAATAGTATATATATTGAATAACATGTAAAATGTATTCAAAAATAGAATAGACACACATGTAAATAACTATATATGTAATTTCTCTATGAAATGTGGCAGTCTGGAGGGGCGTTCTGTTGGCTTCAGTGTTTTCTACAGGCCCTGACAGTCATGTGCACGTTAGACAGCCTTGAGAAGCTCATGGTTCTAAGGTTGTCTGCTACTTGCTAATGAGAGAAATCTTGCACTTAATTTGCTTTGGTAGATGCTGTCTGCAAAGATCAGTTGGACTTGGCACGGCACTGCATGTCTCACTGGGGGGAGGGGGGAGGAAGATGAAGGGACATAATTAATTAGAAGACCAGCCCTAAGACTCCAGTGCTTAAAGAGCTGTCCAACCCAGGGAATTACTTCAAGCCCGAGGCTGGGACAGGTTCCTTCACCTAATTACTGCTACTTCTTGTCCTAATGAAGTTCTGCTTCTTTCCTTTTGCAGAGTGAGGAGTATTTCTGATGCTCTAGATAAAGCATCAGGATGTGGCTTATTTAGTTACTTTAATAGGGGGAGAGAGAAAGGAGGGGGATCAGGAGAGACACCTATTTAGAACAACAGTTAATGTAATGGTCTGTCTGACAGCGTTATCCCACTCTAACTTGTCCCCGAAGAGACTTATCAAGGAATATGACTTGAAAGCTCGTTACCATTGCCTCCAGACAACTTGGTGTGGTCTCAGGCCTCCACGCTTGCAAGGGGGTATGTGGAACGATATCAACAGCACGGAGCCAAATGCAGAAAACAGATGCCTCGCTGATTGTACGTTAAACTCCAAGGCGGGGTCAGCCATAGGCTAAACTATTAATTAGCTAACATTTGCCTCTGACAGCCTTCGACTTCTTTTATTAGCCTCCTTCTCTGCTTTCATGGTATCACCTTCTTATTCTCTCATGCTCCCTAATTGCCCCGAGCCCCTGCGTAGGCCTGCCGGCGTTGGCAGTGCTCTGTGCTCTGAACCCCAGTTTCCCACAGCCATCAAAACCTCTCTCATTTAGACTGTCAGGCTGAAATATGACCTTAAAATATTGTATACTCAGGTGTATTAAGGAATTATAGTACACTAGTATTTGAGGATGTTTCAATGTGGACTTCATTCCTCCTTCCTTTTGATGGGAGAACATATTTTAATGCAAAGTAAAAAGTATATAATGGCAATGAATCAATCGGAGTAACTATGCAGTCGTTATTTTATACAGTGCAGGTTACATGTCAGCAATGGCAAATAACACATGTCAGTGACTTAGCTAACAAAGGTTTGTTTTGCATTCCAAATTGGGTTGTCAGGGTTCCCTAAGCCTTGTAGTTACTCAGAGACCCAGGGGCCAGACTGGGGAGCCGCCACCGTTTCAAACATTGCCGGTTCTGTGCCAAAGGATCGAAAGCTCTGGAGGGACTCGCGTCGGCAGGAAAGGCTTTGACCCGGAAGCACCGCCTCTTGAGGGGCCCTGGACAGTTAGGGGCAATGTTGACGGGCCTTATGCTCATTCATCTTTTCTCCTCAATAACCACCACGGTGCTGGACACAGCAAAGACAGCGAATGTTTATGACAACCAAATGGTTTCCAGGGATTCTGGTTTCTTCTGTGTTTGCCTTACTCCGTCTTAACCCGAAATAAGCAACAGAACCCATGAGGTACAATCCGTAGGTCTCCAGATTCAGGTAAGAGGAATTTAAAGCCTTTTGAATCGATCTGAGAGGAATAGAATTTGATCTCAGGATAGAACATTCACGGCCAGGTCAGTTTCATACAGTTATTCCTTTTCTACTCCTTGGCACGTGGCATCGTGCATGAATGTTTGTTGACTGACTCCTGTGTGGACAACCCACGGCTTATGGTCAGTTTTTAGAATATTCTTTAAGTATCATAGAGATGAAGACCGTCGCGTGTTTGATAAAACACTTCTTTGGTGTGGTTGTATAGTGGAACTTTATTAAGTGTGCGTTTTCAATCATATAAATTCACAAGAAAAAAATATATAGAAAAATACATATACAGAGGTATACAGTCCAGGCAGCTCTGTCTTCCATTCCATTCCCTGAGCTTATGCCTCTAAGAAACTGTGAAATGAAACACCTCAATCTACTGTGATCTCAGTTGGGCGCAACTCAACTGTGAGAGCAACTCAGCCCATTGCATGTGCTTCTGATAGTCAAATACATGGCCAAGCACTTTTCCCTGCATCTCGACGTGTAAATGTGTGCCAACTGCTTCATTGGGTACTCACCCAGAGAACCAGCGATCTTTCCCAAAGCTGAAGGAAAACTGGCCATGTTGGGGCTCACTATAAGGCGGTATGTTTGTCTCCAACATGGTGTGGTTTTGACTGTGTTATGCTTTTGCCTATAAACCAACGTTAGGACCTAACATCCTTTATAAAATGAGACTCCATGCATTATTCATTAGATACCTAGACATCATTAGTAAAGATGACCTTACTTTCTATAGTCTTTCTGTATTGTTTTGCTCAAAATATGTTGCTGTCCGCTCTTTCTGTGTGTGGGTCTAGAGTTCTGTTGGAGTCTACATATCCATCAGAAGACTAGATATGCCCATGTGTGTGGGTCGCTTTTGCGTGTCTCAGAGGGTTGACACTGGCTCTCCATCCTTTTCTCCAGAGTGCCTACCGCATGTTTACAAACAACACGTGTTTGAAGCACATGATCACCAAAGTCCGGCGGGACACCCACCACTTTGAACGCTACCAGCACAACCGGGACCTTGTGGGATTCCTCAACATGTTCGCAAACAGACAGCTGGAGCTGCCGAGGGGCTGGGAAATGAAACACGACCATCAGGGCAAGGTAACCTGCTCGGGGCCTGGGCCTTGGCTCTGCCCTTCAAACGTGAGGTGAAACGTTCCATCTCCTGGTTCAAGCGAAACCCAGGCAAGTGGGTTGTTACTACAGTCACCGCACTATTCCGAAGTAGTAAATGCAGTGGACAGGTGTGGGGCATTTGTCACAAAATACTCACTTTTGCCTGGGTATTCTTCTACCGGTAATCTCTCACCATTTTTTGCTGATTCGAGAAAAGGTTTCTTAGACAATGACACTTCCTTCTCCCTAGTTAAACAGCTTGTGTTATGGAGAGTTGAATAAAAGTTGTATTGTTTGGGGAAGGTGGCCAGGAGGTTGCTGAGCAACTACACAAGGTGTGTCTTTGTGAGGCTATCTGGGTTGGAGCCTCGGTCTTGTTGGTTCAGAACCCCGATTTTGTCAGCACATTAAACAAGCGCACAGGTTGATTAATTTACGATGAGAACTGCGTAGCTGGCCACCCAGGCCAGAGTAACACATGTGCTTCTTTTGTAGACGGATGAACCAACCAGCCAGCTTATGGTTGGGACGTTGTTACGAGTACAACATTGGAATGAGAAACTTAGCAATTTTTATAAGGTGTTCCTCAGCTGAGATTTATTTATTTGACTCATTTAGTACCTGCTGTGAGCTGTGAGCTGTGTAAGCTTGTTATATGTTTAAGCTTTTGACAACAGCTCCACAGACAATACTGTTTACTGTCACAGATAAGGAGCCTCGGTGTGGAATGGTTCGGTGACTGCGGCTCGGAATGGTCGATGGGCTGTGCCTGGGCTGTGCTCCACCCAGCAGTCTTGGGGGAAGGGCCCGTGCTCTTAGTTGTGACATCATATTCTCCAACTGGTCACCAATTTCAGTTTCCCTGTCTGTAAAAAGACTTTATGTCACTTGTAGGGTGGGGAGGATTAAAATGACATGATATTTAAAGTAACTGTACTTGGCTTATTCATTCATTCAATAAATATTTATTGAGCACATATGCACAACAGATAAGCCGATTACTTTATACAACTGCCATTCTCATGGAAAGAGATGGGCAATAAACAAATAAATATACATACATAGCATGCCAAGAGCCTATTACTGCTATGATTTAAAAGAAAGCAGGGGTCAGGGATTAAAGAAAGACCGAGTGGAGAGAGTTTATACAGGATAGCTGGCAAACCTCACAGATAAGGCTGTGGGGGAACAGAGACCCGAACAAGATGAGGAGAAATCAGGTCAGGAGAGGAGCATTCAAGGTGAATGAAATAGGTAAAGAGCTCAGTAATGCCTTTCTGCCCCAAAGTACCCTCTGGCAATACTACTACAATACCGTATTATTTATCCTGAACTCAGCTTCTAACTATCTTATCTTAGGACCTATAAGTACTCAAAAGAGATCTGGCAAAGTGTGTGTGTTTAAATGCATGGGAGGGGCCCTCATTAAAACTTCTGACTGGATTTCTGAAAATTTTTTCAGTAAACCTTAATTCCTAGCCTAGAAAAAATCAGAAGTGGCAAGTATAAGATCAGACCAGATGGAAGAGAATGGATTGTGATTGTGTCCCTGGACCACAGGTAAAATAGCATGGTAACAGAGTCAGGTGTGCATGGCAGGGAGGCCTTTTGGGGACACTAGGAAGCGGGAAGCAGGGACACCTGTCGCTCGCTGTGCTCTCTCCTCCCAGAAGAGGTTGTCACGTTGCTGTTGCTGAATTTGGCTTCAAGAGCCTGAGAGCCAAGTGTTTGGAAACATACTACTGAGTGGAAGGATATAGATAGTCCAGGTAAGGACTTTGAAAAGTGTTGATGGTGTTAGAACTGGGTATACAAGAGCAGTAACATACCCAGAATTCAGCCCTCTTCTCAACTCTGACAAGACATTTGCCTAGTGTCATGAAGAGCTATACTCATCAGAGAACCCCTGGTCCAGGAGAAACCCAAATTGGAATAGTACTGCATATATTTCTGCTCTGTGTAGGGACTTAACTTGCTAAATCATTTTGTATCCTTAGCTAAAGGGAATTGGGAACTTCTGTACATGTGGAGACCACGTTTCTTTCTGCCAGTCCTAACTTGCCAGACACGCTCCAGGGAGAGCATCTTGTTAACAACCTCTGGACCTTGAGAAAAGTTGAAGTTGCATTAAGGATACTGTTGAAGATGAGTTATGATCTAGTGTTAAGAACAAGTTCTGTCTCATAGCTTTTATAAAAGTTTCAGTGGTAAAGAGCAGTAAACATTATCTTGGCTATGTGAGTAACACAGCGATTCATCTTGTTCCTTAAGGACTCTGGACTCATGTGGGGGTTTCAACCGAAAGTCGGAGGCATGGTAAAGAACCCTGCCTGTGGGCTGGTCGACAGCTGACCTCACACTCAGGTCGATATCCTGAGTTCAGGATAAATAATACGGGTTTGCAGTTGAATGCTGTTCGGCATGAAGACATACAAGGACCCCAGCCCTGTGGACAAAATGGGTTATCAGACAGGCCTGAAAGCCCATTACCTGAGCCTGATCTCTCTGCTTCCTGTGTTAGGGCTTTAACAAGATTTTTTTTTATCCTCATTTTTTTAATCCTCATTTTTCCATTTTTTGTTCAGACAGAGTTGGAGGGCGAGAGAGAGAGAAACACTGACGTGGAAGGGACACATTGAGTGGCTGCCTCCCGTACGACCAACCAGGGCCAGGGACAAACCACAACTGAGGTACATGCCCTTAGCGGGAACCGAACCAGGGTCTCTCTGGACTGCAGACCGACGCTCTAACCGCTGAGCCAAACTGACCAGGGCTTTAACAAGATTTTTAACTAAGCTAGACACCTTAGCTAAAGCAGGTATAGCTCCCTGTGATTCCTCCCTATCCTTCCTGTACAAATGACCAGCTTCCAATGAACTAAAATAACTCAAAGGGACATTTGGAAGAGGCTCGTGCTACGTTTGTTTGTGTGCGGCTGTGCTGCTTGGACTGAGTGCTAGAAGTTTAGCTCCCATCCTCCAGGCAGGTAATCGGTTCTCTTCCAGCCCTGACATTTTAGCCCACCTTTTATTAACGAATTGCCTTGCTTCCATAGCATTCAAAGGGAGTGAACTTTTTTCCATCAACTATGACACCAAAAGCTATTCAGTATTACAAAGCTGTTTTCCTACAGTGGTGAGTGATTTTTGGAATGGACACAGAGTCGGATGTCCAAGTCCTCATCCACGTGAAATGATTCTTCAGAGGAGAGCTCTCACACTTAGCGCTTCGGACTTAGGAACCTTGGTTCCATCTTCTCTTCTCAAGGGCAGCGTTTTCCTTCTGCAGTTTTGTTCAGTCATTCAACGCACTTCTGAATGCCTACTGTGTGCGCAGCACTGTGATAACAGTGATACAGCTATCACTTACTGTAGCATTGTGTGGCATGCAACACTACGTGATGCTGTGAGCACTTGCATTAGTTCCTTGCATGCTCACAGCAGCCTCGTCGAGAGTTGCTGTGTTTAGCCACATTTTATAGATGAGGAAACTGAGGCACAGCATGGTTAAGTGAATTGACCCTAGTCTCACAATTACTAAGAGATAGAATTGAATTTGAACCCAGGCAGCCCAGCTCCAGAGTCTGTGCTCTTATCCTGCCTCTCGCCAGTGAGTAGGGTCAATTATAATAAGGGAATAAAAGGTACTGTGGAATTGGGGAGGCTTTCAGACACATCGCCGAAGGGCAGCCTTGTGGGGAGTTGCTCTCAGCTCTCCTGGCATAAGCGATCGGTCCTTTCTTGAGTCCCCGCCTAATTTCGCTTGTATTGTTTCATGACATCTGTCCCCTTTTGTCTCATGGTATACTTGTTAACATGTTTTATCTTCCCAAACAGATGCCCCCTTCTTAGGAATTCTTTTATTCATTTTTTAATTACCCTCTTTTCTACCCCAGTGCCTGTCACATAGAAGGTTCTCAAAACAAGTTTGATGCATGAATAAAACTCATCACAGTTTGCTGATTATTCAGTCATCTCTGCTTAGGACAAACAAACTGCCAGGCTCCCTCCCCCTCTCTCACCAGAAGTAGCTGCTTGATTTACCCAATTTATTTCTCTTAATGTATCTGTTGTCTTGGATTTTTTTGCATTACATGTTTGAACAAGATGGTAATTATGCTTGTACTGCACTTTAGCTGTCTTCAGTTTTGAAAGAGAATTTTTTTTTCTAATTACCTAAGGCCAAGGGTTTAAATTGGGTGAGATTTCACAGGATTCTAGATCTGGTATGCTCTTTTTGGGGAGTTCTAGGGTGAAAACTGTCCTTGATTCACATAAAGAAGTAAAATATTCTTTTAAAATTACTATTAAAGAATAAGAACAGAATATCAGACCTTGCTAAGTAACATGATAATGATGATGACGACAATGATGATGATCATATCTGGATGTATTCAGCTCATACCATGTGCCAGGCACTGTAGTAGGCACTTTTCTGTGGATCATCTTAGTTACATTTCATGGCAATTTATAAGTTGGGTATTATCTACTGGGAGGGTTTGTCTTTGGCAATGAGAGATACTTTATCATCTCAAGGAAGACAAGTTTCAGGCCAGATGCTGGAATTTCTGGTACCCTTCAAGGCTGAACAACAGATATAGGTCTTGATTAGATCACAGGTGTTCTAGCAAAGGCCACATCACCAGAAACACATACATGGCTTCATGCTTAAATACTATACATTCCTTATGGTATTCTTATCTGCTAGGGGCACACAGAATAAAGTATGGAAATGATGTTCACATGTATTGACAGCTTATTAGATACCAGGCTCTGTAGTAGATGCCAGGCTCTATGCTGAAGATATTATATTAGCTCTTTTAATTTTTACAATAACCCATGGGATGGGTTTCACTATAGATGAAGAAACCAAGGCTCAAAGAAGTTAAGGATACAAGTAAATCCTTGATTACAAATCTATGTTTTTTTGTATTCAAAACCTGTAATAATTTTTTCTATGCAAGGTTAGTCTAGAGCTCACTGGCCACTAGCCACCTAACTTGAAATAATGTCATATAAATTTACTGTCATATGATGTCATTTAACTTTATTGTTAAATAATATCATATAAATTTATTGTCATATGTCATATAGATTTCCTTATCTCTACAAATGAGTAGGTTAATCATTATTTCATGTGCTTTTTGGCCATTTGTATGTCTTCTATGGAAAAATGTGTGTTCTAATCCTTTGCCCATTTTTTTTTTCTTTAATCCTCACTTGATGATATGTTTTCATTTTATCTTCAGATAGATTGGGAGGGGGAAGGGAGAGAGAGAGAAAGAAAGGGAAACATTGATGTGAGAGAGAAACATTGATTGGTTGTCTCCAGTATGCACCCTAACTGAGGGCCTAACCCATAACCTGAGCATGTGCCCTGACCAGGCATCCAGCCAGTGACCTTGGTGCTGAGGATGGCACTTACTCAACACCAGCCAAGGCTAAGAGTTCTTTATATATCCTGAATATTAATTAGTCCCTTATCAGATACATACTTTGCAAATATTTTTTCTTGTTCTGTGAATTGTCTTTTCACTGTTTTGATGGTATTGTTTACAGCACAAAATTTTTAATTTTGATGTAGCCAAGTTTATTTGTATTTCATTTTGTTACTTGTGCTTTTGGTGTCATTTCTAAGAAAGCATTACCTAACCGAAGTTCACAAAGATTCACCCCTATATTTTCTTCGACAAATTTTATGGTTTTAGCTCTTACATTTAGATCCATTTTGACATCATTTTTTTTGTATGGCGTGAGGTAGGGGATTCAACTTTTCTTTTTGCTTGTAGTTATCAAGTTATTCCAGCACCATTTGTTGAAAAGACTATTCTTTCTTATTGACATTATTAGTTGTTAGAAAAATGCAAATCAAAAGCACAATGAGGTCCACTTGATTGGCCTTAAAGCCAAACAAAACAAAAAATCTAGAAATAGTAAATATTTTCAAGGAAGTGGAGAAATTAAAACCTTCATATATTGTTGGTGGGACTGTAAAACAGTGAAGCCACTTGGAAAAGTGTTTTGACAGTTCTTTAAAAAATGTTATACAAAGAGTGGCCACATGATTCAGTAATTTGACGACTAGGCATATACCCAAGGGAAATGAAATATACTTCCACACAGAAACTTGTACACAAATATTCATAGTAGCATTATTCATGATAGCCAAAGGGTGGAAGGAACCCAAATGTCCATCAACTGATAGATGGATAAATAATGTTGTGGATCCAGACAATGGAAAGTTATTTGACAAGACAAAGGAATGAAGTACGGATACAACACGGATGAACCTAAAACATTTTTCTAAGTAAAAGAAACTACTTAGTTATAAAAGATCACTGATTGTATGATTTCATTTATGTGAAATGTCAGGAATATGCAGATCTACAGGCATAGAAAGTACATTTCTGGTTTCCTTGGGTTGGAGCGAGATGGGGAATGAATGCTAATGGATACAAAGTTTCCTTTTCCACAGCAGGGGATGTTCTAAAATTAGGGTATGGTGACAGTTGTACAACTCTGTGTATATACTAAAAAACAGTGAGTCACACACTTTAAATGGATGAATTGTACAGTATCTGAATTATATCTCAATTAAGCTGTTAAAAGAATTAATAGGTTGGGTTAGAGAAAGGCCAAGATCCCTAATTCTATAGATTCCTAATTCTTTAGTCTTGAAGGTTAGATTATATGATTCCAAACTGGATTTGACATCAAATATGTAATGCTTTTTTCTTGGGGTGTGGGGGGGGAGGCTTTAATTGCATTTGGAAAGATCTCTTGTTCAGAATTCCACAGTATGTTTGAATCACTTTTTTATTCTGTTGCTTGATTTCCTTAATTATTTTGAGTCTCTAATGGTGGGACTGGCAAGTTTTATTTTATGCAGGATCATCTTATGAGACTGTGGTCAATATCTATGCATTTGTTGGATTGAAGGCCTAGGATTTTCACCTAACATAGAAGACGCATCTTGACTTGCCTCATCTTGAAATAAAATGTATAAGCAAAGAAAGTGGCCCAGTACAAAGCAAATTTTACTGCTTTCTTCCTATTGTCATAATTCTTAAATTTGGTATACTCTTGGGAGTGTGAAAATCAAGGGTAATTTGGGATCTGAGCTATAGTGTTAATATAGGCACTTTATATTTTTGCAAGAAATATGCATTGGTAGTAGTGAAATGTGACTTTTTAAAAATGTTTCTGGTTCTTGTCTGGGTTTGATCATTAGTAGGTGGTCATGGGGTTAATACATATATCTGGAAGACAAATATGGGCTTTGATAAGGAAAACCAAATGTTATTTAACAGGATTTTTCCTTCTTCCCTCCCTCCCTCCCTCCCTGCCTCCCTGCCTCCCTCCCTCCCTCCCTCCTTCCCACCCTCTTTCTTTCCTTCCTTCCTTTTGTAAATTTTATTAAATTAAATCCGAGAAAACAGTGCCACAGTGGGGTCAGGATTTCTGGATCCGTCACTATCTGATCTGACCTCCATGAACCTCAGTTTTCTCTAAAATGAGGGTTTGTAACCTGTCCTGTCCAGCTCCTGGGCCTGTGGTTAGCATCAACTTACATAAAATTAACCATCATAGACCCATATCAATGAAATAAAATCAGTTCCAACTCCATTGCAGAGGGTTGGGATAACAGAGAATAAGGCAAAATGGCATGGATAAACACTAGATATCTGTTACTTAAGTTCACGTCATGGGTTTATTATTTGGTTTAATTTTTTAGAAAAAGTGTAATATTTGATTGCCCTGTCAGATATTAGTATGGAATAAATATTTTTCTTCTTGCCTCTTTGTTTTGTACTCAAATAGTATCAACACAGGATTTCCCCCCAGATCACTCTACATGGGCCTAAATTGAAATACTAAGAAACAGTGAACTTTAAAAATGATATCATAAACTGTTTTCTTTTCTAATAAAAATGTAAAACGGTAACCATTTTATTTTAAAATGAAATATTCTTTCTAATAGATTCTTACGTTTTTCCCTACCAACAAAAAAAGTGTACTACAATATCTTCTGGCTAAATTGACATCTATTTCTATATCTAAGCTTTGTAAGTCTAGAGGTTTATGACTTTGGATGTCGGATTGGGGGTTTTAGTATTAGAATGGTCCAAATACCCAACTTTGATAAACGTGATAAGTGGCAGTATGGTTATGAGGATAGATCTTTAGAGAACAAACGGTTGAGCAGTGAAACTGACCACAGCCTGAGCCTGCGTGAGGAATTTCACCAGACCCTAATAGCCTGTGTGTCTGCAGAAGTGGCCCCCGTGATGACATAGGCTCTGATTTCAATCCCACATGAAGCTGATGGCCACAATTCACTGGGTCAGGTTCATCTCTGTGAGTAAGATGCAACTTAATATTGTGGGGTCTCAAGTGAATACCAAAAGTCTCTTGTCAGGATAAGTTCTGCACTTTGAAACATATGTTCTTTTTTTTTGTCATCTTAACCACTACAGTCATTATTTTTATGGCACATCTCTTCAGTTGCTTTCAAACAACTAATATCTTTTTGTGGTGGTTTCCTGGTTTAATCACCTCAAGTTACAGAACAATTCAGGTGGAGAAGGCATTAAACTCTAAATGTATACATGGCACATGGTTTTTAGACAATCTCTTGTTCATTTTAAGTTCATCATAAAAAGATGTTAGATAAAAAAAAATAACCCCCATAAATACACATAGAAGGGAAAGGGAAAGAATCTTCCTAGGATAGTGTACCTTTTTGAAGAAGAGAGGAGAGCAAAGATTGGTTTTGTGAATATATTTCTGAGTAAAATGCTAGACTCAGGAATCTTGAAGGAATTACCCAAATATGGAGATGGCCTTTGCCTTTTATTTTTAATGGTTATCTTCATGACCTGCAGTGCAAATATATAAAAAATATAGTCCGGCCAGTGTGGCTCAGTGGTTGAGCATCGGCCCATGCACTAAGAAGTCGCAGGTTTGATTCCCGGTCAGAACACACGCCCAGGTTGTGGGCCTGATCCCCAGTGGGGGCATGCAGGAGGTGGCCAATCGATGTTCTCTCTCATCAATGTTTCTGTCTCTCTCTCCCTCTCACTTCCTCTCTCTCTAAAAATCAATAACGAAAATTTAAAAATATATATATTAAAAAATATATATATAATACACTATTTTAAAATTTCATAGCAATGATCTTCTTCTACTCAACCTAAAATAGGCTGATTTGGAGAACTCTATTCTTGGTCTCCTATAGCAATGTGCTGGTAAATATTTAACAGCCAGCTCTCCAGGATAGGTGTGGAGGGCTGATTTGTAGCGTTTGCCATTTTCCATGGTGTAAATTCTACCACCATAGCCAATTTCACATTGCCAGCATCATTGTCAGCCAAGCCCACAGAATACCTTAAAATTTCTCATCAGCTCTCATGAGCCAGTACAAGCCATACCAGGATATCACTGGTTCTCCTATACTATTTCCAGCACCTAAATATCTCCACTCCCAACACATAAACTCTCTCTCCTTTTGCTAATATTTTTACATCTATAGACATTGAACTTATCCAGATCTACTAGCCAACCAGCTGTTTCCAGAACTCTAGCTTACAAACCATGGCTCCTGTTTTCTCTCTCAGCAACTTTCGATCTCTGATCCCAGCAGTTTAACAAAATTACCTTCTGTAACATTTTTGTGACTGATACAGATATCATGAAATATTATCTTCCTTCAAATGATCCAAGTGATGGAAAATGTTAGGATGACTTTTTTCTTACTTATAATAAACTGTATCATTAAGCCTTTTTCCTGTCTACTGTTGGTAATGGAGTTCTGTTCGGGATATAATACACAGAAAATAATAACATGTAATTCCGTACACTTGGGGAGATACTAGGGAGATCCAGGAGCTGAGAAGAAATGTATATTTTGGAGGGGAGAGCATGTGTGAGTAAATACAGTCTTTATCAAAGTTAAAGTAGATTGCACTGGACTTTTTTGAACATTTTCTAAGACCCGATAGAGTTGAAAAGCCAGTTAGAACAGATTCATTCCGCAATATTTGTAACTTACAAATTGTTGTCTTTTCATTGTTTCTGCAGCTTTAGAGAAAGAAAGAGAGGAGATGTGATGCTCTGTCTTTCTGTAGCATAGTTACAAGTGCTTTTTGTTTTATGTTGTTTACGTGGTTTTTTTAATATGGATTTCTGGTTTGGCAGAATGTTAACTGGAAACAATTTCAAACTTCTGTAACTTAGACTTGTTGAGCTTGAAGTTGGTATTTCTTCACAAATACTGATGGCCTTTTCTTAAAATAACAGAAGCTTAAAAAAAAAAAAAAGAATTGTGTAAAGAGAGAGTGTATTTTGTTTGGCCTCACTGAAATACCACTTGGCTCCAAGCAGCCCACGTTTCCTGACTGTGACCATGACCCGAAGTAGTGAGAGGGTAGACGTTTTCAAAATGAGACTTAAGTGGTGTATTTGCATTCCTTTCCATTTTTAACTGTGCTGTGCGTCTTAGTTGGTCCAGCACTGGGAAGCTTGAGTGAATTTCCTTACTGAAACTGAACAGTAGGGAATCTATGTTGTTCAGATTTGCTCTGCTAGTACTAATCTGAAAAAGACGCATTTTTTATTCAATTGCTTTTTTTTCCTGGAGTCTACATTCTCAACATACTGTTTATCAAGACAGTATTTATTAATACATGCAGATACTTTCATAAATAAAGTCAGGCGATTCAAGAATGGTGCCATAAAATGTGACCCAAATTTTCAGAAAAAAAGTGCTAGGTCAACTTCATTACTGGCTTGAACTAGTTAGGATATCCTGTGGGAAAGTGATCCACTTTCCTGACATAATTGATTTGTGTGCTGGAAATAGAAATGGCCAGCCTAAAATGTGCACAGGGGTTTCTCTGTGATTTCCTCGCAGCTTTAAAGTAGAATACATTTTTCACAACTCACCTGTGACCTGAGCAGTCCCCTTTATGTGGATGAAGCAAAGCACCAAGGACACCTGTCTAAGGTCACACAGTGGGTGGAACGAAGCCAAAATGCTTGCGGAGGAATTGCTTCTTTGTGCTGCGTTCTGTTAGTGCTCTAGCTGTGTGGTTTCTCCCCAAGTACTTGGCAGACTTAAAAAGCATTTGTAAACAATATACACATTCCATTTGACTCTGACACCGAGCCCCTTTGGGATCCCAGCAGCACCTCCTCCCCACCCACAGCCGAGCCGGCAGGTGAGCGGCGCCGCTTGCGGGGCGGGACCATTTGCTGCTGTGTCACATCAGTCGCAGCCTTTGCAGCGTTGAAATCGTGGTGAGCCCAGCACTGTGAGTGGCTGTTGTTGGCAGCCTAATTCAAAAAATACTTACATGCGTTTCTAAAATCAGCATTATGTGAGGTGTGAGGGAAGTGGGAAGAGCATAAAAAGGAAAAGACAGGAGGCAGAAAGCAGAATTGAAAGAAGGAGAAGATATATGAAAAGGAGAGAGAGGGGAAACAGGTACTTGCTTTTTGGGCTTTGGAGCCAGACAGAAAGACAGGTTCAAATCTCAGCTATAGGTTCCTTACTATATTTGTCACTTAAATCTGGAACTGTTACCCCACTGTATTAAAAGTGAATGATAATGAGATATCATCATTTATCAAATAATTAAAATCCTTACTTATAAGGCTGGTTGCTGGTTTATGCATTTTTCTGCGCTTTTAGTTTTAGAAAGACCATGTCTCCTTTAGGGCTGAGACTTCAGTGTGTTCGTTGGGATTTGGTTTGTAGCAGAGACCCAAACAATGTTTAATATACAAGATTTTATTCTCTCACATAAAGAAGTTCAAAGAGAAGAAGTCTAGGGCTTTTAAGGTGATTCCTCAGGTTGTGAGAGCCCAGGCTCCTTCCAGCTTTTTGCTCAGCCCTTCTTCATGTTTCAATATGGCTGCTGGTGCTCCAACAATCACATCCTTTTTTCAGGGAGCAGAATGGAGGAAGGACAGAAGCAGGGTTTGACCTTGTAAAATCACCTTCCATAAGGAGGTTTTCCAGAATAACCATGTGGCACCCTGTTTGTATCTCATTGCTCAACTTAGGCTGGTCACACATATCTACAAGGAGCCTAGGGAGTATAGTTTCACTGCTTCTCCATTTTTTTCCAAGCCTTGTATATGGACTATAGCAAGAAACATTGTGATCTTTGGGAAAGTGTCTTAGAAGTTAAAACTGTTATTATTAGTAATCATAATAGTAACTCACATTCAAGGGATCACAGGCACTATCTTCAAAAATTTATATGAACCATCTTATTTAACCTTACTTTGATGTGGGTGTTATTATCCCCATTTAACAGAAAAGAAATTGTGGTTTAAAAAATGTTAAGTTTTGCCCAAGGTTATGTCTCTAGTAAGTGGTGGAGCTGGAGCTCAGAACCAGACTTGTCTTTTTCCAGTTCTCAAGCATTTAATCACGACTTTGCCTTCCACTTCTCAAGATTTCCCTTGGTAATTTCTTTACGTCTACAATGGGATGTTGTAAAACCTTCTATCCTGGTTGTGGTTTTATAATCTTTAGCTCTTTACCCTTTTTACCCAATACACACACACACACACACACACACACACACACACACAGACACACACACACCCATTTATTTTTTTCAAATCTCTAAGTATTTCTGTGCTTATATAAAAGAATGTGCCTTTGAATAATTGAGTTGTCGTTCTGTATATGGTCAGGAGTCTGCATGTTAGAGTATTTTGGCGATTTAGAGGAGCCCTAAAAGCTATTGGTGATAACAGAGTGAGTAAGAAAGAGTCCTTACCCTCAAGGCATTTACAGGCAGTTTTTTGGAGAATGGATTTTAGACAAGCCTCTTAACATCAAATTATACTGTGACATGGCATGTGAATCACAACTGACCTAGATGTACACACCCATTTGTCCTTCTAATTACAAGTGTTTCATGGTTACCTCTAAATGGCCACCCACCCCTTCAAAACATTCCCAAGAAATTAGGTAAAGTAAATAGGCAATTCTATTTTAGTACTCCTTATATTTTACCCTTAAACAACATGGCTTATATTATTGTTTTAGTAAGAGAAGCTTAATCTTAATTTATATAAAGTAAATATGGGGTTAATTATAATACCTATTATTTTGAAATGTCCATTTGTAAAAATAATTCAGTTCCTAGTTTATGACATTTTGAATAGTGGCCAGTATATTAGAAACCCAAATCAAATGTGACCAGTTGTGACATTTGGACCAGAGCCTGCCAATACAAGCCTGTTTAAGGTTTATCATTGGTGGGTTGTTTTGTTTGTTTGTTTGTTTGTTTTACAAAACTAGAGAAGAAAGATGTTCCAGCTGACAGGTTAGGATAAAAAGAGTATTACCCCGGCATGTGAGGCTGGCGACATGGTCTCTTACAAGACTTTCATTTATCCAGTCTTTGTTACCTGGAAATCAGATACTGAGAGAAGGAACTGGCAAGGATTCTCATTCTGTTCATTTCTCTGCTTTGCTTCCTAGTGCATCTACTACTTAAAGTTACTTCTTTACAAAAAAGTCATTTTTTTTCTTATTTGGAGCTACCTACAAATTATTTCCCCCATTTCCTGATTATGTATATACAGAAACCGTTTGTTTCATCATGAGAAGGGGATTTTTTTTGATATGCATCTGCACCTGGGATCTGCCTAGATGTTTAAGGTACTTTGTTAACTGAGCTCCATCAGTTTGAAAAATAAGTTCTTTTTTGCCTAGACTATTTGGCCTGTATCATGTGTCCTGACACTTGATTTATAGGTAATGAGTCTCCTGGCTCTCCTAACAGTCCCTTTTATCTTTGATGACCTAATTAACTTTATCTGATCTTGGAAAACTTATATTTTCTAATTGTCCTTGGGATCATGGGCTTCATTATTACCTTGAGTGAATTTTACTTTGAAAACTTATACCATTTGGCTCCTAAGGATAATGATCAATAGCACTGGGCAGACCTCTAGAATTAACAAAAGGAATGAAAAAGAAGTCTTCTCTCCATTGGATGCAGTCCTTACTGCAACAATGAGGGAAGTGGTTTATGCTCATTCATGATTTCATGTCACCAGGGATTCTGCAGTAAACACAATAGACGTGGTTTCCTCCCTCTTATTACATTAAGGGGGAGAAGTGTTTATTATGAATGAGGAGACATGTTTATGTAAGAAATCTATAGAGAGAACTTGAATGGCTTGCCCAGAGTCATTGTATCTGATAAAATTTGTATGAATGTGTGATTGATGACTAAACTGGAAGGCAAGAAGGAAGGGAATTTGAAAGTCTTGGAAAACTGAACAGAGAGTGGAGTGTTTTTTCTACAGATAATAAGCAGCCGGTAGAGGCTCTGGATTGGAGCGGTGATGTAATCCAAGTGCATAGAAAGAATAATCCTGATACGGAGGTGTCAGTTCAGTGAATTAGGCTAGAGATGTGACGACTGAGAAGCTATGAATACTTGGATGCACAAGAGAAAGCCCTAACATAATGGGATGGTAGTCAGGTTGGGACAGGGCAAAAAGAGGAGACACTGCAGTGGGAAAATGGGGAGGATTGGGTGGCTGACCGCACGGAGAAGGAATCAATGGTGTTTGAAGTTTCAGATGATCGGAACTTTGTAATAATTTCGGATAGCAATACAAGCTTAAAGGGCATCAGTTAAGAGAAGCCTGGATGTCCAGTCGTATGACTGCTTTCCAAGATCATATCTTTGACGACAATCTCTCAGAGTATTTCCTAAAATCAGGGACAATGTTCCTTCCTGCTCTCTTCATTCTGGACCCGATCTAAGCATGGCTTTCTCTGCTTTGGTTTTTCCTGAGGGGCAGGGAGAAATCCCCATGAATATGTAACATTAGGAGAAAATGGAGCTGAGATCTTTACTCAAAAGTGGGTCTTTTCCTGAACGTGCGAAATGATGGGTCAGCTAAGACAAGTGTGTGGCATGCACTGACATCGAGTGGATTGTTTTCCAGGCATTTTTTGTCGACCACAACTCCCGAACCACCACTTTCATCGACCCGCGGCTCCCCCTGCAGAGCAGTCGGCCCACCAGCGCGCTGGTGCATCGGCAGCACCTGACGCGGCAGCGCAGCCACAGCGCGGGCGAGGTGAGTGCCGGCGGGCTGCTGGGGTGCGGGAGCCTGGGGCGCGGCTGCGCGGCCTCGTCCCTCTCGGTTTGCTTTGCTGGTTTGCCTTGGAAATGATCGCTCGGAGGCTGAAAAGTGCTGGAATGTTGACAGGGCTTCTTTGGAGACACCTGGAGCCTAACCGACAAATTTGACAGCACTCTAGATGAGGAAAGATGGGCAAAATTAGAGATTTTCTTAAATTCAGGGGATGGTGAGAGAAAATGGATAATGCAATAAAATGTTGAAGAGGGGGTGATGAGCCCCTTTGCATACATAAGGGCAGCTTCACAAGAAGAAATGAATGTAACCTTTCGTCGGCTAAAATTCGGTAAAACGTAGGGAAGTGTAAGTGAGGCTTGATGGTTTCGATTACAGTCTTTGGCCAAGGCTATGGGATGTGGCATTCTGCTAATATTCTTTAAAATTAGGATACATCTGAGAGCTGACTTATGTACTCTAAGTGTGCAGAGGAAATGGGTGGCATTAAGAATGACTGAAATTAAGAATGACTGAAAATGGGTGGAATAAAGAATTACTGTGTTATGCTGTACTTTTTGCTGGTTTGCAGTGACCCATGGTAACCACATGAGGGCTCTCTAACAGCCTAGCCAAAAAAAAAAAAAAAGTAATCCCTTTCTGCTTCTCTTTTTCTTTAGAGGCTTAAATAGAGGAAAGGAATGTCTTAGGTCAAATTTTTTCTCCTTATATGGATTTATGCTTTGAATAGATAGCATCACTTAATATACGTTGTTTCTAATAACTCCCTTAGAACTATTTAATTAAGATTCTTTTCTTGCATGCGTTTTCCACATCTAGTGCATACCAGATTCTCAGTATTATTTGGTAGGTCAAATATTTTTGTAGCTTCTATTATAAGAAAAAATTATGAATGCAATAAATAACTAGATTTGATACATCAAAATCCCACTCTTGGCATTTCCCCTCATCATTTACATATTTGCTCTAATGCAGCATGTGTGTTTGCTGGTTGTTAAGTGCAAACACAGAAGAGTATACTTGAGAAGCTCGTATAAAAATGATCTACTGTAGGATGAGGTATCCACAAAAACATTTATGTTTTATGAGCAGCTAATAAATCTCTGCCTTGCCGTCCTACAAGCCATTAGTGGTGAAGTAGATGATGCTAACAGCATTCATCTTAAAAGCAGAACAGACTCTCACCTTTGGACCTTGTGCATGACATGTAGCATAATTAGGGCCCTGCCTGACTGTATCACATGGCCAGTGCACTTTAGCCACTTGTCTTATCTTGACTTCACTATACGAAGCTGACTGTTCGGTCTGGTCAGGACTACGTGCAAGAGATTAATAGCTATCCTTACATTTTCTTTCACCCCTCTGCCCCAGAATTGGAATTGATTTCATGATCTAGTAATAACCTGTTGTGGGAGAGGGATCCCAAGGTCCACATTAAAACTTGAGTGAAGATTTCTGTTTGTATTGATGGAAACTGAGCAGCAGAGCAGAGATACCCCATAAAGACTGAGCATTTGGGGCCTGCGTTGTTAAACCCTTGAGGAGATTGTGTTTCCTGGCACCCCCGTGGGAAGTGTGCCCTTCCTGCAGCGATACGCACATTTTAGGGCTTGCCTACCATCTGCCCCTCTGGTGTGAAGACGTGGGGTGTCGAGGAGAAGACCTTCAGCTGTGCTGGGGAACGATGACAGGAGGGAAAGTATATGGAGGTGGGTTGAAATGGTAACTTCTGTGACTGACAAAGGAGATGTAGTTAATGACTGAATCTTCCCAGACAGTGGCTGACTTCATTCCTCAGAGCCAATAACTCATGGGATGCAGAGCGAGAACGTCCCAGTCCCTAACCCAGTCCCTCCAGCCACTCTCCTCTACTCATTTAGCAAACACTCCAAGTAGTAGAAATTTTGGTATCTCTTCCCTTTGACAGATTAATATTTACCAAACACCCGCACTGTAGCAACATGGTGTTTGTTGTGAGCGATACAAATAAATAACCCATGTTCCTGTCCTGTATTCTTAAGGAGAGAATAAAGGAACCTAACGATAATACTGGTGAAAAAATATGAGTGAGTGACAAATGCTTTATAAACTGTTAGAAACGTACACCAAGTGCCATGGGAGCTCAGAAGTCACATTTCATCTTAGCTTCAAGGGCAGGGAAGCCTTCACCAAGGAGGGGCAGTTGAACTGCTCTTTGAATTCTTGAAGGATAAGCGAGCCTTGTAGGGTGGGGATGACATTTCCAGTTTTAGGGCCTTTAGAAAAACCCTCACCAAACACCTAACTGATGCAATATGGTTAAATGGTTGTGAGGATTTGAATGGGTAGGAGTAGACGCTGTATTTTAAAAGTACCAGTTTATAAATCCAGTATGGTGTTTTGCCTTTTGTTCTCTTAACACTCTTGTACTGTTCTACTGTTGTCTTATAAGATGTCTGTAATATGGGGGGTGAGGGGGCTGCTAAAACAATGTCAGAGTTTCCCTGTAAGAATATTTTTTGTTTGTCTACTTGTATCTATGAGTTTCTAAATCTATAATAGGCACCATAAATAATTCAGTTCAGGGCAACCCTAGTTAGCTCCTCCACACCTGCTATGATTAGCTCCCTGGTGTGGGAGGTTCAAACCAGAAAGAGCTGTTGTGCTGGGTGCTCTAATAGGCAAGTAAGATTACTTCTAAGGAGATAATATACCAACTCAGAAACCCACACGAAGGCTGCTACTCAACCCCTCCTCTGCTGAGGCAGGGAATTCCCTGACCTGCCCTGGCCAGAAGAAGGTCTGTCCTGGCCCTGCTTGGATGTATTTTGCACTGCCCAGGTCTTTTCTCTGAGTGTATTGTTGCAGGTTTGTGTTCTGCCGAGGTAGAAGTTACTCCCGAGGAGCAGGTCTGCTGTTTAGCTTCTACAGCCCCAATAATTGTAAGCATATGGCAGGACTCCTGTGCCCCTCTGTAAATAGTCACTGCCCCCGCCCCTCCCAAGGACTTGGATGCCCCTCCCCCTGCACACAGCTCTGCAGCTACAGCAGAGCTTTTGAGACTCTTGTGTCAGCTCCTCTACTGATACCGGTTGGTACTTACCAGTGCTCGTTGTCAAATATTTTGAAAAACTTGGCTCAGGGTGTTGATATAAAGCACTCTAGGTCTTGGTGCAGAACATAAACGATGCTTGTGTTTGCAGGTAGGAGAAGATTCTCGACATGCGGGGCCACCCGTTCTTCCCAGGCCCTCGAGCACGTTCAATACCGTCAGTAGGCCACAGTACCAGGACATGGTTCCAGTGGGTATGTAGTTGTTTCTTTGCTTGTCACTCAGGTGCCCCACGCCTTCTGTGCTACTGCCCCACTGTCCGCCTGCCGCTTTCGCCCTGGACTGAGAAACTTCCACTTTCCCCCAAGAAATGTATTTGAATCTCAAAGCGGTTACATCTTGTAAAATCCTATACGATGAGACTTTTTAATATAGCTCGACCATTTCTGAGCCAAGCTATTACATTAGATTGTTGATGTTACAGGAAAACAAGTTGTTAAGGCAGCTGTTTTATGTGGTCATTTGAAATGAAGTATTTGGACACACATATACCTAGTATGCGTACAGGAACGCTCGGGGCAGAATTGCAGTGGTGTGTGAGCCTGCAGGAGCCTCCGAAAATACCACAGCAACGATGCACCTGCTCAAGGGGATTTTTTGGAGCAAATTTTGGAGCAAAAATTTAAAATAAAAATAAATGAAGGTGGGCAAATAGGTCTAGTAACGTGAGTTGCTACTAAATGATGAAGGTGAAGCAGATCAGCTGTGAAACCCGGACACCTTGAGGCAGGTGAAGGGACAGACGGTGTGTGTGTGTGGGGGGGTGCCCTATGGGCCCCTTGCTCCATCTTAGATTTGAAAGGCTCTCCATTTGTCTGTTTTTTTCTTTAAAATGTTTACTTTTTTACAAGCAAATCTCTACCATGAAATATAACGTAATGCACATGGCCTAAAGACGTTTGACCTACACTGGATAAGCAGGAAGCTTGGGTGAAAGTAAACAGTCTCTGCTTTATTATGCCATTACTCAGGGTATACTAAACACTGCACATAGAATTTTAAAGTAGTGTGAAATTTGTGTTCAGGAAGTTACCTAGTCTCTGATTGTGGATGGAATGTAAAAGCCCATTGATAAACTTCAATTGTAAAGGTGGTTTTATTTTTGATATATGCTGAAATGTGTGACGAGGGACATTTTGAATTTGATAATGGGGTTTCATGTTAGCAAATAGTATTTAAAAATTTTTTTTATTTATAATGAACTAAAATGTATATGTATAGGAAGCACGATACAACTAAATTTGAACTGGCAGATGTCTAGAGAATTGTATTTCTTTTGTTTGATCATTGGTTATTTTAAATAAGGCATCTTTCTTCATTATATTTATGAACACAAGAGCATTGACTGAACTAGGATTTCTGATGTTTGAGAATTTAGACACTCGGTTCTGTTATTTAAATATATCTATATTTTCTGATTATAAATAAGTATAATCAAAAGGAATCACCTTAAGTAAATAAACTATTTTTCTTGACAAAAGAGGTAATAAAAGAACCCTTAATAAATTTAAAGTAACTATTTCAAATTTTTTGTGGACATTAGGCAGCCTTGACTAAGATATTAATTTCTCTTTTAACAAATAATTGATGATGCTGACTGTGTCGTAGCTGTTGATGTAGTTGGCTTGCTAAAGAGCTATGTGTGGCTTAATGACATTTATTTCCACATAGAATTGGGGACTGGTTTGTCCTCTGCATTTTGGTAGTAGCTGCTGTTGGTGACTTGTTCTGCCTCTTTACCTCTCTGCATGGCTGACACTTAATCAGAAATAGGTTTCTGTTTCTAACAGTTGCTGATGAAGTTGATTCTGGTAAGCAGCAACTGAAAATGATCATATCCAGAATCTTGGTGATCTCATCTTGCAATCTGGTGACAAATACGGCTCATCAAATAAGCTTAATGAATACCGCAGTATGTCCCACCCGATAGAACTAAGTCCAATATTCATGTCACATGATGGACACAAACAGGAATTTAAGTATCTGGAGTGGCTTGAGTACCAGGAATATTAACTAGAAAGCAGATTTTTAAAAGTTTTGATTTCTAGGCACAAAACCAAAACCAGATTTTTAAAAATATTATTATATTTTCTGATTTTTCAGCTTATAATGACAAGATTGTCGCATTTCTACGCCAACCCAATATCTTTGAAATTCTACAGGAACGTCAGCCTGATCTCACCAGGAATCACTCACTCAGGTAACTGTAATGTGGGTATTTGGTTCAAGCGGTGTATGCCCCAACTTCTAAATCCTCAGTAGCCGTGATAATTGTCCCGGAAATGTACTCTTTCTTTCTGGTATCTTGTGTACAGACAGTTTATGTCATCAACACCAGGTCACTGTAGTCCTGGCTTTTCTCTAGTAAGTACAAGGACTGAGTAAAATTTACTGAAGAACCTAGAACCTTCTTTAAAAACTATAAAACAAAAAGAAACAAAAATTCACAGCCGAGAATCATCCTAGATGTGCAGATTATAATGAAAACAAGACACTAACCTTTTTGAGTAGCTTGAGGAAACAAAAGTAACATAGAGTTTATTGAATTGAAATTCATACAATCCTAGTCTTGGTGTTCACATTTTTCCATAATAAAAACACCGTGTGACCCAAGGAGGGAATCCGATGCTGCCGTCAGTGCAGCATCCCCCGCATGGACCCTTTCTTCCAAACAGTGCTCAGTGCACCATACCTCAAGCCGGTTTTACTTTCCTGAAAGCATGCTGTTCCTTTTCCCCGGGGAGATTTTCGCTTCGTGTACATTGGGCAGGGAATTTCTTGCCTTCAAAACTCGATGCAAGGGGCCCCTCCCTGAAGCTGTCCGATGTCACCGCACACTCTCCGCTCGTGGTCTAAGCTGCTATTCTTCAGCCTCAGTGTAGAGATGGAAAGTGTGTGAGTTAATGCTGAAAATCTGCCATCACTCAAAGCCCGTTTGGCTTACCTGCCACGGTTACTGGTAGAAATATGTTTGCCCAGTTGGTGCCATCCTGACCCACAGCGGTGGTTCTCAAATACTTCTCTACTTGGTTGTGCCAGCTGTTTTTGTTAGGATAATCTGGGCAGTTTTATAAAGTACAAAATGCCAGTTCTCATCGCCCCCAACTCCTCTCCCTTCTCTGAACTTACACCCCCTAATCTTCCATGCCCTGCCCAGAAATTTAATTCAGGAGGTTTGGGGTAGAGCTCAAACGTTAAATTTTTTAAAAACCTCTCTATATATTTTCAATGGCACAGCCAAGTTTAATAAGCTTTGGACACTAATTTGATAATTATGTAATGTATTAAGCTGTCCTTCATACTATTTTTGGTTGATTACATGACTTTTGTGCTTTAATTAGACTTTTTCATCTTTATGCTTTATTTTCAGTGAGCTTATAAGCTCCTTGCAAATAGGAATATTATTCAAGTCATTATTTCTCTTTCTTATGCTCAAGTATCCAGAGTAGCACTTTGCATATAGTGAATGTATGTATATGTGTGTGTGTTTATATATATATATATATATATGTCGATTTGAAAATAAATGACCAAATATCCTTCTTATGATGTTCCCAGTCTCTGTCTTTTTTTTCTTTGAGGTATACTTGACATACAAAATGATATTAGTTTCAAGTGTCTAACATAATGATTCAGTTTTGCATATACTTCAAAATGATCACCACAATAAGTCTAGTTACATCTATCACCACACGTAGTTATAGAATTTTGCTTGTGATGAGAGCTTTAAGGTCTACTCTCTTAGCAACTTTCAAATACAATGGCATTATTAACTATAGCAGCAATACCTGTCTGTTTACTCAGGGGCACTGACCTCTTTCCCCTTACACTGTCACATAAAAAAGTGACAACAGCCAATACAACAGTAGCCATCCAGTGTGAATGAATCAAAATTATTCCTTTTTTTTTTGGTCAGATTGGCAAAACTTATTTTTTGGTCTGCTGCAGAATTTTAGTAATTAGTGTATATGTGCCAAGAGATGGAACAGGTTGAAAATCACTGAACTATGGTCACCATGTTGTACATTACATTCCCATGACTTACTTGTTTTATAACTGGATGTTTGTACCTTTTGACTCCCTTCATCCATTTCACCCACCCCGCCCACTCCTATCAGTGTCTCGTGTCTTTAAAGTTGCCATAGGCTTCTAAAGTTCAAGTGTGACGCTACAGTGTTGCTTATACAGACAATCCCGTTTCACATTCGTTGACATCTAGCTCAAGTCTCAGTGTTTTCTCCAACTTGACAAGATGCTGTTCTGAATCACATAAAATTTATAAAAATCATGCAAGTTATCATTCTGTACCTTTGTATATTATGTCATTCACTCAGTAATTCATGGTCCACCAGAGAATCTTGCCTAAGGAGTTCTAGTTAATAAAATTGCAGAAATGAGCTCCCCAGCTGTCTAATGACAGATCTTACAGATTCTGGGCCACAAATCAAAAGGAACAAATAAAATCTCCCCTCTTTTGCTAATCACAAAATAAAGAGAACTTTATTTTCTTTTCTTTTTTTTAATCTTCACCCGAAGACATTTTTCCATTTTTTGTGCAGGTAGAGTGGGAGGGAGAGAGAGAGAAACATCGACCTGAAAGGGACACATCGAGTGGCTGCCACCCGCCCAACCAACCAGGGCCGGGGACAAACTGCAACCGAGGTACGTGCCCTTAGCGGGAACTGAACCCGGGTCTCTCTGGACCACAGGCCGACGCTCTAACCGCTGAGCCAAACCGACCAGGGCTCTCTTTTTTTTTTTTTTTTTTTGTTACCAACTCCAGCCCAGACTCGAGATCTCTCCTTCTCTCTCCTAGTCAATATCTGTTCTTCTGAAAGTACCCCCTCACCACACACAACAAGAAAGAAGAAACTGGAGAAGTTTTTCACTTTTGCTCTGCTCTCCACATTATTATTTACACCACTTTAACATCTTCAAATCTCCAGCGTCGGCAAAATCATATGATTTAATCTATCTGAACATGGCACCCACCATTATTATTATTCTTTAATGACTTACAGAACCGTAACAGAGCCTAACAGAGGGGAACGCCCCAGGAGTAGCTTTCAGTTTTGCCCCCCCCACACACACACACTTTATAGAGTCTTAAAAGTCTCTAATCTTCTAAAGATTATTGAAGATTCCTATTTTTTAATGACACCAATGGCCCTCAGTGAAGCGTCACCTTTCTTCTAAGGTAGCTCTCAGCAGGTAATCAGTTGCTAAGAAATTATTTAATAGATTTTGAAGTAAGTTTCCATCTTATTCCAAAATGTATTTTGAATAAGTTTCATTTACACTTTCTCAAACTATTTACAGAACTCGGCCATAAAAAGCATGTGCAGTCAGGGCACGTGGAGGAAGCAAGGACTTAGAGCGGTGAGATAATGCTGTTCCTCCTACACAGAGCGTGGACCGCACGGCACACTTCTTTTTCTGAGAAGTTTTTGGTAGTTAAGCACTTTGCTTATCATAACAACTCAATGGGGAAGTGTGTATATCTAAGAGAACATTCTGTTTTAGTGAGAAAGTGCACCGTCAGGAGCATTCCCACAAATGCAAGTGTGGAGAGCCAGCTGGGGTTCTTGAATCTCGTGTTTCAGTGATATTTTTGATAAGAGATTCACACATGGAATGGAAGCACTGAGTACCTGTGTGTCAAAGGTCATCGTGAAACTTACATTCATACCCTGAGCAAGGGTTCCCAGCACCGGCATGGCCCTGGGTGCATTCCTCCTCATTTGGAGCATGACCACTGGAAAGAAAATGTCCCTCCTTGTTTTCTCCATAGTGCAGCGAGGAAAAGTGTTAGCCCTTGGGACATTCAAATAGGTGTCGCGCTTTGTTTTTCCTGTTCTGCTAATGATTCCCCCTAAACCGGAAGAGAGCAAGCCGTCTATTTAGTTTGTATCCCTGTAGCTTTTCCTGCAGAATGCCTATGGTTTTCATGCAATGTGATAGGACTTTTGCTTTCTGCTGTGTGTAAATCACTACTCCATATAACTTCATCTATTATGCAAAGGCAAATGCTAAGAATTCGTATTCTCTCTCTCTTTTCTTAAATCTCAGAAGAGGTTAATTTCCTCAGAAAAACCAACTTTCAAAAGTCAGCACCACCTCCATCAAATGGGTAGCATCCCCCCTGGATTCCTCTATCTTACTATTGGTTCTCGTTGAAAAACAGTAATCATACTAAGATGCTTTCTGGACCACAGGCCGATGCCCTAATCACTGAGCCGAACCGGCCAGGGCTCTAAGATGCTTTCTGTATGCTGTGACATTAACACAAACACTTAAATAAAATGTTCTCATATTTGATCTGGAAAAAAAGCATATTCATTAAGAAAAAAAGCTTTTAACAGTGTTTAATAGGTGAATATAATGAATACAAATTTACCAGTTATTTTGGTCTTGGTATTTGTACAGCCTTATATTATGAACAAGAATCTAGGTGTCTTAACATGGAATTAAGAGTTGAGGATTTCACCTCTTGTGTGCCTACTAGGTCCAGCCAGGAAATCTGCTCCCTACTAGTTTAGCTTTCCCCAGGCCATCAGTGATCATTATTTTGGGCTCCGGGATGATTCTTCCTTTAGTATTTCCTAAATAAGTTCTCTTGCCACGAGAAGGTGATCTTTGATGCTTTTTAATTTTTTTTTTTCTTTCCATTTTTGGTAAATTGAACCATTCCATTTTTTGTGTCATTAGTAATTTGGAAGTTAAGACATTGTGAACCACAGAAGACAAAAGGATACACGTTTCAGGGTTCACCAGAAGAGAATCAAAAACAGACTATGGCCTTTTATTTCTTCCCATCAGTCTATTTTAAAAGGCCTGGAATTTTGTTATTGCTCAATTATACACTTAATTTTTTTTCCATTAAAAAAAACACATGCTGTTGCAAAATTCTCAAAAGATACAGAATTTTATGTAATAAAAGAAGTGTCCAGAAGCTGGCTTTTATAAAACAAACCCCAGTGTTAAAGATTTCTAACCTATTTCTTGTGCAGTTTTCTAGCAAATACATTTTTCTACATTTACTACTGCGCTGGAAATATTAATCTCAGCTCATATCTGAGCTCCATGATCAAAATAGCACAAATTTACGTCTGCTGATACTCATACATCTGCCGGCCTAGCTCTCTCTCACAGTCCAGAGCCAACATGACAAACTTGATATTTGCTGTACCACATTTAGATAACAGAGAATCTGGATTGGAACTGTTATTTTCCTATGAACCATTCACATGGACATAATTATTAAATTTTTAAAAACCACATGATTAAAAGTTGAAGCCAGCTCTTAATGGCCCTTAAGAAGTAGTAGATCTTAAAAGTTCAGATTTGGGGTCAGGCAGACCTAGTTTGAATTCTGGCTCTGCAATTTAGTTTCCAAGTGACTTTGAATGAAGCATTTAACCCCTCCTGGTTACAGTTTCCTCAGCTGTAAGATAGAAATAAAGATTTCTAACTTGCAGGGTCCTTTTGAAGAAATGAGATAATTTATTTAAAGCACTGGTACTATGTAAGCAGTAGCAAGCATTCAACAAATTAAATTAATATTACATTAGTAATGTTAATATTACATTAGTTATAACTAATATTCCTTATTGCATCATAAAGACTCAGTTTAAAGTAATTCGGCTGTAAATTTACTCTGATTCTTAAAACCACTATCCCTGAAACTGATCACATGGGATTCTGTAGTTAAAATAGAGGAAGAGTCTCTTGAGTTCCATGATTAACTTCTGTCTAGGAATGCTTTCTAGTGTTGTACAGAAAGCTTTGGTCTAAAATCTGTCACTATGTATACTTTGAAACCAGCCTTGATTGCTTCATGCCTACAAAGAGGACCAAGCCTTCTGGCTCAAAGTTCAGCAGAAATGACTGAGGCTCAAAAAACATCATGGCAGTGTCATTGAGATAACATTTCAGAAGCCATCTAAAAGAGTATTAAAACAACTTTGCAGGCAGTTAATCTTATAGATCTAATGAAAGGTTTGGGATTTTGGTACATAGAACTGTAAGGAGCACAAGTTCTTAGACACTGTCATCTATTCCATGGCTTCTGCAAAAGGAATAATTGCTATTCATGATTTTTTTTTTTAAATGGACATGCTAATGTATAGTTGTATATAGGCTTTTGACATATATATCATGTATGTGTCTAGTTTTCACATTTTCTATGCATGGAATCTCATAACTATTAACTGGAAAATCACTTAACTAAGAAAGACTCCAAAGAAGAACTCTCAGAGCCAAAATTAATTTAGATTTTTTTAAAGCATCACATTCATATATTTATTAAATTGTTTACCCATAAATATAGTTCCCTGATATAACTTTGAAAGATTTCCCAATTTATAGGTATGTTCATCCACCGGATATTTCTCCAAAGCACTGTATTTTCTTGCTAATACATAGTTCAGTCAGGATTTGCAAACCATTTTCTAGCATAAAGAATAACCATATTTTAGGCATGTTGTTTCACTATTGATTTTTGCTATATTGTTGCACTTATCTAGAAAACAGTTCTGCAAAATGTCATTTCTTCACTAGCTCATCAGAAATGGGCTCTGTGTGGACCAAAGAAAAACATCAGTGTTGAATCCAGCCTCAATGCTTTCTCCAAACCCAGAAGAAGAACAAGCCATTCCAAAATGCATTATCATTTACGATAGGACAAAATAGTTTATAATGAAATCTGCTTTTTATATATATGTTTAGATAAATTGAGAACTTATTAGTGAATCAGAAGCATTTCTTAAAAAGCAGACAAAGTATGCATCCCCTCTATGTTAATGTATTTTTTGTCTCTCTCAATGGATTTAAATAGTCATGGAAACTGTCTTCAGAAAAATTATCAAAGCTAAAATTAAAATCTCCTTGTTTCATACACATAATCCTGCATACAAATGGATACAATTAATACATCCCATTGAATAAGTTATTACTATCAGTTCCTTGGGACATATTTTACTGAAAACATTCTTGCAGACTCATAAAGGTATCATTGTATTAAAAATCAGGTGCCTTATGTGTCTGACTTTTATAATTCATAATAGAAATGGCATAATAGTGCCATCCGTGTTTAGAATGTTTAAAAATATCTTGTTTTTTATTCCATATTTATTTTTATCTATTTACATTCCAAATCAAGTGCAAGCTACATGAAATCAAGGTCAATATCTTACTCATCTTTTTAATCCTCACAGAAGCTCACATCTTATATTGCATAGAGAAGGTATTTAAGAATTATTTGGTAAGTTAATAAATTTCATAGGTACGTAAGTCCCATATTTATATTTCTGTTTAATCCAAAGTTCAAGTAATTACATTTCCATTATGCAAAATCACATATATAAAGATACAGAATCCATCTTTTTAATACAACAATTTATATATCTTTGTATATTCTAATATATCATTTTAGATCTCAGGAAGTAATGTATCAATTTATTTTGAAAACTTGACTAAATTTATGTAGCACATAGCATTATTATTATTATTACTTTTGTTTCATCTCTTTTAATCATTTTCTATTTTTCAGTTATAATTAACATACAATATATTAGTTTCAGATATACACCCCAGTGATTAGACATCATTATATAACTTACTAAGTGATCATCCTGATAAATCTCATACACATCTAACACCATATATAGTTATTAGAATATTATTGACTATAATCCTTATAGTATACTTTATATCCTCATGACTATTCTGTAACTACAAATTTCTACATCTTAATCCCTTCACCTTTTTCACCTATCCCTCCAACCACCCTCCCATCTAACAACAGTTAAAATATTTTTTTGTTTCTATGAGTGTGTTTCTGTTCTTCCTGTTTGTTGGTTTTTTAGATTCAATTGTTGATATATATTTATTACCACTTTATGGTTCATATTTTTACACTTTCCTCCTCCTCCTTTTTCTTTTCTCCTCTTCCTCCTCCTCCTTCTTCTTCCTTCTCCTCCCCCTTTTCTTCCTCTTCTTTTTAAAGAAGACCTTTTAACATTTCATGTAATACTGGTTTAGTGGTGATGAACTCCTCTAGTTTTTTTTTTTTTGTCTGGGAAGCTCTTTATCTGTCCTTCAATTCTAAATAATAGCTTTGTTGGATGGAATAATCTTGGTTGTAGGTTCTTACTTTTCATTGCTCTGAATATTTCTTGTCAATTCCTTCTCACCTGCAAAATTTCTGTTAAGAAATCAGCTGACAGTCATATGGGAGCTCCCTTGTAGGTAACTAACTGCTTTTCTCTTGCTGCTTTTAATCTCTTTTTATCTTTAACATTTGGCATTTTAATTATAATATTTGTGGTGTGGGCCTCTTTGGGTTCATCTTGTTTGGGATTCTGTACTTCCTGGGCTTGTATGTCTATTTCCTTCACCAGGTTAGGGAAGTTTTCTGTCATTTTTTCAAATTAGTTTTCAGTTTCTTGCTCTCTCCCTTTTCCTTCTGGCACCCCCATGATTTGAATGTTGTTACACTTGAAGATGTCCCAGAGGCTCCTTACATTAGTCTCATTTTTTTGGATTCTTTTTTTGTTTTTACTGTTCTGATTTGGTGGTTTTTGCTATCTTATATTCCAAATTGCTGATTTGATTCTCAGCTTCTCCTACTCTACTATTGATTCCCTGTAAATTATTCTTCATTTTTGTTAGTGTATTCTTCATTTCTGATTGGTTCTCCTTTTTTGTTCCCATGACCTTTTTTATGCTGTTGAAGTTCTCACTAAATTCGTCTACTGTTCCCCAAAGTTCATTGAGCATCCTTATAACCAGTGTTTTGAACTCTGCATCTAGTAGATTGCTTGTCTCCATTTTGTTTAGTTCTTTTTCTGAAGTTTTTTTCTGTTCTTTCATTTGGGACATGTTTCTTTGTCCCCCCATTTTGGCAGCCTCCCTGTGTTTGTTTCTATGTATTAGGTAGAGCTGCTACATCTCCCAGACTTGGTAGAGTGGCCTAATGAATGTAGTAGGTGTCCTGTAGGGTGCAGTGGCGCAGCCTCCCTGGTTACTCGACCTGGGTACTCCAGGTGGGCTGTGCATACCCTCCTGTTGTAGTTTAGCCTTGATTGCTTTTGGCATCTCAATGGTAGGGATTTACTGCCAGGCCAATTGGCTCCAAGGACCGGTTGTGACCACCATGGAAAATCAGCTGTGCAGGGGCCTGCCCCACAGAACAGGACTTCTTCAGGGTTTTTGTGCCCACTGATTCTGCCCCTTGAGTGTGTTGCATGTGGAGGTGGGTGGGTGGTACTTCGTTGTAATCTGAAGCTGTCCACTGGGGACACTGGCTCAGGGGCCTCATGGGAGGTGCAGGCTAAGGTCAGTTACCTGGTATGAACTACAAAGTTATCTTCAGGTGTGGGTCTTGGTGGTGCTCAGGAGAGGCCAAGCTGTGAACGAAGGCCAGCTGCTGTTAGTGCCAAGCCTGAGGCTACTTAGCAAGAGGTTAGGGGGCACACTGAGGACAGATTCTACTTGTTTGAGAGATTTTAGGAAAACCTGAGTCATGAGCCAAGACAGGCCATTTCTATGGAAAAGTCACTGGAAAGAGCTTGCGCGGGCCCCAAAGTTGGTGGGGGAGGGTCTCAGAGACTCACCAGAGCAGGGCGAACAGTGTGAGACAGGTTGATGGAGAATGAGATATGGCACCCACTTGCCAGCTCTGCTGTGGGGTAGGGCCCGAAAAGGAGCAGTGGCCTCTGCCAGCACTTCTGTTTGAGAGAAAGCTGCCCTTCAGTTCTCATCCTGATGCCAGACATTTCAGTTCCTCCCGGTATGTCTCTGGTGCCCCTCGAGCTGCTGCCCCCGCGCCGAAACCCAGAGAGAGCAAGTCCCAGTAAGTCTGTGGGTGGGCCCTTCAAGAGGAACTGCCTGGGACACTAGAAGGACCCCTATTTCACTCAGTGACAATCCCCACTCCTTTCCATAGCCAGAAGTTTCTCTTCCTGGCACTTGAAGCCTGGGCTGGGGGGCAGCCGGAACCTCCTCCCTCCCTGAGGGCTACCAACTCAGCAGTCATCCCTTCCGATTTTTATCCACCACATGTGGGTGTGGGACCAGCCTGCTTGCATGAGCCTCAATGTGGCTGCCTCTCTACATCCTCAGCTATAGGACTTAGGCTCAACTAGATCTCAGGTGCTTCTGAATAATGGTTGTTCTGTAGTCTAGTTGTGCCTTTGATGTGGTTGTGGGAGGACGTGAGCATGCCCCTACCTAGCCACCATCTTGACTGGACAGCATTATTTTGAATATTGAGATGACATTTTGAATAATGTTCTCAACTTTTAAAATACACTGGGATTTTCGTGGGGATTGTTTTTTATTTTTACATTGGATACAATTAAAATAGTTATAGTTTTCTGTTTTTACATTTTTTCACACATTGAACCCTTTCATTTTTTTACAATAAAATTATCTTGTTTAAGAAGTCAATGTTTCTTGTCTAGGTTTTCCAAAGTATTTTATGTTTTTGTTTCTGTTGTGGGTGGACTTTTTTTTTTTTTTTTTTTAAAGTCTTCTAAGTAATGATTACCAAAGTGTGGGAAACGAGTAGTTTTTATAGTACTATTTTCCAGAAATTGGTACTTGGAGGTTTTTCCCTCCTTGTCTTGACATTTTATTTTACTGTTTACAAACTACTGCCATAGCCTCATCTGTCCCTTTACATGCTTTTTATTAGTGTGTCCATTCTAATTGCTTCACATTTGACCAATTTGTTTGTTTTAAAAAAATAAAGCAATAGGCAAATAGAACAGTTTCAATTCCCTGCGCCAGCCTTGCGGGTCCCCGGGCAGCCCCCTTCGCTCCCCCTGGGCTTCGGGATGATGGGCCAGAAGAGTCTCCACACCTTTTTCTCCAAGCCCGAGCCCAGCCGGGAAGCGAGCAGCCTGCAGCCCGGAGCCGACTGGGGACCAGCGTGGAGGCTCGCGGAGGAGAGCGGGGATGCAGCGGCCAGCCCAGCCACAAAGGCGGCTGGAGCGGAGGAGCCTGGCGGGTGCCCCGCCCTGGAGCCCGCGCCGCTGCCCCGCATCCCGGACGAGCCCTCCCGCGTGGGTTTGGGTGAGAGCTGGAAGAAGCACCTCAGCGGAGGAGTTCGGAAAACCTATTTTATAAAGCTAATGGGATTTGTAAGAAGACTTGACACTGTCCATCCACCCCCACACCGAATGTTCACATGGATCCAACTGTGCAACGTAAGGGAGGAGAAGATTGCCGCCCGGGGCAGGGGCCACGTCACAGGCCCATCGGGCTCGTGGGCTCTGCTTTAGTGTTCCACCTCCGCCCGCGTTGGAAAACACTGATAAAGAGCTGTCTACAGACAGATGGTTTTGTTCATCCTGGTCATGTTTATCCGGGTGGGCCCAGCGCGGCCTTCTCCTACTCAGGGCTGTCGTCTGGTCTGGGCTCATCTAGCAGATTCTCGTAAGAGAAAGGTTGGGAGCGATCCACCTATGCGGTTGTGTCCTGGCGAAACCAGCATGCGAACAGCCTTGTCTCCTTGCTCTGGGGCTATCTCCGGAGGAAGGGCAATGCCATCTGTAGGAGGTGCCACCCATCCCTCCCCGCTGTCAGTGTGCAGAGAGTTCTTTGGATGCAGACATTTCTCCCAAACCAGTGAGCTGCTGCCAAGTCTGTCAAGGAGCCCGTCAACTGGGAGGATCTGTGACCCTGAACTGGGCTGGAGGGGTGGGCGGGGGGAGGGGGGACATCTCCTGGCAGTTTCTAGAAGCTGCTATTTAAGTATGTGTCAGTTCCTTTGTCGATTTTTTTAATGGAATCGTTTGTTGTTATTGTTTGTTTGTTTGTTTTGGTGTTGAGTTGTATAAGTTCTTTATAAATTTTGGATATTAACCCCTTATCAGACATACCATTGGAAAATATGTTTTCCCATTCAGTGGGTTGTCTTTTGTTTTTGTTTTTGTTTTTTTGATGGTTTCCTCAGCTGTGCAGAAACTTTTTATTTTAATGTAGCCTAATTTTTTTTGTTTGTTTGTTTCTCTTGCCCAAGGAGATATATCAGAAAAAAATATTGTTAATATAACTGTCTGAGATTTTACTGCCTGAGTTTTCTTCTAGTATTTTTATGGTTTTGAGTCTTACATTTAAGTTGTTAATCTGTTTTAAGTTTATAATTGTATATGGTTAAGAAAGTGGTCTGATTTCATTTTTTTTGCATGAATCCGTCCTATATTTCCAACATCATTTATTGAATAGACTGTCTTTACTCCATTGTGTGTTCTTGCCTCCTTTGTCCAATATTAATTGACCATATAGCCGTGGGTTTATTTCTGGGCTCTCCATTCTATTCCATTGATCTGTGTGTGTGTTTTTATGCCAGTACTATGCTGTTTTGATAAGTATAGCCTTGTAGAATAGTTTAATATCAGGTAGCATGATTTCTCCAACTTTATTCTTCTTTCTCAAGATTGCTGTGGCTATTTGGAGTCTTTTGTGGTTCTGTATAAATGTTTGGAATATTTGTTCTAGTTCTGTGAAAAATGTCATTGATATTTTGATAGGGATTACATTGAATCTATAGATTGCTTTGGGTAGTATAGACATTTTAATGATGTTAATTCTTTCTATCCATGAGCACAGTGTTTGCTTTCATTAATTTGTATCTTCAATTTCTTTCTTTAGTGTCTTATAATTTTTTGAGTACAGGTATTTTTCTCCTTGGTTAAATTTATTCCTAGGTATTTGTTGATGTAATTGTAAATGCATTGTTGTCTGAGTTTCCCTGTCTAATAGTTGTAAGTAACTTTTAAAATTCTTATCAAGGAACTGGTTTAAATCTATTTACAACAAACAAATATTTGCCCTAAACATGTGGCTAGATAATGTCACTTCTATGTGTCTATAAGTATCCTATGACCATAATGGACCAACATTTCCAATTCTAACCTCTATAATAGAAAGTAGAAAAGTGGATCTTTTTACTGCTTGGCTATATATACTTTAAGTCAGATTATACCCCGTGATAGCAATAAAGAGTGTGGATAAATAATCAGTACTAATTTTCCTTTCTTGACATTCTTCTATTAGAGAAGTCGTGGTCATTTCTCTAAAATTGCCCCAGGGGTTTTTTTAAAACAAATGTATTTTTGAAGGTGTTACTGAACTGTGTCTACAGGAACCATGTGTGTTGCAGAGTCTGCGACCCAGAGTTTTGTGGTTTAGATGCATTGCTGCTTCTGGTTGTTTGGTTTTTTTTTTAATTTTTTTTTTTTTATCACGTGCCCATCTTTAACTTCAACAAAGTTGGTTGGTTTCGATGAGAGTATTTTCTGTGGGAATTCCGGTCTTGAGACTGTGTTTATTGTCCTCAAATGATCTTCTGCTAGGGTTTATCACTAGGGTGATTCTATGTGCGGGAGGAAGTGGTTACATTAGTCTAAATATTATGGGCATCTGAAAGACAGCAACAGGCAGCAACTCTCTCCTGAGGTTGTCAGCAGGCAATTTAGCCTCTTATAAGTTGTGATTTCTCTTTTTAACAGATTGCTTCTTTACCTGTCTTTGTAATTCCCCCAGTGGGTTCTGTTTTAGTGAATAATCTGATATCAGTTTTCTGATTCTCTTTTTCTCTGCCACAACAAAAACTGATAGCAAGATAGTTTCTTCCAAACACCGAGTACACTCAGAGAAATTTGTTAGGAGCCAAATCTGTTATTTTGGCGTTAACTGACCCTGCGCCTGGTGTGTATTTTGCTGAGCACTCCTGTGTGCACAGCACAGTGGTAGGTACCTGAGGAACACAGAAGTGAAGGAGGAAGGGAGGGCTTTGCCCTCAAGAAACTCATGTTTCAAAAGGAACTTATGTTGTAACCAAGTGGCCCTGAGAAAGTCTGAGAGAGGAAGTGCTGGAAAGTGCTCCAAAGGGTGCAGAGAGAAGCATATCCATGTGGAGGGGCTCAAATGATAAAATGTTATTTGAGCCCTAGCTGGTTTGGCTCAGTGGTTGGAGTGATGGCCTGTGGACCAATGAGTTATGGGTTCAGTTCCAGTCAAGGGCACGTACCTCAGTTGTGGTTTGTCCCCGGCCCTGGTTGGGGTTGTGCAGGAGACAACCAGTCGATGTGTCTCTCTCACATTGGTATTTTGCTTTCTCTCTCTCTCTCTCTCTCTGAAAATAAATGGAAAAATATCCTTGGGTGAGGATTTAAAAAAAAAAAAAGTTATTTTAATATAATCTTAATCCTCATTCTAAGCCACTAAAATGGAATCATTTCTTCATTAGGGTGAAGGCAGTGAAGGAAGAAATTAGAGGATGTCACATATTCCTTCTGATGCTATACATTTATGAGATAAGACTGGATAAATATATGAATGCAACTTTCAAATGTTCCCCTAATAAGAGCCATTGTATCTTTAACACTATTTCTCAAACTTGTGTTTCCTTCAGACACTGAGTGAACTCATGGACATTTGTTAGGAGCCACATCTGTTACTTTGCATTATGAAAGGAAAAGAAACAGTGCAGGTCTACAATGTTGACTTTAACCACTTTTATTTAATGAAACATAAATGTGCGCAAATATAAAATATGCATAAACTTTTTATTCTTACATTTTTTATAAATGGTAAACCCAAAAGACGTATAAATTAAGTAAAAGGTTTTTTAAAAAAATCAGTAACATTTGAATTAATGAGATCTTGTTTCCCAGAGGCCGAATCACCAATGTTGAGACCATTGTCAGTGGAAAGATACATTTGTGCTTTTTGCTTCAGTTGTGTTTGACTTGATTGTTTTGATTTTGCATCTAATGGTCCATCATATGCACCTGTGGCGTTATCATGGTCAGCATTTTTCCTTCTTAACTGATGGCTAATTTTTGTCTACTGATTCATTGTTTTCATGAACCAATTCATTCAATAGTTCACCAGTAAATACAGTGCTGAAGAGAACATATGCTATTAAATGTACCCTGTGATCACCCTACTGCCACTTTATTTATTTGTAAACTATTGTAAAACCTTTGTTCTTAGAATGAATCATGATATCTTTTATGCTTTATTTAATATACATTTCTCATTTACTTTTCAAGTCCATTTATTTTGTTTTCTCTTTAGCCTATGGCAACTTAGATATACATTACTTAGCCTTACTTCATCATTGTCATTATGCAAACTAATACTACAAAAGAAAAGTTTTGTGTTTTTAATTGGTAAAAGAATTGTACATGAGTGGCAGACAAGGGTTGTTATCATATTTAAGGCCCTGCCAGAGACCTGGGCTGGGCACTGACGCTTTGAAGTTAATCTCTGATCACTTGGCATCAACTGTCTTATAAATGCAAACATGGGAACCAAAGTCACATGGCAACATTCAGTCATAAATGTCATCTAAATGATCTGAACTATGCTTACCTCATTGTTAGCGATTTTGATTATCGAAGGGAAAACAAAAATTTTAATTCTCCCAGAACTCAAGATTTTGTCTGTAGATTTGTAGTAGACAAGGACAGCAGTTTGAGAAATACTGGTCTACAGAATATTAGCCAAACACCTGATTACAAAGAAGTAGTTCCCTCTTTTTTTTTTTTTAATTTCTTAGAAAAGATTGGTGACATTTCTGGGTATATCTGCTGACTTCTGTCTCTTCCTCAGCCTTGATCTGTTCTCTTGGTCAATGCCTTCTTTGTTTCTAAATTTTAAAACGTTAGGAAGGAGTTGATAGAATAGGAGTGGGCATAAGACCTAAAAAGAGTTCAGTTAAGTGAAAGTAACTATTTAGGTATTTTCATTTAATGCTAGGATTGCCCATTGACTTTCTTCCACTGTGCCATGAATTATTTGAGAAAGAGATTGTGTCCTACCATTTATTGGATTCCTAGTATGTGATACTATGCCTCGCACATAGTAGGCACTCAGAAAATGTTTGCTGAAAGAATGAATGAATGTTAGTATAAGAAAGTACTTAGTGGTATGATAAACATCAGATGACAAGTTCCAGTGTTTTGTTCCTGGAAGCATATGACCCATAACTTGTCACTGTGATGAATTAGCTGGCCTGGTAGAAAACTAGTCTCAGCCTGCCTCTGGTATGTTGTTGCCTAAAGAATCAGACCAGTTACCTTCACTGCTTAAGAGTTAATATCTGGAAAGTGAAGAAGAATTTCCCAATTGGCATATTTCCTTTGGTGTCTTTGCCTTTTCTTTCCTCACCCTGTCATCCTTGTGACTCAGGAAGCTATGATCTTTTCCTTATTCACAGGAAACATTCAAGCCACAGTCCAGAACATGATATCCTTGTCATTACCCCACCCGCCCTGTGAGTCCAGAAAGAGAAGTGGAGGAGAGTGCTCAGCCTGTTTGTTTTCTGATTTTGATCTGTTTGCCTGGTTCGTTGTGATGATAGACTAAGGAGATAAACTGTGTATTTGTTGGAAATAGATTTTGATTCTTCAAGATCAAAGTATATTGTTACTGACCCTTAAAGAATACCCCTTTGTTTAAGTTATTGTTTATTTTTTCTCCAAAATAACTTTATCTTAAGTTAGCTTTTCAAAACCAACTTTAATATCTCATCAAAAAACCATTCACCAGATAATAGTCCTTGGTTTTCATCATGTGCTTCAGACATGTGATTTTAACACTTGAAGGGAAATATTCTGATTGGTTTGAGCTTTTAGACTGAAATAGCTTTAAGCAGAGAGGGGGCCTTTCTTTATAGACATGTCTGCCATCCATTTTACACACACACACACACACATGCACGCGCGCACACACACACACACTGGCAATGAAAGACAGAAAAAAGTTGGGAATAAAAAAGAATAGTTGCTAACATATTATGTAAAATGGATCTAGCCAGAAGGAGCCGAGAACTTAACTCTGTTTATCACTTCTACCAAACTATGTGATTGAGAGAAAAATCAGTAGATTTTTCTGTGCATTCAAGAATTTTCCCTCTCAACAATTAAACCTTCCTTCCTCCGCATTGCCTTCAAACCTCTCAGCCATTAAGAAGAAAATTTGGAATTTGGAAATATAAAATGCAGTGGAACTTCATGAAAATAGTAAACAGGGAAACAAAATGCTCTATAGATAAGAACTAAATCTAAATAAAATACTTACATCTAAATGAACGCTTAATTAATTTTCAAAATATATGGAGTGCTCATACAACTCAACAAAAGGAAGACAAAGAACCCAGTTAAAAAAATGGGCAAAGGAACTAAATAGACTCCTCTCCAAACAGGACATACAAATGGCTAAAAGACATATGAAGAAATGCTCAACATCACTAATCATCAGAAAGATGCAAATTAAAACAACAATGAGGTATCACCTCACACCTGTCAGAATGGCCGCCATCAACAAATCATCAAACAACAAGTGTTGGCGAGGGTGTGGAGAAAAGGGGACTCTAGTACACTGCTGGTGGGAATGCAGACTGGTGCAGCCACTATGGAAAACAATATGGTGTTACCTCAAAAAATTAAAAATTTAACTTCCATTTGACCCAGTGATCCCACTTCTAGGAATATACCCTGAGAAGCCTGAAACACCAGTCAGGAAGAATATATGTACCCCCATATTCATAGCAGCACTATTTACAATAGCTAAGATCTGGAAACAGCCCAAGTGTCCATCAGTAGATGAATAGATAATAAAGTGGTGGTACATATACACAATGGAGTACTATGCAGCTGTAAGAAAGAAAGATCTCTCATCCTTTGAGATGACATGGAGGGACCTGAAAAGTATTATCCTAAGTGAAACAAGCCAAACAGAGAAAGACAAGTATCATATGATCTCACTTATTTGTGGAATATAATGAACATAACAGTCTGAGGAATGGGGTAGTCCCAGAGACATGGAAGTGGAGTACAGAATGACAATCCCCAGAAGAGAGAATGGGGGGGGGAGATAAACCACAGAACTTATATGCATGTATGCATGAACAGTAGACACGGACAACAAAGCTGAGGACAGGGCAGAGAGGGAGGGGGAGGGGGAATCAGTGGGGGGAAAAAGGAGAAACATCTGTAACAAAAATAAATTAATTAATTACAAAAAAGTAAATAAATGAACGCTTAAATAAATACTTGCTATTTTATAGTATCCAGGAATCCAAATACATTGTTATTAGCACGTCACATAAAATCACATACTTATATTGGTCCTATGTTCCTGTCAAATGTAATGCTTTCAGTATCATAGTTTATATTCCTATTTTTTTTTTCCTCATCTCATAAAAAATCATATGGTTTGATTTGAAATAGCATGGTGTAAATCCGGGGAAGCAACTAGGAAAAATTGTATTCATATAAAGAATAAAAGATAGTAACATGACTCATCAAATAAAAATTCTGGTGTTAGCCCTGGCCAGTTTTGCTCAGTGGTCAGAGCATGGGCCTGTGGTCCAGAGAGACCTGGGTTTGGTTCCCGCTAAGGGCACGTACCTCGGTTGCAGTTTGTCCCTGGCCATAGTTGAGGTCATGCAGGTGGCAGCTACTCGATGTGTCTCTCTTGCATCGATGTTTCTCTCTCTTCCCCCCTCTCTCCTTCCTCCTCTATCTCAAGATAAATGCAGAAAAAAAAATGTCCTTGGGTGAAGATAGAAAAAAAAATTCTGCTGTTATCTCATATATCTATAATATAATACTGGTAGAAATGGTGCACATGGTTGTGTTTGATACATTTGTGTACGTGTACATACATTTACACAGGTAGACATATAGTCTGTTTCTCCAGCTGCAATAACTGAACATGTTACAAATTTTCAGTGATTTGAAAGAGCCGTATGCGCTTATATTGAGTATATAATGCGTAGATGCTATCTACTTCCAAGTAAGAATGTGCTCATCACACATAATTTAAAGGAATTCCCTTAGGATAATAAATGACTATCCCTACACATTCACTTTTTGGAATAACAAGGAATTGGCCTGAATGATCTAGACCAGTGGTTCTCAAACTGTGGGTCACAACCCCTTTGGGGGTTGAATGACCCTTTCACAGGGGTCGCCTAAGACTATCAGAAAACAAAATTACAGTTATGAAGTAGCAACAAAAATAATTTTAAGGTTGGGGGTCACTGGTCTGGACTGTTGGTTAGATTCAAGCCCACAGCAGGCTTTCACTCAAAGCAGAGACTGAGTATTATTGGTTGGTGGATACTACTACCTGTAGTAGGACTTGGGCAGCAAAATAGAAGTCAATAAAATAATTTTTTCCCAGCATTAAGACTGAAGGCAAGGACCATGTCTGTGTTGGATGTGTATTCCTAGGGTATCACACAGCAGCTGCTACCTAAGAGGTACCTCCACAATGCTGTGACCGTTATTTTAAAAACTGGTACCTAAATCACTGAGTTATGTCCCGAAAATCTACTAATACATTGTAAACTGTTTCTTTGCTTGAATAGGGAGAAGATCCAATTTATTCGCACCGAAGGGACCCCAGGATTGGTGCGTCTTTCAAGTGATGCAGACCTTGTGATGTTGCTGAGGTATGTGACACTAGTTCTTGAACTAGAAAGTCTCTGGAGCATTTTAGGAAATAATATGACAATATTGGTACCCTAAAAAGTTCCCCTTTATTTTTGAAGACTTGTGGAATGAATACTCATGTTGAAGATGTGGATGCTGGTGTTGTGATCATTCATTTCAGATTGCATTTTTTATCATGGAGATGTTTGATTTTGTTTGTACCCTGCTGATAAAGGAGGTGGTGTTAGAGAAGGGAGGTGGTGTGGTGTGGAGGCCAATGGATGGAATGTTCTAGTCACAGAATGGAACAGAAGAGTATACACAGCTTACCCCTTCAGAGTAGAAGAGGTCATGTTTACATTTTCTTTCAGATTTTTTTTTTTATCCTTACCCGAGGACTTTTTTTGCATTTATCTTCAGATAGAGTGGGAGGGAGAGAGGGGGGAAGAGAGAGAGAGAAACATCGATGTGAGAGAGACACATCGACTTGTTGCCACCCACACAACCACAACCGGGGCCGGGGACAATCTACAACCAAGGTACATGCCCTTAGCGGGAACTGAACCCAGGACTCTGGTCCACAGGCTGACGCTGTAACAGCTGAGCCAAACTGGCCAGGGCTCTTTCAGATTTTTTGCTTAAATTGTGCTTTGTCCCCTTTTGCTGATTCAATAATATTTATTTACTTGCTGGTTTTCAGAGTTTAGGTTTCGAAAATCAGATCAAGATGAAATTTGGTCACTGGTACTCACTGCCAACTTGATAGCCCTTCATAAACTTGATCAACGGTATTTTCTTTATGGATTGTTAGATCGGCTTTGGTTTTCAATTTTAAAGTAGAAAATAGCAAGTTTTCAAAAGCTTCTTTTATTTTATTTATTTATTGATTTTTTTTTTTTTTTAAGAGAGGAAGGGAGAGAGAGATAGAAACATTGATGTGAGAGAGAAACATTGATTGGCTGCCTCCTGCCTCCACTACTGGGGATCCAGTCTGAAACCTGGGCCTGTGCCCTGACCAGGAATCAAACCAGGACCTCTCAGTCCATGGGAGGATGCTCAATCCACTGAGCCACACCGGCTGGGCCTTGTTTTTTGTTTTTTTAATATTATCCTTCAAATGCAGGAGGCCATAGTAAAATAATTCTTGCCCTACCCAGCGGTTGGTACACCCCACCACTGTAACCTCCACAGAATTAAAAGTAAAGTCATGCTGAGCCATATCAGGCAATGTTTCATTGATCCCAGAGTGCTAATGGTATCATTCATGTTATTCATAATGACCTTGACCCTAACCATTGCTAACTGCCCACTTGATAGTTACCATATTTTAAAAACTAAAGCCAAAAACTTCTTTTCCTTTACTGGATATTTGGAGCATAGTTCAAAGGGATATATTCATTTCCCACAGAGACTTTATTTCACTTGGCTCTCTGAATAAGACCTAGGGAGAGGGGTTTATTTTTCTGTCAAGAAGGTGACCTTTGATTATGGTGTATTGAGCTAGTTCTGAAAAGAAGATATACTATGCTTGATGGTCAGGAAGACTATTGGTCAAGTAATATACAGTGTGAGGTTTGGTCGGTAATAAAATAGTAAGTTTTGTTACAAAATTATGGCTAGGATATTACTCTGTCACTTCATTCTAGAAATCTAGGGTTTTTCATTAAAACTAAAGAATTCTACTTTTGGTATTAGTAAAAACAAAAACAATCACAAAACAGAAACATGATTATCATTCACATGTCCTTAGTTAAATTATCTTTAGACGGTATGATCCTAAATATGTTAAGTTACCATATAGATTAGAATATTTGTACTTAAGTAAACACCATAGTTTACATGAGTTTCTATGTGTTATATGGTAGAATTTTAAAGTATTTGAAAAAATGATATATACAAGGCTACATTTTCTCTCATTTGAGGAAATAAGCATGTTCTCTGAAGTTAATGAGCCTTTGAAAAAGCATGAGAAATTCATTTATATGTAATAGTTCTATAATTATTACAATAGAAATGATGTTTTTCAGTTCTAGACTTACTTAATTTAATCAAATGTATTTATTATTTTAATAATTATACACAGTGACACAATTACTTGTTCATGCTTTAAAATAATATTTAATGATTATTGAAAATTTAGGGATATCCTCAGTTCTTTACTTTTTATTTTACTTTGGAGTTTGAGTCATTTGAAACAGTGACTATGAACTAAAGCAATGGATTTGTTGCGAACATAGGGGAAGACTTTGTGCCTGATTTTATACTTTGTCTATTTCATAAAAAGGAAAATCACTCCTGGTACAAATGGACTTGATTGTCAGCAAGCTGCAATGTAGAGATGATCCAGCTCTAGGAAATGATTCAATTCAAAATAAACCTATGTAAGGACATTTTCCAATATAGACATTATACAACTCACGAATTTTTAAAAGACCTTGCTGCATTTGTTATTATTCTATTTCATATATTATTTCACTAAGTCAACTCATGTGAAAAAAAAATCTCTTTTAGAGTTCATATAGGAAATGACTAATAAATTTGGCTACATTCGAATTTTAAAATTTACATAATGAAAGACCAAATATAAAAACATAAAGTTAACAAACTAGAAGACTATATTCACAACACATAATAAATATCATAAATACATAAAGAATGCCTTTAAATCAATTTAAAAGAAGAAACCCAAAAGAAAAATGGGTAAAGGATATAAAAAGGCATTTCATAGAAATTGAAGCAATAATAGCCAGTATACTTATGGAAAGATGCTAGCAATCATAAAATGCAATTTCAAATAATAAGATATTATTTCACAGTATTAGATTTGAAAAAATCAAAAACCAGATAAAACCAAGTGATAAATAGGAATTCTCATATTGCCTGGACTTGGTGGGATTGCAATTTTTTAGGACCTCTTCAGAATACAATTTGACAATATTTTATATAGTTGAAAAGGCATCTGCATTATGACTAAGCATTTCTAATTTTAAATATATTACCATATTTACACTAAGAAACTCTTTTACATATATACAAGGTGATATATGCAGGATGATCATTGCACCATTATTGATAAAAGCACAAAGTTGAAGGAGAAGTAAATATTTGTCAAAGGAGATATGGACAAGTAAACTGTTTTGTTCATAGAATGACCTACTGCATGGCAGGTAAAAATAATAAACTATCCTTATATATCAACATAGATATCAGAATTATATTGTTGAACAGAATGTTCAAGAAAGCTATGTACATATAGCTATTGTAATTTTTAGCAGTGCATTAGGCAAAACTATGTATTGTTCATCTATACATATATGTTGCAAAATACAAAACTATGGAAGGATACCTCTTCAAGTCATGATAGAGGAGAACAAAAGGCACTTCATATGCACACTTGCACACGTGCAGATATATATGCACTTATGTGTGTATATATACAAATCTGTAGGTATGCATGTGTGTTCGTCTGAAGTAAAAATAATTATGTTAACATTTATTAAAACTGGAACACAGACGTAGATGTCTGAGGAGAGGGTGCTAATTCCTACTCTACGATTAATATAGCTATATCTTTGTGGTAGCAACTGTTACATGGGACTTTTCATTAGCAATTAATTTTAAATTCACATTATTTCAATGGCTATTGATTTACTGAAAAAGAGAAATAACTGTTTCTGGGTTTAATGTGGTATTAAAAATATGATCACTTACTGTGTCTGTTTCCAAATTTTCTAACTTCTGTAGTTTAAAAGTGGAGAGATAACTTTAAAAAATATCATGTCTAAAAATGCTTTTGCTACAATGGTTGGTTTAGCTGACATGTGGATGAAGAACGAGGGAAAGACTTACCGAGTTGTTATTGCATTGCTGTAACCCGGGATTTCTTAGTCTCAGAAGTATTGACCTTGTGGGCTGGGTATGTCTGTGTATTGTAAGATGTTTATCAGCATCCTGGCCTCTACCCACTAGATACCAAAAGCACCCCCTCTTCCCAGTTATGGCAACCACAAATGTCCTCAAACATTGCCAGATGTCCTGGGACAGTGTGGGGAAGGGCAAAATTGCCTCGGTAGACAACCAGCACTTTAGTCCTTGGCAGTCCTTTCTTTACAAGATTAAACTGTTGCCACTTTTTCTGAATTTCTTCTGAAAACAAGTAACAAGTTTCTAGATTTGGCCAAGTTTAAAGGAAACCTACTTCCACCTCTTAATTTAAAAACTCTTTTATTGTTGTTCTAATTCTATTTTAAGTGTTTGTATATTTGAGCTTAGCGTAATCAATACTGCTTTTCATTATCATAATATTTATGATATTATGGGACTCCAAGATATCACATATCTGCTTACTATCTTTTAGAAGACTATTAGAAACAGAAGATACTGGATTGAATAATCTAACATCAAAACCCTCACATTTGAAAAACATTATAAAGCCAGAGTAAACGAGGGAGCTAATTATTTAGGAGGTATTTTGCTTTATTTTTCTTTTACCTCTCCATTTAAAGCTTAAGCTTTGAAGGCTGAGACTGCTGTCTGTTTCTTGGCATGAAGATATAAAACATACTTTGTGTATCCATATGGGTTCTGACTAAATGTCTGTTGTGTTTGAATCTTATTCCCAAATTTAAAAAACCAGGTACTATTTCAAACCAACATGTAAACTCAAACTCACAGATTAAAGTGGCAAAACAGAACTTACGTTGTCCAAAGTTGATAGGAAAACAGACAAGTAACCACAGGTTTCACAAAAGCGGCAGCAGCCAGCCAGCCTGTCCGGAGAGTTACCGGCAGGGCCGAGGCTCCCTGTGGGATGTGGACTAGACCTCAGGTGCGATGGGTCAGAACGAGAGCTGGAGATCGACTGTCTTACTCATTGTGGAAACAAGGCTTTCCCCACCTCACCCGCTAAAGTACGCATTTTGTTTCTTGTTTTTCCCCAGTTTATTTGAAGAAGAGATAATGTCTTATGTGCCTCCACATGCCTTACTCCACCCCAGCTACTGTCAGTCCCCACGTGGCTCCCCTGTGTCCTCTCCCCAGAACTCGCCAGGTGAGTCCACCTGCAGCTCACAGTGAATTCTCTGAGGAGTGAACCCAAAGTCAAATGTTCTGTTCTTCACCAAGGACAGTAAAGGAACACGTCAGGTGCATCGTCAGTGTCAGCACAGGGACATCTTCTGGGGCGCTTTCCGTGGGCATGTTTCCATGGGCACCCATTGCGACAGGAAGATAATGACATTGCAGACTCGAAAGATGAAGGTTAGCAGTGTGACATAGTCAGATACAACATTTGCTTGTCATTATGTCGTGCCTAATATGCCTTGGAAGAGATTCGGGTACAAAATACTGTGTTAACTTTTTGGATTTGAAAAGTTCTAGTTAGGAGACTGATTCAATGAATAATAGAAAGAAATCTTTGCTTTTAAGAAATAATACAGAATTAAAAGTGGTCAGTGTAATGGACTTGGGTAGTTTTTCCCTGCAATAGTCACTCCCTGCACTAGAGAGGACGACGGAGACCCCTGGGCAGATAAAACATGTGCTAGCTGAAACAAGTGGAAAATTTTAAGTTCATCTTCTCTTTGAAAAGGTATGTTGTGAATGAAGGAGTGAATGGATGACCAAATGAATGAACGAAGGAATGGTCTAAAATGCAGCTTAGCAAATAAGTTTTTTAAAGGAAAGTAATCACAATGTTGGAAGTCAGCTGTATTTGTCCTCATTATAGACAATGTATTGTTCACACTTTAACAGCTATCAGAATTTAAAACGATTTTAATAGAAATCCAAACTCCATATGTATTACTAAAAGCTGCTGTCTATGTTCTTTGATATATAACATGTGTTTTCACATATTGTTGTGATAATGAAGCTACAGCCTACCACAAACAGGAAAAGGTCTATTAATTTGTTCATTTAACACAGATTTATTGAGCATCCATCTATGATCCAAGCACTGAACTAAACCCTGGTGCTACAAAGATGAATAATACACTCTCTGCCTTTGAAGGCTTCATAGTGGGCCAGTGAGTCAGCAAATGACCCTGTCGAGCTCCGTGGTTAGCCCTGTATTGAAGAGATGTGTGGGAACACAGATGTGGGAGCAGTTCTTTTTTTCAGACCCAGGGGTGGGTGTTTAGGGAAAGATGAAGACAGCAGGTATGAAGGGGAGCCTTGCAGAATGAGGAGGGGTCTCCTGGGTGGACCAAAGGAAGGGGCCGTTCTAGGCACAGAAGCATGAAAGTAGTTTAGGGCAGGCTGACAGATACAGGTGAAGGCAAGTTCTCCAAGCTCAGGTTGGAAAGATAGACTAGGCTCAGTTGGTCATCGATGCCTTATTTTGTAGTCTATGTGGAGCCACTAAAAATTTACAAACAGAGGGATATCCTGTTTTACAAAGATCAGTTTGGTGGTGATACAGAGAATGGATTAGAAGATGAGAGACTAGAATCAGAGAAACTATTTTGGAGGCTGTTGTATAAACCAGATGACATGCTAAAGGGCTAAATGGCGGTAGAGAAAAGGAAAGTACTTCATAAGACGTGGAGGCTGTAGAGATACCAGGACTTTGAGTCCAGGTAAGGAAGATTCTGAGGTCCTCTCCATCCAGATTGCAAGGCAGATGGTAACAGCATTTACCAAGAAAGGAAAAAGATTAGACTGGAGAGGAGGGGGGAAATGAGTTTGGTTTGGACATATGTTGTTGAGGAATCTTTGGAGATATCCAGACACAACTGGAAAAGACAGTCATGGAGCTCAGGAGGGTGTGGCTAGGAATACAGGTGCGCTGGTGGCGGCTGAGTGCGGAGTGTAGATGGAAGGAACCAGGGAAGAGTCGTCTGTGGAAATAAGCGAAAACAGAAGATGGTAGCATGTGGAACTCCAGCATTTAAGGGAGGGGCTGAGACAGAGGAGCAAGTGAAGGAAAGAGAGCCAGAGGGTTTTGGAAGAGAGTTGGAGAAGTGCTTGGTGGGAAGCCAGGTTTCAAGGAGGAGAGGGTGGTTAACAGGGCCAGATTTTCAAAGGCTTCAAGAGGGATGAGGCCTGAGAAGAGGCCACTAAATTTGAGAATCAGGAAATTGTATGTGGCCTTTGCCAGAGCAGTTTTCATGAAACAACAGGTTTCAGACTGGATTGTGGCCAGAGGATGTCAAGTAGAATCCAGGGCTGTGGAATATTCTTTTCATGAAGTATGAAAGAAAAATAGGACAGTCCTTAGAAGGAGGAGAGGAGTTAAGGAAGGGGCTGTAAGACGGGGAAGTTGAGCATGTGTGTGTGCAGAGGTCAAAGCACGTGGGCGGAGCAGTGGCACTGAACACAGCACAGGCCGTGGGCAGGAGGACCCTGGAGGCCAAGGCACAGGTCAGCTTTGGAACCAAGTAGGGACCCCTATTTTGATGATACAGGATGAAAAGACATAAGTATATGACACTACAGGTAAGTTTAAACATCACTTCAAAGTTTGATGCCAAAGTCTGGGGAAGAATTGATAGAATTCACATTTAGCCTTTGTCTTTGTCAACTGTGTGTGACTTTGGGCTGTGTCCTTCCTCCCTGACCTTGCATTTCTTTTCTGTAAAATGGGAATAATAATAATCACCTCTCATGGTTGTTTGGAGACCACCTCATTAGAGAACACCATAGCAAACATCCAGGAAATATTAATTTATTCCTTTTTTGTTCTTTTTTGGAAATAGGATTCCGAAAAGTATTGTTTTCCGATATTTGAACCACCAACCTGTTAACCGGGGAATTCCCTTTTCACTGTATGCAACGTTTGACGTATTTATACGTCCCGCTCGGTTAACAGGTTAATAACTGGAATATAGGAATCCATTTCTTCCTGTTTCGCAGAGCTGGCTGGTAGATGTTTAACCGTCCGCCGGGTCTGTCTTAACTGCACCGTGTGATGGAGTGTAAACGGGTTGTCTCGTTCCCGGAGGCTCCCTGCTTGAGGGACTGAAGCCGTGTGGGTTGTTACTAATTCCCATCAAGCTTCTCCTTGCCAGGCCTTCCCTGTGCCCAGCCTCCCTGAGAACAGCCGGACCTCCGCGTTAGTCTGAGCGCCCCTGAGGCACCCGCCTCGGCGGCTGGCCGAGCACTGTCTGGGACGAGTGTGAACATTCTCGGTGATGACCAGGTCGCTTCTTTTCTTGTCACATCGCAAGTGAACACGAATAACCCAGGGTGGTAATAAAATGCACTCTGGAAGCAGATTTCGAGTTATTTTCCAAAGACATGTAGAACCCAAATGGATCTAAATTGCTAGCAGTGCTTGTGGTGGTTTTAATTTTCGGGCAGAATCATCTCCATATTTCTGGCCTACTCTGGTTCAGTGGGCTTCATTTGATCTTAGGATTGGGATGCGCTGCTTGGTATCAATGGAAGTAGCTCTAAGTAATCCCACATGATAGACGGCAGGGCGAGCTAGCCCCCTTCACCCCGCAGAGCAACCCTCTGTGTCTTGGAGCAAAATAGCCTCTCCTTCTACCAGTTTGATTTCGAAAGTCTTAGTGAAAACACTTCAAAGAGGTTTTTGAAAGTTGTCTGATCCTTCTTGTGACTAGAATTTCATCCCTTTGAGTGGTGTGGGAATAATGTTGTGAAAATGACGACAATAATAAATTTTAATGATCCTTTTTTCAGAACGTCTAAGAACCTGGTAAGCTTTCCACACGTATCCTCATTCCAAGCACATTTACATGTCTTTTCGCGCGCAGGAGAGAGAGGGGCTTTGGAAACGTTGACTCACTGCTTTCTGCAGCTGTGAGAGCACTCACCTAAAATTTGTCAACATTTTGGAATGTGAAGGTTTGTTTTTCTAGGACCGTTATAATGCCAGTCCCGACCTTAGCTGTGCCAGAAGGAAAAGATCTTTCCCAACACCATATGGTTTATTATGTCAAGTATGGGACGCAGAAGTTGATTTAAGGACCTTTTGTAAAGCTGCACAATTCTAGGAATTTAAATGCAGCCAATGCCTAATGTAACTAACACTGTTGGAGATGTGCTCACTCATGTGGCTTGTTCGTGGAACCAAAGCTACGAGTGCACGGAGGCTGCGTCGTGGTTTGAGGGGATCACGGCACAGTGCTGCTGTTCCTCGGCTGGAATGGGACTGTCTGGAGGTGCAGCAGCCCAGGTCACCCCCGGCAGCAGAGACGGAAGAGCCGCCTGGTCTTTCCTGCAGGTTGTCTTGAGGGCGTGGGGTATGGAGGGAATGACTTCTCCTAACACACAGTGCGTCTCCTCAAGGACCCTCTCTCCGAAGTCTTAGCATCTCAGCTGCTGCTTATGTCATCTCTGGTTCTTTTCAGAAACATTCTCTCCCGGTCTCTCTTCCTCCTTTCCTCTCGTCCACACCCCCCCTCACCCCCCGCCCCATATCCCATCGTCCCCATGGTCCCTGAAGTCGCTCTACACTTGTTTATAGAAACGGGGTTCTATCCCTTCTCTTTGCTCAGCCCCACAAAAGTGATCTGGGAACCAAGTGGGGCAAAGGAAGGTGCTCCCTGGTGGGTGAACGGGCAGTTGTGATTCCAGGAGTACCTCTCTGTCACAGTAGAGGGGTGTGGCGCCGGTGGCGCAGGTGGTCTCCCTGGCCTCCCCCATGCTGTCAGGGAGGCCCTCCGCTTTCCCCTTTCACCGAAGTGCTTCCAGTTGCCAGTGCTTTGAGAAGTCAGACTATCCAGGTGATTTAGAAAAAATAAATAAATAGTATGTAAATGAAAACATGAGCAAGCTCCAAACAGTGCCGGAGGGCCTTTTACGACTCTCAGAGAATAAAGCAAACATGTGAAGGCTACAGTGCTGTGCTTTGTGCCAGCTATTTTGGAGGTGTGTGTGTGTGCATGTGCGCGTGTGTGTGTGTGTGTGTGTGTGTGCTTGTTCATTCCTGTAATTTCCATTGTTGAGCTAGGTTCCAGAAGATGGAGTAGTCCAGAAATTATTGCAAGCCTCGATAGTTTGTTCTCATTCACTAACAGAGAATTTCTTTAAGATGTCATAGAGATTTTTTTTTAGAAAATGAACCAGGGTAGAAATGAGCTGCTGAGCCATCCCAGTACAGGGCCTGGAACCACAGGGGACTTGGCTGAGCTCGGTCCCAGCCAGGGCAGTGAGGGCCCGTCATCAAAGCAGTCTGGGCTCCTGTGGCACACCCAGAATAATTAAGAGAGGCCCAGGCTTCTTAGAAGTTTAATGGGGAGATTTTTTTAGTATCACCCGAAGTATTTTTTCAGGTAGAATTCTTTAGTTTGTATAGGATTATGCAATTTTATAACAGTAAATAGAAATAGTATGACACTATATGGAAGTACTTTAGGTCTGCCTAGCAAGGATAAAGAAAAAAAAATAACTAATATACTGACAGTCATTTTTTTCCTGCAAATAATTAGCATAATGGTGACTCTCCTATGAAGTCACCTTCATTTGATCACTTCCTAAATGTAGCACTGACTTTTTTGTATCTGACTTCCTTTTTTCAAACCATTAAGACCATAAAATTGCTCTCTCTGTAGGCGTGTTAGATCCTAGAACTTCACTTGGAGTTATGGTTCCCATACGATTCTGTTAGCTCAGTCTTCCAAGAAGATCGTTTCTGATTTCCAGAGCGGAAGTAGCATTGCTCCTGCCCTGGAATTTCTTGGCAGTCGCGCCGGACTCACATTAGGAGTTTGACAAGGGCCAACAGCATAATTTACGGCAATTTTTAAACCATGAAGTAATGGGTAGATGATTTTTTCATAATAGAACTATTAGCAAAAGAATTCTTGCATTTAACAATGTCTGTCCCCAGAGTCTCCGTAATTGAGTCACTTTACCTAGAGCGTAAATGGAGTCAGAGCTAATTTTTATTAGGTGTCTGTATTGATATTGATGGAATGCATTATTACATTTCCCACGTCCTTTGAAGCATCTCAAATTATACAGCAGTAGTATAGTATACACTGTTTGTTTTCTTTGTAAGCAATGAACTCTTAAAGAATCATATTTCTTTTGAGCCTGAAAGATTTTTATTGAGGGCTTTGTTCTTCTTTTTCCTCTTCCCTGTCAATGGCCGTGCTCCTGAAAACTGATTCATGCAGTCTGCGTTCTGAGCTGTCTGGGTTTGCTAGTCTGCAGTTTGTCAGACGGCCGCACTGACAGCTTTATTCTGCAGCCCTGCGTGGACGTGGGGCGCACTGCCCTGTCCCTCAGCTAGCCAGGGGAACAGCCTCGTGCTTGGGGAGGTCACCTTCCTTCATGCTGCAAAGGATGCCTTTCAAGTACACAGGACGCATTGCCCCTGTGTTGGTCCCTGAATGCTGTCTAGGTGTTTTGACAGGCACATTGACCTCCCTGTGGGGGATAATGGTTTCCAAGCTTGGGGGAACTTTGGAGTTATCTGGAGAGCAGTATAAAACACTTATGCCTGGGTTCCACCCCCACAGATTCCGATGTAATGTGTCTTGGGTGTGGCCTGAACATCGAGACTTTTAAAAGCTTCTCAAGTGATTCTAATGTGCAGTCAGGGATTGAGGACCACTGCCTAGGAGTCTCTTCTATATCCCAGACATTTTAAGGTCAAGTTTATTTGTTTCCTTTGTGACATAGGTCTTATCTCTGTGGGTAAAAGATTCATAACTATGCCAACAGACCTCTGGACACATTATTAATCAATAGCCAATTTTATTAAAATCCATTCATGAAACCCCAGCACAGTTCCCCGTGTCTCCGGGTCAGTGCTGTGCAGATGCTGACAGTCAGAGCTGACAGGTACTGGGCTTAGGCAAAGGCACAACCTTGTTCAATCCCAACGGAGGCCCTTCCCCTGGTGGAACGCAGAACTGCATTTCACGTGCCCTCTCCACCAGCATCCCTCCCACACTGTTGTTCCTGTTGGACAGACCTGGCCCAGCCCCCACGCCCACCATTCTCTGGCCCGGGACTTCAGTTCCTTACTGACAGAGTGGCAATGGTGGTCATGATCATAATGCCTGCTCCACAGAATTATGAGGCTTCCCCAAGGTCCTCTGAGTAAAGTGCATGGTCCCTAATGAATAACAGGCACTTAGCCAGAGACAGACACTGGTATCATTCTGAAAACTTGATATTACCACAGGGCTTCCTGTTTCTCTTCGTTGCTTACCTACGGTTACCAAACCTTATTTCACATTGTAAATGTTTCTCTGAGTCACCACCCTGCAGTCTAGTCCTCGTCCGTCCTGGACGTCCCCTGCGCACCTTCTCCCAGCTGGGTCTCCACCCTCCTGTCTCTTCTCTCTGCCACCCTTGATCCACTCAACACCCTCTGGAAATGATTTCTTAAATGATAACGCTCTTGTATGTTGTTCACTTGCTCAAGAACCTATAAAGGATTCCCACTGCACACTGCACCATGCCCTGTCTCCTCCGCTAGGGTTTTCAATTCCTCTCATAATTTGGCTCCGACCTCCTGACTGCCTTCACTGTCCGCGTTCCCAGCCCTCCCCTGGACGGGTGCTGGCGGCCACCGGGTCTCCTGGACGCGCACGAGGCTGGTGGAGCTCTTGCCGCCTGACCCAGCAGAGGGTACGGATTCTCCCGTGCACAAGGCCTGGTGCCAATGAAGCCGGCTCCCTGAACTCTTTTCCATTTTGATCTCTACCTGTCCTCATTTACTATCACTTTTCCGTCACACAGATCTCAAACGCAGATTCCGGGGCCGGCAGCCGCGTCTGCGAGCTAGCTCATGCTTCACTTCTCGGACTCGCTGCGCCGTAGCCCCAGGAAAGTGAGGCCAGTTGTGGCAAGAAATCATTTTCAAAAGGAAATCTGGATTCTATTTTTTACTTGAAATCTCCTCATTTTTAAATGTTGAAGGTTAATTTAAAATCTTTAAAAAGGATTTTATGGCAAACAAAATAGATCAGTAGGTCTGGGTCGGACCCCAGGGCAATAGTTTTGTCCTCTGTGCTCTATCATTGGCATGTCATCTAGTTTGGGACTTAATGACATATTCTCTAATTGCTCGATATGTTTTATTTCTGTCTTCCCAGCCAGGGTGCTCACTGCAGGAGCGCCGTCACGTTCATTTCGAGCATCCTTGCTGAACCTAACACAGTATTAGCAGTGACTAACCACCACTTAGTGGATTCATTCATTAAAGAAACATTTAATGAGCTTTCTGGGGTGCATAATGCACATGACTTCAAGATTTGTGTTGTCTGGCTTCTCTCCTTGCGTTGTGAAATGTTTCGTGGCAATATCCAGAGTTTTTGTCAGGGCTCTGAGTCTGATGCCCATAGTCACCGTCCGTGTTGTATCCCGGCTTGTTGGTTAGTTACCTTGCAACCCAAAGTCAGATTTTTCTATGGAAAGAGGAACTGCTACTTCTACATTTTATTACTGATACTTGTCATATGATGAAATATAAAAAAAGGTCTTTAGATAATCTATAGATAATCGCAGTACTTGGCACATACTAAGAAAGGTGGGAGCTATGTAGAGGTGGACAAAGGGGGAATGAGGGACATCTGCAAATGAATAAGTAAGTAAGTAAATAAATAAATAAATAAATGCACATTGTTGTGAAAATAAAAAAAAAGAATGCCCCAAATGTCAGTACTATATATTCTTTGCACAACCAGAGGATGTGCCTTCTGCAATTATGTCTGAATTACGTTTTTTTATCAAGATTATTCTATCCTGCAATATAAAATGATGTAATTATGTGTCTAAAAAATTCTTAGCTATGGTGCATTTCTAAAAGAAGTTTTGGTAGGTTTTCCATAGAGCATGGAAACTCAGCATTCTGCTTTATACACTGCATACTTTTCACATTGTGACTTCCTGTCTGATTGCATGATATCATCTCAGCAGCAAGCAAAGATATTCCCCTCTCAGCAGCCACCCCTCGACATGAGTAACCCTGTTTGACTCATATTCGTTGCACTGAAAAGGGGAATATTGACTAACACATGGCACCATCGTAATTATCCAAACAGCATTGTTCTGTTGAACCAACATGGCACCAGGAAGCCATCTCGTAAGACTCTGGTTAAGCTCTGTTGCAGTCTTCAACTTGGGGAGTTGAAGACTGCAGGAACCAAACGCATTGCCTCCTTTTGCTTGTTAACTCTGGTCTCAACTTCCCGGTGATCTTTTTTCATGGTGATGTGATGAATGTCAGGACATTGCACAAATCCACACCCTCTCTTTTTGTGGTTTGCTGTAGGTACACAGCGTGCCAATGCCCGGGCTCCTGCCCCTTACAAGCGGGACTTTGAAGCCAAACTGAGGAACTTTTACAGGAAGTTAGAAACTAAAGGATTTGGACAAGGCCCAGGGAAATTAAAGTGAGTCAAAGTGAAACAAACCGCAGGATTTGTGGATGGTGAAAGGATGGGATGCAGCTGGGAATGCAGGACTTGCTCGTGATCTGGGATGACCACCTGTGTTTGAGTTGGCATAATTATTTTGGTATCTGTAAATTGCAGCACCCTATAAAACATAGTTCTGGAATTAGGCACAATTAAGCTTAAGGTTTTAAAACAAACAGTAAAGAAACTGCCACGTGCCACGTAAGAAATGTTAAGAAAAACTAAAATCTGATTTATTTATTCTCTCCTAAAAGGTACCTTTGTTGGCTTAGAGTATATTCATCAGGTCTAAGCCTGTCACAATGTCCTGTATTACTCATGACTGTCCCCTGAGCTGACCCAAGTGTAGGAACCATGCTCGGCTCCATTTCATTCTGTGAAATAAACTTCACTTGTCCAGAGGAGCATGTCACGGAGGTTGTTTCTGCCTATCTTCATCCACCTCCATTTAAATGGGGAAATTGAGACATCATCATGATGTGTGGTCAGCATTATTTTCATTCTCTACCTGCCCCTCCCCACCTCCACCCCTGTACCATGTCCCCACTAGAGATCGCTGTGCCACCTGAGAGAGGACCGAGGAGGGAGGGTCTCTGCTGCAGAACTGTCATGTTCCGGGGTACCTGAGAGAGGGCCCACAGCTCCCCACCCCACACGGAGGGCGTGCCTGATTAAATTCACAGGTTCCACTTTCATCACCCACAGAACACATCAGCCCGCCCAAAACATCATACCCTTCCGAGCTTTACCTTTCTGACATTCCTCTTACAAAGGTCTTGATGATCAAGCTTTCATCCCTTGGCTTCCACGTTATCTCCTTTCCGTAGCTGTTTTCACTAAAGGCGAATGGATATCTGCTTAAGGATGACTCTCCCTGTCATTATGACGGGTGTATTCATCGGCCACAAGTATCAGTCATGTATATCTGTCACTTAGGGAATCTCAAGATTCACTTTATTTAAAAATTAAATTAAGCCCAATTATAAACTCCTCTGCTTTGGCGGGCACTGAGAATAGTTTTCTCTCCCCTGTTCTCACGGTCAGTTCTAGGCACTTAGTAATTGAATTCCTCGGCTAGGTGCATTCAGGCTTCACACATGACCTCAGAGGGTTGTTCTTCCTTCACTAAACAAAGCGCTGTGCCTGTGCATTTCCCATCCTCCTGGAGTAAATGGATCTGACCATTCAGAAAGGCCTCTCGGATTGTTCACAGGTCATAGGTGGGGTGCTGCCTTTACCAATGATTCTCTTATGCAACATTTGCTAATGCTGTTGAGTGGTAAAGACAGATGTGTCCTTTGCAGCAGATAGCAATGATACTAAGTCACTCCTTTTGCCTCATTATTTATGGCACATGGAAATTAAATGGCAAATGCCCAGTTCTAGAAAGATAAGGATTAAGAAATAACCTGGATTTTTCTTAATTGCCTCCTTATGGACAGGTTAATTATCAGAAGAGATCACTTACTCGAAGATGCTTTTAATCAGATTATGGGCTACTCCCGAAAAGATCTGCAGAGAAATAAGCTGTACGTCACATTCGTCGGGGAGGAAGGGTGAGTAGCACAGAGAAGTGGCCTGTGGAACGCAGGCTTGACTGCAGGGCGGATATTTCACCACATCCTCGCTGTGGTTGCCTGAAACAGGAAATCCTTCTGGCAGGAAATACTGTTCTCATACACTTCAATCTCTTAGTTTTTTTTTTTTTTTAAGGCTTTCTCTGGTTTTTAAATCATTTGGTATAGAAATTCTTTGCTAAAAACCTATAACTATAGATCATTTTTGAGCGCAGAGCTTGGTTTAGTTTCTTCTCTAATTGTCTCCTAAAGGGAAAAGTCAGCTTTGTGGGGAGAAGACAAGGAATTGCTTTTCCGAGTCTTGATCTTGTTATCTGCACTGGGGTGCTCAGAACTTGCTTCACCGGTTAAATAAATTCCGTTTCAGATCACGAATGGGAATTCTGCTGTCCCACCAGGAAGCCTCCACAGCAGCAACTCTTGGGTCTGGGTTCTTATTTCCCTGACCCATATCTTTCTCTCCTTTGGGGATGACTCACATTTTTTCTCTACCAAAATAGCTACCTGCCATAAACAGAGGTCCCCAACCTTCCATGACTCTCCCATGAGTGTGCTCATACAGACGAGGGTTAGGGAGGAAGGAGTGAAGACTCCCACACTGTGTTTTTTGAATCCAGATAGATGGAACAGCTGTTATATAACACTTGAGAAGATAACAGCTCTCGTATCTCCCAGACCCCTTCCTCTTTCTTCATTTTAGGTCCGGGTTTCAAGTTTAAGTGCTTCTATGTAACTCAGCCATCACTAGACTGAATTCACAAAACGCCGCCACCACCATACAATTGCCTGAACCCTGGTTGTCTCTTCCTTGATTCTGTTGATTTGGATTATTTCAAGGCTACCCCTCTCGATCATGCCCAGGAATAAACTGTGTTTGATTATGGAATTATCCAACAAATTTAACCATTCAGTATGTAATAACTGCATGTGCTAATGGAACCAGATTATAGCAAAATTGAGACTCACAACCAGGACTTAGTTTTTCAGTCAGTACTCTTGGCCCAACACTAAGATGTAGGCAAAACTCCCGAACTCTGGTCTATCGGCTTTTTTTCCATACCCATGGATCTTTTCACTGTTTTGATTAGTGCCTGACAACTTCTGCTCTTCACATACACTGTTGGGTAGTCTCCCAGCTATGACTAAAGTAAAACATTACATGGAAAAAGAATATAATGTGACAAAGTTGAACAGAAGCTTGCCTGAGACTTGAGCCTTTCATCGCTGACCTGTCTTAATGGACTTCTAGCTTATGTTAATTGGCTTGAAGATGCAGGTGCACAATTGAAAAGGAAGACAGATGTTTTTAGCCTAATCACAGGTATGCATGGGATGCCAAGCATTTCCTGACATAATCAGCCTGGTTTAGATGAGAATACTTTTCTTCCCCCAGAACTCCAGCTGCCTTCCTTCACTGCTGGACCACAGTGTGTGGAGGACTCAGAGTTGTAGGGAAGAGTCTTTGGGAACTTAGGTATGAATAGAACAGATGCTTATCATGTTTGATCATCCCTATGTAGTCTCCCTGAGATCCGGACTGATGACATCTGTTGGTAGGAGGAGGCCCAGGATGAGGGAGCTTGATGTTTCTGTATTTGATTACCACTAATGTCCCAATGCTTCCTGCCTCTATCACCTGTCTCCTACCTATAGCCCCAGAGAGAAACCACCAAGAGTGAGGATACTTTGAGGTGTGACTTCAGTCATCAGGAACAATCTCTTAATCAGTCCCCTCTGCATATGGCTTATTGAAACTGGAGTAGGGCCAGATAATTTCTGATCTCATAACTTTATCATGCCAATATCACACATGTGGATTATTAGATATAGCTTTGATTTTTCTATTAGGCATTGAGAATACATGGACTGTCTTGAAAGATTAAAACAGTACTCTTGCTGGAAAATAGAAACCTTAAAACAACCATAAAATTAAGAAGTTATTTTAGCCTTTGCCACCTTCTCAATCACATTAATTATATCACATTAAACTTAAAAACCAGAATATTTCTTTCTGAATTATAATAACTACCCAGAGTGAAAAGCTGCCTAAGTTTCTCTATAAAAATAGAGCTTGAAGTTTTGTCACCTTTCCTTTAGTAATTATAATGCCCTCAAAATGTGTCATTTTGTAAATTCTTTATGTTTAGTTCTAGTAAAAGAGCCCTATTTATTTATTTGAAATATGTTTTTATTGATTTTGTTTTAGAGAGAGAGAGGAAGGCACAGAGAAATAAAAACATCGATGTGAGAGAGAAACATCGATAGGCTGCCTCGTGCATGCTCATTACGGGGGATCAAGCCTGAAACCTGGACATGGGCCCTGACGGAAAATCGAACTGGGACTTCTCAGTCCAAGGGACTGATGCTCAGTCCACTGAGCCACACTAGCAGGGCTAGTAAAAAGTATTTAAAATTATGCACCAGTGGTTCCCAGATCTTGGTTTCTAGTATCATTCATCAATAAAGGAACTAGGGCTCTTTGAAGAAGTGGCTAAATCTAGAACTGGGACAGGAAGTATACTAGAAGAGGCTCTTGTAGTACCAGAGAGTAAAGATGTATTCAAAAAGTCATTGATGGGGGTATGTCAAAGGGACACAAAAGCCAACTGACAGAGCTCCCAATGGCCAAAGTTGAAGTGATTTGGACAACAAAATAAAAAAAGTAGCATTGGGTTATAACCCAAAGTATAAAATAAATATCTGTACTCATATAAATACATGATTGAATCAATAAATAAATAAATGGAGGAGAATAGACAAATTTGTGCAGATTTCCAAATAATTCAGCATAGTTCCCTACTCCTCAATTGTGCATTGCATATACTGACTTTCTTCCGAATAGTACAGTATGGAAAGAGGAAAAAAGAACTCTACAGTGGAGATGCCTGACAAATACTCAGCCAGGTGATCAAGGTTAAAATCAACAGTGATATTTCATTTTAATACTGTGTACCCTTGATATGATGTGATGGGAATGGTAGTTTCTCCGGTCTTTCTCCCAAAAACCCATGTCAGTTTAATGGTGAGAAATATAGGCAACTCCAATAGAGGGACATCCTACAAGATACCTTACCAGTACTCCTTAAAACTGTCAAGGTCATCAAAAATTAGATGAGTCTAAGGAAACATGGAAATCAGGTGAAGACAGCAGAAATCTGAATAAAGTATGAATTTTAGTTAAAAATATGTATCAATATTGGTTCACTAATTGTAACAGATCTAAACTACTATAAGATGTTAATAAGAGGGAAACAGTGTGAGATACACAAGAATTCTTCACACTATTTTTGAAACTCTTCCATAAATCTAAAACTATTCTAAAATAAAATATTTATTAAAAGAAAACAGCTTTGGCCTGTTTGGCTCAGCAGTTGGAGTGTCGCCCTGTGGACCAGAGAGTCCTGGGTTCATTTCCTGCTGGGGGCATGTACTCCCCCCACCCCAAAGAAAAGAAAACATACTGCTAGGATATGGGGAGATGATTTAGGAAATGTTTCCCTGAATAGCTTTTCTTAATTCTTGGTTGTTTGATAGGTGACTGCCACCAGGGTAATTTGGGGTATGTGTGTACTTTCTTCTGCACTGAGGTCAGTGGTATAGTAAGTATATGGATAGATTTAATTCTATGGAAAGTCCAAATTAGTAGGGGTACTGGTACATATAGAGTATTTTGTGTTGCTAATGTAAACTTTATGTTACCTATGACAGAATAATACTTGCAATTTATTGATACCATCTCATTGATCATATTTTCTACTTGTTATAATCAGGATCTTTATTTACAATAGATTAATTGGGGCATATAGAGAAAGGGATTTCTTTTTAAGAATACTGTATCTGTTAGAGAACCCTAGAGATTCCACCGTAAAACTGTTAGAGCTGATAAATGAATTCAGTAAAGTAGGAAGATACAAAATAAATATCCAGAAAGTGTTGCATTTTAATATGCCAATAATGAACTATCAGAAAGGAAAACTAAAAAAAAAAAAAAAATCTCATTAAAATTTCATCAAAAAATAAATAAATAAAATGCCTAGGAATAAATTTAACCAAGGATGTAAAAGACCTGTACTTGGAAAATTATAAGACACTGAAGAAGGAAATTGAACTGAAGATACAAATAAGTGGAAGCATATACCATGTTCATGGATAGGAAGAATTAACATCATTAAAATGTTCATACTATCCAAAGCAATCTATAGATTCAGTGCAGTTCCTATCAAGATATCAATGGCATATTTCATAGAACTAGAACAAATATTCCCCAAATTAATATGGAACAACAAAAGATCCGAATAGCCGTAGCAATCTTCAGAAAGAACAAAACTGGTGGAATCATGCTACCTAACATCAAACTATACTACAAGGCCATAGTAATCAAAATAACATGGTACTGGCATAGAAACAGACATATAGATCAATGAACAGAATAGAGAGCTGAGAAGTAAACCCATGCTTTTATGGTCAATTAATATTTGACAAAGGAGGCAAAACATATAATGGGATAAAGATAGCCTATTCAATAAATGGTGTCTGGAAAGCTGCACAGATATGTGCAAAAAAAATTAAACTAGACCACCTTCTTACACCATACACAAGAATAAACTCAAAATAGATTAAAGACTTCAATGTAAAACTTCAAACCATAAAAATCCTAGAAGAAAACATAGGCAGTAAGATGTTGGACACTTCTCATAGCAATATTTTTTCAGATATATTTCCTCTGGCAAGGGAGACAATAGAAAAAATAAACAAATGGGTCTACATCAAACTAAAAAGTTTTTGCACAGCAAAGGAAACCATCAACAAAATGAAAAGATGACCCACTGAATAAGAGAACATATTCACCAATGATACATCTGATAAGGGGTTAATATCCAAAATTTATAAAGAACTCATACAACTCAACAGCCAATAAATAAAAATCCAAATAAAAAATGGGGGAAGAACCTGAATAGACACCTCTCCAAAGAGGACATACAGATGGCCAATAGACATATGAAAAGATTCTCAACATCACTGATCATCAAAGAAATGCAAATTAAAACCATAACATCACCTCACACCTGTCAGAATGGCTATCATCAATGAATCAACAAACAATAAATGTTGGTGAGGATGTGGAGAAAAGGGAACCCTTGTGCATTGTTGGTGGGAATACAGATTGGTGCAGTCACGGTGGAAAACAGTATGGAGGATGCTCAATAAATTAAAAATGGAACTGCTTTATGACCCAGCGATTTCACTTCTGGGAATATATCTCAAAAAACCCAAATCTTTCTGATTTAAAAGAATATATGCACCCCTGTGTTCATTTCAGTGTTATTTATAGTAGCCAAGATTTGGAAGCAGCCCAAGTGTCCATCAGTAAATGAATATATAAAAAAACTGTAGTATATTTACACAATGGAATACAACTCAGCCAGAAAAAAAAAAAAAAGAAGAAAATCTTACCTTCAGTGACAGCATGGACAGGTCTAAGTGAAATAAGCCAGGCAGAGATAGACAAATACCATATTATTTCACTTATATGTGGAATCTAATGAACGAAATAAACTAACAAACAGAATAGAAACAGACTCATAGATACAGAGAACAGACTGACAGCTGCCAGAGGGGAGGGGCGAAAAAGGTAAATGGATTAAGCAAAAAACAAAACAAATAAACAAAAAAACACCTCATAGACACAAACAACAGAATGGTGATTACCAGAGGGAAAGGGGGCATGTGGGTGGGGAGGTAGAAAAGGATAAAGAGGGGATACATGGTGACAGGAGACTAGACACTAGACTTTAGGTGATGAACACACAATACTATATATAAAATGTACATAAATAAAATTATAGAATTTTACACTTGAAACCTATATAATTTTATTAACTAGTGTCACCCCAATAAATTCAATAGATTTTTAAAAAAGAATAATGCATCTGCCTGTACTCTAAAAAAGCATGAATTAGCTGATTTACAGAGAGACTTTAACTTTGCTTTAAGCTGTTTCTTCACATAGATCTGAAACATGATGTATAGATTGTTTCTGAAATGAAATAGCTGAAGCAAGAAAAATGATGGAAAAATTTAGTCAGAAATTTACAGGTTAACTACAAATTCCGTGTGAGGTGGAATTAATCTGAGAGTACTGGTGATGGCTATATTCGATTAAAAAATACAAAATAATTCAAGAGCCTATTAATGCTTCTTACTAAGATAATGCTTCATGTTATACTTGGATGGATTTTTACCAATTGTAAATAGTTTCTAACCAAACCACTGTGATTTAATTTGGTCAGTTTGGTGGTTTTGTTCTCGTCATTGAAATTTCCACCCAACTTAACTTGGTTATCTGCTCTTGTACAGTGGTGAGGGGTGGAAGTCAGCAGAGGTGGAATAGCTGGAAACTGAGTCATCTCGACAGAATGTGGTGGGAAATGGCATGCCATGGCTGCTTCTTTCTGGTGGCCTCTGTCTGCCCTGAAGTGCCTTCTTTAGGACTGGGACCCGTGGAGCACTGCATAGTCTCCAGCGTGTCATTTTTCTTCTAAATTAAAAGTCCTAGCAGCTAAAGGTCTGTGGTGTCCAACATTAGCAAGGTAGACTATTATGTTCTGATAAGACATCCTGGTCCATTAACTTCTTAGTACCCAAAACAGTAAGAACATAATGGCCTTGGTAAAGAGAGAATGTTTACACTGTGATTGCCACACCTCTTTTTTCTCCATGGGCAACTCTGTAAAAGGCACCTTTCTTTGAGAAAGAATGAGTTCATTATATGTAAGGTGCCATGTATATGACGTCAATCATCTGTCTTGCAAGGCCACACTGAGACTAGGGAGGGGATGTAAGCAAACAGTTTTAGTTCAGGGGTTTAAGGACAGATGAGCTCTTTCTGTGACCTTGCTCTCAAGACCGACAAATAAAACCTTGCTGAAGAAGGGTGCTTCTGTATCTCGGCTTAGGCTTGGTACAACCAGGTTGTCTTATTAACTGCTTGTCTTATTAACTGCTCACAAAATTCCTTACTCACCCACAAGACCTTCCTAAGTAGGTGAAGAACCGATTCCTTGCTGCTATAAATATTTGAGGGTGAATCAGCAGGTGCACAGGCTGTGTGTGCCTGAACCGGCTTGTAAGAAAAGCAAAGCTTTGTCTTCCAGAAAGTATGTAGGAAATGGTGTGACTTCCCAGTGCCATCACCTTTTTCCATTTTATATTCTACTTCCATTGGAGTAGTTTGTTTTCAGTAATTTTTAGTTGACAATAAAGAACAGGAGAATAAAATTAATTATTTTAACAAATATGGGATACCACTAACAAGTCAGGCGGTGTCAGCCCAGCAACGTGATGGTGCTTAAAATGCTTTATCAGCACTTCACGGAGCCCAAACTGCATTGACACTCTAAAGACATCTGTGCTTATTCCGAAATGCCCTCGCATGCAGCTGTTGGGTGGCTACACACCCGTTGTTCGGGGTTTCTGCATTTCCGTGCCAAGACTAGCTGTGGAACCAACCTAACTGGCAAAACAGGAATGTAACAAATGATCCCTGTGACATGAGTCATATTAACTATTTATATGGACGAGGTTGCTAAGGCATTACAGGAAGCACACACATGGGGTGCCCTGCTGGGACATGCCTTGTTGGATTAGGTAGACACATGCAGTTTGTAACCTACAACCTGCTCTCAGGTATACAGTCCTAAAGGTTTGGATTGTAATCAAATCAGACTTAAAAACTCTCTTGGCTTTCAATTGACCCCATCAGTGCTCCTAGAGTTAAAAAAAACAGCAGATAAAAACCTGACTAGTTGAGGAAGATACATTTTCCTCCTAGAGGAACTGTTAGGTTTATTCTGTCTTGGGGGAGGAATATGTTTTTACTTTTCAGCTTAACTCCTCAGGGAACATTAACATTATTACCCAGATTCAGCTACTGTCATAATAAAGTAGCCAATCAATGAGGTCCGTCTTTGTTGTCCCAACAAACTTTATCATATTAGATGATATTATACTTGGAAATGACTAGACTAACACCAAGCTCTCTAAACATAATTCACTTGAGTGATTTATGACAATATTTGCAAATCAGGTTAGGGATTGATATAGCCTATTAATGTCATTGAGTCAATATACCACCTGAAGGCAAACTTGTACAAAGTTATTCACTCTGCTAGATGCCAACTAACAATGTAGATTAGGTTGATTTTCTTTATAGAGCTCCCCTCATTGATTCAACAACATAGATTAAGCCCCTACTGTGTATTAAGCTAAGTGCTCAGGATACAAAAATGAAACAGATGAAGTCCAAGTCCTTGCCCTCAGTATAGTTGCAATGCACATGTGTGCAGAGAGGAGGCAGACAGACAAACAAATGATTATTATACACTCTGATGGGTGTAATGTTATTAAACACTGAGAGCTGAAGCTCAGAAAACCCTGCTCTTTCTAACTGAAAACTACAGCTGAAATTTTTTAAATTAATTAATTTATTTTTGTTACAGAAGTTTCTCCTTTTCCCCCCACTGATTCCCTCCTCCCCCTCCCTCCCCGCCCTGTCCCTAGCTTTGTTGTCCATGTCCATTGTTCATGCATACATGGACATAAGTTCTGTGGTTTATCTCTCCCCCACCACCCCCTCTTCTGGGGATTGTCATTCTGTACCCCAATTCCATGTCTCTGGGACTACCCCATTCCTCAGACTGTTATGTTCATTATATTCCACAAATAAGTGAGATCATATGATACTTGTCTTTCCCTGTTTGGCTTGTTTCGCTTAGGATAATACTTTCCAGATCCCTCCATGTCATCTCAAAGGATAAGAGATCTTTCTTTCTTACAGCTGTGTAGTACTCCATTGTGTATATATACCACCGCTTTTTTATCCATTTGTCTACTGATGGACATTTGGGCTGTTTTCAGATCTTAGCTATTGTAAATAGTGCTGCTATGAACATTCTGATTGGTGTTTCAGGCTTATTAGGGTATATTCCTAGCAGTGGGATCACTGGGTAAAATGGAAGTTCAATTTTTAATTTTTTGAGGTAACACCATATTGTTTTCCATAGTGGCTGCACCAGTCTGCATTCCCACCAGCAGTGTACTAGAGTCCCCTTTTCTCCACACCCTCGCCAACACTTATTGTTTGATGATTTGTTGATGGCGGCTATTCTGACAGGTGTGAGGTGATACCTCATTGTTGTTTTAATTTGCACCTCTCTGATGATTAGTGATGTTGAGCATTTCTTCATATGTCTCTTAGCCATTTGTATGTCCTGTTTGGAGAGGTGTCCATTCAGCTCCTCTGCCCATTTTTTAATTGGGTTCTTTGTCTTCCTTTTGTTGAGTTGTATGAGCATTATATATATTGGAAATTAACCCCTTATCTGATATATCATTGGCAATTATCTTCTCTCATACAATGGGTTGCCTTTCCATTTTGATGTTTGTCTCTTTTGCTGTGCAGAAACTTTTGAGTTTGATGCAGTCCCATGTGTTCATTTTCTCCTTTTTTTTCTGTTGCCTTAGGTGATGTATCAGTGAAAATTCTGCTGCTTATGATGTCTGAAATTGTGTTGTCTACAGTTTCTTCTAGGATTTGTATGGATTCATGAGTCACATTTAAGTCTTTTATCCATTTTGAGTTTATTCTTGTATATGGTGTAAGTTGATGGTTTAGTTTAATTTTTTTTTTTTTTGCATGTAGCTATCCAATTTTCCCAACATCATTTATTAAAGAGGCTGTCTTGACTCCATTGTATGCTCTTGCCACCTTTGTCAAATATTAATTGAGCATATTGCCTTGGGTCCATTTCTGGGTTCTCTGTTCTGTTCCACTGGTCTATATGCCTGTTCTTGTGCCAGTACCAGGCTGTTTTGATTACAGTGACTTTGTAGTATAACCTGAAATCTGGTAATGTGATCCCTCCTACTTTGTTCTTCTTTTTCAAGATTGCTGTGGCTATTCAAGATCTTTTTGTGGTTCCATATGAACTTTTGAAGTATTTGTTCTAGTTCTGTGAAGTATGTTGTTGGTATTTTGATGGGGATTGCATTGAATCTATAGATTGCTTTGGGTAGTATGGACATTTTAATGATATTAATTCTTCCAATCCATGAACAAGAACAAGGTATGTGCTTCCACTTTTTGATATCTTCCTCTATTTCTTTTTTCAATGACCTGTAGTTTTCTGCGAATAGGTCCTTTATTTCTTTGGTTAAGTTTATTAGCTATCTTAATTTTTTTGCTGCAATGGTAAATGGAATTGTTTTCTTAGTTTCTCTTTCTGTGAGTTTATTATTGGTGTATAAGAATGCCATTGATTTCTTGACGTTAATTTTGTATCCTTCTACTTTGCCAAATTCATTTGTTAAGTCTAGTAAATTTTTGATGGAGTCTTTGGGGTTTTCTATGTATAGTATCATGTCATTTGCGAATAATGACAGTTTCACTTCCTCCTTTCCAATTTGGATACCTTTTATTTTTTCTTCCTGTCTGATTGCTGTGGCTAAGACTTCCAGTACTATGTTAAATAAGAGTGGCAAAAGTGTGCATCCTTGCCTTGTTCCTGTTCTTAAGGGAAATGCTTTTAGTTTTTGCCCATTGAGCATGATGTTGGCTGTAGTTCTTTCATAAATGGCCTTTATTATGTCGAGATATGATCCCTCTATTCCCACATTGCTGAGTGTTTTTCTCAGAAATGGATGCTGGATTTTGTCAAAGGCTTTTTTGGCATCTATTGATATGATCATTTGGTTTTTATTCTTCATTCTATTTATGTGGTGTATCACATTTATTGATTTGAAAATATTGTACCAGCCTTGCATCCCTGGGATGAATCCCACTTGGTCATGGTGAATGACTTTTTTGGTGTATTGCTGGATCCGATTTGCTAGATTTTGTTCAGGATTTTGGCATCTTTGTTCATCGGGGATATTGGCCTGTAGTTTTCTTTCTTTATAATGACTTTTTCTGGTTTTGGAATTAGAATTATGCTGGCCTCATAAAAAGAGTTTGGAAGTCTTCCTTCTTCCTGAATATTTTGAAATAGTTTGAGGAGAATGGGTGTTAGTTCTTCTTTGAATGTTCGGTAAAATTCCCCTGTGAAACCATCTGGGCCTGGGCTTTTGTTTGCTGGGAGAGTCTTGATTACATCTTCAATTTCTTTTGTTGTTATTGGTCTGTTCAAGTTTTCTATCTTTTCCCAGTTCAGTTTTGGGAGACTATGTGTTTCTAGAAATTTGTCCATTTTGCTTAGATTGTTGAATTTGTTGCCATATAATTGTTCATAATATTGTTAATGATCCTTTGTATTTCTGTGGTGTCAGTTGTTATTTCTCTTCTTTCATTTCTGATTTTGTGTATTTGGGTTCTCTCTCTTTGTTTCTTGGTGAATCTAGCTAAGGGTCCATCAATCTTGTTTATCTTTCAAAGAACCAGCTCTTTGTTTCATTGATCCTTTGAATTGTTTTTTTGGTCTCTATGTCATTTATTTCTGCTCTGATCTTTACTATTTCCTTCCTTCTACTTGCTCTGGGGTTTTCTTTTTGTTTACTCTCTAGTTTTTTAAGTTGTGAGGTTAGATAGTCTATTAGAAATTTTTCTTGCTTCTTGAGGTAGGCCTGTAGTGCTATGAACTTCCCTCTCAGAACTGCTTTTGCTGCATCCCATAGATTTTGTGTTGTTGTGTGTTCATTTTCATTGGTTTTTAATTTTTAATTTCTTCCTTGATCTCCATGATAACCCATTCATTGTTCAATAACATGCTATTTAATCTTCATGTTTTCAAATGTCTTTGCATATTCTTGTTGAAATTGATTTCTAATTGCAAGCCATTGTGGTCTGAGAAGATTCTTTATATGATTTCAATCTTCTTGAACTTGTAGAGACTGAGTTTGTACCCTAACATGTGGTCTATCTTTGAGAATGTCCCATGTGCACTTGAGAAGAATGTGAATTCTGCAGTTTGGGGGTGTAATTCTCTGTCGATATCTATTAAATCCATTTCATCTAGCGCTTCATTTAGAGTCTGTGTTTCCTTGTTAATTTTCTGTCTAGAAGATTTATCCAGTGATGTCAGTGGAGTATTGAAGTCCCCTGCTATGATTGTATTGCTGTTGATTTCTCCTTTGAAGTCCTCTAAAAGATTTTTAATATATGTTGGTGCTCCTAAATTGGGTGTATATATGTTTACCAAGGTTATATCTTCCTGTTGGATAGATCCTTTCAATATTATGTAGTGGCCTTCATTGTCTCTAGTTATGGTCTTCATTTTGAAATCTACTTTATCAGATATGAGTATTGCTATCCCAGCTTTTTTTTGCTTTCTGTTTGCTTGAAAGATTTTTTTTTCCATCCCTTCACTTTCAACCTATGTGAGTCTTTTGTTGTGAGGTGGGTTTCTTGTAAACAACATATATGTGAGTCATGCTTTCTTAACCAGTCAGCTACTCTGTGTCTTTTTATCGGAGCATTGAAACCATTCACATTTAAGGTGATAATTGATATGTACTTATTTATTGCCATTTTTGTTTAGTGTGGTTCTATTTTTCTTCCCATTTCTTCTACTAATTACAGCAGTTCTTTTAGCATATCTTGCAGTGCTGTTTTGGTGTTAATATATTCCCTAAAGGTCTTTATTTGACCTTCTATTTTGAATGATAGCCTTGCTGGATAGAGTAGTCTTGGATTCAGATAATTGTTTTTCATGACCTTGATTACTTCATGACACTCTCTTCTGGCCTGTAGTGTTTCTGTTGACAAGTCAGCTGAGAGCCTTATGGCGTTTCCTTTGTAGGTAACCTGTTGCTTATCTCTCGCTGCCTTTAGGATTCTCTGTCTTTAATTTTTGGAATTTTGATTACTATGTGTCTTGGTGTGGGCCTGTTTGGGTTCTTCTTACTTGGGGCTCTCTGTGCTTCTTGAACTTGAATGCCTTCTTCCTTCACCAAGTTAGGAAAGTTTTCTGTCACTATTTCTTCAAATATATTCTCTAACCCTTGCCCATTTTCTTCCTCTTCGGGGACTGCTATGATGCAAATGTTATTATGTTTCCAGTTGTCCCACAGTTCTCTTAAGCTGTCTTTCTGTTTTTTAAATTGTTTTTTCCTTTTGGTTTTCTGATTGGTTGATTTTCTCTACCCTGTCTTCTAATTCACTGATTCAGTCCTCAGCTTCCTCTATTCTGCTGGTCAGTCCTTCCAATGTGTTCTTAATTTCTGCTGTGTCATTCTTCATTTCCACGTGGTTGGTTTTCAGTGTTTCTATATCTTGACTCATGGTGCTGATGTCCTTACTCATGCTGTTGAGCTTCCTCAAGATCATGGCTCTGAACTCTACCTCTGATAATTTGCTTAACTGCATTTCATTTATCTCATCTTCGATAGAGTTCTCTTGTTCTTTCATTTGGGATTTTTTTTTTTGTTTCACCATTTTGGCTATCTCAGTGGGTTTTGGAGCCTGCCAAATTTTCCCTGTGAGTGTTGGTGTTCTGCTGTTTGTGGCTCCTTCTACTGGGTTTGGATGAGCCTGGGTGGGCCCATGTTAAACACCACAGTCAATTCTTACTTTCCTGGGTAGATTTGCAAGCCCAGGAAAGGTTCAGTTATTCTCTAGCTTCTTCCTGGTGGCTAGTAATTTCAGTTACTCAGTGCCTTGGAATGTATCCCTGGTGTTCTGCATACGAGGATTTCCAGAGGGTGGGATAGATGCTGGTTATTAATGAGCCTCAATTTGGATTTCTTTGCCTGACCTGGGAAAGGCTGAATCTCTGAGGGGTGGGGGGGAGGGCTGCTGCTTTTCCCCACAGCTCTGGAAAGGAGCACACTGGCCACCGTCCTTTGTGGCTGCAACTCAGCAAAAACTCTGAGTGCCTTCCAAATCCAGGGTGTCCCCACAGAATTCCAGCCCAGTCTGTCCTCCCTCTGCTGTAGCCCCCAGGTGAGTGGCTATGGCTATTTTAGTGCTCTGTCCTGGCTCTCTGCACTGTGGAGCGGGCTTGGTCTCTATTCCCCAAGGGCGCTGCTCACAGCTAAGACTGCTGCTGTTCATGGGCTCCCAGCCTGCCATCCTCTTGCGCCTCTGCAGATCCTACCAGTGTCCCTGGTTATATGGTCCTGTCCTGCTGCTTTTCTGTTGCTTTTTTTTTTTTCGAGGATTTGTCTTTATTTTAGTTGTAATTCCTGTTTGGTCCTAGGAGATCATCTGTGTAGCTTCTATTCACTCCACCTCCATTTTCAGCCTATCTTGTGTGCAACTGGGTCGTACAGGCCTTCCTGGTGCCCCCACACCCCGCAGGTCCCGTGGGTAACTAGATCACACAGTCCCTGCTGGATCTCACAGGCCTCTCTGGTGTTTCAGCACCCCGTAGGTCCTGGGGGTAACTAGATCACACAGTCCCTGCTGGGTCACACAGGCCTCTCTTGTGCCCCCACACCCTGCAGGTCCGGAGGGCGGGCAGCTGGATCACACTAGTCTCTCTTGGGCTCCAGCTTTCCACTGCTCTTTGAGCTACTGGACTGCTCAGGCCTCTGTGGAGCCCCAGGTCCAGCCTCTGGTGGCTGGGGAGTGCTGCTGTCCCGTGGGGCTCAACTCCTGCTCAGCTTTTGCTGTAGTTTTTGGGGATGGGTCTCAGCTGCTGGTCTGTGCTTCTGTTGCCTGGGGATGGATGTCTGCTCTCCAGCCTCTGTTGCTGGGGGTGTATCTCGACTCTGATAGGGTTGCTACTATGGGGGATGGTGCTGGGCTCCCCGCTGTCCACGGCTTCCGTGACCGGCACCTTGGGAGCTCCACTACTGTGCACCGGTCTGTGTTGACACAGAATGTCCACTGGTCTGATGGTGCCAGGTGTGCTGGTGGCTCAGGTTGCTGGGCCCTAGCTGCTCCCACTGCCTCCTCCCAGGGAAGACCCGGGATCTTCCAAAAGGGTGGGACCTCCCTGAGGTGCAGGGAGAAGCGCCCTGAAGGGCCGCTCACCGTGGTAGCCGGCTGCTCTGTCCACAGCACAGGAACCTGCATCTCTGCACTGCTCGGGTTTGGTCGTCCACCTTCATGTTCTCTCACACACTCTCACACACTCGCTCACTCTCACACACTCACCCTCCCTCGGGTCCTGCCAGCCACCATCTACAGCTGAATTTTAAGCAGCTAAAAAGCCATTCTACTTATACCAGTTGTCTCTTCGTAAAAAAATTGACTCATGAAGTATTTGGCTCGTGTTTCATCTGTCTGTGACCCTTTCCGCCAGGTGCCTGGATGGTGTGTGAAAGCCCTGCAGAGCTCCACCACTCACTCACGGCCTCATGCTTGGTGATGGCCCCTCCCTGAGGCTGCAGACACCCTAGGATTTTGTAGTCATTTTGAAACCAAGCGGCGGTGATCTGGTTCGTTGCCTCTCGAAATCGAGAATGAGTTCACAGACCGAGAGTAAGGATAGGAAAGTTTATTTGAAAGATCAACAGACCCCCCACAGAGGGGAGGGGACCCAAGTGGGTTGCCTGTGGGGCTCTGCTGTCTAGGGGTAGATGTGCGTCTTGCTAGCCTCTGACTCCTCCTTTGAAGGAATTCTGCCTTAGCAGCATCCATACATTGCTTGTGTTTCCCACCTGACATTTAGAAGGAAAGGGTATGGAGTCTAGCACTTAGATTTCAAATATTCCTTGGCATGCAGACGGGGAGATTGCTGGGCTGAAGCAGCACAGGTGGAAGTTTCGAGCTGGGTCGAGCTGGGGGTGAGCCCGCGGAGTGGCGGCTGCACCAGGCGGGTGGCTGCGGGCTGCGTGAGCGGGCAGTGCCCAGGAAGAGGGCAAGCGCCCTTTCTAGGCTCCGCGCTGACAAGACACACCTCGAGGTGTTGTGATCAGTGTCAGACAGCCCCCCTTAGGTCAGACTGGGACGCCCTGGAGAGTGTCCAGAGCAGAGGGAATTCCCAGCCCTTCCTTGAAAGGAGGCTGAAAGAAGTGGCTATGTTCAGGAGTGGGAAGGAAACTGGAAGAGAAAGAGACCAGGGATGGGAAAACTGCTCAACATAAGCGTTCCTATAGAAAATAACTTAAAAAAAATACCTTTAGCATCTAGATTAGTACCCAAAACATAATGGGCACTCAAATACTCGTTGAAAGAAAGCCTCTAAGTATGTGAAGAGCATTCAAGTGGAAGAAGTATTCTGCTTGCTCTCGGTGGCGTCAGAGATCAAATTAGGACAGTGGGAGGAAGCCCAGGAAGCTGCCTCGGTCTCAGCATGAGGAGCTGAGCCCGCCTCCCTGCAGCTGGGAGGCAGCCAGAGTGCTGCTTTGGGAGTCCCCGGAGTGAATCCGAGCCTCGCCCCACCCATCCCGCTGGCCACCTGCTAGCCACGTTCCATGTAGGGCCACATCATGCCACCTTAAGGCCCCTTTGGGCCCGAGAGTCTGCGGGGCTGCGTTTTCTGCACACAGGTTTCCTGTCCGTCCACCCTTGTAGCTCCCAAAGTGCGGCGTGGACTGGTGGTCCGTGCCATGGTTTTAGCTATTACACAGACTGATATTTTTATTTCCACATTTATGTATTTCTTTGAAGTACACTAGAAAAAATAAAGCTAGCACATCATAATTTCATAAATATTGTGTAAGATAAGGCTACATTGAAAAAAGCAAGTGAATTTAAAGTTGATTTAATGAAAAATATTAAGTAAATAACAGTACATATATATTCAGGTATGGCAAAAATTATTGAGAGAGTAGTTTGTGAATTGCTGAAGTCTGTTCTAAGTAAATTCTCTTAAACTTTCTACTCAGACATATAAAAGTCATTCTAGTTTTTCTTAGTAGTCTCCCAACTGCATCCTCCACCTATAATAGGATTATTTTCTCTATTGCACAGTCCAATCACTGGGCAAGACTCAGACAGTTTCCTTTAAAAATGAAATGCAATAATGCCCATGGAGAGAATTGCCTAAGAGAAAAACAACAAAAACACAAAATAGTGTAAACGAATGAAGCCTTATAAGATCCTACCACCCCAACTTATCCATCGCTTTCATTCCCCTTTCAGTGTTCCTTCCTGTCTCTCGGTCCATGTGTAAACATTTAGCATAGGGTAGTTGTCCTTTGTTTTTCATTTTAAATTTAACCTATCAAATTGCTTATTGCAAACCCCTCTTTACTGCATTTTTTTGCTCTCAGCATTGTTGGCCACTTGTCATTCCTCAAACCTAACATAGTCGTTTTTCATACTTCACTTTGACCTTGATGTCCTTGTAACTAAAATGGAATTTGCACTGTAGGTCAGGCGCTAGAGTTTCAGTCTCTTCTCCAAATTCTTTCCTTATGAAGCTTTAGATACCCTCATTTTTCTTGTCTGTAATTTTCCTTTGTGTTTTAAAGTTTTCACTGGAACCCTATCATTCTATTTTCTTTTGCCTCTGATCTTCCTAAGGGGTCTCGTATCTGTAATAGACTCTCACCAATTCACTGAAGTCTCTTTCTACCCCCATCTAAAAATGTTTCAGACGTCCAAGAGGAAGGACTTCATGTCCCATGGATGTAAGTAGTGGATGCCTCTGGTTTTCCCCTGGTGAAGCAAAGTACTCCCACAGTATTCTCTTTCCTTATAACCTCGCTCCAAACATTTAAAATCTTTACCTCGTTGTACATATTTACACAATCAAATCTATATTGCCTGTTGTATCCATTGTCTGATGTGTAGCTTTAGTTTTGGAAATGTTCCATATAAAATGTCCATTTCACTATTCTGGGTCCAAATATGGATGCGATCAGGAATCACGGGCATTCAGCTTGTTTTGGACAGTCCTGAAGTGTGGTCAGTTGGACTTGTAACGAGTGTTCTATAGAAAGTTGAGTTCTGTAGAAAATGTGCCATCGATATAAATAACTGGTTGTTCTTTTCATGGATTTTTTAAAAGGCTGGATTACAGTGGACCTTCCAGAGAGTTTTTCTTCCTGGTGTCCAGAGAACTCTTTAACCCATATTACGGCTTGTTTGAATATTCAGCCAATGACACATACACAGTACAAATAAGTCCCATGTCTGCTTTTGTGGACAATCACCATGAATGGTAAGTAATTTCCCCCCAGTGCTTGTCTTCTGTTGATTTCTGTGATACTAGTTTTTATAGGGATCCACATTTCTAACATTTTTTCCCTTGGAGAGAATCATATTTTCAATTAAACATTTCGTTTGACTCTCATTTTTGTTGTCAAATAATATATTCAGGCCAACTCTAAGCTAAGAATAGATCATGTCCCATCAGACCCATTTAAGCGAGCTGGGTGGAATTCAAAAGGTTTCTCCCACCGAAGAACGTTATGGATGACGTTAGGTTCCTGGCGAGATCCCCAAATCTCTGCACCTTTGGGCGCCCCTGAGCTCGGAGACGAGCAAGGGTGAGCATGGGGAAGTCCTGACCCAGAGGTCAGGCAGCTGCTGCAGCAACCCTTGGGGAAGTGGCTGACCCTGGTGGGGGGCGCAGGTGATGGGGTGACCTGGAGCGGCCGATGGCAGAAGGGCAGGAGTGTGGAGTCACAGCCGTGGCCACATGGGCCCTATTAGCCATTTGAAGTTTGTGGCCAGTGGTTTCCTCTTTTTCTAATTTCTCACACAAAATCAAGGAAAACTGTACAGGATTCCCATCTGGGGATTATTTATTCTGAAAATCCCAAATTGCACTCTTCCTAAACGTCCTTATATTTTTTTAAAAATTCCTGCATGTATTGACTTTAAATAGTTGTACAACTGTTTGCTTGTTTCTGTTCATTTTCACTGATAGGGACAAAAAAAGAACACCAGTGGGACTCCCGAAAAGACTTCTTTGAGTCATGAGGTCAATCTTGGTGGGTGGAGGGCATTAGCTTTTAGGACTTACTTTTCAAATTAACTTCTGTTTAGCTACAATTCGGAGCCCTCCCCACTGCAGTGACTGCAGTTATGCTAACGTAAGTGGAAATAAAGGAAAACAAAGCTGCTGGACGTTCGTCCTCAAATGGCTGCCTAATGCTAACGTTACACATGACAGGATGCAGCTCGGGCTGGATTTACACTCTGGGAGGCATCGGACTTTCAAAGAGCTGGGAACTTGAGTACATTTGAAAGAGAAAATAAGTGTACATTTCAGGTCAGCAAATTCAGTCATGACAGATATATTTAGTCAAGTTTCCAAAGTGATTCAGAATAGACGCAGGCCGTGAAATTTTAGAGAACAGAATGTCCCACGGGGAAACTCCCCCAAATGTCCACATGCATAGTTCTTGGATGGTGACAATGATTATCAGGAGTGGGGCTTGAGAGATAATAGGGACAGGAACTTTTTCACTCTGATATTGGGATTTTTCTCAAAAGGGAATTGCTACTGGGTTTGTATTCGAGAAATCCTGCTAATATTCATGCAAAAAAAAAAATAGAAAAAAACATTTTCTCCACCACCATTGGTCTCATTCTATCACAGTCACTTAGCAGTGGTTTGGGGAAATTTCCCTGACTTCCCAACAGGGAATTCCTGGTGGCCGCGTGGGGCGCTACATGGCAGACATTACTGACACGAAGTGAAGGTGAAGCAGTATCTCTCTAAATGTCAGAGTGAAGCACACTTCTTCAAGTAGACAGGAATATTCGCTTAAGGAAGACAGCCCTACAGTGCAGGCAAACTCTCATGGACCTGGTAGACAATTGATCTTGGGCAAACATAGATGGTTGGAGCTGGAAGGCATTCTCAAAAGCAAACAAAACCATTTAGAAAGTGCTCCATGATGTGTAAGTGATCGCAAACTCTTCCTCCCCAGGTTCCGGTTCAGCGGTAGGATCCTTGGTCTCGCACTAATACACCAGTATCTGTTGGATGCCTTCTTCACGCGGCCCTTCTACAAGGCTCTTCTGCGAATGTAAGAGTATTTTTATTGCTTATGCAATTAGCATTTAAGAATGCAATGTTTCCTTTACTGGAAAGAGTTCAAATCTGTTGTTATTCAACTTAATAGAGGTTTAGATTTCTGAAACAAATACAGTTTCAAATATAGTCACTGTGTTTTTCCTGCTCCTGACCCTTAATTTCTGTCTGATTCTCAATGTCTTAGTTTCGCTATACACTTCAAATAATTTATTCTCATTTGTTGCAACACATGTTTCTTAACAACAATTGTACTTCAAATACAGCTCTGGAATTCCTGTGGTATTAATGGCAATTATTAATAGAATAGTTGTGGGTTAGTCTGGGTGACTCATCGGCCCCTATCTGTGATGAGATGCACTTTAAACTTTGCTTTATGCAGACTTTCAACTGCTTGCTCTTGATTCACATTTTCATTCTCCTTTGTTTTGTTTCTCTTGTTTTGTTTGTTTGCTAGATGTGAGCATCCTGTATTTTTCTTGAAACCTCCCTACATGCAGACAGTAATTTATGATGGCAGAGGAAAAATTAGCATTCACAGAACTTTTCTTCATTGTTAATCACAATGAAAGATTGCAATTGTTGTGCAATGTACAGCTAAACAGCATCTGCCCTGTAATCAGTAGTGACTGACAAGGCTGAACAGGACTGTCTGTGGGGGTAGTGGCTCCGACTTGCCGAGAAAAGCACAGAACGACGGCCTGGTTCTGTGTCGCTCGCTGCCGAAGGGAGCCCATGTGCCTGCTCTCTGTAAAATGGAAGCTGTAGACCTCTATGAAATAAGGTGTTCCTAGTGGGCTCTTCAGAGGGTTAGTAGGACAACTCTGCCCGCTTCCCTTTGTGTTCTGGGCAGATGAAGCCCTGGGCGTCTGGGCACTGGCAGCTTCTTCTGTGGTTCCCATGTCGTTGCCTCCTCCTCTCTCATCTCCCTGAAGCTCCGGTAAGAATAGTCTACACCAGCTGCTGCCACACCCTCAACATGGTGCCTGGCTTCTCTCCACCAGTCACCGGTGGAAGCTTTTAAAGAATATTTTTTAGATCTTATCTTAATAGGCCATCTGCTGCTCTTGATAGTGTTGACCGCCCCACCCCCACCCATGTGTCTGAGTCTTACCTCATGGCAGCCCTAGCACTGTCCTGTCCCTGTCCTCCTTCACGGTTAGGTCTCCTCTGTGGGCTTCTCCTCTCCCGGTCCCCTGAACCTCAGCGTTCCCGAAGCCCCCATCCTCGGCCCCCTTCCTTTCTCTCTCTGTGCGCTCATGGGGACATCTCCTCACCTGTTTCCTCCCCGACTGGCGTTCAGTCTGCACTCTCTTTTGATCTTCCTTGAGTTGTCGGCTCAAAGGGTCCACACACCACTGAATATCTCACTTGCGTGTCTCACAGGCACCTCAAAATCAACATGGTTAAAACAAAGCTCATCCATTTCCCCGGACCTGAAAATGTACCTCTTCCCATGTGTGCTTTACCGCCATGGTCCCGATGTTCGCAAGTCACTCTGGTCAGAAATCAGCCATCGTCCTCGGGCAGGAATAGCAAATGCACAGCACCTGCCCTACCCCCTCCCAGGGCACGTCACATCGTTTATGGCAACTTTTCCGCTGAACTTGTTGTGGCCTTGGGGATTTTTTCACGTACAGCCCTCAAGACTGGCACTTAATCAGAGCTGGCTTGCAACATCAGTTTATTTGCCATTCCTATTTTAGACACCTTTCTTTATACCCCTCCACAAACCCATTAGCTAATTTCCGCATGTGCCTCCTAGATAATTTTAAAATTCATCTTCTCCTCTCTACCCTTCACAACTGTGCCCTAATTAAAACCGTTGTCTTATTGTTCTGATTACAATGGTGATCTAGTAATTTGTCTCCACCCTTTAATGAAAACCACATGTCTCCTCATTTTAAGTAATCCTCTAGACTTTGCCTTCCAGAGGAACAACTTAGACGCGCATCTCACGTCTGACCCTGTTATTCCCTATCTTAAAACCTGTCAGTAGTTCTGAATCACCAAGCTCCGTAGAATGGACGGCTCTCAGCTCCTGGCCTCATTCTCCGGACATGGTCTAGTGTTCGCTCTCTGGTCCTGCCAATGCACGTGGAGGAGTCTGCATACTCCTTGCCTTTACGGTTTGTTCATGTTGTTCTGCTCTTCTCCTTTTTCTTTTCCCTTTATCCTCCTTTTCATCCATCCCCCTGTACCGCTCTAGCTTTTAAACATCCTGCGAAATTTAATATAGGTATGATCTATACCAAAAAGCCTTTCCTGAATCTCTAGGTCGAAGTAAATGTCTTTCATGTTTGCTGTGTGAACTCTCTGTATCTACCTTTTTTTTTTTTACCCTAATCGGAGTGTAACATACTTATAAACAATTGCACAAATTATAAGTGTTACCCACCCTAGGCTACCACTAATTACCTTATATGAACTTATCAACTTATGTACCTGTCTCCCCAACTAGACAATTATCTCCTTGAGGTCAGTTAGTGTTTGTCAAGTAGCTTTAAGGCACCTGGCACATGTTTGATGCCTACGAAAGTTTAGACGGAACCAAACAAAATGACCTGTGAAACTGAGCTGATGGGATGAAATTTCCAAACAACTAAAGCAAGTCAAATATTACCACCTTACATTTACGTAATAGTTACTCTACCTCATGTAGATCCCCTCCCAGCAAGAAAAAAGAGGAGAGAACTATAAAAAACTATTACAATTGTAGAGAGATTTTATGGCTTGCTGTTTTCAGAATCATGGAAAAAGTGAGAACCATGAAAAAAAAAGGGAGATGTACGTAAACCTGAGGAAAAAAAATTCAAGTACAGCATAAAAACTACAAAGAATTTCTAATTAGGAGAATAATATTTTAAGATAGTATAACATAGCCAAAGGAATACTGGACCCAAGTTGTCAACCGGAGTTCTGGTTTCTGCTATGGCCATAATTGTGGGTGACGATGCCAAGGAGCATCACTCTGGGTGTCTCCAGTTCTGTGTCTCTGAAAGAAAAGTCAGACCGAGTGATTCCTAAGGAGCTTGACAAATATCCAGGATTTTAAAATTTTATTATTTCACTGATTTGGTTACTGAATTTGACTAAGAACATTTCAGAAATCAGTCCCTAAATACTTGATCTTGTTCGTGTCTTTAATTCTGTTTCTTTCCTCGTGACTCTGGGTTTTTGCTGCTCGCCATGCCCATGTATTTATTTCTACCCGTGTGTCATCTTAGTCTGTGTGACCTGAGTGACCTAGAATACCTTGATGAAGAATTCCACCAGAGCCTGCAGTGGATGAAAGACAACGACATCCATGACATCCTGGACCTCACATTCACTGTGAACGAAGAAGTTTTTGGGCAGGTCTGTGTATGCGGATAACTGGTGTTTAAGTGTGATAATTGGAGGCTATTGATTGGTGAAGAATTAATTCATTGGCTAAGATCAGATGCTTATGTATTTGGGTTTGTTAGTGGTTTAAACTCAGATTTATGTACAGTTATAGTAATCTTGGTTGCAAAAATTATTCTAATGCCAACTGTAGATAAGATGTTCTGATTTACAGATTGTGATAACTACTTGTGTATTGTAAGCAATCTTTTTATTTCCAACTAAAATATCCACATCAGATATCAGAATGTGCCTTGCATAAAATACAATTTTTAAAAGTCCATGCTGTGCCAGCACTGAATGTTAAAATACTTAATTGACATTTGTATTTAAATCTCATTCCTATTTCAGAACTGAAATTGATTGTTTTGAAGCTGAGAGAGAGAGTAAACATTTTGGTGAAAGTTTGAAAACATGTTGATTTTTTTACAAAGTCAATGGAAGGGTTGTTTAAAAATTTCTTTCAGAAATTGTATATTAGTTCATAAGTAATATTCTTATTTAGATAGTAATATTTGCTTGCTTTTCTGAATTTCATGTTTTGGAAAAGAAGCTCTCAATTTAACATTCACTTGAACGTAATTCTGTTTCCTTAAAGTCAATCTTCACTTAAATATGGGCTTTCTATATGTGGTTGATTCTGAACCCAGAGGAATTCGTGAAAATGTGTTTTTGTCAAATAATTTGAATAGCCGTGGGCCAGGATCTGGAACCAATTTATTGTCATTGCAAAGGTTTATCTGTTTAGCCAGGATTTAAAAACTTAACCTTCAGCACTTGCGTTATGTTTCCTCCGCTGAGGGTTGTAGACATCGCTCAGGGCCCAGCTGTCACTGACCTGTGTGTGCCCGGGCGGTGCTGGCCCCTCGCGGCCTGCTCGGGTAGCAGCATTCTGACCACCTCCGGGGCACAGCTTCATTGTCAGTCCTTTTGTCTTTAATCCCAGATTACCGAACGAGAATTAAAGCCAGGGGGTGCCAATATCCCGGTCACAGAGAAAAACAAGAAGGAGTACATCGAGAGGATGGTGAAGTGGAGGATCGAGAGGGGCGTGGTGCAGCAGACGGAGAGCCTGGTGCGCGGCTTCTACGAGGTGGACACCTTTTGCTGTATTTACTGGTGTTCTTTCCATTTAAAAACTCCAGTATTTTTTCCTGTATATTTTGAGAACACACACAGAAAGCTTCATGCCCTGCTATAAGAGATCACTGCAATAAAACGACCTGAATTCAAATACCACTTGACAATTTAATGACATCTGATAACATTTGTCATGCTTGTTACTCACGCTTAGATAAGAGTAATCAAATCTCCTGCTTGATGGGTGAAGTGATGGTATGGGAGGGTCTGAGTAGTTGTTACGTGCACTCCGTGTGACTTCCTTCTGTGGGAGCACTAGATCTTTTCAAAAGGGAGAAGCCGATCGGATTAATCCGTGCTCGATTATAAAACAAAAATTCTGTCGAGGGAAACCTCATCGACCTTGTACTAAAAATACCTTATCTTTGTAGAGAGCTTTGTAGTTTTTAAAGTGCCCACACCAAGTGTATCCAATGTATTCCCCAAACTCCTGTGTCCTCCTTTTCTGATGAGGCTTAGTTACAGCTGGGCTTCCTCAGGCTCGTGAGCCACGCCGTGTTCTTTTTATTCCATAGGTGGTGGATGCCAGGCTGGTGTCTGTTTTTGATGCGAGAGAACTAGAACTGGTCATCGCGGGCACAGCTGAAATAGACCTGAGTGATTGGAGAAACAACACAGAATACAGAGGAGGTGACATTTCATTTTGTAGATGGCTGGATTTTAAGTTTGAAACTAAAGGGAAGCAAATGGTTGGGGCTGCTGGTCTGAATCCAGGACAGGCCCAAACACTTGCACTCTAATCACGGGTCTGATGATGTCTCCTCCAAGGTACATTCCCTTCTTTTCCTAGTTTCCTCACCTGTCAAGTGGAGGAAGGACTGTTTACACACCATGTAAGGATGTCACAATGTGATGAAGGATGAAGAAATGTGATCATAAGAATACTAATTAATTGTTGTATGGTGTCGGTAGTGAAGCACCAGGGAGCTCAGACTCCACCTGTGTCCTACCTTCATTCTGAAACTTGAAGAGACGCAACCTCGGCACTTGCTAATAAGCCAACAGTTTTTCTACATTTAATTGAACTACTTAGCAGTTGTAATTCAGTTGTAACGCTTGAATGGAACAAGACATGGTTCTCACAATTCAAGTAGCTTATTGAACAAGCCCTTCTCGTTCAAGCATTAAGTTCAACAAGAAAGGAAGCTGCTGTAAGATAGTCAGAAAACTGCACTATATGACACTTCACCAGGTGGGGAGCTTTCGAAGCGGCGTTTGAATAGATCAGTACAAATGCTCAATTAGTAATTGGGATCAAAGCCATTTAAATCTGAGTGCCGAGTCGGTATGCTTCGAAAGGGACCTGATGGCAACCCAGAGTTAAAGTTTTATCCAGTAATTTTAAGCAAAGAAAGAATACATTTCCTGAAATTTATTGCACTGTTATAAAGTCCTTGGAAAATCGTGACAAATAACAGTTATTTTTGTTTAGGTTTTGGATTTGGTTTGTTAACTCAGGATCTAAGGGGTTAGCAATAGTTCTGAACTTGGAGAGTGAAAAATACAAACTTCAAGTCACTGAATTAAACACTGAACAGTTCTCCAGTTAGCTGTAAATTGAAACAGAGATCTTAAAACAACAACAACAACAACAATTTTTAAAGTTCGGAGTAAAGAATAATTTAACATTTGCTAACTTGCTCCTGTGTGCGCCTGCGCGCGGCTCCTCCTGCCCGTTGTGTTGCCGTGGGCTGTCTGCTCACCCATTTTCTCTGAAAGGAGGTGTTAAGTTGCAGTTTTCCTTTGCTGCTATTTCTGAAGTTCAGTTGCCGTAATGTCTTTTCCAGTTGGCCCAAGGTTTAATCCATAGATGGTCTCGGTTATTATAACTTGGTTAAGCAAACTGCTTTCATTAACTAGAACAGTTTCTGCCGCGTGCTACATAACTTACATCTTACCATCCATATCACTGGCTCATCCCCCGCCCGGGTCACTCTGATAGCAATGCGATTCGTCGAATCAGCCGTTTTTGTTTTTACACAGTATAAACTTTTATTCATGTTTATGACTAATCAAGTACCTATTTCTATAATTACTGTAAATCTTACTAAGTGAAATCCTTGGGAGGAGACTGCTGGGGATGTGGTTGAGGGTGGGGGGCAGGAAAAGAGCAAGACACCCAGCTGCTCTGCTTGCTACCCCAACTGGTTGGCACTGCAGGAAGAGGTGGCCGCCTGCCACCCGCCATATGTCCGTGAGGCAGCTGTTTCCAGAGGGTACAGTGAGACACTTCTGCTCCTCCTCCTCCAAACGGTTTGGCACAAACAGCAGAGGAGACGCAGAAAAGTGCCGATTCATAAGGTCAGAAAGCTGTAAAGCTATAAAGAGCCAATGTACCATTTTATAGATGAGAAGACTATTTGCTCAGCACCAGATGGCCAGTCTTTGCCAAGGGGAGGGCATGGAGCCTGTGCAGCACCATGTCCAACCTGGTTTATTTACCCTTCACTTGGATCCCTTCCTTGCCCAAAGGTCACTGAGCATAACCGATCTGATAGCAGACAGTAAGGAAGGATCCCCCCAAGTCCTACAACCACTGCAACATGTGAGGACCCCTCTTCTATTTGGGACTGACTTCTTCTAACTCAGAGTCTGAGTAGCTTTATGCACATTGAATAGGTTGATTAATTGGTTTGAACCACTAATCGTACCTTAGTCTCTGTCGGCCTTCTCTCTGAACTTAGTTTTTCTTCATTAAAAGGCTTGGAATCCACAACTACTTTCTTAATCCACCCATGAGATGATACTTTTAACATTTTCTGCTTAAGTATTAAATTCTACTTACATATGGAATAAAAGTAGTATTTAGGCTGATGATTATTTGGGATTTATTAACTGAAGAAATTAAAGTGGTAAAATTGCTTTTCCTTTTTTATTAATGAAGAGTAATTTGATTTCAAAATATGAACATTATATGTAATTTTAAAATAGCTTGCAATTATGTATTAGTTTGTACGACTATTTGACTGATGTGTTTCTTCTTTACCAGAAGCCCTGTGAAAGACTGTTTTCTTTGCCACTGTACCCCCAAGCTCAGTACAGTGCTTGGCGTAATGATACTCAAAAAATATTTCTTAAAGGAATGACCAAAAGAGTTAAGCATTTCCAGTAACTGTAATGATATTTTTCAGAGCGAGATGGTTGAAATAACTCCTTTGTTGTTCTCTCCACTAGCTTTAGTTAGTGACCACTATAAGGAAACAGGAGCCTCTTGGTTTCACTTAGGGTTGTTTTTGTTTGACTTCTGACTCTCAAACAACCATGTGTGCAGTGTTATTTTTTAGGCTTATAGTATAAACAACCTTTAAAGAGTCCAAGACGATGATATCTGTCTGGGGTCTTGCCAGTGTGTCGTGGTGGCTTAATAGAAAAGTCAAAGTAACATGGGCTTTTGTGGTTGGTTTGATAGGGTACCACGACAATCACATTGTGATTCGGTGGTTCTGGGCTGCCGTGGAAAGATTCAACAATGAGCAACGACTAAGGCTGTTACAGGTAAGATGCCATTTGTTCGTCTTTTTACCGCATTATATGATTATTACTGGAATAGCGTATTTTTAATAATTGCACTTAGCCCATTAAATACATCCCATGTTTATGTGCAAATGTGGGGTTCACTGTTTCCAGGCTTTTCGGATTGCAGGGCTCTTTGGCTCCATCACTGAGCACTACGTCCCCAACCAAGTCCGAGCATTTCATTCCGCAGTGAGGAAGTACCAGCTCTGGCCCAGGAACCCCAGGAACAGCATCTGTCTCCAGGGCAGCCGGGCCCTTTCAGAAAGAGGTCCCGGGGTACTCTGCGAGCCAGCATCCTTAGCGACAGATGATCTTCATTCAGTCCCTTAAGAAGTGACCCAGTTCCCCGATAAAGAGCCCTTTCTTTTCCCCCATCTAACTTTCAACAAATGAGAGATAACAACGAAGTTCGAGAACACTGAAAAAACTAACTTATTTTCTAGTGGTGTTTATAGTTACAATGGGCAATTGCTGGTTGGTTGCAGCTAAAGAAACATCAGACCTGAGGAAGCCTTCTGGATGCTCAGATAGAGCCTTACAAGGAGCCTGAGTCTCAGCTCCTTTGCATCAAGGGTCTGCCCTCAAATGTGCAAGCCCAGAAATTCTTTTTTCTTTCATTTTTTTTTTTCCCTATTTTAAATCCACTGCGAATTGATCAGGGACTAATGCTAAATAGACTTGGATCAATTGATATACCCAATTTACTAATCTATAAACTACACCCGGTTTAAGCTTCTGAGCTGATCAGCTGTCCAAGACGTGTTAACTTCTCAAGCCCTCCACATCCCCTTGCCCTTTGTAATTCACTGTCCTTCCCAGTCCTTTGTGGGACTCCTCGTGTTCCAGTGAGTGCACGACTGGGAAGCTCTGGTCAGTGCACGACTGGGAAGCTCTGGTCAGTGCACGACTGGGAAGCTCTGGTCAGTGCACGCCTGGGAAGCTCAGGTTATTGCACGACTGGGAAGCTCTGGTCAGTGCACGCCTGGGAAGCTCTGGTCAATGCACGACTGGGAAGCTCTGGTCAGTGCACGACTGGGAAGCTCTGGTCAGTGCACGACTGGGAAGCTCTGGTCAGTGCACGCCTGGGAAGCTCAGGTTATTGCACGACTGGGAAGCTCTGGTCAGTGCACGCCTGGGAAGCTCTGGTCAGTGCACGACTGGGAAGCTCTGGTCAGTGCACGCCTGGGAAGCTCTGGTCAGTGCACGCCTGGGAAGCTCTGGTCAGTGCACGACTGGGAAGCTCTGGTCAGTGCACGACTGGGAAGCTCTGGTCAGTGCACGACTGGGAAGCTCTGGTCAGTGCACGCCTGGGAAGCTCTGGTCAGTGCACGCCTGGGAAGCTCAGGTCAGTGCACGACTGGGAAGCTCAGGTCAGTGCACGACTGGGAAGCTCTGGTCAGTGCACGACTGGGAAGCTCAGGTCAGTGCACGACTGGGAAGCTCTGGTCAGTGCACGACTGGGAAGCTCTGGTCAGTGCACGACTGGGAAGCTCTGGTCAATGCACGACTGGGAAGCTCAGGTCAGTGCACGACTGGGAAGCTCAGGTCAATGCACGACTGGGAAGCTCTGGTCAGTGCACGACTGGGAAGCTCAGGTCAGTGCACGACTGGGAAGCTCAGGTCAGTGCACGACTGGGAAGCTCAGGTCAGTGCACGACTGGGAAGCTCAGGTCAGTGCACGACTGGGAAGCTCAGGTCAATGCACGACTGGGAAGCTCTGGTCAATGCACGACTGGGAAGCTCTGGTCAGTGCACGACTGGGAAGCTCTGGTCAGTGCACGACTGGGAAGTTCTGGTCAGTGCACGACTGGGAAGCTCTGTCTTCCCAGCTCCCCCGGCAGCTCGCCTGGGAGGGAGGCCCTGCCCTTCTTGGCAGCGGGTCTCCTGGCTTCACCTTCTCCTTCTGTTTTCTTGGGTTGATAGTTCGTCACAGGCACTTCCAGCATTCCCTACGAAGGATTCGCTTCTCTCCGAGGAAGTAACGGCCCGAGAAGGTTCTGTGTGGAAAAATGGGGGAAAATCACCGCACTTCCCAGGTAAAATGGAAAACAAGATTTCTTTATTGTCACTACATTGTTCTAGGAGGATATATATATATATATTATTTATATATATATTACTGTTTTATGTTAAAAGTTTGGGAGAGTGGGAAAAGCTTTTAGAATACATTCATTTCATTTGCTGATTTACCTTTCTAAATGAGAGGGAAAAAAAGATCTTCCTGGTCATAGTTAACATACATACATACTTACCTTAAAATACAAAATGCAACAAAACCGAAGCATTTGCTAGCTTTAGCAAAGCAATGTGGGTGGGTCATCATACTGTGGCTCTTGACGACTGTGGCTCTGATTTAGATGTTTCCAGAATCTCTAGTTTTAAGTTTATGTTAATAACTATTTAGAATTCCTTCACTCAAAATTACCATCGTGGTTTCCAAAGAATATGAAATCGTGTGAACGGGCTGCAGACCTCTCCAGCTTCTGTCGTCCATGCCTTGAGTCTGTGGGGACGCTCTCTGCGTTCTCATTCATAACGAGATGACGCATGTCCTTGGCGTGGGGAAAATGGCTTTACTGTTGCTACTCATATATGTGAGAGTCTTGCCTTACAACCTTAAAGGTAAGGTCGTCTTTGTGAATGAAACGTACTGCGGTTGAACGGAGATAACGAGCTGGAGCAGAAGAACAGGAGGGAGCAAGCGAACAAAGGCGGAGTGGAGGAGGGTTGGTCTTAGCTCTCCCGTCTCCAGTCAGCAGTTACGATGTAGAATTTTTGTAGGTTAACAAGGACCTCAGATTGCCTCTTAGTTTACTGCCTGCATAACTGCAATTTGGAGAAGTTGAATGATATTACCATGATGTCATCCTGAGCTTCAAGTACAAATGACTTTAAGAAACCTGTTAAGAAGACTTTGTTTTTAGCAATTGCAAAATGCCGGTGTCTGAGAATTCTGTCCCAGCATCAACACATGAGAGAAGGGGTGCTGAGAGCACAGCCTGGGGAGCAGCGAGGAGCCAGCCTGGGGCCGCCCGGCCTCCCCCGCCTCCCGGAGCCTCTCCGCCTGTGAGAAGAGGCACTGAGCCTCGCCACCGCGTCCTGCCTGGCGCACCCACACTTCCAAACTGGGGAGGCTATAATTCATTATTTAAAAAACTGTTCTGTTTTATTTATGCCCAAGTCGTGTTCTTTTTACCCCTTAAACGCATATGTGTATGTAAAAGCAAATGCGAAGTAGGGCCTGTCGCCCTTCAGAGAAGCTCAGGCATTAATAGCATCAAGGAGGCAGGAGAGGGCGGATCGATTGTGTCTCTTTCTCTTACAATCCGTTTTTGCAAAGATTTGCTTTTGTAAAGCAGATGAAACAAACTGTGACAAGTAGATAGGCCGGCTGGCGGTTTTCACCACACCCGGGGAGCAGAGAGAGGCCGTTGGGACAGACACAAGATGTGAGCTCCAGAGAGCAGGAGCCCTATCCCAGCTCTCTTCTAACCCAAGTGCGTTCTGGGACAAGTTGCGTAATCTGTCTGCTTCCTCATCTTCCTGCTGGTTGGTAATTCTGAGGATCCAATGAGATCATTCATCTAAGATATGTACTGGGGATCCTGGCCCCGAATAAGCATCCAGTTCATGGCTAGTGGCTGCCATTCCGATTTCTGTCACCATCCTCTGTAATGTATGTCAGGCAGTAGCATATTGGAAAAGACCTGGGTTCTAGTCTAACCTCTGCCACCAACTAGCTCTGGGACCTAGAAGATCACTTGCTCTTTGGACTTCAGTGTCCGCCAGTAAAAGGCCGGGGTGGGGTGTGGTATGTAGGTTTGATTGAGCAAGAAGTAGCACCCACAGATTGTGGAAGAATCTGGGGGGTCGGGCTGGATTCACTTATTTACTTCCCCCTGGAGCTCCAGGAAGTTCAAGTGCTGACTCACTAGAAACAGTGGTGTTCTTCAGTATCATTTCACACACAGTTGGGCAACAGACAGTGGTGTTTCTTCCTTTCTTTGTTATGAACTAAGAGTGGTTCTAGGTGCTTCGTTTTGCCCAGACTATTAAAACCTCATCGTTAAAGACAGGTGGCGCATCAGGGAAGCAGTCTGGTTCATGCTCTGTCTATCACACGCCCTAACTTTTCAGGTCTGAGAGGAGGAGAGAGCTACTGGGCTGTCCTGCTTCGCATTAGTGCACTCATGCAGCCTAGTGAACAGGACGGCTGCGGTCTGAGCCCGGCGGGGCGATGGCTGTGTGCTCCCAAGCAAGGCCTGCCCGTCTCTGAGCAGCAGGAAGAGCAGTGCTCAGCGTGCTTGTGATGAGTGAGATACTGTATGGCCGTCCTCGGGGACGGTCGGTTTTCTCTGATCGTTCTAACCTTTCATCCTACCTCCTCTGTAAGCCACCCTACTGCTGCGGCTAGGAAAATGTGCTCCGCAGAGAGTCCATTGGAGGGAAAAAGTCAAAAGAAGAACCTCGTCATCAGAAGTGATTTCTTCACTGATAACATTGTCATCACCCTTTATGAAATGTGGGGAGTTACTTAGGTGTAAAAAAGACTTATAAGATTGGCTCTCGTCTAAAGAGATTGTCTTGCGTGGCTGAGACCATTCCTCCTACCATCAGGACGGATGCACGGATGCCTTTTTCCCTGCAATTTCCTGACAGATTTAAGTTGCAGAATTGAAGAGCTGATTTGCCTCAAGTGGGTCAACCCCAATGTATTTCTTTTACTTATTCATAAGATGATGTTTATTTAAAACACACTACTGTGCACACTGGGGACAAAATGGATGGATGTCCTTCTTGCTGAAACAAAGCTATCGTCCAAGAGGTCTGGCATCATCTCAGGCCGGGCAGGGTCTGTGCCCTGGCAGCTGGAGGGGGCTGTCAAGATGGAGGGCAAGCAGAAGTGCAAACAGGAGGGCGCTGCGGTCTCTCTGGACATGGATGACTTTCAAGCTCTCAAGCAAGCAAATGCGAGTCTCATCTTCTCTCAGATGTCCTAGTCTCCCTTGGCGGAGTGATGAATACAGCACTACTCACCGTGTGGGCCGAGAAGTGTCAAAGTGTGTGTGGCTGTCTCCGAAGCCAGTGCAGGCTGAATCCAGGACTCTTTTCTCTCTCTTGTGGTACTAAAGTAACTGGAGACCCAGATGATCAATAATGATGGGGGCAGACAGCTGTCTCCAGAGAAGCTTATAGCCCCACACATCACTGCGCTTCCTCTGCTGTGCAGTTGGTAGTTGGCTCTGTATTTAGCATTTCTGCAGGTTTCCCATCCCCCCCTGTGTGCTGATGGACTCGTGGACAGTGAATTCACTTTACGGCAGTTGCCCTTAGACATTCCGAAAGGCAGGCTGCTAACACGCCAGCCTGGGAAATGCAGGGCAAACCGTCTCCCCCGGCGTGGTGTAGAGTTTCTGTGTTCATCTCTGAGGTTCTTGCCAAGGGGGATAACAGAAGAATTGGAGAGCTTCGATCACGATGTTCTTTTTAACGTTGTGTTGGTTTTGCCAAAGGAGGGAAACATTAATTTTTTTAAACGGCCGTGTCTGGAGATAATTGTGAATGAAATGCTGACCCAAATTAAGAAATAAGAAGCTAGAGTTAATTATGAAATGGGTATCACAGGGAGATGGTTTTTCTAGTGGAATAGAACTTAAGAAGATAAAATTATTTTTGAAAGAGAAAAGACAACTTTTTCTTCATTTTTAAAACTGCGTTTTATTCTTGTGAAAAGGAAACTATCACAAGAAAATGCCAAGAATTTAAAAATAATAAAATAGATATATATCTCAAAAATCCACTACTGAGATAACCTCTACACATTTGAAATGTATGTTTTCACTCATTTCTTTGCACACACACACACACAGTTAAAAACAAAAATACAGCCATTCGCCATACACTGTGTTTAACCTGTTCTTGTTTACCAGACATCACTGATTGTGAACCTCTTTCCATGTCATTAATATTGGTCTGCGGTGCCATCAATAATTCAGTTTGTTCCTCCTCAGTACAGGAGCACTGTCTATGTCAAAGGGAGGCATCAGCTAGGAGATGGAAACATACCTGAGGAGCCCTGGAATACAGTGTCACTTTCTTCAATTAGAAGAATGTTTCAGAACAGGAGTGGGCGCCAGAAGGACCCCGTGGTGCCCATCTTTTCTGTTGTTGCCTTGAGGCACCCCCTCGGTCTCCCCAGTCCCCACCACCTGCTGTCGGCCAAGGTGCCTTGTGGTCTGAGAGGAAACAGGCAGAAGATGCTCATATGTAGTCTGCTCCGTAGTTTCGTCTCGGACATAAGGTCCTCTTTGACCCTCTTCCCCTCTTCCCTCTCGTTCAGTTCTCATTGTCTGGAAAGATTATTTTAAATTTTTACTTTATTCTACCATTAAATCAGCATGTGCCAGCAAAAATGTGTCATTAATGTCTAGTAATAGTACCTTATTAAAAATCCTTAAATGGCCCTAGCTGGTTTGGCTTCGTGGTTAGCATGTTGGCCCTTGGACCAAAGATGCTATGGTCCCAGTGGGTTCGATTCCCAGGGTTCGAATCTGTGGGTTCGATTCCCAGTCAAGGGCACGTACCTCAGTTGCAGGTTCCATCCCAGACATGTTCAGGTTTGTGCGGGAGGCAACCAATTTATGTGTCTCTTTCACATCGATGTTTCTCTCTCTCTCTCCCCCCCCCTTCCTCCCTCCCACTCTATCTAAAAAAAATCAGTGGAAAAATATCCTCGGGTGAGGATAAAAAAAAAATCTTTAAATATGCTGATCTTCACTTTGGGAAGTGGGTAAAATGATCCCCAAAACATACTGTGTTTAAAAGAGCTCTTCAGTCATTAATGTAAAAAGTAGAACTCCTGAACTAATTGGTGATTACGTAAAGGAATGAAAGAAATTTTAATCACTGGGAGCAACAGAGAATCAGATTGTCCAAGTCAAAGTGACTGATGGTCCCTGAGAGCTGGTTCACAAGTCCTATTTTAAAGTGTGCGTTTGTGAGTGACAAACCTTACAGCTCTAAGGAAGGGCCATCCCCCTTTCCTTGGTCTCACGAGCAAGAAGGAGTCTGAGTTCATCTCTTCCCACCACCCTGGTCCACTGCACCTGGACCGCTGCTGGCAAAACGTCCTCTCTGTTCGTACCTCCTGCAGTTCCCTCTGTGCTCAACAACCAGAGTGATCTCCTGAAATCTCAAGATCATTCCCTCACCTGCTTATAGCTTCCAGTGGCTTAGAAGGAAACCCAGACTCCTTGCTAAAGACTAGCTGGTAGGTGGCCTGGTCTGCCCTACACACCAACCTCGATACATACACTCTCCCTCCACCTGCTGCGGCTGCCAGCTCCTTCCCTGCTGGTTCTTGACCTGCCTGGCTCTTTCTTGTCCTCAAGGTCTCAGCTCAGACATGATCTGCTCAGAAAGGTCCTCCAGGCTTCTGCCCCAAGTGCACCTGTAACTCTGTCACTCTGTCACACCTTATTTCCTTCATAGGACTTATCCCAATTCAGTCATTGTGTTAAGTTATTGGTTCACTTGTCGATGATCTATTCCCTCTCTAGGATATACTTCCTTGAGAACAAGGACCTTGTTTGAACTGAACGTGGCTTTGTCCCCGGTGCTGAGTCTTGGCACATAATTAGCACTCAGTGAATATTGTTTTTCTTAAATTATTGAATTATTGTACTGGAGGTGACTCTGGACTACTCCAGACAGAATATGCCAAAGTCACTTTGGTGTCTCTCTATCCTCATCTGAACAATTGGGATAGATACTAGTAATTGCATTACAAAATCATTTCGAAGATGAAATGGGAAAACATATGCAAAGTGCTTAAAATAGTGTCTAACACATCATTCAATAAACTTAGTCCTTATATTATTGTTCCTGATACCCAGCCTTCAGAGCTGGCGTGGTATTTCACAATCTTTAGGTGTGCAAGAATTGTGCTGTGCACACCCAGGATATTTCTGTTGTGTTTGGACCCCCAGGAGTTCTGTTCCTGGAACAACTTCTTACTGGAGTTTCTTCTATTGGCTTTAATTTCTTACATTTAAAATGTATGTACTCTTCATCTTTTCCTAGGGCCAACCACAGGTGAAGAAGTTACCTGGTTATAATAATTAGTTTGAAGAGTTTCTTCTCCTAGTTATCCCTGGATGCAGGAATTCCCATTGTGGGAACGTTCCACACTTTATTTATAGACCCAGGTGCATTTTAACCAAGCTGACCTAATGAGACCTTAAAGTAAGACATTAATTCTAGTTAGAATTATTAAAGGCTCTAACAAGCCTTTAGATATTCATCATGCATTTACCGTGCGCAAAATCCTTGTGGGAGATATAAATTGATCTCTGTCCATGTGGGCCACGGAGAGAGAAGTGATAGATATGTAAGTGAACAGATAATATACATTGATCCGTGAATCAATCTATGAAAACTTGGTTGCAATTGTGATACTTTGGGTCACTGGATCTGGATAATTGACTTGTCTATCTATAGGAAAGAAGAGAGGGTAAGAATGTGACCTCCTGGTTAACATTTGAAGAATCCAAAAAGCACCAAGAGATATATTAAGTCAGACCAGATGTCTTGGGGCTTTTAAATCTTCTTTATATTGATGCCAGCATGATTTCCCAAAGACGGGTTCAGGCCTGTCTTCCTTGAGTGGCTCTGGCTGCATAGATCAAAATGAGGTAAACTCATTATAGCCTTAGTGTGGCTGGCTTTGAAAGATTTGAAAAATGTCCTTTTGTGGAGACTGAATAACTGGATGTGCTTTTGCTGCCAATATCAACACCGTCCAAGGGCCCTCCTGTTACTTTCTGCTGGAGTTTTCCTAGGACATGGAATGGGGTGGGAGGAGGGGTGTGAGAGCCTCAGAGGATTGTGTTTTGTTTTGCTTTTGCTTTTTTCCTGTTTTTGGCTCATACAGCAAGTCGGTGGTAAATATTGGGCAATTTACTTAACCACACTATTCCTCAATTTCCTTATTAGCAATGCTGTCTTGTTTATAAGGAGTTTTGAAATTTTTGCAAGCACACAGAATGCTGGTGTGGATGGCCAGGGCAGATATCTTATTTCTAACCCACTTGATGTCTCTCCAGTGGTGGAGACCACCTGCGTCAGATGCATTAGGGGTGATTATTAAAATGCAGATCCCTAGGCCCACCCCAAACCTTCTAAATGAGAGGGTGCAGCCAAAAATCTCCGTTGTAAACAAGCTTCTTGGTCACTCTGATCACTCTGAGTATCTCTGTTTTCTGGGGAGCCCGAGGAAGAACTAAACACCAAAAAATCCCCAGGTATCTCCCAGGGTTTTTTGAATTGACAAAGTTTGGACCATCTTCCCCAGAGCTACTTCGTATTGTGATTGAATCATCCATTTAAAAAAATACATGAAGCTTTATTTTGCTAATCCTTGTCCTCAAAATGTATGTAATCTGGTAGGACATTGAGGACGATTCACTGTCAGGGATGGGATGAAATGAACACTCTGGCTTCCAAAAGCAAAAGGACTGAGCTGATGAGCATTCATCTCCCTGCTTTTGGTTTAATGTTGGACTTTCCCTAGGAACCAAGGTTGAGGTCCTACTCTTGATTTGACCACTGACTCAGCTTTGACCATGGGAAAGCCATTTAGTCTTTCAGCACAGTTTCCCCCTTTACAATATGTACTTTCTCCAACCTCGTGAAACATTTTTCAGAGGAGCTGTTCTGTTTATTCAGAAGGAAAGTTTTGTCATGGTAGGCATATGTTATGCAACCGATGTAACTTAGGAAGTAGTGATGGCCTTTGATTATGGATCGGTAATTGTGATTCTGTCATGACTGAAGAGGATCAAGAACGGTTGTCCAGTCCTTCCCTTTGTGCTGAGAACTGAGTACTCAGGCTTATGGAGTCACTGGACAAGACACCATCGTGTCTACAATGATAGCACAGAAACTGCAAAGAGACATGCAGAATTTTTCTGCGCTCAGAGGCCTGGGAGAAGAAGAGGAGGCTGTTTACTCCCGGTTTGCCCCACTGCCTGCCGCAGACAGATGTGATTTATTGTATCACAGTTATGACACTTCCCTCTTTTCTTGGACCTGTACCTTGAGACCTGTAAGAGTTTTCTATTGCTGCATAATGAATTGCCACAAACTTAGCAGTTTAGAACAGCACACGATTATTGTATGGCTGTTCTGTGGCTCAGAAGTCCCGGCATGGCCGAGCGGGATGTTTTGCTCAGTGTCTCACAAGGCTGTCAGCGGGACTGCACTCGCATTTGGAGGCTCAACTAGGGAACTACCTGCTTCCAAGCTCCCTCAGGCAGAATCCACTTCTTACAGCGGTAGAATTCCTGGCAGCTTCTTCAAATACAGCAACAGTGAGTCTCTGACCCCTAGGTGTTCTTTCAAAGGTCTCACCTCATTTGGTCAGGCGCACTCAACGATAATCAGCCTTTTGATTAAGTTAAAAATCAACTGATTGTGGACTTCAATAACATTTGCAACATATCTTCACCTTTGCGATATTCCCCTGGTTACAAGTGAGTTATAGGTCCTGCTCACACTCCAGAGATGGGGGTTATATAGAGGCACGGGTCATGGCGGATCGTCTTAGAATTCTGCTGGCCACAGACCACACTGAATTACTATTCTACATTCAATCTAATAGTCAGCATTCAATCTAAGTATGCACAAGTTAACTGGGGACTTCAAACAATACTGTTTATGAATTTTAATTCCCATGTATTTGACCACTGTGTTAATTCTTGATTAGCTAAAATTAAGCAAAGGAAAGGATTTGATTGTCAAGAGGGAAAGAACAGGCTTTACTGGGGTGTGAGAGATACACTCACCTACAGCCATGTTCTGTCCAAATAAAACATTAATCAGGGATTATTGCTTACCTAGAATTAGGGTCATTTTGAATTACTTTTATTTCCTAGTTCACCCAACATGATTCAGTTCACAAAAATGAATTCATGCATTTCTATTTAAGATTACAACTATATCTGAGTTACTCTTTGGAGAATTCTCCTGAAAGTTGACCTATAACACTCTTTGATACACCAGCACTACAACAACAACAAAAAAAGACAACAAAGAGCCTTCTGTTTGGTATAAACAATAGAGATCACCTTTGCAACATGACTCTAATCATAGCAGCACACCGAAGAGATAAAGACAATATATCAGAAATGGACAGCAACCAGATGAATATTACTCCATAAATTAAATGCATAACTAAATAAAAAATGAACAGGCTGAAAGAGATTAGCAGGAGGTAATACATGAGTTAATCTCTTTATTTTTTTTAGTTTTCATTTTTTTGGTGTATCAAAGAGTGTTACAGGTCAACTTTCAGGAGAATTCTCCAAAGAGTAACTCAGATGTAGTTGTAATCTTGAATAGAAATGCATGAAATCAGTAAGAAATCCTAAAGCTTTAAACAATAAATGGACTTCACACTCATTATGATGACTACTACCAAAACAATAACAACCATAAGTGTTGGTGAGGATGTAAAATAATTGGAACCCTATGCTCAACTGGTAGGGATGTAAAATGGTGCAGCCACTATGGAAAACAGTGTTGCAGCTTTAAAAAAAAATAAAAAATAGAGCTACCACATGATCCAGCCATTTCACTCCTGGATATGTACACAAGAGAATTGAAATCAGGGACTCAAACAGATATTTGTACACTAGTGTTCATGATAGCATTTTTTACAGTAGCCAAAAGATGGAAACAACCCAATGTTCGTTAATGTGTGAATAACAAACTGGTGTATCCACACAATGCACTATTATTCAACCTTAAAAAGAAAGGACATTCCGACCCATAGTACAGCATGGACCTGGACAACATTTTGTTAAATGAAATAAGCCAGTCAAAAAGGACAAATATTGCCCTGGCCGGCTTGGCTCAGCGGTTAGAGCATCGGCCTGCGGTCCAGAGAGACCTGAGTTTGGTTCCCGCTAAGGGCACGTACCTCGGTTGCAGTTTGTCTCCGGCCCTGGTTGGGTCGTGCAGGTGGCAGCCACTCGATGTGTCCCCTTCACATTGATGTTTCTTCCTCTCCCTCTCCCTCTCCCTCTATCTGAACAAGAAATGGAAAATTGTCCTTGGGTGAGGATAAAAGAAAAAGGAAAAAAAAAAGGACAAATATTGTATGATTCCACTTACATGAAGTGCCTAGATAGTCCAGTTCACGGAGACAGAGAGAGAATGGCGACTGCAGGGATGGGAGCGGACAAGAGCTAGTGTTCCATGGGTACACAATTTCACTTTGGAAGTATGAGAAGTTCTAGAGATGGGTGGTGGTGATGTTGCGGAACAATATGAATGTACTTACTGCTGCAGAACTGTGCACTTAAAAATGGTTAATGTGACAGATTTTATGCGCTGTATATTTTATCAGAATTTTAAAAAAATCAAAAGAAAATGAACATGTAGATAAAAAAAAATAGGAAATGCTACAAGCAAGTTGACTTGGGGAAGGATGCTCAACTTTGTTGGTAACCAAAGGAAAAAAAATGAAAAACTTTATTTAAAAGAAGTACCATCTTTTAGTCTAATGGATAATGAATGTTACGTATTTAACACACAGAGTCAAAACATATTTCACTTCTCTGCTTCTTCTTCCCCTCTCCCTAAACAAAGATAAAGTCTTCATCTAATATTTTTATTCCAGTGTTTTATAGATAGATGGGACTGTCTTTTAGCATGTTAGTTCAGTTTTTTAAAAAGTTAGTTCAGTTTTCCTTGAGGCTCAAGCTGAGGTTCAGTGTCAAGAAGGTATAATAAGAATTATATTAAATGCAATTCTGAAATAGTTAATAATATTTTTTAAAAGGTGTTTGGCTGCAAATATTAATTAGGTGATTTCCCCTCAATATGTCCTAGAGTTTGTAATGACAAGAGTTGCAAACTCGAAGCCAGTGTTCTAAAACTGTATTATCACATAGCAGAGCCCCTTTACATTCCTGTCTCTAATAAGCCATGTGGCCACACATCTGTCTTATTATTTCTTTGTTATCTCATAATTGCCACGAGTCATCATTATCTCTTGGCAATTTAATGAAAAACAATCAGAGTAAATCTTTTTGATGATAAGGAAATGTAGTTAACAATACATCTCTTATTAATATAAGACACACATTGTATTAAGCATGTTTCTGTCATTCCATATAATCCTCATAGCCTACTGAGACAAATCATATTATTCTTGGAGAGAAAATTGAGTCTCAGAGAGTTTTAATAACTCACTCCAAATCATACAGCTGGTTAGTAGAACTAGAACTCAAACCCAAGTCTGTCTCACCCCAAACCTCTGACTGTCCCACCATTATAGTACAATGCATCTAGGAATATAATTATATTTATTTAATAAGTATAAAAGTGGTTTATAAGGACAAAAATTTAGCCTGACTGGTATGGCTCATGATTGAGCATCGACCCATGCATCAAGAGGTTACTGGTTCGATTCCCAGTCAGAGCATATGCCCAGGCTGTGGACATGCAGGAGGCAGCCAATTGATGTTTCTATCTTTCTCTCTCCCTCTCCCTCTGAAATCAATAAAGAAAAAAAAAAGAACAAAAATTTAAACGTGACTTTAGCTCATTAATAATCATAGCTCTTAAAATTACATATTAATTCAGGAGCCTTTTAATATTAATTTTAGAGAAAAAGGAAGGGGGAGAGAGAGAAAGACATTGATTTGTTGTTCCACTTATTTATATATTCATTGGTTGATTCTTGTATATGCCCTGACCGGGGATCGCAGGGATCAAACCTGCAACCTTGTAGCATTGAGACAACACACTAACCAACTGGGCAGGAGCATTTAAGTCAAAGTTTAGCTCCCACAAACAAGCTGTTGTACATTCATATTAAAATGCTTCCCATTCCACGTCAAAGTGTAGATTTGCTTCCTGATAAGATGTGCTATTTAAAGACTATCAATTATTTTTATTGTGATTCAGGTGCAAATAACAGGAAAGCATTTTTTTTCCACCCATCTTGGCAAAGGGAGAGGTATTTCTAAAAAGGAATACTTAATGTGATGGTTTACATGGCCATTATTTTGCATAGTGATTTAGGAGAAAATAGATGATAGCACAGAATTCAAAGGAGTAACAGTGGTGTGCTGACTTTGACAGGAAAGTCCAGCCAGGGAGTTTCCTAAGAATCTCTGCCATGAGGCAAGTCTTCAGAGACACTTAGTGCTCTTCCCTGCCCAACAAAATGAAAAAAATTGAAAACGTAGATTTTCTGAGAGACATCCATGCAAATGCCAATTGTGAAAATGAATTACTTTGCAAGAGCTTATATTCACGCCTATTAAAAAAAAAAAGTAACATCAAAAGAGAAAAAAAACAAATTTGTCTTTGTAATTCTTAGACAACCAAACAGTAATATGTATGTAATATGGATAAGTGGTTGTGAAAATATAAACAAAAAATACATATTTTTAATAGTTTTTGATTGTAGAGAGAGAGGGAGAATCCTCGATGAGACAAACATGGATAGGCTGTCCCCTGCACACCCCCTATTGGGGATGGAGCCCGAAACGGGGGCATGTGCCCTGACTAGAAGCAAACCAGTGACCTCTCAGTCCATGGGATGATTGATGATCAACCAATGGAGTCACACTGGCCAGGGCAGAAAAAAATTTTTTTAAAATATCCATTTCCCTAAGAGAAATTCAATTCTGAATTTTTTTTTTCAATTCTAAATTTTGAAGTCAAAATGTTTTCAAAGTTTCCTCCAAAAGGAGTGTGAAATTGACAAGAAACCAAATTGCATACACCCCCCCCCCCCCCCCCCCCCCAGACAGTCTCATTTCACTCTAAGTATTCTAACTGCATATGCTTCTCTGTCTGCAGAGCTCACACCTGTTTTAACCGTCTGGACCTCCCCCCGTACCCATCCTTCTCCATGCTTTATGAAAAACTCCTGACAGCAGTCGAAGAGACCAGCACCTTTGGACTTGAGTGACCTGAAAGCACAGTGCCTGGTGCGGTAGGAACTGGCGAGTTCAGAAACGGCCCTCTGGAAGAATGGCTGGATGCTGGGAGTGTCAAGAGTGTGCTTCTGTCAGAGTCAAGCTGGGTGCTGTCCTCTTCCAGGAACACGCGCTCTGCCACATCTGGGGACGAGTCCTCTGAGGAATGTGGGTGAGCTCAAGGCCCAGGGAACAACCCAACTGTCTTTCAATCAACAGTTCTTGACTGCCAAACTTTTTTCCATTTGTTATGTTCCAAGACAAAGATGAACCTGTACACGATCAGCTCCATGGTAACTTTTCAGGGACTCAGGAGAATCTTGAAACTTACCTTTGAACGCGGTTCAAGCCAAACTGGCAGCACTTGACCCAATCTCCAAATTAGTGCGAGTTCAATAACATAATAAAAACAAATATGTTTCCTGAAAATACATTCATTTAAGCCCTAAGTTATAACAATATTCATTTTCTTGCTTATGTGTGCCTGCATGGTGTGCACCATAGGTTTCAGCTTTCATGGGACACATGTGAAATGAAACCAAGTCAATATGAGGTAACTTTAAAGATTTGCAATAAGGTGGTCTGACAATGTATATGCAAAGTGGTATGTGTGTAATTATGGCTGAAGACAAACTGTTATACAATGAATTACTAATGACAGATTTAATGCTTTATGATGCATGGAAACAATTTTAAATAACTAGCAATTAACTCACAGCATATCAGGAAAAAGTACACAGTGAGTTCTGTTTATTTTATTTTTTGTAGGTTCATTATATTTATGTTCTTTAAGATGTATATAGGAACCTACCTATCCTACTGTACGGGTCACCTGTTCCATTTCCATGTTCCATGCTTACTCGGGCGCCATGCTAGTATGTATCCTTTTAAGCACTCTCAAGGGAACAAAAGGGCCTTTTATTTTTATAAAGGTACAAAAAAATTCCCCAAAATATTTTGCACTGAATGTACCAAAGTTGAAGGGACATTACAATATGACTAACAGCAACTCCATCACTTGACAAGTATAATAGAAAACAGCTTCTAAATCAGACTTCCTTCACAGTTACATGTCTACCACTACAAGGACTGTGCATCTAAGTAATAATTTTTTAAGATTCACTATATGTGATAGTATGATATGCATTTATTTAAAATGCATTAGACTCTTCCATCCATCAACTACTTTACAGGATGGCATTTAATAAAGATATTTCGTATTTCCCCCACTGCTTTTTATTTGTACAGCATCATTAAACACTAAGCTCATTTAGGGAGCCATCAGCAACACCCACGAGATCAGCTCTCTTCAGTGATAAGAATTCCATTTTCCCTCATCAGTGAAGACATCACAAATTGAAACTCTCAGTACTATATTTCTAACCCTGCATTTTCACTGATGCATAATTTTCTTATCAATATAAGGAAACAGTTTTCTATGGTATCTCAGAAATTGCATGACATCACTAATGTTATATTTGCTTAATTTTATCAGAGGGGTACTTTGTTTATATTGCTTTTGGGGTTTTTCACATCATTGTTTATTTCTTGACATATGGCCATAACTAATCAGAGGTTCAATACAGTGAAGTTAAATGTGAATAATAAAAGCATTGGATTAACATTTGGTTTGCCAGCCTATGGTTTGACAGGCATTGCCCGAACACTTCTTTGAGATATAAGTAGTCATGGAATTCTACTTATGGGATGTTGGCAGTCTTACACTTTATAAAGATTATATGCATGGATTTTATAGGTTGGTTTTAAGAGCTGATTGCTCCCCTGTTGGTTAAGCTATGTTTACTACTGGGAGTCTCAAGAGGAATACCATTCATGTTGCATTCCTGCACGAAAGGCAGATACTGCAGTGTGGGGAAATGTTCTGAAATACAGGCCACAGAAACCTGCAAATAACAAAGGAAGATTTACCTCTGCACTATCATTGGACCAGAAAAAAGGGCAGAGAAAAAAAATGATTAACTGGAAATGTTAATTTGTACTTACTGATCATGAATATAAGTATATTTAATTTTTGCAAATTATTTTTATTGTTTATATGTTTTCATTATAAGGAAAAAGAATATATTTTCTTTTAAAAACTACGTTTTTGATGGTATATAAGATGTCTCAGAGCTGGCGTTCTCCAAGCAGCTGATATAGAAGGTTGCATGTATTTTAAAAACACCTTCGTAGACCGTGTTAGCTTTCATTTTGATTTGTGACACTTTGTTACCATATTCCACATTAGGTTACAGAAATCAAATGTATCTCTTTAATTATTTCTAACAAATATATTTATTTGCTAGGGCATCCAACTTCTCAAATAACAGTATAAACATCTAGTTGCTACTGTTCTCAGAATTGGGGATTATCAAAGATTTACTTAGCATATCAAAACACCATAGTAGCTGACCTGTTTTTCTTCATTGGTGAAACAAAAAGTCCAATGATAACTTTATAAAATATTAAATATCATTTCCACAGAATAATTTAGATTTTAATATCCTCTACAAATAGAAATATCCATATATATTTTCTTCTGGACTGTGAACTAAGTAACTTGCTGTATAGTCTTGTTTTCTTTAAGACATTTTTAAATGATGTTCATACTTTACTGTCTCATCGTATAAAGACAGTCACGATGCAACATGTGTGTATGCAGAGCATCTCAGATGAGAGGAGAGGCACGTCCTTGGCATTCACTCTGTGCCAGCCACTGTGTTTGATGATGGAGCTACAAGACCCAAGCTCTGCCCTTGGTCTAGAGGAGTAGACACAAAGGTTCAAAAAAGTAGTTTGAATAAAAATCTGGTATGTTCTACAATCAAGGAATGAGAAGAGAATGGCTTGTTCCATCTGGGAAATCTGTTGACGGCTTCATGCATGAGAGCTACTGTAGCTAAAAAAAAGAAAAAAATCACATAAATACCCTTTCTGTTGGTAACTAATGGCATGTAACAGTGTGTTGATCCTCGTCAAGTGTTGAAACCCAGGACGCATTTATATACAAGGGTTTAAAGTGTGCGTGTGGGGAGCTGAACCATGAAGGAACAACTGAAGGATCTTCAAATTATCAAAGAAATGCCCAAAATAAGTCTGGTAGTTTTTCTGTTTCCTTTCATCTGCACTAATGTACCTTCAGTTTTCAGTGTGAAAAATACCAGTCCTTGAACCCAACCCATTTCTGGGGTCAAAACATTTTTCTTGTGCATAAAACGAATGGATCTTGTTCAAAGAAGCATGGTCCCAACTTTCTAGCATTATGTTGTTTTATAATTTAGTAGAAAATCTGTGTCACCAGCATAATAATCCTCATGGTAAAACAACTTTCAGATGACTAACAGTAATGGTAGAACATGTTTGTACAACACTTTAGACTTTCCAAGTACTTTCAGGTGCATCATCTCTTGATCCTCACATAGTTTGTGGGGTGTAGAAGGTATCACATCCCATATGGTTTGAGGCTGATTTTCACGGATGGCTGCGAGATGTTTCAGTACTTCATTGTTACAATTCTAGGTTTCATCTCTAGAGATGTAGAGACTAATGTTTCTACCAGCATACTCCACTTTCAGTGAATTTTGCAAGATACTTCATCTATCAAAGGCTCACTTTTTTCAAACACCCTTAAAATGTGACATCTTCTGAAAAGGTCATGAAGAAATTCGTATATTCATGGAAAAACTCTCCATAAGCTTAATAATTGTATTTTACAATTGTTATAAGAAATTAAAAACAGAATGCAAAATATGATTGCTTTTGGTAGGTTTATATAGTAAGTAGTTTAGTTTTCTCAAATATTATTTGGAAGCAACATAATGGGGGGGGGCACTTTAATCAGAAGCCTTGTTTTATTTTTAAATTTTTAATAAGGATGGACCTAGAAAGCCCTGATAGTTGAGTTGCTGTGATGTGGGTGAAGAAACTAGTGCAGGGTTTTTGGGGGGTTTTCTTGACTCTCTATCCTCATGTTCATCCATTTCTCTTCTTTCTATACAAATTATATTTATTATTTGACTACTTTTAACTAAGACAAACATCTTACAATGAAGAGTCTAAAATTCTTTCCAACTTTAACCCTATTCAGGAAATTCCTAAGGCAGGTGTCATGATGCTATATGATCGTTAAGAGACATCTGTACGTCTGCATAGTAAAAACATGCAAATTAAGACTTTAGCTTAATCTCCAAACTGAGTCTGAATTTCTGGCCTTTTGTCTCTCTTATCTGTTTTCTGATTTAGATAATAAGTGAAAACACTAGATCTTAGACACCTTACTCCCATAAAATTTGAGTTTAAATTGAGACTGTCACTTTCAATTAAATTCAAATTTTGCAAAATCTATTACCTTTCTAGTTTGATTGTGTTTTCCAGATAGATTTGTTTGTCTAACATGGAAGCAAATGAATACCAGAGACAGTAGAACTTTCTAAAGTATGGCTCACAGCCAACCAACTGCTGCCCACTGGGTGATAAAAACGAAAAGCAAAAAAAAAGAACCCAGCAATGCTAATTATTGACCAACAGTCAAGACTGAGGAGTGGTAACTGCATTCCAAGGAGTGTGTGGGAATGCAGGAACTGTTCAAGGAGGACTGTAACAGAGGGAAATTAACACAAGGGTGGGAGGATCATGTTAGGGCTTGCTGGTGGGGGTAGGAACATCTATTTCAGTTTGGTCTGACTTTGAGAAAAAGAATGCCATGCTGCCTAATGAGAGCACTGCTTGATAATCTGCCTGATGGGAAATACTCCATTTCATAAATTCTGTGGTCAATAACATTTTTGGTATTGCAAAACTGAATTTAGCCCCAAAATACTAAAGCTAACCACAGCTTAATCAGGAGATTTGACAATTTAGTATTAAGTTATGTTATGGATATTTTAAAACTTAATAAGTATTGTTACTATTATATGAAATAAAAGGGTGTTGCTTGCCTTATTACACTTAATTTGTTTTTTATCAGACATTCTTTGACGTTAAAATAGCTTTTAAGACATTTTCATGGTTTCTAACAGTGACTTAAATGTTCTCTGTTAATCTAAAAAGCAAAAACCTAAGAATTAGGGTACTGAATTTCAAATGGAGACCTAATCAGTGTTTCCAATTTTTCTGGAAGTTAATTAAGACTTACATTTGTTTGGACTTAATATGCAAAGTAGTTGGCTTTCATGATCAAACAGTTCAGCAGAATTGGAAGGCCTTGGTTTCTTGAGGAACACAGGAAAATTAAATTTATGTATGTGATTTTTATATCTAGTGGCCTTGGGCAGGTGATATCTTTCTATCCAACTTTCTTTTAAGATATTACAACCCTGAGGAGTGCTGATCAGTACGCTGTGTAATTCAAACTGAATCCACAGTTACTGATGCCAGTGAGGAGTCATCAGTAAACTTCTGGTTGCTATCACTTTCTGCAAAAAAGGATGAATAATATTCAAGAAATACCTTGGAGGGATTAGCCAGAAAACACACAGAACTGAATGTTCTTTTAGGACCTTAATGTTCTAAAAGATGTTATTACAACCTATTTATTTTTCTTTATATGATATAAGTAAAACTTGAGGCTGTTAACTCGTCAGAAAGTACATAAGATTACATGTTTTTACAATAGGGATGCAGGCATTCCAAAATAAAATACATGCATCTCTTGCCTCTTACTGAAAGTATTAATCTAATTTTATAAAAATGCTTACTTTTTAATATTAAGGCTCTGTAAAAAAGAAACACACATTTATTTCTAAGATTTCAGTAGAGCACAGGTGGTGTATTTTTTAAAGCCTTTCCATTTCTGTTCACCAACTCCACCCATTGTTTCTCCTATACCATGTATCACAGTTAATAGCTATGTTTTTATTTTGTTGAGTTGATTTAAGCTTCATATTTATTCAGTGTGACTTTTAATCAAAAATAATAATGGGAGATATTTGTTGTTGGCATTAAGATTATACAACTGTCATTTCACCTTATATTTAAATTTCATCCTTTTTTTTTTTTTTTCCAAAGCAAATAATGCAGACTGTTGACATCCTAAAATGATTCATGGGTGGTATTAATGGAGCCTGGAACTCTGAAATGTAGACTAGTTGTTTGTCTTCTGCAAAGTCTGTATTCTTATCCTCACCTGAACCCCTGACTTTTGTGTTGTATTTTTTTATGATTCTGAAATGCTTTGAGGGAAAGATATTTTGATGTGTACAATTTATTTTATTTTCATACTGATCTCTATTTTTGTTTAAAACCATGTTGCATCATGAAATCACTTAATCCAAAATAAATCTTCTTTAAAAAAATAGATTATGACTTTTCTGTGATACATTTGGGAAAGAAAAAAACTCGAGGGAAGAAAACAAAGCAGTGATAAAATTCTCATGGGATTAGTATGCAGCTTTGTGAAAACAGGACATTTTCCTCTCACGGTATTTATAATCAGAAATCTATTGTTTTATCCCTAAAATGACATTTTGCTATTTGATAGGCTATCAATTAATGTTGAAGAAATGAATTAACATAAATATAACCTCTTAACTCACATGGATTGAGACTCATTGTTAAGCCATCTTGGTTGAATGCTTATTTCATAGACATGTATGCACATCACCACAACCACCACCACCAATCTAATCCAGGTGTCACACATTCACAATCCTAGAGGGTCCAAGTGGGTATCTAATGAGTAAAACTGGCTGGGTGTAAGCAACAGAGAGTGATGGGATTTACCTAAAGGGGGCATTCTAATATTTTGCTCCAGCAGATTCTAGTCACATAAAATTGAGGTCCTGGGGGGAAAGAGAAACCCAGAAATCTAAAATTTTGTGGTATTTCTAGATCTCTTTAATGCTGGGTGGATCAAAACAAATATCTCTATAGGTTGAATTCCCCTGAGGAGCCCACCAGTTTGGAACCCTTGAATTAATCCATACATTATCTTTTATATTTGATTGGTAGTGTGAATAATTGACCAACTAAAGTACTATTAAGATGGCAGTTAATAGGAAGAGATGGGGAAAGGCAAATATATATAATGAGGACAGACAATCACTAAAGGATGTGCTTGAAAATGATCTGTGCTTACCATTCATTATCTTTCTGAAAACCCACTAGCGTTAATTCATATGAGTTAACAGAATCCTTGTCAAGATTTCATGGAACAGCTGTGCCATGAAACTCTCTGTATTTTAGACTACTACTGAATTTCATGTATCTCATGAGAGCAGCTGAAGGCAAAGACTCATCCTGTAGAACTGACTAAAGTTTTACATTATTACTGAAAGGGAAGAGCAAGAGATTGATTGTATCCTCGGCACTGACTTCCTTGTTTTTGTTTCATAACATTCCTCTATAACCTTTGACCTCAATGTGCTTCTATGATGATAAATGTATCTGCCTTCATTATATACCTTTTTTTTTTTTTATTCCTCAACCAAGGATATTTTTCCATTTATCTTCAGATAGAGTGAAAGGGAGGGAGGGAGAGAAAGATAGAGAGAAACATCAGTGTGAGAGAGACACATTGTTCCCTCCTGCAGGACCCCAACCAGGGCCGGGGACCAAACAGCAACCGAGGTATGTGCCTTTGACTGGAATTGAACCAGAGACTCTGGTCCACAGGCCTATACTCTAACTGCTGAGCCAAACTGGCCAGGGTCATTATACACTTTTAATAAAACCTAAAACCCAGTTAATTAGTGAATGTTTTAACAATATACAATTCCCACCATCCCTCTAATCATCCCCAGGGAATTTTTTTTGGTGTTTTTTTTATTTTTTTATTTCATCTTTTAACCAGAAAGCTTTTAACCTTTTTATCAAAAAATGGAAAATATTTTTTCTTCTTTCTTTTTCTTTATCAAAAAATGTTTACCTATTAATGGCTTTTTTTTTTTTCTAAATAGATGTCCTTCCTTCTAGTAGATACTGGGTTGAATAGTATTCTATTTGTCAAAGTAAACCTTGGAATCACCATAATAAATTGAAATGAGAAAATCTGATAAAGATATAATGTTTACACTAATAGAAATTAATTTCACACATTTTATTTGCCCCATATTATAGGTCTTCTCAAAAAAAAAACTTTAGTCATTAATTGTTTATTTAGAAAGAAAAAGCAAGCAATTTTTCAAAGCATAAATCATTGGAATAATACATATTTCTTTGACAATTTATAACAATGTTATGAAATACTGCCTTTTGGTATACAAAATCATTGGGTACTGTAGTAATTCATGTCTAGTTGGTATTTGATTGGCATTAGAATATGGACCCCAAATCCAAATTCTTGAACCTTTGTCATGACATTGTCAACACATTTCTCTCTCTGCCTCCACCCTCAAGTTAAATTCCTGAGCTCAAGATAAAGTAAGGTTTGCTTTTTTACTATTATGAGGCTTTTTTCCTAATGTCCAAGGCAATCTCATTTGAATAGGATTAAAACACATGAAGGACATTCTTTGTAGTAAGTAGAATCAATTCTAAAGAGACAAGAAAAGGTCAAGAGACTTCCTATACCTGTCCTCTCTAAACTCATACTCACAGCTTGATCCTTTACAACTTACTTAGAGGGAAAGAAAGGCAAGTTCCAAGAAGAGAAATTCAACCAATAAAAAGAAGAAAGAGAATATGTTGATATGTGAATCTGAATATATAACATACAAATCTGGTCCAGACTGCCCACTCCATGACTTCTCAGGGCAGAGGAGTCCCTAAATGGAGATGGTACTACTGATGGGTCCAGAAATGGGAAAACCCCAAAACTACATGGCCATACCTGACTGAGGTTGGACAACTCCCCTTACCTTCCAGCCTCGTGGCCTGGAAATGCAAGAGAAATCTCTAGTGATAAAGTCCCCAAAGAGAACAAGATCCAAGTCTGGGTTCATGAACTGACCAGTCCAGACCAGCATTTCTCTTTTGGAGTGGAGGCAGGGAGAGTGGACAGAAGCTATGCATTTCCCCTGGGGGCCAGTTCTATCCTTGAATGACTGACTTCCCAGGACAAAAACAACAAAACAAACCATTTTAACTGTTGGCTAGAGAACCATCCACTAATTAGTAATGATTTACTATTACTCCAGTTTCAATTAGGAAACCATGTCAACATTTTTTAAATGTTGCATTAAATCACCAATAGTGATAGCATACCCTCCAAATAGGAAAATGTAGCTTGAAGCCAGCCCTACCCATACAAAATGACTTGTATGCTTCATTTATTTTAAGTAAAACTTTCATAAATCATCAAACTTGGTTCTAAATTGAAAATGATAATTTTTCCCTATTAGCTTTAATAACAGCTGGTTCCCCACTTCCTCAAATATCAAAGAAATTTGCTGATCCAGTAACATACCACTTTAATTTTGCCAGTTTCTTGGCCAGACATTGTGTACCCTAGGGTGTGCACTCACTGGTTTGAAAAGCAATGTCTATATTATCAGTCTCTTCCTCATACAACACTACTGATAATTTGGGGTGAAAATGTTTGGGTTTGTTTTCTCTCATCTGTAATTAACCTGTCTGTTATAACACTCATAACAATGTTTAGGGAGGAATGAAGATAACAGGCTATCTGAATCTTGGAAGCGAGCAAGAATGCCAGTAGCTTTGTGTCTGTAGTGCATATCCAGATACTTTCTGACTGGTCACACAGTTTGGGTGTGGTGATGACTGTACATGTACATGCTCGTGAACTAATGTTTCCTAGCCGACTTTTACCTGTCCTGAGCTGAGACCCTTAGTTAACATATAAAATCACATTTCACAAATAAGCCTACTCCTTGGATGTAGGACTGATTCTAGAAAATATACAAGATGAGCCTGGAACACCTTGTAGTACTAGAAAGTAAAAAAGTACTTTTTATTTAAAAAAAAAAATCCAACAATGGGATTATGGCAAAGGAATATAGGAGCCAAATACAAAATCTCCAACAGTCAAAGCTAGAACAATTTGAGCAACAAAATGAATAAAGTAGTATTGGATTATAGCACAAAAAATAGGATACATTTTCATAAGTCCATATGATTAATAAATGACTGAATAAATAAATGAAGAAGAGAGAAATCTTTCATGCAGAGTAATTCCAAATAATCTATGTAGATTCTCCAACCTTAAATGCAGGATGCTCATGGTGACTTCCAAAGAGTATAGCAGGGAGTGGGGTGGTGGTGGAAAAGAGTAACTACAGCGAAGAAACCTCATAAACACTATGTCTGCTAAGTGGTCAAGGTCAATATCAGCAGTTATAAATCATGTGGATAGTATGTTTCCTTGACAGAATGCAACAAAAATGGCCCTTCATCTCTGTGCTCCTCCTCCTGATACCTATAACCCCAGTTCAACCATAAGAAAAACATAAAATTCTAACATACAAGCACTCTACAAAATACTTGACCTGTCCTTATCAAAACTATCAAGGTCATCAAAAACCAAGGAAAGTCTAAGAAACAGAGAAACAGTCACAGCCAGAGGGAACTTAATGAGACATCATGACTAAATGTAGTGTGATATTCAGATAGGATCCTGGAATAGAAAAGGGGTATTTGGTAAATATAAAGGAAATCTAAATCAAGTATGGACTTGAGTTAATAATAATATATCACTATCATACAAGCTCACTGAACATTCTTTCTACATGAACAAATAGGATGTTGATGGGTACCTGAGGGCTATTCTTAGATGAAGAAATGAAAATGCCCAGGTTTTACAGAATGGCGTGGACCACTGGCTTTCCCACCTGGGTGTCATGTGGCAATAAAATTCAGCCCCAGACACAAGCCTAAAGAAAAAAATGGTTGGTGTGGGCAGGTGAATATCTTAGTGTTATGAACTTTACATGTGGTTAAAAGGAACATTTACTAATAAAAATGAGCAATTATCAGTCACTCTTAACATCACTATATAAAAAGGAATATATTTGTAACGCCCACATGAAAAGACAATCAGAATAAAGAATTATCCTTTAAATAAATGATCTTTTTAAATGATCAGGTTTGAATCTATTATGTACTATATATGTTCTAGAAAGCATGTGTGGCACATAGGAAGTGCTCCAATTGTGATTGCAACTGTCTGATGTCTGACCTCCTACATGAGGTGGGCACTTCCTTACTTTAAAGAGTCCTGCTATCTTGTTCAAAATGTGGACTGGCTGTGATAAGGTCTTATTTACTCCTATGCAGGAGGTCTCTGTGCTCTGAGCAAAGAAGAGGAAGCTCTTTCCTTTGCTGTGACCCATTTCTCCGCAATTACATTCATGAGTCAGTTGTTAGAGGCTGCTCTGTCCGTTTAGGAGGCTCCAGTTCTTCACCCACTGTGTGTCCAGATATGTGAGCCTCATTTTCCTGAGCTACTAAAAACCTGGGAATGGTATCATGTCAGTTCATCGAAGAAGCAGAAGCTAACTCTTGGTTTTTCCTGTTCTGAGGGCTCACGCCCCACATGCTAAGGCACCAAGGTGTAGCGGACAAAAGCGTGGCTTTCCTCCAGCAGCGTGACTACAGTGGCAAGGACTGCTGATGGCAACAGGTGGCAAGACGTGGAGCAAGGGGAATTCTCTGCATTGCTGCTAAGAGCGGAAATTAATGTAACCGCTTTGAAAAAGTGGCAGAATTGACAAAAGCTAAACATATGCATAGCTATGACCAGCAACTTCACTTCTGTGTATGCACAACAGAAATGAGTGCGTATGTCCACCAAAACATACATTCGAGAATGTTCATAACATTTTGTTAATAATACTGGAAATAACACAAATTCTATCAATATGGCCCCAATGTTTAATGCAATCTCCTTTGAATTAGATTAAACCATATGAAGGACATATTAGAATAAATAAATATTTTGTGATTATATTACTATGTTGGAATAGAAGTCGGTGATGAAAAAGAATCAATTACTGCTGCAAGCAACATCAGGGATGGATACTGCAGACCAAAGAAGCTCGACACAAAATAAGGGCCTGTTCTAAGGTTCCATCTATATGAAGTTTGAAAATAGGCAACAGGAGTGTGTCATGATAGAAGTCAAAATAGTGGTAACTTTGGGATTAATGACTGAGAGGAGGAGCAAGGGAACCTAAAAAATGTCCTATTTCTTTTCATGGATGGTGGTTGAAAGGATACATACATATTTAGATTTTATCGAGCTATGCACTTAAAATATGAGCAATTCTTGTATGTAAGTTATAGGCCAATAAAAAAGAAAAATGTCAATAAAGTAAATTTGCTTTAAAAAATAAAGAAAAGAACGAAAGAATGATCTTTAAAATATGACAAATCTAGCTTCATTTCCTGGCTCTACCACTCATTTGTTGCATGACCTTGGGCAACCTCACCAATCTGAGTCTCACTTTTTTCATTTGTAAAACAGGAATAATTCCTTTCTCATGCAGTGCGATGCTTTTTCTGTTAACTGAGATCATGTACATCTAGCACACTGCTTTGCATTTGGTAATTGCTTTGTATATTTACTTCCCTTTCCCCTTCTGTCCAGGCATACTGGCCTCACACGTCCTGAATACTGTCTTTGGGAAGCCACCAGTTCTCAAGCCTGTTTTTAGGGAAAAGGTGACTGACCTACCGTAGCCCAAAAGTAATAATGCAGCCTTCCCTAGATCACATTACAAAATCACCCATTTCCTCAGATCCCTTTGGAAACTTTTCTGGGAATGATTCACTCATTCTTCCATCCATCCATCCATCCATCCATCCATCCATCCATCCCTCCTATTAACATTCATTGAGTGGCTACTTTGTGCCAGGCACCATGATAGGTGCTGGGGAAACACTACTGAATAAATCAGTCATGGTTGCTGTCTTTGGGGAGTTTACCATCTCATGAGAAAGACAGGCAGTAAACAAATAAATCCATAATTATTAACTATGATAAAAAGTGCTGTGAAGAACAGAGAGCAGTGATGGAAAGCTTCTCGGAGGATGTAACATTGAAGGTGAGAACGGAAGGTGAAAGAGTAGCCAGTCATTGGAAGATCAGAGGGAAAGCTCCTGCAGCATCCTATCATTGAAGTCTTATGACATCCAAAATAATTACAGAGTGTACATAAAAGACATAATCACCACCAGAGAGAATCTTCTCACATATGAACACTTGTTGTAACACCTATTCTGCTTCTTAGAAGTATTTTGCATACTTCCTATTCCTTAGAAGTTAGACAGCCAGATATGTTGCTTTCGACCATAGTAATACAAGCTTGATTGTATAATGAGTTATGCAGATGGGACATAAAAGGGAATTTTTTAAAAAAATGAGAACAGGTAACCTATCACTTCGAAGGTAATGTAGTATCTTGAAAAGGACATGGAATTTGCTGTCTGGGTTCAAATTCTGTCTCCACTTTTAGCTGTATGACCACAAGCAGGTCATTCAAACTCTCTGAGTCTTGAGTTCCCTCATCTGAGAAACAGATAGGAATAATGACTGCCTTAGGTTGTGTTTCAAGAATTAAATGAAGTGATATATACATAGCATCTTACACACAAAAAGTATTGCTATGCTTTATTTAGAACATTCCTGTCATTTCACTCAAAAGTAGTATCAACTTTTAAAAATAGGTATGCTCCTTTTTCTTAAATATCTTCCTGTAACCTTGGCTATTGGTTTAGAATTCTTTTTTTTTTTTTTTTTTTTAATCCTCATCCTAGGACATTTTTCCATTTTTTGTACAGACAGTGTGGGAGGGAGAGAGAGGAAGAGAGAGAGAGGGAAACATCGATGTGAAAGGGACACATCAAGTGGCTGCCACCCGCACGACCAACCAGGGCCGGGGACAAACTGCAACCAAGGTACATGCCCTTAGCGGGAACCGAACCCGGGTCTCTCCGGACCGCAGGCGGACGCTCTAACCGCTGAGCCAAACCGGCCAGGGCAGAATTCTTAATTCTGTGCCAAATCTTACTACTTTAGGTGGTAAATCATTATCAATTTTCCTAATTCCCCACCCAAAACTGCCTCAGGCAACCCAGGGCAGCAGCAGGGAGTGAGCATGGCTCAGTCAGCGGGGGAGATGTAAACACTGAGTTTGAGGGTGATTTCGGGGCTCCTAGAGCTGCACAGGCTGTGGGTAAGATCGCCATGTGGCGTGGTCTGGCTTGCCATCTGGCCTCTGGGTCCTCCTGAAAAATTACCTCTCCCTTTCTTCACCATTGTCCATGGTTGCTCGATCATAGGGCCTCCTATTGTCTTTCAGAAAAAGGGGTGGGGATGGGAGTGGAGACAAAGCAGGTCTGAAACCCTCTCTCTTAAGGGTAGGTAGCCCAGAAGGGTCTACAATCTTCAGTTCTAGACTGAGCCCTGATCTCATATGGGAGAGTCACTCTCTGAGTCTCTTTTCTAATTGATAAAATGGGATCATTCCAGCCTTGCTTACAGTGATCTCAGGATTGTTGAGGCTCAGATAAAATGTTGCACATGAAAGCACTATATTAGCTCTAAAAATGCTGTATAGACTTCAGGTGCTCTTACTGTTAGTACATCCTGTGCCACATTCAGCATGCATGGCTGGCCTAAAAGCTTTTTAGGCCTGCTCATTACTGAACTATTAGAAGGGTTTTTATTTTTTTTTTATTTTTTTTTTTAGGTCAATGAGTAACGGAAAGTGTCTCAAAGGTACTGCCTATTTTTACTTTGAAAGAGCAACTTGAGATTCTCAGAGATAGGCTTAATCATGAGAAGAACTCAAGGCCTGGAAGATTAAAAGATAATTTAAAACAGCACAAAAGCAGCCTATTCTGATAAGTTGTATAATTTATTTAGGCAAATATAAATGTGCTGTTGGCCTATGTTCAACTAAGCAAGGCTTACTGAAGTAATGGAAACTGATCAGATCTTCATTGTGTGATTTCCTGTTCTTAGCTAGTAGAGAAAAAGACAAATATCTGGGGTGAGAGACAGGAAGGAATAAAGACAAATGATTTTTTGTTTATGCCGATTCTCTCAAGTCACCAAGATAATAATCTACAAAATGTTCAAAAACCTCAGATTTAAAAAGATGCACCCCCAATTTAGGCCGGTAAGAAATAGGCTATCTTTGGTCATTAGATGTGCCTGTTTTTTCGATTTTTCAACATGTTCTCAAGGTGAGATGTACTGATTTATGTTTTCCTGTTGATTTCAACTATAAACAAACTTTTCTTCTGAGAAGTTAACTGTGGAAATATCAGAATCCAGATCCAAGAACCCCTACACTCAAACCTGAACAATCAAAGAGCATGAGAGGAAAAAGCAATGGGTTGCTTCCCTCTTATCTTTTCCTTAAATTATTTCAAGACATTGCTTCAAAGGAACCTTAATCTGAGGTAGTATTTCAATTGCAGAAGAAGATGCTTTTTCTAGTCAAAATTAATTTAAGTCCCTAATAATCTGGGTTAACATGAAATGGGAAGATCTGAAGGGCCTAACTAGCCCACATACTTTTCACCTTTGAAGTCTAGCTAGAAAGGGACCAGAATAAAAATATTGTAAAATTTGTTTGCAAAGTTATAGAAGGCAGAACCATTCCAGGCTCTACAAGCTCAAACAGAAAAGCATTATATTTTATGTATCACATTAAACAATAACAAAACAGTAACCTAATAGAAATAAGTTCCAAAATCCTTTCTGGATAATGTGGTACATTTGAAATCTAGTGTGCTTTTCATGCCTTTCGTAAGCACTCTATAAAACAAGATACTCTCAAATGTGTTAGAACATTTCTGTTTTGATTGGCTCAGAAAGGCTGGAGTTACTTGAACTGACTTATAATGAACTAAGCACATGGCATGGCATCATCAGTCATTCTCTTCAGAGCCTCTTGCCTGTTTTATAGAAATTGCATAACTGGAAAGTAACACATGAAAATCTTACACTCTGCTGGTTGTAAGTTAGATCACAATTTCAAAATGTAGGTAAAAGTTTATAGCTAGAGTAGAAGGCCAACATTTTTTTCTCCATCTCTCAATATCTAAACACTTTATTTATGTAGTTATTTTTTATAGCAGATAAAAGAAAGGGTAAATTTATTTTACCTTTTTTTTTTAATCCCCACCAAGGACATTTTTTACATTTATCTTCAAATAGAGCAGAAGGGGGAGAGGGGGGAAGAGAGAGAGAGACACACATTGATTGGTTGCCACCACAACCCCAACCTGGGCCAGGGACAAACTGCAACCAAGGTCCGTGCCCTTAGCAAGGACTGAACCCGGGTCTCTCTGGACCGCAGGCCGGCGCTCTAACTGCGGAGCCACACCGGCCAGGACTATTTTGTGTTTTCTTTCCTTGAATTAGCCATGGTTTATTTGTGGAATTTCAGAAAAGCTGATGTTAAAAGAGGTCAAGATACATAACTACAGAAGTGAATTAAGAAACCAATTTTTGGTACGATCAGAGTTATTGGTTATAAGCAATTAAGCATCTCTGGATGATTGAAGCTGAAGAGGAATATATTTAAAGGATATTGTGTAGCTCACAGAATAGAGAACTAGCACTACAGAACCAGGATCAGGATAAGATAACCAACAACAATATACAAAGTCACATCAATGGACGATTCAGGTGAAGACATCACTACCACTTAAATACAAATGTCTACGTGCAATTACTGCTGTCAGCGTAACAGTGGACCAAAGAGGTGTCACTGAACTACTGCTTCCAGCCACTGTTTTCTGTCATAGAGTTGCTCCCGGCCCCAGCCTCATTTGTTCCAGATTCTCTGGCTCACGTGCACTCAGATGGTTGATAGAACATAAGGTAATTGCTCCTGCCCTAGCTGCAAAGGAAGTTGGGGATGTGAATATTTGTCAATTTCACTGCCATATACTCAAAGGTGAGGACTTCTCTAAACACCAGAGGAGATAAGATATAAGGTGGTCAAAAAAATGACAAATGTCCCAAAAGCAAAAGAGCAAACTGGTCATTATGATTAGAAAAATAGCTCTTAATCTCTCAAAATTTTTACACTAAAAAATTAGTAAGGTTATATCTATCAATATTTACCATATAAGAAATTAAGAGAGAAAATTTATTTATTTTTATATTTTATTTATTTATTTATTTATTTATTTATTTATTTAATCCTCACCCGAGGACATTTTTCCATTTTTTGTTCAGATAGAGCGGGAGGGAGAGAGAGGAAGAGAGAGAGAGAGAAACATCAATATGAAGGGACACATCGAGTGGCTGCCACCCGCACAACCAACCAGGGCCGGGGACAAACTGCAACCGAGGTACGTGCCCTTAGCGGGAACCGAACCTGGGTCTCTCTGTACCGCAGGTCGACGCTCCAACCGCTGAGCCAAACCGGCCAGGGCAAGAGAGAAAATTTAAAAATATTTATGAATTCATTTAAAAGAACAACTATATGTTAACAATTATAGCAATTACATGTTAACATAACACATTTTATAAACAATAGCTATAGTATCCAGAACAAAACAATGATAAAGTTGGTATTGTTTTATGTTATTGTGATCTCTCTAATTTCTGGCTTAATAGAAAGCATTTGGATTGTTGTAGCTGCTTCTACATTAATCTGTTGTAATATTACACATTCTGTAGTCTGGAAAACTGAATCTTATACTTGTGAGAGATTAATAGTGAAAGGGTAAATATCATCTTAGTATTATTAAGAAAATAATTTTTACCTTGGGGACTCCCTAAAAAGGTGTTGGGGTCTCCCTAACACAGTCGGGGAAATGCTAAATGACTTACTTTGTGATTGGAATTAGATGATAGATACCATATTGAAACACACAATTCTTTGGATCCCTTTCTGCACTTCTGTCATATATTTTTAGCCAAGGCTTGGAAATTTTGCTCAGAGGTTGACAGGATTGAGCCTGCATCAAATTACTAATATAACGGTATTATAAGTAGACTGCAAAAATAATAGCTGGATGGGATTTCAGTTATTTTATGGATTTTGTCCTTTCCTTTGATCTTAAAAATTATTTCCAGCTCTAATTTATGATTGTGTAGTTTCCTAACTTTGGATTTTTTAAAGCAATGACAGATTCATTCATTTTTTAAACCACCTTTATATTTTTAGGACAGTTTTAGATTTACAGAATTATTACAAAGATAGTACATAAAGTACCCACAACTAGTGTCCTTGTTAGTATCTTACGTTAGTAGGACACATTTGTTATAATTAAAGAACTGATATTAATTCATTATTGTTAACTAAAGTTTATAGTTTATTCAGATTTCCTTTGTTCTTGTTTAATGTCATTTTTTTTCTGTTCCAGGATCCCATCCAGGATACCACATGACAGTTAGTCATTACATTGCCTTAGGCTCCACTTGGTTGTGACGGTTTCCCTGTGACAGGTTGGGTATTTTGCAGTATGTTCTTCAGTAGGGATTTTTCTGATGTTTTTCTAATGGTTAAACTGGGGTTATGGGTTTGGGGAGTAAGACCACAGAAGCAAAGTGTCATTCTCATTACATTAAGGTTATGATCAAACTGACTTTTGATTTATTGCTGTTAACCTTGATCACCTGGGCTCGAGGTACTGTCTGTCAGATTACTTCACTGCAAAGTTACTCTTTTTTCTCCTTCTCAAACTGTGCCCTTTGTGGGGGAAAAGTCATTATGCCCAGTCCACCCTTAAGGAACAGGGAGTTATGCTCCACCAACTTGAAAATTACTCATAATTTTCTGCATGGGAGATTTGTCTATTCTTTCCCATGTATTTATTCAGTCATTTATTAATATCAGTATGTACTCATACACATTTATTTTATACTCTGGGTCATAATCCAATACCACTTTATTTATTATGTTGCCCAAATGTCCCAGCTTTGGCCATTGGGAGCTTTTTCTGGGCTCCTGGCTCCCTTTGACATACTCCCATCACTATGTACAGATTTTGTTGATTTGTTTATTTGAATGTCCTTCTTTTTGGCACTACACAATGTTCCAGGACATTCTGTATGTCTCCTACCCCAGTTCTAGAAGCATCAGTTTTTCCAAGGAGTGCCGGTGCCTTTTGTTGGAGAATGGATGTCTTAGACACTAACCTGAGTGGTAGGTGTGCTTACTGCCCCTAGGGTGCCACAGCTTCTACCTGCTTCCTGCTGACAGAGCAAGGAGACTGTGTATATTTGCCCATGTGTGCACATATATCTACAAATATTTCTATATGTAAACACCTGCACCTGTATTCAACTGAACATTAGATCATACCAGTGTCTCAACTCTAATCCACTGCTACGTGGATCATTCTAGCTCCCTCCTCTTGCATTTGTTACAAATTTGTAGAGTTACTTTAACAATAAAGAAAATTTGTAATGGTAGGTGTGAGATAAAACAAAAAGATAAAAAGAGCAGGGACACCAGGGACTAAGATGAACTGAACACCCAAGAACCTGTGCTCTGTTGTAGCACCTACGGTTATTAAATGTCCGGAGTGAAAGGCCATGAAGTGGAGGGTGAGCTTGAATCCTGGCTTCACTAATTCCTACTTCACTAGTAACTCAGGTTACTGTAGGGAAGTATATTATTCCCAGGTCCCTTAGTTTTCTTATCTTTGGAGGAGAAAAATATAGCACTTGACTCATGGGAGTGTGAAGATTAAATGAGTTAATGCAAACAGCACACTCAGAACAGTGCCAGACTCGGTATTGGTAATGAGCTGTTGGCACTCTGTACCCTATGGGATAAATCTATTATCATTTCTACTTTACAGATGATAAAACAGGCATGGAAATAATATAACCTGCTCACTGTCTCACAGCTAGTAATTTTCAGACCCATTCTCTCATAATCTGTGCCCTTTAAAGGGCTTCTGAACAGCTCTATACTTACATCTTTTTGTAAAAATGAAACTATGAAAGGCTACTCTATAAATCTAAAGGAAGATTACTGAAAAGATTAGAGGACACTGGATATTCTCAGTGTCGGGAATATTGTGATACTTATTAATATTAACATTTCCTACATTACCAGCACTTTGATGTCATGAAACGACTCAGCCAGTGGACTTCTCAATGCTCATGTTGTCACCTTAAGCCAGTTGAGGCAAAGAGCACTCCCAACAAGGTAGGGGTTAAAAGTCAGCCCTGCCTTGTCTATGCCTATTACTGCCTGAGGTAAGAACACTCTTATAGTTAAGGACTCCTGAAAGCTTTACTATTTCTTACCTGCTGTGTGCTCTGGGGAACGTGACACCAGGTCATGACTCATGGTATATACTGTTGGGAGAGGAAGTAGCTTAGGAAGGTTAAAAGGGAGGAGATTTGTTGAGGAGAACTAATAGGCATTTATCTACTAAAATCAAATAAATGACAATTTCACACTCTATATTTATTTCTTTGTTCCACTTGATAATCTACTTCCCTTTAAACAATAGTGACTCTAATTTATTTATCTAACACAGCTCTGGACATCACCATTTGCTGACCTTTCAGCTTCATTTTGAAACTGGGTCCCTCCACCAGATGGAATCTGAAAGGGAAAGCAGTCCCCTCCTTGTCTCTTTTTCTTACCAGTTATGTCACCATATTTTTTCCCAATGATCGCTCCTTCTAACATTAGTCATATGATCAGAGGGAAATCACAAATATCTTCTAAAGTCTCAAAGGATATTCACTTAGGACCTACTTGTCACAAGCAGTTTGCTAGTCACAAGGTGTGGCAGTGAGCCAGATATAGGCAGCCCTCCTCAGGGAGCTTGCAGAGCACTGGGGAATTACAACAGCGTGCACAGAGTTGGGGCTTATTCTTGTCAGGCACTGTGCTCTGTATTATTACATTTTAGTCTCACAGAAGTAGCGATTACCGTCTTCATTTTGCAGATGAGGAAACTGAGAATTTCCCAAAGGAACAGGCAGAGCTGGGACACAAATGAAGGTCTGTTTAATTCCACACTTAAGTACATATGCACTCACTCTCTCTCTCTCTCTCTCTCTCTGTCTCTGTCTCTCTGTCTCTCTCTGTCTGTGTGTGTGTCTCTCTCTCTCTCTCACACACACACACACACACACACACACTTCTGACCTCAAAGCTGGTGTGTTTGTGGCTGGAGGGTATCAGTTCTCTACCTTCACTGCAGTTTCTACTGAATACTTTGATTTGCAAATATAAAGAATTCTCTGAAGCACAACCTTAACCAAATTGTTGTAGACAGCTGGGTGAGGACAGCTGCAGACAGGAAAACTGTGGCCGGATGCTCTGGGGCTGGGTGGGACGGATGTGCAGTGAGGTGGCTCCAAGGAGAGGAAGCAGTGACTGGCCAAGGTAAGAGTGACTGAAATATTGTTACCTAGCACCCAAACCATGGTGGAAGGAGGCCTTAAATATTCTAGGACACATTATCTTTATCAGGTTATGCAAATGCAATTAGGATATAAGTATACATTTCTTTGCCCATATCATTCATGAGATTTTTCAAATAAATTTTAAAATCATTTTTCCCCCTGAAGTATGTCTGACATAATGAGGTGGAATGTCCTTAGGACTAAGAATCAAGAGACCTAAATTCTTGTTCAGATATGCACCACCTAGTCCCTCAACTTCTCTAATTCTAGATTTTCTCCTTTCTAAAACAAAGGAATTGGACTACTGACCCTTGAGGATTTTTGAAGTTCCACACTGCTCTGATGATATGATTTATTGAGAACCTACACTGTGTCTAGTTCTGCATTAAACAATTTTGAAGTTTAGAAGCAATTAGGAGGCACTTTTGTAGCCCTTTGGATCTGTACTATCCAATACAATAGCCACCAATCACGTGGCGAAGGATCACTTGAAATGTGGCTAGCACGACTGAATTCTAACTTCATTTCATTTTAATTAAATTTAAATTAGAAAACTGATACTGTATTGTTATTAAAAACTTTTATGTATGAAATGATATAGGGATATGAATCTTCTTTTTTTCAGTGATAAATTTTGTGCAATCTAAATACAGATCAAGTGTTTTTGATGAAAACTTAGCCTCTGAACTGGGATGTGTTATAAACAGAAAATACATAATATTTAAGACAATATGAAAAACGAATGTAAAATATCTCAATAATCTTCATATTGATTCCATATTGAAATGACAATATTTTGGATACATTGGCTTAAATAAAATATATTAAAATTAATTTAGCCTGGCTGGTTTGGCTCAGCAGTTGGAGCGTCAGCCTGCGGACTAGAGAGTTCCGGGTTCGGTTCCCGCTAAGGACACATACCTTGGTTGCAGTTTGTCCCCAGCCCTGGTTGAAGTCGTGTGGGTGGCAACCACTCGATGTGTCTCTCTCACATAGATGTTTCTCTCTTTTCTCCCTCCCACTCTATCTGAAGATAAATGCAAAAATAAAATAAAGTTAATCTGTATTTGCTTTTGTAATGTGACTATGTACTAGAACATTTAGAGTGACATATGTTGCTTTCATGATATTTCTTTTAGATGGTTTTGGAATTTTATGTTCTATAAATTGTGGTAGACTGGCAAGCTAGATCCTAGTAAATCATGAGTGCTTTGGAGAAAAGAATAGTATCACTTTTTGAGGAAGACACCTGTACCAATCTGAGTCATTGCTCTCATCAGAAAAAACTTGCCCCAGTTACCTTTGCTAACATGGTTTGTTTTAAGACAGCCAGGGGGTGTGAGTTCTCCTAGAATCTGTGGTCCTCAGTGCTTCCCAACTTCCCAAACTGTGACGTCCTATATGCACCACTGATAAATGCACTGTGACTTATCCACCTGAGTACACCCAGCACTACTACCTCCAGAAAGGGGATATATTTGGACTAGCTGTCTCCATTCAACATGAGTACTCCTGTTGGGTGGATGCTTGCGCCAAGCCCCTGCAGAGGCTGCTGGCACCATTTGTGCCTGGCTGTCTTTAACCCAGCCACAGATTTCTGATTCATTCAATTGGAGACAGGTAGTAGTGCTTGTTTTGCACTTTCCACATAGATTGAACTGTAGAATCTTGACACAAAAATAACTGTTAAGACTTTCTTCAGAAGGAGTGGGTGTCAATGGCAAGAATTTTTATTATAGGCCTTCTTTATATAAAATTCCACACACCTTCTCTTCATCTATAGGGAGTAAAGGTACCTTCAAGATCACCTTCCCTGGTTGGATGTGGTCAGCATGTGGTGACTGACCTGTTGTGATTGGGCAGGGTCACCTTCCCTGGACAGAATGTGGTGAATATCATGCATGATTAGAAAGAACCACCATTCCTGGTCCCTACGCTGACTCACATGAACTGATCAGGGAGGACCACTGTATCAGTTTGCTGGGGCCACCATAACAAATACCACCAACTGGAAGTCTTTAACAACAGAAATTTATTTTCTCACAGTTCTGGAGTCTAAAAGCCCAAGAGCAAGGTGTCAGCAGGTTTAGTTTCTCATGAGGCTTTTCTCCTTGGCTTGCCAATGGCCACCTTCTCACTCTGGCTGCACATGGTTCTCTCTCAGCATGTGTTGTCTGTGCTGTAATCTCTTCATTTTGGAAAATGGCCCACCAATATAATCTCATTTTATCTTAATTATCTCTTTGAAGGCCCTATCTCCAAATACAGTCATATTTTGAGGTACTGGTGTTAACACTTCATCATATTAATTTGTTGGGGATACATTCTGCCAGTTACAACCACCATCCCTGGTCAGTATGTGGTATTTAAGTATCAACTGGGTGATCAGAGGCAATAACCACACATGGTCTCGTGGGGATTTCCTACTCAAGGGAATAAGACCACGAACATGTACTTTTGACATGGCTATGAATGATTTTAGGTAAATGAGGTAGATGAAGGGACACATTGAGTCCTGAATGTTACCGCAAGGCCATAGATGGTACAGTCTGCTCCTTAGCACCAGAAATTCCTTGTTACTTGAACTACAGTGCCTGAGCCCAAACAAGTGTAGTCGAGTGTCCTTTGGGTAGTGTGCTAAAGCCTGGCTGACAAATCTGACATCAGGTACTAGAGTTAATCTATTTAGGGGCACAAATAGACTGGAACAAGTGTAAGCCCTGTACCTATGAACATAGGGCAAAGAGGTGACCAGGCTAGGAGTGAAAAATAGGAAACTGCAAAGATTTCTGATTTCTGGAGAGTGAAACCTTCTTCAAGTTGGAAATTAATGAACAGGTGCTTATGAGAAGGATGGTGAAACCTGGAGCCAAGGCCAGGGCAGGAAATGCAAGACATGAAAAGCCCTGGGAGGCTGATTCGTTAGAGTGGAGGGCTGTGGCCAGAAGGGTTGGTTTAATGCAGTGATGGAGAAATGTGAAGTGGTGTGGGACTGGGAGGATGACAGAGAGGAGGACCCACTGTGAAGAGATTGCGAAGAGCTGGCCACTGATCAAATGTTGGAACTGAGGAGGTCCACAGTTAAACCACACACAAAACAAAAATCCCTACCGCGACACAGCCCTGTGATCCCTACAGGTGACTATTCCCACCGCTGGTGCTGAGACCTCTGGGATGCCACGCCTGTGTTTGTAAAAAGGCAAGATGGCAACAGTCTCATTGGTTTGGGGACCTAAATAATGGTAACTGAACATTCCACTTCAGCGTGTGGCTTCTCTTGTCACTCCAATAGCAACAAGAAGCTAGGTAGGCGGATGGAATATCCTCCAAGCGCCAAGGCTTAGGGAATAGATACATTACACTGGGATGAGTCACTAAGTGAGAACAAGCTGACTACACTGGATGACAGGAGGCATTTTAAGCATTTATCTTGGGGAAAGTATGAAGAGCCAACAGGATGGCTTAATGGGACTTTTCTTGGTTTACTGGGATAGAAGTGAAGCAGAAACTCCTCTTTAAATGGTGAGTGAGTGTTAAAGTCTTTTGAAAGAGAGTGAGCCCCCCAATATATCTTCCCAATAGTCTTCTACAATTATTGTAAATATACTCTGCAACCAATCCTAGATTATATAGAACAAGACAAAAACTCAATTGTGTCTTGCACAGAATTTGCAGCCTTTTCATTCTCTTCAAGGGATAACAGACACTGAGTCATTTACTGCGGGCTTCGGTCTTTTCGGTTAGCACCCTCTATGCAAAATCAGCCATTCCCCCTACGGGGACCTGTCCTTCCACCGCCTTTCAGCCGCGCCTCGGAAAGACGCGGTTCGCCGAGGCGACGTCGATGGCGGCAAGTTGTAGCGAACTGGGCTCTGCACCTCCGGGTGGGCTCTGGTCACGAGGAAGAAGACTCGGAAGAGGCAGAAAACAGGTCTCCGGTAGGAACAGAAGTCTGGGGATGAGTGGGGAGAGGCTACTGTTGCTCCTTCCCTCTCCCCAGTCTGCCTATGCTCACACCTCGTGGACTGCCCACTCTGAAGGCAGCAGTGGTGCAGCCGACTGGAGTTACAGCCCGGCGCGCGGGCCCAGCAGCGCCCACCTCACCCCTCCCTGGTAGCAATTACCTCAGCGCCCCACCTGCAGCGCAGCTCCGCCCAGCCTCCTGCTCACCCGGCGCGGGCCACACCCTCTCACCGCTGGGGCCCCGCCCCGTAGCACGCGCCGCCGGCTGGAGCCCCGCCCCGCCAATCACGTGACGGCCCCGCCCTCCATACGCGCTCGGATTGGCTCTCCTGACGGAGGGGGTGGGATCGAGCAAACAGCACTGCCCCGCAAAGCGGCTGCAGTTTTCAAACCTCAACTGTAAGTTCGGGTCACCGTCTCCGCTGCCGTCGCCGGGAACCACCTCATAAGGGGCCGGGAGCCACCTCACAAAGGGCCAGGTCACAACTGCTGGAAGAATAAAAGTGGGTGTTGCACGCTCGGAGCCACCCGGAACCTCACCCGGCTAGAGCTGGAGGACGCGTCCTGTCGGGGCCACCGGCGTGGGGCGGGACGGGAGCCCCCGTGGAGGGGCCAACTTGGAGAGAACCTGCTGCGGCCGGAGCGGTCAGTATCTCCCTCCTCGCGTGTCCGCGGTCCTGCTGGGATTGACGGCTAGGCTAGGGGCGGCGACTCCATTTCCGAACCAGCCCCCTTTACCTTCGGGGTCGGGACCCCTAGGTGGGCGGAGTCCCGAGGAGGGCCCGGGGTGAGGGCGGACCCGGGGTACCCTCCGTCCGGCCTGGCGGAGTTGGCTCGGACTCTGCCACTCCTCCGGTGGCCCGACCGCCCCGGGCCCGTCGCCGCGTTCGGCTGGAGCCCTGCTTCCCCGGTTCCTTCGGGCTGGGCGCGGGGGGCGGCCGGGGTCCTGCCCACGCCGTCCCGGCCGGGCCCTCTGTGCGTGCGGTGTGCGTGCGCGCGCCGTGCCCGGCCGCCCGGGCTTTCCCGGGTCGCGTCCCGCGGGGCCGGCGTCCGGGCCGGCTCGTGCGCGTCCCTTCCCGGTCGCGTCGACGTGGGCCCTGAGGTCCCCCCCGCGCTCGCGGCCGTGGTGTGGGCCCCGGACGTGTTCACATCTGGACTCGTGGGCACGTCCCGCGCACAGCTGTTTCGTCTGGAGAAAGTTTGTGCTCGGCTGTGGGACGTTCTGAGTTACTGCGGGCGAAGTTTCTCAAGGCAAGGGGTGGGAAAGACGAACGGCCGTGGTTCCGTGATTTTCCGCGATCGGATTTTACTTGGACGCCGTGTAACCTCTTAAGTGTCCATGGCCTGTGCTCAGACTGTATCACCACATGATTTTGACATTTACCCAGCTCTTTCAGTGCAGGGAAAAGTTCACTTGAATTCTCGTAGAGAGAGAGGTAGAGACAGAGTTGAAAGAGACTTCGTGGCAGCTGGTGACTGATAATCGTTTTTTGTAGAGAGGGCGGGTGGAGTTGTGATGAGACTAGTCACTCCGACATCGAGTTGCATATTGAAGTGAAGAAAATACATGTAAAAACTCCATCCACATGACCTAATGTCAGTGTTCGGTCTGCGTGTCACATTCACTGGTTGCTTTGCCAACGCAGATGTTTACATCTGTGGTACTAGCGATATGCTGGGCTGCAGCGATGTTTGCTGCGGGAAGGCCCCCGGAGGACTCAAGGCTCGGGGATGTGCGCTCAGACCGCGTGGCGGACGGAGGTGGCTGGACAAGTGACAGCTACGAACCGGGAGCACGATTTCATTACAGAAAAACGATAAACCTTTCTCATCGATACGCCCTTTAGTAGTTTCATAGTGAACTGTCCAGAAGTAGTTTTCAACAACCCCAAAATGTTTGTTTCATAAGTACAGTATTAAACCACATAGAATTGTGTACTTTTGAAAAAGCAGGTCCATAGAAACATTGCCCTAGTTTAAGACGCCTCTTCTGCCCTTCATCTTCTGAGAAGATGTTAAATTATGTATGTATGTATGTATGTATGTATTGGTATGTGCCCCTAGCGGGAACCGAACCTAGGACTCTCTGGTCCACAGGCTGACGCTCCAACTGCTGACCCAAATCGGCCAGGGCTAAATTTTTTTAAAATATGTTTAATATTTTAATAACTGGAGTTCTTACTAATAGCTGCTTTATTTTTGAGATGCATGTGCATTTTAGGTAATTTTTCTGAATCACGGATCTGAAGTTGAAGTGAAATATACTTACATGGCAGTGTATATGAATTTAAAAAGTAAAACGTGTAATAATCTGAAGGCCTTTCTTTTTCTGTGCATACAGAATGGTTGTGGTTTCTCTTGGGCTCATTGAAGAGTGCATTACAGTTTGGTTAAAGTAGAATTAGTTTTTGCACTGACAGTGTTTTACTGTTAAGTAAACATTTAAACATATTTTAAAAGCTGTTTTGAAGCTGTTTGATCATTATGAGAGAATTTTCTTATCAACCTTTTTTTGTTTGTCTTAGAGCCCCAATTTAAAACCCAAGAATCAAGGAAATCCATGCTAACACTTTCACTTAATCATAAAATTGTCATTAAATTGCACATATATTATACTGTAGAGCATATTTCCTGTATATAAAATTGGCAGCTAAACAAGAGTGCTTCTAGATTTTCTGCTTTTAAAGGATTTTGATTGATTCTTATTTTTTTAAAGAATTTTTTGCATCCTGCAGGTATTGATTGTGTCAGAAACATTAACAGTCATTTATGTACTTCTTTTCCACTTGGGAAAACTGTGAGTGTTTTAGTTGCTTTAGTTTTCCACAATATTGATGACAAAATTCAGTGATTTAATTTTAAGTGGCATATATTCTATGATAGACTATAATCAAAGCATATTTCTTTGAATATTTTAATTAATAAATTTACTTATAAATTAAGTTACAAGCACATATTTTTATCTAAATATGTTGTGCTAAATGTAATTTTCAAGACATACTTTGTTAAAGTTTTTTTTTTCTTCATTTATGTATCCTTCACCCCAGCAAATACATTTAACCTTGAATTTTGACATTTAAACTGGTCAGTTCGTTTCTTTTAATATTTATATGCTAATAGTATTTATATGTTAATAAAACTAACATATTTTGTTGCACCCCTGACTCTTGGCAACTTCTTCCCCAAAAGAGGGCACAGTTATACTTGAAGCATTTAAAATTTTTTATATTAACAGTGTGGTAGTAGGTTCATCTTTAATCCTTAAATGATCACATTCCATTTTGCATTAGAATAGTTATGGAATAAACAGTACTTAAGTGATACTATAAGTAAACAGTACTTTATTTTACAACAAAAACTTAATTTTTCATCTGATGAATGACAAGCACTGTGTGTTTCTTGGCCACTATTTTTGTTTTGCAACATCTTCCTATACTGTTTCACAATTATAGGGTTTGATTCTTTTTCTGAAATTAGAAAAGATGGCACCAGGCCTTACTGTCCTGGCACAGAATCAGGGCTGGCTGGGGTCGTTATCCAGGACTTCAACCCTTGGATAGAATATATGCTAGACAGCTTGGACTAGAGTCAGTTATCTGGCTTGCTACTGTGATTTTCAAAGGACTAAATTCTTGATTTACTCTTTCTATTCAATCTTTAAAAAAACAAAAAAATACGTTAATAGAATACATATAAAGAATAAAGTCTCTGAAATTGGAAATCATCGTTATTCCTATGTCTACATCATTACATTTACCACTTCTAATCAGTGACTAAAAATGGATCCCTCTGCCACACTAGCAGAAATTTCCGCCTTTTTTATTTTGACTGATGCTAGATAAACACATCTCCAATTTCTCTGTTTCCTAGGGAAAATTTTGTAGCTATAAATGCCGATGTAGAAAGGAATTGTTTCCTTGTAATCGTGTGCCTCACTTTGCTTTCCATTGCCTTTCAAATTTATTTCAGGAAAATCTAGATTGATCAGTCCTTGACAAGGCAGTATCTGAATTAATTTCCTGATTGAAGTAGCTCTTGAAATATTGATTTTCCTAGCTGTAATAGGTATTTACATAAAGACAGGTGGCTACCTAGTCTGGAAAAGCAGGTAAATACAAAATAAATAGCCTCCTTTTAAGGCCCAGATCAAGTCTAAAATAAATGGTCTGTTGGTATTATATTACAATATATGATAAAATAATGTCCATATTTTCACAGTTTTGGTCATCCTGTTTAGAATTGAAAATATTTAATAGCAATATAAAATATACCTTATTTTATTTGACCAAATACTAAATTAAGCAGAGACCAGCTGCATTTGAAGCTCTAATACTATAATTTCAAGATAGATCGCAAGTTCTGCACAACCTTTGATGATTTGAGATGTACCTACAAATTCTTCTTGCTGTGTTTAGTAATTCTTAGAATCCAGTTCATCAAATCTTTTGAAAGTTCCTACCAGGTGCCAGACACCTTGCTGGGAGTTTAGGCACAAAAGTAAATGGTTGCTGTTTTTTAGACACTAAGCATAATTGGAATTTAGTATGTTAGATATTGAGGTACAGAGATATGTCAAGGTTCTTATTTGAAGCATACAGGAGAGGCACTTTACCCAACCTGTGGGTTTTTAAAAAGTCAAAGCTTCCGGGGGTGGGGGCGAGATCACATTCTGTGTGGAGATATGAAGGATGCATAAGAAAAGTTAACCATTTAAGGAAAGGTAGAAAGTATATTTCAGGCAGGAAAGTATAACAGAGATGTGAAGGCAAAATATGAGATATGAGTGTGGCAGGAAATTAAGCTGATGTGCACCTGGCCTCAGACACTTGTGTGTGTCATGCTATAAGGACTTAATAGCTTGTACATACTGGGAAGCTAATGAAGAGATCAAAGCAGACCGTTTAATTCTCTAGGTGTTTTCATTTACTGTATAGGATATATTCTATTTTCATGAAACATTTTTGTTTGATAAGTTTGAAATGAATATCATGATGAATATTTTAAAAATAGAGCTATTTAGAGGTTTATAGGGATTGTTTGTCTTACTTTTGACCACATCACATTTGCTTTCTCCTTTTCAGACCCAGATCAAGTCTAACATTTCTTTCTGTTCCTTCCTTTACTGATCTATATCTGAATTCTTATTGCAATTATTGTAATGGGTGTTAATAAAAAAAATTTTTGTAAATAAGTTTCAGATACTATTATTCCTAGTAGTGCTATGTAATTAAAAGCTTAATTGTATCTTGCCTTCTATTACTCTTTTACTATTTTCTAGTGCTTGGTGGTGTCTATGATTGTGTGTCTACACACACACATACACACACACATGCATTCACACATAAATTTCCTAAATCCCTTAATATTTTTGTTATTAGTATAACCTAATAAAGTGTTATGAAATGAATTTGAAATGGAGTGAAACATAGTTATAGGTCTGTGAATTATGGTAGAAAACAAGAAAAGGTTGAGGATTGTTTGTTGGAGTTGAAGGGAATAGAAGAAATAGAGAGCTTACTGATAACCTTTATGTACTCAAGGATTAAATCTTATATGAAGGGCAACCAGATGTTTGTAGAGGTTTGGTGGACAAAGGTGACATTCAGCTCTGCTATATGCAAAATTGGCCAAAGGAGAGGATATGGAAAAATATCTAGGTTGTGGCAACTGGTTCAAGCGCAGTAAATAGAAGGAAAATGCACTTAAGGGGTGCTATATAAATACCTAAAGCAATTTGTAACATAGGTACTGTATATTAGCAATAAGTGGATAAGTAAGATTCAGTCATCAGAAATGTGCTCTTTGTTTTTTTCTGAGGCATGGCTTGTGTTCCAGCATATTCAGAGCTGTAGTAAAATATATCACAGTTCAAATAATGAGTTTTGTATTAACATGTATTTTAAAAACTGCTGATTGCCCAGTGCTGTTTTCAGCTACATGTATAATCATACAAATACTTGTGGTATATTCATTCATTATGATGACCACCTGTACATGTGTGGGAAGAAAAATTTGTTAGGGTGAAAAATAAATACAAACCAATGTTCTGTATTAGGAAATACTACTTAGTAGCTTGAGTAACAAAGCCTTATTTAGATTGTCATTATTTATTTCAATCATTAAAAACAAAAAACAAACTTAAGTTCTTTTTTCTTCAAATATATACTAAATAATAGGTATTTTAAACACTTACTAATTAACATTGTGTTTTGATATCAACATTTTAGATTTTTTTAAGGGATCCCAGGATGATTTTGGATTTTCATAAGTGACAGACATAATAAAGGCATGTCAAGGTTACAAATTGTTATTCATTATATAGAATTTATAAAATTAATTTGGAATTTCTTAAATTGTTTTTTCTGTGCAGTATTAAACAAGACATTAATTCTTGCTTAGCATTTATTCTAAATGCTTATATGGTCTCTGCATAAGAACTGGCATTATTTGGATAATGAACACCATCTCCTCTGTATAAATGCAGAGAAAATGTTGGGGCCTTGAAAAACCTGAGGAGTAATGGCTCTTGCACTTCTCCCAGTAAACCCTTAATGTATAAAGAGATGTTTTGCTGTTGCAAATGGGTTTCTGCATTTAGAGTCCAGTCATATATATTTATGTCCATCTTTTTGACCCAAAGGTATTATTAATTTTTATTAGTTACTAAAGTATTACCAGCTTAGTGTAGATAACTTAAACACAGGAAAGTATAAATACTGCCATGATCCCACCACCCAAAGATAACCACTATTAACATTTTGCCATTGTTTTCCAGTCTTCTATTTGCTTTTATATTGCCCCACAAAATTTTCATATTGTATATAAAGTTTTATGTCTTCTTTTTTTCACTTAATAATTTTAGTAAAAAAAGATTCTTTGAAAGCACAGTTCTTGAGTATATTATTTAGGTGTGTTTAACCATTTCCCTGGTGTTGGACTTTGGGGTTTTCATTCATTCCATAAGTTTCTCCCCCCCACCACTATCATAAAACTTCACTGAACATAAATTTTGACTATATGTGAGATCCATATTGATTCTTTTGAAACTTGAGAGCAGAAAATACTTATTTGTAAAATATATCTTAGTTCTACTAGAGTTCTTATGAATAGATTACTCTGTAACTGATAATATTACAGCATGAGATAAACATCTTAGGTTCTAAAATCTAGATGAGGTGAACATCTTAGACTCAGAAGTCTATATTCTGTCTCTGTGATTGAATTTGATATGTTCTGTTCTCATCTTTCCCAAATCCTGATTGATGAACAATGTTGAGAATATAGTCCAATTTGTATCCATAATACAGGTACATCTCTTTCTGTATGTATTACACACACACACGTATAATGTAAATGTGATCATAAGCATTCATATTTGTAGACTTTTAATTATTATTTTTTAATTTTATTTTTCAATTAAAGTTTACATGTATTAGTTTCTGGTGTACAGCATAGTGATTAGACAGTCATATACTTTACAAAGTACTCCCCCCAATATTTCCAGTACCCACCTGGCACTGTACATAGTTACTACAGTATTATTGACTATAGTCCCTATTGCTGTACTTTACATCTCTATGATTGTTTTGTAACTACCAATTTGTACTTCTTCATCCCGTCACCTTTTTCACCCAGGCCCTCAATCTCTCTCCCCTTTGGCAGTCATCAATCGGCTCTCTTTGAGTCTGTTTCAATTTTGTTTGTTTTGTTTTTTAGATTCCACATAGACTTTTAAATTTAGAAATAAATTTGTAAAAACACAAAGATGACCTGAAAAAATAGATTGAGCATAGAAATTGGTAACTGTATTCATTTTTTAAGAGAGGAATATGTGACCAATGAAATTCAGTGCCACCAGAACTAAGAAAGTGCATACATTGTTCATTAAAACAAAATTATAAAGATAGAATTTTAAGAGTTGAGTTTAAGCTTACTTGGGGTGAGAGTTTTGTATATGGAAACAGGGTACTCAACACTGGCAGAAGACTGCTTATAGAGTATCTTTGGCTAGGATATTAACAATTATTTATGTATTAGACAATCATGATATAGTCTCATGACAAGTATCATAACAGTGTCATTCTGCATGAGTTCATATTTTAATTTGTAATCTTTAGAGCTCTACAAGATAGATTCTATTATCATCCATACTTTAGAGGCAGCAAGATGGAAGCATTTCTCACTAGTAATCAGAGAAATACAAAGAAAATTACAAAATTCCATTTCACCTTCATCACACTTGAATAGCCAAAATTTGAAGTCCAAATGGGACAAATGTTGACAAAGAAATGATAAGCCCTCCCACCCAGTGGTAGTGGGAATATAAACTGGGAATGAAAAGAAGGGACCGACTTCAACTGTGTCTATGATGTCTTACTTGTTTTTAATTTAAACACAATGTGGCAAAGTAAAAAGGTTGAAAAAGCAAGTGTTTGTTATGATATTTATTTGAAATATTTATTTCTTATTTTTAAAAGAAGCTGTATTAAAATAGTTTACTAAGCTACCATAATAAAGTACTGCAGATTGGGTGATTTAAGCAACATAAATTTATTGTCTCAGTTCTGGAGGGTAGATCAGTTTCAGCAGGGTCAATGTCTTCTGAGGATTTTCTGTTTGGTTTGTAGATGACCTCCCTGTATCTTCACATGATCTTCCCTCTGTGTATTTCTGTTTCCTAATCTCCTCTTTTTATAAGGATACCAGTCCTGTTCGATCAGGGGCCACCCTAATGATCTCATTTTTAACTTTATTACCTCTTTAACGGCCCTATCTCCAAATACAGTCACTTTCTGAGGTGCTGGGGGTTAGGACTTCAGCATACGAATTTTTAGGGGAGCACAATTCAGCCCATAACAGTAACCAAGTTAAATAATTTGGTTAAGATCTCGTAGTTGGTATGATGGATATATGGGATTCATACCTAGATGTGATTCAGTTCAAATGTTATTTCAGAATGCTATGCTGCTATGCTTAGACTACTAGAGATGTACCCCCAAACTTGTTATGACTTTGTTTTCCCAAAGACCAAGAGCACTAGAGAAAATTTTCTGACTTAAGAATAAAACCAATAAAACAGAAGCCGAAAACACTGAACTCAACCACACTACTTATTTGCTAAGTTGAATTTGGGTTTAGGAAGATAAAGAACCAGTACATGTCAAGTAGAAAATTAGAAGAAAAATGTGGCCGAGAAAGAAAAAAATCCTAGGGGGTTATTATAAGAGGGTGCTAGAAGAAGAATACTGGATCTTTTATTAGATAGGCATAGCAGAGAATGAGAAGTATCTTAACATATATAGTCTGCTATTATTATATGAATTCCATTAATGTGAAATAGTAGTTTTGATGCTAAAACTGAATACATGTAAATATCACCAAGTTTGAGATAAATATGAGCTTCAGATATGCATCAGAACTCCAGAATGAGGCTTTCTGTGTGGTCAGTCACTCATTCAACAAAATTATAGAGCTCTTCGTACATGGCAGCCTCTGTGCCTGCTTCTGCCAAAAGAAAGAAACTCTAAGACCCATGAAAGTCTTTGAATTTAGTCTTTAAATGTAGACAGTCCGTAAAACAAATTCTATTTTTTGCAGTCACTCAGATGTCAGTATTGTAACTCATAAAATGTGAATTCACCCCCAAGTTTGTTTGGCCATGTGAAATTAAATTTAAAAAGAATAATCATTACTTTGCTATGATAAATTATCTTGTATTGTAAAGATATAACTTTTAAAGAATGGAAGTTTAAAAATGAAATAGAATGATTTCTTGTATTAAATTATTACAAATATTTTTAAAAGCATTTTACAGTTTTTTTTACAGTGGTTTTTATTCTGAATGAAGTCAGTAACTTAGTTCAAGTGATGTAGAGGTGGTACCAGTTTATATGTGTGCATTTTAAATCTTCTTTTTGGTTGCATCTTATAGCTATATTTGGAGCTGATAATGTAATGCACATCCTGTCTGAGATAACATCTTTCTTTTTTCTTAATTACATTTAAGTTATATCCTGTATCTTCTGTTTTTTTGTTTGTTTTTAATAGGTAAAAATAAGTGACTCAAGAAGCATATCTAGAAGTCATCTAACATGTCAAGGAGAAGATTTGATTGCCGAAGTATTTCAGGCTTACTAACTACAACTCCTCAAACTCCAATAAAAATGGAAAACTTTAATAATTTTTATACACTGACATCTAAAGAGCTAGGAAGGTAAGGACATTTTATTTGTATGCTATTTAAATTCACATTTCGGATTTGTATGCCTGTAGTTATATAAAAATCATTATTTAACAATGATTAGAAATAAAAGTCGTCATCTCTGCTTTTATTATACAAGGTCTAGTTTTAACTGACTAGAGGGTTAGTGAGCTTTTATGATATATTATATATCCCACCTAACTTTAGAGCCCCTAATAGTAGGTCAGGGTTTTTATTTGAGGTGGTACACGGGAAGTGGCAGCTTCAGCATAGTGAACTACCAACAGGCTCTGTGATCTCAATTAAATTACTGTACCTCTTGGTGCTGTAGTTTCCTCATCTGAGAAGCAGGAATGAAGGTAATTGTTTCTATCTTACATGGTTGTTGTGAGGATTAAATTAGTTAATATTTATAAAGCACTTATTAGAGTGCTATATAAGTTTTTGTTAAATAAAAAATTCCTAGGATATTGTGCTGGGCTAAAAAAAAAAAAATGGTTAGATTATCCTCCTCTTTCCTAAATGAAACAAAAAACAACAACTTATATTTGATAGTATAATTCTGTATGACAAAGAATGTATATTCTAGCCCTGGCCAGTTTGGCTCAGTGGTTGGAGAGTCGACCCCCGGACCAGAAAGTCCCGGGTTCAGTTGCCGTTAAGGGCACATACCTCCGTTGCAGTTTGTCCCCAGCCCCAGTTGGGGTCGTGTGGGTGACAACCACTCGATGTCTCTCTCGCACATTGATGTTTCTCTCTCTCTCTCTCTCTTTCTCCCTCTCTCCCTCCCCGCTCTATCTAAAGATAAATGCAAAAATGTCCTCAGGTGAAGAAAAAAAAAAAAGAATATATTCTATAAGTAAAACTTGTACTTACACTAATACTAATCTATTTTGATTTAACCAAGGAGTAAATTCCTTAATGTGTAGGGGTGACCTGCGATTATAAGACTATTTTAGCACTACCATTTTCATATATATGGAAGTTATAAAAGATATACCAAGTTATTTAAGTTATATATTCAGCATCTGTTGAACTTTAAATTAAAGACACTTAACAAAGGGTTAGAAAATTATTAGTTTTTATCCTCAGTTTGATTTTAATTCTGGAAGCAGTGTTTTGGTTTATGTAGAAATAGTTTACTAAGTCTGTGTTTGCATTGATAAATGTACAGTAAAATAGTATGATTAATTTTTATCTTTGAAAATCTCAAAGTGAAAACAAAAATTGAATCATGAAAAGTGATTATGTTCTTTACAGATGTTGCAAAATAAGGATGATATCTACCTATCTACCTCATCAGACTAAGAACTAAATGTGAAAGCACATTTCATAATTTCTGGTATATTTATTTAATTATGTTTAAAACATTTGAGTGCTTTAATGTATTAAAATATAGTTTTAAAAACCTTTCAGAATGTTTTTAATTGTTTAGTTCTAAATCTATAATTGTTTCTTTTTACATTATAACAGGAAAACATAAGTTTTCTTTTACTTACCTATATCCCACATCGAATAGTTATAGAATTTTTGCATTGGAAGGACTTTAGTGGTTACTGGTCTTCTAAAATATAAACTTTTATGCAACATGGCAGTCTTTTTTATAATTTTCTTGACAAGCTTTTTACCCAGCCTCAACTTGAATGCTTCAACGATGGGGAACTCACTACCTCAGAATGTGTCTGTTCCACTTTGTGAGCACTTCTTAGACAAAGCAAGTTCTGTTTTCTACTCTGTTAGCATCTACCCAATAAACACAGTTCTTCTTTTGTAGCTGCATGTAATGTCCATGTGAAAATCCTTCAGAGATTTGAATATGGCTAAACATTGCCAGTTTTCTTAAATGCTCATCTTACGATGTGCAGATAGCCTTCCTTGATCCAGTAACCTTCTCTGAACCACTTTGTATTTTTTATTGTCAGTCTTAAAATAAGGAGACTTGAAGTAGACATAGTATTATCAATATCTTACTATCCACTATAGAAAAAAAAACTACATTTAAGGTTGCCTAAGATTCCATTAGGAGTTTTCTTTCTTTTAACAGTCATGTCAAATATATGACCTATGGCATCCTTTAGTATGTTGTAAACAAATTAACCTGGATGACAGTTAACCTATTTTTACTCTGAACCTAGAGTTGTCTAAAATTGTGTGATTTCCTTTTCTTTTTGATGAGAGGGTGGACTAGATGTCTCCAATTTTCCTTCTGTTGCAAAAATGTTTGGAAACTGTTTTGAACAGGTTAACTGAATGCCTTGAACAGTAAATACAATAAAGGGCATTCTTTTCTATTTTTCTGAGTTACTATTTTGATGCATAAATGTACATACATTTATTAAATTAACTGTAAAATAAGGGATATTATGGGAGCTAAAAAGTTTATAAAATTTCTTTGAGGGTTTTGGAAAAGTTAAAATTTGCAGAGAACAATTTAAATCGTTTTACAAATGAGATGCCATCATAAACTTGAATCAGATGTATTCTTTTACATTTTAGAGAAAAAACTCTTGATGGAATCTGATTAAAACAAATTTAGATTTCTAATATTCATCTTCTAATATCTTTATGAAAGAGACCTAACATTTTTAAAATTGATATGGGCTAATGAGTCATATGGTAAATATTGATATATCTAATTAGTAAACCTTGATAAATTGGAAATCATGACTTTTCATCTGCTGAGAACTTGCTTTAAGTTATTTTAATATCTTTACCAATATTAACATTCTATACTTTGTGAAATGGAAATTAGGATTAAATCTTGTTTCTTCTGAGGCTTGTAAATTTTGAAATATATACATGTGTAATTCTAGCATGTGGTGAACTACAAAATTATCTTTCTAAATCAATTGCTTTTTATTAATTTTAAGATGTTAGTGTTTTAGAATCTATTTTCCTTTAGCAAACTAAAATAACGTAGTAAATAGCTAACAGTTCATTTTTGACTCTTCTCAAAACTCTGCATTGTTCCTGTTTTTTAACATATTGGGTAAGTTTTTTTCTACCCTTCCCCCAGCTGAGGCAAGTGTTTCATAGGCCTTCTGTGGTCAGAAGGGTGAGGCTGATGCAGAAATAAACGTCAGCTTCCTGTGTGGCTTACCCTCCCCCCTCCTTTCACATTTTATTGTCTATTCTAGAATGCAGAAGGATAACCACTAGACCTTTTCACTGCTGGGAAATCTAGTCAGATATGCCTTTTTAGGGTATGAATTAAGTATATGTACATGTGAAGGGTTTTTAATTTTCTTAAATGTTTCTGTTAAATTTGATACAGGAATATTTAGTATTAAAGTTTATTTTGATAATTCTAAACTACAGTTAGAATTTTAGAATAGAAATCAAATACTTGATTTTTTCCTAAGTCATTTGATAAGTGTGGTAAAAATATTTAACCTTATTTAATAGTATGCAAATAAATATATATGTAAACTTTTATTAGAATCTCAAATAAACTTTAAATATATAAATGTTCTAAATACAGGATTCAAAATAGTAATATATATGGTATTATAGTAGGTACCTAACTTTTGCATTTATTCAACAGATTTTAGTTTTTATTATGTGTTAGCAAAGTGTAGATTTTTATAATTACTGTAGTAATTGGGACACACAGTCTCTGCCATCATGGGGCTTTTACTTAGTGGCAAACATTGACAAATAATTATCAATATCAGTTGGTCACCTTTGCCCTGGATTAAAGGAGAGCTAAATTTGTGTAAGAGAGCATCTTTAGAATACCTGAAACAGTTAGATAAAGTGCTATTATTTAATTTTTCTGTTTTTTTTCTGAGAAAATCCTGGCTTATAGATACATTTATAAAATTACAGCTGAACTAAATGGTCACAATTGGTGCTATAAAGTATGTGGACAATTTTCTTGGCCTACTATTTCTGTTTGCTCAGTTTTACGAAATGGATTTCTTCATAAAACTTAAAATTTCCTCTGTTTTAGACAAATTTTTATTTCTAAATCTAAGAGAGAATTGGCAGAAGTGAGTGAGTTACACGTCTTTAAAAATCTATCTTAAAAGGAGGAATTGTTTTGTAGTGGTTAGAACAGAGAGCTAGGAATTCACATTCCACAGTTTAATTCTTGACAATCCAGTTCCATATATGACCTTTCACAAGTCATTTAATCTTAATGTGACTCAGTTTATCCAGTATAAAATCTATAAAATATAAGTGGTTTGAATATAAAGTTAAGGGAATGATTAACCTTTTTGTGTGCTCATTGAAAAGCATCAATTTATATTCCTTTTGCATACAGCAAGAAAATACCTTATAGTTAAAATTAAACATCCTCAAATATTAAATGAAAAGTCTTCTAAAGAATAAGTTTATGCATGCAGAGTTGTTGACTTGATTTATATTTTGATAAATGTAGAAGAGTCAGATTATAGCTTGGTTAATTTTTTTGGCATTAGTAGCTATAATTTTTCAGCTTGAGTTCCAGTGTATTTCATTGGCACCAATTTGGAGGAAAATTGGGAAATAAAGAGTAGGAATCTTTGTCATACTGGTCCTTGAGAATAGTAAGTAAAATACAGTTAAGCAATATATTTTGTCCCCCACCTCCAATTCAATTATCAAATGTATAAAAATGTTTTCCTTGCAAAGCACCAGAAATGCTATGTTAGAAGTATATTCTGCCCTGGCCGGTTTGGCTCAGCGGTTAGAGCGTCGGCCTGCGGTCCGGAGAGACCCCGGTTCGGTTCCCGCTAAGGGCACGTACTTCGGTTGCAGTTTGTCCCCGGCCCTGGTTGGTCGTGCGGGTGGCAGCCACTCGATGTGTCCCTTCACGTCGATGTTTCTCTCTCTCTCTCCCTTCCTCTCTCTCCCTCCCACTCTATCTGTACAAAAAATGGAAAAATATCCTCGGGTAAGGATTAAAAAAAAAAAAAAAAGTATATTCTAAGGGAAATTGGGACAAGAGGAGTGATAGAACAAAAGTTACTCTCTGAAGATCCTTTATTTAGACTTCATTTGTTAGTATCTAGAGAATAATTTGAGCCGTAGGATGGGGTCCTTAATTTTGAATTCCCTGTACTCAGGCTCAGAATGTATATGAATGGGCTCAAAATCTGAAAACCCTTTGGAATTGTATGTGAAACTTTCTACTTAAGGGCATGTGTACATTTTTCCGGGTAGGCAGTTAATAGCTTTTACAAGTCTCTTATAAAAATAGCTGTAGGTCTTTGGTAAACTAGATTTTGGGCAACTGTAGGCTGAGAATACACACATTTACCAGTGACTTAAAATTTTGGCCGAGATGCTGAGCACTCTATTGGAGAGAGCTAAATACATGCTTATTCCTAAAATGACATATATGACTGTGATGGGTGTGTTTGTACATAGCTGTTGCTAACCATTAATTTTCTTAGTTGAAGCTGAAGTGTCTTGAGGTACTCTCCATAGGACATATATACTTTTGATATCTGTTATAGGCTTCATAGACTACTGAGCAATACTAAGAGATTTACTGGTAATACAGCTGACAGATTGTGATAAGGAAGCCTCAAAGTTTGTTAAAAGTAGTGTTGAATGACAAAGTGATTATACTAATAAAATTAAACGTCAAGTACCCATTTTTGCGTTTACATTTTTTTGTATTTGAAGGAAAGCTATTTTGATTAGAGTTAAAGCTATTACGTGTATGATCTTTGGAAATAGATCAAGATATAAATCCTCTCTGGGGCCTGAAAAACCAAGTTAGCATATACTGTATAGGACAGGACTGTTGTGATATTTAAACACAATAATTTACATGAAGAGTATAGTATGGAGTTGGTGTACAATGAGGTCTCCGCCTGCAATGATAATGTATTAATAGTGAAGCACAGATATAATTCTGTCTTATCCTATTGTTACATTTGCCCTTTTAATTTTTATGTAATAATAGTACTATAAATTTTATAAAAATACATGTAGCAGTTAAGAGAAAAATATAAATTTCATGGCATGATTTTTTAAATGATTGACTTTTAAGTTAGAGCTATAACAGTATTTGTGTTATATTAATATTATTCTTCATGGAAAAGTTAAAATTGATTGTCACTTTTTTTTCCAGAGGAAAATTTGCTGTGGTTAGACAGTGTATATCAAAATCAACTGGCCAAGAATATGCTGCAAAATTTCTGAAAAAGAGAAGAAGAGGACAGGATTGTCGAGCAGAGATTCTGCATGAAATTGCCGTACTTGAATTGGCAAAGTCCTGTCCCCATGTGATTAATCTCCATGAAATCTATGAAAACACAAGTGAAATCATTTTGGTATTGGAATAGTAAGTATACTCTTTAATAAATTTAAGTAAATGTGTATAGTACCTACTTTAATTGGTGGGATATGGTGACTTGAAATGTCAAGAACAAGAATGATAAAAGTATGACAAGAACCTGTAACTTGTAAACATTCCTGTTGATAAAATATTAGAGGAACATAATTTATATTCAAATATTTTCATAAAGCTAAGTGTACAGCCCCACAAACACTAAAACTAATTAAATAGCACAAAATAAACAAATGATAAAATGTTTGGGGAATGTGGTGATATGAATATACTTTCATTGCTAATGGCACAGAAATTTGATGAATTTGGGGGGGAATTAATCTGATAGGCAAATAGAATTTAAATTATTTACATATTTTGCCCATCTATTTGACAAACACATCCAGGGAGTAACCCAAGGAGAATAGAAGGTAAACTTGCATGAAGGTATACCTAGCATATTGTTTACCAAAGAAACACATTTAGTATGTATGATATGAACAATGTGTTACAAATTGTAGCAATAGAAATAAAATATATCTCTTCCCACAAGTCAGTGAAAAGTTGAAAATATCCAAGTATTCAACAGTTCATCAGGTAGGGGTAAGAGCATGCTTAAGCTAACTGATTGGTTAACCAATATACTGACATGTTACTAAAATAGTGCCTGTACTGCATGGCAGTCTGACACATTTATTACAAGTGTGTAAAATATGTGTTTCAACATCTGCAACAATTGAAGAGATCAACTAAATTTATGTTTAGTATGCTTTTGATTCTGATAGTCTTTTATAAAATAAATCTGCTTTATAATAAACTAAAGAGATAATAAGTATTTGTTTTGAAAATTCGTAAAATATAAATTCTTTATAATTCCTTGTAATTCTCTTTATTTATTTATTTTTATTTTTTATCCTCACCTGAGGACATTTCCATTTTTTGTTCAGATTGAGTGGGAGGGAGAGAGAGAAAGAGAGAGAGAGAGAGAGAGAGAGAGAGAGAGAGAGAGAGAGAAAGAAACATCCATGTGAAAGGGACACATCGAGTGGCCGCCTCCCACACGACCCAGCTAGGGCCGGGGACAAACTGCAACCCATGTATGCGCCCTTAGCGGGAACCGAACCCCAGTCTCTCTGGACTGCAGGCTGATGCTCTAAATTTCCTTGTAATTCTTTTTAGTAGCTAACCCGAATTATTGCTTTTCTTTTCAGGTTAAAAGTAGATTAACCTAATTTTAGTATTTAGTTATTTTAAGAATAAAGAGGTTTGTTAATATATATAAAAAATTAATTTTTTATTTTTTTATTTTTTCTTTCCTAAATGCCTTTTTATTTATTTATTTTTTACAGATGTTTCTCCTTTTTTCCTCATTGACACCTTTCTCCCAGTCCCGCCTCCCTCCCCCCAGCATTGTTGTCTATGTCCATTGGTTATGGAGGGACCTGGAGAGTATTATGCTAAGCGAAATAAGCCAGTCAGAGAAAGACAAGTATCACATGATCTCACTTATTTGTGGAATATAATGAACAAAATAAGGTGATGAATAAAATAGACCCAGAGATATAGAAGTAGGGTTCAGACTGACAAACTTCAGGGGAGGAGACAGGGGGAGTGGAAGGGAAGGGAAGAGATAAACCAAAGAACTTACGCAAAAAAAAAATAATAATAATGTTTTTGTCCAAGAAGTTGATTGCCTGCAATTAAGTTGTAAATGAAAATGATTACTTTGCAAAATGTTAAACTGACAAATAGTTCTTTCATTTAAGAATGAATACTATGTGCCTGGCTGGTGTGGCTTAGTGGATTGAGCATCAGTCCCGTGGACTGAGAGGTCCTGGTTTGATTCCCAGTCAGGGCACATGCCCAGGTTGTGGGTTTGATCCCCAGTAGGAAGTGTGCAGGAGGCAACCGATTGATGTTTCTCTCTCACATCGATGTTTCTATCTCTCTAAAAAAATCAATGAAAACACATTTAAAAAAAAAGAATACTATGTACATTTCTCAGAACACTAACATACTAAATAAGGTATATCATAACACCTTCAAAATAAATTAGAATTGCAGAAGAGCCCAGGATACTACCAATATGATTTCTCTTTTCATGTATTTTTTTTTATTACATTTGTCAGATTCTTCAACTGACCTTTAAAAAGTTATCTACTTGCATGATGACATCAGCATATTTGACTGGGTAAAAAGTAGCTAATGTTTTTCCAAAACAGTAATGGAATAGTACAACTAACATTCTTTAGCTTGACTCACCAGTTGTTGACATCTTGCCATATTAACTAAGCTATTTAAAATTTATGGTTATCTTGATATTTCTCCTTTACATGCCAAAATATTTATCCAGTTTCTACTAACTTCTATAATCTGCTTCTTATGTTATCTGTTTTTTCCCTTCTCTTAACTCTTGCTTATTTTCAATTTCCCATAGCTCCACCTGTGTACCTCTTTTGAGGGAAAAATGGTAGCCCTACAGCAGACATTGGTCAGTTGCCAAACTAAAGAGACAGTCTTTTGGCTCACAATCATAGTATTTGATCTTGTGACTGAAATAAGCAAGCAAAAAACCCATAGGATACTTTCCATGGTTATAAAAGTAATAACCTATTTATTGTGTTAAATTTAGAAGATATAGAAAATGGAAATCATATGTAAACTATGTTTACCTTTATGGCATATTCCTGAAGTTTACAATTATTCTTGTATTTCCGTCTATGCGTAGCTACCTTTAGAAACAAATTGTGATCTATTGGACCTACTCTATTATAATCCTTTTTTCACTTAAGAATATATTGTATATATTTTTATTATGATACAGTATTTCTAAACCTGGATTTTAATTTAGCAAAGACTTTTTAAAATTGCCTTCATAATCAGAGTTCAACAAGAAGCCCTAAATTCATAAAGGCTGGATATTGGCTAGATATAGAATTAGTATTTGTTACTCATTATTATAATAGCTAATATTTATTGAATATTTACCATGTGTCAGACACTGTGATGATCTGCTTTGATCCATATATCATCTGTTGAATTCAGTACTTTACATGACTTATTTATTTAATGCTTACAGCAACCCAGTAAAGTAGGATCTATCATTTTTCATTATGTATTATTATGTTACAGTAGAAGAAACAAAGGCACATTTGCTTACCGTTGCATTAGTATTATCTGCAGTGTCTTTGCAGAATTATACAGGATAGACTTTACTACTATAAATTTTAAGACAAACTAAATGTTTGCCCTGCCCAGTGTGGCTCAGTTGGTTGGGCTTTATCCTATGCACTGAAAGATCACTGGTTCAATTCCCAGTCAGAGCACATGCCTGGGTTGCCACCTGGATCCCCGGTAGGGGGCATATAGGAGGCAGCCAATATGCTTCACTCTCGCGTTGATGTTTCTCTCCCTCTCCCTTCCTCTCTTTCTAAAAGCAATAAAAATATTTTTGAGCCCTGGCAGGTTTTTCTCAGCAGTTAGAGGTTAGAGCATCTGCCCGCAGTCCAGAGAGGCCCGGGTTCGATTCCCTCTAAGGGCATGTACCTCGGTTGCAGTTTGTCCCTGGCCCTGGTTGGGCTTGTGTGGGTGGCAGCCAGTCGATATGTCTCTTTCACATCAATGTTTCTCTCTCTCTCTCTTTCTCTCTCTCTCTATTTCTCTCTCTTCCCCGTCTCCCTTCCCTCCCACTCTATCCAAAGATAAATGCAAAAAAAAAAAAAAAAGTGTCCTTGGGTGAAGATAAAAGAAAAAAAAATTTTTTTTTGAAAAATAAATAAAACTAAATGTTTCATACTCAGATTGTCTTTACCATGATAAAGTTAAGACAAATATTAAAGTTTATTTCTCAGCAATTTTTGAGAGATGCAGAGGTTTGGAGGAATTGAGGTATGAAGTATACATGATCAGAGCTTTCACATGTGTTCCTTATAGGCTCTCCCACACTTTTCTTTGGACTGTAGAACTAAATGTAAAGCAACAAAGCCCTGTGTCCTCTAGCTGCTGGCAGGCTCTGTATGGATGACTCGATTGTAAGTTATATCAGCAATGTGAAGGATCAGTCCTATGACTTTCAATGTGAGACTCAAATTTGTGACACCATTTTTTTTCTTATGGTTCCCAATACATAATGACATGTTCCTTCCTCTTGGCAGACACAAAGATTTCTGAATTTCAGTTTCAGCTGCTGTGAAAAATAACTGCCTGTTCCTTCATTCATTCATTCATTCATTCATTCATTCAACATACACTTACTGAACACATTCTACATGCCAGACACTGTTCTCTATGCTGTGAATATAGCAGTGACCCAAATAAGTAAAAATAATAGTGTATTCTAGAGCGAGTGAGTTCGTATTTTATCATATAGAATATGCTTCTCTTAAGAAATTGCCAAACATACCTTATAAATTTGATGACTAACCACCTTGATTTTTTTTTACATGAAGTTCTAGCTGAGACATTTTTATCTAATTTGTTTAGATTTAGACCTCAAAAAAACCACAAACAAACAAAAAAAACCAATCTGTTGCATTAAGTGATATCTCTCTTTTACAGATGGGGAAGCTAAAATAAGTAACTGACCCTACGTTATATTGCTATAAATAGCAGATTTAGGGTTTTAATTTAAATCATTTGATTCCAAACCTAGGGATTTTTCACTATGACTTTGTCAACATTCTTTGGCTTTTTAATTCTTAAATAAATAAACAAATAAATAAAAGATTTGGTGCCAAACAGGATACTGATTAAGAATATTGATTCTCACCTATTTTATACAGATTCAGATCTGCCCTTCCATTTACTGTGTGGCCTTTGCAAGTTGTTGATCCTTTTTGTACTTGTTTCTTTATCTGTAAAATGGAAATAACCACCTACCTCCCATGATTGTCATGAAGATCAAAATAGGTGATATTTATATTTATATGTAAATGAATAAAATGGAGGAACAGAGCAGAGCTGAGCTCCTAGTGTTAGCTATTATTTTTATTTCATAGTTAAGGCAATTATTGAATTATAAAGCTATTTAATTTATTTATTAAATATTCAAGTATGAGTACGCAGAATTTGAAGTATTCTTGTCATCTACTTTATTCCTTAAAGATCCATCCTACACTCTCCCTCTAATCCTTAAATGTGTATATATAGAGACTAAAGTTTAGATGACCACGTGTCTTTTACTTAACAGGTATACAATATTTAAAAGTGTCATATTTAGGTCAATGATTTTTCAAGTTTTTATTATTTGAATGTTATTTCAGTGCTGCAGGTGGAGAAATTTTCAACTTGTGTTTACCTGAGCTGGCTGAAATGGTCACTGAAAGTGACATTATCAGACTCATTAAACAAATACTTGAAGGAGTTTATTATCTACATCAGAATAACATTGTACACCTTGATTTAAAGGTATGTAATATGTATTTTTAAGTAACAATACATTCTGTTCTTTCTCCACTCTTGGTTTGCACAATTTCAGGCTGGTGTTGGTAAGAAACAGCAGTCAGATCATGCTGGTCTAGATGGCACTGGGTGTGCTCTTTGTTTACCTGTGTGCTGCATAGACTTACATTTGTATTGGCAGAGAAGAAACCTGCATGCGTGAGCAGCTCACATTAATCACTGGGCTCTTAAAAATCATCATTTCTCTATGTTCTAAGCCTTAAATCATTGAACTCCATCTTACTCTTACATCCTGGATCTTCCAATCTTATAAAACTGCCTACCTCTAAAATACTCAATTCTGACCTCCATCTCTGAAGATGACTTCCTAGTAGTCTTCATTTCTTTGCTTCCTCATACTCATTCATCTTTCTCTTGTGGCTTTCTCTTTTGGCTCCTCCTCCCCCCACCCCAGATCATTTAGATCCCTTTCCCAAACCCTGTTAACCACTTCAGCCTCTCATTTTATTATCCTTTCTCCTTATCCTTCCTCCACAGCTACTGAAGGACCTTAACATCTGAATCAATCTGTATATTATTTTTTGAACATTGGACTCCTCTTTCTAAATAATCTCCCTTCCATAGACTCTACCATGCATCTTGCTGTCTAAGCTACAAACCTAGGAACTGTCAGACCATAGTCATCATACTGTAGTGTACCATTTGTGTTTCTGGAAATGTATACCTTTTAGCCCCTCATGCCTTCTGTCTTACTGTTTTTCAGAGCATCTTTCTAACTGGCATACTCCTATTTATCCTCTAAGATGCATCTTTTGCATTATCTCTACTGCAGAGCCTTCTTGGACTTTCTTATGGGCAGCATTAAGTAGTCTTGAGTATTCTATATCTCATAATCAGTTTATGTATCCATGTTTTTCCTCCAAACCAAGAATCCTCTTCGAGTATAGTTTTTACTTTATTTATCATTGAATGTATAGCTTCTCCTAAATAGTTGTTTGGTAAATGTTTGATGAATGACTCAATAAACAGTAAGTCCCACTTAATTTACCTTTGATCTGAGACTAATAGACTTTTATTGCTTATAGTACTGATCATTTTTTTGTTGTGTTTTATAGCCACAGAATATATTATTGAGCAGCATATACCCTCTTGGGGACATAAAAATTGTAGATTTTGGAATGTCTCGAAAAATAGGAAATGCGTGTGAACTTCGGGAAATCATGGGAACACCAGAATACTTAGGTAAGCATTTCCTCTTATTTTCTATGCTATTTTGAAATTTATTAACTAAATGATACCTCTGTATATTTTAGAGCATGTAATTTCTGGATATATTTGGTTGAGATATTTGATTTCAGTGAAATTTGGTTATGACACACTTTGAACTGTAGTGAATGTAAGATTATTGACACATTCACAATTCACAGGATGTTGGGCATATAAGTTCAAAAGCTTACTATTTGGGTAAAAGGGAAGTTAGGGATCAGGAGAAAATGGAAAAAGAGGAAAACAGAATCAAGGGGCCCATTATTGCTGTTGAAGCTGAGCTGTTGGATAGACATCACTTCTACTTCTGTCCTGGTCCCAACTCTACCACTGTTGATAGTACAGATATCTTCGGTTTGCAGGAATTGTTAGCAGGATGCCTTGTAGATTGATGTTGCTGCTTTAAAATGTGAGGTTTTGCCTCAGTTTGTAAAAGGATTTTGAAAAAGGGTGACAAAAAAATCCAGGATTAGATAATTAATAATATTGTACTAAACCAATAAATTAGATTATGAAGATGAAAGATTTTTAAGTTGTATGAAACAGCATATAAATTTAAAGTTTTTAAGTTTATGATAATAATCTTTTTATACTCTTTTGATTTTGCGTATATTGATATCCCCATGCAGGCATTGAACTAAACAGGATAGGTGCTACTCAAGCTAGGCAGCTGACTTTTCCCAAAATGAAAAATGAAGCAAATTACTAGCTTTTGAATACTAGTAGAGGCAATAGTGTCCTAGAATGAATGATTGTAACTATAGGTAACACAGCTCACAGGAGTATATGAAAAGGTTGCATGCGGTGCAATGACAGCTGACAATAAATATGTCTCAAAGGCTAGGCTTTGGAAGCAGTTTTTCTTGAATATATTAAGAAAACATACCATGAAACAAAAAAATTATTATTCAAGCATAAATCTGAGTTTGTACTCTATTAATTTGAAATTTATGGTAATGTTTTGAAAGAATAGATAATTTATTTTGCATTTTTAAAAATATTTTGTCGGAAGGAGACAGTTGCTTAGGAAATTAGGGATATTTAATCTACTTGAAAACCTATAGCACTTCCAGAAAGTATAATTTGCTCATAATGTTATTGTAAAATGCATGTAATGCTATTTACCCTGGAAAGAAAAACTTAAATTAGTCTAATGAAATAACCTAAACTAATTCCTAACAGGATAGTAAAATAAAATTTTAAGAAGATTCTAGCTTCTACCACTTCAATTTTTTTTTTTCCTCCTCACCCGAGGACATTTTTGCATTTGTCTTCAGATAGAGCAGGAGTGAGAGAGGGAGGAAGAAAGAGAGAGAAACATCGAAGTGAGAGAAACACATCGACTGGTTGCCACTCACACGACCTCTTTGGGGGCTGTGGACAAACTGCAATCGAGGTACGTGCCCTTAGTAGGAACTGAACCCGGGATACTCTGGTCCATGGGCCAGTGCTCTTAACTGCTGAGCCAAACCGGCCAGGGCCACTTTACTTCTTTATAATTATTTTTTATGAGGTTAATCTTAACAATTAAAAAGTAATATATGTAGCTACCAGTTACACCAAAGAACATTATTGATGCTTTTGAATCATGTGGTTATATAATATGTTTAACATTAGGTATGTTAAATGTCCAATCACAGGATAATTATTATGAAGTTAAATTTCTATTGATCTTGTATTAATAGTTCTTTCCGATTAAATACAGTTTTAATTTAATGTAAAGTAATTTTCATGTTTTTAAATTTATCAGTATTGAATTTGAATTGTATTTTCTCTTTCAGCTCCAGAAATCCTGAATTATGATCCTATTACCACAGCAACAGATATGTGGTAAGATTTTGTTAGCTACCTAAATGCCTTTATTAAAAGTTGGGTAGTGTATATTCTAGGGTTCTTTTATTTCAAATGTAAATAATGAAGCTGTCTTGAAAAGATTTTACTTAAGTGTCATTATTATGCTACAGGAAAAATATTTAGTTATTCATTCTTTTTAAGTAACACTTTGACTCTGAACCAGAGGTACAGAAATAAATAGGAAAATCCCTTTCCTGGAGGAAGACTTGATCTAGTAAAGGAACAAAATAGAGTGCTTTGCTACATGTTCTATCATAAAGATAAACTGCTATTTAATAAGCTTGAAGGAAGCAGCAGACAAACACCAGATGGGAGACATCTGATCTAGGTTTACAAGAACTAGGGAAGTGGGAAAATGAGAATAATGAGGTCAGGTCAATGCAAAAGTTTAGTTTTATGGGAGTATATTATAAAAGATATACTCTCATAAACTAGAGAATACTGAGTTTTTGTGGCTAGCACAGAGAGAAGACCACAGGGAGTAGAACTGGAATTGATAACTCAACTTTAGTTGGGACCACTGTGGGGATCTGACTGTACAGACCAACTGGAAAAGTTTAGACTTGTTCTCTGTGTTTCACGGAGCTGTAATGGGTTTGCCAAGGAAAAAGGGTCCTATGGCTAAATAAGTGGATGAAACATACTGTATATATAGTCTCTTTTTGGCTCCTGAGCACAGGACTTGTCATTAACATATTTAAGGCTCTGAAAAGTTTAGTAGTAAAAAAATATATATGTATATACCTGTCTAACCCCATGCTTTGCCAAACTTGTAGACTCTATTTGCACAGAAACCCTGTTTATGCCTCACAGATTATTACTATGTCATTGGACACCATTTGGAAAATGCTGCTCTTTGAACAGTTTTGTGTACTTGGTAACAAGTGACTATGTGAAGGGCAGACTGTAGGTATAATTATATATATTTAATACATTATAATTATATAACATTATATAACACATGTGCATTTCCCCCCATTTTTTTCTGGGAGGGAAGCTTTGAGATAATACAATTATTTTTGTTTTAATAATATAAGAACTTTGAAAAGCAATTTAAGTCTGTAGTTCAACTGTACAAGTTGAGAACAGGAATATGTTGAGTATCAATTTCATTTTATATAAATGTTTTAAGATTAACAAATTTGAAATTCCCCTCTTCTTTCTTTTTTTTTTAGGAATATTGGTATAATAGCCTATATGTTGGTAACTCATACATCCCCATTTGTGGGAGAAGATAATCAAGAAACATACCTCAATATTTCTCAAGTTAACGTAGATTATTCAGAAGAAACCTTTTCATCAGTTTCACAGCTGGCCACAGACTTTATCCAAAGTCTTTTAGTAAAAAATCCAGAGTAAGTAATATCATTAATTTGTTTAACTCTATTACTAAATAAATAATTTGTGTTTATTAAGAAACATATATTCTAAAACAGTATAAAATTATTAAAAGTATGCTCTCAGGTAAAATGGGGAAAGAGGTTGTATGAGAGATCATTAAATAACAAATTCATAACTTCAAACATGGAAAATATAAAATACAAAACAGGAAATTTTGGAGTGAAGAGAAGATTTGGGTTATTTTTCTCTCAACCTGCTGTTAATTCCTGAAATTCCCTAAAATAATTAGAAATAGGTTTATAATACACATGCCGGGTTGATTTGTAGTTAAATAATTATAGTTATGTAACAGGTACAAATTACTGATCATCAGATTTTTAAGGATCAGATGCTCTTTGACCTACTAAAGAAGACACTTGAAACTATGGCTTAGGACTCTACCTCATTCACTGTCGACTTCAAAGCAGGAAAAGAAAAAACTGATGTCCCTTTTGTTTACTAGGATCAGCAGTATTTACTTTAAAATGGCCTGGCTATATACTAAAGCAGAAGCTGTGTTATAGCGCTTTGGGTTGGGATCTGGTTTTGTAACCAGTCTTTTATATTGTCATGTTAAGGTAATTGTAATCTCTTGACTATGTTACTATATCAAAAGAAATTATATTTAGACCCCCCCAAAATCCTTGAGTTTTCCCTAACTTGTCAGGTTTTTTATCTCTGATAATTACTTAATCTCTGAAGGATTCAGTTTCCTGTTTAAGAAAAAAAACTCATAGGTTTGCTAATTATTTTATTGATCTGAAAAAACTCACTGGCTATATATTGGACATGAATGGTTATTTAGTTGAAATAGTACTAATACTATTTGTTATAGACAGTTTTTATTTTCTTAAATATTTTTTACCTAAATATTTTTAACATTTCTGTAATGAGTACATTAATTTCTTTATAATCAGAAAAAAAATGAACATAAAAAAAGATTAAGGAAACATGTTTTAATGGTAATGGTAGTTGTGTGAAGGTTGGAGTTCTGAGTATAGATGGGTGTTTTTTTACTTTTGAAGTATTGTGATATTGACTATAACTTTCATAATAGAAAGCAAAATTTAAAAAACTCAAAATATTAGACAAGCACCATTGATGAGTAGCTTTTGTTTTTAAGACTTAGCAGTTATTGCTTTTAATAACACAAAGTAATTAAAGAGATTATAAATCACTTATATATATTTTCCTTCAAAGGGTCTATAAACCCAAGAGACTTTATAATTTTACTATTGTTATTTGTGAGGCTAACACATTCTCAAGCTTTTTGACTAGTTTCATCTGTAAGCTCTATGATAAATTGAATTTTCAGCACAATGTCAGAATTAAAGAAATTTCTAGGTGCTCGTTTTCCTACTATCATTTCCTTCTATACTATGAGTATGGGTTATATTCATAATTAATAAAACATACCTCGATGATATATTGAACTTCAGACATTTCTAATTTGATTTTTAGTTCTCAATTTTTCCATGGTGTTTTCTCTCAAAGGAAAAGACCAACAGCAGAAATCTGCCTTTCTCATTCTTGGCTACAGCAATGGGACTTTGGAAACTTATTTCACCCTGAAGAAACTTCCAGTTCCTCTCAAGGTCAGGATCATACAAGGTCCTCTGAAGACAAAACTTCGAAATCCTCTTGTAATGGCACCTGCAGTGATCGAGAAGACAAAGAGAATATCCCAGAGGATAGCACTATGGTTTCCAAAAGATTTCGCTTTGATGACTCATTGCCCAATCCCCATGAACTTGTTTCAGATTTGCTCTGTTAGCACTTTTCTCTTTGACTCATTTGGACTGAATTTGGAATTGAAATCCACTCCAGTGTGTGATTGCGGTTTGTACCTTTATATGTGGCTTGTTTATATTGTAAATGCACTTTTGCATAGAAAAATGTAGGAAATTGTTTTAATGTATAATTACCAGTTACTAGCATAATTTCATTTCCTATCCTGAGATACCAACCATGCAGAGAAAATACTTAAATATATGACCAAAAATAAAAGTGTGCATGTGATTTTACATGTTATTGGAAGAGTTCATGTTCAAATGGATTTATCAAAATGTTTTCTATATCAGGAAAAAAATTATTTGAATTATAGTTGATGTAAACTGAATACAATGAAGACATTTGAATTTAATAGGTTTTCTAAGGTAACTTCCCATACCATGCCTCTATTCAGGAAAATTTTTTAGGATAACACTGTCAAGCTTAAGCAAGAATATGTACTACTTTATAGATGTTCAAGAGATATTATACATTCAAGAGATATAAAACATATACAAAATGTTTTTTGATCATGAATAATTTGAAACTACATAAGATTTACATTTTATGTGGTCTGCTATATGAAATAGGTTCTTTAACCAGAGCACAGAGGGATTAGTAACCTGAATATGGATATTCTATACAAATTAGAGCAAAGAAGAGTAGCATGGCATTTTTCACTCAGATGTCTTTTGCCTGCTTTCAATATTCAGGTGTAATAAGGTCTGACAGATGGAAAATGTGGTATACAAGTGTAGATGGTTTTTCTTGTCCAAAATTTCTAGAGTAAGAGATACTTAGGTAAAACTGAATGTGCTCCATGTTTAGTCAGCCAAACATATTTATTAATTGAATGTAGAAGAAAACGTTGACAGACGTAGGCAACTTACAGAATTTTAGATGTCTTCTAAGTCTTGAAATACAAACCAGTCATTCAGAGTTCTAAAAGTATGCATCAAAAATCACAGCACCAGGAGAACTGTTAACACGATGCAGAGTCAGCAAGGTAGATTTGATCATAAAATATGGTGACATTAAGCTCTTCTAAATTCTTGTGTAAAATTCCCAGTGAGGCTCAGCAGAAGGTTATCTGCAGAGTGGCCCTTAATAGTCTTTTGCTGAGACCAGTGCAAGTTAAGAGCCTAGGGACAGCAGAATGTTTGATCAGTGGCCAGTGACTATGTTCAGTCCTAATAGAGGGAAAACCTACTCCTTTGGGGTAATCCTTGGTGACTTTCCACCTGGTGACTATTAAAAAGTCTTTTATATTGTCATGTTAAGGTAATTGTAATCTCTTGACTATGTTACTATATCAAAAGAAATTATATTTAGACCCCCCCAAAATCCTTGAGTTTTCCCTAAAACCATTAACTTGTTGGTATTTGGTAACACTCCAGATAACTTAAAACCGTTTTTAATAACCCTCAGTTTACTTTATCTGGTTAAATGGTCAATTCCTTTTATATCTTCAGCATTTCTTGAAGGAAAGTTATTTCTGTTTGTGTGTGTGTGCATATGTGTAAATGTATATGTATAGGTATATGTATATATGTATAGATAGATAAAATATAGTCTTAAACAATTTTCTCTTAGGCATTCTTTACTATATTGTGCTCAACTCAGGTGCCAAAGAAGCTCTTGTCTTATGACATATGCATATACATTTAAATTCTTTAAGGAGTCGTTTTTTGGGTCAGTAAACTAGTCATTGTAGAAGCTAAACTGGGCTGTTGTATATGTAAAACTGATGAGTTTTTTCTAAATTGTTGATTGTCCATTTATTTGCCTTCAGTATTAAGCTAATGCAGGTAAAGCTCAGTAAGTCATTGGAGAAAGAGGAAATGATTACTTTTACAAAAGACCATATTATATATTTAAAATTTCTAGAGGAATTGTGCCATACTAAAAAAAAAAAAAAAATTATTTTAATCAAGAAATGTTGGAATTTTGAATTATAAGCTAGTTCTTAAAAAAATTTTATACCAGCTTTCTTTTAGCAATCTTAAGAGTTCATATACTATGTCTTAGTTAATAGAATACAGAGTTGTAAATTTCCAGACCTTTTATCCTAACAATTTTTATTGTAAAAAAGTAACAAGTGGTTGCATAAACAGTATACATATTCAATTTTTTTCAAAAGAATGAATTTAAGTATTTTTACTAATTGAAATGTGAAAATAAAGTAAACCAATCTTTAGAGAGACTTTTTAAACAAATTTCTCAATTCTTATTCTTTTTCTCCCAAGGTTGAAAGCAAATGTCTATCAAAAGCAGATAATGTATCTCACTAAAGCAGGAATCTAGAGAGCTCCTGTGAGGTGACTAGATGTCTGCAGCACTTACACACATCTGAAGATTAATGTTAAGTTGTGATGAATTTATAAAATTAATTTTCATTTTAGATAGGATCCCTAGATAGATGGGATTTTAAAATAGTGGTGTAGATGACAGTTACAATTGTCATTTTAATCCACACCTCCCACACACAAAGTTAATCTAAACTATAATGGCACTTTAAAGATTTCAAGCAGCACCTCTTCTTCAGTTGTAATGAGATAAGGTGCTTTTGCCAGAATATAAATCAACACATTGCTTCCTTTATCAAGAAAGTCTTGATATAAAAAATGTCAGCTGATTAGTGATATAATTGATTTTCGTCTGGCACGAGCTCAATCTTTCATTTTGGATTCGTTCCATATAGTTCATGGGCCATACTTTGAATAGCCTTGCTCTAAGTAACATTTATAAATGTTGGTATTTTATAACTGTTTACATTTCCTCTGTTTATTTTTGAATTTTCAGTTTGATACCTGACTTGGAAACATTCTTATTCAGTGTTGTGTAAACAATTGTTCTTTGATTTCAAATTGTATTAAAATTAAGTTATTCAACTTCCAGTTTGGGAAATTATTAGCTTTATAATTTTATGAACATTTAAAAAATTTTAAACTCTAATTGTAAATTTCAGATTATGACTGCCCTCCATTTTGGCTTTCATTAAGTATTCATGTTGCTTAAGTCATATTGAATGACATTGTTATGAATCCTTCAGTAAAAAAAACGTGTTACATCAACTTAGTGATCCTTTTGGTTAAAAATTATACATCACCTTTTTTACTTTTGTGGTTGTCTTTTGTTTTAAAGTATTTCTAAGTGTGTTACTCATAAAAGCAAACCTTCATGCCTGGAGGTTCTAGCCTTTGACACACATGTCTTTGAACTTGCTTTCCAACACAGATATGTTTATTAGATCTTGTCTGTCGGAAAAGTACATAAACTTGTAAACAAGGTCTGTGGTAATAATGGCTACTTTAAGAAAATGTTGCATCAAGATGAGTAAGGAATTCTGACTCACCAAAAATGGTTGAATTGTTCATGGTTTTTTGTTTTTTTTTTAGTTTAAATAAATTGTGTGTTTTTTTAAGATGAATAAAGGAGTCTTCAAGAAGTTTATAATCTAACCCAATTGGTGAATCTAACTAATGTGCAGTTAATTCCCATTACTTAATGGTAGTTATGGTCTATACACTTCCCATAAATGGTGAATACTGAAGCAAAGCTCCTAGGAGAAATGCAGGGTTAGGTTCCTAAAATCTCTTCATAACGTGTGTTAATTTGATTAATATATAACTTTGTTTTATGTGTGTTTCTGTTTAAAGAGATCTTATTTAATATATAATTGATTCATTAACACTAACCCATGGCTAACAGCGCTGACTCATGCCTGAATGAAGCTTATCTAATACATGTATTTTTTTCCATAAGGCACATTACAACCTTGTACATAGGAACACTACCTATATAGCACTTCAGAACTCTGCTCTGGGGCTATTCTAAACATTAAAATCAACAAAAATGCTGAAAACATGACACTAGACCACAAAAAGGACATTTGTCTTACAGTATGAGAACTAAGAAGGCATATGTCACCTTGTTCAACCTTAGCTTCTGGGAACAAGTGAATCAGGCAACTCAAATTTTTCACCACTGCGAGCATGTTAGCAAATGACCATGAAAGCACCACTCATATCGATTTGGGGGTTACAAATAAATTTTAGCAAGTTGGTGAATTTGCAAATAGGAAATCTGAATAATGAGGGTCAATTGTACATGCTAAAATCATGTAAGAAGTATGAAGTGCAATGAGAAAGAAATGGTGTGCAGAACTTGACAATTTAATTCTGTAGGAAGAAGAAATTGATGTGTTGGAACTTTCTCATTGTAAACATTTTCTGTTCCATATCTTTTCTTTTTCTGGAACATAGACATTCCCAAATGTTCTTTTCAGCCCCAGTTTTTCTCCTAGGTACTGAAGTGTTATATTCTCTCTAAATAAAATCAAATACCCTCAAATATAAAACAGCTATAAGCAAAATCATGATTATATTCTCCCTTTCTGTATCACCTCCTCACCAAATTTTCTGGCTTCATGTTCCTTCCCTTAGTTAACACAGCACTGTTTAGCTATATATCACAACTAGAATTCTCTAGGTGTCATTCTAAAAGCTGTTTCCTTACTGCACCTCTTCCAATTAGTCATTAATTTTCATCAGTAATATCTCCTAGTATACCTTATAGTCATTTCCTTTTGATTCTTATATTTTGGAAACATTCGGGTACACATTCATTTATTTGGTCTAGATCGTCTAAATAATCTAGAAAGGGGTCAGCAAAGTTTTTCTATTAAGGGCCAGTTAGTAAATATTTCTGACTTTGCAAGCCAGACAGCATGTTGTCATAACTACTCAATGCTACCATTGGAGCATGAAAACAGCCATACACAACATGCAAACGAATGGGTGTGTCAATAAAACTTTATAAAAACAGACAATGGGCTGCATTTAGTTTCTTAACTCTAATCTAGAGTATCACAATGATATTCTAACTGGTTCTCCTAGTTCTAGCATGATTGAGGTGGGAGGAGAGGCCAGAAGGAGACAGGGTGGTGAGTCTCATCTGAACGCACTAACAAGCAGACTTTCAAGAGGAAGAGGACTGAGAAATGGTTGTTGGATCACGATTTCTCTATAATCATGAGATTGTAAGTAGTTGAGAAAATAGTGAGAAAGTAGAGATCACAGGTATATATTGCTCTTCCATGAAATCTAGGGGGGAAGGAGGGGAACAATTGTTTGTAGAGTGTTTTAAAAAATGTTTTAGTAGGCAAAGAGGAGTCCAGTGGGGGCAGCAATTGAAATGCACAAGAGTGTAAGATGATTAATAATAGAAAATGCCAGAGGGGTCAACCTTGACTAGAATAAGGAAAAACATTTTTTCCTGACAGACAAAAATGAAGAAAAAGAAGGTGGATGGCACCCTGGCCAATTGGTTCAGCAGTTAGAGTGTTGGCCTGGGGATTAAAAGGTCACAGGGTTCAATTCCTGGTCAAGGGCAGGAGACAACCAATCAATGTGTGTCTCTCACATCAATGTTTCTCTCTCCCCTTCTCTCCCTTCCTCACTATCTAAAATCAATGGAAAAATATCCTCTGGTGAGGATTAAAAACATCAACAAAAAAAAAAAGGTGGTGGTGACAACAGCGGTGTGAAGTAGGGCCAATCCGTTTCTCCTTACTGAGAAGATTTCATGTCGTTGCTGAGAGTAAAAGGGAGTGGAGGTGAGTGTGCCTTGAAGAGTGAGGCAAACGGTGAGGAACAGACGAATTCTTGAACAGTGTTGGTCAAAGAAGTGGAGCTTACAATCTATCAGGAGAGAGAGACATTAAATACCAAACATCTTAATTTGTGATTGAAGAGTTTATTTTGTAAAGTGTGTGGCCAAATAATTCTTGAAATACTAATTTACAATTTCTGCCTGTATTTTTTTTTTTTTTTTTAAATAACATGAGACTGTGCTTCTTTGCATCAGGGGAAGTATAGTAGCACTCCAAAGAATTTTTTAAAATTCCATTGAGGCTTTTATTTGCAAATACTGAAATTATTGATAAAAACAGATTGGAAAGAGTGAAAAAGTCTCAGAAGATAACAAGGAGAAAGAGATGTTATAGGTCTTGGAGCAGCAAGAACTTTGCTCAGTTCCCCAGTATATGTTGAGAATTGCTGGACCTTGTAGATAATGGTCCAATGCCAGGAATATGGCTTCTAGGACTAAAGTAGAACCAAAATTGTTATGTGGGGTAAACAGTATATCTGGAATGAGCATGGCATTGGAGGGAGAAGATAGCATTGAGTCTGAGAAGAGTTTCTCATATGGGCCTTATTAGATCATATTTTTTTACTTTGGACATCCTCATGAACAGAATGTTCTTAGTAGAAAAACAGCAGTGGCAAGAAATATTGAAAGTGATGAAAAGCAAGGACCTACAACCAAGATTACTCCCTCCTGCAAAGCTCTCATTTAGAATCAATGGGCATATAAACAGTTTCCCAGACAAGAAAAAGCTGAAGACGTTCATCACCACCAACCAGTATTATATGAAATGTTAAAGAGTCTTCTTGAAGAAGAAGAAGAAGAAGAAGAAGAAGAAGAAGAAGAAGAAGAAGAAGAAGAAGAAGAAGAAAAATATGAACAATAAAAAGGCGATAGTTACATCTCTATCAACAGTTGAATCTGCAAATAAAATGAGAAAGCAGAACAGAAACAGACCCATTGATAAGAGATTTTTTGTTGTTGTTGGTTGCCAGATGGGAGGGAAGTTGAGAGGATGGGGAAAGGTAAAGGGGTTAAGAAGTACAAATTGGTTGTTATAGAATATGGGGTGGAGAGGGTCTATTAGGGAAAAGAGAGGGGATCTGTAATACTTTGAACAATAAAGATAAAATATAAAAACAGTAGAATTCATATTATTGGTTCCAACACTGTGTCCTGGTAGAAACTGAAAGCATACAACTACAGTGTAAGTGTCTAAAAGTAGTTCTACCTTTGTTGAAGATACTGTAGGTTGGCTAACCCACCATCTATAGCCAACCCCTTTCTCCTTTGCCTGCCTTGGAGCTCAGGGTGACCTGGAAGTCTGCTGGATAGCTTCTGGAAGGCTTCTGATTTCTGGAAGAAAACCAGAAATGCTCACAACCCCACACATTCCCATTATCTTGGATTAAAGCGGTTTATACCACCTTGTAACTAGGAAGGAAGGGACAAGGGAATCCTGGAGATGCTGGCCTTGACATTATTATCTCACTAAAGCCACCAAAGCAACGGCAGCAGTCATCTTCTTGACTTTTCAGTATGTAATTTTTTAAAAAATGTCCCATCTGTTAAAGCCACTTTCTTTTGGGTTTTCTGTCATTTGCAGCTAAATGCTTCTTAACTGACACAAGCATCAATGTTTCCCAAACTCATGTTCCTCATGATAGACGTATGGCAGAAAGAAAGAAAGCATGTGTACCCAATTATTTTTTTAAATGCCATGTTCGACATTGTTAAATATGCATTTTTACTGCAGGATTCCTTGAAGGCTTTCATTTATCCTGGGAATCTCCAAATGAGGAACCCAGGATGTAGTGTATTTTATAATCACTTTGGCCATGCTAGCATCTCTCAGGATAAGATCCATGGACACCTATTTGGAAAACACTACACTAAGATCCAAAGCAATGTAGCCCAAGGATCTCTAAGGATCTGCTTACCCAGGAGTATAATTGAAGTTCTTCTGTGGGAACCAGCTCTCATATTTGAGAAAGGACTGGGAAGGGCAGGCTCCTTTTTCTTGATCCAAGTAAGACCACTTTCAGTAGTTCTCTTTGTAGCACTGTAAGCATCATACCTTGATTAGAAATCACCATCTGATTCTGGTACAACACATTCTGACTCTCATGGACCATCAATATCTTGAAGATGTTTCCTTGATAGCAAGTAACTGGCATGGCTTTCTGCTGGGAACTCCGAGCTTGACCATGCCTTGGCTTCCAGAGCCAGCAGACTGCACTGTCCCTGCTGCTTCATCTTGAGGGCAGGAGAAGATGGATGTCTCAGCTCAAGCAAAATTCACCCTTCTTCTGCCTTTCTGTTCTATGCAGGCCCTCGGGGACTGGATGATGCCCAACGCATTCGTGAGGTTGATCTACTTTACTCAGTCTACCAACACTAATGCTCATCTCTTCCAAAAACACCCTCACAGACACACCTAGAAATGTTTTAGCAGTTATCTGGACATCTTTTAACCCTGACAAATTTACACAAAAATATTAACCATCATGGCCCTTTCCATATCTTCTGATGTCTTCCCTATTTATCAAAATTTTCCTTTCTGCCCTGGCCAGTTTGGCTCAGCTGTTGAGCGTCAGCCTGAGGACCAGAAAATCCCGGGTTCGGTTCCCACTAGGGGCACGTACCACCAAAAAAAAAAAGAATAGAAAAGTTCCAACATTTTCCATATATATAGTTTCCTCACTACACACACACACACACACACACACGATTTTCTACATGTTATATGGGAAAGTAAAAGTTCTACTTACAGAAAAAAAAATTGATCTTCCAGCATATTGAAATCAAATGTTCTTTCCTTTACAATATATTATTACTGAGAAAACTGTCCAAGAATCTCAAATGGGCCAGGTGGTGCAAGTGTGGTCAGAATCAAATAAATAATCCCTCACGTTTCGGTCCTATGCCAACCCTATGCTGTGGTCAGTCAACTTTCAGAATAAAAAAAAAAAAAAGGAATATTTTATAATTAGTCAAAAGGATTCCGCCCTCTGTGGTTCACCACTGGAATTTAAATTTAGTGATTATAATACCCCTTTGAAAGGCCAAAAGAAAGATATATGCTAATTATACCAATATTTCTAGCCAGATGGTAAATTGCAACTGGGTCACCAACTACAGACACAACTTTAAGTCTACAGTCATTCTAGCTATAATGAATAGTGAACAAATGAGCACAAAATGTATATGAAGAAAATTATAAGCGATAATTCTGAACAAACAGAACAACAGATTCTCCATGTTATATAAGGCATCTCATAGCCCTTCCTTCCCCTATAAGTCAATCATCATGAATAAAAATCCATGCGGTTTCATGATCTTCCCTGGTTGTAACTGAATTAACTGTCTCTACACTCATACAAAGTCAAATTTGATAGATGAAACATTGTGATTTATTTGTTTCTTCCTCCGAAGGAAGTTGTTAGCCCAATTTATTAACAACGTGATTGGCTTTTCAATTGGGATTTGCACAAAAAGCCTTCTGAAATAAATGAATATTTAAGTAATCACAGACTAAAGACCATTGAAAACAAATTATAAAGGGAGAAAAAGAGCCGGGCCATTTATTTAGAGGCCTTTTTGGCTGCTTTAACCTGTGTGAACATCAATTACTTCTTTCTTTTACAAAACAGCGGTAATCAACTGTTTGCTTCTTTGATTCGTTCTGGTCCTAACTCATTTATTACTAATGATTAAGCATGGAATACTGCAAATAAACCTGTCTCCTTTCTTCCCAGAAATAGAATGATTGCAATGACCAATGGCTGGGGTCTTTTGTATAACTAAATTTGTAAGAGAGTTAATTACCTTGGCTTGGCTCCAGTGGCCCAAACAACATGCACAACGGTCTCACAACATCGTATCTAAATTTTAGTTTAATTTTGGAAGGTCTTCATAGTATGTATTTATAGAATGAGTTTAGTGTGTCTGTATAAAATATTGCCTGTGGGTTTTGTCTGTGTTCAGAGATATATAAAATATAAATTAAATGAGGAAGAATAAAGTTTGCTCAAGGCCCATAATAAATTAGAAATCGTATGTGGATCTTTTATTCATGCTATTTCATCTAATCTTCACAACAACCCTGAAAATCAAATATTATCTTCATTTTGTAGGTGAGGAAACGGAGTCTCAGAGAGACGCGGTTTTCTGCATCATCTGAGTACCACACGCGGGGATTTGAACTCGCGTGCACCTGCCTTCAGATGCCCTCTTTGCCTTTCTATCCCACCAGATGTGAATTAAACTTTCCAGAGTTAAACTGAAAAACTAGAAGAAAGTGATTGGAACCTGTAGCATTATAAAAAGTCTGGATAAAATTGTAACATATATGTTTGATTAAAAACAAAAGTTATAGCATAAAGTCAATTACTGTTAGGGTAGGATCATCTAAATTACAATATTTCCAGCATTACAAAATGTAGTGTTTGCTAAATAGCAAAGAGAAACATGAATGATTCACTAGCTAGTCATTTGTACTCTATAAATAGGTATTGTATAGACTACCTGTATTCACTCCCAACTTGCTACATAAGACAGAAAACTTGGTATAAAAGGAGCCTTCCATAATTCTTCACATACAATGCCTGAGAAGCCTCTTGTAAAAATGGCCTTTGTAGGAAGACTTTGTCCAGGGAGAATCAGCTCTGAGGCAGGAAATGCCTGGCTCATTGAAGGAACCGAAAATCTCCAGGGAGAGCTGAGAAAGGAGGCTGGAAAGGTGGGTAGGGGCCGCCTTAACCAGTTTGGGTTTTACTTTAGGGTCATGGAGTACCATGAAAGAGTTTCATGTGATGATATTTTGTGTTTTAGAAAGATCGTTGTTTGGACATTGTGAGGAGGAGCTGTTGAGAGTGGGTACATCTGAAGGCAGAGACCCACTGAGGAGAGTCATTTCAGTGTCCTGTCAAGAGATGGTGCTGGCTGAGGAAGCTGAGAGAAATGGACAGATCGAGAGAGACGGGACAGTTAACAGGGATCGAGTTCCCAAAGTACTTGGATATGCAAGATGAGGGAGCATACAAAGGATGAGTCTCAATTCTTCCTTTTGAGCAACTGTTAGATAAGTGTCTGTTTAGTAACATAGGAGGGCCCTTCTGGGGGAACATGAGCCTGGTTCTGGATGTGCTGACTGTGGTGCTGGTTTTTGATGATGTATTTAAGCTCAAATATGTGGCCAGCTGTGAAGAAATAAATGGAGGTGCTGTCGCTGAAGAGCTGATTGAGTGACATACTAGCTTGGAATAGGCCAGGAAATTGAACAACGCACTACTATGTCTCTCACAATTTTGGTTTTGATATTAGAATCATGTTAACTTGCTTTTAAGTCAAGTCTTCAGTAGGACATGGTTTGGGAGAAGAAGAGAGAAGTGATTGGATGAAGAATGGAAGAAATTCAGAATGTTTTTAAATAGATTACCCACCATCAGAGAGGAGTAATTAAAAGTGTGCATGGGGTAAGGCGCTTGGGTGGTGGTGGGTAGCACTGCAGCGTGGTGGTAGCTAAAACCCATTTCTGCTTCTGAGAGCACCCCACTTCCTTCTTTTATCTATGCCCCTCCCAACTCCTTTAAGGCTTTGTGCTCAGGTTCTCACCCTCTTATGAGAATCTCTTCTCAGAGATCATCTGAAATGGATTCATGCAAAAGTGAAAATGACTAAGGTAAGCTTTAAAAGTCCTCTTAGTGGCAGATTAGGTTTTCTGAAAAATAACCACAGAAATATTTCTAATCCTTCATGTTCTTCCACAACCTTGCCACTCCCCTACCCCATCTCTGATGTGTGGCTGTGCAAATAGGTGTCATTTGTGAACTGTCAGAAGGCTTGGGAAAAATTGAACAAACAAACAGATGTCAACTAAATCAAACACAAACCAGCCAGACGACGCTTACTCTTGGAAAGGTTAGAAATGGATATAGCCTTACTGTAGGTGAGATTTAGATAGAGTTTTTGTCAACATTTTGCAGTGTCTGAGCTTCAAATGTAAATACATCTTATTCTAGTCCCTGGATGGAGAAAACTCACGTTTGCTTTGGACTTAACAGTAAAAGCCTATGTATTAGACTCATTTAGCTCACAAATAATTCTGCAGTTTACTCAGGAAGTCTCGTCCAGAGTCTGTTCTTTGGAAAGGCAAGCATTTATGAGTCAACCATCTGAAACCTGACTAGGAACTTTAGTAATTCTCTCGTGGCTACAAGATCATCTCCAACACGTACGAATAAATTTGACACCAAAGTTTGCTTTGCATCCAGGAAAACTAGATTGCCCAGAATATGGTGGGTTCATTATTGGTATCTTTTAAACATGAAAAAGGAGCCAAAGTCTGAATGTGTTCTATAATGTGCTAAGAGTCCTTTTTCAAAATAACAGTTGTATTGAAATATAACTGACATACTATATGATTCACTCATTTGAAGTGCACAAGTCAATGATTTTGAGTATATTCACAGAATTGTGCAACCATCACTGCAAATTAATTCCAGAACATTTTCATCTCCCCACAAAGAAACCCTGTATCTGTTAGTAGTCACCCCCTACCACCCACCTTTCTCAGCCCTAGGCAATCACTGAACTACTTTCTGTCTCCGTGGCTTTGCTGTTCTGTACATTTCACATAAATGGAAACATAAAATAAGCAATCTTTCGTGATTGGCTTCTCTCACTAAGCATGTTTACAAGGTTCATCGATGTTGTAGCATACATGTGTCAGTACTGCATTCCTGTTCATTGCTGACTAATATTCCACTGTATGGATATATCATATTTGTTTATCCATTCATCTGCTGATGAACATTTGGGCTGTTTGTATTTTTTGGTCAAGAATAATGATGCCATGGACAAACTTTTGTGTAGACATATGTTCTCATTTCTCATAGATATATACCTACAAGTGGAATTGCTGAGTCATACAACATTATGCTTAACCATTGAGGATCTACCACACTGTTTTCCAAGGTGGCTACACCATTTACATTCCCACCAGCAGGGTTCCAATTTCTCCACATCCTCCCTACACTTGTTATTGTCTTTTTCATTATTGCCATCCTAGTGAGTATGAAGTAATATACCTTTGTGGTCTTGATTTGCATTTCCTTGAATGACTAAAGATGTTGAGCAGTTTTTGATGTGCTTATTGGCCACTGGTAAATGTTCTTTGGAAAAATGTCTATTCAAATATGTTGCTCGTTTTTAAATCAGGTTATTTATCTTTTATTATTGATTTTTAGAAATTTTTATACATTCTTGATGCAACCCTTAATTTTTGAGGAACTGCATCAAATAAAATAAATATTAGATAAATCAAAATATCTGGTGTCAGCACCCAAAATTGAGATGTACACAAATACTTGCAAAAACCATAGGTTCAATTCCGTCATGTTTAGCAAGGAAAAGCCCTAATTACTTGCAATAACAAAACACTCAAAGAGTGTACAAATGTATAAATATATAGCAGGAAACAATTAAACAAATTATGGTGTGTATATGTGATATAACATTATGCTGCCTTCAGAATGATAATTGTGAAGTATTCTCCATGACCTTGGAAAAATTTATGACACATTAAGTGAAAACACACACACTAATCTCAACTCAACTTAAGACAAGTAGGAAAGTCAAGGGAAAAAATATGCCCCTATCTCCATGTCAGCCCCTGGGCAATGGAATGACTGATAATTTTTCCATGCTTTCCAGTTGTCTACAATACACATGCTTTTAAAAAATATAATCAAGTATTTAATAGGGAGGGAGTGCGGCAGACTTAGCAGTGGCACAAAAATTGTAAAACTAAAATGATACACTGTTTTTAACAGATTGTGATGATTTGGGAAGTGTGTGGAGTTTCATGGCACTTTATTATATCTTTTTAAGCAATGCAGATTCATCTTACTTATAAAATCCCACATTTATCTTGGATTTTATTTTCCAAGTGTTTAAGATACTCTTTCGGGGATAGTTTGGCATACAGTAACGTAATTTCTTGTTCAGAAACAATACTTCATAGCCCTAATGCACCTCTGTACTTTGATATACATCCTGATCAGGGACAATTTTTCTTTGCTTATGTTTTCATTTGTTTGCTTCATATATTATTGAAAGAGGAGTCCATAAAGCTTTGAAAAGCAGATTCATGCCACAATGACTTGCAGCTTCTCTTCCTCAGAAGCCAAGGATATTCCCATGATGTAGGCAGGCAGTGGATCTCTGGCCACAGTTCTTGCAACTGCTATCATTTCAAGACAAACCACTAATTGCTGAGGAATTCACTGGGAGCTAAAAAAGAACTTTTCTTCGTAGGGTACTCCTTGAGATCTCCAGCAGATTTCTCTTGTTCTCAGGCCCTGAGTTCTCATTATCCACAACAGTTCTCATTCCCTACTCTCCACGTGAACGTATTCTAAGACAAAACTGCTTTTGAAAAACAAAATGTTCTGGTGGGTTTGGATCCACAGCAGTTCAGTGATGTTGGCACGCGGCTGTGAGCACATTGTCCAGAACTGCTGTCTGTAAATGTGATAGCAATTTTGCTAAAAATAAGGACTTTCTTTGCAATTTGCAATATGGATAGAGGAGAAACCGGAGTTGTCTTTTCTTTTTCATTATGCCCTTTCATGACTGCTGTGTGCCGCTGTTCCAAAGCCTCCACATGAATTAAAGGGCCAGTGAGATTTGCCATAGCGGTTTCTTGGGAATGTCCATAAATATTTTTTTCCTTTGGTTTTTGTTCTCAGCAGGAAGTGTTGCTTGTGATTATCCTTTTTTTCTAAATTATATCTCTTTTTGAGAGCTGAAAACATTAAGCTTTTGTGTTTTTCAGGAAGCAAACAATTCTTTTCCTGTCCTGCTCAGGACTGAGGGATTTAATACTTTAGAAATATGAAACTAGAATTTCCAATGACTGATTCTACATGGAAGCAACAGTGAACTCACCGATGCTTTCCCGGGTTAAGTAAACTTTTCTTACATTTTTCCTGTGAGTGATCATTGTTTCAGCAGGTTAATTATTTTACCACATAGAGTGGTAATTGTTCCCCATGCTCTGAATCAATCGAACCTTTCCTTGTGTTGGGACACTCATTTCTGGGCTTCAGCAACATTTACTAATTTGCTCAGAGATTTACATCCATCTGGGGACCTAAAAGTTTGGTAACATTTAAACAGCTTTAAAGAGGAAAAAAGAATAGTGCAATTCAAAGAGGATCCCTGAAGCACAACCCCTGCTGGACTCTGAGTTACAAAGCATCGAATGTATTACTCCCCAAGGATTTGCAGTAATAACTGTGGTGAACAGAGCATCTTCTGCCCCCCCCCACAACAAAAGGATTCTATTAAAGCAAACAGACACACACACACACACACACACACACACACTCACACTCACATATAAATAAAGTAGGAATGTAAGGGCATTTCCAAGTTCAATTTCTTTCCATGGATTGCACTTTCTATTTCCTTGGAAATACTAAGGAATGTAGGTGGTGGTTGGCTGATCTTAGTGTTTGACATCCCTCCTCAGGTTTGGCCACATAGAACTGAGCAGGAGGCTTCAGATGTACCAACCACATGGTGAACCTACTGATGGGAGTTATAGCATTGTAGCTAAGGTTTTTGAGTACTTATTTGCCATATATCATGCGAATTCTACCTTTATCACCTAAATCTCATCACTAGTGGAAGAGGTAGAAATTATCATTATTTTTGTTTTGATGGAGTTAAGTGAGTTAGCCAAGGTTACACAGCCAATGAGGTGCAGAGGCAGGAATTTAGTGCGGGTCACCCCAGTACCAATGAGTGTTGGTTTCCCACCCCCTATTATTTTGAATTCAAGTACAAAAGTACTTACATCTGTCAGCTCTTCCTATTATTTCCACATGCTTCCCATGGACAGGAGTGGAAGTTTGCAAGTCCCAGCTGGCCACCGTAATAGTGCACGACCACCTCATTATACAAAACATCTAACAGGGCTCTAGGATCCTATGCATTTACAGTATCCTCAACAAATTTTATAGTCTATATTATTTAGACATAAATTGATAAAAACTAGTAAAATGCAAATTTTAATAAGGTCATTTTCATGGGGATTATAAGGTGATTGCCAATATCTGTTTGCTTTAATACCTCTTAGAAGTTTATACAAGTTGAAGTATTACATTATATTTTATATATTTTTATTATTACTATTTTATCATTTTTACGAAAGTGGTAAATGCAGTCACTACAAAAAGCAAAAAAATTAAAAATCAACTTAGATCTCTGTACTTAGGAGTAACCACTGCCAGAATGGCAATGTCTCTTTTCCTCAATGTATCATAAATATATTCTTGCCACAAAATATAACATTATATTTAATGATTACATACAACATCTCTGTATGGGAATAGAATCTCCTATTTTGGGACATTCAAGTTTTAAAACTATTTGCTCAGAGCCCTGGCCAGTTTGGCTCAGCGGTTAGAGCGTCGGCCTGCGTTACAGAGAGACCCGGGTTCGGTTCCCGCTAAGGGCACGTATCTCAGTTGCAGTTTGTCCCTGGCCCTGGTTGGTTGTGCGGGTGGCAACCACTCGATGTGTCCCTTCACATCGATGTTTCTCTCTCTCTCTCTTCCTCTCTCTCCCTCCCGCTCTGTCTGAACAAAAAAATGCAAAAATGTCCTCGGGTGAGGATAAAACTATTTGCTCTGAAAATAATGCAGTAATTATCCTTGAATGCAAATCTGTGTGTACATTCATAATTATGTCCTTAAGATAATTTCTTAAAAGTAGAATTTCAAGGCCAAAGAATATGAAAAATATTAGTTCATTTTTTTCCTTCTGGAAAAATTGTACTGATACTTTTAGGCCTAACAGTTGAGTGAGTGACAGTGCCTGTTAACTCCACCATTGCCAACATTGGGTATGATCAATTTTCAAATCATTAAAAATTTTATAGAAAAGAAATATTTTGTTTTATTTGTTGAGGCCAAGCATTTCTTTCATGGTTTATCAGCCATTTGTATTTCTCATTTTATTACATTTGAGAAGCAAGATTTTAAAATAGAATGGATTCAGTTTAAGCAATACCAAATATCCTGATAATAGGTTAACAAAAAAGCTTCAGATTTACTTTTTTCTAGCATCCTCCTCCTTTATTTAGACGCCACAGCTACAGAATCGGGCGTGAAGGCACTGTGATGTCTGATACCAGGTGTGGCTTGGTCAGCACGCAGGCTTTCTGTTCGGAACAGGTGTGCACATGGCGATGCTCAATGAACATTTGAAGAAATGTGCCTAGAGTGACTGATGAGACTCAAAGCAGACCTTTTTCTGACCTGACTCAAAACCACAATGCTGAGTCACCAGTTTATTTGTGGCTACAAAAATATTATTGGCAAATAGTCTGCAGCTATCAAATTCAGTTCCATCTGTAATTGAATTAGAGACCCGCATTCTTTTCTTCAAGGAAACTGGTGTTCCAATTCCTGCCTTTGACATTGGAGAGTATTAAACGGGATTTCAGCTAATGAACAAAGTTTCTATTTGTAAAATGTCAAGAGTGATATGCATGAAAGAGTAGTGATATCATTATTTTCTATCTAACTAACTTAATGATTGAACACAAAGAGTGAGAACATTTCTGCCGCAAACAAATACAAATGTTCTGTCCTCAGAAGTTGAATTAAAGGTTTGTGGAGTCTTAAAGGGTCCAAAACAAATGCAAAAATGCCCATATCAGGTGGTGGCAATTATAGGTAGAAAGTCCTATGGAAAAGTGCATATGTTTTATGTCAAAAAGAAAAGAACCTGTTTCTGAATGGTCAAGATAGTGCCAGTTATTATTCTCCTATGTGTGGTTGGTGTATTTTCCAGAATTTGAAAATCGTCACTGGCAATTGGAACATGCACTTCCGGTCCCTTCCCCACCCCTGCACACTCATGTGTGCAAACACACCCGGCCCAGGATTGCGGCTCCTCCTGCCTGGATTCCTCAAGGTAAAAACTTGGCGTGTCCCACCTCCAACACTGAGTCTGGCACAGAGCAGGTGCTCATCAAGTGTGGATCATGGAATGAAAGGACAATTTTGCCCAAGTCCACCAGAATAAAGCATTCAGGTGGGTGATCCTGGCTCCGTCGTCTGCCGTCAGATGAGAAGACTGAGGCTGAGAGAGCTGAGACATATTCAAGGTTGTATAGTGAGTGAGTGGCAGAGCCAAGGCCTGAATTCAGATCTTCTGTTACTAGAATTATTTTCTTTCAACTGCAAAAGAAAACCAGTTTATACATCTTAAACCTCTATTTAACATTATAAAAGTAGATTATTTACTATTACAAGAGAGAGAGAATAAATAAAGATCACCAACTGAGTAAATACTCACTAGAATTACCATAGCTAACATTTAGTGAGTGCTGTGTTCCAGGCATTGCTTTAAGAGCTAGACATAGATTGACCCATTTAATATACACAATTACTCTGTAAGGCAAGTACTACTATTGTCTCAATTTTACAATCGTAGGAAATGAAGCACAGACAATTCCAGTAACAGTCTCAGGCCAGGATGTAAACAGTGCTCTGCCTTCTCAATATCTGCGGGATCTGCGCACCTCCACCTTCCGTCTCCAGATCCGTACGCCGGGACAGTATGCCCCTACATGCGCCTTCACATGTGGTTCTAAGAATCAAACTTTAGGCCCTTCTCTTGAACTTATGACACTTCCACTTTGATAGATAAGTATTGATGAAGATCAGCATTTGAAAGAATTTTTCAGTTGTTCTCAGGAGGAGGAGGCTAAATCTGTATTAAATCCAGGCTCAAATTGTGAGCTCCTTTATTTACTGGTTGTGTGACCTTGGGCAAGAAACCTATTGTGTCTCAGTTTCCCCATCTGTCAAATTTGGACAATATTAGTAACTCTCATCTGTTTAGTGCCGATATTAAATCCAACCATGAATGAAAAGCACTTAGCATAGTACCTAGCACATAGTAATAACTAATGTTTGCTAGTATCATTATTATGAAAAACTACAAGACTTTCAGATCTTTCCTTTCGGTCCCAGTGTGGTCACATTCTCAGAGAAGAATATGAAGCATCAGGACTAAGAAAATAAAATCAGGCCCAAATAAGATCACCACTAACTGTTTTCAGCTTAATGTTAATTAAATCTTAGCTTTTGGTTTGATTGCCTGACCTAAATTTGGTAATTCTAGCTCATCTAGACTCAGGTATAATGTCTTTTGAATTTTTATATCAAACTGGCTTTCTAGATCAGTATATTGTCTATAAAACTTTAAAGTGTAATGCTAATCATAGAAATTAGAAAATGTAGAAATGGACACAGGAAAAAAGCCACTCATAGCCTCATCTTCTAAGAATGGCGAGAACTGAATGAATCCTAATTCTTGGTTGTGGCTCACTATTGTCGTTGGCTCATGCATGACCATCTTTTATTTTGTTTATTCATCATTATGTATTACAAGGAATAGCGAAAGACCCACTACGCTTCTTAGGAAGTAGAATGGTACCGATAACTGACCTGTATCTCTTTATTCTTTCCTATTCCTCTTGACCCTGTGCCTTCCTGCCAGAGACAGCTGTTGTCCCAAATGCTGTGTTTATTCCTTTTCTTAGTTTCATCATGTACACGCATATACACACACAAATATCCATGCACATGTATGTGTGTCTACATAATATAATATTTAGTTTAGCTTGCTTTGATATATTTAATGATAATTAAGATTCACCCATGTTGGCATGTATGACTGATGTTTATACATTTAAAAGTTTTACCTTGTGCCTATACCATAATTTATTTATCCTTTCTTTCATTAATGGTTATTTGGAGACACTTTTTTTTAAGGCATTTTTTAAGGTTAAGATCAAATGCAAAACACAATTTTGCTTCTGCCTTCTGTTCACCTCTGTGCTTTTCATTACATTTAAGAATTTTCTCATTCTATTATAAATTTTAAAGATAACATTGTATTCAGCAGATATATCATATTTTACTTAACCTCTTTTCTGTTATTAGGCATTTAGATTAAGCAGAACCACTGGGTCAAATACCCAAACATTGTAGGACTCTTATATATGTTGTCAAATTAGTTTTCAGTGCATTAGACAGATGAAAGCTCTACCAGCAATAATTCAGAGCGCCATAAAAATATCAATTTAAAATCTGAAGAAATAGCCTTTCCAGACATGCTTAGCAACAATAAATTGATGTGGGAAGACTAAATGCAAAAGAGAAATACATCATCAATGAACTCCTTTTTGGAAATAGTTGAAGCAGGAACAATTTTAGATATCAAGTACTGAAAAAGAAAAAAGCCTGGATCATTACTGTTTTACCTGTACCATATCAAATATATAACTATTTGGAATCACCCAGATAAATGACCAACATTTTCTATTGTTCTTTTGTAGACATTTGATCAGTTTAGGTAGAGTCAGAATTAAACCAACATGCTGCTACAATGCAAATTGTTTTGTTTGGGGAATTTTTGTATTTTATGCTTTGCATTTACCATAGATTAGCCTCTTCCTTTTCTTTATGTATTTCAGAATTTTGTGTTCTTGAAGGCATTCTTTGGTTTACTTTGCATCATGAAATCTACAATGTTCCGTTAAAAAATAACTACCTAATTTCATGGAAACCTTGGTCGGATCTAATAGGATTCAGATGAGGGAATTTTTGTTCCCTTGGTATAGAAATTGCTGTGGATTATTTAAATCTCCCTTGCGGAGCCAACCAGCCTCGGCGTGCTGTGCCGGCCTTCGTAGGCAGCATGATCTGCCTGCAGGGAATCCTAATGAATTTAACATGAGTTTATTACTATCTCTATCGGTATGTACGAATTGATGAAATAATTTTGTTCCATTATATCTAAACCCTATAACAATAAAGTAGGTAAATAGTCATTAGAGCGCCCAATAACCAAAACATGATATAGGCCATTTTTTCTTTCTTTTGTCTGGAATGGTTGTAGCGCAATACCCCATACCCATTTTTAAAAGAAGGCGTTAGTTCATAGAAAAGTCAAAATAATTCTACAAACATATAAAAGCCATTAAAATATGTGTCTCCAGCTAGGGAAAGCCAAATGATCTTCATTCCAAATCAACTCTTTGAAATCTTATGTTTTTTCTGTAGGTCATGAGTGTTAGATCACAACTGAGAAAGTTTGTCCTTTTTCTCTTGATGTCTTTCCCACGGATACACCTTTCATTTTGTCCAATGTTTTCATCCACCCCTCACTTTAGGTTTGAATGCTGCTCATGTTGTTTAGTTTTACATCAAAAATAATTTGTTTGAAATATAGTGTAAATTTCTCGTCGTTTTCATCATATATTAGGCCATTTTTCCTAAAGTTTTTTTTTTATCTTCACCTGAGGATATTTTTTTTTTTTTTTGCATTTATCTTCAGATAGAGCAGGAGGGAGAGAGGGAGGAAGAGAGAGAGAGAAACATCAATGTGAGAGAGAGACATCGATTGGTTGTCACCAGGGCAAACTGCAACTGAGGTACATGCTCTTAGTGGGAATCAAACCTGGGACTCCCCGGTCCACGGGCTGACCGATGATCCAACCTCTGAGCCAAACCGGCCAGGGCTTCTAAGCTGTTTTTACTTTCTTTTTAAATATCATTAGAGAGCCACTCCTTGCCTTTGCTTAACCTTCTCCAAGGAGGAATGTATGGATTAGCATTGGTTTTCCTCTCTGTGCCTGAATTTCTTCATGTATAAAATGGGGATTAAAAACAGTAGCACTTCATATAGCTGTATAAGGTTAAAAGAGCTACGTAAAGTCCTTAGTATAATGACAGGTCCAGAGAAAATGCTATTAAGAGTTTGTCTTTTTATTTTTATTCAACCTATTACAAATATCTATGCTAATGATATCTCCAGTAGATTCTAAATACCTGCTGAACCGTTGAGAATCAAATAATAAGAAAATAATACTGTTGGAGGCACAAAATAAGAACTACTGACCCTTGATTCAGTAAGCATTTATTTAGGGATGATTCTAAGCAAAGGAAGATATTTAATAAATGCATGTGCTTCCAGGGCAGAAGATTTTGAGCAAAAAGAGTGAGGATTACAAACATTTGCACACTTCACAGAAAGGACAGATCTCCTCTATTTTGGAAGAAATTTCTCTTCTGATGTTGTTGTGTGCTCAAAAGTGTCCTTGAGGAGGGGACTTAGGAACCGTGTGTTTGCTATATGCACTGTCTACCACCTCTTCTTCCTTACCAGTGAAACCGAGAAAGGAGGCTGCCCAGTCTTTCGGGAGGGGCTCGCCCTGCCATGGTCCCAGGATGTGAGTCACGGCTCCAAGCCCCTTCCCAGACTGGTTTAGAAATAGGTGAGTCATTTGATTCTTGCTCATGCCACACGAGGCGAAGTCTGCTTCAGGATTTCTGGGGAAATATTTCTGAAATTTATAAAGTGACACATGAAAGAGTAACTGTACCTTCCAACTTTTGGACATTATTGTGTAAAGATACAGTGATTAGAACCACAACCATTTTTGAACATTGAGTAAACCAAACCTTCATGGGGAGAACGTCAGAGCAGAAATTTGGGGGAAACCTGCATCTCTGATGTCTTTGAGCTGTTGAAATAACCGACCTATAACACCTCGATTCTGTTACTCTGTTTTTAATATGAGAGATAAAAGATCCCTTAACTGTTCAAGCCATTCTGAGCTGAAGCTTCTGTTACCTGCAGCAGAAACATCCGATCTGACACAGGGAGGCTGGAGACATAGCACACCTGATGTGCCCCCAAATAGTTTCTTTTTTTTTTTTTTTAATCCTCATCCGAGGACACCTTTACATTTTTTGTACAGACAGAGTGGGAGGGAGGGAGAGGAAGAGAGAGAGAGGGAAACATCGATGTGAAAGGGACACATCGAGCGGCTGCCACCCGCACAACCAACCAGGGCCGGGGACAAACTGCAACCGAGGTATATGCCCTTAGCGGGAACCGAACCCGGGTCTCTCCAGACTGCAGGTGGACGCTCTAACCGCTGAGCCAAACCGGCCAGGGCCCAAATAGTTTCTTATTGTGGGTGTAACAAATCTTCACAAACTTTGGCTTAAAACAACACATATTTATTTTCTTACAGTTCTACAAGTCAAAAGCCCAGATTCAAGCTGTTGGCAGGGCTGGTTTCTTCTGGAGGTTTAGAAGAGAATCCGCTTCCTTGCCTTTTTCAGCTTTTAAAGACGGCCTGAATTCCTCGGGCCGTGGTCCCGTCCTCCCATTCTGCAACGTCTTACCTCCATCAGTACATCTCCCACTACTGACTCAGATCTCCTCTGTTCTCTGAGAAGGACGTCGGGCCTCCCTGGACAGTCCCGGATAATTTCCCCACCTCCAGATTCCTGTCTTAATCACATCTGTATAGTTCCTTTTGCCATGTAAGGTTACATAGTCACAGGCTTTGAGGACCAGCAATGGACACCTTTGGGGAGGGGAGGATCATTGCTCAGCCTACCATGTCAAGTAAACCGAGCCAACCTTGGAGGCAAAAGGGGTGGGAGCTGCTGTCACAGTCAGGCCAACTATATACACTTGCGGAGGGAACGCGTACACGAAAACATTGTTAAACTGCAGTTGTTGTCTCCTTTATATTACCAGTCTCCACCATAGTCTTTCTCCTTGTAAGTGATTATCTCTTGGTTCATAGTTGGTAGCCCTAATGTTGCCTGGAATGATCAATCTTTCTTGCCTCGTCTCCATAATAACATTTGACATTTATACCGAGTGTTTGTGCACTATTTTGAGCTTTATCCATAGTAAGGAACTTAATAATCACAAACCTCTGAACTTGTTACTACTGCTATACCCATTTTACCAAAGAGCAGATTCAGCTGCAATTACCTCCATTTACACAGCTTAGCATGAGTGCTTATTTTCTCTGCTTATATAGGAGCTGGTAGCCTGTGGCTTGTGACCCTGTTCCAGACACTGAAAGTCAGTTCAGGTTCTTACCACTGAGGATGCTTTTAGTTGCAGTCCCCACCCCCACCCCCCAATAAGGAGTTTATCCTCTTTTCAAACAAGAAGTCCGGAAGTAGGTTTGCCGGGTAGATTAACTCAGCCTCTCAGTCATGTCAAGTTTCCTTGAATTAGGGAGGAAAGCCTTTGTCCAAAGCCCCTAAGCAGTGTTTCTTTTTTGGTTTGATCCCTACACCAACCACTGGCCAAGGGAAATGGCCAATCCTGACTCCTCCCTGGGCCTGAGCCTAACTCTGAACACACTGCGGCCTAATCCCTGAATGAGGCCAGGGGTCCACTAGCCAAGGGAAAAGAGCATAAACCAAGGGGGCCTGCCCTCCCGGGGACACGCACCCCCAGGGTGCAGAAGGGAAGCTGTCTAACACACTCCTGAAGCAATAACTCTGTAACTGATCTCAAGGTATCTCCTCCCACGTGGAACTGAGCCCTGGGACGGCTCATTGCTGGATCAGGACAGGCTCCTCAGCGGGGCCTGGGGCGGCACACAGGTGGGGAGGGCTCTCCCTGAGCAGGGTATCACTGGAAGCGGGTTGACTCCCCGCTTATCAGTGCAACCCAGAGGGCCCATGCAGTAAACAGTTCTAGACAATTTTGAAGATAATATTTTTCATAGAGCAGGAAAAAGTTCTCATCCTGGGCCAAATGTACACCTTTTCAGATAGGGAGCTTTCATAGTCACTGGAAGTTTTTGAAATTACTTTCTACATTTTCTCCAAAATAAACAAGTTCACCAAAAATAAAACACGTGGCACCTAATTTATCTTCCCCGCACAGAGCAGAGCTGAGTCACTGACACAGGGACTCCAACCTTCGCTGCTGAGTGGCCTCCGGAGACTGGGCCAGGGCCTGTCTCAGACAGCTCAGTCCTCCACTCACGTCACAGACACACGTGCCTGCCGCGTCCTGCTCCCCACACCAATCATTCCTGTATCAAAGTTCTTGTTGCCACTGGGTCATTTCCACATTAGTTTCTCTAGAAAAGTGGCATCTCTAGGCTGGAGGGTCAATGAAATAGATGAAGCCAAGTGTGCTCTCTGTCTGAACATCAAAGCTAAGAGCAGCCTCCTCACCGTTAACCAGGAACCGAGTAATGAGCTGTCTGCCGAGGAGGACTTCTCCTGTAGCCCACACCCTTGGCACACCGAGGGACAAGTGTTAGCGGGAATTAGTTAGCATGTTCAAAACAGTACAGGAGACAAGTGGCAAGGAACACCTTGTATCTTTTTATTTTATTTTTTCTGTATTGATTTTAGAGAGAGGGGAAGGGAGACAGAGAGAGAGAGAGAGAGAGCGCGCAACATCGATGAGAGAGAACATCGATTGGCCTCCTCCTACATGCCCCTCCCTGGGGATCGGGCCCACAACCTGGGCACGTGCCCTGACTGGGAATTGAACTGGCGACCTCTTGGTGCTTGGGTCGATGCTCAATCACTGAGCCACACCAGCCAGGCAACACCTCGTGTCTTAAGATCAGCTTGCCTTACTGTGTCTGCTTATGGCCACTTCTGCTAGTCCTCTGTGGATCAAAGCCTCCGGAGTCATTACCTCTCAGCAAGGTCCATGTTGCCCTCTGTACAGGTGAAGTTGTCCTTGTCGTTTGAGCCAGAGAGTGAAGGATGAGGGTCAAGGAGGGCGTTTGGGTTTGGGGAATTACTAAGAGCTGTTTGGCCCCTTCAGTGGCATGGGTGACCCCACGGGCCACTCCCGGGGCTGTGGAGCAGAGGCAGTACAAGGCGCCAACCACCTTGGATTCACCTTCACTCTCTTGTCGCTTTCACTGGCTTCCACCAGGACTTGGCCGAAATGCCCAGGCGCTAGGACATGTGAGCAAGTCCGCTGCGTGCGGTCATCCGTGTAGAAAGCTAAGAGAGGGACTGGAAACAGTTCTTTCTCTCCCTCTCTGACGCCCGCCCTCATCCCTGCCCTGCCGCAAGCTTTGCTTTGAAATTGTCCTCACCGCCTTGTAAATCACACAGCGCCCTGCTGCCAGGGCTACGATAACGTCTCTAATTGAAAGTGAGAGGTTATCTGATTTGCCTAGTTTAGCATGAGTCACTTGTCTGCCTGAGAAGCGAAGTCCTAGGCTCTGATATCGATACTGGAAAGTGCACAAAAGGAATGAGTCTCTGGAGTTTAGCGCACACATCATGAATCTCACACCAGCGGTGCCCTGGCTGTTCAAAGCCACGAAACAGGATTCCAGACCGAAGGTGGAGGTTATTGTGAAAATCCCAGATTCTGTTAGAGAGGTGTTTTGAGTACATAACATATTGAACTTTAATATTATGGACTTGAAGGAAACTATTTCCTTTGTAGTAGGAAGCCTCTGTTATGTTTTGGAGAAATTTTCCCGTAAATCATTTCACAGCTGCTTTACTGTGCAGCCTTGAAACCTTATCCTTTCATTGGTTACATACGCTTCTGCTTTGGGTAACTTCATATGCTTCTCTTTACCAGTAATATTTTGTTCCCAAAATATCAGCTCCTGGGGAGGATTTAATAAAGGCTGACCCAACAAGAATTGTTTTGGAGCAAACCTTCTGCATATCTTTGGCTACGTACCATGCCCTCTGTAAGATTATTACTAAAAATCCAGAGAGCCAACCTACAGAGATAATCATTCTGTGGAAAAATGTTAACCAGCTCTTAACATAAAAGCATTTTATATCTGTGAGTATGGACACAGGTGATTATAGTGGGTGCTAGTAGTGGTATAAAGTGTGTGTGTGTGTGTGTGTGTGTTGGAGGAGGAGTGGTAGGGTAGAAAGGCATGATGGGACAAAACCTTGGCAGAAACATAACGAGTGCAAATTCTCTTCTTTAGATGGCAGACAGAAAGGTTCTCTTGACAGAGGTGAGCCACTATTAAATAAATACCTGCAAATGAGCTTGCCGTTCTCCAAGTCTGTGCCACATGAGGGTCACCTGGAAGGTACATGTGCCAGAACAAAGTCACGATGTGTTGATTTCTAGCAGGAGCTCTTGGCCAAGGAGGACTGAAAAATAGAAAAGAAAAAAAGAAAACGAGGCCAGAAATTCACCCAGCATGACTTTAGTTCATGGGGTCAGAGTTATTAAAATTCTTTAATAAAGGAAGATTCCCATAGATAAAGCAAGAAGGAACTGGAAGAGAAGAGGGAAGGGCTAAAATCTTTACTCTCAAATGGGCCCATTTGACCCTGGTCACAGTGCCTTACTGGGCAGGACTATAGGAAGGCAAGTGGCTGGTTCAGAGTCAAGTTGGTCAATGAAAGACTTTTCAAGATTTGCAGTGCCAATTTAGAGAGAATAAGAGCAGGAAAGGGGTCATTTATCAAAACTTTTGTAGTAGGTACACAGTTTGCAAGCCATTAGGGAACCTGGTTTCAATTTTGGCTAATCTATTTATTTTTATTCAGAATAACTTCTCATTTTAGAAATTATACATGTTGGCATATTAAAAGGTCCATAAATAAAATAGTTCTTTTCCACTTAAGTTCTGAACCACACAGAACAATGGAGATAAAAAAATAAAAAAAAAAGCTTGATTACTGAACATAGTTACATCGGAGGGCATGAGTAAGGGGGGAACTAGGCTTGCCAACACTCTTCCCCCCACCTTCACTTTGATTCACCCCACCACAGGTTCCACAATCCCATAGAATGACACACAGACCTCAGGACAGCTCTATCATTTTGACCCCAGTTTTACTGTAAAGGATGTAACTCAGGAACGGCCAAATGGAGGAGCTGCGCAAGGCAAGGGCATGGAGGTGGAGGGGTACGAGCACAGATCTGCACCCAGTATCCAGGTACGCCAGCGCATGGATGTGTTCGGCCACTGGAAACTTCCAGAAACTCACTGTTCAAGAATGTTTGGTCAAGGTTTTATTAAGTAGTCATGACTGATTAACCCATTGGCCATTGGTGGTTGAACCATCTCCAGTTCCCTTCTCACCCCCATCCCTGCCCTGCTCAGAGGTGTGGCAGGGCGCCTGGAAGTTTAAAACACGTGCCTGTGCTTGGCCTTTCTAGTGACCAGCTCCTGTCCTGAAGGTACAGTAGAAAGGGGCTCATTGTGAATAATAAAAGACATTCCTATCCTTCAGGAAATTCCAAGGATTTTATGAGCTCTGTGCCAAGAACATGGGACAAAGACCAAATATATTTTTCATTGTACCACAAAGAGGTAAATTATATTAACAGATTTTGCTAATTTTAAACAATTCTTGCATTCTAATATTTTATATAGTATTCAATTTGGCTTACTGATATTTTGTTTCGGGGTTTTCCATAGTGAGAATGGCCTATAATATTCCTTGTTCATATTATCATTGCCTAATTTTATTAGCAAGGTTTAATTGGACTTATTAAATTAGTTGGGATATTGTCCTGTCTTTATAGTCTTAGGAAAAGTTTAAGATTAGAATATGTTCCCTGAATGTTTCATTGAATTCACATATGGAACTTTCTGAGCAGCTGTTTACTTTTGAGAACTCTTTTAAGTACTGATTCAATTACAATATTGATTTTAAGATCATTAAGATTTTCTATTTCTTCTTGAGTCTGTTTTGGTAGGTTATTATTTTCTAGGCATTTGTCCATATACAGGTTTTAAACATGTAGATATAACACTATCCATAATGCTTTCTTCTTATATTTTAATATTTGCTGCAATTATATATAAGCCCTTTTTTTCATCTTAATGTGTTTTATTTTTGCTCAAAGTACAATGCAGAAGCCATAGCTTATACTTCAATGGAACTCTTGCTATGATCCTTGTTTGCCTTTAGATACTTAGGGATGGCACCGATTTCCACCATCTGTCCCTGTACCACCTCCTCAGCCCAAGATGTGACACTTGCTTTGATATGCCTTCTTTGCTGGGGGTGGAGGGAAGTTCAGTCTACTTGGCCTTCCCAATATGATAGCTCTTACCCCACGGACCCAAGACCCAATGTGGAGGTTTAGCTAACTGATGTCAATCAAGTATGTCAATCACAATTATTCAGAGAGAAAAAAAAAATCAGCCAGTATAAACAGAACAAGAAATGTCTGTGATGGTGATATTGGTAGATAGGACTTTAGAGCCACTATTATAAATATATTCAAGGATTAAAAGTCAAGCTAAACATACTGAGAGAACAACAATCTCAACATAGAAGTGGAATCTTTAAAGAAGAATCAAATAGAAATTCTAAAACTGAAAAGTGCAACATATAAAATAAAATTAACACAAGGTATGTTTAACACTGCAGAAAAAAAAAATTGAAGACAGGACACAGAAACTATGGAAATGGCAACATAGAAAACAAAGACTCCAGAGAAAGAAAAGTAGATGGGGCCTTAGAGACCAGGGGAACAGGTGAAGCAAGTAGAATATATACCGGGTGGGACAAAGTAGGTTTATGGTGTTTGCATGAAAAACGATTAATAAATAATAATACAAGAATAAACTGTTTCACATACTCAAGTAACACAAGATTCGGAGAGACTGTCTACAAGTTTTTGGTTCAAACCCAAATAGTAATCCATGACCATACCTATGTTATAAAAGTTATGCATCAAGTAGAAAAAGGTCTTAAATCTGTTGGCACACTTTAATATATGTTCTAATTAATCACCAATGTGCTGTATAACAGTATGAATGATGCTTCATATCTAAAACTACTCTTAGCTAATGATCTGATGTATTTAGAAATATTAGTTATAAGAAAAGAGCCCGGCCAGTGTGGCTCAGTGGTTGAGCATTGACCGATGCACCAAGAGGTCACTGGTTCTATTCCTGGTCAGGGCACATGCCCGGGTTGTGGACTTGATCCCCAGTAGGGGGCATGCAGGACGCAGCCAATTGATGTTCTCTCTCATCGACGTTTCTATCTCTCCCTCTCCCTTCCTCTCTCTCTCTCTAACATCAATAAAGAAAAAAAAAAATTTTTTAAGGAAAAAGACAGTTTTGTGTAAAGAGACTATTACATAGGAAATTGGAAAATACTGTAAATAAATCACTCGAAAGCATCCTGAGAAAGAAATATCAAGAACTCAGATATGACTACCAAGAAGAAAACAACAATGCTGATTTAGGAAATAGTAAAGGATATGAGTTTATTCAGGCTGAGGTTAAAGCTGAGGGAAAACTTAGAAATATTGCTTCAAGATAGAGGTTTATAACATGATTATTAAATATTTTATTGTAGAAGAATATTTAATGATAGGGGAAAATGCTTATACTAAATGATTAAATATTTTTTAAAACTAGTCACATAATAGTAGTAGGTAAATTATCATCCAGTGATGACAGATGGATAGATCGATCAATTGATTGATCAATAAATAAGTAGATATAGAACAATAGATACACTGAAGGGATACCAAAGTAGTAACAGTGATAGAGTAGTGGGTTTAAAGATGTTTTAAATTTTCTTTCTTGTGCTTTTTTACATGACATTATACAATTTCTATAATAAACATGGATCTGAAGTTTTGGACAGTAAAGCAATTAAAGGAAAAAATCGTGTCGATAATTGGGCACAAGAGATAGGTGTTCAATTGAGACAAAAGATGGCGGGGAACACAGACTCAGGAGCCATAAGCAGCAAGGTGATACATGAAGCTTTAAAAGTAGACAAGGCGTTGGCATGAGACCTGAGGGGAGAGGGCACCGCAGAGCCCTCTACAAACTGATGGGCAGGGGAAGAATAAGAGCCAGAAAAGTGTGAGAGAGCTAGGAAATCAAGGCCAGGCAATCACGCAAGACCAGGAAGGACATCATTTTCAGGAGGAAGTAGTAACAGCATCAAGTTATGAAGAGCACTAAAAAACAAAAATGAGAAGTGGGTCAAGGTCATTAGTGATGTTAAGACTCTTTCAATGGATTGTGGCAATGGAAGCCAGATAACAGAGGATTTTCAAGATCATGTGGCAAGGAAACAGAAAGTGGGTTAAATGGGTCGAGACCATCCACTTGAGGACTTGGGATATGAAAGGAAGGAGAAATGGTATAAAAATTTAGAAGAAAGTGTCAATAAACGTTTGATTTAGCAGCTAGGAGATTTTTGAAGATTAAAAACAGAAGGGAAGGAGTCTCCTTCCATACATATATATTTTTTGCTCTACTTTTTAAAAACGATTGCCATTATCTGAATATTCTTTAAAAAGTACATTACCACACAACTCTTTTGAAAATGCTGTTATTTTTTATTTTTTATCCTCACCCGAGGATATTTTTCCATTTTTTTGTACAGATAGAGTGGGAGGGAGAGGGGGGAAGGGAGAGAGAGAGAGAAACATCAACGTGAAGGGACACATCGAGTGGCTGCCTCCTGCCCGACCAACCAGGGCCGGGGACAAACTGCAACTGAAGTACGTGCCCTTAGCGGGAACCGAACCCGGGTCTCTCTGGACCGCAGGCCGACGCTCTAACCGCTGAGCCAAACTGGCCAGGGCGAAAATGCTGTTGCTTCAATGATAATTATTAGTATTTGAAAGTACATTCCCATCTTGTCCTCTTGAAGAACATGTGACCTTGCCTTAGTGATCCTTAGAAGAAATGTGGGGCCACCTCAAAGCAGAGTCACACTGCAAGTGAGTCACATCACAGAGCTGCGAAGTAGTCAAAATTCAGGATTAGGACTTTTCCATGTTATGGTTTGACACTTGGGGAACAGGTGATCTACTTCATGTGTGATTCTTTATCCTTTATAACCTTGAAGAACATTCTAATTTTAGCTTTGGCACCCTTTTATTCTGCAGTTTAAATGTAAACAACGACAACCCTTCACTGTTTCGGTTCCATGTATGTAAACACGGGGTTATGTATGGCAATCTCAGTTTTACAGGTGCCAAATTATCGTTCATGCATTTTGTGACCAATAATAAAGAATTGACTAAGGGGTTTAAAAAGGAAAAATGGCTTGTTGGTGATGAAAATGTGTATCCTTCACGCTCTCTGCTACCGTACATCTGTACCTGATGGTTACGTCATGGTGACGAGCCCGGTCCATCTGAGAGTGAATGAATGCTCAGCAGAATGAATGCGCAGGCACCAGAGTAAACGGCACACATGTGAGCATGACATGTACACCTTTTGGTTCTTCCTTTTAAGAATCTATAGTTTAAATCAAAGAGATAATTCTCAGAGGTTGTCAGCAGAATGATTTGAACCTACCTTACACACTTCCCCTTGATGAGTTCTATTGTCAAGTTGCATGTGACAAAGTAAGTTGAAGGAAAACTGACAAGGAAATGTGTCCAAGTGGGTCCTGACGCCTGCTTCATGTTGACTCTGCGACATGTGTCAAGGGGGAGTACTGGGTTATATGACAGAGGAACGACCATGCCTCAGAGACCCGGCCTGGCTGGGGGCACACGTGCAAGCAGGAATGTAAGACAGGACCTGCCAGATGATTGAACTGGATAAATGTTGCAGGTGTTTGGAGAGATGAGTTCATTGAGGCTGGGAAGGTCTCCTGGAGAAAGGAGGATCTGAAAGGGACCTTTATGGGGGTGGGGAGGTAGAACTGACATTTGTAGAATAAAAAGAAAGCTATTCCTTGCAGTGCTTCTGCTCCCTCCCCGCCCGCTCACAAGCCCATGTTCTGGGGTGGTTGACCTCTGGTGAGGTCCTGTACCTGACCTCGTCTTGCGCAATACAGCTCTGACAACACGCTGTACGCATTCTGTACATATCACCAGCACTTGACGAATACTCAGAGCACATAATCTATGAACATATGATTTATAGGGTCCTTTAATAAAGCATTTCATGTGGAAGAAAAGAGAAAGGCCCAGTGAACTTGGAATGCCTGCTTTTTACTAGGAACTAAGTTAGACGTTTTTTATACATTGTCTCAGTCAGTCCCGGTGGCAATTTTAAAAGGTTGTGATTCTAATTTAGAGAAAAGAAAATGGTAGTTCAGAGAGTAACTTGTTTACCTTCACCAACCGGTAGAGTCAGAGTCAGAATTTTTTTGGAGATATAATTGACATATAACGCTGCACAACATCATGATTTGCTATATGTATACGTTTAGTTAACATTCTAACATCAGGATTCATACCAGCTCTGATTCCGGAAAATAGCCTCTTTTCCTACACTGTACTCTTCCATAGAGATAGAAAACACATTTTCCCCCCTTTAATTACCAGAAGCATTTCAGTACTGAAGTTACAGAAAAGAGGACTTATTAAATTAGTTACAAGGTCAAATGAAGTATTTAGTAGGCTAAGAATTGCTGGATAGGGTTTATACTCAACCTTCGATCAGGAGAAAAGGGCGGCCTTACAGTATGTTCTTTGGAAAGATTAGCAAAGTCAATAAAGAGAAAGTTTTCTAGCTGCTCCAAGCAATCATGAAAACACTACATATCTATGTGATTACCTAGCAAAGTCGAAGAGCATTTTATTGGGCAAATAAAAAGTCCAGAATGAAGTCAGTGCCAATGACCTTTAAGCCACCTGGAAAACACTGAATGTGGCGAAGTGTAGCACATTCCCAAAGTCCTCAGACATAAGGTCGAGAGTCAAAGCTTCTGACACTTTGGCTTACAGTGAGCATATTACCAAAATTCTTGGGGTTATTTGGATATTTCTTCAAATAAAAATTAACTTATTTTTATATTATTGCTTCACATTGCACAAGAGAAAAATGACTAAGGTATCAACTGAAAATATGGCATACAAAATAGCCTTTTAGCAAAACCTGGTTTAAGAAAGAAATTGGGTTACTTTCCAAGCATGTGTAATTTATTTAAGCTTTAATACATGACTAACTTCTTGGTTATTGCAAAAATGTGAAAATGTAAGATATTCTATGATTCTATGGTAAAAGAACAGTTCTATATGGGAAAAAAAATGAAGATTTTTCTCTGACTTGCAGGTGAATATATCTCCCTCTAGTGTTCAAAGAAACCAAATGCAATCATTTGTGTTTTTCCAGATCTGGTTGTGATTAGTCAGAGGTCAATGTGTGGTAATAAAGCAGCACTGTTATTTGTTTTTATGGGACTCGGTCCATATATAGCTCAGTATTTTCACAAACAAATACCACATGCATGAATTGTCAACCACATTTTGTAAGGTTCTTTTGTATCGAAGTATCTGTTGCAATTCTAACTATGTGCTTACATAACTCTTTGTTAAAGGATTGATAAAATATGCATTTTTTAAAAATACATAACTTTTAAGTTTCCAGAAGGAGAAAACACGATCCTTGGGGCTTGATCCTCAGACCATCTTCCTTTTTGTTTCTACTAACTCCTTCCCTTACTTGATTTCATCTAATCTCGGCGCCTCCATTACCATCTCTCTGTGGATGAACTTCTAAATCTATACCCTTACCAGAGCTGTCCCCAACTTGTATAGCTTCCTGCCTTGTCAACATCTCACTTGGATGTCTAATAAGCACCTCAAACCAGGCATCTGAAAATTAATAAAAAAAATTTTTCTTGTACCTTTCAGTACGTGTCTTCCCACCCCTCCTATCTTAAAAGCTCTAGCATCTACTAAGTAGCTCAGACAAAAAGAAATCTAACAATCATTTTACCTTATTCTCATTCCCTATATCTAGTCCATCAGCAGGTTCTATCAGGTTCACTCCAAAATACACCCCTGCTTGTCCCCTTCTCTCCCTCTCCCTTACTCCCCCCAAGTTCAAGCCCCCATTGGTACTACCCTGACCTACTCCTAAAGGCTTTTTTGATTTTTATTTTTTGAAGCATGAGTGGGAAGTTTATTTTATTTTTTAATTGAATTTACTGGGGGGTAACATTGGTTTGCAAAACCATACAGGTTTCAAATGTACAGCTCAGTAAAACATCATCCGCACACTGCATCCCGTGTCTCTTACCCCAAGCAAAATCTCTGTCTGCCCCCATTTTCCCCTCCGTTTCCACCTCCACCTACTCTCCACCCCCTTTCCCTCCACACTATTACCTGTGTGTGTGTGTGTGTGTGCATGTTTGCTTAATCCCTTTGCCCTCTTTCATCCAGTCCCCCGAACCCCCCTCCTGTCTGACAGCTGTCAGTCTGTTCCATGTTTCCATGCCTCTGTTTCTACTTTGTGCATCAGTTTATTTTGTTCATTAGAATCACCAAGATCTGGAAACAAGTGCCCATTAGTAGATGAGAGGATATAAAAGCTATGGTACATTTACACTATGGAATACGACATTGCTGTGAAAAAGAAGGAAATCTTAACTTTTGAGACAGCATGGATGGCCATGGAGAGTGTTGTCCTAAGTGAAATAAGCAATGGGCTCTTAACTGACCTTCCTGCTTCCCTTCTTACCCATTTCATTCCATGGTTTCTCCACCTTATTCAAACAAGATCCTTCTTCCCTGTGTTCCTGGCTTCCTTCAGGACCCTGCTTGCATCAAGCTCATGCCCATATGCAGGCCTTCCCACCAGCTCACCCACTTCCTGGGAAACCCATTCCTGACACCTTCGAAGAGCCAGCTCCTTTTCTGTCGTTCAAGTCTCAGCTCGAACGCCTCCTCCTCAGAGAGCCTTTCCCTTGACTGCAGTCTCTCCCATTCCCCTGTGTTATTTTCTTCTTACATTTTCACCATCCGAAATAGATAATAAACCAATAATTTATTCATGTACTTCTTGCTAATTTTGTTTCTCTTTGCTAGAAAAGGAGCTGGGATCTTGGCCGCCCCTGGATCCCCCCTGCTGAGAACAGCGCCTGGCCCATGGCAGGTCCTCAAGAAATATTTGTCAGTTGAGCAAAATGAGGAAGATGAGGATGGGTATTTTCCTCGTCTTTGGAGTATATTTCCAAAAGAGAGAAAGGTATGGGTAAAGGAAAGAATTCCAGATTCTGGACTCTGCTTTAGGTTGGTTTTTTCAGCCTCAGGCCATGCCCTACAACAATCCTAAACTGCCACTCTGCCTGCAAAGGACTTGTATCTCACCAGCACCCCTTCCTTCCACACACGCTGCCGTTTGGAAAGCAGGAGGTAAAAATTAAGTAGCAACAAACAACAACAGACGTCAGAGCTCAGCAGCTGCATAAGCTTACACACTTTAAAGGAAAATAAAACATCTTCTCATAAAAGATTCCCGAAGAATCAGCACAGATTTGGGCATAAAATCCTTCAGCGAGCATTTGGTTCATGTCTAATAAAGTCATTTTAGCAAAAAACAACCAAACCACGAGAGAAAACACAAGATCTTAAATACAACTGAACTTGACACCCAGGGAACCAAAATATCAGCACGTCAATTTCTGTTCTCCATTTGGTCTTTCATATCTGGTTAACTGAGGCAACCAGTTTCTGTTCCCAGACACCTTCTCTTAAAATGGACTTCCCTGTTTGTAGATTAGCAAGTTAAGAGCATACAAATAGCTGTACCCCAATTAAACATTAAGTACACAAGAGACTATTTCCAGGAGAAAAGTAATAGGAGTGATAAAGTGCATTTCTTTTTTTTATCCTCATCCAAGGACATTTTTCCATGTTTGTTCAGATAGAGTGGAAGAGAGAGAGAGAGAGAGAGAGACATCAATGTGAAAGGGACACATCGATTGGTTGCCTCCAGTATGACCCGACCAGGGCCGGGGATGAACCACAACCAAGGTACATGCCCTTGACCAGAATCGAACCCATGACTCATTGGTCTGCGGGCCGACTCTCTAACCGGCCAGGGCAAGTGTCTGCCTTTAATTTGAAGAAAACAGTCATCTAAACAGTCGTGACCTAAAATTCATTTCTAACATTAAATATATATATATATATAAAATAAAAACATAAAAAATAAAAATATATATATATAGATCTTGTCAGGGTTTGGGGCTGAACTTTACCTGAAGGGTGGGGACAGGAATTAATTGCATCTCAGCCTCAGTCGGGTTGGTGACCTTATTGATTACTGTGAGAACTGCTGTGGGAATTCAGTTCCAGGAGCCACATTTCTCTGGCCGACAGGGATCACCATAACTGACAAATACAAAAGAATTGTCTTTGCCAATTTTTATAAAATTATTCTACAGTTGCAAATTTCTGGCAAGGTGCCCTGCCCCAAATTTAGAAACAGAATTCTTCCAATGAGAACTTGCTCCCCAAGGGAGCTTGAAATAGAGGTTTAGCGGAGACCACGTAGAAAGGCAGACGGCCCGGCTCTCTGTCCACGCCAATGAGTGATACAGCGGGGACTGGGGAACGAACGTTTGCAGGTGGGGAGGCGGGGGAGGTGCGTGGCTGACATTTTCAGGCTCTTTTCTGTCTGGACTGATGCTGTGAATCCACCTGCCCCTCGCTGGCCTGCTCATGTGGACCTGAACCCTCTGTGAGGCATCCAGTTGGTGTTGGATTTCCGTCCCAAACCCCAAATTCCTTCTAAACACCTGGGAACTGCTGGGACTAGTTCTTTTTGCAACATAGTGACAGTCACTTAACCAATCACTTGGTGACTGCATGTGGTAAAAGCCCGAGGTAACTTTTCTGCTTCTCATACTTGCTTTTTTGTCAACTTTTTATTTTTATCTTTTATGTTTTTATTTTTAGAGAGAGAGGAAGGGAGGGGAAGAAAGATAGAAACCTTGATGAGAGAGAACATCAATTGGCTGCCTCCTGCACGCCTTACACTGGGGATTTGGCCCACAACCTGAGCATGTGCCCTGATCAGGAATCAAACCTGCAATCTCTTGGTGCCTGGGTCGATGCTCAGCCACTGAGCCACACCAGCTGGGCAGCTTCTCATACTTTCTAACTGCTTTTTTGCTGCTTCTTGGCTGACCCAACCTTCTAATACCCACTGGCTTTCAGATCTTGCCTCTGTCCTGGGCTATGAAAGCACTCTGCATCTCAGCCCACGCTCCAGACGCCCCTCTCCCTCCAGGTTTACTGACATCGGTCTCTCCCTGAAAGGTCTGTTTCTACGGGGGATTTTCAGTTCTTCCACATTCCACTTCAGGAGCTGGGTTCTTCCACATTTATCCTCTGTTTTCCAGCAAAAAAAAAAAAAAAAAAAAAAAAAAAAAAATATATATATATATATATATATATATATATATATATATATATATATAACTAACCTTAAGCTTAGAGCATCTTCTCTTTTAGTCTCCTGATTGGCTTACAGTTTTCTTCTCCACTCTCCTGCTTCGGGACCAGCCAAAGCCTCAGTAAATACTTCCTTGAACTTCCAGGGCCAAAAGCCTCACTTGAGTCACCTACTTCCGTGGCCACCCTTGGGGGGACCTTATCAGTGCCTGGAATTGCTCCACTTCTGAAATCGCAGAGACAATACCCTCACTCTTATCCTTTCTGCTTTGACAGTTTCTCCCACATGTCACACTTACTGAGATTCCCACCCACACGATTTAACAGGTCTTTCTTCCTCCATTGATTTTAGGCCCTAAGATTCTTTATTTTAACTTCACTCTTATAAAATTCTCCACTCTCTTGCTCTGTGTTGTTGGAGAAGGTCATCGAGAGGATGTGACTGCCAACTGACCTATAACCTGGATCTAGGCCACTGGAGGCCCCTCACCTCAGCCCCTCTCCTTGGAGTGTGCATTCTGCCCGGTGTTCCCACAGTGGGAGCCACTTTCAAGGATGCAGCCTTGAGAGAGCAATGTGTTGTTGAGACCACCTGGATGGATTATGTGACTGAACCCCACTAAGGTCTCTATATAAAGTTTGAAGATCTGGCAGGTGGGTGCAGAGATCTAGTCATCTTTCCGCCACCCCAGACAAGCTTCGTATCTAAGTTCCCTTGCTTATTAAACTTGCCACCTACCAATATGGAGCAATCTGCCTTTCTTAGGTCTCTCCCTGTTCTCCATGTACCTGGGCCAGTTTTGGAGCTAACAGTTACCCTCCTGTCATACCAGCCCGGGAAATGTGCTGTGTGTCAGTCTTCCCTGAACCTGAACCTGGTCTGTTGAACATCTCTGGAGTATAGATTTCTGTCACTGCTAATTAGTGGCTACAACTCCAACTGGGCCTTTCCTGTATTTCCTCCATCACTTCTGTTCTCCTTCTCTGCCTGTAGTTATTTCAAAACTACTTCATTCTGCTCAAACTTTTGACTAACCCCTGACTTCTACCTTCCCTCTAGGTCTTGGCAGATGATTTATTTGCTTTCTGCATTACAGAGAAAATGAAACTCACTTTTGGGGAATGCCCCCAAACTACACACCAGCCACATCTCCACTCACCCTTTCCTCCTCTCTTCTTTTACATGGTGTCCTTATAAAGTGTCTCTTTATCTAGAAGTACTTCTGTCTCTTTTTCTCTTTTCCCTTCATTTTATCCTCTCCATTCCCATTTGCATTTAAACATAAACAAAACTGTCTTATTTGAAAAAATAAGGTGCGTGTCTCCATGATTCCCATCAGTCTCACCCTATCTCTTTTGTTTATAACCCAAACTCTTTGAATATTTGTCTACACTGGCTGTCTCCATCCCTTTCACTCTCCAACCTCTGGTGTCTGGGTCGACATCCTCCTACTTCAGTGTTCTGAAATCCCTTTGCCACATTCATCAATGGCTTCCTTGTTGCTCTCTCCAATGGATCCTTTTAAATCCTTAGATTATGCCTGGCTGGTGTGGCTCAGTGGTTGAGCATCGACCCATGCACCAAGAGGTCACCGGTTCGATTCTCCGGCAGAGCACATACCCAGGTTGTGGGCCAAACGTCCAAGTTGGGTGGCATGCAGGAGGCGGCCAATGGCTGTTCTCTCTCATCAATGTTTCTGTTTCTAACTCTCTCTCCCTCTCCGTTCCTCTCTCTCTCTAAGAAAAAAAAATCCTTAAATTACTTACCTTCTTTGACGTTCTACACTTTTTGAAATACTGCTTTATTTGGTTGCTATGAGTCTACAGAGCAGGACCTTGAAAAATGTTGTTTCGTTCTACATTGTTTGTATATAATGTTAATGAGAAAAATAATCAATTCCCTGCAGGGTATAATGTCTGAGTAGAGCTGCACACTCTCCCCACGTCTGTGTAGGTTTCTCCAGGTACTCCAGTTTCCTCCCACATCCCAAAGACATGTGAGGCGAACTGGTGTGTTTGAACTGGCCCAGTCTGAGTGAGTGTGGGTGTGGGTGTGATTGTGCTCTGCAGTGCAAGGGGGCCCTGTCCTGCGGCCCTTGCACCCTGAGCTGCCCCCTGTGCTGCCCCTGCCACCTGTGACTCTGAACTAGAGTAAGTGGGTTGGAAAATCATTATCTCACTTATTTTTATGACTCTTTCTTACATGTATGTATAGCTTACATTGATTTCATTGTCTAATATTTTAAGTATTTTAGGTCATAATTTAGCAGTTTGGTGGTGTTTTTGTGACCAGAAACATGCTGTAGAAACTTCAGTTAGCCTATGGTAGAATTGACTCGTGATATATCTTGGCTTAAAGCTGCAGCTTCCAAGAAACCCCGCTAAACGAGGATTTACTGTACTTAGTTCCCAATGATCTCTAGCCTCTTCTTTTCAGTTCTCTTTGCTGGGTCACCTGGTGTCCAATTCTTAAATATTGATATTTTAACACCAGCTTTTCTTCTGTTGTCGTGCTGCAGACTATCTGAGCCGGCTCCTCTGCACTCGTGGATTTCAAAGTCCTTTGTATGCGTGTCCCCAGCGCCCAGGAGGTCTGGAAGGGTCTCCTGCCGGGCCCAGCGCCGGTTTCCGGAGGCTCCCCCAGCCAGCGGTGACCGGAAATGGAACCTGCGCGACCCGTTGCTTAGCAACAAGATTGCCGGGACGCTAGAGAGCCGTGCGGACTGAGCGGGGCTGCAGGTCCGCTCTCGGGCGGCTCACCTGGTCGGAGGGCCCGGGCGCCAGGCCGCAGGATCCGCAGCCGCTGGGCGCCGGCGCGTCGTCGTCCTCGCAGCCATGAGCAGCGAGCAGGTGAGCGGGCCGCCCCGCCCCAGGCTCGCCCCGCCCCAGGTCCCCTCGAAGCTCCAACGTGATTGATGCCCGGGTCCTTTAGACTCCCCCCTGGTGACCCCAAAGGGTACAGCCTCCTCCACCCCGTCGTGATCTAGGATACTGAGTGCTTGCTGTGAAATCTCTGATGTTTCCTTTCCAACCATTCGTCCTGGATGTTGCCCCAACAACCGAGCGCTCTCAGAAGTGCCGGCGGGTTGAACCGGGCCCAGCGCCCAGTGTGCTGGTGGCGGCTGGGCCTGGGTCTCCTGAGCTCCGTGGGGGTTACAGTGGGCTTGGGCTCTGGGTTAGAACCAAAGCCCCTTGCTATCATTTCGTCTTTCTAAGCCTTCTCTGCAAAGGGGAAAACCAGAATAACGTTGCCTCCTTTCTAAGGTTGTTGTGAAGTTTAAATAAGACACCACACCAGACCATACCATACGAGAAAGGGTTTGGTAAGTGGAAATTTTTCTTAAGAAAATATCCCCAGGGCACGGTAATAAAAGATGCATGTTGCAATAGCTACATTTCAGAACTCTTTCTTTATTGAATTTAAGAGCAATGGTAAACAAAAGAAATGAACAAGGAGGGTCAGACTTTCTAGTGCCAGAACAGAACGGGAAGGCATTGAGCCCGGGCATTGTTCTGGCCAGCTAGGAAACAGCTCTCAACTCTCCAAGATGAATATGGAAAACTTAAGCATCCTGGTACTGAACAGAAAATAGTTGCTTTTAAGCCAGCTAATTTTGCTTGGCTTCTCTGTTTTGACACTAAACTATAATTCTTTTCAATGCTTCATAATTTTTTGTTGTCTTAGAGTTTAGTGTGGAATGTTGTTAAAAGGTGATTTATTCCCCTATCCATTGGGTTGTAGAGTACTAACAGAAAATGTCATTAATTGATCAAATAAGTAGGTAATGCCTAACTGATCAAGAAAATTTGGTTTCAGCATTTTATTGAAATGTGTAGTAAATTGAAAACTAAGAAACAGATTCACTTACCATTTAATTAGTAATTAAAAGTAAAAGAACAAATGAACAAATAAAAAACAAAACAAATTGAGATACAGGTTATTAAAAATGTGAGCAATTAGGTTAATAGACTGTGCTGATTTTTTTTTTCTATGTGGTATTGTAATCAAAATCCTTTAAAAAAATTATAATTGTCACCATCAACATATATTTAGCAACTTATTTGCTTGATGCCCATTTTAGTCTTTGGCCTGATCTTGAATCATACTCTACGTTGTTAAAATTTACAATACATGTTTATAAATACCATATTTGCAATGGTATTTCTGAATAGCTGTTATTTTGCAAAGCCCCTAATTGACCAATTTACAACTTTAAAAATATCCACTATAAACCTATTGGCAGTTAAGTTTTAAGTTTTGCTTTATCTTAATAAAAGTAATGTTTAGAAATGACACCCATCATCCCTCCCCCTCCTCCCCAGAGGACCGATATAATTTTAAAAGGCAATGCATCTTTACAGAATGGGCAGGAGCCATCTTGTGTTATTTTTGTTTTCAGTATACTATTTTTAAACAGCAGAGGTCCCTCTCTCGCTGCTTTGGTTGCTCTGTAATTTTAAAATTCTTGATGCTTTCATTTATGCTAATTTTTGAGTGTAGTTTTCCTTTTGAAAGGATGAAAGTTTTTATATTTTAACCTAAAACAAATGGACTAGATTAAATTTTAGAAATGCCAGTTCTATATGACATTTGCTTATGTATTCATTTAGTTTGAAAAAGTAAGCAGGTGGTAATTCATATTTGCTGAAGGAGATTTTAGCATATTTATCTCATTAGTGGAAGGTTGAGAGTGATGTGGCATTTTTTCAGAAATAGCACTCGGAGTTCTTAAGTTAGGTATTTAAAATAGATATGTCTTTTACAACTGTTCATTTCATTTTAAAATCAGTTAAAACTAAGGCACTTTGAGTTTTAGTTGAAGATAGTCTAGTCATTTGATGAGAGTGGTTAAATTTGGATTACATGAGGTTTACAACATCCTTTCCAATAAGCAAGTAGTTGAAAATCAGCAAAATAAAAAATGAATGCTAAACCTGACTACTTAAGGGAAGACCTGGATTCTTTAGCTATTTTGATTTTGGTAATGTAATATTATATTAGTCAGGATCCAAACAGGGAACAGATGGCATGCTTAAAAGGACTTAACTGAAGAAAACTTATAAAGAGACAATTTGCTGTGGTATGAGCAAGGTTAAGGAAGGAACCAACAGGAATGAGGAGGCATTTAAGGATTAATAGCAATAGGAAGCCTTTACAACTCCTAGGACTGACAGGTCAAAGAAACTGAACACCACTCTTGGAATGAGAACTGGGGGCTTGGCATGGTAGCTTCCTGGCAGGAGCTGAGTTCTGGAGAAATTCAGCCACTACAGAAAGATGGAAAACAGGCAGTACTAGGAAAGAAGTATCCTAAACTCTTACTCCTCTGCTCTCTCTCTGGCCTCCTACTGGTGCCTCTCATTGCTTAATCCCTGCCAGAAACCCGAGGGCTGGGAACCCACCTGATGCCTACACATAGAATTCAGTCACAGAGCAGGAAGAAAAACATGGAGATTTGATTGGAGCAAACAAAAACACCACAGAAATTATTATAAGTAAATGCAACGTTCAGAGACATTTCCCTGTTTAAAAATCCATTGGGATTAAAAGTTTTAAAGTCAGTTGTTTATATCCTATAATGTATTTTCCATCCAAAATCTTTGTACCTGAGAACAAGTCTAACAAAAGATGTATAAGACACTTATGAAGACTATTATAAAATGTTTTTGAATGATACACTCCCAGGATCTGAATAAGTAAATATATTGTGTTCATGAAGGAGAAAAGTCAATATTATTATAGTGTCCGTTTTTTTCCAAATTATTCTAGAAATTCAATATGTTTCTATTAAAATCCCCAAAACTTTCCTGCAATGAGGATCCTGAAATTCACATGGTGACTAAAGGTCAAGATTATGCATACTTTCTTAGACTAGTAAAGTGAGAGAGTTGCCTTAACAGATTTCAAGATCTATTGTGAAATCATAGTTATTTAGACATCATGATACAATTTGTTTACAGATAGACAAATATACCAATGGAATGAAATAAAGGCACAGAAACAAATATGCATGCTATCTGTATATTATAGTTACACACTGTATGGATGTATGTGAGATACAAGAATCGTGTGTATACTAAAATATATGCCAAAAGATATTTATTGAAACCTCTTTTGTAATAGAAAAGCACTGGAAATAAGCTAAACGTTCATTCACAAGAGAATGGAATGGATAAATTGCATTCATACAGTAGAGCATTGTGTAGCTATGAAAATCAGTGAGGAAAGTATGAATGTGGGACGTGAGAAAAACACCAGCTTGCGTGATAAAAGTTTGAAAGGGGGTTTCCCTGTGTGCCCAAGGGAAACTTGCTGGAAAACTGCCCTTATGGATAACAGTGACACCTGCTGGAGGGTGTCTGCTGCTGGGTCAGTCACACACCATAGGATGGGAAGGTGCCCATGGGCAAGGATGCTGACTGCTGGCAGCTACACCATGGAGGCAATGGGAAAAGGCACTGGGCCCAAGAAGAAAATTCCCTTTCTCTTAAGTGTCTCTTTTTGAACCCCCTGTAAATACTGTGCCAGGTGGAGAAATGTTTATAGAGTCCTGCTCAAGAGTCACAAAGGAGGGCAAAAAGCCATAGATGTGATGATGAGATGTAATACATTGATAAGTGACCAAAGCACAACTCGTATTATTTGTTTTATAAGTCAAAGAATCATTCTCAACAGTGATTCTTCTTACCTAGATGAAATTCCTACCATAGAAGTGTTATCTATTTCAAAGAAGGTAAAGACATCCTTCTCTAAAACTTACTACTAAAAAGTACAAATGTTACTTACAGTAACTTGAGAGTGCATTAACCTAAATACGTTGTCACCTTAGGAAGTGGAGAATTCTGGGGGAAAAAATTTTTAGCCATGGAGAAGGGAGTTGGGGCTGAGTAAACGTTGGATGCTAATTAGATTCAGATGAATTCTCAGAAGATATGACCAGTTCTCTCCGGAACTGTCTTGGCACCCTTGTCAAAAATCAGTCGCCCATAAATGTATGCATTTATTTCTGAACTCCCAATTCTATTCCTTTGATCTATATGTTTGTTCTTATGCCATCTTCATTACTATAGCTTTGTAGTAAGTTGTGAAATCTGGAAGTGTGAGTCTTACAATTTTGTTCTCCTTTTTCTAGATTGTTGGGCTGTTCTGGGTGAATTATCATGTGAATTTTATGATCAACTTAATAATTTCTACCAAAAAAAAAAAAAGCATTTGGGATTTTGATAGGGAATGTGTTCAATCTGTAGATTATGGGGGAAATATTGCATTTTAAGAATATTAGTCTTCCAACCCATGGGATGGGTTGACTTTCCATTTATGAAGTCTTTTAAAATTTTTCTCAATAATGTTTTATAGCTTTCATTGGACAAGTCTTACACTTCGTTTGTTAAATTTATTCTGAAGTATTTTATCCTTTTGAATACTGTTATAAATGGATTTGTTTCTTACAGGTTTTGTATTGTTCATTGCTAGTATATAGAAATACAGTTGATTTTTGTGTATCTATCTTATATCCTGCAACCTTACTGAACTCATTAGCACTATTTTTTGTGGATTCCCTATGATTTTCTGTACGTAATGTCATGCCATCTGTAAAGTATGCTTTAGAATATTTTGGATGTTATTTTTTTTAAACATATGTTTTATTGATTTTTTAGAGAGAGAGGAAGGGAAAGGGAGAGCGAGATAGAAACATCGATGAGATGGAAACATTGATCAGCTGCCTTCTGCATGCTCCCTACCGGGGATTGAGCCTGCAACCCAGGCATGTGCCCTGACCAGGAATCAAACTGGTGACCTGTTGGTGCATGGGACGACATTCAACTAACTGAGCCACACTGGCTGAGCATGGATGATATTTTTTTTATTTTATATTAGACACTCTGTAAAATTTGGTTGAGCATTAACCAATTTTAGCATTAACCAAATAAACCATTTGTTTTTTATATTTTTCCTGCAGGATAAATCAGCCAGCAAAGAAAAACCCAAGGTACCAGTAAGATTTTTACCACAGTTATCTACGGTAATTTGCCAGTTTATCATCATACTTTATTGTTTTTATAATAATGTTGTTTACTAGTTTTCAAACTTGCAAATAAGTTACTGCATTTCTGATTTAAAATTCTTTACTCCATTTAATTTTTTTTCTGATGAACAACATCTATGAGGTACATATCTTGGGAAAAATAACTCTCTTAACAAATGAAGTATACGCTATAATATCCTAGTATGTACAGAATATTTAAGTATTCTGAATAAATGAATTTTGAAGATGGTCTAGCAGAAGTATGTTGGAGTCAGGAAATGTCTTGGGTCACAGTTTTGTCACCAGTGGCTCTGTGACTGTTGGAGAGTCACTTACCTCTCTGAGCCCTAGTTTCTGAGTTTGAGAAAGACAACTGTTGATTTGATGACCTCTGAGGAAATGTCTCTTGCTACACTAAAATGCTGTGCTACAATGTTTTCATTATTTTGATTTTGAATTATTGTTGTTTTGTGGAAGAGATAGTTAAACACTTTCAGTTAATAAAGTGCTAGAAAAGTAAGATTTTACTGCAATAAAATTTACTGTTAAATTATGTTGAGTTTAATGCCATTGAGTTACACTTGTATGATTCCTGCAAGTTGAGTTTAAGTGTAAGTTCAATGCAAACATTATTTGTTGCAACATATTTTAAAAACTCAGAATGAACTATAAAATGGAATTTGCACTGCTTCATACAGAGAAGATTCCCAATAATTTGAAATGTAATGTTCTTTCAGCTTAAAAAAACTTGAATAAAAAATTTTGAGGTGAATATTCCTGAACACTTCAAAGTACATGTTTTAATTGTGAACCTCTTTGTATTGATAATGCCAAGATTATCACATCATGTTCTATAAAACAAAATCATAGCATTTTTATTAGTTTTGCAAATATCTATTTTAAATTTTTTAATTTAAACGACAAAGACCTGAAATGGAACAGACATTTTTCTCTTTAAAAAGTTAACAAATTTTGAAGATGGAGACGTAGGTAAATGCAGTATCGCATCCTCCCACAACCACATCAAAGTTACAACTAAACTACAGAACAACCATCATTCAAAACCGCCTGAAATCGAGCTGAATGGAAGTCCTACAGCTACGGAATTAAAGCAGCAGCCACATCCAGACGGTAGGAGGGCTGGTGGCTAGACGGGCTGGTCCCACACCCACATGTGGCGGATAAAAATCAGGAGGACACCTTGGCTGGGAAGGTCCTTTCTGAGGACTGAGGGGTCCCCGTCCCACACCAGGTGCCCCGCTCAGGGTTCCAGTGCCAGGAAGAGAATCCCCATAACTTCTGGCTGGAAAAACCAGTGGGAACTGAGGCTCAGGGAAGCTGAAGTGGCTGGAGCCCCAGGCAGCTCCTTAAAGGGCCCGCGCACGGACTTATCGGACTTTCTCCCTCTAAGCTTGGAGGGGAGGCAGCTCGAGGGGCACCAGAGACACACAGGGAAGAACTGAGCTGTTTGGCACTGGAGCGAGGGCTGGAGAGGGGGCTTTCTCCGGGACAAACGTGCTATCAGAGGCCTTTGTTCCTTTGGTGAGCCCTTCCCTGGGCGGCAGACAGAAGCCATATCTGGGACTCCAGCAACCTGGCTCACACTGGTAGCCCCGCCCTGGTGACTCCCTGAGGCCCCGCCCCACCCAGCTTTCAGGCCCACCCAAGCTGTTGCCAGTTGCTTAACCATAGGATTGGCCTATCTTGGATCCAGCTTCAGGTTTTCCCAAATTCTTTCAAACAAGCAGCATCTGGTCTCAGATAGCCCCATACCTCTCATTAAGTAATACACTGAAACAAACACAGGGAGGCAGCCAAAATGAGGAGACAAAGAAACAGGTCCCAAATGAAAGAACAGAACAAAACCCCAAGAAAAGAACTAAGCGAAATGGAGATATGCAACCTAAGAGATGCTGACTTCAAAATACTGCTTATAAGGATGCTCAGTGAACTTAGTGAGGGCCTCAAGAGCATAAAAAAGGACCAGTCAGAAATGATGGATGCACAGTCAGAATTGAAGGAGGCATTAACTGAAATAAAGAATAATTTACACAGATTCAGTAGTAGAGTACGTAAATCCAAGAAGCAAACCATCGATTTGGAATATAAGGAAGCAAAAATCACCCAATCAGAACAGCAAAAAGAAAAAAGAATCCAAAAAAATGAGGCTAGTGTAAGGAGCCTCTGGGACAACTTCAAGCGTGCCAACATTCGCATCTTGGGGGTGCCAGAAGGAGAAGAGCGAGAACAAGAAATCGAAAACCTGTTTGAAACAATAATGGCAGAAAACTTTCCTAACTCGGTGAAGGAAACAGACATACAAGTCCAGGAAGCACAGAGAGTCCCAAACAAGATGAACCCCAAGAGGCCCACACCAAGACACATCATCATCAAAATGCAAAAAGTTCAAGACAAAGAGAGAATCTTAAAAGCAGCAAGAAAAAGGCAGCTAGTTACCTACAAGGGAGTTCCCATAAGGCTGTCAGCTGATTTCTCAAAATAAACTTTGCAGGCCAGAAGGGAGTGGCAAGAAATATTCAAAGTGATGAAAAGCGAGAACCTACAACCAAGATTACTCTATCCTGCAAAGCTGTCATTTATAATCGGCCATATAAAGAGTTTCCCAGACAAGAAAAAGTTAAAGGAGTTCATCACCACCAAACCGTTATTATATGAAATGATGAAGGGTCTTTTTGAAGAAAAAGATAAAATATATGAACAAACAATGGCAATGAATACATATCTATCAACAATGGAATCTACAAACAAAATGAACAGGTAGAACAGAAACATTCTCATAGATACAGAGAACATTTTGTTGGTTGCCAGATGGGAGGCGGGGTTGGGGGAATGGGTAAAGAGATTAAGAAGTACAAATTCATTGCTAGACTGACAAACCTCAAAGGGAAAGGGGTTGGGGGTGGGTGGGAAGAAATAAACCAAAGAACTTATATGCATAACCAATGGACACAGACAATAGTGTGGGAAAAGGTGGGAGGGGGGCGGGAGTGAGGAGGAGGGGGTCAATGGGGGAAAAATCTGTAACATCTGTAATACATTTTACATTCAACAATAAAGATTAAAAAAAAAAAAAATTAACAAATTTTGCCCTGGCCGGTTTGGCTCAGCGGTTAGAGTGTCAGCCTGTGGTCCACAGAGACCCGAGTTCGGTTCCTGCTCAGGGCATGTACCTCGGTTCCAGTTTGTCCCTGGCCCTGGTTGGGTCATGCGTACAGGAGGCAGCCACTTGATGTGTCCCTTTCACATCTATGTTTCTCTCACTCTCTCTCTCTCCCTCCCACTCATTCTGAACAAAAAATGGAAAAATGTCCTTGGGTGAGGATAAAAATAAATAAATAAAAAGTTAACAAATTTTAAAACTGAAAAAAATTGCTGTTAGTTTTTTTTTTTAAATATTAGTATTTAAGTGCAGAAATATCAGTTACATTTAATTTTACTTACTGAATAAATATTCAGAGGCTGAGATGAATAATCTTTCTAGCCAAAAAGGCATGTAATTATCTAAAACACTTTTGTTGGCTAATTTAAACCTTATACTGTGTTCATATTTAACTGTATCTTGCACTTTTTTTTTCCATGTCCTTTGAGTTTTATGTCTTTTAAGATAAATCACATTTTAAAAATATTTTTAAAAATCCATTGAATAAAAGATTTCTCACTTTTGTATTAAGGTTGGTCCTTAAATACAGTATTACAGTAGAGGTTAAGACCTAGAGTGATTTCCTTCGCAGACCCTCATGCTGCCAGATGTGGTTCCTGTGGCTGAAATCATGACTCCGCACTGGCGGCGCCCGCCTCTGTGAGCCAGTGGCTGGTTCGCGCCCTTGGCGCGCGCCTCACAGTTGCACTCCCACGCACCTCGCATCCCTCCCGGGGCAGAATGAGAGTCGAACAATGGAAGGGCAGACAGAAGGATGGAAGGGCACGGGTTTTAAGTTGTCTTAGCTTGTTTTCAAGTGAAAGAAGGGCCTGAGAAAAGGCTTGTGTGCACTGTTTTTGGGAGGTGACCCCGGGAAGCCGGGATAAGGGATTGGGGAGAGTAAAACTAGGAAGAAAGAGAAGCCAACATGAGGATGTGTTACCAAGTTGGTTGTCACACTAGGCAATTGGGCGATCCTGCCATGGCCTTCTGAGGAGCTTCTAGAATGCTTTCTGGAATTGTCCAGATGACCAGGGATAGCATTTATCCATCCGCTCTCATCCTAGACTGGTAGAGGTTGCTCCAAAGGTGTTAACTCTCACCCGCTTCCGGTGGGTCATTTGTGGCTACCCTGAGAGTGCCCTGGCATTGGGGAGGTCCCGCCGCAGAAAGCAAAGGCACTTCCTGAGGTGAGACACTGTCATTCCTGCATCACTGAGGGCAGCAGAGTACTGTGCACTGCAGCCACATCGGGAACCAGAGGTGACGCCAGGAGGGTGGGGAAGGATGGGAGGCACAAGATTTGTTTGTTAAAAAAGTCAGTGGAATGCAGCCTCACAAAAGTGCCAAAGCAGAGTATGTCTAAGTTATTATTGGGTGTGTGTGTGTGTGTGTGTGTGTGTGTGTGAGAGCAGACTAAAATATAATTACTTGTCAGCATTAAAAATGTGTAGATATTACTTTAAAAACTCCCCTTCAGTTTTATTGAAGAGCAATCAATTTAGCTAGATGGTATTCTGGCTTATGTGTGGCCGCTCTTCTTGGTTAGGCAGAGGAACACTGTTTATAAAATATTCTATGAGATATGCATTCTCATACAGTATAAGAAGGGAGCATGAAGGCCTGGCCACCCTTCTCCACCAGGGTGCTGATGAGACTGGGGTGAGAGCCCAGTGTGCAGAATGGGCTGTGTAGAGATCCAAAGAACTCAGGTGTGTGGGGGTTTGTGTGGGAGATCGGTCGAGCACGATGTTTTGTACACGTGTCGTGGCTCCAATACAATAGACCCCGTTTGAATTGCTTCTGTATCCCGGTATGAAAATTCTAGGGCCTTGGACCATATATCCCCAAACCTTTCCTCTCAGTCATCTACAACTGCGTTCTATCAGGCCTTTGCTACACCTCCATTCTACCCAAAGGGAAACCTTTCACTCTGAGAACCCCTATTGCACCTCTTGGCTTGGAAATGTGCTGTTTCCCTTCACACCCTGTGGTCCGCTGGGCACTGTAGAAAGCAGAGCATTTGGGGCGCAACACTGGATGTGTTTGAAAACAGTCTCCTAACCTAGTGTTTGTGTTTTTGGAAGTACTCTCTGAAGCTCATTGCAATTTCTTTTTTAAGGGCTTGATTAACCAATTCATATTTTTTCTGAGATAAAGTTAGAATTGTTTTAAGTCAGCTTTTGTAGCTCCGTAAGACTGACTCAGACGGAGCCGGAGCCGGGTGAGGGGCCAGGAGGGCAGGGCCGGCTCACGCACGTGGACATTCCAGACGGAATTGAGACCCGCAGAGAACAGCCAGAGCAGGGCTGTGCACGCTCAAAGGACATCGCTGCAATTGTGGCTAAGAAAGAATTCTGAACTTTGTCTTGAAGAAAGTGTCAGATTTTAACACGGAGATGAGGGGCTCACTGGCAGTTCTGTTAGTCAGGGGACTTAGTACTGGCTGACATAACAGGCAGACCCCAAATCTCAGGGAATTAACCCAATACAGATTACCGCTTGCTCACAGGAAGTCTGGTGTGGGTCGGGAACACCTGGCCTCCTTGCTACCGGCGGGGGCGAGAGAGCAAAGGAGGAGGAACACCAGCCCTTAGCTACCGCCCTGTTCACATTTCATTGCCTGGCTCAAGTCCTATGGCTATGAAGTAACTGTGAGAGAGGCTGGGCAATGAAGTAGTTTGGAGCGTATTTGTGAAGATTCGAAAACGAAGATAAAGCCCCTCTAATAGGAGACTTTTTAATGCTTCTGACCAGGGTAGAGGATGATTGGGGCTGTGCCTTAGGAGGGTTGAGGTGACCTTGAGTTACTAGCATTTTCTTTAAATCAGGTAGCCTCAATTATTTTAAAGAGCTGCCTAACTATCCACACAGCTGACTCTAGTTTTCTTCCTGTATAGCTTGTTTACTGCTGTCAGGACCATTTATGAAATAATCCTTTGTATGTCCTTGCATGATAATAAGATAACAGTGTAATTTATCATCCGAACTGAGATGCCAGTGAGTGAAAGTGCTACTAAATGATGCTTGAGCAAGAGGTATCGGGACTGTCCCAGCAAACTGAGACACGAAGTCACCCCACGAGGATGCTACCGTGGTTCCCTGCTGCCAGCCAGGCCAGTCGAGTCCCCAAACCAACCTCTTCTGAGATACACAGCACCCACCAGCCCAGCTCCCCCTTGACCCTGGTCAGGTTCCTCCTCAGACATAACCTCTTCAGAGAGACTCACCACCCCACCTGACCTAGCACCTCTCCACCTTCTCGCCTCCTGTCCCATTTACCCTGCTTTCTTTTTCTCCGTTACACTTACTACTTCCTGACAATACATGATGTTTATTCTGAGATAGCTGTCCGTACTCCCATTAGAATGCAAGTTCCCCCAGGGGAGGGGCTTTGCTCTGTCCACGACTGAAGATCTAGTGCCTTGGTAGGTGTTCAGTAACTCACTGTTGAATGAGAGAATTGTGATACCTTCTACTTCATTTGGGTCGAGTATCCACAGCATCAGCCCCAGCATCCCCACCCCAGTTGCTGTCCGTGATGCTCCCTCTGCCTTCAGTAAGCTCCTTGCTGTTCTCTATGGAGATCCATCTGCTTCAAGGCTTAGCTTCCATCCTTCCTCGTTTTGACATTTTCTTTGAATACTCTGCTCCACACCATCTCCTGTCCTGGATGGAAGCATGCAGTTTTCTATATTAACTGACTGCACACTTTGTGAGGGCAGAAACAACATCATATATAAAGTCCTCGTGTATACAATAAGCACAGAAGTGTTACCGCATGGCTTACCTCGCAGCATTTGAAAGAGAATTAAATGAGATAATTTATGTAAACTTCTTAAAACAATTCACAGCACATAATGTAATCAATGTAAAATATAATTAATATCAAGAATCATTGACAAGATAGTTAATATTCTTTGTATTTTGTACTAAACTTTAAAAATCTAGTATCTATTTTACACTTAAACACATCTTATTTTAGATGAGTAACATTACAAGCGGTCAGTAGCCAGAGGTGGCTAGTGGGTGCTGTTTTGGATAATGTAGCTGTAAGAATACATGGTCCGGCCAGTGTGGCTCAGTGGTTGAGCATCGACCTCTGCACCAAGAAATCACCGGTTCGATTCCCGGTCAGGGCACATGCCCAGGTTGTGGGCCCAATCCCCAGTGGGGGGCATGCAGGAGGTAGCTGGTTGATGTTCTCTCTCATCAATGTTTCTATCTCTCTCTCCCTCTTACTTCCTCTCTCTCTCAAATTAGTAAAGGAAAATCATTTTTTTTTAAAAAGAGTACATGAATATCAGACATAAGGAGTAGCCATTCCCTCTAGGTCTAAGGAAGAAACTGGAAAGATCTATCTCTTCCCCAAAGCTTAGATGATGACGTCTTGAAGAGGCAGTGACTATGGCCCACTTGGGGGCAAAGACATTTGCTGAGGTGTTGCAGGCCTAGGCTGGGAAGTGAGAAGACCACCTGCTGGGATGCTGCCAAGTTTGAAAGGAAGTCTTCCGGAAAGTTACCCTTAGGAATGCCAGTGGAGCCTGCTGGAGGGTGTCTGCCACTGGGTCAGCCCCACACCATAGGCCCAAAAGGTCTCCAAGGGCAAGGATGCTGACCACTGGCAGCCACGTCATGGAGCAATGAGAAAAGGCACTGGAACCAGGAACAAAGTCCCTTCATCTTACAGTGTTCTTTTAACACCCTCTAGGATATGAATGCTGCTAAGCAAAGGAGAAATGTTGTAGGGTTCTGCTCAAGAATCACAAAGGAGGACAAAAGTAGATTTGGAGCTGAGAGGCAACAAATTGACAATCGGCAAAAAGCACAACTTGCATTATCTGTTTTATAGATCAAAGTATCGTTCTCCACGGTGCTTCCTCTTACCTGGAAGAAAGTTCTATGATGGAGTCATCCTCTACTCAATGGAGATAGTAGCACTTTTCTCTGAAAGTTGTTGCTAAAAAGTGCAAGTGCTACTTATGGCGACCCGAGGATGTGTTATCCTGAATACCCTGTTCGCTTAGGAAGTTTGAGCATCCCGGTTGTCAAGAGGACAAAATGATCTGGTGGGGAAGCGAGGTGGAGCTGAGTTAGCGCTGATGCTGACTAGGTTCAGACAAAGTCTCAGAAGATAATGTCGTCGATCAAAGGCTTTGCACACGTTTTGAAGCTTTCTGACAAGTATTGTTGGGTACTGTTGGGTACTATTTTTACATCTTTCCTTGCTGTAAAGAAAGCAATTCTAAGAAAGACTTTGAGAATTTAAGAAGTAGTAGAGTATGTCTTTGAATATTTTAGATAGTATGTGCTTTACTTTATAATAGACTGCTGAAACATTGAGTGAATCAGTTTTAACATTAACAGAGTTAAGTTTTCCCCCCATATTTTTCATGCAGGATAAACCAGCCAGCAAAGAAAAATACAAGACACCAGGAAGAATGTTACCGCAGTTGTCTATGGTAATTTACCTATACACTCTCATTGAATTTCTGCCCTTTTAAAAATGTTTATTAGTTTTCAAACTTGTAAGTTAACTAAATTTCTGATTTTGAATTTTGTGCTACATTTGATTATTTTCTGATGGAGAACTTCTATGAGGTGCTCGTATTAGGAAAAACAACTATCTTAACATAGTAACCGTAAAATATAAGTTCCTAGTTATGTACAGAGTATTTGAATATTCTGGACAAAAGAATTTCTAAGATGGACTAGCAGAAAGTATTCCAGTGCTGGAGTCAGAAAACACGGCCTGAGGTCCCAGCTTTGTCACTGATGGGCCTGTGATCTGAGATGGTCCGCTGGCCCTCAGAGCCTCAGTTTGGCAGGTGGAATGTGAGCGGAGTTGATCTGATGACCTTTGAGATGGACCTTCCTGCAGTGAAATGCCAAGCCACAGAGGATTCCTCAGATCTTTCCATCCTTTAAAAAACTGTTTTATTATGACTATAAACTGTCATTGTCCTGTGGAAGAGGCAGTTATAAACATTTTCAGCTGCTAAGTGCAGGGTAAGATATACTTTACTGTAGTAAATTTTACCGTCTAGGAATTATGTTGACTTCAACGCCATTGAGTTGTACTCTTGTGATTCCTGGGAGTTGAACCGAAGTGGAGGTTCAATGCAAACACTATGCTTTTAAAATTGTGATAAAATATACACAACAAAACTTTACCATTTTAACCACTTTTAATTGAACTGTATAGTTCATTGGCATTAAGAATATTCACATTGTTGTGTAACCACTACCACCACCATTTTTTTTAACTCTTTCATCTTCCCAAACTGAAACTTTACCCATTAGACAATAACACCCCGTTCTCCCCTCTCCCGGCTCCCGGCAGCCCGGTTCCACTTTCTGTCTCTGCCTATTCGACCATTCTAGGTCCCTTAAATAAGTGGAATCATACAATATTTGTCCTTTTATGCCTGGCTTATTTCATTTAGCGTAGTGTTTTTAAGGTTCAACCAAAGCATTATTTTTGAAAGATATTTTAACAGCTAAGAACAAACTATAAAATTAAATTTATGTTTAGAAAAGATTCCTGATTGTTTAAAAGGAAATACATTTTTTAACTTAGAAACTTGAATATTCAAGTTTCTTAGATTAAATTATATTGAACATTTCAAAATACACATTTTAATAGAAAATATGCTTTCATTGATAACCTTTTATTGTGCCAAGTTCTGTAGAATTGAGCTATAGTACATTTTCACTAGTTCTGTGCAATCTATCTTAAATTTTCTAGTTTAAAAGACAAGACCTGAAATGAAATAGACATTTTATTTTTCTCTTTAAAAATGTAACACATTTTAAAACTGAAAAAAAATTACTTTTACTTTGTTGTGTCTTGTTAGTATAGAGGTTAGTATAATATAAACTTAGTTTAAATTTTCTTGTTTAATATTCAGTGGCTGAGTTCCTGTCAGGGGCATACAATAGTCTAAAATGCTTTTGTTGGCTGACTCGAACCTGGTTTTGTGTTCATACTTGGCCGTATATTACATTTTCTCAGCATTCTTTGAGTTTTATGAGAAATAATATTTTAAGAGATTTTTAAAAAATCCATTATTATTTTTTTAAAGGGTTTTCTTTTGAATGTTAAGATTTGGACTTGGATAAAATTTTCTGGCAGTAGTGAAGACCAAGAGTGATTTTCATTACAGACCTCATGCTTCTGGGCTGGTCCTTGTTGAAACCAAGGTGACCCCGCACTGGTGGCTCCAGCCTCTGCGAGCTGGTGGCCTAACTCTCCCCTTTCTGCACATCGCACGCAGCTCTCCCACCTCTGAGATCCTGTATGGAGCAAGATGAGAGTGGGAGAAGGGAAAGGCGGGTGGATGTATGGAACAGCACTGATTTATAAGTTGTCTCAACCTATTTTCCTATTGAAGAAGAGCCTGAAACTAGGGCTGGTGTGCAGGTGGTTTACCTGGAAGCAGGAGTAAATGATTGGAGTGAGTAAAACTGGGAAGAAGGAGAAGCCAATACGAGCATGGGCTATTAAGTTGGTCTGCAGCTGAAAGGAAGGCATAGACTCAATTGTCAGCATTAAAAAATTAGTACAGCTCTGGTCAGTTATCTCAGTGGTTAGAGCATCAGCCGGGACCAGAGTCACAGATTACGATTCCAGTCAAGAGCATATACCTGGGTTGTAGGTTTGATCTCTGGCCCAAGTAGGGGTCATGTGAGAGGCAACCAATAGAGTCTCTCTCTTTCTCTCTGTCTCTCTCTACGTCACTCCCTCCCACTCTATCTAAACAAACAAACAGAAAAATCAATGAAAAAATATCCTCAGGTAAGGATCAAGAAAAGAAAAAAAAATCAGTACTTTAAAAAAAATCCTTCCATCTGTGTTCACTGAAGAGCCATGGATTCCAGTAACAGTGGGTCTGTGCCCTGGTGTTGCAATAATCGGCTCGAGCTAATTAGTTGCTGCCTTTTGAAAGTTGTTCCTCTGTCTGCCACAGCCTCTTCCACCCTTCACTTCCCAGCGACCAGCACACCCTTCCGCCCTATGACACCTGCCGGAATTGTGTCGGTATAAGAATTTATGACCCCTACCTTAAATGGCAGAGTAAATATGTGAGTTTCCAGAGTAATCTAGGGACACTTAAAGCCGTGAGAACAGGAAGACCTTTTGGAGCTGGACTATAGAGGAACTCGTTAGCATTGGAGACCAGCAGAGAGTGCCTCTCATGAAAATGGAAAGTTTAAAAAACACTTGCCAATATCTTAGGGTGAGTAGACTTTCTGGAGTGAACTGCCCGGTGTTAGTTACAGGCGCCCACATCAAACCAGCAGGAGGGCCTTGGTAATGCCTCCCGAATGCCACCCATCATGGCCTGTCCGGGGCTTGAGTAACATTTGCAGCTGAGTGTGAGGCCTTCTCTCCAGATGTCCCGATTTGTCAGAGAAAATGTCTGTGTTTGTAAATACTCATGCATTTCATGAACAAAGTGTTTTTTCTCATCTTCTTTTATTGATGCTGTTTAAATTTCACATTACAGGTGAGTACAAAGCCCCAGTGGCAGCAGACAGCTCCGTCATTTCATCTGAATATAAAGCAGGACGATGAAATCCCAGAACAATTTAGTGTTAAAAATGAGCAGTTGTATGGTAAGAACTTCAATATTCAAACTTAGGCGTAAGAAAATTTTCTAGAGAAAAAACAACAACCATATGACATTTATCTAATAGAGTAGTGAAATAGTAAAACTGAAATAACCTTTATATCAAGTAGACAAATTTATCACAAATGTTTTCCTTCAGAAAATGATTGATTTCAGTTGTTAGCTAGTTTAGGCTGTTGTAAATGTTATAAAAGCTGATATTTTAGGAATTGAGATGTTTATAATAAAACTTTGATTTATTCTAGTCAGAATTTGCCTCTGCATCAAAGACTAAGATTTTTTTTTCTAAGAGGGATTTTAATAAGTTGTAAATATTATTTTCAAATTAATCATTTTAGTGTTTTTTATTATTTTGACTCATCGAATATTAACATTTTTCCATCATGGTTCCTTAAATTTTCTGAAATACTTTCGTATTCTGTTTTTATCGTAATTTCAATCTTGTTCACTTTAAGAAAGTTTTATGGAAATGTAATTGAAAATTTGAGTTTATTAGAGTATTATTCAAAATATAAAATAAACTAATTGAATAATCTTGAAATAGTCAGTGGTTTCTATTATGATGACATAAAATAAGAGTTGTAGTTTAACTTCCTGAGAGTAAAAAATTAATTACACTTGAGAACTTAAAGCATATGGTTTTTTCTTGAAAGGTGCGTTAGCATTTTTCTTCTAACCACTTAAATGTTTCAGCTTACTTTTTTAGATGACTAACTTAGGCTATCTTTTAAATTTAGCTGAATACATGGAACACATTGGGAAAAAGGGCGCAGTACCAGACCAAGCTGCTGCGAGTCATGCTGGGCCATCTACTTCCAAATCAAAGAGCAGATCGCCGCACAAAGAGCGAGAGAACTTCAGAAGCACTCTGGTTAATGTCATTATGTAAGTTCTACGAGCTGACCAGTGCGTGTTATCCTTGTTAGAGCCCCTGGAAACTTTTTGTCTAAAAATACAAGAATTCTGTGCATCTCAGAGGATGCCCCAAAGCTTTGTTGTAATGAGGTCAGGGTATAAAAAAAGAATGAAAATTAGCCTAACCCTGTTACGTGTGTCCCTTTTAAAAATATCAGGAGGTGAAAGGGTACCAATGTTAATACTTGATGTTAGCTACGAGACAAAGTGTCTAGGAGTTCTGGCTGTAGCCATGGTGGCTGATGGAAGATTTGGGACAGTTTTTTCTCCCCTTTCATTGGCTCAGGTGATACGATGAGTTCTCTGCAATGTGGGTCTCCTTGTGTACAAAAGGGAGGAATTGGGGTGAAGTGATCAGCAGTGCGAGCAGGGCCTGGGCTTGGCTGGTCTGTTCGGGACCGTTTCCTGACAGCAGGGCAGGTGTGCGTCCGTAGTTCCTCTTCGCTTGTTCCCTTACAGCGCCCAGCTGGTTGCTCAGTGCCCTCTTCCTTTCACTATGACTCTCAAGGTGTGCACACTTCCATTGTGAACCAACAGAATTTGATGACACATTGCAGTAAGCAACTTACCCGTAGAACCCCTGTAAGTGTTTTTCCATGTGGCACTTTGCTGGCTGGATGGCCGTCTTGCAGGAGGCCAGTGGGTACCATGTGCTTCCGAAGGGGAGGAGGTTCTGGGGGAGTCTCCTGGAGCTGGCCTGTGGGCATGTGCCTCTACGAGAGTGGTTTGGAGTTTGCTTTTGACAGATGCCACTAGGATATGACCGGCTTGACTCACTTATGTCACTGTCTTTGATCAAGCACTCTCAGGGCACTCAGACAGTGTAAAATCAACACTCAAAGCCATGGGGTGCTAGGCCTCTGGTTAACAATTCTTCAAAGCAACATTTTCTTTCCCCAGTGTCCTGGCCAAGACAGACTATCTTTCTTTCTTTTTTTTTTTCCTTTTTTTCTTTATTGATTTTTATAGAGAGAGGAAGGGACAAGGAGAGAGAGATAGAAACATCGATGAGAGAGAACATCAATTGGCCACCTCCTGCATGCCCCCCACTGGGGAGTTGGCCCACAACCTGGGCATGTGCCCTGACCGGGAATTGAACTGGTGACTTCTTGGTACATGGGTCCACATTCAACCACTGAGCAACACCAGCCGGACCAGACCATCTTTCTTGACACCACTCCCTGTACCTGTCATTACTGGTCCTATGACAATTGAGGAAAGAACCCATTTTGAGTTTCAGCTTCATACAGGGTCTCATTTGAATCCTCCATTTCACTCGGCCCCCGCAGTTACGTCCTGATGCACGTGGGCACTATAGTTCAAGGCCACAGCCCTGCAAGGGCAGCCATCGCCTAGGTTTTTGCTGACTTTTTTTGCCTTGCCATTCCATTCTTTTTCCTCCTGAGTATTTCCTTTTATTTTTGTGAGCTCACTTGTTATTCAAAAGGAGCTTTGTGACATATTATCCAATATTTAGAGAACAGTACTGGGAGGTTTTTCAGATTATCTTTGCTATTGTGTTTAAGAAACAGAAGTCTCAACTATTTTATGTCATTTTTTAGTTATGCTTTTTATAAACAGAATATGGATGGATTTATTGAAATTTAATCTAAGAGTTTCTATGCTTCAATATTATAGTTAATGCCATTCACAGTATATAGTTATTTGTATTTCTTACTAATGTGGGCTTAACTTCTACTAATTTATTTTGTATTTTTTATTCATTATATGTTACCTTTGTTTATTTTTTCTTATTTTTCTGTATTCTATTGAATTTAATTTTCTCTCTTCTCCCTTTATTCCCATCGGCTTAAAAACTATCAAATATTTTTCTATTCTTTTAGTGGTACCCTAACATTTAAAACCACATATTATAATTTATTTTTTAAAGTTTAAAAATCATTTTGTCTTTTCCTCCTGAATAGCACAAATAGACCTTGGAAAGCTTGAACCTGGCTCTGAACTATCATTCACAATTTCCATGTGATTATTTATTTCTACCAATTCTACCAATTTTCTAAGTTAACACTTACTTAGATTTACTAATTTCTTAGAAAATTGCCTATGCATTGCACTCTTCAATTCTGGGTTCATTTTCTTTTTTGCAGAAGCTCATTCCTTAGTAATTCTTTCAGTGAAGATCTCTGGGGAGTAAACTGGAGACTTTCATTTCTGTAAAGTTATCTTGAATTAATGCCTAAGCTGGCTATAGAATTAAAAGATAATAGTAATTTTCCCTCTGAACATCTGGAAAACAATAGATTGAAAAATATTAATCTTCATTTTTTGGCATGTGTTATTTTTTCCAAACTTCATTAAGGTACACATGACAGTTGGTGGGGAGGAATATTTTATTATACAGCATCACTGACCTGTAACCATCCCAGATGAGGCTGGGGTCCAGAGCATGATACACTCAATGATAAAGAGGTTAAAGCTATCCCAGAACAACTTATTTTTTCTGAAGATGTAAATTATGCTTTTCCACACAGTGGAGCCCCAGAAGAAGTCATAAAATGTGGCTCATATCTGGTATAGATTTTGGATTGAATTGTGGCTAGAACATCATTATATTATATGAACACTTAGCCAATAATAAATACAAAAGAGCTATGAGTTTCTATGTCACTCACTGTCAACTTGTATGTCTCTAGGAATCAGGAAATGGTCTTTTGAAGAATGTATCTGTGTCTTCTGCAAAACTACACTTAAAGTCTTTTCCATCAGTGCTCTTTTAAATCCCAAATTAATAAATAACCATATATAATTTACAAATAAGACAAGAAGTCTCCTATAACATTTCAGAAAAGAAAGAGCTTGACTTTTGAGTAATGACGAATATGAGTCAAGCCCATGAAACAGCATGTGGGCTCTGAATTAGCTCTTGCAAGTCATTTCCAATACAACTCTCTCTATGAATTAAGAGAAAGTATTCTGGGAGGAATATGGTATCAAACAAATATGTATACTATTTATAAAATGTTCAACAATGCATTTTTTCTTATGATTTTACAGAAGACAGTCCTGATCTTTTTATATCCATTGATATAAAATTAACTGTTTTCTATAGACATTTAAGTAGTGTGTTTATCATTCTTTTTAGGCAACAAGATTCTGTCTTAGACTCACCTACTCCTGATGAAAGTGCGTTTCCCAAACTGACCACTTCTGTAGTAGAAAAGGACATCTTGGTAATGGCTATTTCTTTCCTCTGTATAATTGGAAGTAAAGGAAGCACCTGAATATACTTTCATACTTTTGAGATTAATCTGTGCTCCTCCCTGTGGAATCCTGTGAAGTAGGAGTGCATATGGAGTCCCCAACGATTGCTCCACTGGATTAACGGAGGAAATTATCCTTTCCCTTGTCACCTGAGAATCCCAAGTTTACTTGCTCCCTTTGTTAAAGCTAGCCTCAGTCTTGTATAGTGTTCACGTCTTTATTCTTCCATGAGAAGTTATCTTAATTATATAATGTACACTTTGCAAAGACTGTTTAACTTACTTTAGAAATTGTAATCCTTCAGGTATTTCAAATATAGAATTTTAGAAGATATAAGTTGCAAATACTTTAACATCGCTAATTTGAAAGTATTTTCATTTTTTTTTGTTAATAAGTGACCGTTTTAAAAACAAATGAAAATATGTTGAAGTTAAATGTCCATTATTAGAGACATACTATCATGTGTTAAAATGAATATTTTATGCACATGTAAAATATTAGTAGCAGTTGTAAAATTCTAGTGTGGAATATTAATAAGTCAATTGGAAATTTTCTAAACCCTATTGTATTATATTTTTGAGATTAATGGTTAGGGACACTGATGCCACTTGCAATTTTTAAGATCTGCTTCTGATTGTAGATAATAAAAGAACAAAAATTAACATGCCAAACTTTCACCCATTTATAAAACACTGAACTCTACTTGTGCATAGTCTTTGTTCATCATATGTTTAGTAATACAGCTTGATGGTTTGCAATAGAATTATGCACTAAGATAAGAGCTTTATTTTTCATGCAATATCATGTATATTTTAAAAATTTAGGCAATCTTAAATACTGCCAACATGAATTCACAAAATTCTTTTTATTGGTTGTAAATAGTTTGTTCTCCTAAAACTTTAATTTTTCTCAGTAGTTTTATGCTGGATAAACACACTTCTTTTATTATAGTACTAAATCCATTTATATTTCTTGTTCTCCTTTATGTAGAGATATTACTATTATATTCACCATGGAATTGATACAGACCACGTAGCTCCAATGGAAGATTCTTGGCTAGAGAACGTATTGAATTTAGTTCCCGAGCATCTGAAAGTCCTCACTGACAGCATACTTTCATTGTCTGATGAAATGAGAGAAGATTATCTTCTTAGTGTAAAAAAATCCATAGGTAAACCAGTATTTCTCTCTGCTTTTTAATTTGAATGTCTCATTAAAGATAAAAATTTTAAATTGAAAGTTAATACCTATACTTAAAACTATTTATTATATTTATTATGCTGTTTCTTGTATTGCTGTTACATTGCTTAAGATCTTAGGCAAGTTTTATTAATAAAATACAGCAAAAAACAAACACACAAACAAAATAACATGATCTCTCTATCTGTATGGACAAAGGACAAAACTGAAGAAAATTATAAAATGTTGATGATTTAATTAATATTAATATTACTGATATCATAGAGTAGAATGTGATTAATTACAGAATTGTTGCTACGGACCCGGGGTTGGCAAACTATAGCTCACAAGCTCAATCTGGACCACTACCTGTTTTTGTCAATAAAGTTTTATTGAAACACAATTACATACATTCATTTGTATACTGTCTATGGCTGCTTTTGAGCTCTAAGAACAGAGTTGAGTGGTTGTGATATTTTCACAAAGTTGAAAATATTTACAATCTGACCCTTTACATAAAAAGTTTGTTTACTTGTAGTATACACCAATAGATATGAAGACTCACTAATCATCAGAATAATTTCAAGTGTACTGATTATTGCCCTGGCCAGTTTGGCTCAGCAGTTGGAACATGGGCCAGCGGACTGGAGAGTCCTGGGTTCGGTTCTCGCTAAGGGCACGTACCTTGATTGCAGTTTGTCCCCGGCCCTGGTTGGGGGGCAGCCACTCGATGTGGCTGATGTTTCTCTCTCTCTTCTTCCCTCTCTCCCTCACACTCTATCTGAAGATGAATGCAAAAGTGTCCTCAGGTGAGGATATAAATAAATAAATAAAACATACTGATTATTGGACCCATCTAAATTAAAATCTCTGGAGACTGGACCTTCCAGTCCATACTTTTTAAAAAGGCTCTCCAACTGGTTGTGAATAATTGTGGTATAATTGATACTATGCTCCAAGTTGGAGAAATCATAATGATTTAGAGTGGTCTGGGGACCCTTCAGAGAGGAAGGCATTCATTGCATTTAAGACTCCAGTTGAGTATCTTGGTGATTATAAAAGTAAAGAGCCAAATTCTTGCTCCCAAAATGTTCATAGTGTAATGAGGGAGATGGACAAACGACTAAATGACAAAGCAGAGTAGTCAGTGCAATAAGGAAGAAAAGAGAGAACATACTCTAAGGGAGAAGGAGTAGTGTCTGCCTTGTTAGGAAGGACGCTGGGTGCACCTGAACTGAATCTCGAAGGATGAGGAGCAGTGCACTAGGGAACATGCTGGGCCTAGGAGGTGGTGTGATTGCGGCCACTTTACAGGAAAGGCTCTTCCAGGCTTGGGAGCAGACCTGATGGCCAAAGCATAGGGTGCATTTTGGGAAGGGAACAGAATTTGATGGGCTTTATATGCCTTTTTAAAGCATTAGAAGGTAATGAAAAGTCACTGAAGGATTTTGAGCAGAGGGGTAATAACATATTTGCATTTTAGAAAGTGCATCTTGAAAGACAGGCAGGAAAATGAGAATTAACTGAGAATTAAAGACCACAGAAGACAGAAGCAGAAGCAGCTCACTTTACTGATTTTCTAACAAGATGATTTATGTTCTTAAGCAATTTAAAAGGAAACAACAAGGCAATATGTATAGTTTTTTCTGTGAGGGAAACTACCACTACTATGTGTCATTGACCTTCAATTCAAAGAGAACTTTTGTGGAATAGCTATAAAGGAAAATGTAATATTAAAAGCTATTATCGTTTTCAAGTGAACGAACAGAGACATTGTTAAGAAGCGTATATTCTCGCCCTAGCCGATGTGGCTTAGTTGGTTGAGTGTCATCCCAAGCACCAAGAGATGGCCAGTTTGATTCCAGGTCAGGGCACATGCCCGGATTGTGGGCTCAGCCCCTGGTGGGGGACATGCAGGAGACAGCCAGTGAGTGGTTCTCTCTCTCTCTCCCTCTCTCTCTAAAATCAAAATAAATAAATAAAAGAAACATACTCTCAAAGACAGCATGGATTTTCTCATAATTTTTATTTTCTTGTATACCTAAATGCACAAATTTCTTACTATTTTTTTAAAAGAACAGAATTTAATCAATTTTAATGGAATTAATTTTGCAGTTGCTTGGAAACATAATGTAATTAATATAAGGTTATTTATCAGAACTTTTCTATTTTCTTTTAGTTGATTTTGTTTTAAAAGATCCTAGAGAAAAAGAAGCTGATAAAAAGGCAGATGAACTTCCACCCCATCGTGCTGAGTAAGCAATCAAGTTTCTCTAAGACCAAGTTATGTGACCATTCCTGTGAATGTATATACATTATACACCAGTATTATTTCCTCACTTTTTGTTTACAATTTATGCACTTCATATATACAACTGGTTGTTCATACTATCTTTGTTTGTTTATGTATTTAAGCCCTAACATGTTACTTTACAAATTGATGGATAGGTGGGCAGACAAGTAGACACCCGGACAGATGGACAGCTAGGTGGTTAAAACATAAATACCTTGGTGAAAGAACCTGATACAAATCTTTGTATATATACAGCTCCCAGCACAAACTACAGATATAATAGGGACTGCATTGGGAAGGTGAGAGTAAATATGCATATATAGAATATATCTCAATTTGTTACATGGATTATAATATGGAACACATAATGGGAAAACCCACTTGCTATATATTTGTCTTAAAATAATAACTATTTAGGAATAAATATCTTAAATAGTTTGAATAATAGACTTTATATTTATATAATTAAGTAATCAATTAGTTTTACTTTGTTTCTTTTATAACAGTTAAAAGTGCCCCAAATTGTTTCCTAAAACAACAACAAAAAAAGTCTTGTAGCCATTTCCAACATATCTTCTATGGAGAACAGCTTTTCTCCTGGAGATAGATAAAAATCATCTTTTGTAAAGGCGTTATGGCCACAATTAAAAAACAACAACAACAAACTGGATTAAACTTACCATATAATAAAACAAGACTAAGTGTTTTAAATCAATGAGAGTAAAACATTATAAGCATAAAATATAAATGTTTACAAATACTCTGAAAGATGAAGATGCCACATCTTTAATATATAAAAGATGGTTATTCAAGTCATAGGAGTTACAGAATAAATGTCTTTAAATATGAATATTAATGTCTGATTTTGTAAGCGACCCTTACACATTAACAGAGGTGAATTTCAAGGGGATTTCCATAAGTAGGAAGGACTATATCCTTAAAATGTTTTAAAAATGAAGGAAAAATTAAAAGTTTTGTGTCCTGTTTAAGAAAATCTTTTATGATGTATATGTAACATAACATGGTTTTGTTTTATCATTATGATTTAGTTTTGAACTCAATAGGATCAAGTATTTAGAGACAAAGTTAATTACCTTATGAGATAAAAATTCAATTCTAATTTCATATGTATTATTATCCTCAAATTATACTAAACCATAAAGAGCATGAATTGTAGGGTTATTATCATAAGGGCTGCAGCATATTTTTAATTGAAATTAAACCATTCTTACTCGAAAAATATATTGACTATAAAAATACTTCCTTTTGATTTTTAAAGAAGGTAACAGAATATTTTCTCTTTGTTTTCAGAATGGAAATTCTTCCAAAACCTTGGAGGAAATCTTTTTTAGCTGCAAGCAGTTATATTAGGGATCACTTGAACGCAATAAACCCTACAATGTTGGCTGTGCTAGATTTGTGGCAAAGCACTTTTAAGTGAGTATTTCTGGCCTTACTGAGCTTTTTTAAAAGAGATGAAAATTATTTTATTACAGCTTAACTATTTTTTTCTACTTTAACTGCAAATATGGAAAACATTACAAATTTAACATAAGTATTTAAGCATGGTTTTAAATAAGCAATATAGAAATCTATAGAATAAAAAGTAAACATTGCCTTTATCTCGAATCCAGTTCTCCCCTCCCCACCCTGTACCCCAATACCATCCCACAGCATCTTTAAGGGGTAATTACAGTTAAGGGGCTGAATTATCATGCCTTGTTTAAATCCCACAGAACATTAGCTGCCACAGTCATCTGCATGGTCTAGAAACCTAGGAAATATTGCCGATATGCAAGGCACGAGGTGAAGTTCCTGGGTGACTGGAATTGTGTCTCACCTCCTGGGACCTGTGCTGGTGGGGACTGTGCTGAGCGGGATGAACCCTGATGGGCCCCGGCTGAGGGCGGGTTGCCTCACGTTTTAGAAGCTCCAATTCCACCATATCCCCTTCCTTGAACTGCCACTTGCAGGGCACTGGGTGGGTGGGGCAGTATGCACCCTTGGTAACATGTTTTTATAAAATAGGCAAAAGTAATACATATGTATTATTTTTCTTAAAGAAGGCCTCCCATCAGGCCCCTCAGAACATGGATGGGCCCTTGTTTTGTGATGGAGGAGGTGGCACCCTGGTCTCCAAGGTGGTCTGTGAGTTTTTCTGACACCACTACTCTAGTTCTTTATGTCCATTCACAGATGGAGCTGCCAGAACACACTGGGCAGGGGGAGGGGGCTCCACTGCTCAGTGTTGTTCATAAAGAGCCAGGCTCTATTAGAATGTGCTGTTATGCTAGGTTTTCAAAGCATCTTGTCTAAAACATTACTTTTCACTGCTCAGTTGTCCAGAATATATATTATCTAAGGTGCACCAGCAATGGTTGAAGGTACTCTGTGTCTAATGTATTATCCCTGCCACATACTGAATGTATTGTAACCTAAGAAATGAATGTTAGCTTGTAAAAAGAGTAGAAACAGATAGATTTGAAATGTGTTTTCCTTACTAACCAGCATTTAACATTGATCTTTAAGTAAAAATTAAATATGATGTGTGTTTTTTTCCTTTCTTTTTGTTTTTTGGTTAATTCTTACCCGAGGTAACTTTTCCATTGATTTTTAGATAGAATGGGAGGGAGGGAGAGAGGAAGAAAGAGGGAGAGAAACTTTGATGTGAGAGAGACACATCGATTGGTTGCCTCCCGCACAACCTCAACTGGGACCAGGGATCGAACCAGCAACCCAGGAATGTGCCCTTGACTGGGAATCAAACCTGGACCCTTTGATGCCAGGGGGGCCAGTGCTCTAACCACTGATCTTACCAGCCAGGGCTACATGTGACTTTTTTTTTATCCTCACCCGAGGACATTTTTCCATTTTTTGTACAGATAGAGTGGGAGGGAGAGAGAGGAAGAGAGAGAGGGAAACATCGACGTGAAAGGGACACATCGAGTGGCTGCCACCCGCACGACCAACCAGGGCCGGGGACAAACTGCAACCGAGGTACATGCCCTTAGCGGGAACCGAACCCGGGTCTCTCCGGACCGCAGGCAGACGCTCCAGCCGCTGAGCCAAACCGGCCAGGGCCATGTGGCTTTTTAAATAGTGTTTGCTATCTTTCAGATAAAGTAGAAGTCACTCACTCACATGGGAAACAGAGAAGGAGTTTGTAGTTAGACGGTGGTGGATACACAGTGATACTAACAGGCAATACATGAGCAAACCACGTATGTTAGAGATCCCTGTGGTCATCATCAAGAAAGAGGCTGTACTGAAAGCTGTTCACTGGAGTAAACTCTCTCTTTACTCAAAAAAAAAAAAGAAAAGAAAAAGAAAGAAAGAAAAGAAAAAAGAGAAATCAAAACCAGACAGATTTAAAAGATTTTGATACAATGGGTCTTAATTAGGGGTGAGAAATCCCCCCACCACTTGGTTCCTCAATATCCAGGGGTGCTTTCTTTTCAGGGAGGTATAATTTTTGGTTTTAGGAGCCCTGGCCCCTTGAAACTTTGAGTCCTACCTCCTTTCCTGTTTTATTTTATTTATTTATTTATTTATTTATTTATTTATTTATTTATTTATTTATTTACTTACTTACTTACTTACTTGCTTGCTTGCTTACTTACTTACTTACTTACTTATTTTTATATGTGCCCCTAGCGGGAACCGAACCCAGGACTCTCTGGTCCGCAGGCTGATGCTCCAACCGCTGAGCCAAACCAGCCAGGGCTCCTTTCCTGTTTTAATTGTTCCAGTTTGAAAGCAAAAATCAGTCTAAACTGTTCATCAAATCTCAGTTACTGCAGTCTTCTTCTGCTTCACAGTGTAGTTCTGTAATATCATACTGTGCACCTGTTGAATTTAGTTATAGTAATTATTTTTATTTGTTTTTTTTTAAATTAAATGTATTGGATGACATTGGTTAATAAAATTATATAGATTTCAAGTGTACAATTCTGTGATACATCATTTAGATATTGTATTTTGTGTCTACCACCCAAAGTCACATCTTCTTATGTCACTATATATGTTTGACTCCCTTTATTATATCTGCCTACCCCCTTTTCTCTGGTAACCACCAAACTGTTGTCTGTGTCTATAACTTTTTGTTTTTCCTGTTTGTTCATTTGTTGCTTTCAGTTTTATATCCCACATATGAGTGAAATCATATGGTTCTTGACTTTTTCTGTCTGCCTTATTTCACTTCGCATGATATTCTCAAGGTCCATCCATGTTGTCACAAATGGTGGTATGTCATCTTTCCTTATGATGGAGTAGTATTCCATTGTGTATATGTACCACATCTTCTTTATCCAATCACCTCTCGAAGGACACATCTGTTGTTTCCAGTCCTTGGCCACTGTGAATAGTGCTTCCGCGACTGGTACCTTGGCAGCTCCACTACTGTGCACGGGTCTGTGTTGACACAGAGTGTCCACTGGTCCGATGGTGCCAGGTGCGCTGGTGGCTCAGGTTGCTGGACCCTAGCTGCTCCCACTGCCTCCTCCCAGGGAAGACCCGGGATCTTCCAAAAGGGTGGGACCTCCCCGAGGTGCAGGGAGAAGCGCCCTGAAGGGCCTTTCACCGCGGTTGCCGGCTGCTCCGTCCACAGCACAGGAACCTTCTGCTCCTGTCTCTGCACTGCTCGGGTTTGGTTGTCCACCTTCAGTTCCACTCACACCCTCTCACACACTCACTCACTCTCTCTCACACTCACCCTCCCTCGGGTCCTGCCCGCTGCCATCTTCTTATATGAGTTCTTTAGATATTTTGGATATTAACCCCTTGTCAGAGCTGTGGTTTTCAAATATCTTCTCTCATTCAGTTGGTTGCCTTTTTGTTGGTGGTTTCTTTCACTGTGCAGAGCTTTTTAGTTTGATATAGTCCCATTTATTATTTTGCCTTTACTTCCCTTGCCTTTGGGGTCAAATTCATAAAATTCTCTCTAAGACCAAGGTCCATAAGTTTAGTACCTATGTTTTCTTCTATGCAATTCATTGTTTCAGGTCTTATATTTTGGTATTGGAACAATTTTGAGTTAATTTTTGTATATGGGGATAAATGGAACCAAAAAGACCCTGAATAGCCAAAGAAATCCTGAGGGGAAAAAAATGAAGCTGTAGGTATTACACTCCCTGACTTCAGATTATACTACAAAGTGAAAATAATCAAAACAGCATGGTATTGGCAGAAAACAGACACACAGACTAATAAAACATAATCGAAAGCCCAGAAATAAACCCACATGTGTATGGGCAAAAAATGTTTTATGAAGGGGCCAAAAATATGCAATGGAGAAAAGAAAGCCTCTTCAATAAACAGTGTTGGGAAAATTGGAAAGTCACATGCAAAAGTATATTAATTATATTTAAAATTATAATATCTCATGTATTTGAATGTTTAATTTTATAAAACAAAAATTTTAGTGATAAAACCTAGGAATATCATATTTTTTGAGAAGGGTTCAAATAGGAAAATATTGACTATAAAAACACCTCATATTTAAATCACTGTTCATTGTTATCTCTTACAGAAAACTACGTTTAGTTGATACAGAAGAATTTCACAATCGCCAGGAGGCTTTAGAGCTGTCAAATTTTCAGACCATTATCATGAGACACCTGGAAACTGCTAAAGAGGCTCTACTTAAAACGTAAAGTTTTAGCATTTCATGAGGAAAACAAATGTAAAAATGTGATTGGTGGGGTACTGCATTTTTTATTTTTTTTAATTTTTTCTTTATTGATTTTTAGACAGAAAGGAAGGGAGAAGGAGAGAGAGAGAGAAACATCGATGAGAGAGCACATTGATTGGCCGCCTTCTGCATGCCCCCCACTGGGGATCGGGCCCACAACCTGGGCATGTGCCCTGACCGGGAATCGAACCAGCGACATCTTGGTGCATGGGTCGATGCTCAACCACTGAGCCACACCGGCTGGGCGGTGGGGTACTGCATTTTAATGGCTTTTAGAAAATTCCATTTACCAAGCTTGTAATCATTTCTCATTAGAGTTAAATATGATATCATTAACTGCTTTGTTCTGTAATGTCTATCCAAATGTTCTACACAGCACAGATTTAACAGAAACTAAAATGATTACCATTAATGGTTACTTTTTCCTTAATGTCTGCTTTCTACCTCAGTTCTGAGTGTGGGGTGGGATATGGGGGGATGATCATCAACTAGTTATTTGCCAGATATTTATTTGACACCTACTATTAATACATGCAAGTTGCTGTGCCTTTTTCATTTTGTTTTTGGATGAAAGATGCAGAAGAGTTTAAAGAATGATTAGGTGGGGAAAAATAAAGGAGTTTACAATCTCATTGGAGGTTAGACTTGTCAAATGATAATTTAACATCTTATTGGATTGGCTCTTCAAAATGAAATAGCCACATATGATAATTATTGATATGGGTGCCAGACAGTATGTTCTTTTTTTAAAGAATAGTTTATTGAGTTTTAGAGAGAGAGGGAGAGAAAGAAATTTTGATGCGAGAGCACATTAATTGACTGCTTCCCACACACCCCCTACCGGGAATGAGCCTGAAACCCTGGCATGTGCCCTTGACTTGGCAGCCTCCTGGTGCCTGGGACGACACCCGACTGACTGAGACACACTGGCCAGGGCACCAGACAGTGTGTTCTGGAAATTTGTCTCTATTGTGGGTCTTAAAGTTATTATAAATAGGACATTAAAACTAGATCAAATACAAGATAACAAGACATGAAACTCCAACTTAGTTTCATGATTTCCAAAAGTTACTTAGAAATATATCTTGATAGTTTAAGATTGAATCTTTATTTTTTTTCTTCTTAAATATGTCAGAATCAAAATCTTTGTCTGACATTACTTGAAAGAACTTTAGACTTTTATTTAATATTAGTATTAAGTTAAACAAAGAGAGGAGAGGTGCAGAATGAAGCCCCATAATTAATTATAGAGAAAAAAAAATGACCTCTTAAGGACAGCATAAGAATAAATTACTTTAATCTATAATTTTAGGGTTACACCCCAAAATACATTACCACTATAAGTTTTAGTAAATTGGATGTTAAAGTATAGGGTAGAGTATAAACCTTTATTGAATAATTTGCTGAAAGATGTAGATTGATTAACTATATCTCTTGATGCTTCCTGATGATTCTAATGGAAGAACCCTTCAACCAGACTTTAGTGAGCCAGATGTGTTTATCATTCCCACTTTTAACAATCTGAGTCTTCTCTTTCTCTTGGTCAGTTTAGCTATAGGTTTGTCAATTTTGCTGATCTTTTCAAAAACCAATTTTTGGTTTTATTAATTTTCTTTATTGTTTTTTTCTATAGTCTATTTTTTTTTGTTGTTTCTGCTAAAATCTATTTCTTCCCTTCTCATTTTGAGTATAATTTATTCTTCTTTTTCCAGTTTCTAGTGGAAGTCAGGTAATTGAATTATTATTATTTTTTAATGTAGGTGTTTACAGGTATAAATTTCCCTCTGATCACTACTTTTTTTTTTTTGCATCCCATGAGTTTTGATATATGTTTGTTTTTTTTTCACTTTCATTTATTTCTAATTTTTCCTGTGATTTCTGTTTAACTCATTGGCTGTTTAGGACTGTATTGTTTAATTTCCACATATTTTTGAATTTCCACAGTGTCCTTCTATTGCTGATTTCTAATTTTGTATGATCTCAGTCCTTTTATATTAATTGAGACCTATTTTATGACCACCAACTATTCCTGATGCTCTCTCAGAAACATCTTCCATGTGTGCCCCTCTCTTTCAATTCCCATTGCTACTAACCCGAGGGAGGCCCTTTTAACCTCCTGTGTAGCCTACAAACCACTGCAAGATGAATCTTAAAATGTCTTAGCTTGCTTTTTAAACTCTTCTGCAACCTGGACCTAACCTATCTTTTCTGTTCTTAGTTCTGAAAAGGCTTTCACCATGGCTTCATCTTAGAGTGTAAGGCTATCCCAAGTTCGAACGTTTAGCTCCCAAGTTCTGCAGAAGTCCTTACAGAATTTCTCCCATTATTTCTTCCTATTGTCTAGCCTATTATCTCTACTACAGTGAAATGATCAGATATATTAGCTTCACCTGCCCCACCTATTTTACTTATTATTCTACTTCTACTTCAGATCCTTTTCTCAGGGTCTTTCTCATTTCATTTCTTCTGTGAAATTGCCATCTTCACTCTAAAACCCTTCTTCATTAATAAATGGAAACATATATCTCTGTCCTTTGACTTCAGAGTTGTTTTGCTGTTATGACACATTGCTTTCATTATTTTAAGAGAGAAGGGATACTGTCATGTATTTTTATATCTCTGACGATATCTTCAGAGCACATAGTAGGCACTACACACATACTTGCAGGGGTGAGAGCGTATATTTATGCTTAGCTTGCTCTTTGAGCATTCAGACAACTCCTGAGGTTATTTGCCCTCTGTTTGTTTGTTTTTTTTATCCTCACCCGAGGACATTTTTCCATTTTTTGTTCAGATAGAGCTGGAGGGAGAGAGAGGAAGAGAGAGAGAGAGAAACGTCGACGTGAAGCGACACAAGTGGCTGCCACCCAGACGACCAACCAGGGCCGGGGACAAACTGCAACCGAAGTACATGCCCTTAGCGGGAACCGAACCTGGGTCTCTGTACCGCAGGCCGACGCTCCAACCGCTGAGCCAAACCGGCCAGGGCTTGTTTTTGTTTTTTTTAAAGCCATTATAACTTGTGAAAGAGGTACCTATATCCTTTATTTTGTAGTGTTAGACAGTGGTTTTGTAAAGAGAAAACTTCACTTGTTATCATGATGTATCTATATATGAATTTCACTGTTGTTTTTTAATCTTTTTTTTTAAACAATAGTTTATTGATTTTTAGGGAGAGAGGAAGGGAGAGGAAGAGAGAGAAACATGGATGTGAGAGTACATCATCAATCAGCTGCCTCCTGCACACCCCCTACCAGGGATCAAGCCTGCAAAAAGGGCATGTGCTCTTGACCAAGCATCGAACTGGCAACCTCCTGGTGCACAGGACAATGACCAGCCAACTGAGCTACACCAGCCAGGGCGTCACTGTTTCCTTTTGTTACAAGGATGCATACACATTTGAAACTTTGTTTTAACTCAGTCACTCTCTCAGGATTTCACATTAAGGGGAATAAGAAAATAATACACTTGATTTTGTTGATTTGTACCTTGATTTCAAGTCATTGTGAAATAGATAGAAGAGCATAAAAAGCCAGCTGGGTTGCACCCAATAAGCCCTCCCTTGGTTCAATCAGTTCACATTTTAGCTTTAAACAAATCCATTCCCCAAAGAACATTTGGGAGTCTGGAGAGGAGTATCTCGTAATATTCAATAAAGTTAGTTGTCATATTTATTCAAAAAGTGCATCAGTCATAGTTCCAGGAGTTAGATTTACATTTTTCTCACAACATCACAGCATTGAGTCATTTTCTGTTGGCTATGATTAAAATTTCTTTTCCTGGGAGAATTGAAATATGCTAGCGCATACATTTCAGAGAGTGGATAAGGTCACTTAGCACTATACCGCTCTGGGAGACCTTTGGCTGTTCAGAAGTTCCTTTTCATGCTCAATATCAAAGGAGTAATTCACTAAAAGTATTAACTTTTAAAAGTCTTTTGTTCTTTCAAGGTGGTTTCCAGAAATACAGAATATTTATTACCAAGGTAATAAAAAAAAGCAATTGCCAACTGGCGATAGCAGTGCCAAATTGGAGTCTTTTTTCAACTGTGCTGCTGCCCTCATGACTTTACAGCTACAGGACCTGACTTTGGTCTCCATGCAAGATTTCACAGACTTAATTGCACAACCCCCAGTGAGTATTATGTTTCAGTTACACAAAGATTCATCTACTAATTTATTTATTTTCAATTTTTTTCATGGAAAAAAATGATAAAATACCTTCACTGGTGGGAGAGCAGAAAGTACAGGGGCAACAGTAGGTTTACAGTTGTGAATTCACATGTGTGAGTGTTCAAAGAAGTTTATTCTTATATTATTATTATTTATCAACCATTGCATTGTTTTCCATGAGAACGACTGTAAACCTACTTTTGCCCCATCCTGTATATCTTTAGACCTGTTTTGTTTATCTGTTAAAAAACAAAAGTTAAAGTCAATCTGCATATTTAGGATAGGTGAGTATCATCCCACTGGTGAGGATTAGTGGAAATAAGTGAAAATTCCCATAATTGGGAAATTTGGGTCATGATGGCTGGGGAAAGTTTCCACACGAAACTCTTTCTGGAGGAGGGTCCCGTCACAGTGTGAGCAGGACCTGGGACCCGAACGTTCTCCTGTCGGGCTGTTCTCTGCACGACTCCGAGCCTCGCCGCTGTGCGCATGCGCCTTTCCCCGGAGGACTCTGGGCCCGACGGAGGCTGGACGCCAGCGCGTCTGCCGAGTCCCCGTCGCTGCTTTCAGCAGAGCTCTTCTGAGGCTTAGCTGTCCAGGCTGAGAGGAGGGGGTCCCCGTGCAGTCCGCTGGGACCAGGGCGCCTCTCCGTCTACCACAATGCATGGGGACAGGGTGGGGCAAAAGTAGGCTCACAGTTGTTTGTATGGAAGATAATATAATAATTAATACATAGTAACAAAAAATATGTATTTTTTTTTTTTTTTTGCAGGATTCTATTAGAGCTTTTGAACATCCAGGTTTCATCCTGAGGCTGATTCTTACTGACAACACCATTCAGTTTGAACCTCAGTTCGAGGACTATATAGACATCTTTCTAAATATTTATGATGCCATGATTAAGGCCGTCAGTTTTGTGCCAAGGGTGGAGACAAAATTGTATTCCAAGTGGGTAAGTAACAGGTATATTCTGATTGCTTGAATTTGCATATTAGTTTCAAATTACTTCTGAAAGATGTAGACAGGTGTCCTCTGCTTTGGAGAAGTTACATGGCCTGGTAACATCGACTTATAAGGAATTTTTACTCCATAGGTTTTCCCATTAACATCCCTTACACTATGCCCAGTTTCTTAGTCGGGTCTGCCATTGGGAGCAACGGGAGACTTTCAGAGAGCATTGAAGTTGCCATCAGATCTGAAGCGGTCAGTGAGAGAGCTTGCTGGATCGCCCCCACCTGCTGTAGCCCTCCACCTGCTTTTCCAGCTCTGTGAAACGGTCCCCCAAGTGATTACCCTCCTCATGTACCCTTTTCCATCACAGTAGTGCCTTCGTAGGCTAGAACCCGAGATCCTACTTCCCTTCTCCCTTCGGCCAAATATGTACCGAAGCTGTGCTGAACTATGACATTTCCATGGTAGTTATTGCAGTTGAGTATATGAAATAATATGTCTGAAAATTCTTTAACTTGCAAGGTTTCCCAGTTTTATTAACCCCAACCTGTAGCTTTCTTTTCCCCTTTAAAGTAGTTTATGAAAACTTCAGGCACACAAAGGAGTACAGGAGACTCGTTTTAAGCAGTAATAAAGTCCATTTCTGTGTACCTGTGATCTAACTTACACAATAGAATATTACTGGTACCTTTCAGCCCTTCCTGCCTCCCATCCTGCTCCCTGTTCACATCATTGTCCTTCTAGCAGAGGAATCACTATCTTGAATTTTGTATTATTCTGAACTTCTTAAGATAAAATTACTACATGTTCATATATCTGTAAACAATTTCTATTTAGTTTTTTCATGCCTTTGTATAGAGGGAGTCGTATTATAAATAATCAGTGTCTTTTTTTTTTTTTTTTATCCTCACACAAGGACATTTTTCCATTTTTTGTTCGGGTAGAGTGGGGGGGGGGGCGGGGAGAGAGGAACAGGGAGAGTGAGAGAAACATCGATGTGAGGGCCAGGGACAAATTGCAACCGAGGTATGTGCCCTTAGCGGGAACCAAACCCGGGTCTCTCTGGACCGCAGGCCGACGCTCTAACCGCTGAGCCAAACCAGCCAGGGCAATCAATGTCTTTTTTTAATTCAATGTTATGATTGTGCAATTACCTATTTTGAGAATTTTATCATCTTCATATAGCTTTAAATTTGAAAAATTGTTTTATTTTTATTTTCTAGAAATTCCATTAAATTCTCTTTCACATAGTCCTGGTCATTTCTGATAGTCTCTTCTACTAAGTCATGTATTCGTTATTCTTTTACTTCTCTGTTCGCTGACCTGACTCCTGCCTCTGGTGGCTTGTATCTGTGGATGTTTTTCCTGAATTATTATGAGCTTATACATGTAAGAACTTTATCCAGGGAGTCTCTGAGGCTGTGGTTTAAGTTGGTTCCTCCGGAATACGCCTATTCTCCTCACAGGAGCTCAGGTGGCCTCTGCAGACCACGGACCATTTTAAGCAAAGTTCTTGCCTGAGAATTTTGTGGACAACACTGGTGTTGTAACTACTTACCCTAATCTGTGTGAGAACAGGCGTGTGGTTACAAATTATTCAGGCAGTTTTCTTTTTCCTTCTTCACTGAGTAACTAGGTCCAAACATGACATTTTCCTTTACTTTGGCCCATCATTCAAAGGTCCTGTCACCTTTCAGCATTCTGAAGTTTCGTGTCCTCAGAACCCTCAATAGGAGGTTGTGTCACTTCTCAGTGTTCTTGGCTTTATGTGGGAACACTGATTGTGACTTCCACCTTCTCAGGCTTGAGGCTTTGTTCCCTGACTGCTATTCTCCCCTCCCTGCCCAACACACACACACACACACACACACAGACCACCAGGGGTCAGGAGAGTCTCAGGGACCCTGCTCACTTCTGCACAGTTACCTCTCAGTTTGCGCTTACTCTCACGTTTGGCTCCTTCGATTTTTATTATCATTTGCTTCCTTAGCTATGCATTATGAAAGTTATATTTAGCGTTTTTCCTAGCATATTTATGTGTTTTGAGCTAGGTAATTGTCTTCAGGATCTCTATTCCGCATGTTGCCGTAAATAGAAATCTGTCTAGTTTTAGAAGTGTCCCTTATCTGTCACGAGTTGCATGGAGTCAGCCCGCAGGTCTCTGAGACCTGAGTGTTGAGAGCATCTTTGTGTCTGGGGGACTGCACCCAGCGGTCCTCCAGCCGTAACCATGCCACAAAACCAGTGTGTTGAATCACACCATGAGTGCTACGCATATGGCTTGGACTACCGTGAGGAAAAGAAAAAGAAGGAAGGCCAGAGGCTCATGAACATTCAAAGAAGGCAAAAAAGATGATTGACCTGAAGTCTACACTCTACTATAAACAGTGCCATGCTGAGAAAATACAAATGAAAAAGACTATCAAGATGCATGAAGAGAGAAACACCAAACAAAAGAATGATGAAAAGACTCCACAAGGAGCAGTATCTGCAGATCTACTGGACAGAGGGCCAGTCCCGAGCCAGAGTGCTTTCCAGTATAACTAAACAAGAATGGAACGAGAAGCGGGAAAGTGGGGAGCCCCTCTGCCTGAAGTGTGTGCCCAGCGAGAAACAGATATTAAAAGTTATTCAATCAGGAAAAAGAAGAAAGTATGGAAGAGAATGGTTACTAAAGTCTGCTTTGTTGGAGATGGCTTTACTCGAAAACCACCTTAACATGAAAGAGTTAGGGTGTGCTTTGAGCAGAAGATGGAACATGCTCTTAATGATCTTTGATAGCAACTGCAGAAGTGGAATTCATATGGTTTCTTATCACAATCTTTGATAAAAATTGAAGGGGAAATTAAAATACACTTTTTCCCCCATGGAAGGCAAACCTACAAGGAACTAAAGTGCTGTGAGTCCAAGTACATCACCATCTCTTGATCCAATTTGATATGCTTTTGAACACTTGAACTGTCTCATACAGAATATCATTTCTTTTAACTCTTGATAGGAACTGCTTAGAAATCTGTTGAAAAAAATACTTCCTAAAATAGGTTTGAAGTACTGATCTCCAGTTCTGTTTAGAACAATAGATCTATAGGCTTTAAAAATTACACAGGCTGCTAATAAATTTAAGAAACATTTTATAATGAATATTAATAAGCTTCACATTAGATCCAATGATTTTACATTGCATACAGTATGTAATAGAGATTACTTTATTCTAAAGTTATTTTTTTTAGAAAAGATGACACCAGCATCTACTGAGCCAAGGGGTGGTGGTGGTAGGGGGGTGCTGGTAGGATTCACATCATGTTCTCATGAAGCATCTAGTAGTTCTAAGCAAAATGATTTCCGGAAATGCCCTCTAGAGGCACGCTGTGTACCTGACCAAATCCGTTCTCTTAAGGAATCCTCTGACATTATCAATTTGAATGCTGTAGAATATCCACTACCAACAATGATTTTTGTTTCACTTAAAAATCTCTTCTGGACTACAGATAGAGCATATGTATTTTTAAATGTGACTTGGTTCAAGATGATAAACCATGTAGGCACATGTACTTGTCCTCTTATTTGAAAAAGAGGAGAAAGCTGTTGAGATTTGTTTGCTTATTTGAAATGATGTCTGATCCATTCTTACCCACCATTTTTCTTATGGTGACAACAGAATGCACGTTTTGAACTAGAGATGTTAGTCGACTCTAGTTGGTGTTCACAGAATCAAAGATGAGAGGTCAATGAGTCAGCAACCTTCCCTTGCTCTGGATACATTAATCCTCAAGGTGAAATTACTGTGATCAAAGAGTATGATGATGTGACCTAACAATGGCTTATTTTTTTAAATTGTGTACAATGCAAGCACTACCTTATAAAACTAGCATATGCAATTGTACAAATAAAATGTGGATTTTGCTGTTTTTAATATTCTCTTACTTTGTGTATATTTTTAAGTGACTGTTCTTTCAACCATACAGAAAAACAAAACACAACTAGGGAGGTAGCCTTAAGGAAAAGTTATATTAAACCTAGATATTTAAAATAGAAAGACTATATATCTTTCTATAGAGGTTAGAAAAATCAAAAAGACCTTGTGAATAAAAAATAATGTCAATATGGAAAGATTGGCATTTTTACAAAGATAAATGACACCCTTACCTTTGTATAAGGCATTTTAAATAACTAACATTGCTTTTCCTCTTTGTTTAGGAAAGTAACTCTAAACCAACGACCTTGAAACCAGTAATTCTGAATGAAATTGTTGAAGCTCACAAAAAGAAGGTCGGGGAGGTGATCATGAGAGAGAGTGCAGCACCCATTGAGCACCTCAAACTGTATGAAAAGTATGACTTTCTGATCACCAGAAAAGCTGAGCGAGATGTCGATGCTTTCCTTGCAGAAAACCATCATTACGAGGAACTAATACAAGAAATTTGCAAATACCAAAAACTTATAGAGGAAATACAGTACACATCTAGAAAGGTATAAGACCTATTTTGTACAGCTCTTCTCCATATCTAATTATATTCTCCCAGGTTTATCAGGATGTGTTTTTAGACCACATAGTGAAAGGTTTGGACTATTACTATCAAAAGGAAAAATATTTATTGTGCCTTTCCATGTACCAAGCATTGTGGTAAGCCCTGGGTACATGGAGGGAGAGAAAACAGACATGGTCCTGTGCTCACAGAGCTGAAAGTCTGCTACAATCCTCACTTTTTAAATAACTTACTCTGACCCCTCAACAATTCCAAGAACTTACTTTTTTTCTTTAGTGTTTGTAAATCCTTTGGACAATATGGTAATGACGTCAAACTATGGTTACTTCTCTGTAGTAGGAGAATGGTGAATTAAAATGTTCTTTTGTCCTCTTAAATATTTTCTAAACTTTCTACCGCAAACATCTTACTTTTGGGTACAGAGCAAATATAACATTTAAATACTTTACTATCAAGCAATAAGTTAATTCTCCAAAGCTTTTATATTTATTCTTGTCCTGAAATAGAATTGGCTTTCAAGATAACAAACTCTTTAAGGAGATTTACCCAAAAGATAGTTGTAAAAACAAATGAGTATTTAGAACTACCTGTCTACATCGTTAAAAACAAAAACAAAACCCTCAATCTTATTAGATCACATGCACCAAAAATTAATATTATGAGAATGGCAAAATTGTGAGAATCTTTTATTTTCTCATGTTTACTAAACTTCTAATACTTAACATTGCAGACTGTTCGCTTAGGAATGTTTGAAATACGCTGTGAGGAATTAATTAGAGCTTTGGTGAAGCGAGCGGAAGTTATTTGTGGAAAACTTACAGCTAAAATGTTCAGAGACCATCAAGAATTAAATACAAGGTATTTATGTGATACTGATTATATTTTTGTTTTTTTTGGGGGGGTGGTAATGTGAAATAGACTCAACTGTCATTCAACTAAATAAATGGAAGGGAAGTGTCATAAATGACCCAAAAGAAAAGATAATGCCAAACTTATTTCTGTTTGGCTTTGAGTGTTATTGGTGTATTAGTATTGTTTTTTCCCACCACAATGTGCCTTTCCAGTTGTTTGACTTAAGGTGGTATTAAAATGTTTTGCTTTTTGTTTGTACAAGTCAGGTGTACATTTTCTGTTTGTTCAGATTTTTAAATTTGTGTAATCAATACACAAAGTGGGTTTCCAAAGTGGACTTACACAGTAGTTGTCATGGGCACTCCGGGACCCTGGCATTTGGAACTTTAACTTACTGTAATTGTTCTTCAAATCCATGGTAACTTTTTGTCTTAACTAAAACCTCATGTGTTGACTAACCCGGAGATTTTTTTGAAAACTGGCCTGTGTAAAGTGAACTCACAGAATGCCGAAGCAGAGCTCGTCTAAGGCAGGAAGCAAAACAGTCTTCCGACAACAGTGTCAGTGTTGTCCTGGTAACCTGTTTTCCTGCTATCAGCTCCATGGGGAAAAAACACAAATAATCTGATTTTTTAGTAGTTATGACATTAAAGAAAAAAAGCAATCATTAGAAGGAATATTTCTTCCAGGCTGTGAAGAAGCCCGAGGGAAGCTTTACTTACCTACCATATGTTAGGCAAAACACTAGGTACGGGGACTATACATATAAATATAACTGCCCAAGGAAGTTACAGTGTTGAAGGGAAAATAGACACACAACCCAGTAAGTTACAGCAGTACACACTAAGTTCTGTACTGAGACACAGAAGTAGAACAAAGAAGGAAACAATTTTCTTTCAGGGTAGAGGTTGGGAAGAGGGGCAAATCAGGGAAGGCTGCAAAGAAGAAGCGATTGTGAATTCGTTTGGAGGAGGGGTAGGAGTCGGCCAGGTAACGGTGTGGGTGAAATAATTCCAGGTGGAGAAAACACTGCAGAAGGGAGCACGACGTGAGGATAGCGTGATGCATTCCAAGCACGAGGAGTGGCGTGCGCCTCCCGCAGACGCTGTGGGGGAAGAGAGATGAGGGCGAGGCTGCAGAGGGGGCCCCAGGTGACAGGACTTGGCTTGGGTAGCTTCTCTAGGAACCAGAATCCTATATTCAGCTTAAAGCACCTTTTCCTTTATAAGTACTGGAAGAACAGTGAAAATATCTTTTACATGTTGCTTTTCATGCTGAACAGAATATATATTTTAATTTCACAGCTATTTTTCCTGCCTTTTAAATGCTCTTTGAGCTCAAGCCAGTTCCACTTTCCCCTTCTTCTCCTAATGATGCCTCTCACCAGACTCACTGTATGTACAGAGGACGTATCAGGACTATTACAAGAACCATTAGATATGAATGCCCTCAGCTTCTTGTCCATATATGTCTCAACTCACCTTTCCATGAACCCATTCATACCTGTTTCCCACATGCTCGGAGAGCAGGGGTCTGTCACCCACTCAGAGTGCTCTCTGCCCATGAGCTCCACCCCACTGCTCCCCATCCCTCTGCAGCTGCTCCACCAATCACCTCTCTGGACTGAGTCTCTCCTTCTCTGTGACTCCAGCTCTGAAATCTGTAAACATGTTCAAAGCCCTCTTTCAACCCCCTACTTTAAATCAACATCATCATCATGCTATTCTACTCTCCTTTACCTCCACCTAATCTTCTTGAAGACATTTCTATCCATTTTATCTAGATTTCCTTAGAATCCACCACCCATTTTTTTGTTTTTGTTTTAGCCCTACAGCAAGTTTATTATTATTTATATTGGCCACAGCCCAAATCTGTAGGAAATATTTGCATATTACCAGAAGTTTCTGAGCATGCAGGTCCAATTTAGCCATTCCCTCAGGTAAAGTTAATCACTCCCTTCTTGACACCACTTGATTTCATGCCATCACAACTCCATCCTGCTCGGACCCCAAATGCCTGTGTAAGGTTCTGTCGTCCATACAAGTGGTGAACTACTTGAGGACCATTATTACCTAGTATCCATTTTTGTATCACTTAATACTGTAGTTGGGAGTATAAGGGATGATCATTAAAGGTGTGTTGAATAATAAGTGAACACAAATTTGCTTTAAGTAATTAGATGTCCTGTAAGTAAGATGATGATACCTTATTTTTCATTAATGGGTCGTCTAAGTAGCATATAGTGACATATTTAGGAATGCAATGAATTATGTAAGATTGCTTCCGTCTGCTGTTCAGGTTGTGCGATGAATTTGAGAAGATAGCGGAAAAGGCTCTCAGCACTCCTCCAAACACAGCAGAGCTCATGGAGATGAAGGTATGTCTACCAGGTCTTTACAGTTGTACGCGCACGTGTGCGCTCTCTTCCCTTTTTTGCAGCGCTTATAATTACTGACATGATAATACAATAACAAACTCCTCTAAAAGTTAACACAGAGGCTTATGATGATTTTTTACTTTTATTTATTTATTTATTTTTTGTAGTTAGCTTATGAGTCTGCAGTTTGGCAATTTAGGCTAGGCTCCTGTATGGTTCTTCTGGTCTCAGGTGACTCTCACTCAATTGGGTCAGCTAGTTCTTAGTTGGGTTAACTAGCATAACTATATCTAACATTTGACTCTGTTCCTCTTGTCTCAAACTCCAGCAGGCTCACCTGGGCATGTTCATGACACGGTAGAGGCACAGAAGTAAGCTCAGTTGTACAAAGCTTTTCAAGTGTCCCCTGTGTCACATTAGCTCATATCCCATTGACCAAACCAAGTCCCTGGCCATAGAGTCAGAGTGAGAGGACACTACAGGATATAGATACTGGGAGAGGTGAAGGACTGAAGCTATTGGTGCATTCATCTCCCAGGATAGTACTGAGAGCACTGTTAGTAACTATGACCATGTCAACTGCGTAAACCAGGACTGTCTGAGAGCAGCCTGAGATAAGTGATCACCTTCCTTTTTTTTTCTTTATTAATTTTTTTTTTTTTTTAGAGAGAGAGAGAGAAGAAAGGAGAGGGAGAGAGAGATGGAAACATTGATGAGAGAGAATATTGATTGGCCGCCTCCTGCACACTCCCCACTGGGGATTTAGCCCACAACCTGGGCATGTGCCCTGACTGGGAATCGAGCCAGTGCCCTCTTGGTGCATGGGTCAATGCTCAACCACTGAGCCACACCAGCCGGGCATCACCTTTCTTTTTTTTTTTTTATCAACAAATATTTAATACTTAAGTAATATATTTTTTGGCCCTGGTTGGTTTGGCTCAGCCATTAGAGAAGTGGCCTGTGGACCAAAGGGTCACAGGTTCAATTCCCAGTCAAGGGCACATAGCTGGGCTGCGGGTTTGATCCCTTCCTCTGGCCCAAGGCCGTGCAGGAGGCAACCCATTGATGTGTCTCTCTCACATCAATGTTTCTCTCTCTTTCCCTCCCTCCCCTCCCTTCTACTCTATCAAAAAAAAAAAAAAATCAATGGAAAAATATCCTCAGGTGAGGAGTAACAAAAACAAAACACACTCTCTCTCTCTCTATATATATATATACATATATATATTATATAGTTTGTTTGTTTTCTATGGGCTATCTTCTGTTATATATTAAAATTTTCTATTGTATTCTGCTGGAATATATTGTGCTTTGATCATAGCATTTATGGTACTGAAAATAGTGGATATCTCACTTTTATCATTTTTCATGTTACTTCTGTGCTTAAAGTATATCTAATGGTGAATAAAATAATATAAAACAACTAGTTAATCTCCATTTCATTTTATTTCTTTTTTATTCTTACATTAAGCTTCTACAGGATCTATTTTTTTCTTTTCTAGCATTCCCAACATGCAAAATAGAATCCTTTTATTTTTATATTTTAAAATATTTAAGCAAACACAGCAAAACATGTAAAAATCATTCAAACTTTTGTATAGGCAATAAATTGCAAAATGAGTTCAAATGATAATGCACATTTTATTTATTTCTATATTTTCCCCCATTGATCCCCTCCTCTCTGCTCCTGCCCCTCCCCCCTTCTCTGCAGTATTATCTGTGTCCATTGGTTATGCATATAAGTTATTTGGTTTATCGCTTCCTAATCCCCATCCCTCTGAGGTTTGTCAGTCTGTTCTCTACTTCCATGTCTCTGGATCTATTTTGTTTGTCAGATAATGAACATTTTAAATTATTCACTTATCGGTTTGTTAAGATCATTAGAACCAACTTTTACACATCAGCCTCTATCTAGAAGAGTTCTATTTTTTAAAAGGTGTTTTTATTGGATTAAGATTCTTAGTGTGTGAATTTATGTGTGTGTGGGTGTGTGTGTGAAATACACACACATGCCTACATATATTATCTTTCAGAATATTAGTATATTTTATATTAATTGTTATAAGACATCAAGTGATACTTTGATTACAGATTATTATAAACATAGCTGGAGATTTTTAGAACTATAAATTCTTTTGGAAAAATGAATGTTGACTGTGAAGAGTGTAATTTATTTACCCTCCTAGCCATCACTAGGGGTATTTAGGAATTTGGGCTTATTTCATGTGAATTTCTATGTTCATAGCAACCTTCTACAGAATTAGCAAATGGATTATTTAACTGATATTTAAAAGATTTCTGTACCTTAAAAATGTTTATTGCTTCAAAGGCAAAAGAGCTTCTCAATTTATTCAATACAGAAATTGTTCATTTATTATCAGAAAAAGAACTGAAAACCAAGTTTTTTGACTACATAGAAAGCTGACTAACCAAATTCCAAAAACACTATCTTTTCAGTTAGACATTTTGGTCACTTGTGGAAACCACCATGGTTTGCATCCTATTTGTTTGGTATTGCAACGTAAAAACTGTCTAATTCAGATGATATATTAATGGAAGAGTTCTAGGCAATGTAACTTGCTTTCTCTTTCAATCACAAAAGTAAAAATTTAAACAATAGGGGATTGTACAAAGTGAAATGTAAAAGTTCTTTTTCCATACTTCCTCTCTTTAAGGTAATGACTATAGTTTAGTATGAATTCTGCTCTTTCCAAACATATACATAATGTCTTATATATCTATGAGAGAAGGAGGAAGGAGAGCCAGAAAGATGAACATTAGAGATTACAAAGAGCTTTAAAAACATCAAAAAAAGCAGAAGCAGCATTTTTGTCATCGACAGAAAGGTGGGGTATTAGATAGGGAAGGTAAACATAGGTACTTACAAGTAATAGCCAGTTTTCTCATTTTTCAGAGAGGTACCAGGTTTCCTTCAGCATTTATGTTATTGAAATATGTAACTGCAATTTTGATTGAAATTGCATTGATTTTGTAGACTGGGGGAAAATTTATATCTTTACATTATGTCTTCACATGTTTTTTTTATTCAGAACTTTATAAAAAGTCCTTTTATAAAGCATTATAGTTTTCCTCATCTAGATTTAGCACATTTTTTGCTAAACATACCCATGGTTATTTTTAGGTTTGTAGCTGAGGAAAGTGTTGCAACACTGTTGTCTGTGGCACGTTTGCGGTTTTACATTTGTGTTGGTGGTTATTTGACTAATAATTGCCCCCTCCCCTCCACCTCCCCATCTAAACTAGAGCCTCTCTGAGGTCAAAGCAGATCTGTTTGTGTTCGCACGGAATTGCCTGCACCTGGCACAGTCAGGCACATAACAGGTCCCCAAAATGCTATTCTGAAAGAATACATATCACTCAGACAGCATCTGCTCCGTTTCCCAGAAACCCATTCTTCTCTGGTTTTCCAGTGCTTTGATGTGTTGTTTGGTATTTTGTTTCCTCCCCTGCAGTTTTAGCAGAGGTGTTTGGAGCTGATGAGACCGAACTGTACTGCAGTCCCCTATCTTGAACCAAAAGTCTGTAGTACTTCTAACAAGTCTGTACATATCCGTGCAGTGTATGTCTTCAGGCTATTTTTTGACATGAGCTGTTCATTAAAATGCCATCTGTAATTTTTGTTTCCCCTCAGGCTTATATTCAGAAAGTAGAGATGACTGATATGATTGAACTGGGACACAGATTGGTGGATTCTAAAAACTGTCTCGCCTTCCTTATTGAACATGCCAACTTCTCCCCCGCAGACATTCGGCTAAATAATAATGTTTTCCAGTGGTATGGAAGAATGGAAGAAATTTTTGATGAACACAGGAAAATCATTAAAGAGAAAACAGATCAGTATCAAGAAGGTCTTAAGGTTGGCATCATAGATATTTTAAATGATTTTCATTTTTTGGACGTGTTTAAGTTTTAACTTCTCATGTAGCATTGTAACTCAGTATTCATAGGTTATATACTTTCGCTTTCTCATACTGTAACTCTTAGTAGAAGGTAGTACACATGCTGGATTGATGTGGTATCACTTCTGGATTTTTTTCAAGGGAGAAAACATTCAAATACATTGCCCACATGTGACCATTTATAAAAATAGTATTTATCTTATACAGTTTATATTGAGTGCTCTTTTGAGTTGTTTTATTTTTATCATTTAATGTCAAAACTCCCTTGATGAAGTATGCCTTCTTTATACCATATAATTGCTCAGACTTGCCCAAGTACTGAACCTATAATAACCACTCTTAACATTTAATTACTCTACCTTTTTTTTGGTCCTACATATTAGATGGTTTGTCATTTCCCCCTGTCTACCTGTCCAGCCTCTCCTCCTACCTCTTCCCATTCCTTGTTCTTGACTTTCAGTAACCCTGAGCAGCCTTCAGGGCCCTGTCCCCACACCTCACCTCTTGCCCACCTTTCCGTGCGCTCTGGAGGCCTCCTGCCCACACACATGCTCGTCTGTCTGCGTCCTCCGGGCCATCTGGGAGGCCGCGCGCTCAGACCTCAGCGCTGCTCCCCGGCTCCCACTGCACCTCTCACACGTCGCCACTGCACTGGTGGTCTGATCGGTACGTGATTCCCAGGTCTCTCTCCCCTCTGGACCGTTAGCTCCTTGACAGCGGGTCTGTTTGTTTTTGACCTTTCTCCATTTATTTCCCATTGGCCAGCACAGTGCCTGACATACAGGAATGCTGTATTATCTGAATAAATGACTTAGTATTTACAAATGAAAAAACAAAGTTCCCAAGGTGGAGAGGCTGTCCCAAGCCAGCCAGCAGGGTGTCCTTTGGTAGCAAGCTCAGCCTCTCTCTTCCACACTACAGCAAATACCAGTAATTGACAGAATACGTTGTTTGGAGAATAATTCATAGACTTAAATGAACAAAAAACACTTCATTTTAAACTATAGTCTATATTTTTGTTTTACATTTAGGCCATTTCAGAATTTTTAAAAACTTGTAGAAAACATCATGAATAATAAATATTAGATGCTTAAGTTACAATATAATAGAATCGTAGAAAATGAAGTGGCCCAAAATTATCTATACTTTATTGTAAAGTATACTATTCTACAGACTACATAATGTTGATGAAATCTTCCCTCCCGTTTTCATCCCCCTGCTGGCCCAGAGCAATACATTTGCCAGAAAACCAAAGAAAAGAGGGCCGAAACCAACCTACATAATCTATAAAACCTATTTTTGAATAACCTAGATTCAACTTTTAAATATTTTATTAAGAACTATTTTTCAGATTTATGTAATGCCTTACCAATGACAATTTTATAATAAGCCTTTCTCATTTAAAAAAATACACACCCAGTTTTATATTGAAAAACTATATTTTTTAGGCTTTTATTTACCTTACACATTTCTTGTGCAGAGAGCCCATAGGACAAGAAAAATAACCTTGGAATTCTTTGTTTTAGCATTGCTAATTAAAAAGATATTTGAATATCAGAACACAATTAAAGAATTCTTTTCCAGTTGTTTGTAAAAGTGCCTCAGATACCTTTACAGCCCTTTAAAAATTGGAGTTTTCTTTGAACCCCATACTTGATGATTATGAGATTTCTCAAATGCTTATAAATCATTTATTAGCATAAATTCTTTAACATACTAAGGAGTACCATTGTCTAGCACTTTTTTTTGAGAGAGAGGAAGGGAGAGGGAGAGAGAGAAGGAAACATCAATGAGAGAGAACATCACTGACTGGGAATCAAACCAGCAACCTCTTGGTGCATGGGTCATTGCTCAAGCACTGAGCCACACGGACCGAGCTAACACAGTCTTAATCATGTTTTTAGTTAGAACTTCTCACACTGATAGCACAAGTGTAAATTTTCTCTAATTTGTGAATCACTGAAATCTTAATCATCAGTTTTAAATCCTATTTATTTTTTAATCCTCATCCAAGGATATTTTTTCATTTTTATCTTCAAGTACAGTGGAGGGAGGGAAGGAGAGAGAGAGAGAGAAACATTGACTGGTTGCCTCCCGCAAGACCCCAACCAGTGCCGGGGACGAACTGCAACCGAGGTATGTGCCCTTGACTGGAATCGAACCCATGACTCATTGGTTCGAGGGCCGACGTTCCAACCCCTGAACCAAACCGGCCAGGGCTTAAATCCTACTCTTAAAAATTCTGTATATTTTAGATCTCTGTCATCTTCTAGATCATCCATTTCTTTCTATTTTGCCAGTATCAAAATACATTAATAGCCCTGGCCGGTTTGGCTCAGCGGTTAGAGCGTCGGCCTGCGGTCCTGAGAGACCCGGGTTCGGTTCCTGCTAAGGGCACGTACCTCGGTTGCAGTTTGTCCCCGGCCCTGGTCGGTCGTGCTGGTGGCAGCCACTCGATGTGTTCCTTTCACGTCGATGTTTCTCTCTCTTTCTCTCTCTGTTCCTCTCTCTCCCTCCCACTCTATCTGAACAAAAAATGGAAAAATGTCCTCGGGTGAGGATAAAAAAAAAAAATACATTAATAATAATTCTGATAGTCCTTACAAATACTTACGTTTTCTCTTGATGCCCAGGGGTTTTACGTTTTAAAAATGTAACACCAGATATTGTTCTTATTATATCAGTTACGGTGTGAACGGTTTGTGGAGGAATTAGAGAGTTATGCTAAACAGGCAGAAGAATTTTACTCATTTGGAGACCTTCAGGATGTACAGCGGTACCTGAAAAAGGCTCAGATACTGAATGGGAAGTTGGACTTAGCAGCAGACAAGGTATAGTTTAAAAATTCTTACGAGGATGAATTTGTTGAAAAGTAAGAGTATTGAATTTGCACTGCATATTCACCTTCAAGAAATACATTCAAATGAAAGAAGTTTAACGACGTCTAATTAGAGAACAACATAAGTGGCACAAATAGCTTCTGCAGACATCTTCAAAAGAAGTGGCTTTGCTGTTTTCTGTTGGTGGTGATACCATTTCAGTGGCCTCATCTTTTGTTTGAATGAGTTATATCTCTGTCTGCTTCTTGACTTTCATTGTGTGTCATTTAAACATTTGTGTCATGTGATGGCACCTGGTTATAGTTTAATTTTCTCATCTTCCTGGAAACCAGTTTAGATTTGGTGGCTGTTTTTAAATGAGGCCCATTATTTTCTCCCATCAAGCAGCTTTGTTCCTAACACCGCCATTTCAGAAATCAGCTTTCTCCTCAGAAGAAGCTGGAAGGGGGAAAGCTATGTATTCTTTGCCATGTGAGAAGTTGGACATTTAAAAAAAATTTTTAATAAAAAGGAAAATATGAAAACAGACCACATTATGATGCTCTACCATTTTTCTTACATTGAAAGATTTCAGTATCTTATCAGATCAGGTAGTTAATTTATAAAATCAGAAATATGTAAACACATGTTGAGAAAAGAGAAATAAACTTTGTAGATTTTTTTGTAACTGATACCACTGACATTTTAAGTAACCTACATAATTTATCTACTGAGCTCACACGTTTCAGTTCTATAGATTTCTCCTCTAACCACCCACATCCTCACATATTTCACAACTAAACTAAGAAATTAATGCTTTTTTTGCCTCTTCTTATCCTGTTTATTTTCAAGACCCAGCTCCAGTTGTAGCTTCTCTACAGAAGTACCTGTGACCTAATTATTTCAATATGATCTTTCATCTCTGATTGATAGCATTTTTTGTGTATATACTATTCATTTTATATTAAACAGCTACTGCTTTAAGGCGGCTCTTCTATTGCTTATATTATTATTGAATAATTGCTACTTAACTTTTGAGTAGTTATGTCCTTTCTCCTCAGCTGGATTACTAACTCCTTGGAGTTGGTACTTAGCAATAAATTTTTTTTCCCACAGCACCTAACACAATACTGTGTATGTTAAAAGTACTTAGGTTCTTGTGAATTAAAGAATGAAACTATATCCTCAGTATATCTAGATGGGCAAAGGCTTCTTTATATGTAAATTTATTTTACTGTGTTAAGAACTTAACCACTCACTGCTCTCTGGAAACTGTAATAAAAAGGAAATGGAAAAAGAGACTACTGCTCAGTGTTTCTAGATTAGGCCTAATGTAAATTTAACCTTAGGGCTTAGTGAGGAGTTTTATTGGGTCATATTTAATATAAATATTTTTTAAACTTAATTTGGAATATCATTCACTTTCAGACTAATAAATTTAATACCTGTTCTTCCAGATTGAGCAGTTTAATGCTGAAGAGGAGGCATTTGGTTGGCTACCATCACTGTATCCTCAACGCAAAAAAATCCAAGATGGTTTGAACCCCTATCTTCGACTCTATGAAACTGCTGTCGAATTTAGCAACAAATATAGAGGATGGACAGAAGGCCCATATCACAAGGTGAATCCAGACCAAGTAGAAACAGATGTTGGAAATTACTGGAGAGGACTATATAAGCTGGAGAAAACCTTCCATGATACTCCAAATGCACTGGCAATGACCAAAAGAGTAAGAGCAAAGGTAGAAGATTTCAAGCAGTACATTCCTCTCATTCAAGTGATCTGTAACCCTGGCCTGCGCCCCAGGCACTGGGAGGCTATGTCCAACATCGTTGGTTTCCCCCTGCAGCCCGCAGATGACTCCACCATCTCCCCTTTTTTAGACATGAACCTGGAACCATATTTGGATAGATTCGAAGGTATTAGTGAAGGAGCTAGCAAAGAATATTCTCTCGAAAAGGCCTTGGAGAAGATGATTAATGAGTGGGATACAATGCAATTTGTCATTCTCTCTTATAGAGAATCTGGGACATTTATTTTGTCATCAGTTGATGAAATTCAGATGTTATTGGATGACCACATCATTAAGACACAGACAATGCGAGGCTCTCCTTTCATCAAGCCTTATGAAAAACAAATGAGGTAAAGTCCTATTTATATGACAGTGTTACAGAAATCAACACTTGCTTTGTTACCAAAATCATCACTTGCGTGTAATGTAGAGTTGTTTTTTCAAATTGATTCTGCATTCCCTACTTAATTTTGTAAATAGTTCGTTGTAAGGAATGATAACCTTCATTGCTTTTGGGAGAGTATTGATCTTTTTTTCTGTCATCTATATTCATAACAAAGGTAGTGGACAATCAGCTTCTATATATTTATTTTATTGCCTGCCATCTAATCGTACATATTTGACTCTCAAAAATAATTTTGTGTCTATAGAACCCATAAATTATAAAACTGAAAATAATGTCATTTTTTAAATATACTAATTAGTTCCTTGTAGATAATCCCTAAAGGTCTATTGTCATATCCACTCCTATGCATGAAGGATTGCTAGGTAAATGCGAAAAAATGAAACTGTGATTTTAGTCTGATATTTTAGGCATTTGACTCAGCCCATTAAATTAAACTCTTATTCCATATGTCAATTTTTATAATTTGTAATAAGTTTATATTTTACCTTAAAAAGAGAGTAAATACAAATCAGAATACCATCTTCAATATGAAAATGCACAGCAAGGAAAGCTAACGTGTGGTGATATCTGCCTTTGATCATTAGTTATTCTAAACCTGAGCGTGCTCCGGCTCGGTCTCGCCCTTGGATTGCTCAGCCTCCTGCCCGGCTTCCTCCAGTGTGCTCATCAAGACTAATTTTTGAAACACTGTGATAGTGGTAAATCTAGAGTCTATTTTTAAGGACTATGCATGAGACCATTAGCCAGTGAGAAATTCTTCTGCATCAGTCAGAGAGCAGATGCAGAAAGAGGGAAGCAGAAGTGTTTATTTCTTCTTGTAAAAGAGGTTGAACAAATTCATTGATAAACATTGAAAGGAAAGTGTTTTTAAAAAGCCATGCGAAAGTGCCTGGTGACTTTTAGAACTCCTGTTTATATTTCTTGGTGTTAACAATCTAAAATGGCAGATCTCCACGTAGAACTGATGTGCAGTGTGTTCACGTACACATAAAGCTGTCTCTTTTCTGTTGCTGTTAACCAACCATCCTTCTTTATGGCTTTGGTAGCTCTTAGAGCATAGTGGTTACAGCTGTCTGGGTTCCAGTCTGGCTCTATCACTTACTGGTTGGGTGAACTTGAATGTGATTCTTACCTCTATGTGCCTTAGTCTCCCCATTGACATATATGTGAGAATGTGAGGATAGAGCAAATACATACTGAGACCTTAAAAATGTGCTTGTAAAATTGTCAGCTTATGGTGTAATTATATTTGTTCTTGAGGAAATCAAGTTATTGTTTTTGTTCTCCATATTTAGAAATGAACTGATAAACTATTATAAAGTCTAAAGTGCTTCCTTCTCATGAATGACACACAAATATGTTTAGGATTATGTAGATTTTTTTTAAATGCCAGTTATATCTTTTATTCTGCCCGGCTGGTGTGCCTCACTGATTGAGCATAGACTCATGCACCAAGGGGTCACCGGTTTGATTCCCGGTCAGGGCACATGCCCAGGTTGTGGGCCCGATCCCCAGTGTGGCATGCAGGAGGCAGCCAATCAGTGTTCTCTCTCATTGATGTTTCTCTCTCTCTCCCTCTCCTTTCCTCTCTCTAAAAATCAATAAAGAAAAAAACAATTTTTTATAAGAAATATTTCATTATGGAAATAAAGCCTTGATGGACCCCCCCCCTTTTTTTTTTTAAAGAGGAATATTAAAGGAAATGAATCTTGGATATAACCACCTTTCCTAAGACATTCAGAATGCCCTTCATTGAGAACACCAGTACTGTTTCCAAATCTCATTTCTCAATGTATACCCTCTAGCCATGGAACTGGATTGCAGAAAGGTTTATTGTCACAGCATCTATGGAAACTAGCCCATTTGTAGATAGGTATATCTTAACATGATATATATCTATATAAGCATAAATGTTGATGTTAATATTATAAAACAGATTGTGTAGAACAAATATACTGAATTATCTTTGACTGAAAACTGATGAATGGGCATTGGGATAACAACACTGCGTACAAGGTTGACAGTCTAGTCGTGGTTAGAGGTGAACCGTCTGAAACGTTGCTTGGCTTGCGGTTGATGAGCGCCGCTGTGTTTTGCTTCTCAGGGAATGGGAAGGCAAGCTCCTGCTGCTCCAGGAGATTCTGGACGAGTGGCTCAAGGTCCAAGCCACATGGCTGTACTTGGAGCCCATTTTCAGCTCCCCGGACATCATGTCTCAGATGCCTGAGGAAGGCCGACGGTTTACAACTGTGGATAAAACATGGAGAGATATCATGAAAAGTGTCGTACAAGTAGGTGAAAATCTCTGAGAATGTGATTATTTGGTTGAAATCACATAATTTTTGTTTTTAAAACAATCCAAATAAGCCATTGTCTTTTCTGCACCCACATGCCCTTTTCAGACAACATCTTAGACTTAGCAAGGAATATCAGAAGCAAAATAGATATTCTGTCCTGATGACTTCTTGAGGTCCAAACTGAATTTGCATTATTTTTTTAACTAATTAATTTATTTTTGTTACAGATGTTTCTCCTTTTTCCCCCACTGATCCCCCCCCCCCCGCCCTGTCCCCGGCTTGAATTTGCATTATTTAATGACATTTGAGTCTATTTGTGGTTCTTACCGTCTGCTCTGATAGGAAGGCCTTGTGCTCAGCGCTTGCTGCTCCAGCTATGCTACAGCCCACTGTTAGGGGCTACGGCACAACTGCCGTGCTGAGGTGGAAACATGTCAGCATGCAGCCACTCAATCAACAACTTTCTCTGTAGGGACCTAAAAAGAGAAGAGTTGCAAAGATAGATAAATCCAAAAAGCCCAACATATACAAACAAAATGCAATCAGTTAATCAACACACAAATAATGTACAGGAGAACTCTCACGTCAAGGAGGGAATTCAATAAAAACCACACGCACTGAAAAGGGTATGATTTTTGTTCAATTCAAAAGACAGTTATTTACTACCTGCAAAGCACCGTGTGTATGTTATTGGAAGTTAAGATTAAAATATGTAATTTAATTCACAGCTTTGCCAGATGTGAAAAGTAGTTTACCGACTAGCAAGAGGGCATGGTGAAAATTGGGAATAGGGACATTGGGGTGGATTTGACCTTCATCTGCACACTTGCAGAGCCTCCCTTGCCAGAAGCCTGAGGAATACAGAAGGCAGTGTATTGTGATGGTGCTTGTTTAAGGAGGGAAGAACCTGTTATATGCAGGCAAAAGTATTGATGTGAGTGCACTTACCAGAGATGCTGGTTTCAATGTGCTAGTCGAGGAGATGTAAATGGTTCTGTTTACTTGCTTTTTCGACCAAAACCTGGCTTCTGTGATGTCCTACTTAAATGAAGCTGAAATGTCAGAAAATTCTTGCTATGGTTTAAATAAATTAGAGATTTGTTTATAGATGTTTCTGCAAAATATCCTTGCACCATACAGAAGTAAAAATTATAGCCCCAGCTAGGGGCAGACTAAAAGGGCAGTAGCAAGGTGATCTCTCTAGTGGGCACACCATCAATGAATAGATTAGTGTTTTGTTTTTAACCTCGCTTAGGAAGATGGTCAGAAGTGTGGATCTACATTGACCATGGTCAATAGCAAAGTGTTTGGCTGCATGATCAAGAACTTAGAAGAAACAAGATTGGAAGTTTGGTAACAAGGAGATCTGGGGAAGAAGTATACAGGATCACAGAATAGACTAGAATATGAGTATATTTGTGCTCCATGTAAATGTTTAATAAAAGACATCACTGCCAGAGGAGGTACTTAATTATATAGTTGATCATTGATCTGTTCTATGAATGTCATTCACTGTGAATGTCAGCACAGTGACCTATGAATAATCATATTGAATAATACAAATAGAATAATCAATACTAATATTTCCCAGACATGGGAACTTTTGAGAGTTAAAGCAATGAAAAGTAAGCCTGTAAAGCAAGCATAAACCAGAACTCTCTTCCTCAAACTTGGATGTATGGATATATGGTCACTCTAGCTATAAACAAAGAAGTCATGATGGCAGCGATGGAAATTATGGGAAGACCTGTCATCATGGCAATACCTTACCAACACTGCCAAGTGCCCAAGTTGCCAACAGCAGAAACTAACATCATACTTCTGATGCAGCACCACCCCCGAAGGGACCAGGCAACCACCGAGGAGGAATTAAATGCACTGGACCTCTTTCAACAAAGAAGGGGACAAGGATTTGTCTGCACCAGCTGGATTTCTCCTTTCTCATCCCAGGCTTCTGCCAGCACTGTCGTGCATCGACTTACTGAATGAGTTATCGTCACAGTTTCCACACAACATTGCTTCTGCTAAGGATCTCACATTACAAGGGAAATGAGGCACCTGACCGACACTCGCGAGATGTACAGGTCCTAACGTGAGCACTGACCTTATGAAAAGTGGAATGTCTCATGTTGAAGACTCAGTGCTGCACCAATGGGAGGGCAGCGGTGTGTAAGTTTAGGGTGGTGTTCCAGAGGATACGCAGTATACATTCTCATCAGATCCAAATACACAGCTTCTTCCACAGGCAGAGTACGTGGGTCTAGGAACTCAGACATGAAAGTAAGAATGACACTTCTCATCAACTCACCCAATAAACTACTCACAAGTTTGCTTCCCAGCTTTTCCTTTTGCCAGTTAGTGTCCAGGGAGAAATGCTTCTGTATGGTTTCATTGAACAGAAAGTTCTTGATCTGCTCACCCTATCCTATACCTCTGTCCTTACACCTTTCCACCTGTACCACCTTACTTGCTCTTTCTAACCACACTGGCTTCCTTCCTTCCTTCCTTCCTTCCTTCCTTCCTTCCTTCCTTCCTTCCTTCCTTCCTTCCTTCCTCCCTCCCTCCCTCCCTCCCTCCCTCCCTCCCTTTCTTTTTTTAAGGACACATGTCAAACACACTTACTGGACCCTCTTCCTGAAATGCAAATGCTGTCCCTCCAGATATCTGCAGAGCTAACTAATACCTTTGCTTCCTTGAAGTCATTTAGAAAATATTATCTTTATAAAGAATCTTACATGGAAGCACGCTGTTTAAAATTGTCCTTCCTGGCACTCCTGGTCTCCTTTTTCTTATTTGTAGCATCCATCACCTTCTCATTTACACTGATTTATAAATTATTATGTTTATTATGTATTGTCTGCCTCCCCATGGAGGCTGAGCTTCTAGTCTGTTTTGTTCACTGTGGTGGCCCAAGCACTAAGAACAGTGCCTGACATATGACAGCCCTTGATAAATGTTTGTTCATTGAGTGAATGAATAGTTAGATTGAGATTGAGCTTTGAGGTACTGCTAGTTCTAAGAATTCTGAGTTTTTCTGAAAAACCTCTCTGATAATTCAGTTAGATGAGTGGGGCCTGTGATCTGAGTTAAGCAGAAACATCCTGGTTTATTCCTGGTGCGGTCAAAAGATCTCAGCGTTGTAAAGGGGCCGATGTGTCTGCTCCGTGAACCCACATTTCCCTTCTCAGTGCTTAAAAGATTTAACCAGGACCTTACCACCTCCTGTGTCCTGGGATTTCTGCTTAGGAACTTTTTGCTGCCAGAAGTTGACTGAGGCGGCTTGAGCTTAATACCATTAAGTGTATGAAACTGTACTTTCTGTGAAGCTTCTTGGCAGCAGTAATTAGAATGCTCTCTGCATCCCCAAATTAAAGTTCCAGGCTCCCAATATCACAGGCATTAGATTTAGAAATGTAAATCAGCCTCAGATTGTCGTTTGAGCTGATGAGAGTGGGGATAACTTGTGAAGTAAAAGGAGACACACAAAATTTATATAATTCTTCCTTTAACCAAAACAATGACAGTTAATAGTTCCTTTTCTTTCCCTCCAGGGGATAGAAAGTAATTAAAGTGTCAAGGGAGCCTTGCCTAGTTTCAATTTTCTAGTAGCTTCCTATTGTAACATCCTATTGTTCTGTCCGGAGAACACCGGCTAATAAATACCAGCCTGGTACAACCTGGCAGCTTGTACGTTTCTTGAGCGCCTCTGCGTTTCCACAGGTGTAACCCTCCTGCGCTCACCCACGCGTTCCACGCGCGTCTCTGGACCACCTGCTCCGCACCAGCGTGTCACCGCAGTGCTCAGAGGCACGGAAAAGCCTGTTTTACTTTACTGTGATAAATATCTTACCTGAAGGATGTCAGATTATAAAATGTTTATTTTAGCTTCACAATAACCGACTGAATGATGTAGGTGCCTCCTTTCCCCCCAGATTCCATCTGCTCCCTGCTTCTCTTTAACACACAATTATGGAAGGAAAATAAAAAGAGTAGCTTCAAGTGCATGTGTGTTTGCGGCACCAGATTTGGTGCTTCAAATAGTTTATCTAATTGGATCCTCATAACAACTTTTAGAGAGAGCTCTTATCCCCATTTAAAAGATAAAAAAACAAAGACTGGGGTTAAGTAAATGACCCAAGGCGACACAGGTAATGAGGAGGAATACGGGTTAGGAACCAGGTCTGTGCTGTCCTTGATCTGATACAGTCTTTATTATGTTAACCTTCGAATGGGAAGAGCGTGAAGGCAGCTGGTTTCCAGCCATGAGATGATTACTCTCATATATATATAAACACACACACACACACAAACACACACACACACATATTTTAAGTTCATACACAAAGGTGCATAAATTATTGCCTATGTTTATTTAGAAATAACATATTTGGCACAGAGTCATTGAGCTAATTTGGTTAAAATAGTTTTGATCTCAGGAATCCAAAAACAAAAAAATTTACTTCAATGCTAAGTATTTCCAGAGGTATTTCCTTTGTAACTGGAATAGCTAGGGAAAGAAATATGAACTGTTGTTTTGAACAACTGAGTTTTGTTTTAGCTTTCAAATTTCAGATCCAAAATAGCAACAGTGCAATAAATTTTTTGGCTGAGAATAAAACAAATATTGTTAATTTGTGAAAGGGATTTTTCACATTTATTAGCAATCACTCAGCCTCCCCCACCCAACAAAGGAAGGCATGCTTCTCCAGAAGGTGGCGCTATAAGAACAGCATTTTGGGTTTTGGATGTAAGTCTGAGAGAGTATGTTCACACTCCTTTACCCAGTGAACTGCACATTTAAATTATGACCCGAGTTGCTGTCAGGCTTCTTTTTGTGTGTTTAAAAAAATATTTATTTGAAACAAACTGTTGGGAATAAATAATTAAAAAAAAAAATTGTGTTTCTTTAAAGATAAATGAATCTAATTGTATGTTTCATATTTCACATGAACCTCTTTTATTGAGAAAACAGATTAATGATAATTATTTTGTTCTTTGATTAAATTGCTGTGTTTCTAAGTTATATTGTTGTAATTCAAAACAAAGACAGCATTGTATCTTTCCTTTTCAGCCACATTCAAAATATATTAACAGAAACATACTTTAGAGACTCCTGCAATGGGATAAAATTTCTGTATGAAACAATTTACAGCTGACATTTTGGGCTGATCTCTTAGTCATGGCTGAGTACCAAAAATAAGTTTAATTAGTTAATTTTGAAATTCTACCTTTAATTTTTAGCAATATTCTCTTGATCTAATTTCATGTACATTTTTTAAAAATGCCCAGTTACTTACATTAATAAAAGCACTGGTGTGCTCGCACAGAGTTTATAAAGTGGCCTGGTGATTAAGCACCCCTTTTGAGCACCTGTAAGCTTATTCAGTAACTATTTTTACTTTGTCATTGTTATCAGTGGTGAACACTGAGTTTGGAATTATAAGTCCAAGACGACCTGGATGACATCAATCATGTGTTAAAGAAAAAAGAAAAAGTAAAAAGAATTTATTTCAATTATCTAAATTCTATTTTAATATACATTTCTAAAGATTTTCATAAACCCAGTGGTTACTTGTAGCAGTATTTTAAGAAATCAACAAACTCTTTGCTTTTTAAAAATATCAGTTTCTGCCCTGGCTGGGTAGCTCAGTTGGTTGGAGCATCATCCCATACACCAAAAGTTTTCAGGTTCGATTCCTGGTCAAGGCACATACCTAAGATTCAGGTTTGATACCAGTTGGGGTGTGTACAGGAGGCAACCGATCGAAGTTTCTCACATCAGTGTTTCTCTTTCCCTCCCTTCCTCTCTCACTAAAAAGTCAAAATGAAAACATATCCTTGGGTGAGGATTTTTTTAAAATCAGTTCTTAAGATCAACTTTTGGTGATAATTCTTACCTTGAATTCCATAGTATAAAAGCACACTTAAAAAATAAAATACTTGATTATGTTTGAATCATTTTAGAGCAAACAACTCCCACGACACTGTCATGTGATAGATGCTCAGAAATCCATAACCTAAAAGTAGAACAGTTTTAGTCTCCAGTGTTCAGAAGAACACACCTGAGCTCGTCTTTCACGAGCAATGTGTAATGCAGTTCTTTGCGATGTAAGATCTTTATCTGCACCCTTGCTCCCCACCCCAACACTTATTTTAATCTATAGTTATCAAATAGAGATTATGTTGTTTTATTATTAATAATAATATTCAAAATAATAATTACAATGATGATTTATCTTTTTAGAGTACATTTTCTCAAAGAATAAAAGACAAACATATCCCATATCATTTTGTTTGCTCCCATCCTTCTTGTGAGTTCAGTGTTCCTTCTCACCCTCCGCCTCTCCCTGTCCCTGTCCCTCCCAGTTCCCACCGACTCTTGCTCATTTTCTCTCTCACAACTAGAAGGAGATTGTGAACATCTCCAAGGATCAAGTCAACATGACTTTTACATCATTAAAGAGACATTGACTATGCAAGACTACTTTTTAAAAATAAATATTTACTTCAAATTTTGCATAAACTTTGATTAAGGACATGTCATCTCAAATATAATGTGAACATAAAGTTTATATATAGTATTTTTGACTCGAGTATTCTTTTCCCTTTTGTGTTTAGGATAAACATGTTCTGACAGTTGTAACTATTGAGAGAATATTGGAAAGGCTGAAAAAATGTAATGAGCTTTTGGAACTCATCCTTAAAGGACTCAATGAATATTTAGAAAAGAAACGTCTCTTCTTCCCCAGATTCTTTTTCTTGTCTAATGATGAACTTCTTGAGATATTATCTGAGACTAAAGATCCTACTAGGTAAGTAAGTCACATGGCTAAATTTATCTGCTTAAACTTAATTTTTATAATAAGGCAGAATATAAATAAATATGTAAATAATAGTTCATATAATAACTTTTAAAAAGACTATTGTGAATATTATCAATAACCAATCTAAGATAATTATTTAAAACATAAGTAATATCATTGAATGATATTTTTCCAAATGTGATCAACCTTGGAGTGGATTTCTTATTTCATCACATATTCCCTTACACATATTTTCAGAACACATCGCCCTTCTATGTCACATTCAGAATAAAAGTTCGTGTCCTCACTGGTTTGCAGTGACCCACACAGGCGATTCCCCGTTATCCTTGCTGTTCATCGTCTCGCTCTCTCCACTACACTGCTTGCCACCCCCCCCAAAAGGGGCAGCCTCCTCCCTCATGTACTGTTCCCTTCACCTAGGATGCTCCTTACCCAAATATCCACAAGCCTCTCTTACCCCCTGTAGGTGTTTGTGGAAACCTGCTCAAACACCTGCCATTCAGGAGGCCTTTTCTGACTTCTCAGTTGAAAATGGCAACCCCTCCCAGCACTCCCTGGCCACCTATTCTGGACTAGCTTCTTGTCTTTATTTTTCTTCGGCGTGTCTTAGTCTATACTGTACTTTATCTGTTTACTGTTTGATTTCCTGTAGCAGAATATAAGCACCATTATGGCAGAAATTTTTGACTGCTTTTTCCCCTCAATGCTGCTGAGTCCTGCTTCCTTAGAAGAATATATAGCATATGACAAATAGTGAATAGATATTTGTTAAACAAATTAATTAATTTTGTGCCTTGTGTCTTCAAAGTAGGAGACAAGTATTTCAGGCAAAAAGGTCAGTTTTGGCTCAGATTTCTATCTGAGTCTTATACTCTGCTTTTTTATTGCCTATTTGAAAGATGTAGTCAGTTGATTATTGGTTATGTACCAAAAATGAGAGCTTTAGCCAATTCCAATATATTACAATGAAAAGACTAAAGTAGGGTAGCTTTAAAGCAGATGCCCAGTAAACTGTACAGTACTTACTGTCTAAACCTGGTTCAGGTTTTGCAGACAGTCTCTGAGGATCCCAGCTGAAACGGCAACTTCTGTGCATTTGAAGATTTTTCAGATCAGTTTATTATCTGTTAGTCAAGATTCACCTGCTCCTTATGTTACTTTTAAATCTTTTGATTCACCGTGTTGGAAACAAAGCCTCCCGGATGTCTCTTCTGCGGCTCTTATTATAATTGTAATTTTATTGATCTTTTTGTGATTATTGAATTAATGATGACCTCGCACTGGACTGTATAACCCATGCAGGCAGGAATTCAGTCTTTTTTTTTTTCCTCACCACCTTATCTCCAGCAGCATTTAGCAGGGGCCTAACACATTATGCACATTTATGAATTTTGAATGAGGATTGGTGCACAAAGAACGAATATTTAAAGAATTGCTTTACTCCGTTTGATTCTCTTAAACGTTTTTTTTTTTTGTTTTTTTTTCCTGGCAGGGTGCAACCTCACTTGAAGAAATGTTTTGAAGGAATTGCAAAGGTAGAATTTACAGAGACGTTAGACATTACTCACATGAAGAGCAGCGAAGGAGAGGTCGTGGAGCTCATAGAGACCATTTCAACAGTCAAAGCCAGAGGTCAAGTGGAAAAGTGGTTGGTTGAGTTAGAGAGAATTATGATTCAATCCATCCACAAGGTAGCTGGCTGTATTTATTATTATTTCTAGTAAATATGATAGAATATTAATGTATCATTGATAAATGCACTGTTGCCTAGACATAAATTATGTCATGGATTACAAATTTAATTATAATAGATAGCTTAAAGACAAAGAGATGGTCTATGATATTAATTTTGTAGTGACTCACTTGAAAAGTGGGTCAAAATACCATCCATTCCAGAGAAAACTTAGGTTTTAGTCATGAGTCTGTCTCATTTCTTATAGCCACACGTTGGTGCTTTTGTGATTAATTAGACGCACTTTGGTCTACACTGTCTATCTTCAGCATTGCCTTAGAATCCCCTCTCTACGGTTTCACATCCTTGACATGTATGTTTCTGTGGCAAATCCTTTTGTTCTGTGTATATACAAAATATGTACCAAAATGTTAGAAAATCATAAATATGTCCTACAATCAATGCTAACTTTATATTTTTCATATCATCTCATAAAGCATATTATCACCTAATCACTTGTAATTATTTTTGTTAGTGGAGAATTTCAAGTCATGGCAACAAATAGATGTGGACTGAGCACTTAAACTCATGTTTTACTATATTGAGGACTTAGCATTCAAGTTCCTTATCAAGAACAAAACTCATGGTTGAGCAGGGGATCATGAGGGAATGAATGCAAAGGAAATAAGGCATTCGGTCTCAATCAACAACAGCTTTCATTCATTTTTCAGATTTTCTCACATATTATTGAAAAAAATTAGAATTTAGATGTATAATGGATATCACAAGTCTTAATGCTTCTTTATCTTCTAAAATACAGTTTTAATATCTGCCTGCATAATATTTTCCCAGTAGATGTAAAGTCTTTTGGGCAGTTTCCCATTTCTCCCTATTATGGACTAAATTTTAATGAATAAACTTAAACATATAGCTGATTTCTTTGATTGAATTATTTACTTACTTATGATAATTCTCACGTGGAGGACCATGGGGCCAGAGGGTGAACCTTCACAGGCCTCGCTAAGCATTGACGAAGAGCACTCCCGTGTTGTGGCCGCTGGCAATGGAAACGAATTCCCTGTGACCACCACTCAGCAGCATGGAACTGGGTTATTTGCTTCGTTAATTGATGTAAACAGATAAAGTCATTATTTTAGACATATCTAATAGTATTTCAACTATTCTTTTAATTTTGCTTGTCAAAGCACTTAAAGAAAGGACTTCAGTTGCCATTTCAGAGCATTAAGATGGGGTGGCAAGGAATTGTGTAAGAAATATCTTCTCCAGATGTTCACGTGTAAGTTTGTGTTGGTGAAACACGTGAGCAAGTGCAATGTAAATATACATAGGAGATTTGTGTGTTACCTTTGTTGTGCTATATGTATCTGCATACTTGAAAGACTACTGCATGACTTAAACTAAGTGAATTTTATGTCATCTGTAAATCATTAAAAAATCGTGTTCTTGGCACATTTGACCCTTTATTGTTCTAGATGATCATGAGTTTAATGTAGCTAGCTACTCCCAAAATATACATAATTTATGTGTACACACACATATACATGTATACATATATATGATATACATAGATATAGTAATATATTTTACATACAATATTATAGACTTTTATGTAATCGTATTTCTCCTCATCCAACTTTATAGACGTTTGGGATTTAGATTTTAATGTCTTCCTCTCGTTCTCTCCACAGTGTCCTTCTAGAACACACATTATTGCACCCTTGTCATTTCTCTGCTCTGCCTTCTTTCCTATGTTCCTCCCACCTCTGTTACTCATCTCCACCTGCCCTCTCTGTGGCTTCCTCGGCCTTTTACATTTTCTCTATTATCAATAGCCAACGTCTCTGCTCAACTCCATAGACATACTAGCTAGACTAGAAATCCAAAAAGTTTCACCCATTCTTATATATTTCTCAGAAAAATCCAATTTTGACTTTTTTTCTGAAATTCAAACATTAAAGTGGGTATCACCTCACAGACGATGTCACTATTTTTGACTGATACATATAATAGATGAAAATGAGAATGTTACCCACTGATGGCTGGTAGAGAAAGTGGATGTATCAGTCCACTGAAAATGTCATGTAGCAAAGTACATGAGTTAGACTTCCTGCTCTACAACTCTCAACTCACCATGAATGAATTATACATTAGTCCCTGTCAGCAACATTAGTCCCTGTCATCGTTGCTGTTGGCATGAAACTATGGAACTGGGAAGGAGTGAGTTCTGCAAACACAGGAGGAACTTAAGAGAAATCGTGTGGTTTCCCTGAGAGTCCATGTACACATATGCATGTGGCCAAGTGGGGAGCTGATTGAGTTCAAAGTAAATTATTACCTATGAATTTGATGGGTCTCATTTTGGAAGTATTAGAATTTATGTTTTGCAATAAAGTTGCTTATGTCTCTTCAATCCAAATGTATCTAGGATATTTTGGGCTACAACTGGTCAAATAAATATTTGACATACCATGTTCACACCAATTGATCATGTATCAGCAAAATAAAATGTTTTGTAGTATAGGTATTTTACTCACAGGTACATGAATTAACTTGAATTTAAATAGTCTACAGATATGCTTCAAGTCTTTATACCTGGCTAAGATGTAAAAAGTTGAGCAGTATGAGTTAATCCGTCACCGTTTAGCTCTTCATTGTATAGCATGTTCAAGTGTGAAGCTGTTCATCTTTAGCATTTTTTTTTTCAATTAGGTGATTAAAGATGCAATTTTGGCTTATACACAATATGAACGAATTAAGTGGGTACGGGATTGGCCTGGGCAGACAGTTCTCTGTGTATCCCAAACCTTTTGGACAATAGAAGTACAAGCAGCTATTTTAGAGGGACAAGAGGTAAGGTATTTTTGTTGTTGTTTTATTCCTCACTCAAGGATACTGTTCCATTGATTTTTATATAGAGTGAGAGGGAGGGAGGGAAGGAGAGAGAGACCCATCGATTAGTTGCCTCCTGCACAACCCCGACAGGGGCCAGGGATCAAACCTGCAACTGAGGTACGTGCCCTTGACTGGGAATCGAACCCGAGACTCTTTGGTCTGAGGGCCAACGCTCCAAGCACTAAGCCAAAACAGCCAGGGAAAGAGGTGAGCTTTTACTACCCCCAAGTTTGTTAGCATTTTTTCAATAGTTATTATAAATAAAGACACTCAAAAAGTCAAGGGTACTTGAGTCTCAGTCTTGTTATTATATACATTTTTGTGCCTTGAAAAATAAAATTATAACAGGACTGAGAAACTTTCTAAACTCAGAAAGGATAATTCCTTTTCACACCTGGAGTAAAACGGTCCTGTGAAGACAAAGCACCAGACGCATTTTGACTAATTTTATATTTATTTTTAATGTATTGCTTTTGAATCAATAATTACTAATATTTTGAATGATGCTTAATTTGAAATATTCTAATATATTCGATGTAGGAATTTAGTAATACTAAATTGGTCCCCCCAACCACCAGCTATATTACTCACCACCACAGGGAAATAGTCTGAAGCAAATGTGAGCAAATCAACCAAATCCGTAGGCATCTTCCACTGTTTTTCATTTTGAATGTAGTGTTAACAAACCTCCACCTCTCTGTCAAAACTGTAGTTTTTCCTGGGCTTACTCCAAGCAGGCGGGAACAGGTAAGAGTTGAGGCAGGGCATTAACGTGTTAACTATAATCCTTTCATGCTCCAACCTAACTCCCAAGCACAATTTGAATCTCAAGGGACAGGTAATTTAGGTTACTACCTTTCAATATGTCCTCTGTTTAAAACTATCTGCTCTGCCTGTAATTCTTACTATACTTCATACAGACACAAATAGTTTTTTGGTTTATAACAGTGTCCGCTGCTACTGAGATGGAGTTGTTTATTTACACTTTGTTAGTCTATTCCGTTCCCCAGCCCCCTCATGTAACATGGTACAGATCTGGAGCCCTTCTCAGAGAAAGCCACGGAGGACCCCTGCCCCAAGGGCAACTGCACTTCACAGACCTCAGGTCCTCGGAAGCTAGTTCAGCAAGATTTAGCAAGTCAGTCTTTTGTTATTGTTCTTTGCCCGATTGGATTGCCCTCTTCCACTGTGTTTTATGGTGTTTTCAAAAGATGGTTTATGGTATGAAATTAAGCTTAATATGTGCCCTTAAACATGAATTCTTTCTTTTTCATCTGCTGGTGATTACCCTGTTTTAGTGTGCCCTTCATCCACGGCCTGTGGTCTGTCTCAGGAGGCTAGCATGTGTTTTCCTATTCTCTGTGTTGGTAATTCTCCCCCTTAATTAACGTGTGGTTCACGTTTGAAAGTGGTGACTTCGGTTGCGCTGCTGGAGACTCTTGGCAGCCTCTTAGCAGACTGGATGCTCCCTTCTCTGCGGATGGCCCACGTTGTCTGGGGCTTGATGCTACCACAGCGCTATGTGGTCCTGTCACACTCCCAGAGGACCCGCTCCCCTCGTGATCTGTGCTTCCATCTGTTTATTCAGTGAATGCCGAGTGTGGACCTAGCCCACATGAGGCCTTAGGGGGTAAGAGGGGTGAAAGGATCACAGCTGCCACGGAGCTCTGGGCATCGTAAGTACTGATGTGATTTTGAGTCAGTGTGTCTTTGGTATATGTAGAAGGATCTTGGTATTATAAAAATATCCGATTCCATTTTGGCCGAATATGATAGTAGTTAACTTCAGATTCATTAGCTCACTGTGCAGAATGGTTTACAAGGATTAAAATGTAACAAAAATACTACCAATATCATGATTTTTTTTTCAACCTAGAGTCTCTGACTTCTTATTGATTCATATAGTATAGTTCCTAAGGAACTCAGATGACCACAGTTTGAAGCTCAATTTTAATTCTCAATCTGCTTTTCTACTATATAAAAATACATTTTGCTTATGTAAATAGTAATAAATTTTGATGGACATATAATTTGTACTTTCTGGTCTAAAATTATATTTTTTTAATGCCTTGTGGTGAACTACAGGATGTGAGATCCGGGCTTTTCCTGATGAAATAAGATGCACCAAATGGCCTCGGTTCTGTTCCTTGGATCAGAACTGCCCTTACTAATTTACATACTCAAATTCACTGAGTGGCCCAAGAATTTAAACACTTATGATTATTTAAACATGGGTGGAATAGAAGTATATTTTTCACTACTTTCAAAAGCAAATTAATAACAATCATGTAAGTCATATAAAGGCCTTAGTGTTCAAGAACCAAACTTTTTTTTTTTAAATGACTTCCTTAAAATAAAATAAAAAGATAAATTATGTCAAGGAATAAAAAAAAGAAACCCCTTAAAGAAACAGTTTACCATCCCCAACTCCATCCTCCATCCTTTAAACTTTTTCTTATTCTTGGAAATCCTCGCTTGTAGATTCTCTGCTGCCACGTACCTGGCCCTAAAGGAATGAAATAAACTCAGTGCTGCATAAGGTTTATTAGATACTGTTGGGGTGAAGACACCCCCTCGGCCTGCCGGAGCCCAGCAACACTTCCCTTACGCTCAGCAGTTCGCATGGATCTAACTGGATTTCTGTTCACCTTCTCTTCTTTTAACTTATTAATTGCACGTACCCACCAGAAAAGAGACCCCAAAGCAAGCCTTAGAATTGGAATTAGTTCACTATAAACTAAAATGTGAGATGTTCTGTTTATTCGGACCTTTATATATTAAGTGGCACAAACACTACTCAGAAATCCTACAAGAGTACTAGAAGGACTTGTGCGATCCGAGGAGGGGCAGTCAGAATCGGGGTCTCGGGGCTTTCTTTCTGCTGTAGTTAGTATCTTGCTGTCTATCTTTAATCTCTACTGGTCTCAGGCAGGTTTTATTCTGCAGCAGGGAAAAAGGCTTATAATAGCTTCAGATTGGTATGCTAGTGAGAAGAACCACAGAGCATAGAGGTGTGGAAATAGGAAAGGAAAGAATGTTGGGAAGACAAAACCCACAACTGTCCACAATATCTGGCCAGGTTTGGCTTGTTCACCTAATACCTTTGTGGTAAGAAAAATGGATTATTTTTAAATTGTGTCATATGGAAAATCATGATAAGAAGGTAGAAAACATTCTGTGTACATGTTAGTTCAAATTGTTTTTCAAAAGTATTTTGATCCTATCGAGTAATTATATCATGTTATCTTTCAGCCTCTTGAGCAATACTTGGGAAAATGTAACAGACAAATTGATGATATTGTCACCTTGGTCCGTGGCAAATTGTCCAAGCAGAATCGTGTTACGTTGGGAGCCCTCGTGGTGCTGGATGTTCATGCTAGAGATGTCCTCACATCACTTGTTAATAAAAAAGTTAGTGGTGACTCTGACTTTGAATGGTTAAGTCAGCTTAGGTACTACTGGCAAGTAAGTGATACCACTGAATGTTATTACATAGCAATTTCAGCTCATAGCTTTTACTTTGTGCTTGCTTGCTCACATATAAATAGTATCAGTAATATAGAATTTTCTTTTGCTGACAGCTGACCATACCCAAACAAGTATTCTCCAGATTGAAGATTAAGGCAGCCAGAATACTTCTATATCATCTGCATGAAAACTGTATCTATATCCATATCCAACTCCATATCTAAATGTACTACTACATAGAAATACATAAATACATAGAGATGTACACAAATGATGAGTAATTATAAAAAAATTACTCATTTTAAATGAGTCATTATGCTTGCTGAATCTGCAAAATGTTGGAACTAGTCAGTTTAGATTTACATTTATAGATTATGATACATCTATAGAATGTGAAAATCAGACTGTTTTAGTCTGATTTAATCATTAAAAATGTCTCCTGTTCATCACTTGGAGGATCCAGAAATATATCTGGAAGGAAGGTTTTCCTCAGGGCATCTGGCGGCTGGTGACGGAAGTCACCACCGGGAGGCAGAAGAACAGCGACAGTGCAGTGGAAAAGGCTGGGCCTGTTGAGAGGGGGAGGAGAAAGCTCATGACTGGAGATACAGTTCTCATCATCTTTGCTTTTGTGAAAGTCTTGGGAGGTATGGGGTAGGAGGAGAGAAGATAAAAGAATCAGAAGCCTGAAAAAATATGTGAGAAGAGTGTGTATAGTGGAGCTCAGAGTGTGAAATCATTGTTTCAAATGCCAGGTCCTCCCCTTACCAGGTGTATGACTTGGGCAAGTTACTCTCTTTAAGCATCAGTTTCCTTATCTGTAAAATGGTGATAATGGTAATACCCACTGTATAGTAAAATTAGGTGGATACATGATTGAAGATACAGGAGAAAAATAAACTACCAGAAAGAGAAAGGAAGAAAACAACCCCATGTACAATTGCATCAAAAAGAATAAAATACCTAGGAATAAATTTAACCATGAAGGTGAAAGACCTATATATTGAAAACTATAAGACATTGATGAAAGAAACTGAAGAAGACTCAAGTAAATAAAGATATTTCATGTTCATAGATTAGAAGAATTAATGTTGTTAAAATGTTCCTGCTATCTAAAGTAATCTATGGAGGATTCAATGCAATCCCTATCAAAATTCCAACGGCAATTTTTTTTTTTGCAGAAATAGAACAAACAATCCTAAAATTGGTATGGAACTACAAAAGATCCCAAATAGCCAAAGTAATCTTGAGAAAGAAAAACAAAACTAGAGGCATCATGCTTCCTGATTTCAAACTATATTGCTAAGCTATAGTGATCAAAACACTATGGTGTTAGTAAAAAACCCACCAGGTCAAAGGGACAGAACAGAGAATTCAGAAATAAACCTATGTATGTATGGTCAATTAATTTATATCAAAGGAACCAAAACTATACAATGGAAGGAGAGTCTCTTCAATAAATGATGTCCGGAAAATTGAACAGCAACATGCAAAAGAATGAAACTGGAACACTAACTTATACCATACACAAAAATTGACTCAAGGTGAATTAAAGACTTGAATGTAAAACCGGAAACCATAAAACTTCTAGAAAACAAAAAGGCAGTAATCTCCTTGGCATAGGTCTTGGTGATGATTTTTTGACTCTGACATCAAAAGCAAAGGTAACAAAGCAAAAAAATAAACAAAGAAGACTACATAAAACCAAAAAGCTTCTGCACAGCAAAGGAAACCATCAACAAAATGAAAAGGCAACCTACTGAATGGGAGAAAATATTTACAAATCATCTATCCTGATTAAAAAATGAGCAGAGGATCTGAATAGACTTTTTCCAACGAAGACATATGAAAAGATGGTCACATTGTTAATCATCAAGGAAATGCAAATCAAAACCACAATGAAATATCACCTCACACCTGTTAGAATGACTGTTATCAAAAAGACAAAAGATAACAAATGCTGGAGAAAAGGAACCCTTGTGCACTGTTGGTGAGAATGTAAATTGGTGTAGCCACTAAAGAAAACAGTATCAAGGTTCCTCAAAAACTAAAAAATAGAACTACCGTATGATTCAACAATTTTACTTCTGAGGATGTGAAGAAAATAAAAACACTGACTCAAAAGATATATCACCTCTCCTCATATTTATTACAGCATTATTTACAAAAACCAAGGTATAGAAACAACCTAAATGTCCATCAATAGATGAATGGATAAGGAAGACGTGACATGTATGTATATGAGATATTATTCAACCATAAAAATGATGAAATCTTGCCATTTGTGACAACATGGATGGACCTTGAGGGATTGTGCAAAATGAAAAAAGTCAGACAGAAAAAGACAAACACCGTATGTTCTCACTTAACTGTGGAATCTAAAACAAAACAAAGCAAAACAAAATCATGCTCATGATACAGAGAGCAAATTGGTTGCCAAAGGCTGGCAGTGGGGTGGGGTGGGGTGGGAGAAATGGGCCAAGGGAATGAAAAGATACAAACTTCCAGTTATAAAATAAACAAATCATGGGGATGCCATGTACATATTTGTAAGGTGCTAAGAGAGTAGATCTTAAAAGTTCTCATCAAAAATAAAATTTTGTACCTATGTGTGGTGATGGATATTAACTAGACTTCTTGTAGTGACCACTTCACAATACACACAAATATTGAGTCATTATGTTGTGCACTTGAAACTACTATAATGCTGTATGTCAACTGTACCTTAATAAAAATGAAATAAAAACTGTTAGCAAGTTAAAAAAATACAGGAGCGATAAGGAACAAATATATTTTCCAAAGATAGTCTACAGGAAAAATTGAAGCCAGTGACATCGATTGTTAAGTCAAGGAAATTAGATTTTGAATTCTTCTATTGAATTAAGTAATGTCTTAAAAGAGAATTTTAAAGATGTTGTTTATAAGGTGGCTATTATTTATAAAAAAAAAAAAGCCTGAGATTGCATATTATTTGAAATTCTATTATTTAAGCTAACTTCATTTTCTCTGACTTATCCTAGGAAAATCATTTAGAAACAAAGATGATTAACGCTGGTTTACGATATGGATATGAGTACCTGGGTAATTCCCCTCGGCTGGTTATCACTCCCCTCACTGACAGGTGCTACAGGTAAACTGTATTGGAAACAACCTTCCCTCGTCTCCGGACCACTTATTTCTTATAAATTACAAATTATTTTCCACCCAGTAAACGTATCCTGTTATTTTTTCCTAGGCCCTTAATTGTACTCTCAACTTGATCTTTAATTTCTCTTTCTCTGCCGGCTTCTTCCTCTCAGCTCTGCCGCTCTAAGTATTGTCAGGTATTGCTGTTGTTTTTTACATTGTTCATATATTCTTGAAATGTTGACTCTTCTTTTTGGATTATTCGAGACATCATCTTGTTGCTTCCCCTGAAACACGGAATTTTCTGGAATTCTGTGTTTATGTGACGTTGGTCTCATGCTTGTACCCCATCGCTCTTGCATGTTCTCAGGGTCTGTATGGAGCAGTTTCACAGTGTCTGCGGAAGGCCCTAGGGTTTTCTCTGGTCCAGAATGAAATTTTAATGTTAATCTTTCAGTTTGAGTTCATGTGTCCATAGGCGATGGAAATTTGGGCTCCACCTTCATGAACAACGTGGGCTTTTCATCGCGCCCTGTGTGGCGGACAAGATCCTCCCTTTTGTACTTGACTCTTTTCTCGCCTGTCCTCAGTGGGCTGCCCGAGTCGCTTCCGTTCCCTTTGCAGACGTGCAGCCTTGCAGGCTGCTGTGGGTGGGTCGCGGCAGCCCCTGCCTTGCTCGGTCTGATGTTTCTTTTTCCTGTTTCTGTGTGAATGTGTCATGTGCGGTACTGAAGCAACAGGCACCTCAACAGCGTCAGCGCCTTACTGCTTCCTAGCTTTTCATTCCCTCTTCATTGGTGGTTTTCTTTTCATTCTTTCAAAAATGCCTGCGTACTGTTTTCTGGTATGTAGCATTTCTATATGCTTGCAGCGGGGGAATTGGGTGGTTCAAGGTGAGCTGAGTTTTCCCTAGAGACCAGAAGTCAGCATTGAATTTCAAAAGTGAGTTTGTGTAGATGTTGTCACCTATACAGCGATTGGGAAGTAAAATACAGTAACAAAGTAATGCACAGAGAATTTTAGAGATTAGTGGGAAGGAAGAGATTATTGAAGAGCAAGTGGGAAATTTTTTTTTGTTTTTGAAAGAGGTCCCTCTTTTTTCCCCATTGACCCCCTCCTTCGCACTCCCACCCCTCCTGCCTTCTCCAGCCTAGTGTCCCTGTCGGTCGGTCGTGTATACATGCCTATAAGTTCTTTGATTTATCTCTTTCCACCCCCATCCCTCCGAGGTTTGTCATCTGTTCCCTACTTGCATGTTTCTGGATCTCTTTTGGTCGACAGCTTATTTTGTTCATCATGTTCCACATAAAGCGAGATCATGTGATTCTTGTCTTTCTCTGACTGGCTTATTTCACCTAGCATAACACTCTCCAGGTCTCTCCATGTCGTCTCAAAGGGTAGAGATCTCTCTTACAGCTGTATTGGAAGTGGGAAATTTGGCTCTCAGTTTAAACTTTCCCTTCTTCACTGATGTGGAAACATCACCTTACCCTACAAAGATTGCTTATTCCTGTGTTTCAGAACCTTGTTTGGGGCCCTTCACCTGCACCTTGGGGGAGCACCCGAAGGCCCAGCTGGCACCGGAAAGACAGAAACTACCAAAGACTTGGCCAAAGCTGTAGCCAAGCAATGCGTTGTGTTCAACTGCTCTGATGGGCTGGATTATCTGGCTTTGGGGAAATTCTTTAAGGTTTGAATGGAAACTTTATTATTTATTTTAATGTGATTATTATGGCTCAGAGAGGAAGGTTGTTTATAAGGAGCTGTTTATAATGTTTATAAAGAAACATGATTTAATGCAAGTAGAAGACATTGTAGTTTAAGTTAAAATTAAAGTACCATCTCAATAAGTCTCAAGAGTAGCGGGGTCATACGGAAGCTTGTTTGGGAAGGAGCTCTGTCTCCCCCTGCAGTCCCAGGCTAATGGGTCAGCATTACTGCTAGGAATGAGGGGGGCAGATACAGTGTTTGAGAACGACCACATCATGAGAAGGCTGTGGGAATCTGAAGACTTCTTTAACTGTAGATCTTGTTATTAACAAGTTGTGATTCAGGAATATACCTTTATAGACACGTTCTAGTTTTGTTGAACTTAAAAATCTGTGTTGTGGGGTTTTTTGTTTGTTTGTTTGTTTTTTTTTCCCGATTCTGAGTCAGAATCCCACTCTTATGAGTTTGTAAGATTGCAAAATGAGGATTAGTATGTAAAGTCTCTAAACCTATGGACAGCTTGTCAGTTTAGCAATGTGTTGCTACAGCCTATTATTCCTTAAAATGGTAGGTGGTACAACTGAATACAAAATTATCCATTTGGGATTATGGGCTCCAATTGTTTGTTTTATTTCTATTTTTTCGTAATTTTAAAAAATTGTAAAAAATTCTGTAATCCTTACTTTTCCAAATTTCTCCAGAAGAAGTTAACATTTAAAAAAAATTAATGACCCCAGCTGGTATGGCTCAGTTGGTTGGGCATTGACCCATGCACCCAAAGATCGCCGGTTTGATTCCCAGTCAGGGACAGCCCAAGTTGCAGGCTCAGTCCCTGGTAGGGGGCGTGCAAGAGGCAGCTGATCCATATTTTGCCCTCACATCGATATTTTTCTCTCTCCCCCTCTCCTTTCCTCTCTCTCTATAAATCAATAAAAATCTTTAAATAAATGAATAATAATGAAACTAACACAAGGGAATATACCAATCCTACCCCATACAGTAAGCTCTTCCTGGTTGAAATATGGTCTGGTCATTTTATAACAAATTTGAATATAAAAATTCTCTACATTTGTGGTGTTGAAACAATTAGAATAAGATTTTTAAAAAAGCTAATATTATGATGAGTAAAATATCAAGAAAACATTTGAATGACCAATTACCGTTGTTATCATCCTCTGTAATAATAAACAACCTTGTTGCAATGATTATTTAAGAAAGAAATAGCAAATCTAGACTGGCTGGTGAGCCTCAGTGGATTGAGTATCGCCCATGGACTGAGAGGTTCCAGTTCAATTCCCAGTCAGGGCACATGCTAAGGTTGCGGGTTTGATCCCCAGTGGGGGGCGTGCAGGAGGCAGTTGATCTATATTTCTCTCTCATATGGACGTTTCTACTCCCCTCTCCTCTCTCTCTCTAAAAAGAAAAACAACAATAAAAACATATTTTTTAAAAAATAGCAAATCTATTTGTTAGATTTTTATACCAGATGTTCACATATTCATAAATATTTAAAGAAATGTCTGGTAGGTATTACTCAATTTTTGAATCTATATAATGATATTCTTAATTCTTTAATTTAGATCCATATGCTGAATGGTATTAAATTTGCTTGTCAATAAGTATTTATTGATTATATGGACACCGTGTTTGGATTACATTATGGGGAATAATGGAGATACAAAATAAAAAAGACATGGGTATTACTTTTAAGAACCTCACAATCTGTACAACTGAATGTGTGACTTCACAAGCATTCTGTTCTCTGTGATTTCTAAGCCTTTTACTATAGCATGTATTAAAGATCAACGTCACAGATAGAATCTTCTCCATATAATGAAAATGAGCGCACTCTGACATACATAGAGTTCATTTAACCCAGTGTGGTTCAGTAGATTGAACAAGTTCAGCTGCTATTAGCTGTGTGGACTTAGACTAATTAATTACTTAATATCTTATATGATATAGTCTTAGTGTGCTTATGTAAAAGTTATATACAAAGTGTTAATGCCTGGCACATGGCAGGTACTCAATGAAACACACATACATACAACCTATATAGAATGTGCATTTGACAAATATATGTTAAAGAAACAGTTTAAAACGTGAATCTGAGCTACTCAGGCTTGATGTTCCAGTTTCTCCTTATGAGCAGAAGGCATATATTTGTGAGGTAGCTGTGAGTTAGGATCGAAAACAAGGACCTCAAACTATGTTAGGTGGCTTTTAAGGTCCTCAGACCACGAAGCAGTCTCACTGGCCATAGAAAACATCTTATTTAGAGGATTGTTACAACCCATTCTATGGAGCCCACGTGGAAAAAGCAAATACAAATCTACTTGTCAATAAAAAGTAAGAAAGACTTTGAAATTACAGGTATACACCCAAATGCTAAAACATATACAGAAAGTAAAAAAACCAATTGGAAAATTTTCCAATTGATCAAACCCTTTATTCATGCATAATAATGAATTGGTAATAAGAAATGCCATCTTTAAAGATAAAGGTGAATAGCAATTTCCTTGATAGATATTAAATCCTTGAAAAGATCAGGTGAAAATGCAATATTCAATCAGATAAAATTGAAAAATTTCATTACTGTTTTCTCCCAGGGACTGTTATCTTGTGGAGCCTGGGCCTGCTTTGATGAGTTTAACAGAATTGATTTGGAAGTACTTTCTGTGGTTGCTCAACAAATTCTTACTATCCAAAGAGGTAATGGACTAGTTTGCCTTTGTATTATGTGAAAAAAAGGTAGAACTATGGGAGGTAATGAATGGCACAAGTCACATTTATATGTGGAGTTGCTAAGTCATTTTATTCTTGATTACCCACAGGTATTAATGCAGGTGCTGATACGCTGCTATTTGAAGGAACTGAACTAAAACTTGACCCCACATGCGCCGTCTTTATAACAATGAACCCGGGGTATGCCGGGCGATCGGAGCTGCCAGATAATCTGAAGGTACGAGAGGGGCAATTGCGTTACCCATTTCCTTCCTATAATTTACAAAGTTAATATATAAAAAGAAAAACATGCTATTCTTGAATTTTATGTAAAGTATTTGCTTTTAGGTGTTTAACTTTTAGAAAATAGTTTTTAAAGCTGTGAGTACCTTTAGAAAATAAATATGTAAACCAGATACAATTTCCAAAACTTATATTTAAAATTTGTGGTAATTATAGAAAATACAAAAAATAATGAAAAGGTACCCATTCCACTGCTTACTATATTGTATTCTCTAATTTTAAATGCCTTTTAAAATGTCGATTTTAAATGCTGAAATCAGACAATTGTGTATACTGGGTGTTTTTTTCAAGAGTGTATTATAACATGAGCATTTCCCTATCTTTATAAACATAATTCTATACATTTACTATCGTTTAGTGTTGAACATTAATGTTGCTTTCAGTTTTCCTGCATTGTGAATAATATTGCAAAAGGCAGTTTTTACTTAAGTCTTTTCTCTATGTTAAAACATTTTCTTGGAGTCACAGGACAAAGAGCTATGTTGCTACATTGTCTTCTTCTAGCACAGGTTGAAACAGTTTACATTCCACAGCAGTTCTCAATTCTCATTAATATCCAGCACCATTTTTTTTTTTTTTAAATAACAAAACACTTTGCCAATTGAATAGACTAGAATCTCTGCTTTTCTGGTGGGCTGCATGTTTATGGCTCGTGCATAGAGAACAATGCTGAAGAAAAATGTGGTTGTAACTGCAGCTCCAAACCCGTCTTCTGACTGTCAAGCCTACTGTTCACACACGGAGACTCACAGCCTCTCAAGACTAGTTGAGGAATTTTTTTATTTTCCACCAAAAAGACTTTTGATACAACTAATTGCTGCCAAGTGTTTTTTTTTTTTTAATTTTTTTCCATGCACTTTTATAGGTTAGATGAGATGTTTTAGTACTTTGCCTTAGTGAAGGAGGGTGTGATTAAAAAACAAGAACTGGTAGATCTTTTACCTACAAAGCATTTTGCAACTTTACAGTGTGATTTACATTTGGAAAGCTCTTTTTGTATCAGTTCTTTTATTCACTCATGTTTTTCTTTTATTCAGTGATCAATCTGAATACATATTTGAAAGGCAAAAATCAGTGAGTAGCCAATCATAAAAAGCTTGGACCATTCATTATTATTTGAGCCTTTTAATGCCCTATGCAGACTTTTCCATGGTTTTATTTACTGTGCAGGTTGAAACAGTGTCAAAATATCCGCTTTGTGGTTCTTGAAGTCATGCATTTTCCTTCTACTTCAGGCCAAAGCTTTTATCAGATTCTGAGAGCTTTTTTGTTTTCTCTTTTGGGTTTTTTGTTTCTCATATTACGCAGTCTTCTTGGGCTGCTTCAGAGCATCTGTTTTTAAGTATATATGAAAATACCTAACAATTTTGAAAAGTGTCTTAGTCTGAAATGCAAATTACGTATTCTTTTAAAAAAAGAAAAGAAATGAAAGCCTCCTGAGGCCCAGAGTGTTGTAACCAGTCTTCAGAGTGGTCCTCAAAGCCTCCCACTTCACCTGGGGATTTAGCCAGTTGCCAAAACCCAGGATCCTATTCCCTCCAAGTCTTACGGTTCCTACTGCTCCTGTCCCGTCCAGTCCCGCTGTCACAGCTTCCATTCCTCTTCAGTCTTCTCTTGCACATCTTACTGCAACAGCCCGCTTGTCACCAACCTCTTCCCCACTGAAATCACTGTAATGGACTTCCCATTATAGCGCTACCCGTGTCATCTACCAGAGAAACCTAATTGAATAATTTCCAGACTTAAAATACTACTATGCTTCTTTTTTCCTACAGAATAAAGTTCAAATGTCTTAGCCTGATCTACAAGAGACTTGGCATTAGGACTGGTTACACCTTTACCTCCATCTCCCTGCATCTGTCTGTCATACTCGGCCTCACGAGCTGCCGAAGGCCCCAGTGCCTTTGCACAAGCCCCCTAAGAGTGTTCTGCTAAACCACCATTTTCCCGCCTGACAAATTCATACTCATCCTTTACGCTGGCTAGCATCCTTCAGTGAACCACTGAACATACATACAGCTCAGATATGACCTTCTGGGAGAAGCCCCTGGATTTGGCAGAAAGTGCCTGGTGTTGGGAGACTGGGCTTCTAGGTATTTAATTAATGAATAATTTGGAGTTAATTGGTTAAACCCTAACTCAAGGCTTTGTTAGGTTAAAAAAAATATTTTTCGAAATACTCTTAACGTTTTTGAGTCTGCAGCCACCATATCAGTTCTTTACTAAGCAAAATAAAGGGGAAAGAACTGGAAATAACACATGGATAATAATTATGAGAAGTAAATCAAATTTCTAAATTGTGAAGATGTTATTTTCTCATGGTATTGTAAATGTCGTGGGACACATCATTGCCATGCGATTCTCAGGTTTATAGCTGAAGTTGTCCTCTCTGCACATGTCCCTGGGTTCCGCGGAGACCCCTTGGTTAGGTTTCTCCACTGCAAGCGCCGCGATGTGAGCAATGGATTCTGTCTGTTTTCCAGCTGTCATTCTTCGTCTCTGCCCAGATCTCTGGCGGGTGATTTTACGTGGACTTCACTGCTAGAAGTTGTCACTTCACCAAGGGGGTCTCAGGCTCCAGCGGGGCTCTCTCTCCTCATAGTGTGCAGCTCTCATGCATCCTTGGTCCCAACAAACTCAGGGTGAAGGCCACGCTGATCCTGCTGCCACCGGTCACTTTTGCTTTCTCAGCCATGAATCAGGCATCAATCCACACCCCCCGAAATATGGGTGTACCCAGTAAGCTCTCACTGAACTTGGGGGTGAGGAGAATGATGGTAGGGACTCACTGCATATCAGAGGCTCCCTTTAATGGAAATCTTTTCACAAATCCTCCTTCCTTCCTTACTCTCTCAATAGTTTATGATCTACAAGGAAATGAGAAATTTTAAGAATTGTGTACATTTCCTTTGTAAATTTTGCATATTGGGCAAATCATACATACTTTGGTAACTGATATGTATCATACCACAAAGAAAGAGTCCCATTCTGACATCCTGTTACATCTAGATAAAACCAGCACAGAACGAAGGACACACGCTTGTACTTGAGAAAGGCTGTGTTTTGTATTGAATCTATTCTGAAGAATCAATATTTAATAATCATTTCAGAATAGTTAAGTGTGAGAAGCCACAGTATAGGCACATTGTAGCTCTTTTAATGTCACAAAGCCAATAACCTGATACATAGCTTTCCAGGGAGTAAGTAGCATGAAACATCCTATTAGTATAGAAGAAAAAAAGTAAAGTAGACTCTGAATCCTTCATTTCACTCAACCTAAACCTAGCTTATTCCTGAACAGGTCACACTATTTATGAACTCTATTTTCAATACCTGAGAAAGAAATGGTAAGGAGTATTGCTTGAGTTATTATTATTATTATTATTATTATTCCCAATATGCAGTCCCCTGAAAGCATGCTCTGGGGAGCATCCAGACTTCCTTAGGTACCACTCTTCTTCCACCAAATAGGGCAGAAGCAATAAAATAAATATTCTTGAACTTTCATTTCTGCCGAGGCAGACATGGAGGTAAAGCTCACGTTGATTACATATGCTGCAATGTATTCGAACCCGGGCATGTTAGCTGGATCTATAATCCCCTCTATTTTTATACTCAAGAAAGTATGTCTTTGGTTAAACAAGAATACAATTGAATTTTTTTAAACAGCAGTAAATTATCCTTCAACTTACTGTTGTTACTAACAAATTATTTCTGACACATTCTAAATCAAATTGTATATCAGTATGTCACACATTTTGTTAGAAAGCCATTGAATTAGAACATCCACCACCATAACAGTTTAGGCCTAAAAAATGTTTTGATCGGATGCTTTTCTCTGTGATAAATAAAAATCGGTGTTAAGTCTTTTGTGGAGGATGTCTGTTCGATGGAACATCGTGATAACCCCTTCAAACTTCTTTACCTCACTGTTCTACTTTTTCTGCTGGCCGGGGCTATGTCTGTTTCATGGTGTCCCACAACCACACTGCTACTTGTGCTGAGAGAATGTGAACAGAGACTTTTGTGAAATACCTGGGGTGGTCAGAGTGAAACCTGCAACACACAGACCTGGATGTTGACACAGACTGGTAGCAATTTGTACTATTGTAGAAAGACTGTTTTTGCCCTAACTTAGCCATTGACACCATTGACTGACTGACTGACTGATTTGTTAATTCATCCTTTGACTCTCTTGTTAATTTTTAAAAAATGGTTGTTGAGAACCTACCCTTTAAAAGTAGTACCATCTGTGTAGTATTCTCCTGCATTCTTTTTTTCTTCAAGTTATGTAGTGGCTGGAACACCTGCTTACACTCCTCTGTTCCAAGGTATTTGTTCAAGCTATGTATTTTAACGTTTTATTCTTTCCTGTCTTTAATGATAACTTTATTGATAAAATAACAGTACTAAGTTCTTCTAGCCAGTAATTGACATAACACATAACACGTTGAAAGGATCTTGCTTGATGCAAATCCTTTATTCTCAACTTGAAAGAGTCGTAACAGATCACTTAAGCAAGATGTTTTCATTTTCTATCTGCCTTGTGTTTTTGGTAATTCAACTAATTGCCAGAGGTATTTACAAACTATCTAAATAAATTGTCATTCACTATGGTTGTCATTCACTATCTGAATACTCTTGTCATTTTTCTACAATATCGATATTTTCCCTTTTTAGTACAAGAATGTCATGTTTTAATGCATGACCTATTAGAAGTAAGCCCTGTTGCACACCAAATTTCAAAACTTAAGTTTTCTTATTTTTCTTTTTTATTTTTATTTATTTATTCATTTATTTTTATTTATTTTTTTATTCAGATAGAGCGGGAGGGAGAGAGAAGAGAGAGAGAGAAACATTGACATGAAAGGGACACATCAAGTGGCTGCTACCCGCATGAACCGACCAGGGTCGGGGACATACTGCAGCCAAGGTACATGCCCTTAGCGGAAATCGAACCCAGGTCTCTGTGGACTGCAGGCTGATGCTCTAACTGCTGAGCCAAACTGACCAAGGCTTCTTATTTATTCTTTTTTTCTTTTTCTTTTTTTTACAGTTTTTTTTAATTTAATCTTTATTGTTGAATGTAAAATGTATTACAAATGTTCCACATTTTTCCCCCATTGACCCCCTCCTGCCTTTTCCCACATTATTTTCTGTATCCATTGGTTATGCATATAAGTTCTTTGGTTTATATCTTCCCACCCCGCCCAACCCCTTTCCCTTTGAGGTTTGTCAGTCTAGCAACCAATTTGTACTTCTTAATCCCTTCACCTTTTTCATCCATTCCCCCAACGCCCCTCCCAACTGGCAACCAACAAAATGTTCTCTGTATCTATGAGAATGTTTCTGTTCTACCTGTTCATTTTGTTTGTAGATTCCATTGTTGATAGATATGTATTCATTGCCATTTTGTTTGTTCATATAGTTTATCTTTTTCTTCAAAAAGACCCTTCATCATTTCATATAATAATGGTTTGGTGGTGATGAACTCCTTTAACTTTTTCTTGTCTGAGAAACTCTTTATATGGCCATCGATTATAAATGACAACTTTGCAGGATAGAGTAATCTTGGTTGTAGGTTCTTGCTTTTCATCACTCTGAATATTTCTTGCCACTCCCTTCTGGCCTACAAAGTTTCTTTTGAGAAATCAGCTGACAGCCTTATGGGAACTCTCTTGTAGGTAACTAGCTGCCTTTCTCTTGCTGCTTTTAAGATTCTCTCTTTGTCTTGAACCTTTTGCATTTTGATGATGATGTGTCTTGGTGTGGGCCTCTTGGGGTTCATCTTATTTGGGACTCTCTGTGCTTCCTGGACTTGTATGTCTGTTTCCTTCACCAAGTTAGGAAAGTTTTCTGCCATTATTGTTTCAAACAGGTTTTCAATTTCTTGTTCTCGCTCTTCTCCTTTCTTGCCACTCCCTTCTGGCCTACAAAGTTTCTTTTGAGAAATCAGCTGACAGCCTTATGGGAACTCTCTTGTAGGTAACTAGCTGCCTTTCTCTTGCTGCTTTTAAGATTCTCTCTTTGTCTTGAACCTTTTGCATTTTGATGATGATGTGTCTTGGTGTGGGCCTCTTGGGGTTCATCTTATTTGGGACTCTCTGTGCTTCCTGGACTTGTATGTCTGTTTCCTTCACCAAGTTAGGAAAGTTTTCTGCCATTATTGTTTCAAACAGGTTTTCAATTTCTTGTTCTCGCTCTTCTCCTTCTGGCACCCCCAAGATGCGAATGTTGGCATGCTTGAAGTTGTCCCAGAGGCTCCTTACACTATCCTCATTTTTTGGGGTTCTTTTTTCTTTTTGCTGTTCTGATTGGGCATTTTTTGCTTCCTTATATTCTAAATCAATGGTTTGCTCCTTGGATTTACATTCTCTATTATTGAAGCTGTGTAAATTATTCTTTATTTCAGTTAATGCCTCCTTCAATTCTAACTGTGCATCCATGATTTCTGACTGGTCCTTTTTTATGCTCTTGAGGCCCTCCCTAAGTTCACTGAGGTTCTCATTAAGTTCATTGAGTATCCTTATAAGCAGTATTTTGAACTCAGCATCTGTTAGGTTGCTTATCTCCATTTCGCTTAGTTCTTTTCCTAGGGTTTTGTTATGTTCTTTCATTTGGAACCTGTTTCTTTGTCTCCTCATTTTGCCTGCCTCCCTGTGTGTGTTTCAGTGTAATACTTAACAAGAGGTATGGGGCGAGCTGAGACCAGATGCTGCTCGTGTGAAAGAATTTAGGAAAAATCTGAAGCAGGACCCAAGACAGGCCAATCCTATGGTTAAGCATCTGGCAACAGCTTGGGTGGGCCTGAAAGTAGGGTGGGGCGGGGTGGGGCCTCAGGGGGTAACCAGGGCGGGGCTACCAGTGTGACCCAGGTTGCTGGAGGCCCAGATGTGGCGGCTGTCTGCCTCCCCCGGGAAGGGCTCACCAAAGGAACAAAGGCCTCTGACAGCACATTTGTCCTGGAGAAAGCCCCTCTCCAGCCCTTGCTCCAGTGCCAAACAGCTCAGTTCTTCCCTGTATGTCTCCGGTGCCCCTCGAGCTGCCTCCCCTCCAAGCTCAGAGGGAGAGAGTCCGATAAGTCCGTGCGCGGGCCCTTTAAGGAGCTGCCTGGGGCTCCAGCCGCTTCGGCTTCCCTGAGCCTCAGTTCCCGCTGGTTTTTCCAGCCAGAAGTTATGGGGATTCTCTTCCTTGCACTGGAACCCTGAACGGGGCACCTGGTGTGGGACGAGGACCCCTCAGTCCTCAGGAAGGACCTTCCCAGCCCAGGAGCCTCCTGATTTTTATCCGCCACACGTGGGTGTGGGACCAGCCGGTCACGCCACCGCCGCCGCCCCTCCTACCGTCTGGATGTTGCTGCTGCTTTAATTCCGTAGTTGTAGGACTTCCATTCAGCTTGATTTCAGGGGGTTTTGAATGATGGTTGTTCTGTAGTTTAGTTGTAACTTTGATGTGGTTGTGGGAGGACGTGATACCGTGTTTACCTACGCCGGCATCTTGACCAGAAGTCCTTCTTATTCTTTAAAAATTCTGTTCCCATGATGTTTATTTGTCCCACAATATTTAAAATACAATGAGAACATCTTTACAATTTGGAAAATTTATTTCTCTCTCACAATTATTATTCATGCCTTATTTTCCGTGCCCACCCCCCACCCCTTTATTTTGCTTGGTGAAAGGCTGCTATGGTGACTGCAGACTCAAAAAGGTTAATAATGTCTTAAAATATGTCTTTTATCTAACACGGTCTTGTCATTCAGGGTTACCTGATTAACTCCAGATAGCGCAGCTATTAAACACCTGCAGCCTGGCTCGAAGCCCGGCTCCCCCACCAGCACAGCCCGGCTCCCGCACCAGCACGGCCCAGCTCCCAGGCGGGAAGCCGGGCTTGTGGCTGTCCCCGCAGAGGGATGCTCTCCCTACGACCTGTCGCTTCCCCAGAAGAGTGGGACATAATTGAACACTTGTGTAAATTAATAATTCACCAAGGATTTAAGGATGATAGAAATTTGGAAGTACTTAAATCATAGAATAAGACAAAATACTTATATAAAAAGTTAACGATAAATTTATGATATAACAATATCAAGAAGCCAGTGTTTAAAACAAAGTGTGTTTACCTATATGACTTGGACGTTGTAATCTAATAATACTGCTGAAAGCTATAAAATTGTAACACGAAATGGGGCGGAGGGGCATCCGTGTGCTGGGCTCTCTGAACGCACCCTCGCCCCACCCACAGGCTCTCTTTCGGACAGTGGCGATGATGGTGCCTGACTACGCCATGATCGCCGAAATCGTCCTGTACTCCTGCGGGTTTGTCACAGCGCGGCCACTGTCAGTGAAAATCGTGGCCACTTACCGCCTTTGTTCAGAACAGTTGTCGTCGCAGCATCACTATGACTACGGCATGAGAGCTGTGAAGTCAGTGCTTACTGCTGCCGGGAATCTGAAGGTACGGGGCCCAAGTCGTGTTTTACTCCTGCATGTCCTGTCTGCACACAGCACCGGTGTCTTCACAGAGTTCCAGTAGCCGGCTGGCTTCCTCAACTGAAAAACATGCAATGATCGCACTAAAAAATTGATTATTTGCACACGTGAAAACGAAAATTTTTATGATTTATAAAACCTGGGGCATGTAATTCTCAGTGATCTGAGTTCTGTTCCATAATTTTAAATATAGAAACTAGGTACTACTACCAAGGAATAAGATAATTTGTCATTGAAAAATATTTTGAAGGTTTTTATTCTACATGAACATGTATAGCTTTAAAAGAAATACTGTATAATTACTAAATATATACAAAAGTCCCTAAACATTGTCACTTAATATGACACAACTGCAGCTAACTGTAGACTAGCAGTAATAAATTTACAATATAATCTTTGCATTTTAAAATGGTAGAAATCACAAGTATAGATGAAAAACCCAAATATTTTAGGACATGGGTAACTTTTCATTGCTAGTATTTTGTGGAACCATGAAATATAACCAACTGTGCATTATTTCTTTATGAAAGCAAGCAAGATAGGCTATAGCAACAGCAAAATGCAAAATGTAACTTTGCAGTTTATAAAATTTTTGTATTCATTATTTGTAAAAGAAAACATTAAAAAATATATCCTACATGATTAAGAATAATGGTATGCATTTTTATGTTCCATAATAATCGTACCAAGAATTCTGATATGCAGTAGTGACATTCTGTTTCTCATTAGCCTAACATGTCATTGTGTTTTTGGCAATATACAAATACAACTAGAAGCAACAATTTGTATTAACCTGGCATGTCATGATTACACTGTGGTCAGATAATGGGAAATATAATGCATGTCCTTGTGTATGTCATCACTGACATCTTGACTATGGAACTGAGCTATTAAAGTTATGTAGCAAATGAATCCTATCATTCTTTGTCCAGAGTTAATTTAGAAATGTTGAATGTGTTGCCTTGAATATTTTGAAGTTTGTTTCTATTATATCAAGAAGCAATTTAAACATTTGATTTAAAATAATAGCCTCTCGAATAACACAGTAAATTTTGACACTTCCTAATTTGTGTGTGGTTAGATTGATGCAAAGACAAAGTTCACTTGAGCAGGGCTAGCTTTGGCATTGGGAGCTCTGGAGATTAAGGCTAAAGTCAGTTAAGTAGGACCATGGAATTTATTGGGCAGAAAGATTCTAGAGAAAAGGAAGAGGGTTCTGGAAAATTTAATGCAAGATGATGGGAGAAACTTTGCAGTGAGATGTTGAATAAAGTATTGAAGTTGGGAGAAATAATTCTGAGTTCACATTTTTGTGAATTATGTGAACCTTATTATGAGCATGAGCAACAAGTTCAGAGTTCAACTAGTCAACTTTGGATTTACCAGGTGTTTTAGAATTTAATATAAGTTCTCTGAAACACCCTTTACGTAAGTGACTTAGCGCATTAACCAGCCATCTCCACTCTGTCTGAAACACACAGGCGGTACTGAGCTCTTGGCCTGCACGCTGCTCCCTCCGCCCCGACTTCCTATCAGATGCGCTGTGCTCCTTACCCAGAGAGAGTTTGCTTGTTCCCGAAACTTTCCGAAGCCAGTTAGAATGTTACTGTTATTATGTCATTTAACTAAATGTCAAGGAAATGGATGACATACAAGTGTGAAAAGAAGAGTTTCGTTTTTATAACTAAGTTCATTGTTTAAGAAAGATTCAGTAAGATGAAAGGCAAAAAAGTGAATTTGAATTAGGAGTGGATAAAAAAAGTATTTAAGAGAAAAAGAAACTTAAAAATTGATAAGGACACTACACTTAGGTTGTCTCACATGTATCAGAAGAACTTGATCCCCTTTAAAAAACAAAACCAGAGCACCACAAATCTGGGTAGAGCAGACGATGCATGATTGATGATTTTTGCAAGAAAATTGGTGTCAAATTCTACATTCAGAGAAAAGGCCTTGGCATCAAAATATGGATAAAAAAGTGAATGTTTATGTTCCCTAAACTTCCAAATTTAAATGCATCTTTAAAAAATGATTGCCCAGTCCTGGCCAGTTTGGCTCAGCGGTTAGAGCATCGGCCTGCGGTTCAGAGAGACCCGGGTTTGGTTCTCACTAAGGGCATGTATCTCGGTTGCAGTTTGTCCCGGCCCTGGTTGGTCATGCAGGTGGCAGCCACTCGATGTGTCCCTTTCACGTCGATGTTTCTCTCTCTCTCACTCTTTCTCTCTCTCCCTCCCACTCTATCTGAACAAAAAATGGAAAAATGTCCTCGGGTGAGGATAAAAAAAATAATAATAATGATTGCCCACTTTTAATGGTTATTTCCACTAAACCAGCACACTGCTTGTCTCGAAAGCGTAGGACAAGCAAGCTCTTACCCAATGTAGAGGCAGTGGCTGCTCCCACTCTGTACTGAATTCATGCCGATAGCTTTTTACTCAGAACATCTGTGAAGAGGTAGTTAGTTCAGCCTAGGTTTTCATGATTAACTAGCAGAGAATTCAACAAGAATAAAAGTCAATTTCTAAAATTAATAACAATCCAACTAAATGGAAATAATAATTTTGCATGGGTTTAAATTGCACCTTGTGCCTGTGTGCTTGTGTGTGTGTGTGTGTGTGTGTGTGTGTGTATGTGAAAATGCAGGGGTGCAGTTAACAGATGCTGGTATCATCATGAGCATATTTTCTTTTAGCTGAAATATCCAAATGAAAATGAAGAAATTTTGCTGCTTCGATCTATTATTGATGTAAATCTGCCAAAATTCTTGTCCCATGATTTACCACTCTTTGAGGTAAGAACATTTATTATTCCAAGGTAGCAAAACTCTTACAATAATGTATTTATGAAATGTCCAAGTTTGCAACTCCCTGGGAGAAACTTCCACCATAGAGAGCAATGATATGGCACAGAGAAACATAGCTCATTCCGTGTTTTATGTGAAGTGTGTTTAGCTAACTTTGTTTTTTCAAATGACTTGTAACAACTTGGCATTTTTAAATGGTACTTTTTTAAAATACGTAATATAATGAGCACACAAAACTTACAAAGTATGTTTGCTTATAAATTACACTAGAATGTAGGGTCCATGAAGGAAAGTCATCAGTCTAACCCAGCACTGACCCCCTTGAACAGAATAGGTGCTTGGTAATTGTTAAATTAATGATTGCATCAATAAAAAATACATAAGGTTAACTTCTTTGAAAGAGCACAATAGCTTTCATGAAATTGTTTGTTGTTTTTATTCAGGATAATTTAAGATAAGAACTAAGTTTACTAATCCTGTTACACTTTTACAATTAGGTTATGAATCATTGGTAAGAAGTGTCAGAATGATGGTTGGAGTTTCCATACTATCATTTGATTTCATGCATTTCCTTTTCTTCATCTCAGGTAGAAGAAATCAGGGGGTGGGGCATGGGCTTCCGAGAAATAGTAGACGTTGCAGGAACTTGCCTGCCTAGAAGTACAGTCGGTTAGCTTCCAGTGTGTGAGGACTGAAGTCGTTATGACTGTCACAGTGGGAAGAAGTGACACTGCGGTGAGGGCCAGTGTTGTCAGTTACCCATAGGAACCCTGTTGCATCTTCTGAAGGGAGCTCTCCTTAGTACGCAGAACTGCAGTGCAAATATTTTCTAGGACAAAGCGCCATGGAGTAGGCACGCATTTTCTTCCTGAAGTTTTCCTTCAGTTCTTTGGTACTAGTACACTGTACAGAGTTCCCAGGAGTAAAAGCTGTGCTTATTTTCATAACGTGGGAATGGACCTCACCAGCTGTATTCTCGTGCAGTGAATTCATTCAGTGAACATTTCTTGAGCAGTAGTTCACCAATGGAGCATCATAGGCACCTCCAATTAGGGCAGCTCCTTGCTGTGAGAAACTGTCCCTTATACTGCAGAAAATCTGTCACCTCTACGCCCCTGCAGTGTCTGTAGACCTCTCCCATTGTGACAACCATATGAACAACTCCACATATTTCCAACTCAGATGGGGTCTTTACCGAAAACCAAATATGTTCTGGAGGTATCTGCTCCTTTCAAGGTTAACCATTAACAATTTGGACAATTTGAGATTTTTTTATTTTTTTATTTAAAAAACATTATGCACTTGCTATGGACCAGATACTATCCTAAGAGCTTTGCAAATAGTAATTTATTGAATACTCATAATGAGCCAGTGGGGCAGGTGCTGTCATTGTTCTTGTTTCACAGATGGGGTGGGGGGACTTGTACTGACGCCAGTACATGAGGGAGTGGGGCTCTCAACCACACAGTCAGGCTGCAGAGTACTCTCAACCACGCTATGTGCTGCCTTTTCTCTGCTTGGCCCCAAGGAAACAGTACTTTGATGAACTGGGGTTAGTTTCAACATAACAGCATTTAAAGAATTAAATTTAGGAGTAATTAAACTTGAAATTTGTAAACTCTAAAGTATATCGCAACTCTGTGCTTGCACATAAAGCTCTCCTGAATTTTCACTTTTACCTTCAGAGTAAGAAAAATAGTCATATTTTTCACATAGGACGCTATAGTAGTTATAAAACAACCGTAACAGTATATAAAGGACTGTTTCTGAGAGCTTGCGTTAACTTTATGTATTCCTGAGCACTAATTGTGGAATTATCATTCTTTCCAGTCATACATTGTACGATTGCATGTGTTTCCCAAACCTGCCATAACAAAGCACCATGCACTTGGTGGCTTAAGACAGCACAGATTTATTCTCTCTCAGTCTGCAATCCAGGTTGATTTCCTCTGAAGGCTCCAGGAAAGAACCCTTACTGCCTCTTCTTAGTTTCTGGTGGCTACTGGCTATTGTTGAGTGGCCTTGGCATCACCCCAATCTCAGCCTTCATCATCACAGGACCCTCCTCCTCCCGGGATGTGTTTGTGTCTGAATCTTTCTCTCTTTTCTGTTATAAAGACAATAATCATTGGACTTGCAGCCAAGTATGGCCTCATCTAACTTAACTTACTCCTGCAAAAATCCTCTTTCCAAATAAGGTCACATTCTGAGGTTCCAGGTGAAAACAAATCTTTAAGAGACGCTAGCTGATTAAAATACTACTCACTACAATGATTAAAGTACCTTTGATTAAATACCGATGATTAAAATATCGTTTTTGTATATGGTAGGAGATACGGATTGAAGTTCATTGCTTTGGCAAATCCAGGTATTTTAGCATCACTTATTGATGACCATCTTATCTTTTATCTGTGGAAGTGCCTCTGTGCCTTTGTTGAGAATGAGTTGTCCACACGTGTGGGTCTGCTTTGAACTCCCTGTTCAGTCCATTGATATATTCGCCATGTGTATTCCCATGTGACAGTCTTAACAATTAACATTAAAATCAGATAGCGTTTGTCTCTAACCTGTTAACTGAAACATACTGCAAAGCTATGAAATTTCTAGACATCCCTTGTAACATTGAGTTAGGCAAAAATTTCTTAAATATGACACCAAAAGTACTAGGCATAAAACAATAAATTGATAAAATAGACTCATCAAAATTAAAATGTTTGTTTCTTGATAGATCCTGGTAAAAGAATGAAAGACAAGTTACAGACTAGGAAAAAATGTTTACATATAAGATATGTGATGGAGGACTTGTATGCATCATATTTAAAGAATGGTCAAATGTTACCATTAGGAAAATAAATCAAATAAAAATAGGCAAGAGATTTGAACAGGCATTTTACTGCAGAAGGTATACATATGGCATATAAGCACATGCAAAAATGTTAATCCCTGGGAAATGCAAATCGAAGCCAAGTAAGATACTGTTACACACCTATTTGTATGGCTCAAGTAAAAAAGACTTTCATGTCAAATATTGGAACGCTCATCCACTCTGGGGTGGCGGGATGTAAAGTAATACAACCACTTTGGAAAGCAGGCAGCTTCTTAAAATGTTAAACACACACACACCACATTATCCAGGTATTCCACTCCTTGGTATTCACTCAAGAGAAATGAAAGTGTTTGCTCATAAAGAGACTTCCACACAAATGTTCATAGAAGTTTTATTTGTAATTACCCCAAACCGGAAACAGTGAAAATGTCAGTCCATAGGGGGTGGGTTTAAACACTGTGGCACTTCAGCATAATGAGCTGCTGACACATGCCGAGATGCGGGGATTTCCAAATCCTTATGCCAGGTGAAAGAATCCAGACAATAAAAATAGGACACATAATATATACTTTGTCTACATTAAATTCTAAACAATGCAAATAAAAATGGTGACAGGCGGCAAGTCAGTGGTCACCCGGAATGGAGGTAGGAGACAGGAGAGGGCAGAGGATTAGGTCACAAAGAAACTCTTGGGAGTGATGCATGTGTGATTATCTCAATTGACTTGATTGTTTTGCTTATCAAATTGTACACTTTATATTTTTTTAATATTTTTTCTTTATTGATTTTAGAGAGAGAGAAGGGGAGAAGGAGAGAGAGAGAGAAACATCGATGAGAGAGAACATCAATTGGCCGCCTCCTGCATGCCCCCCACTGGGGATCAGGCCCACAACCTGGGCATGTGCCCTGACCAGGAATTGAACTGGCAACCTCTTGGTGCATGGGTCAGTGCTCAACCACTGAGCCACACCAGCCGGGCACAAATTGTACACTTTAAATATGTACAATTTACTGTATGTCAATCATACCTCTGTAAAACTGTTAAAATACTGTTGAACTATTAGTTAATGGCTCCATTTACATCAATATTAAATATGAGGATGAGAGAAATTGTATCATGTTTATATGTGTATATGTCTGTATAAATGTATATGTGTATAAGTGTGTGTGTATATATATATGCATACATATATATAGATGATAGCAAATGCATCAGTATATAACATAAATCTTTAAATTGTCTATCATCAGGGAATCACTTCAGATTTGTTTCCTGGCGTAAAATTGCCAAAACCTGATTACAATGATTTGCTGACGGCCATCAAAGACAACTGTGATGCCATGAATCTGCAAATGACCAGTTTCTTTTCTGAGAAGATCCTCCAAATTTATGAAATGATGATTGTGCGTCATGGTTTTATGATTGTTGGAGAACCGTTTGGAGGAAAAACCAGTGCATATCGCGTCTTAGCTGGAGCACTAAATGATATATGTGACAAGGTAAGCGTGTTATAAATGCATTAATTTATTTCTAACCGGGTTTGTGCAAGATAGAATCTATGTCATTTTAAAAGATACTTTAATGCAGCAACTTAAAATCATGAAAAAAATGAGTCAAAGAGAAAATAAAAGCAGAAAAGTAGGAAGTTCAACATATAAAGGGTAATGCCACATATTTTTCTCTTAACCTTTTATTTCTGTTTTTAAAATGTTTAATTATAAAGGTAGCACATTGTAGAAAAATGTCTGGAAACATGAAAAAATCTGATGGTTTTGTTTCCATACTTTTAGGAGAGTTTTGTTTTTAGGAGAGTTTTTATTTTCTGGGTGGTTACGATTGTAAAGCAAACTTCTGTTACTGGCTGCTTGTGGTATTGAATTGAAATGTGTGTGTTTTTGTGTGTATATTATATTTAATATGTACACGTACATATATATAATAAAAAACCAAGTGTTAAATTATTTGAACTGTCTGTCCTACACATTACAGTAGGGTCTACTTTGATATGCTAAAGGAATGAGGCTGTCTTAAATTCTCCAACTAACATTGCATTTCTGCCTACTTGTGTTTCGAATAGTTTCTGCTTCACATATTTCTGTGTTCATAGTGTATATGGGATTTGTAATCATTATATGTTCACTGTGCGGTCTCTCCTCCAACCAATATAACATTATGTACTTGTTCTGTTATTTGTCTTTGGTCCCCTGCCTCTAATTTCAGTATTGCCACCGTATTTTCTCCTTGCATATATATTTGCCCATGTCTGCAATCGTAACTCTGAGTGTCACTGTGGTTTATTTTTTACAGAGAGTGAAGAGTTTGATTTTGATTGTCTCCAGGCTGATGGTCTCTATCTTTCCCCAGGAGGATTTAAATTCATTTATGTTTATTATACAAACAAATGCTAGTTATTTCTGTCATCCATTTCCTCTGCTTCTATACTTCCATGCTGTTTCCTTTTCTTCTCCTCCCTGCCCTTCCCTTTACCTCTCCTGCCTTTCTGCCATCCTCATGTCCTTTTCTTGTTTAGTTGTTTTACTATTGCACTGGACTAATTTTTTTTTTTCTGTTAAAAAATGTCACTAAAAGAGCTGTGTTGCCACCCCAAAACTAAAGAAAGTGAAGGTATTCTAGTCCAATGGTAAAGCCCTAAGTGGCTCATTACCAGGAAATTCTAAGGGTGACATTGTGGTGACCTAAGGGACAGGCCTGCAGAGCCAATGTATGCAAGCGATGGCTTCACACCAGGCTCGCTGCGCTTGGGACCTCAAGTTTGTTTCATTCCTCGATATTGTTATTCCCACATTTTTTCTTCAGTTTGGAAGTTTGTGTCCCAAGCTCTGGGGGTGGTGGGTGACAGACAATGTTGGGAAGAACTGAACTTGTTATGTTGTAACATAAACATGGAAAGATTAGGAGTAGGTAGAACACAGAGGATTTTTAGGGCAGGGAAACTATTCTGATACTGAAATGGAAGGTAGATGACATTATGCATTTGATAAAACCCATAGAACTGTACAATTTAAGGAATGAGCCCTAATGTAAACCATGGGCTTTAGTTAATAACAATGTCTCAATATCAGTTCATCAGTCATAACAATGTACCACACCAGTGCAAGGACTTAGTAGGGGAAACCGGCAGAGGGCGGGGTTTGGAGGGAAGGAATATGTGAGAATCTCTGTACTTTATGGCCAACTTTCTGTAAACCTAAAACTACTCTTAAAAAACAAAATCTATTCATTAAAAACAAAAGAAGCCTATGCCCCAAGGGTATTACCACCTCTTGTAATAATTCTATAACCAGTTTTTGGTGTTCTAATTGAAATTCACAACTTACTAGTATTAACTTTTCCAGGAGATGATACATATTTCTCTGTATTTGGATCTTTCCATTTTCTTTCAGAGAATGTTTTGTAGCAGAAGTCAGCCAGTTCAGCCCAAAGCCTAATTTTGTAATGGTGTTAATATTCTTTAAGGTTTTTAAAAATAGGAAAATAAAGAAAAAGAAAGAAAAGCAGAAAATGTCACAGATCATATGTACCCTGCAAAGCTTATAATTGTTTACTATCTTACCCTTTGCCAAAAAGATTGCCAATTCCTGTTTTGTAGTTTTAGATTTATAGATTGTGTATAATATTTGCTAATTTATTCTTGTGTATTTTATGAGTCTTTAAATACTATTGTAGCCTGGCTGGTGTGTCTCAGTGGTTGAGTGTCGACCCATGCACCAAGAGGTCACTGGTTCGATTCCTGGTCAGGGCACATGCCCAGGTTGTGGGCCCGATCCCCAGTAGAGGGCATGCAGGAGGCCGCCAGTCGATGTTCTCTCTCATCGATGTTTCTATCTCTCTCTCCTTCTCCCTTTCTCTCTTTCTAATATTAAGAAAGAAATTTAAATACTATTGTAAATGGCATTATAAAAAATTGGCATAGAAAATACAATCGATTTTTACCTGTTGACCTGGTACGCTGGGGCTTTGTTAAATGGTCTCCTTCTGTAGTTTCTTTGTAGAATCTTTAGGATTTTCTATGTTACCCAATCATGTTTTCTATAAATATACTACTCTGCAAAATAGAAGTAAAAACATCGACTGATTGATTTTTTTTTTCATTAAGGGGTTAATGGAAGAAAACAAGGTTCAAATTACCGTGTTGAACCCGAAGTCTGTGACCATGGGTCAGCTGTACGGCCAGTTTGACTTGGTGTCCCACGAGTGGTCCGACGGCGTCCTCGCTGTCAGCTTCAGAGCGTTCGCCTCCTCCGTGGTGAGTGCTACCGCCTTGGCTCGCCGTCCAGAGATCTGTGCTGTTTCCTTCTCACCAGTGTCTGATGTTTTCAGTTGTTTCAAACAAACATACTTATAGCTCAAGATATTTATTTACAACGTTGCTGGGTAGTCTGACAGTGTTTCTGAGAGGAACCCCATTCACACCGACAAAGGTGCCAGAGGCCCTGCCGGCCAGCGCTCTGCCCCAGCGCGGGAGAGAGGGCAGGAGGAAGACGGACAGACGGACGGACGGGGGAGTGTTTCTGCTTGTTGTTCCAGGCACAGGATCAGGGAGAGCCTCTGTCACGTGCTGCTGTGATGCTCTTCCTTTGCCGGGTCAGGGCCACTGGCGCTGGCACGCCCACTGACTGTTAGATACACTCCGACGTTTAGAGGAGAAATCGCAGAGGGTCACGGCAGGGTGCTGCAGAGTCCCAACACTGTGTCCCGTCCCCCGCGTGAGGGCAGCGGGCTTCCTGTGGGAAGAGGGAAGGAAGGATGCGCCTGCCCTGACTGCTGGGGGTGGGAGTGGGCACCGACCTCCTCCGGCCTCAGTGCTGAGCAGGGGGGGGGGGGGGGGGGGGGGGGGGGGGGGGCACTCTCACCACAGTCCCCAGGCCGACACGGCTGCTCGGTTGCCATGTGTTAGCAGGCTCTGCACAGAACGTGATCATATGGGAGACAGCTTGCTAAGGCTGGTCCGAAAGGAAAGGGGGCCTAGGCTAGAGACAGTTATACAGAATAAGTCAAGACATTGGATGTTTTCTTCATTCTGACTACATGCACGCTAAATCTGGTGCTCTTTCCACTTGAAGACCCAGCTGTCATAACTCATGGGTCAGAGTGATATAGAAAAACATCAAATCTCAGCCCTACTCTTACTGACTGAAGGACTTTGGCAATGAGTAACATAAGGACAGACTCGCATGGAGCAGAGACCTTCCCAGTGTCAGGCTTCACTAGTAATTTTAAGGGTAAATGTTAACCTGAGGCGCAGGTGAGGCAGGCAGAGAGCTGGGACAATTCATGTGACTGCTCGGGTCCTCCCGCTCCGGGGGATGCACTCTGGCCTGGGTTAACATATGAAGTCTCTAAATAACGTATGCAGTTACATGATTTATACAGAGATAGTCATGAGATCTCTCCCATGGATGGTCAGTTACAGAGCTTACATTACCTTCTCCAGGAAGGTATGTTCAGTAGCCCCTGAGACTCCTGAGTCTCAGAGGTTACGGAGCTGACCCAGTCACATGACTGATACGTAGTAGAGCCCAGTGAGAAGTGAGGTCCCGCAGACTGCAGAGCCCAGCATCCCGCCATTACAAGGCAGTGTTTCCCAAAGTGAATGTTACCAGGTGTGGGAAGCCAAGAGCAAGAGGGAAAGTTAATCTCTGAGAGGTGGGCCCTTCCTCGCGTCCCAGACTCAGCCGGAGCTGGCCTCTCAGTGTGAGCGGCCTGAGCCCAGGACAGGCCCACTGTCTCATAGATTAATGCCGCTGGCTGAGGGACTGAGAATACATTACGATGGATTCAAATTGTTCAGCACTTCAACTCAAAGGCACATCTGCTGAAGTTGAACCAAGGCAGCATCTCTCTACATAAAGAGGCTGATTCATACGAATCCGGAAAGGAGCACCTGTTTTTGCCCTTGCCAGATACCACCTGGCCACTCCTTCCTGTCATTGAGCAGTTACTGTATTCCAGACAATCTGTGAAAAGTTCGATATTTCACTGTGGGACTGTGAATGTTATATTACCATGCATGTCCTATACTACCACGAGGTAGTTCAACCCAGGAGGGGTGGGTATGTGTGTGTGTGTGGAGGGAACACAAATTTTGACTTAGCTCACAAGAATAATTTAATATGTATGAACACAGTACTATATAGAATCAGACGATACAAAGGAAAATTCTGTTTTCTCTGGCAACTATGTTTTTAACTTATAATACTTTCTAAAATGTGTTATATGTGAATTCAGAAACATTGAAAAAGGTAGAATCTTAAGCAAAGATGCTATATAGTGTCTTGTCCATGGCATATACAGTGTGGGACAAAAGGAGACTTCCAGTTGTGAGTACACAAAACATAATTTATTCATGTATTATTTATTGATTATTGTATTATTTTCCATGTGGACAACTGGAAACCTACTTTTGCCCCACCCTATATAGTCTTCTTCAGTGACTGTATCTCTCTCTCTCTCTATATATATATATATATACTTTATTTTACAGATAGTCTACATGTTTTTTATCATATATATATCTATATATATACACACACACTTTATTCACATATATACTTTATTCAAAAGGTACCTTTACATTTTCATGGTAAAATTATTTTTAAGAGAGTTACATTTTAAATTTTGAAATATTACTGAATTGTTTTCTTACTTTATCACTATTACACTTTTGCCCTGTATTCTGATTTGCATAAACCAGACACCAGATAGGAAGTGGTTAATTTTTGATGGACCAGTGGATGCAGTATGGATTGAGAACATGAATACTGTGCTAGATGATAACAAAAAGCTATGTCTGATGAGCGGAGAGATTATTCAAATGTCACCACAAATGAATCTTATTTTTGAACCAATGGATTTGGAAGTTGCTTCTCCAGCCACTGTAAGTTCTCAGTTTTGACATCTGCTTGTAAATTGGGAATGCTGTAAATGTTTTTATTACTGAATAACTTTGACTTGAAATAGAAAGTATTAGAAGAATTTATTTTGACAGCTGTCTGTGATTCTCCAGGAGCCGACATTACCTGTTGGCATACCTTGACACAGCTGAGTTAGGGTTTTCTTTTTCCTCTTTGTCTGTGACCATTTGGTCCAGTCAGACATAAAAATTTAGATCATGAAATTAAATAAAATTACCCCCCCCCCAAGAGTTTATAAGAAACAGATGTACCGAGTCATATTCTTTTATAAGCATTACTTTGATGGTCAACAGTCATTGCTTTTCCAGGTTTCCAGATGTGGGATGATTTACATGGAGCCGCACATGTTGGGTTGGAGACCACTGATGATGTCCTGGGTAAATCTCTTACCAGCTACGCTCAATGCTACTCAGAAGGAATTTATAATGAACTTATTTGACAGAATGGTCCCGGTTTCTGTCGAATTTATTAGAAAACACACAAAGGTAGGAGAGATGGGAATTTTAAGATTTAAAAAATAAATGGAAAATCCAAATTAGTTAAATGTATCAATTTTAACATCTGCCTTTTTTGTCAACTACTAGAAATTAAAGTAATTTCTTAACTGAGTTGATTAAAACCTTTTTGCTAATTAATGTAAAAAGATTTTCATTCATATATTTATTCCATCAAAAATATTTTACGTGAAGCATGTTAAGATTTGAGAAAATGTATGGGTGCTAATCTTTTCTCAAAAAAATCTCAAAGGCCCACCCAACCACATCTGGGTAAAAATACTCTAAAATATTGTCTCTCATTTCTGGTGGACTATTACATTTTAAATAGTTTCTATATTTATAATTTTCTTTATTTTCCAAAGGTCCTAGAATAAGTCTATATTATTTGTAATCAGAAAAAAAGGGGCAGTTTTTAAAAGTAATCTCATTTGTGACATCTAAAGAACTGGATAGCAGGTGATAGTGGAGGGACACATATTACTACTTAGACATACTGAATGAGGAACCCACTATACGCAGTGTGGGTGCATCTAATTGTTTAGAGATTGCTGTTAATAGCTGGTAAAATGAGTTATGGGGGGGAAGTCAGTGCCTGGTAGAAGGACTGAAAGAGGTCCTGAAGTAGGCAATTGCATTTTTCTCTCTTTCCATTCACCCTGGGGGGCTGGGATGGGGGACGGATAGAAGGTAGAGAGGTGGCGTCAGGAATGGACATCTGCCTCAGAGAGCTGATGGCATTCCAGCGAGGCTCTTAGACCCTCCCTGGCTGGACACTGTATGGCACGTTGCTTAATTTCTGCGCCGGGACATGTAGACCAAAGGTCTTTTAGGATGACTTTGGCTCTGGAACAAATATAGAAACACAGGGCTGGTATTTCTCCTGCTGTTGGAAATGGAACAGAAAAGCTTAAGGTAGAAGTTTAACTCTGGGTACAGATCTGAAGAGTATTTCAAACCATGTTCATGGAGATTACCTACCTACAGGGAAAATCCTGAAGAAAAGGAGAAGAGAGCAAAGGATGGACTCCCGGGTCCACTGGCAATTTCGGGAGGAAAGAGGGAGGAAAGGGTAGCACTGTAAGAAGCAAGTAGGCAATCAGTGTTGTGAGAAACTACTGAAAGGTCAAGGCAGGAAAGGGGAGCACGTGCCCCTCGGCTTTGGATGGGGAAGACGGTGGGCGAACGCTGGCCCGAGCACTTCAGGGAGAGGCGAGGGCACTTCGGGCGGTGGTGGAGCTGTGAGCCCCACAGTGAGCGTGGGCTGGCTCTTCCAAGAAGCTTGGCGGTTAAAAAAACAACAACCTAAAATATGTTCTAGATATGAAGTAATCATACCTCGAAACATTTAAACATGTATTGACTGAGGTCATAATAAAATAAGCTACAGGATTTTTTTTCTCTTCTGACACTGTCAGAGAATGTAGATATTCCAAGTAAATGAATTTTCCATATAACTGAAAAGCATCCTTTCAATAGCAAGACAGAGGAAGACCCACTTTTATTTATTTATTTATTTATTTTTTTAGTCCTCACCTGAGGACATTTTTTGATATTTTGTTCAGATAGAGTGGGAGGGAGAGAGAGAGAGAGAAACCTCGACGTGAAAGGGACACATCGAGTGGTTGCCACCCACACGACCCAACCAGGGCCGGGGACAAACTGCAACCGAGGTACATGCCCTTAGCGGGAACCGAACCTGGGTCTCTCCAGACCGCAGGCCGATGCTCTAACCGCTGAGCCAAACCAGCCAGGGTGGAAGACCCACTTTTAATGCAAGCTTTCTAAAATATACTTTGCATTTTTGTCCTCTCTTAAAGAAATTATGAACATCTGTTATTTACTGTGGAGTAATAAATATGTCTTATTTTTGGTAATAACTATTTATATTATTTAATTAAATATATTGGAGTGACATTGATTAATAGGATCACAGAGGTTTCAGGTGTACAGCTCTATGATACGGGTCTGAATATTGCATACTGTTTATTTGTATTTTAGGGTGTATCACTAACAGTCCCACCCTTAGTCTGCAACCCAGTTGTCCTCTCTGCTTCTGCTGAGGCCGGCTGCATATGAAGTCAGCTGCTTCTCATCTTCAGAGAGTTAATTTTTACCTGTTACCATGAAGCCTGTTTTCCCTGTTACCATGAATGTGACTCTAACAGTTGGAGGAGAGCTTGGAGGGAAGGAGACAGGTGTTCACTGAGAACTGTCTGTATGCTGCGTGGTTCTATTTTATAAGCTGTCATGGGGCCCCCAAAAGTCCAAGAGAGCAACATTTACAGCACCCCAGCAATGTTTTGTGCTCTTCAGGACTTGAAAATATGTCTCATAGGGATAAGTTTGAGTATTGCTGTAGCTTATGTTTTAAAATGAGTTTTATTTATTATGCTTTTTAGACAAGCACATTAGTTGTCTTCTCTGGAATAATTTTTAGTGTTTTGTGTACAAAATTGGAATCTTTGTGTTTGATTAAACTAACTAAGCATGTAACAGTAAACTTTAAATTTGAGATTCAGGACAAGTGGTGAAAGAGTAAACACTACCTGAATGTGACAGCCACAGCTGCCACACTCCAGACTAGAGAACAAATGTGTGCCTCAGTTTCCCTGCCTATAGAATAGAAATATCATGATGGTACCTTTTCATAGGTACAATGGCTATTAGAACTAAATGAATCCAATAAATATTAGTTGATGCTTTTTAAATTAGTGCCTAGTTTTAAGCGAATTTGTTTATAGACTTTTTTTTTGCTGATTTTTTAGGAACTATCTCCTACTTCAGATACAAATTTAGTCCGATCCTTAATGAATCTAATAGACTGTTTTATGGATGACTTCACTGATGAAAAAGTAAAAGAGAGAAATGACCGAGAAACTTACTCTTTACTTGAGGTAAGGTCCATTGCCTGTGAATCGTGCAATAGAAAGACATCTGTTGCTTTCCCCAGTGCTTCCTAATTAATGAGACTCGATTTCCCTCTGGAATTAGGGGCTGGACAAGGGGTGGTAGCTGAACAGGAGGAAAAAATTAGGCCCGAAATACCAGGAGCTGGTAGGAAAACGCCTCGATTGGCAGTTCTGTTTCATCGTGAGATTTGGGGGCAGCCCAGTGATCTTCTTAGATTTGCTACTGACGTCTTGGGTCATTTGATCAGCCTCAGAAATGATCATTCTCCAAATTGTCAATCTCCATTTAACAATGAGATTCACTTCTCCAACTGCCAAGTCGTAGCAATTCAGTTTCCCCCTCACTTTTCTTCTCTTTTTTTGTCATATAAATGTTTAAAATATATATGTCTGCATATGTAAACACATATATTTGAATTCAGAAGAGCAAAAAATATATATAATCTATCAACATATCTGTAAAATAGAAATAAAATTATCAACAGACCTTACTCTTTAATAAAAAATGTATATAATGCTAATAGTAGCACTTCTTATGTAATCAATATGTTACTCTTATGGCTTATATTTTATGAAATAAATTAATTTTAATTTAGTTTTCAATAGTTTCCAGAGAGAAATAGTCTGGGAGTAAGCTAGGAGTAGGCGAAGGGTGTCAAAGTAGAGTCCACAACTCTTATGAGCAGTCAAGACCGTGTTAGCACTGGCACTAAAAAGCGGATTTGATGTTAAAACAAGCAAACAGGTTTTCTTACTTAGTGGTTGGTCTTGTCATCACCCTGTTCCCTCTGCCGGAGCCTGGTGAGAAGAAGCTAGTTACGCAGCGAGTGCTCCTACAATTATTACAGCAGGTAAGGAAACAATATGGATTTGTTCTCCTTTAAAAAAAACACTGTATCAAAATTTAACTTTAAAAAGCATCTATGTTGTGGGTTGATTATTCCTTATTAAAATATTCTCTTATACATATAAAAAGCTATCGCAATGTTCTTTTTAATATCAAGGTCCTGCCATATACTTAAAATATCATGTGATTTTCCAGACTAATCATTCTAAGGTTTCACTCTGGCTAGAAATTATTGCATTGTATTCTCTACTCTGATTTTTATAAAACATGCAATTTGATTAAAAAAAACTAATTATTACAAAATCTTGAGATAACCTACTTTTATATATCAGTTTATTAATTTCCTTTCACAGATATTAATCGGCTAATCTGATTTAAGCTTCAAGGATAGATTAAAGTTATTCTTTAATGCACTCTGTCTTTTCATTTCTCCAATACAGGGCATTTTTCTGTTTTCATTGATATGGTCCGTCGGTGCTTCTTGTAAAGATGATGATCGGTTGAAATTTAATAAGATTCTTCGAGAACTAATGGAAGGTCCAATTTCAGAACTAACTCGAAATAGGTTTAAATTACTGAGTAGTACTGAACAAACACCTTCAAAAGCTCTAACTGTCCCATTTCCGGAAAAAGAAACAATCTATGATTATCAATTTGTCACCGAGGTAAGAGTTCTGAAGCAAAATTTGCAGGGACCAACCTGCCAGGGTCTCCTCCAAGACACACAGCACGTAATGGCTGTGTGGTCCCTTAGTCACCCCTGTCTACCTTAAGAGACAGCATGGAGTCGGGAAGGTGCCCTGGCTTTTGAGGTCAAATACACCTGGGTTTGAGTTCTAGTAAAACCACTTTCTTTCTGCATAGCCTTGGACTAGTTATTTAATCTCCCTGAACCTTGTTTTTCTCATTGATAGAATGGGATAAATAATAATACCCGATGGGCCGATTGCACCCACTAAATAAAATAACATGTTATGACATCTACTCCAGGACTAGGGGCATACTAGTCAAGGACATTTCTTGGAAGTTCATGGTTCACGTTTGCATATCACAGGCACTAAGAAGCCCTGTAGGATGACCCATGCTGGGTTAGTAGTGTTAACTCAGCACTTCCCAAACAGACTGGGCGATAAAACCTGATGGTGTTTACTTGTTTGTTTTTGTGTAACAGCTCCCATATGTACTGTTTTGAGGACAAAGTTTAGGACTATATATTATTTAAATATAAGCTGGTTTGGCTTAGCAGTTGGAACATCAGCCCACGGACCGAAGACTCCCGGGTTCAGTTCCCGCTGAGGGCATGTACCTCGGTTGCAGTTTGTCCCCTACCCCGGTTGGGGTTGTGTGGATGGCAACCACTCGATGTGTCTCTCTCACATCGATGATTCTCTCTCTCTCTTCCTCCCTCCCTCCCTCCCTCTGTATCTGAAGATAAATGCAAATATGTCCTCGGGTGAGGATAAAAAATACACATACACACACACACACACAATCACAGATCCAAGTGAAATTAGTATCACACCCTATCCCCAATGGGTAGTTCTATGTCCTTCTTTTTCCCTTAATAAAGAAAACACCTTCCTATCTCACTAATGTTTCTTTAATAAACTTATTTCTCCAAAGCCTCTCTGTTTTCTATCACCTGGATGGACCATGATCTAGTTAAACAGTTACCTACTCTTGGACATCGAACTGTTTTTGTTGTTTTTTAGTTTTTCTGCTTTGCTCAATATTCTTGTACACAAGTCATTGTATTCATATCTGATTATTCCTTAAAATATGTTCCTAGAAAAAGAATTACTGCATCAATTTTTTAATTTTTATGACTCTGGAGATGTATTTGCCAAGTTCACCTCAGAAGAGATTCTTCTTCCTGCCAATCAAATGATACTGTCGCTTCATCTTTAATTTCTAACAATACCCTGCATTTTCAAACTATGGCAAGTGAATTATTTAGTCATCAGCTCTAGAAAGTTCTAGAAATGTCTTTGCAATACAATTTTCAGACTGATGTGAATTCAGCCTCCTCAAAAATAGCTCTACTGCAGGCACAGCACTGTGCCAGAGGGAACGAACGAGGAACGCGGCGCTGCCCCCCGTGCTCCCAGCCTCTGCAGAAGAGGGTCATGCAAGGCTCAGGGCCAGAAGGGTACGGCCCAGGGACCTGGGCGGCTTTGGAGCCAGCAGGCCCATCAGTGAAGCGGGCTGCGGGGCACATAGGACGGACCTGAATTCTGAGGTGTTTTGCTTGGCAAGGGGCTTGAATTTCATTCCGTAAGATTGGAGAGGGCTGTGGTGTTTTTCTAAAGAAAGTTAATATGATATTTTTGAAACGTACTGTTATAAACACTGTCATAGAAAATAAAAATTTCAGTTCATAAACTAGTTGGATGCAAAGACATAGTACAATGTTAATTCATCATAACAGTATCATATTATGAAATCGTATGTGTTCTAGATCTTTGTTGCACAATGTGAGTATAATTAACACCACTGAACTATACATTTTAAAATGGTTGAAGGTTAATTTTAGGTGTTGTTTTTCTTTAATCACAATTAAAATGAAATGAAATCTCAGCTGTTAGAGTGTCGGCCTGCAGACCAGAGAGTCCCCGGGTTCGGTTCCCGCTAAGGGCACGTACCTCGGTTGCGGTTTGTCTCCAGCCCTGGTTGGGTTGTGTGGGTGGCAGCCACTTGATGTGTCTCTCTCACATTGATGCTTCTCTCTCTCTCTCTCTTCCTCCCTCTCTCCCTCCCGCTCTATCTGAAGATAAATGCAAATGTCCTCAGGTGAGGATTAAAAAAAAAAAAGGTCAAGTAATATACAGCTGATGTTCTAGGTAGGAAAAAAAACAACAACATTTATATTGGTTAATATTTATTGAGTGAATTTCTTTGCTCTTTAATCCATTGACTAGTCCAATTTTCTGAATGCCATTAAAGAATCTAACATTTGACAAAAAGAGTTGACCTTTGGGTTGGCATAATCAGTGGTTTCAAGGCATCAAAAATTTCATTTTCATGTAAAAAGCCTAGATTTTTCTTAATTTCACACAAAATTTAAGTTTAAAACATCAGGGTGAAATGTTTTAAAATATAAAAACTGTATAAATATTAGGGTTTCTTGGTCTTGATTTTTCATCTTTTCTATAATGGAACAGGAGAACAGAGGTCTTAAAAGTATTTTATGACATAACAATTCCTACTTAGCTGTTTATTATAAACAGGGAATAGGAAAATGGGAACCATGGATAAAGAAATTGGCAGACGCTCCTCCCATTCCTAAGGACGTGATGTTTAATGAAATCATTGTACCAACTCTGGACACAATTCGATACTCGGTGTTAATGGAATTGTTAACCACCCATCAAAAGCCTTCGATATTTGTAGGACCAACAGGAACTGGAAAGAGTGTTTACATTATTGTGAGTATTGTAGAAATCTACATATTAAAATGTGTGTAGTATTCCTGAGAATTTTTAAAACCCCCTGAAATAGTAGAGTTAATATTTTTAAATACTCAAATATTTTGATGTTGGAACCAGAAAGGTTGTTGCGTAATTGCCTATTTATTTTAGAAAATTGATTAAAGATATGCCATTTTATATCACAAGGTTACTGTCCCTTTTTAGGTTTTTTAATAAAACTAACTTATCCAGGATGGAAAATTTCATATCCCTTGAAAAGATGTTCTAGGTAATTATACTTGATACTTAATTTCCTCGATTATTTAGTATTGGAATGGTTAATATGTAACAATAAGCAATTTTGTAATTTTTTACTAAAAAGACTTTAGTAATGTTTTAGTAATTTAGTAATGATTACTGGAATCATACCCGTTGTGCATTAGTTAAGAAAATGCTAACTGCTATTACAGATAAAGCCCCAAATCTCAGTAGTTTTACATGGCCTGATTTCCCTTGAGTTTAGGGGGTCATGTTGATCCTAGACCAGTTCATTTTTTTTTTGGTACATGCCCCTAGCGGGAACCGAACCCAGGACTCTCTGGTCCGCAGACCAATGCTCCAACCGCTGAGCCAAACCGGCCAGGGCCAAGACCAGTTCTTGTCTCTAGTTTCAGATTTCTGAAGAGAGAAAGCTGGCTGGAATTAATAGTAAGTAGCACCCCAGCCTTTTGCATGGCAAGTAAGTCATTTGGACCGTATGGAAGACAGATAGATGGACTTGAGTCTTCCTGAGACTCCATTCTAGATGACTGCCCACAGCAGCGAGGGAACCCCCTTCGCTCCCTATTCAGAGAACTGTGCAGTGTATGTGCCCCTTGGCGTAGCTGAAGGACCTGGCGTCTGCTCCTGCAGACAGCCGGGGTTGGAAGCTCGCCCTGACAGCGCACGAGAGCGGCGGGCGGCCGGACCAATGGGGCCTGTGCTCTTCCTTTGCTCTGCCCTCCGCCCAGCCCAGCCTTGGGAAAGGAGGGAGACAGGGGAGGGGCAGGGGAGTGAAGGGGCTCCCCCACCACAGGTTTCCAGTCAATCCGCATCCCTGTTTATGACAGTACCGTTTCTCATTATTTTAATTTAATTGTTTAATTCTATAGGAGCACATTTGAGTAAATAGTCAAATAATTGTCCTGGTATCATTTATTAAATAATCATCTCTTTTGCAACAAATTGAAATGGCACCTTTATTATCATCTAAACGCTGTATGTATCAGGGAATACCCAAAAGCAGGGACGGGAAGAGTTTGGACTGAAATTTAAAATCATGATGTTGGTTTGGCCTGGATTTAAAAAAAAAATAACTGAAAGTGTACAGAAAGCTAAGGGATTTACCCAAGATATCATCAAGAGTCAGGGAATGAAGACCTGAGGTGGTTAATGGAAACAGTCTTTCGACGTTTTGTACCTCCAGCAAATTCAACCCAGGCAATAAGCCGCTCAGGCAAAAACAACATTGCTTTTCACAAAATTGAAAACATACTTTGTATTTTGTTTTGTAATCTGCTTTTTATTCTACCTAATATATTGTAAACATTTTCTCATTTCATTATTCTTCTACGAGATGATTTGTAGAACACATCTTGATTAACAATCACTGTGATTGCACCGACTTTCCAGAGAATTCCATTTTGAAAATACAATTGTTTTATTTAAGCTTCCTAACTTATAATCAAATAACTTGGTATTTAAGTGGAAAGATAATAAGCTACATAAAAAAGAAAATTGTTCTGGAGAAATACAAATGGTAGTCTGAGTTCTTGCCCCATCCCTGAGACCTTAAGCAAGTTTCTCAACCTCTGAGTTCCTGTGACTTCATGTTACATGGAACATGTAATCTACATGGTGGTTCTGGAAACAGAGAAGCTGCGTGGACAGGGCCTGGACAGAGAGAGACACACCACTGACATGGTTAACTGTTATTTCTATTGATTTCACCTCCTTTTACATTGTTAAGATACTTTCAGGTTAAACTTAAGTTTGTCAACAATGATATTTAGCTTTTATTTTGAAATATCAAAACATAAGTCCAACTATGGTTCATTTTATTTCCTATTATATAGAACTTCCTTTTAAATCAACTCAATAAAGAAACCTACAAGCCTCTGCTAATTAACTTCTCAGCACAAACTACAGCAGCTCAAACTCAGAATATTATCATGTCAAAATTGGACAAAAGAAGAAAGGGAGTTTTTGGACCTCCTTTGGGCAAAAGAATGGTAATGGCTCTGTTTCCATACATATGGCACAGCATGGGTCATATTCCTGTACACTGCTACAGTCAGAACAAGGAGACCAGATAAACTGGGGCTTGACATCTTTCCGTACAGTTTTTTAAACACAAATTTTGATTAAGAAATTCTCTTAAAAATGTGTTTATATTTATATATACATTATGCATTAGACAACTCGACATCAAAAATAAGCAGTTGCCCTTTAAATTAACAGTAGAATATTCATCTGGGAAATTATCTACCTTCCCAATTCTCTCATTAACATTTTTACTTAGCAGAGTCTTTGCTGCTTGCTTTTCTAGACCTGTAAACATCCCAGTTATCAATGGACTTACCTGTGTTCCTCTACCAAGAACAACCTTCTCAGATTCACCACTCAGAGGTTACACTCATTTCAAAACCACACCTTATCATTTATTTATTTATTTATTTATTTATTTATTTATTTATTTATTTATATTTTTTTAATCCTCACCTGAGGATATTTTTCCATTTATTTTCAGATAGAGTGGGAGGGAGGGGGGTGGGGAGAAACATCGATATGAGAGAGACACGTTGACTGGTTGCCTCCCGCACAACCCTGACTAGGGCCAGGACAAACCGCAACCGAGGTACACGCCCTTGACTGGAATCGAACCTGCAGCTCACTGGTCTGTGGGCCAGTGCTCTAACCACGGAACAAAACTGGCCAGAGCTCTCATGTATTGAAGTTGTACAAGGTAAAAAGAGAAGGCATATTGAGAAATTGTTTGAAAGGATTAATAAGTCCTGAACTCTTAACCTATAAGGTTAGTAATAAAACTGTCTCCTGCCCTGGCCAGTTTAGCTCAGCGGTTAGAGCGTTGGCCTGTGGACCAGAGAGTCCTGGGTTGGGTTCCCACTAAGGGCACGCACCTCGGTTGCAGTTTATCCCTGCCCCAGTCGCACATTGATGTTTCTCTTTCCTCCTCTCTCCCTCCCGCTCTATCTGAAGATAAATGCAAAAATATCCTCAGTTGAAGATAAACAACAAAAAACTGTCTCCCTATTCTTTAAAAGCATGGATGCTAAGAGATATTATTTTGAATTTGGAAAGAAATCATCACTTCCCATATCAGTACTCTACAGTACTGATAGATGGTGGTCTGATTCTTTCCCTCAACATTATTAACACAATAGGACACTAGAATACGATGTTAATATTTCCTAATACCTCTTCTCTTGTCATTTTCAGGTTGTATTTGTAGACGATGTCAATATGCCTGCTCGGGAGGTATATGGGGCTCAACCCCCCATTGAGTTATTGAGACAGTGGTTAGATCACTGGAATTGGTATGACCTAAAAGATTGTTCTATGATTAAACTAGTGGACATTCAAATCATATGTGCTATGGGACCTCCAGGTACATTTTCTAAGTTTGTGATTATTAAGATTGAAAATCACTCTGCCCATATCTAAAGGGATAGCTGGAGAAAAGGAAACACAAGTGAATAATTTGAGCTACAGTGTTTTGTCTTTATATATTTTCTACTTGTGCACATTGTGACCTAAGGGGGTGTACCACAATGGTCAAGGCTGCAGAGTGGGTTGCCTTGGCTGGGGCCATTCTTCCACCACTGCTTCCAAATCCCCTTTCTCCCACCTCATGAGATTTCGCTTTCCCTTTCCTGTCCCTGCATTCTGAGATCCCAGATCCCTCTGGGCAGCTCTCTTCCATGTTGTTCCTAAAGTTTCAACTGTAGGAAGCATCACCTTTCCTCTACCCCTGTCTAGTCTCATTCTTGTGAGTCTCTGGATGTAGACAGGCTGTTGAGATGAATTTAGGTAGAAAATGGCCAAAGAATTAATTCCCAGAGATCCTGTACATTTTCCAAGAGAAATTTATAAACTCAAATGACTCTCTATGTAGAAGAAATTTTGTAGGCTGGAATAGCTAAACTGGCTTAACTGGTCAGCTTTAATTGTTCTTTTCCGGAACTCAAGCTGGTGTTCTATTTTTTAAAATTTCCTTTTCTCGATGTACCATTTCTTCTGGAAATCTCTCGGTTTTGTCTCTGAACTGTAATGTAGACAGTTGCGGAGTCAGTGATTGCTAACAGCTCGCTCTCTCTCCCCCACTCCCTCCCTCCCTCTCATAAGTAAGACAATTGCTCCTCGGTTTCAGACATCAGTTCTATTTTGCCTCTCCGTCACCTCTATGTGTCCACTTTTCCCTGCCTCTTCAGGGACTGGACAGAAAATCAGGCTGAATCCGTGAGGTATCTTTTCCTCTTGGAACCCATTTTTTAAAATAACACCATTTCTGAATGTTCTCTGGGAGGAAGGCTTGAAGACAGAGCTGGGGGATCGAATCTCTCACCTGCTCTTCCTCCTCTTCTTCGGCAGGCCCAGGTCCATCAGTGCTCATTGTGTGCATCTTAATGCACAGGCACACATAGCCGTTTCGATCTGTAGACTACCGGTTATGTGCTGTCACTCATTACTTATGTTTTCAGAGGCAGCACTGTATAATTCAGTGATAAACACAAAATATAGATTTCCTGTTTTAAACAAACATAAAACTTGAACCTATATATATTTATGCTAAATATATATTAGAGATATTATACACTTTTAAAATCAGTTTTTAACCAAAGATGTCATAATAGAATCCCTTTGAAACACGATTGCAATTTGTCCCTATATTTAAAAAATAATAGTTATCGATCAATTTGGTACAATGATGTGTTATATTCTAAGTCAGTTATTAAAGCCTCATATGTGAAAATGTAAGCATCATTTCACGAAAGTGAGACAATCTCCCAATTTTTTAAAATGTGAGCAGCCCATGTAGCAGCCATATGAACCACATAGACTCACCCTGGGGAAGTTCATTTAAGATGTGGGAAAACAATAGGGCCATATGCCAGGATTGTGCTGAACTTCAGGCATTTGGGAAGGACCCTAAAGTTAGGTCATTCAGGTTTACCTCATATGAACATTGTGTAATATTGTAGCTTAATATTGTATTGTAATGAGGATGTTCACAATTTACTGCTTCGGGCTATAGGTCCTAGAGAAGGTGGCAAATTGTTCTTTCTGTCTGGTTGAGTTTCCTTTGGTGACGTAGATCTGACCCAAGATTTTGCCTAATTAGTTGACTAATTCAGATAATTCAACTAGAAAACAAAATCTTGAATTTGAGGAGGATACTTTTTTGAGGTCAGGGTTGTCCAAACAACTGATTATTCTTAACTTCTCAGTGTGCCACGCATTTGTCCATCTTTCAAGTTATTTTATGCTCTAATTAGAGAAAATACTCTGGTATGTATTAACAACATTGTTAAGCAGTATCCTTTTTAATATATAGGTGGTGGTCGAAATCCAGTAACTCCTCGATACATGCGACATTTCAATATTATAACAATCAATGACTTTAGTGATAAATCCATGTTTACAATCTTCTCTAGAATCTTAACCTGGCATTTAAAAATCTGGTAAGTAATTTAAAATGTGTTTGTTTTTTCACTAAGATGAAATAAAATCTTTTGAAAATATATCAATAGTGCTCCTTAAACTTTTCTACAAAAGCATCCTTAGGTGAGGAAAAGATAGTGGGTGATATTCCCCTCCACTGTGCCAGCTCCAGGTTACCACTGCGCCAGCTCCAGGTTATGGGTGCATAGCAAACAGGAGCCCTTTCTCTTTTTCCTTTCTTTTTTTTTTTCGGTCTGAAGTCTTGGATTTTAACCTGAAAATCCATACAAATTTTGCATTCTGCTGTATAATATGTTCATGTTGGAATTATCAGTATTTTGAATTTTCACCACATAGTATAGTTAATGGTGGAAAGATATGTCAGGTTTATCCTGTGACTTTGATACCTCTAAGAGAGAAGTCTTGAGTTCCTCGGGGGTGCCCCTGTCCAGGCCTGAGTGTAGCCTTGGAACCTGTGCCCGGGGAAATGTTGCCCCCTAGCCCTGAACACTCAGTGCTTCTCTACGCGACGTGAGGAGTCTAGCAGACCTGAGCAATGCAGGTCTCGGCCCCTGATGTCCGAGCTCAGGAAAGCGTCCTTTCTTGCCCTGTCCCGTGACGATGCAGGAGGACAGCAGGCTCCTTGTCAAAGTAGAGGTTAAATATAGATCATTTTTTCAAATTAACATGTTTCCCCCATGTGCCCAGCCAGTGTGGCTCAACGGTTGAGCGTTGACCCATGCACCAAGAGGTCACCAGTTCGATTCCTGGTCACAGCACATGCCCCATGTTCTTTCTACCCCAATCATGCCCCCTCCCTATCTTTTTTCTTCTTCTTTATTCTGATTCACTATTTATTTAACTTTCTTTTTAACTCTCCTTTTTATTTTTTCCTTATTTTTCTATATTTTTATTTTCTTCCTTTGCTTTCTCTGAAAATACCTGTTTCATTAATGTTGTTCAGGGATTCTATCTATAAGCAGTTGAGAAGGCCAGGGAGTGAAAAAGGTTAGGACTTATTTGTTTAGTAGAACCTGGATTTGAGTTATATAATCTGGCTTCCTTGGTTGGCTATTATGTTCACTCATTTAAGTAGTTTAAAAGTCCATTAAATTGGTTTTGCTACCCATGGAGTTCTTTTGAACATAAAATAATGGAAAATAACTTTAAAAGAAGTAAAAATTCTATTATTATTATATAAGAAATGGTAATTCTATAAACAAAATCAATTGACTTAATCAGAATAAAAATTTTGTTAGACATGCAAAATATTTATGCTTATATTTCATAATTCTATATTTACTAACATTTTTCTTTTTATTTAAAATTTTTTTAAGTTATAAATTTCCAGACGATTTTCTAGATTTGACCACACAAATTGTAAATGGTACAATGAATCTGTATAAAGAAGCAATGAAGAATCTCTTGCCCACTCCAGCTAAATCTCACTACCTGTTCAACCTCCGTGACTTCTCACGTGTCATTCAGGGGGTGTGTTTGTCAAGACCAGAAACAACAGACACCAAAGAAGCAATTAAACGTCTTTGGGTTCATGAGGTAAATTTCCATGTTATCGAAATATGATTATGGAAGAAACAAAGATTTTATTATACCAACAACTGAATAAGAAGAAACATTCAGCAATTTATAGTGTTGAAATGCAATGGGCTATTTGGCATTATGAAGGTCCAATAATCAAGATAATTTTTAAAAATGTTTAACACTAATATATTTTATGCTATTTAAAATGTGTGGGCTCTCATTTTTAAGAATTCCTGTTGACTTTAGTGACTTAATCTTTGTTAGTTTGACTTCAAATAATTTTGAGGTAGAACACTTTTTGATCTGTTTTTATAAAAAGTGAATGCATTTATTTACATTATTTACTTGTAGTTTTGCTGGATGTCAAAAGGAACAATAAGGCAAACCAGTTTGGAGAGCACAGAGACTATATAAAAATATATTTAAGTTCTCTTTGGGAGGAGGAATGTAGGTAAACATTTTCTTGTAAAAGTTTGTGGAGGGAGGGAGGAAGGGACAGTGAAAGAGAGAAAGAGTATAAAAATAATGCATCAAAAATAATAGCTCAATATTTTAAAAATAGGCAAAGAATATAGAAAGTGGGAGGAAGAATGTTCTTCCATTTAAATATGTAAATAATAGGGTCATTTTAATTTTAATAATGTAGTTAAGAAATCTAGAAAATTTGAATGTGCTGCTGTGTTAAAACCATGTACTACAGAGACATAAATTTCAAAGGGGCTTTTAAAATTTTATTTCTGTAGACTTTTTAGATCTACAATTTGAATCCTTAAATCCTCACATCTTCAAATATATGTCCAAGTGAAGGTCCACTCCTCTAGGAAATTTTGGCCACAGCAAGGTCCCTGTAAGTGATTCTTGGAAAAAGCATGGTCTACAGATTCTTGCTGCAGCCCACTGTAGGTCACTTAGTTGCCTGAGTGGGATTCATGTCGTGGGGTATGGACACAGGCTGTGAGTCGGGTAGTTCGCACAGGTAATAGAAGTAATTCCGAGAGGTGGAAAGGGAGAGAGATGAGAGGGAGCATGTCTTTGACATGGCTGAAGGAGTGCATTGCCTAGGGCAGCACTTTGTCAGGGCCACATCTTACTCTAGGAAGCATCTAGCATTCTCCACCTCAGGAACTTTGCTCTTGATATTCCTTCGACCTAGAACACGCCTAGCTCCATTGCTCATGAGGCTTCCCACTGACCTCCTTCAGTTCTCTGGTCAAACACCCATTTAGCACAGAGGCTCACCTTGGACCGTCCCAAACCCCCTTTGTAACTCTTTATCTTGCTTTATTCTTCATGACACTGAACGTCACTTGACCATCTACATTTTTGCTTACTTATTGTCTTGCTAGAATAGAAGTTTTATGAGAGCAGCAGCTTTATTTATTCACTGCTTTCCCCAGTGCCTGCAGGTGTATTGACATTTTTAGGGAAACACTGCCTTAGATAAGATAATAATATACTTGATTTATGCTTAGACACTGATGCCTGATGAGTCAGGTGAGTTTACCTTAGTTTTCTCTTCCCAGAGGGCTGTTGTACGAGGTCTTCAGTACCTCCACCCAAGGGGGTGGCTATTGGCATGTGTTTGGAAACGAGATTGTTCCACAGAAAAACAGCTTTTGAACTTGTTGGAGTACGAGTAGGCTTCAATCATATCATTTGCCTGTGTAGCCACAACTGCTAGGAAAAATGGATGACACTATTAGGTCATCCATTTGACAGTAGTGAAATTGCTAAAATCATTGTTCTTGAACACCATTAGGTTGGCTGCAAGGCAGTCTGTAATAAATTTAATTCTTGAGTCTATAGTTTTTACATATGTTATCATTTCATTTTTGCCATGCATCTGTGACACTTGGAAGGCAGGTATTACTACTTCCATTTATAGGTGACGAAGCTGATGTAGACAGGTTTAACTTATTTTCCCCAAATGTCAGAAGTTTTGCTGACATGACTATGCATTGCATTTATGTATTAGTCTGCTAGTGCTGCCATAACAAAATACCAAAGACCGAGTGTCTTAAACAACAGAAATTTATTTTCTCATAGTCCTGGAGGCCAGAAGTCCAAGATCAAGGTGCTGTCAGGCTCGGGTTTTGGTGAAAGTTCTCTTTTTGACTTGCAGATAGGTGCTTTCTCACTGGGTCCTCACTGGCCTTCCCTCGTGTGTGCCTGTGGAGAGAGAGTGTGAGCTCAGGTGTCTTCCTCCTCTTGTTGGGAGACACCAGTCCTATTTGCTTTGGGCCCTACCCTTATGACCTCACCTAACCTTAATTACCACCTTAAAGGACTTCTCTCCAAATATAGTCACATTGTGGGCTAGGGCTTTAAATCATGAATTTAGGTAGGCCACTACTCAGTCCAAAACAGACTGTAACCAAGGACACACATACTACTTTGAGGAAACAGTTATTTTATGTAGGAAGTCTGGCTATAGGCACATGTTATGGGACTATGTGAAATAGACTTCCTACAGAGTGGGAAAACCCTAGATAACAGTGCCCAGCTCTATCTTATCTAAGTGACCAGCAAAGGCACTCACTTACCTTATCTAGTTTTTCCCCTTTTCTAATCCTAATACACTTTGCATCTCTAGCATCTACTTCGGCCCTCCCAAATTACCTTTATTTACTGAAAGTTGTATTGTCTCAAATATAGAAGATCAAAATGAATATTTAAAATAAACATGATAATGAGTTCGTCCTGATTGTTTGGATATGCTTTTAATAAATCCCATGCAAATTTCCTGAGAGTAAATTTTATATTACTTGAGATTAGCACAGAAATAAATCTTAACAAATAAAATATAATAAAAAATACAAGAGTCAATTCCTACAGCTGCTTTTCCATTATTCCAGGTCCTTAGAGTGTATTACGATCGCCTCCTGGATAATGCAGACAGAAAATGGCTTGTCAACTACATTCAAGACATTCTGAAAAGTTACATGAATGAAAATTTTCATGAGCTTTTCCAAAGATTGGATTTTGATGGCGACGGAGTGGTGGAAGAAGATGACCTGCGCAGCTTAATGTTTTGTGATTTCCACGATCCCAAGAGGGAGGACACTAACTACAGAGAAGTTGCAGATGTGGATAATCTTCGGATAATAGTAGAATCTCACCTCGAGGAATATAACAATATGAGCAAAAAGACCATGAACCTTGTCTTATTCCGATTCGCCATAGAACACATCAGCAGGATTTCCCGGATCCTGAAGCAGCCTCGCAGCCATGCTCTGCTGGTTGGCGTCGGAGGGAGTGGAAGACAGTCTGTCACCAGACTAGCTGCCCACATGGCTGATTATTCGCTTTTCCAGGTTGAAATCTCTAAGGGCTATGGTAACTCTGAGTGGCACGAAGATTTAAAAGTGATCTTACGGAAATGTGCTGAAGGTGAGATGCACGGTGTCTTCCTGTTTACAGATACTCAGATTAAAAGGGAGTCATTTTTAGAAGATGTCAACAATCTGCTAAATGCTGGGGAAGTTCCGAATCTCTTTGCGTTAGATGAAAAGCAAGAGATATGCGATAAGATGCGTCAGATAGATCGCCAACGGGATAAAACCAAACAGACAGATGGAAGCCCTATAGCTCTCTTCAACATGTTTATTGATCGCTGCCGAAACCAACTGCATGTTGTTCTTGCCATGAGTCCCATTGGAGATGCATTTCGGGTTCGTCTTAGAAAGTTCCCTGCTCTTGTTAACTGCTGCACCATTGATTGGTTTCAGGTATTGCCATGTAAATTTTTTATAGACTTCTAGAAATGTTGATTCTTCACCATCATCATGACTTATTTTATAGACTCCCTCCAGAAAATGTAGTTTTAGCATAATGTTGTGATCAATAATAATGTATTATTTTATGAAATTATAATGCAAGAAATCATCATAATAGAAAATCATTGTATTACTACTGTAATAAAATTAACCTCAATATATCATAGAAAGTTTTAGGATAAATTGTGTATCAGTCAGGGTTCTGACAGGAAAGACAACACATTGGAAGATGTCACTGAGAAAAGCTGAATGAAGGGAGGTGTAGGCAGGGTTAAAGGAAATGAGAGGCGATGGTAGAGCAATCAAGCATTGGTGGAACATAGCAGGATGTGGTTACTACAGCTGGATATAAAAGGGCATAGGGAGGAAAAGGTGTTACTGGAGTTTGGAGTTGTGGAGGAAGAACCGCCTGACAGGTACAGGAACCCAAAACCTAGAATTCAGCTCCTGCTAGCAAGGAACAGAGGTATAAATAACCCTACCTCTCTTCTTCTACCCTCAAGGATGATTCCTGCATTTGGGCTTGAGCAACTGAGTAGATGGGGTGATGTTTACTAAGTTAGAGAAGATTTCAACTGTTTTGGGGGAGATAGAAACCATATTTTGGACTTGCTGAGTGTGAGATGCCTATAAGAGAAATGAAGGAGGTAGTTGTTCATACGATTCTGGAATTTAGGGGAAAAGAGAACATTTACCTCAGAGAATTATTGGGAGAATTAAATCCGATAATTCCAGTAGAATGCACACAGAAAGAGGCATGCTATAACTTTAGTTCCTTTGCTCTTCCTTGCTCCTGCAATACTTATGAACAATTTCTCTAAGCCTTGAACAAACCACAGAGTTAATTACATGCACTAGCTACTGGTTCCCTGCCCTAAGCATGCAAGCACTTGGGGGAAGTTCCTCATAAAAATGTTTCTCCCAACCCATCCCTCAAGCTTTCCTCTCCATTTCTAAGCCCTATAAATTGTAAAGGACTACAGTAGCAATTGACTCATGAGTAGACTCACATTTGATCAAGTGCTAAAGCATTTATATTACATTTAGTCATGGCCTGAAGATGCACTACAGGCAGTTGCCTCACGCTTTTTGGAAGAAATTGAAATGTCAGAGATTATACGGGAGGGCTGTATCGACATGTGCAAAAGCTTCCACACTTCTACTATAGACTTGTCAACATCCTTCTTTGCTCAACTGCAAAGATACAATTATGTGACTCCAACCTCTTACCTGGAATTAATCTCCACCTTCAAACTGCTGTTGGAAAAGAAAAGAAGGTAAAAACAAATTTTTACATTTTTAAGTAAGCTACAGAAGTTTTAAAGTATTTGTGTGTACAAAAATGACAGAGCTATGATGTAATAGAAATAGATTTCATATATATAGTGAGTTTTGTTAAATCTTTAAGTGATTCACCCCACAGACATTTCTTAGGGTAGGGAGTGGGTCTTATTCTTTTGTATGAATGAACTGCCTAACCTATCAGAAATACATAACCATGTTTGTTGAAGGATGAAGGTGTGCCGCTCAAAGCTGCGGTAAGGCCGCAAGATACTTTGACAGTGATATTGAGTACACAACACCGGAGAGTTATTTTTCTTTGATAATAGAAAAACCTTCTCTTTAGATCCTCAACAATTGAAAGCCAGAGACAGCTACCGAATGTACCGTAGTCACCTTTCCTTCTTCAGATAAATTCTCATTTGGAAAAATCAATATGAATATCAATAAACACGTGTACTGTGGAATGTGTCATTGCAAGCTTTTTTTATGTCATTGGAGATGACTTGTACATGCAGAAACATTTTTTTTAAAGTTCTTCGGTTCTGAAAATTAATATTCAATATATATATATTAAAATGTGAAACTTTAAATTAAGCTAGAAAGTTAGAAGTTTAGGAATTTTAGTGATCAACTTTAAGGAGTCTTTTTTTTTTTCCTTTATTGATTTTAGAGAGAGAAGAAGGGAGAGGGAGACAGAGAGAAACATCGATGAGAGAGAACATCTATTGGCCACCTCCTGCATGCCCCCCACTGGGGATTTGGCCAACAACCTGGGCATGTGCCCTGACTGGGAATAGAACTGATGGCCTCTTGGTGCATGAGTCGATGCTCAACCACTGAGCCACACTGTCTGGGCAAGAGGGTCTTCAACTAATGTTTGTTTACATTACAAAACTTATTTAAACAAAATTTTTATGTTGTATTTATTATTTTAATGTATTTTTATTTCCCTTTTAAGGTTTGATATAATGAATCAAATTTTCCTACTTAAATAATTAATAAATCTGGTAAATTAAATGTATACACATGGTGAAACTTACATTTTTTAAAATGTTTGAATATTATCTATAAACTTAATGAGAGTTTTGCTTAACACAAACCTAGCACTACTGCTCAATTCCACAATTTATATTGCAATACTTTTTTTATTGAATAAATTTGACACATAACATTGTATATGTTTAAACTTGTTACTTTAATACATTTAGTATTGTAATATGGTTGCTGTGCCTTGGCCAGTTTGGCTCAGCAGTTAGAGTGTTGGCCTACGGTCTGGAGAGACCCCAGTTCAGTTCCTGCTAAGGGCATGTACCTCCGTTGTGGTTAGTCCCTGGTCCTGGTTGGGTCGTGCAGGTGGCAGCCACTCGATGTGTTTCTTTCACATTGATATTTCTCTCTCTCTCTTCCTCTCTCTCCCTCCTGCTCTATCTGAATAAAAAATGGAAAAATGTCCTCAGGTGAGGATAAAAAATATATATATATATATGATTGCTGTTGTACCGATATTTATCACATTTCATAATTATAGTACAATATTATTAGCTATATTCATTTTACTGTGCATTAGAGCTCTGTGGATTTTTTTACTATTCATTTAAATTCACCATCACTCTTATCACCCACACCCAGTCCCCTGGTAACCACCTTTATACGCTCTGGTTTTCATAGGTTTGACTTTCTTAGATTCCATACATATGATCTCATACAGTACTTGTCTCTCTCTGACTTACCTCACCTAGCACACTGTGTTCCGGGTCCATCCATGTTGTCACAGACGCAGGGATATCCTCTTTTCTTGTGGCTGAATGATACTCCATTGTGTGATTTATGTCAGAACCACAAGGCTGGTCTGTTAATCTAACAAACCAAACTTTTTTTTTTAATTAACTTGTTTTTGTTACAGATGTTTCTCCTTTTTCCCCCATTGACACCCTCCTCCCCCTCCCCCGCCCCATGCCCAGCTTTGTTGTCTATGTCCATTGGTTACACATACATGCATGTAAGTTCTGTGGTTTATCTCCCCCTCCTCTGAGGCTTGTACCCCACCTCTATGTCTCTGGGTCAATTTTGTTCATAAGTTTGTTTAGTTTATTATATTCCACAAATAAGTGAGATCATGTGATATTTGTCTTTCTCTGCTTGGCTTGTTTCGCTTAGGATAATACTCTCCAGGTCCTTCCATGCCATCTCAAAGGATAAGAGATCTTTCTTTCTTACAGCTGCTTAGTATCCCATTGTATACATGTACCACAGCTTTTTTTATCCACTCATCTATTGATGGACACTTTGGTTGTTTCCAGATATTAGCTGTTGTAAATAGTGCTGCAATGAACATAGGGGTACATATATTTTTTCTGATTGGTGTTTCAGGTTTCTTAGGATATATTCCTAGAAGTGGGATCACTGGGTCAAATGGCAGATCAATTTTTAATTTTTTGAGGTAACACCATATTGTTTTCCATAGTGGCTGCACCAGTCTGCATTCCCACCAGCAGTGTACTAGAGTCTCCTTTTCTCCACACCCTCGCCAACACTTGTTGTTTGATGATTTGTTGATGGCGACCATTCTGACAGGTGTGAGGTGATACCTCATAGTTGTTTTAATTTGCATCTCCCTGATAATTAGTGATATTGAGTATTTCTTCATATGTCTCTTGGCCATTTGTATGTCCTTTTTGGAGAGGTGTCTATTTAGGTCCTCTGCCCATTTTTTAACTGGGTTCTTTGTCTTCCTTTTGTTGAGTTGTATGAGCACTGTATATATTTTGTAAATTAATCCTTATCTGATGCATAATTGGCAATTATGGTCTCCCATATAGTGGGATCCCTTTCCATTTTGATGGGGTTTGTTTGTTTGTTTGTTTGTTTTTTGCTGTGCAGAAGCTTTTGAGTTTGATGTAGTCCCATGTGTTCATTTTTTCCTTTGTTTCTCTTGCCTTAGGTGTTGTATCAGTGAAAATTCTGCTGCATATGATGTCTGAAATTTTGTTGCCTGCATTTTCTTCTAGAATTTTTATGGATTCATGAGTTGCATTTAAGTCTTTTATCTATTTTGAGTTTATTCTTGTGTATGGAATAAGTTGGTGGTCTAGCTTCATTTTTTTGCAAGTAGCTGTCCAATTTTCCCAACATCTTTTATTGAAGAGACTGTCTTGATGCCACTGTATGCTCTTGCTACCTTTGTCAAATATGAATTGAGCATATTGTCATAGGTCAATTTCTGAGTTTCTATTCTGTTCCATTGATCTATCTGCCTGTTCTTGTGCCAGTTCCAGGCTGTTTTGATTAAAGTGACTTTGTAGTATAACCTGAAATCTGTTAATGTGATCCCTCCTACTTTGTTCTTCTTTTCAAGATTGCTGTGGCTATTCGAGGTCTTTTTTGGTTCCATATAAACTTTTGGAGTGTTTGTTCTAGTTCTGTGAAATACGTCGTTGGTATTTTGATGGGGATTGCATTGAATCTGTAGATTGCTTTGGGTAGTATGGACATTTTAATGATGTTAATTCTTCCAATCCATGAACAAGGTATATGCTTCCATTTTTTGTATCTTCCTCTATTTCTTTCTTCAATGACTTGTAGTTTTCTGTGAAGAGGTAACAGAACAAACTTTTAACAATATTTTAAAAATACTTAAAACACCAAGTGTGCACAGATTCCTTGACACAAAAATATGAATGCTATGAGTTTGATTTTTGCATATATTGCTAGTTAATTGTTTCTGTGGCTAAGTCATGATCTCAGGCACTTGAAAGCCCCTTCTCTTATTGGCCAGATGCTCCCTAGATCCAGCAGGACACTTTTTATCTGCGTTTATGGTGACTATTACAACGCCATTTGCTGCTGAGGTGTCATAGCTTTCTTACCCACGATGGTTCACACCATTGTATTTGAATTATATCCTTAGTATTTTTTCCATCTACGTAGTGAAATCTGCAGCTCCCACCCAGTGCTGTTGTTATGTGACTTAGGTGAATTTTATTATTTTTTTACCTTTCAAGATAATTGTCTTTCCATGTTGAACTTATGATCTTTAACTTAATGGAATCTGGGTTTTTTTTTTCTTCTCATATTTTAAGAGTGTCAAAAACTTTTGGAGTTTCTGATTAAATTTTGGATATCACTTACGGCTTTGTTTGATTGTATGTTCACACATGTAAGGCCGTCCTAACTAGAAAATTATAAAAATGAAATATAAACTAATAGGAAGGTTGAAAGTAATAGTTTTCTAGACATGTTTATATATTCTTATTTGACTTTCAAATTTTCCTTTTTGTTTATAATTTTTCCTGACCTCCAGTATAATTTCAACCCTGTAGTTACTCTTGCCTTAATAGCTAAAGTCTTCAGATCTGTCTTCTTTTTAATCCTCACCTGAGGATATGTTTCCATTGATTTTTAGAGAGAGAGACATTGATCAATTGCCTCTCGCATGCACCCTGACCAAACCTGCAACCTAGGCATGTGCCCTGACTGGGAATCAAACCCACAACCCTTTGGTGTATGGGACAAGGCTCCAACCAACCAAGCCATTTGGCCAAGGCCTTCAGAGCTCTCTGTAGCCAGGTTGTACTGTAACCTGGAAACAAGTTAGGTCATTGGCCAGGAAACCAGTGGTTTAGCCAGCGAAGTGTCACATGGGATGAACCAAAGTGCTGATGCTGCTTCACGCTGGCCGGACTAGACCTTTCCTGTGCCCACTCCACCAGGTTTCACAGAAACTGAACTTGATAATATGGAATCCTGCATCCAGTAGCCTCAGTTTCCGTTACTGTCAAATATTTTGCTAACTCAGGAAGAATCAACATGTGACAAAAATGTGCTGTGCTCTCTCTTGTAAATGTGGTTTGTTTTTTTACACTAGAACAAAAGTGTTATTTATTATCTATCCTATTTGTCACTTTTACCTTAAGAAATTTTTCCATTTCCAGATATTGAATACATCTTAAAATGGTTTGCCACCTTTGACAACATTCATAATAATATATTTTGGGCACTGAAGTCTATTTGAAAGAAGTGATTATAAGAAAGTTTTAAGGAACACTAGTGTTGTTGGAATAAATGTCTCAAGTTGACTAATTTTAGAAGCACATCATTAATTTGATATAGGAGGCTCCTTGCCTTATACCCAGTGTATTTGTTCTTTGAATTTCTGTTATGTGCCTAGATATTGTGCTAGGTACTGGAAATACAAAAGTGCTCTTAATTGCACATAATCCAGTTTTCTAGAGTCACTTTTTTGTTGTTGTTTATCCTCACCCTAGGATATTTTTCCATTGATTTTGTTGTTGTTTAGATTGGAATGGAGGGAGGAAGAGAGAGAGAAACATTGATGTGAGAGAGACACAGTGATTGGTTGCCTCCTGCACAACCCCAACCAGGGCCAGGGATTGAATTTACAACCCAGTTATGTGCCTTTGACTGGGACTCAAACCCACAAACCTTCAGTCTGAGGGCCAACACTCTAACCACCGAGCCAAACTGGCCAGGGTTAGAGTTCATATTTTTTGGCAAGTTGTTAATATATGTAGAAATATGTCAGATCACTTTCTTAATTGTGCCTTGAACACGCCTGAAGAGCTCAAGTACACACTACTTTTCCTTGAGGTAGGGTACAGAGCTGCCAATTAACCTGTTTTATCTGTCTTCTTTCAGTGAAGTAATGAAAATGAAAAAGAGGTATGAAGTCGGGTTGGATAAACTGGATTCTGCTTCATCTCAAGTGGCCACGATGCAATCTGAGTTGGAGGCTCTCCAACCTCAATTAAAAGTTGCTAGCAAAGAGGTTGATGAAATGATGGTAATCATTGAGAGGGAATCTGTAGAAGTTGCCAAAACTGAAAAAATAGTGAAAGCTGATGAGACGGTAGCAAATGAACAAGCTATGGCCTCTAAAGCCATCAAAGACGAATGTGACGCTGACCTGGCAGGGGCCTTGCCGATATTAGAGTCCGCACTCTCTGCCCTTGACACCCTCACCGCACAGGTAAGAGGGCCACACACGTGCTAGGAAGCATGTCACCAGGGCTCAGGGAGGCACGTACCATGGTGTGCTACAACCTATTCTATCTCTCCAAATTAGTCTCCACTATTAATGCAATTAAAATAAATTTCAAATTGGCAAAGGATTTCCTAATTCACCTGAGGGGGGGTGGATACACATGTATGACTGAGGCAATTTTGAAAAAGAAGCAAGCTCCCACATGTTACAACCTACCCTAAAACAACTGTTACCTTGAGAACTTGGCAAAACAATCACAACAATCGACAGGGGCATCAGACCCAGGTATATATTTTGATTCTAAGGTGAGCCTTTTTCATATTTAGACACTTTTGTCATTGGGATAACCTTACAGTAGGTGTGATAAAGTACAGTTGTGCCTAGCATCTGCGGGGGCCTGGACCCCCTCCAAATACCAAATCCACAGTACTCAAGTTCCTTATATAAAATAGCATAGTCTTTGCATGTGAACGACACACATCCTCCTGTACATTTTAAGTCATCTCTAGATTACTTAAATACCAAATGCAAAGTAAATTCTATGCAAATGGTTAATACTGTATTGTTTAGGATATAATGACAACCATCTACAGAATCTGCGAATGCAGGACCGTGGACATAGTTAGGAGGGCTAACTATATATATAGTGTCAGTGTTTATCAGTGGGGCTTTTTGTATGTGTTTGTGACACATAAAATAATGTGAGTTACATTATATTTTATAATAGCATGTCTTAATTTGATTAAATGTGGCATTAAAATTAAGATATAAAAGGGGAACATTTTAATTAAGAAAGATAAATATGAATTTTTAAAAATAAATAGTGTGGGGAATCTTGGTTAAACTGCTGGCTGGGGTAGGGGAGAGAGTGCTAGAACCTTCTTCATACCTTTAATTCAATAGGACAAGTATAATAGTAAAAACAAAGGAAAAAGCACAGATAGGGTGTTAGAATTGCGGTTCATACCTATACATTGCAGGTTGTGCAGCCATCAAAAATGATGATGGAAATGTTTACTAGCATGAAAGGATGTGCATTATATGTTGTTACTGAAACAGGTTTTAAAACAGCATGTATGTTAGTATACTATGATTCCATTGTTAAAATATGGCATATACATTGGTTTGTAGCTTATACATATACATAGAAAAAGATATAGAAGAATGTAAACAAAAATGTTTACAGTACTTAACTCTATGTGATGGGATTATATATCTTCATATTTATTATTTCTTTGTATTTTTCTAACGTTTGCATCTTTTATAGTTTTTTAGGAAGTGATGAAACTCTTACTTTGTAACAGCCAGATCTCTCTTTTATATGTTTTTGAAGTAGACTTTATATCATAAGTAATCTTACATAAGGTATGTTCCCATCATTACTTTTAGTTTTCAGCTTTCGGGGGAGACAAACTTCTCAATGCTTCTGGATGATGCTTCTTGACGACGCTTCTATCATAGTCACCATTTCTGCCCAATGAACAAGATTCTATCATGCATAAGCAAACTATTCTTTCTGAATAATTCGCATGTTTCGTTTCAAGGACATTACGGTGGTGAAGTCCATGAAGAGCCCGCCCGCGGGCGTGAAGCTCGTCATGGAAGCTATCTGCATCCTGAAGGGCATCAAAGCCGACAAGATCCCCGACCCAACCGGTTCAGGGAAAAAAATAGAGGATTTCTGGGGTCCAGCTAAGAGACTTCTTGGTGACATTCGATTTCTCCAGTCACTTCATGAATATGACAAAGACAACATTCCTCCAGCTTACATGAACATCATTAGAAAAAATTACATTCCCAATCCAGACTTTGTTCCAGAAAAGATTAGAAATGCTTCCACAGCAGCCGAAGGTCTGTGCAAATGGGTCATAGCAATGGATTCGTATGATAAGTAAGTATCGACTGAAAGAAAATGAACTGGTATGTTCTATTCCAAGTTTGGTCAGTTAGACTGGTGCAGACACTATGGAAAACAATATGGTGTTTCCTCAAAAAATTAAAAATTAAACTACTATTTGACCCAGTAATCCCACTTCTAGGAATATACCCTAAGAAGCCTGAAACACCAATCAGAAGAATATATGCACCCCTATGTTCGTAGCAGCACTATTTATAATAGCTAAGATCTGGAAACAACCCAAGTGCCCATCAATAGATGAGTGGATGAAAAAGCTGTGGTACATATACACAGTGGAGTACTATGCAGCTATAAGAAAGACCTCTTATCCTTTGATAGGACCTGGAGGGCCTGAAGAGTATTATCCTAAGTGAAACAAGCCAAGCAGAGAAAGACAAATATCACATGATCTCACTTATTTGTGGAATATAATAAACTAAACAAACTTATGAACAAAATTGACCCAGAGACATAGAAGTGGGATACAGACTGACAAGCCTCAGAAGAGGGGGGCGGGGGTCGGAGTAGAGGGATAAACCACAGAACTTATATGCATATATGTGTAACCATGAACATAGACAACAAAGCTGGGGGTAGGGGCGAAATTGGGAGGAGGGTGTCAATGGAGGAAAAAGGAGAAACATCTGTAACAACAAACACACACACACGCACACAAAACTTAAAAGCTACATAGGTGAGAGTAACCTCAGAAAACCATGTCTAATTCCTGCTATATGTTTACATATTTATTGGAGGCGAGATTATACTAATTAAATAGTATAATATAGTGGAACTTAAACTTTTTGGACTCAGGAGCCCTTTACACACTCTTAAAAATTAGTGGAGACCCCCCAAAACTTTTGTTTATCTATCATATTAGAAATTAAAAGTGAGAAATTTAAAAATAATATTTATTAATTCATTTAAAAATAGCAATGAAAACATTACATGTTAACACAACTATTTTTTTTAAATCCACATTTTCAAAACATCTATGAGAAGAGCAATGGTGTTTTACATTTTAACAAATCTCTTTAACGTGTGCTCTTCTAGAAGATTGCTGGACTCTCAGGTGTGCTTCAGTCTGTTACATGTTGTTTCTTTTTTTTTTTTTTTTTTTTTTATCCTCACCCGAGGACATTTTTCGATATTTTGTTCAGATAGAGTGAGAGGGAGAGAGAAAGAGAAACATCGACGTGAAAGCAACACATCGAGTGGCTGCCACCCGCATGACCCAACCAGGGCTGGGGACAAACTGCAACCGAGGTACGTGCCCTTAGCGGGAACCGAACCCGGGTCTCTCTGGACCGCAGGCCGATGCTCTAACCGCTGAGCCAAACTGGCCAGGGCTGTTACATGTTGTTTCGATTGAAGCATGTGAAGAAAATACAGCCTCACACAGATGTGTAGGTGGACGGGGGCGGACCTCACGGACTCCGTGAAGGGGAGGGGCATGCCTAGGACCACATTTAGAAAACCACCGGTGTAATACATATTCTTTATGAGATAAAGAGCCTGTTTTGCTAATTAGGTGAGAACCATTCATAGCATGTACAGAGAGTAAAAATTATTGGTTATGTCTTCAAAAAGCAACTTTTACAGTATATCTTTCAAATTTATACACAATTTGAATCATTGCACATTTATATTGCATGCTCTATATGGTTAGGACCATGATAGACGATGTTAATGATACATTTTAATTTAAAATGTTATCATTTGTTTGGAAAGATAACATGACTGACTCTTTTTTCCAGATAGAGGAAATAATTTAGATCTATCATTTTTCCTACCTAGTCCCTTTTATTACTAACATGCATATTTATAAGAAAATTTGGTTTTATGTAAGGGTGTATTCTGAAATTTAAAAAAAGAAGTAAAATGACACAGATAAAATCTCACCTCCTCATCAGAATTAAGTCTTAATGATTAGGTTACTTTCCCCAAACACTGTCATAGTTTACATGAATGTGCTATTCTCCTCTTGCAAAATCTCCAAAATTCCACACTGGCAACAATCAAATATTATTTCGGGCAAAAAACAATGACTGACTTGAAAGCATTATGCCTATTTGGTATTAATAGTCATTACTTATGTGCTGGGATCAGATTTGATGGATTCTTAGATGAAACAGAAAATATAGAAATCAGTATAGTTGTACATATAGATGAGTTTTGAGTCATAGTAAGGATATTAGAAAAGCTCATTCACTGATAGTGCACTGGAATATTAAATGCATATTTTATTTTCCAATTTTACTTTTTGCAGAGTGGCAAAAATAGTAGCTCCTAAAAAGATAAAACTGGCTGCAGCTGAAGGGGAGCTTAAAATTGCCATGGACAGTCTTAGAAAAAAGCAGGCAGCCCTGCAGGAAGTTCAGGCCAAGCTGGCCAAGCTTCAGGACACGCTTGAACTAAATAAAGAAAAGAAGGCTGATTTGGAAAACCAGGTACAGCACAATATATAGACAAATATGAGCAAATTGTCAATTATTGTAAATAAAAATAATGTTCATGTTAGCATATAACACAACAATCCTCTTTTCTTGCTGGTCGGGGGTTGAACTGTGCCCCATGGGCCAAATTCATCATTGCCCATTTTTATGGTCCACAAGTTAGTAATGGTTTTGGTATTTTTATGTGATTACATATTAAATGGTTATATAAGTACCTACATAATATCCTTGATTTTACCTCTCAGACACCAGAGCCTAAAATATTTACCTTCTGGCCCTTTCCTGCACCAAAAGAAAAAATAAAAATTGCCAATCACCTCTGTCTTGTATTATTAAAATATTAAGCTAGATTATTTAAATTATTCTTTATGTTACAGGTAAGGAAATGGAGAACCAAAACATTAATTGACTTAGGTTGTATAAGAGTCCATGGCAAAGCTGAGATAAGAACTCAGTACCCAGAACCATACTGTGTCCACTGAAAATATCTTTAAGACTAAAAGCGTTGGTCTAACTTATATAGTGATACTGTTTGGAAATTTTAACTGTGAAAGTCTGATTACATTCTCGAAAAAAGTCAAAATACTTTGTAACAGTCAAACATTTTTGGTGCTTATTAGATGCAAGGCATTGTTGTATATATGATCTCATTTCTTCTCACAACAGCCTTCTGAGGGAGGCAATCTTTTTCTACCTTTTTGTAGAAACTAAAGCACAGAAAAGTTGAGCAGCTTGTCCACGGTCAACCCAGCTTCTAAGTGTAAACACTAAGGTCTGAACCCAGGCAATCTGACTCCAGTGGCTATGCTCTTTCCCGTGGTACCAGATTGCTTACTTCTATAGGATATATGCACACATTCTATATTTGTGCACATATGTGACATTGTACTGATATTTACAATAATAATGTACTATTACTGAGCATGATTTCCAAGGGAGAAGTTTCAGTTTAAATGATATAACAGGTATTATGTTGTTGCTCACTCGAAACACCGTTCAACTTCTGGATGTTTGAAATGTTTATTTAGTTTTCAAAATAAAATGTTAAATATTATGGTAATATAAAATAAAAAAAATGCATATGTGTACTAAAAATCTGCGTTTGGAGGAGAAAGTTTAGCTAAAGTATTTTTACTCATTTATTTTATTTTATATTTTTCATCACCATTTATCCCATGTCCTCTTTCGCTCTCTGCCACACGAATGACCACTTTTATCATAGACCAAGACCTAATTTAACATTTCAACATCATTGAAGGAATAATGGATGAAGAAAGAAACCAGGGAGACAGACACTATTAGAAAAGGGAAAAGAAAAAAAGACAAGGTTTAGCCTGACTTGTGTGGCTCAGTGAATTGAGCATTGTCCCCTGGACGGAGAGGACAGGACACATGCCTGGCTGTAGGCTCCATCCCCAGTAGGGGGTGTGCAGGAGACAATCGATGTTTCTCTCTCTCTAAAAAAAAAAAAGGTTTAAATTTAGGGAGTATCAAAAATATTACCAGTTAGGTACCTTTTACTTTTTAAAACCTGTCTTTGGATGAACTGATATAAGATTTGATATCTTTTAATGTAAAAGTAATTATTTAATATAAATATTAATGGCATTAGGAAAAATTATTCTTATTTCAAAATAATCTAAATGTCTCTATTTTTATCAGTTATTTACTTTCTCTCTTTATGTGAATTATTTCATTTTGAACCTTAGGATAAACTTTACTTAATCTTCTTCCAGATATAATGATGCTAAATCACTTTAAATTAAGTAAAAATAATTCAGGTATTCTATTGAAATATTGCTATTATATGGGTTGAAATGGTTTTTCCCCAAGTTTGCTACCTTTATAATTACTCTTTTTATTTTTTAACACATTGCTTAATTACAAATTTGGTTAACAGTCTTTTGCACAAAGTAGGCTCTCAGCTATTGATTGATGCCCTAATTTAAGGTTAATTGCAAGTGTCTGAGTGGGTTGACACAATTTAACAACTTGAAAATTGTGCTTTGTAAGTAAGTATAAATTATTAAAACTTTTAAACATTTAACCTTTGAAATCATTAAGTCAACCATAAGTTAAATGAGTGGAAAATGTTCAGAGACTATTAAAATAAAATGAATTTAGATGATAAAATGGAAGGAAAACATCTATACTTGCAAGAGAATATCCTTTATTACTTACTTAACTTTTAGTGTCTCATACTGTAGGTCATGTCCTTCACTACAACTGTCTGCATTATGTGATAAATACCACTGTGAATTTTATACATTGTATTAAAGTGCATACTTTATTATGAAAAAAATTTAAAACATTATGAACTTCTCAGTATCCATAATCAGCTATCTTACATTTTTCTTTCAAATAGTTAAAAACTTTTCAATCAGAAACTTGTAATTAAAAAAATTATCTCTGAGGGTAAAATCTTGCAGAATTTTAAAACTCATTCTACTTGGATGTCGATAAAAGTTTCCTTTTGTTTTCGAGGTTGACTTATGCAGCAAAAAGCTGGAACGAGCTGAGCAGTTGATTGGTGGCCTTGGGGGCGAGAAAACGCGGTGGAGCCAGACAGCCCTGGAGCTAGGGATGCTGTACTTCAACTTGACTGGAGACATCCTCATTTCCTCAGGCGTGGTCGCTTACCTGGGAGCCTTCACCTCTAACTTCCGACAGGTAAGGGACACTAGGCGATGTCTAAGGTCTCTTCCTGACCCTCCCAGGACAGCCAACATCAATCTTAGGGATGTTTATTTGGTAAGTGTGAGAAGCAAAATATGTTTAAGTGATTTCTAGTTGTGCATTTATTTTTTTATTTTTTATTCCTCACCGAAGGATATTTTTCACTTATTATCAGATAGAGTGGGAGGGAGGGAGAGAGAGACAGAGAGAAACATGGATGTGATAGAGCCACATCCACTGGCTGCCTCCCGCAAGACCCAACCAGGGCTGGGGATGGACCACAACTGAGGTACATGCCCTTGACCGGAATCGAACCCGCGACTCACTGGTCCGCAGGCTGACGCTCTAACTGCTGAGCCAAACCGGCCAGGGCTCTAGTTATGCATTTAATTTATTTTCTAAATTCTGTAAATAATTTACTCTGTACAAAGATACTCTGTAAATACTCTTTTATAATCTGATTGTTTTAGAAGCAAAAAGGTCTACTTTTAAAATGTAATGTGAAACAGTAGATCCTAATGGTAAAATTTTAGTTCCCAAACGAGTGGCAAGGTTTCACTGTGTGTTTTATCAACTAATCCTGATGTGTTTCAATAGCAAGCCATTTCCAAATCACTTCCGAGACTGGATCTTCCGGGGAGGAAAAAGTGAGCTGGCCTAAAACCCAATTCAAAAGGGATTTTTTTTCCCCCTCAGAAAACAAAGACCGGGTTCCTGCTTTGAATTTTCACCCTTTGCCGGATTCTACCTCTGTCTTCTCCTTCATCCAGCCCTAACCTCATTTCTGCTCCCTGCCTGTTCCTTCCTCTCTTCCGTCCCTTTGTGAACAAAACCCCGAGCATCCTCAGCTCTCCTCAGGAAAACTGAACCCGAACCCAACCAGAGCGTGACCTTGTCAAAGCAAGAGGAGAGATTTAGAAAAATTAAAAGAATGAAGAGAAAGAGAAAAGGAGGGCGAGGAGAAGGAGAAGGAAGAAACCCGAAACATTTGGCAGTGGCTTCTGCTGTCGAGCGAGGAGAGAGTACAGGACGACGCCTTCGTCATTTTGCGAAGCGTTTGCTCTCATGTGGGTGCAGCTGCACCTCACTTAATCTCAGGACTTTCTCTTACACAGGATTCTTGGTGGCCACTGTCTGTTTGTTTTACCAAACTGGTTTAAAATCCTCACATGGATGGTGTTCTGTCTGGAGTCATGTGGGTGCTGGTCATCCTTGTCCTGGTGCACAACCTCTATATTCTTCTTAGCTGTGTCTGTGCATTGGTGTCTCTGAATGACTGTCTATGGCTATGGCATTAACACCTTGTGGTTCAAAGAGTTCAAATTTAACATAACACTATTTACCTAGTGATAGATGTGTTTGCTCGACAGTTTCAGAGACTGAAGAGGTTATGAAAAGGTTAAGAGAAGTGCTCAGAGCCCCATAGCTGGTAATGACAGCAGGACTAAGACCTGGAGTCGCCCAGATTCTCAGTTGAGCCCTCTTTCTGCTCTTCTACATCGACGTGGACCAAGGAGCCAGGGAGCTGCAGCCCCGCCCTCCCGGTCCGCCTGTGGGTTCCCAGCGTGGCCCGGGTGTGCCGCTGGCTCCTGCTGAGCGGTCCAGTGCCGGGCTGAAAGGGCGCCAGCCAGGCCCACCCCGCCCAGCCCAGCCTCCTCTGACGGCCTCTTCCCAGGCTCCGAGTCCGCTCACTCCGCAGTCACCCGCCTCTGCCGGGATCGGCTGCCGGTGCACGGCCTCACAAAAGCGTCGAGGGAGCCTGGAGGCCCAGGACTGCGACCTAGGGATTTACTGACAGAAGCAAAGCGACAGCTCCTTCTGTGAACTCACACCCACCTTGAGGTCCAGGACTGCGACCTAGGGATTTACTGACAGAAGCAAAGCGACAGCTCCTTCTGTGAACTCACACCCACCTTGAGGTCCAGGACTGCGACCTAGGGATTTACTGACAGAAGCAAAGCGACAGCTCCTTCTGTGAACTCACACCCCCGGCCCACTCCTGACCAGGAAGCCACGTCCCCCATCCCGTCTGAGCACCACGAGAGCTTAAAGGCTGTATTGTCCTTTCCTCGCTTCACTATAGCAACCGAGGCTTTGCTTTTCCTAACGAGTCTGTTGTCACTATTCCCCCCCCGTGAATTCATTCTTTGACTCCTACTCCGTAATCTTTCCTCTCTGATTTCTCTGGGTCAGGCAGCTGGCAGTTTACACCCCATCAAGAGCTTCCTATTCAGTTCTAATTGTAGTATATGTGTTGCTGAAGTGACCGCCCTCTTCAATCCTGAACAGAATGGTGACAGTGGCAACTTCGCTGTTCTGCCCAGATTCCCGCCTGGCTTCCTGTGCTTTCATGTTAAAAACCAGCTCACTTCCCTTGGCCTCTTAAAACCCACCTGCCCCGTGCTTGGGAGACTGGGAATGTACTTCCCTCTGGCTCGGGCGTAAGGGATGACTGCCGGATGCAAGAGCTTGAGAGTCTGTCTCCCTTCCCCTGGTCGGGACAGCTCCGAGGAATAACGTACGCATCTCGCAGGAGCAAAGCGAAGCCACCTGCTGCAGAACGGGCTGACCCCTCGCCTTTCATCGGCTTCCCCTAGCAGCCCTTCCTTAGTCATGTCACAGAAATCTCCGTCTCGGAGAACTTCTGGTTTTCGAACACGAAAGCACAGGAAGCCAGGAGAGAATCTGGGCAGAACAGCGAAGTTGCCACCGTCACCCTTCTGTTCAGAACTGAATGAGGTGCTCACCTCAGCAGCATATATGCTAAGATTAGAGTTGCTGGGAAGCTCTTGACGGGGAAGACCTTACAATTATCTTGTTCTTTTCTTTTCATTTATTTATTTTTTAATCCTTACCCGAGGACATTTTTGAATTTATCCTCAGACAGAGTGGGAGGGAGAGAGGGAGGAAGAGAGAGAGAGAAACATCGATGTGTCTCACATCGACTGGTTGTGACCCCAACCAGGGCCGGGGACAAACTGCAACAGAGGTTTGTACCCTTAGTGGGAATCGAACCCAGGACTCTCTGGTCCGCGGGCCGACACTCTAACCGCTGAGCCAAACCAGCCAGGGCAATAAGTTAATACATTTTTTTAAAAAAGTGCCTGACAAAACTCAGCATGTTCACATAGCTGCATAATATACCTTCCCACCAAATGCTTATTAATTGTGAAGGGAAAGGGGGAAAGAGCAACTTGGTGGAGAAGCTATAAGACAATATGTCATAAGTACTGTCTTAGCTCAGGTTGGAATCATGATTACAAACTCCGGATTCCCTGTGGTGGGTGATTTGGGAAGCCCCCACCACAACCATTGCCCTAATCAGGCTTTCATATTCCAAGACAGATACCAACTTCCAGAGGCCCCCAGATACCTCACACCCAGGAGTGACCCCTCCTTAGCTGTGTCTGTGGAATTATTCTAAACAGTCCCCGGGAAGCCCATTAGACCTAGCTTGTCATACATGAAGTGCCTCCTGCAACTCCACCTTTTCACCCTGCATCCAGGGTGACCTCCTGAACGGCAGCTTCTTCTCTGGTGCTGCAGAAAGATCCTGCCTTTCATCTATTCCAGTGTCTTTGTGTTGTGTCCACCATCCAGAGAAACTTATACCCGAGATCATGAAATTACGAGGCAGAACTACCCCTTAATCAAGTGATAAAAATCAACATCAATAAGTGAACAGTTTGAAATCATGTGCCATTCATGGAATGCAGCAAGAAGGACACAACATCATTTCTCTAATACCGCCAAAGGTGCATGACATGAATTGAATCTTGAAGGAACATCGCACACACCCAGTTAGGGGGTATTCTGCAAAATAACTGGCTAATCAAGGTCATCAACTCCCCTCGAACTGTCATGCCATTTCTGGACAAACCTAGGGGAAGGTTGGTTGAACCTAGTAGCAGGAACCGAGAGGAGGAGGTAATGCCCACCAAGCCCTCTCAGCCAGTACCACTTCACACACACAGCACCCTCATCTGCCCCTGGGCTGGTACCAAACAACACGTGGATTCACCTTCTCTATGCCTCTTCCTAGCCTATTTTCTCCTGGTCATGTGTTTTACTATTTCTGAATTCTTTGATCTGGAACCTCAGATCGGTCCTTGATTTCTGACTTTCTGAGTGTGAATCTGGGCTTGAAATACCCTTTTGTTTCCTGAGCACCCCAGGTGGGATACCCCAGACTTGAATATATGTCCTGATCCTTGTTGGTGTCTAAGAGCCCTGTCATGGTCCATCCCCCAGGGCACGTGAGAGCCAGACACATGTTTTCTATAGCCCCTGCTGGTTTAAATTGGATTTACTTTTATACAACAATATTGTATTACATTTGCTGGCTATTTGTAATTTAAAGAAAATATGTAAAAAAACATGGTGGTCTCCAACTATTTTGTCAGATGAAGCTGGCAATTATTTTTCCATGTCCAAAATTCTGGCTTCATTATTAAGTTATCTATCTGCACTTTCTCTTGATATTGAATGTGATTCATCTTCACTTGAATACATAGCAGACCTTCTAAATTATAATTTTATTTCCAAAAAAAATCCGATAAACACAAATCATTTCTTTAGGTAGGATTTCAACAATGGTTTGTTGATTCAATGAAATGAAGTTGTAAACAGAGAGTTTAGAATGTATTCATTTAGTAACCTCTAACCTATTTTTTAAATTCTTTCTGTGTATGTCTTAAAGATTCAAACGAATGAGTGGACAAATTTGTGCAAAGGAAGAGGTATCCCCTGCTCCGATGATTATTCCCTTATAGGTATCCTGGGAGAAGCAGTGACAATTCAAACCTGGAATATTGCTGGGTTACCTTCTGACTCATTTTCCATTGAAAATGGAATCATCATAATGTAAGAAAAATATTTTTCTCACAAATTATCTCTATTAATCAGTAGATTTATCTGTGTAGCTTTTTAACAGTTATAGCTAGTAAATTTTGATAGTATTGAAGAAAATGTTGCTGAATTAACTAAATTAAATATGAATAATCACTTCCTTCTCCTATTAATATTGGAATAGTTGAGCATTAGAGACCATGGTAAACAAACCAAAAAAACCCAGATTAGTTGCTTAATTTTAAATTAATATTTAGCAAATAGAGCAAAACCCTATAATGAGTAAATGAAGTCCAGAATTTTTATCCCCAGAATTTTGTTATTGCAGGTAAATGAAAGGTGCAGTCAGTAGTGGGTTCTTGGTGGTGACGGTTTTGGGTGTTCCAAATTCTGTGTTAGTCCCTGCCGGGTGTGGGGCAGCTTAAATGATATGGATACACTTCTGGGTCATGGGATGATTGGAGCTTTGATGACAATGGCTGCGATTCCTAGACTCTCCCTGTTAGTAGATACATCCCGTGGAGATTGGGCTGGTAGAACACCGTAGTCTCCTCCAGCCTCGCCTTTATCCCAGGTCTTACCTCTCAGAAGCTAAGGCCTTCAGCCGGCCCCAGTGTGAGGACAATCATCAATTGTGTCATTTCCAAGTTCACATCACCATGCACCTTTTATCACTGGGTCAGCCTTCTTGGGGGTTTTAGTATGTTAGCAATGGTGCAGGTAAACCATCAGTATACAATGTTCAGTTCTGTGTTACATGACTATCTTGATTCGTTGTTTACTACTGAAAAATTAATTGACATGATAGCACTTAAAGTAAAAGTGATTGAGGCATGTAAATTTTAAAAATAGAATTAACCGCCACATGTGAAGACTAGTTATTCATAATTTTTTTGTCTAGTATTTATGAAAATTGTTCCACAAATTAAAACTCTGCTGAACACATTTCTTTACTGCTCAACAGATGATCTTGATTTATGGATTTCTTTAGCATTTATTTACTGAATTGTTCTATAGGGATTTGGGGTATATGCAATTTGAATATAATATAAAACAAGACAGAATCTGATGAGACCACTTAAGGAAAGTTAAAGAAGTAGCTACCATTAGTTATTTGATAGCTGATTTCTCAACAGTTGGGTCCTGAATTAAGTTTAAAGCTTCCTGGTAACTGAGGCAAAAAAGAAAAGCTGTGTCATATAGTTTTCAGTTTTGAGCAAGTAAACAGTACTTAGAAAGACCAGCTTTTTCAGGAACTAAAATTTAATTATCTTGTTGATTTGGAGAAAAGATTACAAAGCTCTTCTTTGGGGGCCTAAAATTAAGTACTGGGTACTCTGCTCCAGTAATCTAAATTAATCCAGAATAGAAATGATAGAATCTAGACAAATGATCAATATGTGCATTAGTTTGCTGCTAAAACAGACCTTTTTATTTTTGGTACATGCCCCTAGTGGGAACTGACTTCGGGACTCTCTGGTCTGCAGGCCAACGCTCCAGCCGCTGAGCCAAACCGGCCAGGGCTAAAATGGACTTCTTAAGTACCTTTTAACAAGTACAGAATGGCAGCTAGTTCGTTTTTTAGTGACTTAACAAGTACACGACATACAGGCCGTTTGTGTTGGTATTTGATGTGAGAATACACATTAGACATCAACATCTACGGGAGGTTTCTGAAAGTTTTGAAGTCCACCTTTTACTTTTTACTTTTGCCCAGCCAGACCAATTAACTTCAGCCTAAAGAACAGTCAGATGTTGCTGATTTTGTTACAGTCATTGCTATTGTTTCTCTCTCAGAACAAAGAATTTTGCTCTCCCCAATCACCTGTGAATATACGGTGGTCCTGTCTTTATTATATTGACTTGCAGTTTATATAACTCTGTTCCATCTAGCATGACATCTATAACCATTATATTCATTGAAAGCTAAATTGCTTCTTATTTTCTAGCAGATAAATATACCTTTTATTTTGGGTCCAGTCATATTCCAATAGTAATAGAATTGTCGATCAATATTTCTGCTTTTAACATTCCAAGCCTTTTGGTGATTATTTTTCAAGACAACAAACTCACATTTTAGGGAGCTAGAGGTAGAAAATGGTGTTAATAAGCCTAAACCCCTAGAGGTTTGCCATTTCTTTGTAAAAATGTTTAAATATTAGCAAAATGTTATGATAGTAGTTTCACTAAGAAAGAAACAACATTTTTCATTCTTGATCTATTTTGTCAAAGTATTTTGGTAATCTTACAAGGAGAGGTTTCAGTAAATAGGTTTAAGGTGATCATTTTAAGGTGATTATTAAGTATCAGATAACTACCTTATTTAATTGCCTAATGCATCCTTTCATTACTCAGATATTTGCTTGATAATGGTAATTCCTAATATTGAGCACTTAGTAAGGACCTACTTCTGTATTAAGCACTGCCTCAGCTGAGTGAGGATTCGATTATTTAGGGAAACTAAAAAAACCTATTAAAATTTGGATACGTTAAAATATAAGTAACTTTCGGAACTATTGACACTTGAAGGTCCTTGGCTAATTAGAATTTCAAGGGCTAGTGGTAACATTCAGGAGATTGTATCTGGACATTTCATGGGGAAAGTATTAGAATGGTTCAACAACTTGTTAAGTTTATCAGACCTATATCTAGTATAACTCTGCTTTTAAAAGTATCTATAGGAGTCAGAAAAATTAGGTTTATTTCAGCAGCAAAAATAACTGAGAAGAACACCCACAATTCCTTGTCTGTTCTTATTTCTTTTTATTTGTGTGTTGTAAGGAGGAAAATAACAAAACTCTGAAATTGACCATTGGGTCATTGTGTGTTCATTTTCATTTGTCTCAAGGCAATGTCTGACTTCTTCCTTTATCTCATTGTTAACCCATTCATTGTTTAGTAACATGTTATTTAATCTCAATGTGTTTGTGTATTTTTCAGTTTTTTTTTTTCTTGTAATTGATTTCTAGTTTTGTACCATTGTGTTTGGAGAAGATGCTTGATATGGTTTCAATCTTCTTTAATTTACTGAGACTTATTTTGTATCCTAACTTGTGATGTACCCTAGAAAATGTTCCATGTGCACTTGAAAAAAAAAAGTATATTCTGCTGCTTTGGGTGAAATGCTCTGGATATATCAATTAGTTCCATCTGATCTGGTGTGTCATTTAAGGCTGCTGTTTCCTTGTTGATTTTCTGTCTGGAATATCTATCCATTATTGTCAATGGTGTGTTAAAATCCCCTACTATGATTGTATTACTATCAATCTATCCTTTTGATTTTAAAGCAAATCAATATTTGCTTTATAAATTTTGGTGAACCTATATTGGGTGTATACATGTTTATAAGGGTTATATCCTCTTATTGGATTGATCCTTTTATCATTGTGTAGTATCCTTATTTATCTCTTATTATAGTTTTTGTTTTAAAGTATATTTTGTCTGCTATTCCAACTTTGTTTTCATTTCCATTTACATGGTACAACTTTTTCCATCCCTTTACTTTCAGTTTGTGTGTGTCTTTCCATCTGAAGTGGGTCTCTTGTAGACAGCATATATATGGGTCTTGTTTTCTAATCCATTCAGCTACCTTATATCTTTTGATTGGAACATTTACTCCATTTACATTTAAGGTGATTATTCATAGGTATGTATTTATTGTCATTTTATTCTTTATAACTATGTTCCTCTTTTTCCTCCTCCTCCTCCTCCTCCTTCTTCTCCCTTTAACATTTCTTATAATATTGGTTTAGTGGTAATGAGCTTCTTTAACATTTTTCTGTCTGGGAAGCTCCTTATTTTACCTTCAATTTTGAATGATAACCTTGCTGAAGTAGAGTAGTTGATCCTTGTTTTTTATTACTTTGAATATTTCCTTCTAATTCCTCTGGCCTGAAATGTTTCTGTTGAGAAATCACCTATCAGTCATATGGGAGCTTCCTTGTAGGTGACTGTCTTTCTCTTGCTGCTTTTAGGATTTTCTCTTTGTCTTTAACCTTTGTCATTTTAATTATGATGTGTCTTGGTGTGGGCCTCTTTGGGTTCCTCTTGTTTGGGACTCCTTGTGTTTCCTGGACCTGTGTCTTTTTCCTTCACCAAGTTAGGAAAATTTTCAGTCATTATTTTGTCAAACAGGTTCTCAATTCCTTGGTCTCTCTCTTCTCCTGGTACCTATGATGTGGACGTTGTTATGCTTCATATTGCACCAGTTGTCCCTTAGACCATTCTCATTTTTAAAAAATCCCTTTTTCTTTTTGCTGCTCTGATAGGGTGGTTTCTGCTACCTTGTCTTTCAAATTGCTGATTTGATCTTCTACTTTATTTCCTACTGTTGATTCCTTCTAGTGAATTCTTCGATTCTGATATTGTATGCTTCATTTCTGACTGATTCTTTTTTATGGTTTCCATGTCTTTTTTTATGCTGTTGAAGTTCTAAGTTCCTTGAGCATCCTTATAACCATTATTTTGAACTCTATATCTGGCAGCTTGCTTGCCTCCATTTCATTTCGTTTTTTTCTGGTGATTTCTTCTATTTTTTTTTTCCATTTGGGACATGTTTCTTTGTCTCCCCATTCTGGCTGCCTCTCTTTATTTGTTTCTGTGTATTAGGTGGCTCTCTATATCTTGGTATGATGTCCTTATGTTGTAGGTGTCTCGTGGAACTCATAGGCTCTTCTCACTCATCACCTGAGCTAGATGCTTCAGAATGTACCCTGTGTGGGTTATGTCAACCCTCCTGTTATAGTTGAGTCTTGATTGCTATTGGCCTGTCCATGGGTGGGGTCACCCATTTACTGTCTATGAGGATCAACTCCAAGCCCATTGTATGTGTCGCTGTGCCAGGACTGGCTCCACAATGCTGAATTCATTCCAACAGGGTCTCAGGTCTATCAAGATCTCCCTTTTTGTGTGTCATTTGTAGAGCTAGTTGGGTTATGCACTGATGTGGTCAATTCCCCTGGTTGTGTATGTTCTGGGGCCCCATGGGAGGGGATCTAGTTCAGGTTGATATTAGTGACAGGTCCTGAGCTACCTGTTTGGAGCTACAAAGTGATCTGCAGTTTGTGGCTATTTCTGCTGGGCCTGGTGTGCATGGGAGGGGTCCAGCTAGGCTGTAGGCTGGTTTCCACTGGCCCCAAGCTTAGAGGCAGGTCAGCAAAATGTCTCAGGTTCTCCAATATCTGTCTTCACTTGTTAATTGTCTTTTAGGCTCTGTTACTGAAAGAGCCTCTGACAGTACATGAGTTGCTTGAGGGAGACTCTCGGTGAGTCACCAAGCAGGGATGAGTGGTATTCACCAGACTAATGCAGATTCAAACTTGGTGCCAGTTCTGGGTTTGAGGCCACTCAGCAATAGTCTCATGGTACACTAAGGTCAACTGCCACCTGCTGCCTGCCTGCAGACCTTTGTCTCAGGGATTCATCAGGGTGGGTCCAGCAGCGTTCATCAGCCCAACACCAGTGTCCGGCCATGGGAAGGGAGGGCTTTGCACAGGAAGACTGGTACTGGTATGGAGTGTGGAAAAAATGCTCCACTCTCCAGGGGCCACACAACTCAAGTTTTTGCCTAAGTCCACCCAGACCTTTTGGAGACACGTCTGCACTGGGAAACCAGGCTGGCAGTACTGAGTAGCACAAGCTCAGCCAGTAGAGCCACCAGGAGTTAGGAAGGAGAAGCTAATGGTTCTCCCTTAGCAGGGCATCCAGGGCTGGCAGTGGGCTCTGTCTCAGCCTTCTGGACAGGGCACACTGGCTGCAGGTGGGGAATTCTACTGTTGTTGTCAAGGGGTGTGGCTGCTCCTACCACAGGTGATTCTGCTGCTTAGGGTGGGGCACTCTGGTCTCTGATGGGGATGGGGAAGTGGGGGGGGGGGGTCCTGCTGCTTGTCACAGCAAGGGAGGATAGCTCCCAATGGCAGGTGGCTGGGCTCCTCCAGCCCACAGTGGGTGGGGAGGGAAACTGGTCTCTGCCCTAGAGCCACGCAGCTCTGTCTCTGATTTTCCTTGGGTTCGTCCTCAAGATCCCACAAGAGAATCTATACCACAGGCTCAGGCAGCAGCCCCTCTGCAGGGCATGAGCTCAGTGGGGTGGCAGGCACTGGGAGAGTGAGGCTTGTGCAGCCCCCCATGCCCTTGCAGATTGGAGGGCAGCGTTTGCCCCAGGAAAGATGGAGTCTGTGGGTGGTAGGAGAGGGACCCAGCACAGGACCCTGTCTTCCCTGCTCTCCCCTTCAGAGCCACACAGCCCAGTCTGTTCTTGCAAGACTCTGATCCTCTGACCCACACTCCCTCTGCCAGATAAGGAGATATCCTGTGTGCCTGCCCTTCAAGAGGACACCTGGGTCTCTAGCAATCTACCCTCTCTCCCTAGTAGGCAGAATACCCACTGTTCTCCACTACCAGATGTTATGTGGCACCTCATCTGAACTCTGTTGCTCTGGGCTGGGGGGTCCCGTGTGGCATTGAGATCCTACTTTCCTTGGGGGAGGAGGACTTTGCATCTGAGATATCCCTCTACTCAGCCCCCATACGTGGGAGCAGGGGCCAGCCCTCCTGGCGCCTCTCCACCCTTCCTACCAATCTCTGTGTCTTCTGTAAACCCTTGGCTATAAGACTTCTGTTGTGCTCATCTTCTGTTGGTTATTCCAGGGGATTGTTCTGCAGTTTAGCTGTAATTCCAGTTCTAGGCTGGGAGGAGGGGAGTCCAGCTTCCACCTACCCCAGAGCCATCCTGAGGATCCGTGCACCACTGCTATCTACTCAAATTTCATGTCCTTCCATGCAGACTGCTGTGAAAATGTGTTATCCCTGTTAGAAGTCTGTCTGTATTTTTCCAAAACCCAGAAGCACCAAACGACAATCTTCTTTAGACAATAACAAAAGAGCAAACACTATCAGACCTTGAAATGCTGAGCGCTTTAAAAAATCAGCTTCCATTTGGGAACCACAGGTTCTAAAGCATTTCTGGCTTCGAGAGTGTTTTGGATGAAGGAAGAGCAAAGATTATGTGGAGAAAAACATTGTCTTATTGAAATATAATGCAAAATAATAGTGGAGAGGAAGTAAACAGTAAATACAGTGCTTGTTCATTTCAAATTCAGAAATAATGTTCACCCAAATAGTGAAGCTATTTAAACCAATGTGTGTTGCGTGTAGCTCTCCACAATAATTATTGTTATATTTTTTAAAAATCAGCACATTCTTTTCAACCTACCCTGAAGAATATGTCCTTTGGAAATAATTCATCTGATATGTTAATCTATGGAAGCCCTAATCTTTAAAAGCAAATATGGTAAACTGAAGTCACAACATTGTCTTGTGGTATTTTTTAATTAAAAAAAGTGTTATATGGAGGGTGTCATTTGGGGAAAGTATGTTTGATACAGTTGTTAACCAGGTATGGAATAGCATCTCTCTCTGTGTAAACAATTTTGAAAAGAAGCAAAGTTGGAAGACATATTGTCTGATTTCAAGACAATACAAAGTTACATTAATCAAGGCATTGTGGTTTTTGCAAGACAGAAAATTTTGTGCTGGAACAAAATATCCACATGTGGATATTCAGTTGTCCCAGCACAATTTGCTAGAAAATAATGTCCTTTTTTGATTAATTGCTTTTGCATCCTGTTGAAAATCAATACTGTGTGTCTATTTCCAAGTTGTCTATCTGTCCCATTGAAAAATTTTTGCGTTGTATAAGAAGTTCACAATCACTAGGTAAATATCTAATAAACTACATATGTGACATTAAATATACACATTTTTGAAACAACTACTGAGTCACCAATTGTGTTAACACTTAAGGGTCTGTGACTATTATGAAGGATAAATGATATAAAATGACTCTTTTCACCTTTTTTTTAGATCATCATATCTTTAATGGTCCAGAGTTCAAAGAGAAATATGACATCTCATTTCTTTCTCTTTCCCTGTTGTACAGAGGACAGCAGAGAGCACTCGGGTGAAGTGATTTGCCCAAGGTTACATGAGTAGTTAATGGCAGGGCTGAGTGAAGAACTCGAGGTCCCTGATTTCCATTACTGTTAATGGTTGTCATTGTGACTTAATTAGCCAAAGCAGCAAATATTTTCAAAATGTAATTTAACAGTTAGAGGACTGTAATTTTCCAAAAGAAGTAAAAACACTCATGCTAGGTTTGCCAGCTGGCTTTTGCCAGTTGCCATTCTAGTAGGCTGCTCAACTTAAATATCTCCACTTCAAGAACATAGTTCCTCACAGTATGTTAAAATGTACCACGTCACCATAAGGCGTACGCTGTAAGGAAGTGATGTAGGCGAGTAAACAGCTCAGAGACAAATCATAGCTTGACCAGTATCGTCTTTCTCCTCTCTTTCAGGAATGCAAGAAGGTGGCCTCTGATCATAGATCCTCAAGGTCAGGCTAATAAATGGATCAAGAACATGGAAAAAGCTAATAGTCTTCAGCTAATTAAATTAAGTGACCCTGATTATGTCAGGAACCTGGAAAACTGCATCCAGTTTGGTAACCCTGGTACGTAGTTGAATGACAAGCATACATTGCGAAAATGCCTGGAGAGCGCACAATTAACCCAAAATGATGTAGGTTGTGTCTTTTAAAAAAATATGTTTGTGGCCCTGGCCGGTTTGGCTCAGCGGTTAGAGCGTCGACCTGCGGTCGGGAGAGACCCAGGTTCGGTTCCCGCTAAGGGCACGTACCTCGGTTGCAGTTTGTCCCCGGCCCTGGTTGGTCGTGCGGGTGGCAGCCACTCTATGTGTCCCTTTCGCACTGATGTTTCTCTCTCTCTCTCTCCCTCCTGCTCTATCTGAACAAGGAGTGAAAAAGTGTCCTCGGGTGAGGATAAAAAAATATATATATATATATGTTTGCATCGGACTCATCTTAAATAATGCCTTTGTTAATGTCTTTCATTATTTATTGACAATTAATCAAGTGACAACTTTAGAGATTATAGTTTCAGAAGATTAGGACATTTTCTGTGTCTCACAGTTCATTTGTGATGCGGCCTCTAACTGAGCCAGCCGTTTTAATGTTTGTCGGTTCTTCGCCATTCTCTAGTTCTCATTATCACTCCACATTTACAATTAAAAGGGCCACTTGGTATGCCAAAGGTATTTTAATACAACATTAGCCCAATTATCTATTTACTCTTCTCTCTACGTATCCCACAAAAATGGCTGAGGAGTAAGGACACATTTCACATGGCTGACTGTCATCTGCCACTAACAGTGGCGAGATTGGAAACACAACCAGGGTTTCAGTAAAGTTCTATGCAGCCCTGGCTAGTTTGCTCAGTGGTTAGAGCGTCGGCCCATGGACCACAGAGTTGCTGGTTTGATTCTGGTCAGGGCATGTACCTTTGTTGCGGTTTGGTCCCTGGCCCTGGTCGAGGTCCTGTGGGAGGCAGCTAGTCGATGTGTGTCTCTCATGTTGATGCCTCTCTCTCCCTCCCTCCCACTCTGTCTGAAGATAAATGGGAAAATATCTTCCGGTGAGGATTTAAAATAAAGCTCTATGCACATGTCACACTTGTCAGAACAAAACCCAAAATATTTATGATTGGAGTAAATTGCGGTTATTAGTAACATTTTACATTAATGTTACCTATCAAATTTGACTATTTACTTGATCCAATAAATGAAAACATTATGAAACTATGATCATATTTAGCCTCAAGATAAGTTTAGCAAGTCCCAGGTACTATTAGAGCTAGTACTACATGGAAAAATAATGATAAATATACCAAGTTGTCTTACAAGCATTTTATTTTTGTATATTAATAATGAGTTGGTCTTTGAAATATTGATTGCAATTTTAGGTGCTGTTAGGGTAAGCATGAAATGAAAAAAAAAATCTGTCTACTAACAAAGTCTGTGTGATACACAAACACACACACACACAGAATTTCATTCATTCAACTGGTATTCTTAGAGAGTATAGTATAGTATAGTGATATGAGGTTACAAAAAAGGGGAATAGGATTTCTTCTCTCAAGTATCTTGCTTTTTTATTTTATTTTATCCTCACCCGAGGATATTTTTCCATTTTTTGTACAGATAGAGTGGGAGGGAGAGAGAAGACGGGAGAGAGAGGGAGAAACATCGACGTGAAGGGCCACCCGCACGACCAACCAGGGCTGGGGACAAACTGCAACCGAAGTACGTGCCCTTAGCGGGAACTGAACCCGGGTCTCTCCAGACTGCAGGCCGACGCTCTAACCGCTGAGCCAAACTGGCCAGGGCATCAAGTATCTTGCTTTTTTAAATAGACAGGATCGGATAATATATGTAGCTAACTGTAATAGAAACAGAAAGTGGACGTACATCACTAACCTTTATTAGAACTACTGTACTGTTCTGGGTAGGCACTCTGGCTCTGGAATTACAGTAGTTGCCCCTGTTACTGAGTGCTTTGCTCAGTGACTTGCTGAGACTTAGTTTCCCCATCTGTACTTCGGCCATATAGTGTAAGGAAGAAGTGAATTATTGTACTTTGAGTATGTACAACAGTGTTTGATAAGCTCAACTAATTTTTTTTTTGGGGGGGGGGAGGGGATTTACTATGTGGTTTATGTGTATCATCTTTTAATTATATTAGTATAATATTTAATTATATTGGTACAATAAGAAGGACAAAGATGATGAGCTATAAGAATGCAGAAGAATCAGAAATTTCTTGAAGGAATTAGCACCTTAAATACTTTAAGTGATTAAAACAACCTTATTTAACTTAAATATTCAAATAATTTCCTTGACATAGGTTTAAAAGCAGCCTAATGATAATTGAGCATCTACCACATGCTTGATATTCTGCAGGTTTCTATGATTGCAGCCATATATATGATGATAATATTGCATTATTTTAGAGAGAAAAGGGTCATAGAGACAATCTGTCTAGTGTTTTTCAAACTGAGAGAGAAAACCAACTTAGTGGGTCTTGACCAGCATTTTTTAATGAAATGCAATAGAAAACAATAGAACATATTAGGCTGCATAGCATGGAGTACAGGTAAGCATTATTTCATGAAATTTTAAAAGGTTTAGATGCATATGTGTGTACTAGATTAAGATTTAAAACATATTCCTTACTTGGAGTTGTGGCCATAAAAAGCTGAAATGCAATACTAATTCCGACCACTTCATTTTATTAACAAGGTTAAGTGAGGTACTAGAGAAAGTTACAAGGCTTAACCAAGATTGTTTCCCTAATTAAGGGGAGTGCTGACTATTCCCCAAGTATGCTGCCCTCGCCCAGTGCTTACTGTGTCATTTACAGTTGCTTTAACCTAGTTTTTGGAAGGAAATACTTTAAAAATAGATAATGATTATTTGCAATGCTTTCTAACATTAGTCATCAGAAAGAGGTGAAAAGTTTAAAATCTATTCTAGAAAGAGAAACAGATAGCATATTTTAAAACTTTTTATATTTAGCCTTCAAGTATAAGAACCAATTACTATTATATAGTTTTAAAATACAAGCAGTCGATGATTCCTTCATTTAAGAAGTTATCTTTAGATATTGGTCTATTCCAGGACAGTGGCTTTTAACCTGTCATCCCTCGAAGGCAGCCTGGGTGGAGAAGGCGAGGTTTCCTTTCACCTTGTCACCCACCTGCCGCTGCTTCGACCAGAGTAGGCCTCCCTTTTTATTTTATTTTTTTCTTTTGCAATTTTTATTAATTTATTTTTGTTACAGATGTTTCTCCTTTTCCCCCCTAGACACCCTCCTCCTGATCCGCCCCCACCCCCAGCATTGTTGTCTATGTCCATTGGTTACACATACATGCATATAAGTTCTGTGGTTTATCTCATCTATCCCCTCCACCCCTCCCCTCTGAGGTTTGTCATCTGAACCTTACTCCTTTCTGTCTCTGGGTCTATTTTGTTTATCAGTTTATTTTGCTCATTATATTCCACAAATAAGTGAGATCATGTGGTATTTGTCTTTCTCTGATTGGCTTACTTCATTTAGCATAATACTCTCGAGGTCCTTCCATGTCGTCTCAAAGGATAAGAGATCTTTCTTTTTTACAGCTGCATAGTATTCCATTGTATATATATACCACAGCTTTTTGCCCACTCATCTACTGATGGACACTTGGACTATTTCCAGATCTTAGCAACTGTAAATAGTGCTGCTATGAGCATAGGAGTACATATATTCTTTCTGATTGGTGTTTCAGGCTTCTTAGGATATATTCCTAGAAGTGGGATCACTGGGTCAAATGGCAGTTCAATTTTAAATTTTTTGAGGAAACACCATATTGTTTTCCATAGTGGCTGCACCAATCTGCATTCCCACCAGCAGTGTACTAGAGTCCCCTTTTCTCCACACCCTTGCCAATACTTGTTGTTTGATGATTTGTTGATGGTAGCCATTCTGGCAGATGTGAGGTGATACCTCATAGTTGTTTTAATTTGCATCTCTCTGATGACTAGTGACGTTGAGCATTTCTTCATATGTCTCTTGGCCATTTGTATGTCCTTTTTGGAGAGGTGTCTATTCAGTTCCTCTGCCCATTTTTTAATTGGATTCTTTGTCTTCCTTTTGTTGAGTTGTATGAGCACTTTATGTATTTTGGAAATTAACACCTTATCTGATATATTGTTGGCAATTATGCTCTCCCATATTGTGGGTTCCCTTTCCATTTTGATGGTTCTTTTGCTGTGCAGAAGCTTTTGAATTTGATGTAGTCCCATGCGTTCATTTTTTTCCTTTGTTTCTCTTGCCTTAGGTGTTGTATCAGTGAAAATTCTGCTGCTTGTGATGTCTGAAATTTTGTTGCCTACATTTTCTTCTAGGATGTTTATGGATTCATGAGTCACATTTAAGTCTTTTATTCATTTTGAGTTTATTCTTGTGTATGGTGTAAGTTGGTGGTCTAGTTTCATTTTCTTGCATGTAGCTGTCCAATTTTCTAACACCATTTATTGAAAAGGTTGTCTCTACTCCATTGTATGCTCTTGCCACCTTTGTCAAATATTATTTGAGCTTAATTTCTTGGGTCCATTTCTGGGTTCTCTGTTCTGTTCCACTGGTCTATCTGCCTGTTCTTGTACCAGTATCAGGCTGTTTTGATTACAATGGCTTTGTAGTATAACCTGATATCCAGTATTGTGATTCCCTCCAACTTTGTTCTTCTTTTTCAAGATTGCTGTGGCTATTCAGGGTCTTTTTGGTTCCATATAAACTTTTGAAGTATTTGTTCTAGTTCTGTGAAGTATGTTGTTGGTATTTTAATGGGGATTGCACTGAACGGGCTTCCCTTTTATATGTTTATATTGAGTGTTAAGGTAAGATCCTCTTTGATAAAAAGTATCCTGCTGCTTAAGAGAAAAGAGTTTGAAAGCCAAGATTCTAGACAATACGGTATATCTGTATTAGCTACGCAATGACTGAGGTATGCACAGAATACTAATACTAATCATACAAATATTGCTGATAAATCTATCTTAATTCTTCAAAAAGCTGGGAAAATAAATTAAGAAGTTTTAAAATGTTTAAAAAGAAATCAACTTGTATAGATCTTGTAATAGCTTTCCATGAACTCTATGAAAAAAATACTTTCATTAAGAGCAAAATCTATCAGATCTGCGCCTTTCTTCCTTTTGTCTCCTAGCACCTCTTTCCCTCTTGCAGATAACGTATCAGACACAAACTACTTCTGGTTTAATGTTTCTTTCATTTGCTCATTTGTTTCTTCATTCATTCACCTGACAGTTATTTATTTTGCAATTACCATGGCCACTGAACACCCCGCACGAACGGACAGACTTGGTCTCTGCTTCCTTGGAGTTCACTGGCTGTACGGAGGGAGACAGACTGCAGGTGATGAGGGTCTTTGGGGGCAGGCAGCACGTAACAACACGGTGCGTTTCTCATCTCTCCGCTTTCTTCTGTTCTCATCTCTTCATTCGGTGAATTCCTCCCAGCTTCGTTCTTTAAGATACAGCTCAAACTCCTCTTTTTCTGTGACACCTCTCTTGCCCTCGCAATGAAGTTCCAAAACTGGAACTTTTATAGATTTCTGCTATTGGCCTTATACGGAACTGTTTGTCTCTCACCTCCAAGCTCTTGGAGGTACTCAGTAATTGTTGGCGGAATCTACTTTGAATACAATAGGCTGCATAGTTGAACATAATATGCAGAAGATTTTTTCCTATTAGTTTGAAGTCTCACATAGGATAATGTAGATAATTCACAAAAAATAATATCAGGTAGTGTCCTCAGTGCAAAAGAAATATGGAAAGAACACTGGTTCTCTTTATATGTCTGTTGTTAAGGATAACTGTTGAGTGAGATGATCTGCCCTCCCCAGAGACAGCAGCCGTGTGTTTGGTTCGCCAATCTGGATTTCCCACAAGCTTTGCAATGCTGGGGACTGAAATTTGGGAATGAGGAAGGAGGCTTTTTGTAAGTCAGCATATTGTTAACTTTGATGATAGAAATATGCAAAGAAGCTTGTCTCATGGATTTACTCCTGTATTTTAACATGAAACATAGTTTTATTCAATTTAAAGTTAAAGGAGTCTAGTTTAGACACACTGTCTTCTCGGTCCTGGACTGATTACTTCGGGCTCCCCTTTATATGAGATATAAATTCCTTCTTGTTTCTGTTCCTGTTATTTTGGGGTTTTTATCACTTGCAGCTGAACTTAATTGTAAATAAAATACCCCACAATGAGAAAATGGGAAAATACATTAACATATTGTTTCCAGAAGAAAAAATGTAAGTAGCCAAAGAACACCTAAAACATCAAGCCCAAAATACAAATTCTAACAATATCTTTTACCTATCAAATTATAAATACAATATGGATATTGTATTTAATGCTGACGGTATCAGGGTGTGTAAGAGAGCTATGTAAGTAGCCAGACTACCTAGTTCAAGTCCCTGCTTTGTCATTTACTAGATAATTTAACTGAAAAAAATGATTTCTATTTGCTTCTGCCTCAGTTTTCTCCTCTGTAAAACTTGGGTAATATTAGTCAATGCTTTTTCAAGTTGTGAAGTTAATGAGCTAATACAATGCCAGTATGATGCCTAACCTTTCTAAGGACGGTGGTGGTGGTGTATAAAAACAGGTTCAAAAACAAGCGGAAAAGCGAGTGCTCATTGCAACTCTGAAATCTCTACCATTTAGGAAAGCAGTTTGGTGATATGAATAGCCTTAAAATGCTCATAACTGTTCACCACTCGCTGTGCTTCTCACACTCCACCATGATTAAGTAATCAGAGATGCACACTAGGGTTTATTCAAAAAGATATTCACTGCAGCATTATTAACAATGTAAGACTTTAATTTGGCAAATGTGTCAAGAACCTTAACAATGTCACTGATCTTACATCAAGGATTCCCCTTCTAGAATGCTATCATAGGAAAGTATTCTGAAATGCAAAGTTTTCGTACATAGTGCTACTTAATATTGAGAACAGGAAACAATCCAAATATCTAATAATAGTGCATTGGCTAAAAAATCAGAGACTATTAATATGATAGATTGTGATGCAGTAATTACAAGTTTATTAGTTATTAATAACATGGGGAAATATGCTGTGATGTCAAACAAAGTAAGTTGCAAAATGAGATATATTGTTTAGTACCAATGGTGTATAGAAAAAGATTAATAAAAACACTGAAGAGAAAAAATGTATTTTACTAATAATTAACATACAAGTACAGTTTTGTATCATTTTTCTATCAACGTATATATGGAATGATTCAATTGTGCAAAACATTTTAGGGAGAAGGAGAGGGAGAAAATCTCACTAGAGGGAGTTTTCTGATTTCTTCTGTTAAAAAATAAAGTGAGGCATATTACAATTTTTAAGTTTATTTGAGCAAAATTTTTTCTGTTAGAATCAGGCAGCACCAAACTGGAGGGGGTTAGGAGCACTCCACCCACGGAGCGGGGAAGGGGCAGTATCACATGGAGAGTGTGGCAGCAGAAAGGAGGCCATGTGGCTGTCCAGAGCGGAAAGCCCAGTCCGCAGTTTACGACCAGTCGTCCCCCAGGCTTGGGCTTAGGTTTGCTTGTATAAGCAGCCACGGCATTAACGCCATCTCAGTCTAAGGGCCTTTTTCTTTAATTAATTTCACGTTTCTTCATTCTTTCCTATATTTTCTACAATAGGCATGAGTTGCTTTTATAATAAAAAATATGCTAGCCAGCCCTGGCCGGTGTGGCTCAGTGGGTAGACTGTCTGCCCACTCACCGAAGGGTTTGATTCCCAGCTGTGAAGGAGGCAACCAATCCATGTGTTTCTCTCACATCAATGTTTCTCTCTCTCTCTCTTCCCTCCTCCCTTCCATTGTCTCTAAATATCAATGGGGGAAAAAAATATCCTCCAATGAGGATTTTATATCTCTCTCTATATAGTAACCATTTAAGTGATTACAATTGGAAAGGCCTTTTCTCTGGTGTCTCAGATGGACATTCCTCACTGCCCTGATACTTAGACTCACAGTGACTCCCAGCCCAGGAGAGGAGCCCAAGTAGCACCTTGGCTAAGCAGTATGGAAGCAGGCAGGCTGACCAGAGAGACCCAGCAGTTAGTCCCTGCCCACGGACATCCCGTTGTTTTTATGGAATCATTTCCTGATACTTAAAAGACAAAACCATAGGTAACTGGGAGCAGCAGCAATCTGGAAGGCTGAAAGAATTTGGAGGGTTGCAGGTGTACAATCAGTACTAAAGATAATACGGAATCTTTTTCTGATTTTACTTCAGTGTTGCTGGAAAATGTTGGAGAAGAACTAGATCCCATCCTGGAGCCACTTCTGCTGAAGCAGACCTTCAAGCAGGGAGGGAGTACGTGCATCCGCCTCGGGGACTCGACCATTGAATATGCACCGGACTTCCGCTTCTACATTACTACCAAGCTAAGAAACCCGCATTACCTTCCTGAAACCTCAGTGAAGGCCAGTATCTAAAACGAATATTTCTTCATCACATTTGATAACTAATGATTATATTTTCCTCCTGAGCCATGAGAACAACAGGTCTTCCTTGTTTGTCCTTTCCTGAAATCGTTGTAATGATTTCCAAATGTCGCTTTCGCATGTGCATGATGTAATAAAGCAGTCTTCAGGGTACGGGGTGTGGGGAGGCCATGAGAATCTCATTTCTACAACTGATATTCTTAGATTTTCATCATTAAAAATTCATGACATATATGTACATTCTTCGTAAAACATGATAATATGCTAGTTCTAGGAATTGGAATTCAGGAGCAGAATTCATCATTCTTCTTTCTCAGAAAAAGGTTGCTGCTATCTGATTTTATGTAATTACTTAAAAGAACTGTTTTTCAATCACCGGTTCTTTCAAACACTAAAAATTGCTTCCAGAGTAAAGTTCGTTTAAAGTTTTAGTCAATGACTAAAATGAGTTGCAAGGTTGATCTGCAGCCGAGCTCCTGGAGGCTACTCCATCTTTTATTCCCAATTCCTAGTCCTGGTTGGCACTTGATAAATGTTTGTGGAATGAGCAAATGAGGGGGAGAGAGAAGGGAGTGTGGGTGAGATAGCTTTCATTTGGACGCTAGCAGAAGAGGGCATTAAGAAATATTGATTTCGCCCTGGCCGGTTTGGCTCAGCGGTTAGAGCACCCGCCTGCGGTCCGGAGAGACCCGGGTTCGGTCCCCGCTAAGGGCATGTACCTCGGTTGCAGTTTGTCCCCGGCCCTGGTTGGTCGTGCGGGTGGCAGCCACTCGATGTGTCCCTTTCACATCGATGTTTCCCTCTCTCTCTCTCTCTTCCTCTCTCTCCCTCCCACTCTATCTGTGCAAAAAGTGGAAAAATGTCCTCGGGTGAGGATTAAAAAAAAAAAAAAAAAAAGAAATATTGATTTCGATTTTGAAAGTTACACATATACACAAGATTTATCTAGGGAGTTCAAAAACTGTTCTTTATTGGAAATATTTAAATTCATGTAGACATCTCTCTACAGAGGCAAAGGAAGCACTAAGATGACATAATTCCTTCCTTCCAAGATTAATGAACACAGTCCTTGCTTTCAAGGGGTTTACACTGTAAATAACATGTGTGTAAGGGACCATATTTATGACTAGAAAGATAGAGGAGCTCAGAGTTGGGGATACACATTACCCTGGACATTCAGGGAAGCCAGGAAGATTGGGAAAAGGGGAAGTGGCCCTTGAACTTAGTTTTAAAAACACAATATTAAAATAGGGAAATTCTTGACCACTGTTTTTAATTAATTAAAATAAATGTGTTATCTGAACACCTGAAAAGTGTGTGTTATTAGTTTATCTGTTAGGAGAAGCAGCAACTAGTAAGAGTCTGGAGTCGGACTACATTGGTCCAAACCCCAGCTCTATCACTTGCCAGTTGTGTGATTGTGGCCACGTCACTTAGCCTCCCTCTGTGCCTCAGTTTCCTTGTCTATAAAATGGGACTAATAGCCTGGCCAATGTGGCTCAGTGGATTGAGTGTCATCCCAGGGACTAAGAGGTCCTGGTTCAATTCCTAGTCCTTGCACAAGCCCGGGTTTTGGGCTCAATCCCCAGTAGGGGGTGTGCAGGGGGCAACCAATTGATGTAACTCAGATTGATGTTTCTATCTCCCTTTTCCTCTCTCTCTAAAAAAAAAAAAAAAAAAAAAAAAAAATCAATAAAAATATTTTAAATAATAATAATAAAATAGGAATAATAAATGTCTATCTCATAGAGTGATGTGAAGACTAAATAAATTAATCTATGTAAAATCCTTAGAATAAGGCCAAGCATGTATTATTATCTGAGCATTAATTATTAGCATTCTTTTTCTTTTTCTTTTTTAATCCTCACCTGAGGATATTTTTCCATTTATTTATTTATTTTTTTAAGATAGAGTGGGAAGGAAGGGGAGAGAGAGAGAGAGAGAGAGAGAGAGAGAGAGAGAGAGAAACATTGATGTGAGAGAGACACATTGATTGGTTGCCTCTCGAATGACCCTGACTGGGGCCAGGATTGAACCTGCAACCAAGGTACGTGCCCTTGACTAAGAATCAAACCCGAGACTCTTTGGTCTACAGTCTGATGCTCTAACTACTGAGCAAGACCAGCCAGGACTACTATTAGCATTATCAACTTTTAAATATAAGCAAGAAAGAATAAAACAGAACAAAATGATAAAATCTCAAAGCTGTGGTTCAAAAAAAATTTTTTTAATAAATGACTAGATGTCACCCCAATAAATGTAAATAAATAAATAACATGGAAAACCTTTTTTTTTTTTGTTACTTTTCAGTAAAATCTACGAAGCTATCACAAATAACGTAAACAATTTTTAGTTCACTAATAACTAGTTGTAATAGAAGTCATAAACCCCCATGAGGAGGAAGCTGATCTATGATTCACTGTTGAAATCTTTAAAATCCCTGGAGTGTCTGATTGCTTCATTATTTTTAATTGCTGGGATTGATTAAACAGGGATTAGAAAACAGTGAAGCAGTTACTTGCTTTCATTTACAAATTAAAATACTTCCTCTTGATCCTATTTTTAGGATCTTTTATGTACCTTTTGCTTTCAAAAGTACCCAAGGGATGATAGCATGCTGCTGTAATCCTTTTGAATCTAAATGAAAATAATTTTACAGAGCCATATTTGTATAATTTTATTTTATATTTTGGCTGTTTATTATTATTTTTTCTATCTCCATTTATCCAACCTATACCCTCTTCTACCTCCCCCCACCCCCTCCCCCCAACAATCATCACACTATTGTCCATGTTCATAAATGTTTATTTGTGAGCATACAGATTTGTAAAATCTTGACCGAGAAAAATCAAATGGAATATGAATGACTACCTCGCTGTGTCTGAATACAATGAGGTAGAAGTTGTAAAACATGCATTTAACTAAACACTGTGACTGTGGCTTGAGGATTAACGTAAATGTAACCTGTGCACTTGGTCTCTCATGCCAACAGGGACGATCCCTGGAAAGCTTTAGTTATCATTTTTTCATGAATGAATGACAAACAGTAGAGAATTACATAACAACATTTAATGAGTTTTTTGAATTGCTCAATTTCAAGAATTGCTTATTATCCCATTTACATTTATGCCTATGTGATCTCTATACTTAGTGGCATCCAAGGCCCAGCATGGGGCAAGTGAGGAGGGAAAGTTGAGAAGAGTCACCCAGAGGACACCCTTGGAGAAGGTGCCACTTTCTGGGTCTAGGTGGAGGAAGGAGTCACTTTCCTAAGGGTACGGCAAGAAGCTGTTTTACAGTTCCTGATCACAGGCAGGGAATGTTCTTATAGAAACAAAACCACTATGTTCCTGCAGAAGAAATACTCTCTTACGAGGAAGAGCGGGGTAACACAAGGTCTGCCACTCAGTAGCCAGAGCCGAAGCACAGGCAGCATCTCGTGGTTTGTGTGTGTGGGTTCCAGTCAGTTCAGCGTCGCTAAAATGAACGGCACCTGAGAGGGCGGAGTGGGAGGAGATGTTTGAGACATAGGGGCACACCTTAGCCCGACACCAGTGCAGGACATTGCAAAATAGATGTTGGGGTGGGGACAGCTCATGTTCAGATTAAGCCAAGGCCAACTGTTCATTGGCTTCTGGGTTTATTAGTGACCAGAGCCAGGAGGTTTCTACTGATCATTGCTGTGTGTATTGATGAGTGCGTGGACGCAGGGATGAGAGCTGATCGTGGAGGGCTGAAGAATGAGATGAGGTGGAGACAGAAGACATATATAAATAGCATCTTCAATAGTATAGTTAGGAAGACACAACAAGAGGTCTTTCCATAACTGGAAGGGATTGTGGGGATGAAAAAAAATGGACTTATTTGCTTGTTGTTTGCTTTTTAAAAAGAGAGGCCTGAGCATCATTACTTTCCCTCTTATGGGGAAGAACCAGGAAAGGGGGGATGTTAAGATGTAGGCAACAGAGGTCTGTTTGTCTGTAAGAGCCATTAGGTATGAAGCCGGTGTTAACAGACTGCATCTTGATAAACACCACTGAGATGTACACTCCCCAGTTCACAACAGTGGCCGGCCATCACATTGTAAATCCATGTTGTAATATGATTATTAAAGTGTAAATATATATACTTTACTCGTGACAAATAATGACTGATGTTTTCTCTCTCATCTTGCCATGTAAGATTTCCTTTTCTTTTTCCCACCTCCAAGATCCTTAAGATATAAATCAGTTGGTCCAGCCAATATGAGAGATAGATTGCAACCTGATTCTAATTTATTTTGAGATTGAAGAGTTGTTAGCAATTGGACCAGTTTGAAATAAAAATAAATTGATCACAAAAAACCCTTTAAAGTATTACAATTTATGACTATAAGAAGCTTTAGTGTGTTTTTAATCCAACAATCAAGCTTGCCGATATCTTTAGTTATAGTCTCTACAAATTCCACTTTTCACACAGACTACTGCCGTAAATAGAGTCTCTTTCAAGGTCAGAACTGGAAGCTTATAAGCAGCGTCTTTCTCAATAGAAATGGTGATTCAGTTGTTGTATATTCTTTCATTCGCAGGTAACATTGTTAAACTTCATGATAACGTCCGAGGGGATGCAAGATCAGCTGCTGGGCATCGTGGTGGCAAGGGAAAGGCCGGACCTTGAAGAAGAAAAACAAGCCTTGATACTGCAAGGAGCTGACAACAAAAGGTCTTAAACATTATAAAATCCGAAATTATTTTCACTTGTTCCAAGATCACTTAGAATAAATTAGAGTACATTTTAAAGATCTGTTTTGTTAGATTTAATAGGTGCATCGAATAGGAGGATTTAAGAACATATAAGGGTTAATGGTGCTTCTGTTCTGATTTGGAAAGTTGCATTAGTTTCATTTCTACATACAAGTTCTTAGGCACTGGGAGAACAAGAAGGCAGTGTGTTTTCAACCTGCCAACAAAGTTTTAGCGCAAAAGTTTTGGTATTTATTGTGTAACTGAGGTCACCTGTTTTCATTGGAGCGTAGTCTGAATGAATATGTTACATCCCACTTTCTGCTCATAATATCTGTATCTTAGGTAGAAAGGGTAAAGCTGGGTAAGTCATGAAACATTTCAGGAAATAAATGGAGTGATACATTCTGCTCTCTTGGGGCTGAGATACTTGATGGCAGAGTAGATTGGTTTACCATCTCTCTCTCTAGTTACCACATAAATGATCATTAGAAAGAGAAGTGGAGCAGAAAAACCTGTCTTGTTGACATTTTGCAAGATAAGAAATGATACGACATCACCGTTACGGGTATTTGTCACAAAGTGATGCATTTCTTTAGGTTACTAGCTCTTTGTTTCTTATAAAAGAATGTATACGTGAAGTGGTTTTAAATTATTTCTTTTTCTTCTGAGAAAATTGTGTTTTATTCCAGGCAGTTAAAAGAAATAGAAGACAAGATTTTAGAAGTTCTTTCATCTTCGGAAGGCAATATATTAGAAGATGAAACTGCTATTAAGATATTATCTTCCTCCAAGGCTTTGGCTAATGAGATTTCTCAAAAGCAGGAAGTAGCCGAAGAGACAGAGAAAAAGATTGATGCCACCCGCATGGGCTATCGCCCTATTGCGGTCCATTCCACCATCCTGTTTTTCTCTATTGCTGATTTAGCTAACATTGAGCCCATGTATCAATACTCGCTGACCTGGTTCATTAACCTTTTCATCCTGTCTATTGAAAATTCAGAGAAATCAGAAATTTTAAGCAAAAGGTATGTAAGAGAAATGCTTGTGAATACTAATACTAACTAACTGATGCATGAAAATTAAATAGTTAATTAGTGGCTTGCATTGTTGTTTCAGAATGTTGTGAGCATTACAGCCATGTGGCTAAAATGATTCATCATTGTACCAGAACTAAATCTGAGGGTTAGAAAAAAAAAAATGAGGGTTAGACATTGAACAGATGTGACCAAAGTCAGACTGCCAGGAAACTGTTTACAGAGGTATAGGATTATAATGTAATTCTAAAAAGAGGAAATATTTACTTTTTATCATTTGCAAACTGTGTTTCTGATTGGATGAATGAAAAGAATAGTTAAAACCTCTGAGATATATGACTCTTACCCTCTGTAAACTTGTTCCCAAAATTACTAATTGATATTTTGATATACACATATATAAATTTTGTCAAGTAACAGGGTTTAAAAGGAATCTCCTGTTGTGATCATTTGTATTATTTATATAAAATACCTAACTTTAGTGTTGGCTATTATAATCAGTAATGGAGTTATGATATTATTAGTACATCTGTGAGAGAATACAATTTCATTTTGTTATCATTGAGATAAATTATTGCTTGGTATTAAAACATGTTTTTAATAGTCTAACATGAAATTAGTTCTCGAATAAAGAAAATAACTCATTACAGCCTTTGCCCTTTATAATTGTGTTCATCGATAAGAAGCTAGATACCTCCGTTTCTTGGCTGTGCCCAAAGGAAACTCCATTTAATACTTATCACTTTCAGTTAAGAATTATTTTTTAGAAATCCACAATGCTAATCTCCTGAAATCTTAATTAAATTCCTTCATTTATCATGGTAGAATTTTGCCAAATTTTTAATGTTCTTAGACTGAGCATTTTTTTGGTCAGCATCGTTTATTATTTTATCAGCTTGAATATGAGACTGAAATGGTGCAAGACTGACACTTAGCAAACAGGTTTTCAGATGTGTGCCCAGAAAAAAGGAAACATAGGATGTTTAGTTTATTTCTCTCTTTCTTCCAGCATCTGAAAAGTTAAGATTAGTAAGGATTACTGAAATTCAGAAAATAAAATTCTAAGTGACCTTAGAGAAGTTCCCAGCCATTTGCATTATGGTAGTTAATTGACCAGTATGCCTGGTTTTAACCCTAAAATCTGAGTTCCTTGAGGATTTTTTTTTTTAATTCTCTCAGAATTGACCACAGTGTCAGTCATGTAGAGCTACACAATAAATGATGTTCAGCTTTTCACTGCAGTTCTTAATTTCTGCCTTGGTTACAATCATAACCACCACAATGTTATCGTCTTAACTAATTTTAAATCAAGGTCTTTGCTGAGGTCTAGAGAAAAAAAAATTCTTTACTGTCACTTAAAGACATATTTTGTGTACAAGATGTAAAAACTACAAGTTATTTTTTATTATCTGTTTTTATAACAAATTAGAACTCATCCACTGATGTGACATCTGTTCTTCATAACTGTGGTATAGCCCCTTACGATTTATACCCAAATTAAATCCTTTTAGCCAGATGGTAGATTTGGCTGAAATGTAGAAAAACAATGTACCTTTTTGCTTTTAGGTAAAATTCTTTAATTTAGAAACAACAAAAATCATATTTATGATTGCAGTTATGCTAAAATAATAATCTAGAACCAAAGAGTAAATAGAAAAAAATGTATTTGAAACCATATATTGAAGTATTTATTTATTTATTTATTTATCTTATTTAATTAATTAAATAATTAATTTTGTTACAGATGTTTCTCCTTTTCCCCCACTGATACTCCCTTCCCCCACCCTCCCTGCCCTGTCCCCAGCTTTGTTGTCCATGTCCATTGTTCATGCATACATGCATATAAGTTCTGTGGTTTATTTCTCCTCCCCACCCCCTCTTCTGGAGATTGTCAGTCTATACCCCACTTCCACGTCTCTGGGACTACCCCATTCCTCAGACTGTTATGTTCCTTATATTCCACAAATAAGTGAGGTCATGTGATATTTGTCTTTCTCTGCTTGGCTTGTTTCGCTTAGGATAATACTCTCCAGGTCACTCCATTTCATCTCAAAGAAAGAGATCTTTCTTTCTTACATCTGCATAGTACTCTATTGTGTATATGTACCACAGCTTCTTTATCCATTCGTCTACTAATGGACATTTGGGCTGTTTCCAGATCTTAGCTATGGTAAATAGAGCTGCTATGAACATGGGGGTACATATATTCTTCCTGATTGGTGTTTCAGGCTTCTTAGGGTATATTCCTAGAAGTGAGATCACTGGGTCAAATGGAAGTTCAATTTTTAATTTTTTGAGGAAACACCATACTGTTTTCCATAGTGGCTGCACCAGTTTGCATTCCCACCAGCAGTGTACTAGAGTCCCCTTTTCTCCACACCCTCGCCAACACTTGTTGTTTGATGATTTGTTGATGGTGGCCATTCTGACAGGTGTGAGGTGATACCCCATTGTTGTTTTAATTTGCATCTCCCTGATAATTAGTGATATTGAGTATTTCTTCATATGTCTCTTGGCCATTTGAATGTCCTGCTTGGAGAGGTGTCTATTCAGTTCCTCTGCCCATTTTTAAATTGGGTTCTTTGTCTTCCTTTTGTTGAGTTGTATGAGCACTCCATATATATTGGAAATAACCCCTTATCTGATGTGTCATTGGCAATGATGCTCTCCCATACAGTGAGTTGCCTTTCCATTTTGATGGTTGTTTCTTTTGCTGTGCAGAAGCTTTTGAATTTGATGTAGTCCCATGTGTTCATTTTCTCCTTTGTTTCTGTTGCCTTATGTGATATATCAGTGAAAATTCTGCTGCGTATGATGTCTGAAATTTTGTTGTCTACATTTTCTTCTAGGATTTTTATGGATTTATGAGTCACATTTAAGTCTTTTATCCATTTTGAGTTTATTCTTGTGTATGGTTTAAGTTGATGGTCTGGTTTCATTTTTTTGCTTGTAGCTGTTCAATTTTCCCAACACCATTTATTAAAGAGGCTGTCTTTACTCCACTGTATACTCTTGCCCCCTTTGTCAAATATTAATTGAGCATATTGTCTTGGGTCCATTTCTAGGTTTTCTATTCTGTTCCATTGATCTATCTGCAAGTTCTTGTGCCTGTACCAGGCTGCTTTGAATACAGTTGCTTTGTAGTATAACCTGAAATCTGGTAATGTGATCCCTCCTACTTTGATCTTCTTTTCAAAATTGGTGTGGCTATTCGGGGTCTTTTTTGGTTCCATATGAACTTTTGAAGTATTTGTTCTAGTTCTGTGAAATATGTTGTTGGTATTTGATGGGGATTGCATTGAATCTATAGATTGCTTTGGGTAGTATGGATATTTTAATGATGTTAATTCTTCCAGTCCATGAACAAGGTATGTGCTTCTACTTTATACATATATAGATATAGATATATAGATATATTCCTCTATTTCTTATTTCAATGACCTGTAGTTTTCTGAATAGATCCTTTATTTCTTTGGTTAAGTTTATTCCTAGTTATCTTAATTTTTTTGCCACGATGGTAAATTGGATTGTTTTTTTAGTTTCTCTTTCTGTGACTTTATCATTGGTGTATAAGAATACCATTGATTTCTTGACGTTAATTTTGTATCCTGATACTTTGCCAAATTTATTTATTAAGACCCCTGTTATGATTGTATTGCTGTTGATTTCTCCTTTGAAGTCATCCTGAAGATTTTTAGTATATGTTGGTGCTCCTATATTGGATGCATATATGTTTACTAAGGTTATATCTTCCTGTTGGATAGATCTTTTCAATATTATGTAGTGGCCTTCTTTGTCTCTAGTTATGTTCTTCATTTTGAAATCTATTTTATCAGATATGAGTATTGCCACCCCAGCGTTTTTTCCCTTTATGTTTGCTTGAAAGATTTTTTCCCATCCCTTCACTTTGAATCTATGTGAGTCTTTTGTTGTGAGGTGGGTTTCTTGAAACAACATATATGTGAGTCATGCTTTTTTATCCAGTCAGCTACTCTGTGTCTTTTTATTAGAGCATTCAAACCATTCACATTAAGGTAATAATTGATATGTACTTATTTATTGCCATTTTTGTTTAGTGTGGTTCTATTTTTCTTCCTATTTCTTCTACTAATCACAGCAGTCCTTTTAGCATATCTTGCAGTGCTGGATTTGTGTTAATATATTCCCTTAGTTTTATTTATTTATTTTTTTTGGTTTGGTCTGGAAAGTTTTTATTTGACCTATTTTGAATGATAGCCTTGCTGGATAAAGTAGTCTTGGATTCAGATCCTTGTTTTTCATTACCTTGATTACTTCATGCTACTCCCTTCTGGCCTGTAGTGTTTCTGTTGAGAAGTCAGCTGAGAGCCTTATGGGGTTTCCTTTATAGGTAACCTTTTGCCTATCTCTTGCTGCCTTAGGATTCTCTCTTTGTCTTTAAATTTTGGCATTTTAATTACTGTGTGTCCTGGTGTGGGCCTGTTTGGGTTCTTCTTACTTGGGGCTCTCTAGGCTTCTTGAACTTGAAAGCCTTCTTCCTTCACCAAGTTAGGAAAGTTTTCTGTCACTATTTCTTCAAATATATTCTCTAACCCTTGCCCATTTTCTTCCTCTTCTGGGACTCCTATGATGCGAATATTATTATGTTTACAGTTGACCCACAATTCTCTTAAGCTGTCATCCTGTTTTTTAATTGTTTTTTTCTTTTGGTTTTCTGATTGGTTGATTTTTTTCTACCCTGTCTTCTAATTCACCGATCCGGTCCTCAGCTTCCTCTACTCTGCGGGTTAGTCCTTCCAATGTGTTCTTTATTTCTACTATGTCATTCTTCATTGCCACTTGGTTGGTTTTTGATGTTTCTGTATCTTTACTCATGGTGCTGATGTCCTTACTCATGCTGTTGAGCTTCCTCAAGATCATGGCTCTGAACTCTACCTCTGATAATTTGCTTAGCTGCATTTCATTTATCTCATCTTCAATAGAGTTCTCTTGTTCTTTCGTTTGGGATTTGTTTCTTTGTTTCACCATTTATCTCAGTGGGTTTTGGAGCCTGCCAAATTTTCCCTGTTGGTGTTGGTGTTCTGCGTTTTGTGGCTCCCTCTACTGGGTTTGCATGAGCCTGGGCAGGTCCACATTAAACACCACTGTCAAGTTTTACTTTCCTGGGTAGATTTGATAGCCCAGGAAAGGTTCAGTTATCCTCTAGCTTTTTCCTGTTGGCTAGTAGTCTCAGTTACTCAGTGCCTTGTAATGTAGCCCTGGTGTTCTGCATAAGAGGATTTCCAGAGGGTGGGATAGATGCTGGTTGTTAATGAGCCCCAATTTGCATTTCTTTGCCTCACCTGGGAAAGGCTGAATCTCCAAGGGGGTGTAGGGGGCTGCTGCTTTTCCCCACAGCTCTGAGAAGGAGCACACCAGCCACCATCCTTTGTGGCAGCAACTCAGCAAAAACTCTGAGTGCCCTACAAATCCCGGGTATCCCCACAGAGTTCCAGCCTTGTCTGCCCTCCCTCTGCCATAGCCCCCAGGTGAGTGGCTGTGGCTATTTTAGCGCTCTGTCCTGGCTCTCTGCACTGTGGAGCGGGCTTGGTCTCTATTCCCCAAGGGCGCTGCTCACAGCTAAGGCTGCTGCTATCCATGGGCTCCCAGCCAGCCACCCTCTCGTGCCTCACAGATCCTACCAGTGTCCCTGGTTATATGGTCCTGTCCTGCTGCTTTTCTGTTGCTTTTTTTCTGAGGATATGTCTTTATTTTAGTTGTAATTCCTGTTTTGTCCTGGGAGATCATCTGTGTAGCTTCTATTCACTCTGCATCCATTTTCACATCCTCTAAGCCTATCTTGTGTGCAGCTGGGTCGCACAGGCCTCTCTGGTGTCCCCGCACCCTGCAGGTCCCACAGGTGGGCAGCTGGATCGCACCAGGCTCTCTAGGGCTCCTGCTTCCCACTTCTCTTGTGAGCTACTGGACTGCACAGGCCTCTGTGGAGCCCCAGGTCCTGCTGCTGGTGGCTGGGAAGTGCTGCTGCCCCGTGGGGCTCAACTCCTGTTCAGCTTTTGCTGTAGTTTTTGGGGATGGGTCTCAGCTGCTGGTCTGTGCGTCTGTTGCCTGGGGATGGATGCCTGCTCCCCAGCCTCTGGTGCTGAGGGTATATCTCGACTCTGATTGGGCTGTTACTATGGGGGATGGTGCTGGGCTCCCCACTGTCCATGGCTTCCATGACTAGCACCTTGGGAGCTCCACTACTGTGCACTGGTCTGTATTGACACAGAGTGTCCACTGGTCTGATGGTGCCAGGTGCGCTGGTGGGCTCAGGTGGCTAGGCCCTAGCCGCTCCCACTGCCTCCTCCCAGGGAAGACCCGGGATCTTCCAAAAGGGTGGGACCTCCCAGTGGTGCAGGGAGAAGCGCCCTGAAGGGCCACTCACCGGAACCTTCTGCTCCGCAGCTCTGCACTGCTCGGGTTTGGTCGTCCACCTTCACGTCCACTCACACTCACACACTAGCTCACTCTCACACACTCACCCTCCCTCCGGTCCTGCCCACAGCCTTCTTCTCCTATTGAAGTTTTTAATATATAGACAAACGTGCAGAGATCAGAAATATTTGCTCAATGGATTTTCATAAGTGAGCACACCTGTGTAACTAGCACCCAGATCAAGACATATTTGTGTCCCCGTCTGGTCATTCACCGTCCCCAAGGCAATCCCCATCCTGAGTTCCAACACCACAGATCAGTCTGGCCTGTTTCAGAACATTATCTAAATGGAATCGCACAGTACGTGCTGTTTTGTGCCTGGCATCTTGCGCCCACCTTTGTGTTTGTGAAACATATTGTCTCGTGTGGCACAGGGTTTATTCACTCTCATTGTTAAATGGCTCGCCATTGTGCCAGTATTCTGTTGGGGAAGTGTAAAACCAATCTCCCAGCCCAGATTTTCTCCTCAGAGTAGTAAAAAAGAGTTTTGTTAGTGAATAAGCATTAAGCCAGAATGTGATGAGCATCTTAGACGAGCTGTAGATCGTAGGCGATTGCAAAGATAGGAATCTCATCCTAACTCTACCTGCTAATGGAGGTGAGATGACCCCATGGGTGCTAGCAAACTGCCTTTATCCAGAGGAAAAACAGACATCTGGTATCTTTATGACAGGAGGTAGTTTTGCAACTTGGAGCCAGGCGCTGACCCTCCCACAGAAACTGGGGGATAGGGGTGCTGTCTCCTCTGATGCTTACATTTCAGAGAGATGGCTCTCAGATCTTTGAGAAAGACATTCCTGGGTCATAAAGATGACAAGTCTAAGTTCTTGAAAGAATTTATATGCATTTCAAGGAGAGGAGAAAGTACTTATAATATTAAGTTTTCAAAAGTAAATGCTGTAAGAAAACAGAAGGGAAGGAAATCTTTTTTCTTATTTTCAGTGGGGAGAATTAAATCTCTAATTTTTAAACTTTTTAATTTGTCCTTATACCATACCGTAAATTATTTATTCATATACTGTTGAGGACATTTGGTAGCTTCCCATTTGGAACTATTATACACCTTTGCCGCCTTCGACATTCTTGTACATGGCTCTTGTATATACACATTTATGGTAGGCATATATCCAAGCTTGGAATCGATGACCACAGGGCATCGTGCATTGCATTTTAGTAAACACTGCCAAACAGTTTCTAACTAGTACCCCCAGAGAGAATCTTTTAGCCAGTCTTGTTTAATTCCCCCTCCTTTTTTTTTTTTTAATGAAAATAAGGTTTTAAATTAAGAAGCTAGCTCCTATTCAGAAATTAAAGTTAGAATGAGTTGCTATAGCAATCATTTATCTGTCAACCATTGATAAACACCAGATAAGCTGTGGACTTCAGTTAGCTATTGTACCATAGCTATACCAAAAGTCATAGGAAGAATCTGACTATTAACACCAGACTAACAAATTATTTAATATTGTCTAAAATTATCTCTCATTTCCTTTTATTCAAAGATAAAAATGTATTTTATTTCTGTTTGTCTTCTGATAGTTATTATTCATATTGATTACTATTTAACTATGCAACCAAACATATGTTATGACTACTGTGGTATATACTATGAAATAGCCATACAGTTCAGATCATATGTTTTTATAAAAATTTTAATGTATCAAAATTTATCATAGCAAATTTATTAACTGTAGCAAAAAATACATAAGTCAGAAACAAAAATCTAACTAAGATATAACTTTGTTACAGGGACCAAACTGAAATCTTTCTTTCTCTCTTAGAAATACATATAAGTAAATACACACACACACACACACACACACACACACAAAGAGGCATGAGTGTTTTTCTTTTTTCTTTTTACAAGATCATTTTTTCCATGTTATTAAATATTCTTCTGAAACATAACTTTAGTAGCTGCACAATATACCATTTTATGACCGTACCATAATTTTCTTATTGTAAGACTTGTAAATAGTCTTCAGTTTTTTTATTATAAATAATGCTGCAATAAATGTAAACGTCCACATGATTATTTTCTTGGGCTAGAATCCCAAAATTAGGACAAACGAGTTCACTTCATTCTCCTGATACCAGTTCCTGTCCTAGAAGGTTACTCAACGTGCAGCTCCACTGGAGGAACAGGAACAATCTTACGTCATTGTGTGCGCATTTTCCCTTTGATCTTATTTAAGATCTTACTGTCTTGAAGTGCAGATATTTTTATTTATTATTTTTTTTAAAAGCCTGTGTTTATCCTGTATTAATTATACTGTTACAGGTGAGACAAATTAAGTGCCATGTGTGAAAAGACTATCCATTAGCATAAAACTGAGGACAGAAAGAGTGTGATTATTTTAAATTCTCAGATGAACCGCATGTCAGCAGCTGGTTTCTCTACCAAGCCCTTTTCTAGAGTTTTCAACTACAAATAAACCAGGTCAATTTGTTGTAATTTTCTTTATGGGAATGCTGGCAGGGATAAAATAGTCAAATAAATAGGCAGGTAAAATAAAAAATGGAGCTGGGGTGATCAATGCTTAGGTATCAGTCTGGAAACAGCCAAGATATGATTATACTGGTAGATTTTTTTCTAGAGACATTGATATGATTTCGCATGATCATAATCAAACTATGTTGATTCTTCCCTCAGATAAATTGATCTGCTTAGATAATTTGGACCATTTATTGATCTATGTCAATCATAAGCTCTCTATAAATTTTTTGTCAGATGTTTATTTCTATTATAATTATTATAACCTATGTAATAAAATATTTTTAAATTTTTTGTTTCAATGATAGTGTATTTCCCTTAGGAGGTAATTAAGTAAAAATGCTTAAAGTATTATATTCATGTTAAGAATTATAAACACAAAGTCACATATTAGCACTTACTACAATTGTTAGTTGCAAATATTGTGATTTGTGTTTTCTGTTTCTGTGAAAAATAAAAATGTAGTTTATCAAGTTTTATGATTTCTCCTGCTTTTATGGATTTATGAACAGAGTAGCACATTACTAAATTTAATATTAATTTAATAATGGAGCTATTAATTTTGGTCTGTTCATTTAAAATATAATATAGACTATTTGGAAGTATTTATGGAATAAAGAAGTCAAATTTAACCCCAAGAAGTGTTTTATTCAAGGTAGTCCACAGCCCAGCTGGTGTGGCTCAGTGGTTGAGCATTGACTCATGCACCAAGAGGTTGCCGGTTTGATTCCCAGTCAGGGGACATGCCCAGGTTGTGGGCCCGATCCCCAGTGGGAGGCATGCAGGAGGCGGCCAATCGATGTTCTCTCTCATTGATGTTTCTATGTTTCTCCCTCTCCCTTCCTCTCTCTCTAAAATCAATCAATAAAGAAAAATGTTTTAAATAAAAAATAAAAGTAGTTCAGAAACCTTTAAATGCATTAGCTTAATAAACCATGCATTGACTTTTTTCCAAAAGGAAGATTCTTTTTTAAATCACTCAACAATAAAATACAATTCAACTGCTTTCTCAAATCGGTGTACCCAGTTAATGAGGATCCTTAATTGTTTGAGAGGTAACTGACCTGAAAGCTCGTTGGGATAACATACATCTAAATCGTTTATAATAAGTTGCCTTATAGCATTTTCTTTAAAGTATAATGCATGGTTTTTTTTCACGCTTCTTTCTCTTGACTCATAGGCTGCAGATTCTCAAGGATCACTTTACTTATTCCCTCTACGTTAATGTCTGCCGATCACTCTTCGAAAAGGATAAGCTCCTCTTTTCCTTCTGTCTCACCGTAAATCTGCTGATACATGAGCGTGCGGTCAGTACTGTTTTAATTTGCAGGGGGTAAAGCCATAACATTAACACTGACTAGTTAATTTGTTAATTTGTATATTTGTATGGGGATATGTGTAAAAAGACTTGTAAATTAAACAATAATAATAATTATTATTATTAAGGCAAGACAACACAACTAGACTGAAATGCAGAGCTGAAAAATTAAGCACAGAGTTCATTATGTAACTGTTATTTAAACTTTTGTGTGTTTTAATTTAAAATGAATTCGTTTCTATTAGAATCATACAAATATGCATATAAATTTACTAAATATATTGATATATTTACATCAAGTACTAGTGTAAATGTTAATGCTTTTAAGAACTTGTACGAGTTAGTCAAACCTAGCCATGCTGAACACTACCCTCCATAAATGTTTACCATGTTTTAATCCATTCATTTAAAACACAAGAAGCACTTCAAGAATGGAAGACACGTGGTGTGTCAGGTCAGTATTTTGTACACCACATGTTTAAGATTTATTGATTTCTTATGCTGATGTATTGGTTGAATTCTAACGGGGTAAAGGATTCATTCTTGCATTTCTTGTAAAAGTTTCATCACAGTATTTGATTACGTTTTGTGGAAAACAACTGAAAACATGGCAGACTGGTGGCCGTCTTTCCATCATTTTTAGAGGTAACAGGTTCTCTAAGCAGTCATTTGGAAAAATATACTTTCAAATAGAATATATTCAGATTTTCATGTTAGATGAGTAATTCTGGAGGAAAATTATCATAATATAGCTTTTTAAAGTGGTACTATTTTGGGTCCTGGCCAGTTTGGCTTAATGGTAGAGCAGTGGCCCTCAGACCAATGACTCTCGGGTTCGATTCTGGTCAAGGGCACGTGCCTCAGTTGTGGTTCGGTCCCCAGCCCTGGTCCTGGTCGTGCGGGAGACAACCAGTCGTTGTTTCTCTCACTCTCTCTCTTCCACTCAATCTGAAGATAAATGGAAAAAAGTATCCTCTGTTGAGGATTTCATAAATAAATAAATAAAACAGTACTGTTTTGAAAAATGATTATGATCGCTACAATGGTTTCTTACTGATAAGTACTAAGCCCTACCAGCAGCTATAGAATTTCATAGGAGCCACACCTGAAACTTGGAGATCAACAGTCAATTCTTTTACAATGATTGCAAATACACTGTGTATATGATGAACTCATTTCTGACTCTTCATGCTACTTTGTTTTCAAAAGATTAATAAAGCTGAGTGGAGATTTCTGCTCACTGGTGGCATTGGACTTGATAATCCTTATACCAACCCTTGTACATGGCTTCCTCAAAAATCCTGGGATGAAATATGCCGGCTAGATGATTTGCATTCCTTTAAAACCATTCGAAAGGAGTTTGTGCACTTAAAGGACGGATGGAAAAAAGTATATGATAGTTTGGTATGTTTTCAACTCTGTTGCTTTCCAAAGTTTTTAAATGGATAAAATGTTAAATAATATATTCTCATATTTAAATACAAACAAGACTCATGTAAGCTTTTTATTTTTCATCTATTTTTATTTATTTATTTTTATGTTTTTTTTTTTAAGTTTTTTTTCAAGTAAGCTTTTAACACCTTGTCAGATGTTAAAAATCAAAGTGTAGATTCATATTATCCCCACCTTCTAAATCAGTGGTTCTGTTTGAACTTCTCTTCAAATTCCTTGAAATGTGTGGAGATGCAAAAAAGCTGCAGGGTCCTTAAAAATACTATTTTTGAATTTCTGTGTCAGGTTTTTATTTACTATCCACTGATATTTTGGCAATTATAATAGCAGATGAGCTGAATTTTTACAAAACAGCTATTACTTAGATTTTTTGAATGTAGGATGCAAGCTAATGAATATTTTCGTTATTGGAGGAGAGGGAAAAGCTAACATTTCTTAAATAGTTTCATAAGACTCTATCTTGCTAGTGGAAACTCTCCTAGTTAACAGATACCATGACACTCACAGTTTCCCTTCTGAAGTTCATAGAAATTGTTGCTTCCCTAATATTTTTAGCTCAAGTGCTAAAATTTTGCCAGTTCTCAGTTAACGTTTTTATATTCCTGTGTTTCTATTCACGTGACACTCTGCTTCCCTTGGGTTTAATTCACACGAGCTCTGTGTGGGGAAGCTGGGGAGAGGAGAGAAAGAGCCAGATATGTGGAAAACATTTTTTATTTGGGTACCTATTTGTTGTATTATACGTGATGGTAAGATTGTGTTTATGCATGAATTCAAAAATTTGGACAGGTCCCTTCTGGAGCTCTCCTTGTTAGTAATATAAACATTTCCTAGAGATAAATAGGTTTTTGTGAGTACTTCATCCTAATTTGAAGTAGAAATTTGTTCTCTCTACTGAAGCGTAGAGATTTCTGATCTGAGATACTGCATAGCCTTCCCTGAAGTTTCAAAGATACAAACGTCCCCCCTTTTTTTTTCAAGGTTACCCCTCCTGCGATCTTGATTCCTCTCTTTTTAATACTTGTAATAGCTCTCTCTCTCTTTTTTTTTTTTTTTGCTTCTTTACTATAGATATGATCAAATATCTCTTTATAAAAAAGATACCAAAAAATTGTTGAAAACAAGAAATAACACAATACATCTTGATACAATGCCCCTTTTTTTGGTAATAAATGTTTATTTTTATAAATAGATGATGAGAGTAATTGATAGGTTCTTTTACATGCCTTTGGAGAAATAATGGGGCTAAAACTTCATATACACATTTAATTTTTTCATAATAAGGATCATTTTGTTTGTTGATTACTATTCATATTGCGATTAACCTGCTTAGTTCATGTCCTGGGTTTGATTCCTTTATGGTGTTTTAAAGTTTCTTTATTTCATAATTTTGCCCCCACTTAATAAAACTTAGATCAGCATTCTTAATTTCACGTAGTCATTATGTTTTCTCTAAAAATTGGTTTATAAATCAAAATACTGTGGGGGTTTTATTTGTTTTTCTTTTAGAAATAAGTTCCAAAATAACATTGAATTATATCCACTGTAATTTTAGGAACCACATCATGAGTCTTTTCCTGACGTTTGGAAAGATAAAGTAAATGAGTTTCAAAGAATGCTTATCATTCGTTGCTTGAGGCCGGACAAGGTAAATGTGGGCTTTGAAGGCAGCTCAGCTATACCCGGTCCCCCTCTCTCCCCAGTCAGCCAATCACGGGTTCCCTCCAGTATCAGGGAGAGGGTGGGGGGGTAGCCTGGGGGAAGTGACCCTTCTTTTTAATACAGCCATTTGTCAAAACTTTTGTATATTAAAACTGCACTAAATTCAGATTTTTAAAATAGTTTTATTTATTTTATTAGTCTTTCTTTTAAAGTATGCTTCCCCAATTTCTCCCAATCTACTTCCTTTTCATGCTGTAATCTCATTTTTATTCTTACTATTACAATAAAATTAGTTAATGATTTTAATATCAAGCTAATATACCAGAATTTCTGGTTCTTCAAATGCTATTCTTATATATAGTTCTTTGTTGGCCTTTCGAAAGTTAATAGAATATTATTTTAAGACATTTATTATTGCTGACTACAAACTAAAATTTTAATAATTTTAGTTTTACTTTCTTCAAATAATAAATTATATAACCAACATATCAGCTGACCTGTTATGTCAGTATATTTTACTACTCATCGACAGTCTCATTTGTACTATTATACTCTATTAAAAAGAACTGTTCACTTTAAGTAAATGGCTCATGTCCATAGAGCTTTCCGTATACTCTGAAAAAATATAGACATTAGGTATATTGGGGAGAAAAAAATCCACTGTTCCTACTCAAGTAAAAGTAATATGTAATTATTTCAGAACTTACTGTATTCACAATTTAAGTTGCTAAGGAATATAAGACAATACTTTCGTCCTAACAAAATAGAAAAGCAGAACTTAGACGCTGAGAGCAGTGTATATTTTAGAGGTTTGCGCGCACATCAGTGGTGGTGTGGCTGGGCCTTCCTGCCGCCGCAAGGCAGTCTGCTCAGTAGCCAGTGCACAGTGGCAGGTGTTCTCAGCCAGGCCACGTGCCGCGGGCCCACGACAGTGAGGGGTCCATGAAGATGTTTTAATTTCTTTTGTGATCAGGAAATATAACCCACTCTGTATTATATTTGTAATTATACCAAAATAGTTGTAAAATATAATTTGTAATTTTTTCTTAATGAAGGAGGGGCCCACAGTGTGCCTAGGGCCCATTAAAGTTGTAACGCTGCCCTGCGCTAGGTGCTGGAAGTAATTATAGTTGTTTAAGAGTCGTCATTAAACTGATGACGGAGGATGAAACATCCCCTTGGTAGCCCTTTTAAAAAATTGAATCTCGTCCAGCCTGTGTGGCTCAGTAGTTGAGCATCACCCCATGCACCAAGCGGTCGCTGGTTCAATTCCCGATCAGAGCACAAGCCCAGGTTGTAGGCCCGATCCGCAGTGGGGGGCGTACAGAAGGCGGCCAATCAATGTTCTCTCATCCATGTATCTATCTCTCCCTCTCCCTTCCTCTCTCTCTAAAATCAATTTTAAAAAAATGAATCTCCACTGAAACTTTAGGGCTAAGCCTAAGAAGTTTGCACTTAAAGTATTAATAAGGAAGAACATCAAATGCTTCAAAGTCTTGCCTAATATGGCTTCCTCCTTTAAAACCTTTTATTAGCATTTTCAAAGGTTTTTACTGTTTTCTTGGCTAGGTAAAGACTTTTATACTAAAATGACTCCGCATGTGCTTTTGACCTTCTTGCCTCAGTATTTGGAAAACAAAGAACCTTCTGTTTCTGTTTTAATTAAATTTAATTAGAAGTGATTAATGAACCATTTCCTAATTGTAGCAGTTTCATCTATAAATATTTGTTCCCTTGTTTTATGTTTTAAAAAATTTGACATTTTAATCTGAAAATATATTGAGCTACTAAATAGACCAAATATTACTTTCCATATTCATTCTCTTATTAAAGTGTTTTTGAGGGAGGCGGGGAGTTAGATATTCCAGCTGAGAGGGTTTGTTTGTTTGTATGCTTTTTGTTTATAAATCAATTGACGTGTAATAAAAAATTAAATTAAGAAATTGTGGTTCAATTTATGGTTTCATCCTTCTCTTCGCTGCTCTAATACTTCAGTACCCTGTCTTGTAACTTCTTCCTCTATGTCTCCTCTAGAGCTGTCCTTGGATAGGTGGATGAGTGTAGACGTTAATACTTCTCAGCAACATTTCCAGTTCTCCTGTCCTTCTGCACACACTCGAGGTGGGGGGATTAGCCATACACCTTGCTTTGGCCTATAAAATGTGAGCAATGAACTCCAGTGTGAGCTTTGCCAGGGCGGTCTCCTGCCATCAGCACTGTGAATCGTGTGGATGTTTAAGTGCCATAAGCAAGGTGGATTGCTGAGCCAGCACGGGATTGGGGCGGGGGTGGGTCAGTTGCCTGCATACCCAGGTGACTTTGCAGGGGCAAAAATAAGCTTTTGTTGTGTTAAACCACTAAGATTTGGAAATTGTTTGCTACTACGGCACAACTCAACTTATTCTAAGTGACACGTTACCTACATGAACTATCACATCTATAATTCCTAATATAAAAATAATTATTATTAGTATGCTCTCACTTTGGCAAACCCTTCAATCTTACTGTTACCAGGTACTCCACTTTCTAGTGATGAAGTGTTGATTTTGGAATCTGTATATTTTAAAACATAAACGGTGATTATGCTTTTAAAAGAGTAGTTTTCCAAAGCAAAATAGTATTAGCATACCAAAGAAAGTAACAGTGCTACATGGAACCAGTATTTGGACTAGTACTATATAGATTTTATTTCTTTGCAATATCTAAGTTAGGATATACTATAATATCCACCAGGAAAATCAGCAATTGCTTGAACTCTGGCTTATAATATACTTTTTGTCAATACGGTTTTTTGGGGTCTCCTTTCCATTGCTTTCCCCTCAAAACCAACTCCACCCAGGTCAGAAACCACAAATGCCAGGTTCTCTGATGCTCTTGTTTGGAAAGATGTAAACGATGCTCACTAAATCACTAGGAGGAAAATGAGACGGGCTTGCACTTCCCTTTAAAATTTAATAGCCAAAATGTTTTATTTAGAAAAAAAAAAAAGAGTATCACATGGATAAATACTGAGGTGTGCAATGTTTTGGGTCCATTTACAAAATGAAGAGCTTCTGGCCACAGTTCTCTCCTGAACTGTAAACAAAAAAGCAAATTAATCAGCTTTCAATAAGGAACTTGTCCAATGTAAGTTAATATGTTTCTCTGACCTCAGATAAATCACACAGGAACTTGCAATACACAGAAAAACATAAATGGAACACCACAAACTTCTTTCCTGCCTTTTGGAAGACGGTTGCTAGATTAGTCTGTAATTTTTGTTACTGACAGATTTCATTTTACAAACCTAATGCTGGCGAAATCGGGTTGCTGGAGCAAACCCATCTATCGCCTTGCTGACGGAATAGCTAACACACTCGTGTGCCTCGGGCGTTCCCGTGCAGTCTCCAGAGCAAGCAAGTCTTGTTCAGTTTGAACATTGAAAACAAAACGCTGAAATGTGTCTCTGTCCACCCTGCATGCCACCCCTACCTTGGTCTCCCAGTGCCAATCACTTCACTCCGGCCGTGTCTGCACGCGTGCAGTGGCCGACACCAGCCCCAACCACTCGCAAAACAGGGGCCCCTTGAAACTCACAGTAGAAGTACAGCCATGCACGTAAAGGCCAGGTGCTTTTGTTTTGTCTGTGAAACTAATTTAGTGAAGAAGTCAGCCTTGGAAGAAAGAGGTTATGAAAACAATGTCTTGTTTTCTTTTGTTAGTTGTTTTTAATCTAGAGAGAAAAGACCAGCTATAGTAAGGGGAAGGGCAAGGACCAGGCCCGGGGCACGCAGGGTATTTTGAGTTTCCTGCAATAAACTTGACAGCAGTGCCCATTCACAATATCTGAAACATGAAATAACGTATAGAGAAACCAAACTTCAGGTGAATTTATTACTCTGTGATTTTTGTTTAGGATTTCTGTAGTTAGAATTCCACCCTCACAAACGGAGGCACCTTGAGTTATTTATCCATCCACTTGTTCAATAGATCTTTATTGTGCACAAACAATATACGTGTTATCTCATCAGGTAGCTTCTTTTTTTTTTTGTGGTACATGCATGCCCTTAGCGGGAACCGAACCCGGGACTCTGGTCTGCAGGCTGACGCTCAACCGCTGACGCCAAACCGGCCAGGGCAGGTAGCTTCTTGATAGTGTGGTACTTATCAATCTATTGTTTCTCTTCTATACTTTTCCCTGTTTGAATCCATCTAGAGAAACATTGGGAAGGGATTTAAACTTTCGTTTAAGCCCAGATATTCTTTTACTGTCAGCTCCTCAACCCTCACACCCTCAGTCACCCACACATCCACACCAGGGTTGACACTGTTTTAGGACATTGTGATATATCGATGATTTTTACTTACAAACCCGTGTGACTAGATGTCCCTGAAAAATGCACAATTAAAATTTGTAAATTCTTGGCACCTTTTCCAAGGGAGCCCATCTTTGTCGAGACACTTGGCATCTGCAGTTTGCTCCAGGTCCTCCAGTTTGCTGATGGAACTGCCACCCCAATCCGGAGCGTTGTGTGTACCCACAATTCCCTCCTCGGCTAGGAGCGGGGTCCAGCCAGAGTGACTGGGGTCTCCAGAAGATTCTCCGTGATCTTGTCACTCCATGTCCCCTCTTCCTGGGATATGCTTACATAATCTGCTAAGCTAGACACGGGGGTACTTGTTTGTTAAAATGCTTTCATTATTTGTTTGGGTCACACCTGAGCCATGATTATCTGGTGACATTGCCCAGAAATGATGAAGTGTAGACCCTTCATCAGAGAGGAGTGGAGTATCTGAAGCTGCACCTCGGCGGTTCTGAGTGATACAATTCCATTCCCACATCGGTGCCTGGCAGGAACTTCGGGCCAAGGAGTTCTGCTCTTTCTAAAACCGCTTCCAGAAATTTTATGCAAAATAGTTTTGCCTGTTTCTCAGGAGTATCGGTTGTTTTTTTTGTTTGTTTCTTTCCATAGTGACTTTTTTTTTTTTTTGGTAAAAACATTTTTTCCAGCTATAGCAGTTCTTTCTTGGTAGTATAGCATTGTAAAAATCACATTAAAAATCTTTACTCCTGCATTTTGGACTTATGGAACACAGTGTTTTAAAACTTAAGAGTTAAGGTGTCCTATATTCTTCTCTCCACTATGTGTTGAGAGCTCATGAAAAGGAAGAAAAATGCCTTTGAATTCTGGTGTCACTATCCACCCACCTTTTATTATGTACATATTTATACTTTTTTTCTATCTAAAAGGCATTTATATAAAGCGATGCCTTTGACTCTTCACCAACATTAGTGAATACCTAAGTAAAACACCCTTCAATCTGAACTTTTTAAAGTTTTAGGCAGATTTTCAATATCCTTTCAAAGATATTCTTGTTCCTTTCTAGGTTATTCCAATGCTACAAGAATTTATAGCCATCAAATTGGGGCGCATGTTCATTGAACCGCCCCCCTTCGATCTGTCCAAGGCGTTTGCAGACAGCAACTGCTGTGCACCGCTGATTTTCGTGCTCTCTCCCGGGGCGGACCCCATGGCTGCCCTTCTCAAATTTGCTGATGACCAGGTACCGTCAAACAGACTGAGTTATCTGTGTGTGTGTGTGTGTGTGTGTGTGTGTGTGTGTGTGTACATTAACATGCATATGTACTTGCTTATACTTGAAATGCTAAGGGGTGACAGAAAGGTAAAAATTTATCACTTAGCCCTTGAAAGACTTGGGAGTCCAGAGGTTGACAGAGTCCCAAGAAATTGATATTTCAATGGCTGCACTGATATTAAGAATATCTCCTTATCTAAACTATAAAGCCAGAATTTGGCCTTAAGGAACACCTGCTTTTCTTTTATTTGGGGGAGATGGGGGGCTCTGTGACATAATTTGCACCAGAGTATGAGCTTGTTTTTATTTAATAAATTCAAGCCTGAACAATGACCCTGGGGAGAACCTTCTCGGAGCCTGCTTCTTCTCCCAGTCTCTAAAACGGGACCTTCCTTGACCTCCCAGAACAAGACTATATTACAGTCACTTACCAGGTTATATCCTAATATTTAGGTTTCTCGACTTTAAATTGTTGAAATTGATTTACTTTCAATTTTCTTACATCATACATCTTAGAACAAGAAAATGATAAACAAGTGATTGACGTTTTTGAGTTGATTTTTTCCCTCCTTTGGGTCTAATTAAAATAACATTTTAAGGTAATAGTACTGAAATTTATAAAACGACCGCTGCCACTTTTATTGACTATTTTATATATAGTTAATTTTGCTCCACCTGTTATGCACATTGTCTATTTTAATTTTTACAACAATCCTATGAGGGTAAATAATGGCATTTTTAGTCTACAGATAGGGATACTAAGCATGAAGAGATTAAGTAGCTTCTCAAAGGTCACACGGCTAATTGGTTAAAATTACTAGGCCAATTTGTACTTTAGTGCCTAAGGGTTTTTGCAGTGGCTGTGACCCTTCGCTGCTAGGGGACTGATGGTCGCACAGCGTTACTGATGGTTAGAGAAGGGCTGGAACCTGGTGTCACCAGTGCAGGAGATAAGGTCTGAGATGTACAGAGGGACCATCTCACTTAAGACCTTTACATTAGGGACTCTGAGTAAGATAGGACAGGGTGGTGGGGCTTTTAGCACCAAAGTGACATGATATGGTCTATCATTTGTGAAGGTCATTCTGGCTGGATTGAGGAGAATTGATCTGAGTGGTGCAAAAGGGAAGGAGGACACTAGATAAGGGGCAGTTACATGGTGGGTAGGACTAGAATGGAAGTCACAGAGATGGCTAGAAGTGCCCATTTTATATAGGACTCCCCCTCTCGACATCAACACAACTGTTCTTGCCCTGGGAGACCTCCCTGCTCCTCTCCACCGCTCTTCCCACAGTGCACACTGGGGTGGTTCTCTGGCCTTGACGTCTGCTGCCTCCACTTTTCCCAGCAGCAGCCGTGTGTAGCTCTGTTTTGTTTTCTGCTGCTTCCACCTGCTAGTGTGGCTTCGCCGTGGACGTGCAGACGGGCTTGAGACCTGACTGTTCGGCGCTGCCGTCACTGGAGGGCTCTCCCACAGGGAGTTCAGGTGGCTGCCGGCCTGGGAAGAAAGGGCTCAGGAGGACACCGACACCGTGACCAGCAGCCTCTCCACCTGAGTCAGAATATAGTAGAAATGAATTCCAGACAAATATTCCCACAGAATTCTTTAAAGAAACTTTTAAATGGGAATTAGGGTTTAATATTTTTTTTCTCTCTGAATTTTATGCAGTAGGCAAGTTAATTAAAATATAATTTTTTCAAAGATTTGGACAAGTTCATCTGTCTGTTCAGTTTCCCTTCCGGCCCTGCGTTTTAGGACTTGCTGCGTAACAACCAAGCCCTTTCACCTCCTCCCCGCGGGAAAGTCTTCTTCATTTCTTTTTCTATCCCTTATCTCAACAATAAAAAACAATGCAGAATTTTTCACGTGTTACCATGACTGCTTCCTACCTGAGTTGGCTTGCTTTTGGCCGAAGTGGTTATAGGATTCTTAATTGGTAAGCATTTTTTAGGGTTGCATATGTTCAGGCCTACATAATTAAATTTTAATATCTAATGTTAACATTAGATAATAAATATTGTAATGACAATATTTATTCTTCTTTAACATCTTTATTCTTCTTGTACACAGGGATATGGGGGATCAAAACTTAGCTCTTTATCTCTTGGCCAAGGCCAAGGGCCCATAGCCATGAAGATGTTAGAAAAGGCTGTCAAGGAGGGAACCTGGGTGGTTCTTCAGAACTGTCACCTCGCCACCTCCTGGATGCCAACCCTTGAGAAAGTTTGCGAGGTAAAAATGCAAGTTTATTTTCACAGATTGTGTTCCTTCAATGTGATTAGTGATACACATGCCACCTAAGTAAGTCCATGGCTGTCCTGTACGTTGGAGCGATGCCGGGGGTAACGCGGCTGGATTTCAGGAGCGCGGGCTGGCTTGGGTACTGCAGGCCGGAGAGGAGCACAGGCAGGCCTTGCCGATTCCCTCTTGGTAGGAGCCAGGGCTCATGCAGGGGTGTGGCCTCGAAGATGAGCCCTGGGCAGACGGAAAACAACTCACTTTTTGTAGCAGTGGACCAAAAATAGCAAAGGAGGCTTTTCAGGTGAAATTCACGTGGCCACTCTAAACCAAAACGTTTCAAGATACAACTGTTCTCGATAATTCGCTCCTCACTGACTTGGCTAGTGAGCCTGCCACAGAGGATCAGTACCACCAAAGGGTTCTCCTCCCATCCCTTTGCTCTGTCACTGGACTTCCCTGGTTTTGTGGGCAGAAATTCCAGGGAGAAAACCCATTTAGTTCAACCGAGTAAACAGAAAACTTGATGCTTGATTTCAATAGAGAGAGAAAATGTGCCCTCTGTAACTACCCATGACTCCAGCCCCTCCTGACTCAAGTACCTCAAGCTAACTAACCAAGGTAACGCCAGAACTTGCACTGTCCAGACACTCAGTTGAAAATTAAAGGAGCCGGCCGGGTCAGTTGACTAGAGTGTCATCCCATACACCAAAAGGTTGCGGGTTCAATTCCCAGTCAGGACACACACCTAGGTTGCCGGTTCAATCCCTGGTAAAGGAGTGTACGGGAGGCAACTAATCGATGTTTCTCTCTCTCTCTAAAAATAAATTAACAAGAAAACATATCCTCAGGTGAGGATTTAAAAAGAAAAGAATTTAGGCATCTATGCATCCTTCCTAATTCACCCCTACTACTTTTTGCTTTTTAATCCTCACCTGAGGATATTTTTCCTATTGATTTTTAGAGAGAGTGGAGGGAGGGAGGGGGAGAGAGAGAGAGGGAGAAACATCAATGCGAGGAAGACACATTGATTGTCTCCTGCATGCACCCTAACCAGGGCTGGGGATCAAACCTGAAACCCAGTCACATGCCCTTGACTAGGAACCAATCCCAAGACCCTTTGGTCCATGGGCCGATGCTCTAACCACTATGCAACACCAGCTGGGGTACAACTGGGGGAGATAGCAGTAGGGAATGGGACTGAACAGGAAGAGAGGGAAGGGCTCTGATAATTATTCTAGTTTGTTCAGCCTTCAGGACAGTGTTGCGTGTTCCATTATCCTCTATAGTGCAGGCCTGACTAGCCCCTTAAACCTACCAGTGATATGTTTTATGCTTCAAGACATATCGGTTCTTCTCACCTTTCAAAATGCTCTTTTTCTTTCATCCCTGCTTGGTTTAATATTGACATATCTGAAGTGTGTTGCTTATTCTCACAGCATGGCTACAGCAAAAAAAAAAAGGGGGGGGTGGGAGAGGGGAAGGTTTATTCTTATTCCAGCTTTCGGGCAGAGAATTATTTCTGTAAATACTTCAGCAACATCAATAAAGGTACACATTTTGGGGGGAATGTCTTGGTCTCTATTGTGACCAATTCTGAATTATGTAACCCCTTTGTAAATGTTATGGTCACGTGATTTAGTCATATCAAGTATACTGTTTCTGTGGCGGAATCAAATGTTAAGGCTTCTGCCTTAAACTGCCACTACGAGCTCTCTTTCGTGAAAACGCTTCCTCCCACTTCCAGCCCACCAGACACATGTGACCTGGAGCGTTCTCATTGATCGAATTTGTGCTTTTGTATCTGACTTCTTTCCCTGCAGGAGTTAAGCCCAGAATCAACACACCCAGACTTCCGAATGTGGCTGACAAGCTACCCATCTCCAAATTTCCCCGTGTCTGTCCTGCAGAATGGAGTGAAAATGACCAACGAGGCACCTAAAGGTTTACGGGCGAATATCATCCGATCCTACCTCATGGACCCAATCTCCGACCCCGAGTTCTTTGGCAGCTGCAAAAAGCCTGTTAGTGATGGCCCAGTCTTGTTACCCCAGCCCTGGAAAGCAATTCGAGTGGCCCCTGGTGATCACAGATGTGTGTGCTGAGAAAAAACCACAAATTAAATAGGCTTCCCGCACTGCAGTGCAGTTGGTTTTGATTACTGATTATTGACTGTGCTGAAGTCAATTTTATTAATATTTTATTTTAATTTTACTACCAGCCTCATTCCTGCTCAGCTGAGATCTTGTGGGGTGTCATTAATAATGTAGCTTTCTATTTAGAAAGTCGGCTGTAAGCCATTCCCAGTACAAATCTGCAAGGTTGGGAAATCTTGTTTCAGGATATTAACTGAGCCATTTGCTATTTGGAGCCATATCTTTAAATTAAAATATAAAAATATTTCCTCCATATGACTATAATGAGAGCCAAAATGATTTTACTCCTTGATTGATTGGACTCATAAGGGTCTTTTCTAGCATCACCAGGCGAGCAGGGAAACCACCCACTGCTTCCGTGATTAGAATTCTGCGTGTGGATGTCTGTGACCTAAAATTGTTTCACAGCGTTTTTCCATAATTAAAAATGGAAGAGTTTCTTTTTTAAGAGAGGTTATGAACCTTGATAAGTTTTTGCCATTAAAAAGCTCACACTCTTGATGTCGAAATATGTTTTAAGCACACATCAAAAGAAAACATTAAAAATAAAGAAGTGCTTTCATTAAACAAAAGTCTTGGGTACTAACAAAAAAAGCACGTATATTTAAAACAAGACCAAACCTTATCCTAAGCTTCTAAGACTGCTACATGCCTAATTTTTGCATTGATTAGGCCCAGAAAGAGCAGGCAACTCACAGGTAGGTGGTGAGGGCATTTCTGCATACAATAGCTGGACGGAAGCCTTTTGGAAAAATTTTACTCCCATTATTCTAGATCAAAAAAAATATAGTGATAGTCATATGTATCTGAAGTCAAGGCTTTTATGAGCCACAGTCCAAACCAAAACCCAGATCTCCTCAAATTCCAAAGCAGCACATCATAATTTTTCTGTTTTAATTTTTTATTTGGAACTATTTTTAAACTTACAGAAAAGTTACAAGTATCAAAGTTACACAAAGAATGCCCCTATGCCCTGTGCCCAAATTCACATCCTGTTACTGAATACCACATGCATTCATTCCCAAAGAAATTCTACAGTGTATATTTGTTAAGAATAGAGCTCTTATCTTATCCCAGCACCGTTATTAGTGTAGTGAATTTCACGAGGATACACTGTTACACCTTCTCTACCGTTGTGTTCCTGATTTCTCAGTTGATTGGCTCATGTCCAGTAGAGCACTGGTCCTGTTCACTGGAGGACTGGCCGAGGGTTAGCTCATGTTTCGGCCCCATGTCTCTTTGCCTTCTTTAATCTGAACCAGGTCCTCAGCCTTTCTTTGTCTTTGATGACACTGACATTTCTGAAGAATTTATCTCCCCTCCTTTTTTTGATACAACATTTATTATTTGGGGCTTGCAAGATACTTCCTCATGATTAGATTCAGGTTATGTATTCTTAGCTGGAAATGACATCGGAGACATTGTGTCCTCGGGGCATTGCGCTGGGAGGCACACAGTGCCTATTTATCCCTCATTGATTATACTCATTTTAATCATCTGGACAAGGTGTTGTCTTATTTCTTTACTGTATACTGACTGTTTGCCCCTTGCAACTAAAACTCAGTCTCTGGGGAAACATCTTAAGGCCATGCAACTCATCGAAATTCATCCTTGACCAGTAGCCATCGCAGACCCTTGCCTGAGCCAGCCAATTCCTGTGCTAATTCCAGCTCCGTCCATTTTCCACGCTGGGCACTCTGCTGTCGGCCACAGGCCTCTCCCCCCGTTTACTTATCTAGTGTTGATATGGACTCCTGAATTCCTTTGTTTTGCCCCCACAGTTTACAATTCATTACTGTTCTTAAATCTTTCGTTCAGTTGATCCCAGATTTGGTCAGTGAGAGCTCCTTCAAGCTGGCTTCTCTGTAGTTGTTATAGATCTCGTCATTTTTAAAAGTCTATTATTCTTATTATTATCCCTCCTACTTTCTGGCATAAGATGCTCCAGGATCATCTGTACCACCATCCTGAAACCAGCCCTTTTTCTGAAGAATCCTGGTTCCTTTTTAGTGGAGAATGGCATTAGAGACCAAAACTGGGTGCTGCTGCATCGTCTGGTTCTTGGCCCTTTCGGCAGAGAGAACTTGGAAATTAATGTATATACTTAAATACACACACACATACACATATATACACACATATATACATGCATACAAATAAACACACACACACACACACACTCATATGCACATTTTAGAAGTAATGTGTTCTTAGTAGTACCTCCAATTTCAGTCGGGACTTTTCTTGCTTCTCCTCACTCTCTATTTGTGTCCCTTCTGCAGTGAGAAACCTGGTTCCCTCTGCATCAGCACATTTACTGATCTGCTCAGTGATGCAGCTAAAATAGTTCCAGAATCAACAAAAAATGTTTAACTTTATTTTTTTTAATCCTCACCCAAGGACATTTTTGCATTTATCTTCAGATAGAGCGGGAGGGAGAGAGGGAGGAAGAGAGAGAGAAACATCGATGTGAGAGAGACACATCGAGTGGTTGCCACCAGCACGACCCCAACTGGCTGGGGACAAACTGCAACCAAGGTATATGCCCTGAGTGGGAACCAAACCTGGGTCTCTCTCAACTGTAGGCTGATGCTCTAACTGCTGAACCAAACCAGCCAGGGCAGAAAGTTTAACTTTATTTTCTTCTACCTCTCTGGTTAAATGTATGTTCCTTTAGTTTTTCACTCGCCCTTTCAATTTTATACCATCCCCTGTCCTTAGACAGACTTTGGAGAGCCCAGTGGCTTTTCTGGTTATTGTCAGGTAATAAAATAGCCTACAGTCATTTTAACTTGCAAAGCCAACCTTGCGTCAGACATCAGAAAGTGTAATACAATATATTAATCAATACTTCCATTTTTGTTGAAAATGTAGGCGTCAGCTCTCCAGCACCTCACCTCAGGCCTGCAGACAGTGCGATTCATGTCGCTGGGGAAAAGGGTGCAGTTGGCATCTCTCTGTGTGACCCCTCCTGCTGGTGACAACTGCCAATAGTAACCACTCAGTTCTGTGTGTGTGCAGGGGTGTGGCCGGGAGGGGCTGGAAGTGCCTGCTTGGGCTGCTATGGCTCAGGGGTCTGGACTTGGCCCTGGGACCGAGGGTCTACGCTGCCTTTTGCCGGCGAGTTCCTCCTTGGGCTCTCGGGTGGCTGCCCTGCTGGACTCTAACCCATCACCCTGGCAGCGCCTCTCCCACCGCCGGCTGCTCCTCATCCCCCTGAGCGTCCAGGTCCCCCGCGCCCCTTCATTCAGGCTCTGGTTGGGGTCTCCTCACCTGGGGCACACGGCCTCCTGACCAGGAAACCTTTCAATGACCTCTGGCTGACCATCCCGGTCCAGCTCCCCACCTGCTCCTTGTGACTCACACTGAAGTGGTCCAGGCAAGAGGCTGCTGTGATCTCCCAGTCGGCCAGCTGTGCCCACAGACTGCCCTCCTCTTCCTGGCATGAGTTCTGCCCTCTGCCTCTCTGCCCCAGGCAGGGAACGGGCGTGGACTCTGGGAGCAGTGCCTTGGTCCCCCGACTCAGAGGACACGCCCACTTCCCTCCCCGGTGGGTGTGGTCCCAGGGCTGCAGCTGCTCCCCCAGGGAGACGCTCGCCATCCCCCAAGCTGCTTTCACCTTGCGGAGGCCACAGATTATATATTACATCATACTTTCTGGTTTTTGAGTCAAGGCTGGCTTTGCAATTAAGAGTGACTGTAGGACTTTTTATTACCTGAGAGCAACCATGAAAGTCATGGGCCTGCCCAAAGTTTCAGTCTAAAGTCCTTTTTTTTGTGGAGCTTACTTAATTGGTCTGCACCATTTCCTTTGAAATTCCTCCATGGTGGCCTGGGACCACGTATTGGAAGTCATTCTCCTTGCCTCATGATGCTTCTGTTTGAACCACCAAAACCCGGTAAGATAACATGAAATTGGACAAGCTTATTATACTTCCTGAAAACCCGGTGGACCTAGCCAACTGAACATGTGTGCAGTGGGCATATTTTGGCCTAAAAAGCATGTAGAAACATTCTTGATTCTGTTCTAGTGATCCTTCAGAATGCATATATTTATAAGTGAAAAGAATTAATTGCTTTCATCTTAAGATACGGTCAGTACAGTGCAATGTTGGGGGAAATTAATGTGGCACCATTTCTTCTTACAGGAGGAATTCAAGAAGTTACTTTATGGCCTCTGTTTCTTCCATGCTTTGGTACAAGAGAGAAGGAAATTCGGACCCCTGGGGTGGAACATTCCTTACGAGTTCAATGAGACTGACCTGAGAATCAGTGTGCAGCAGCTGCACATGTTCCTGAACCAGTACGAGGTACCGTAAGAACCACAGCTGGGACGTCGCCAAGGTTGCCTTTTATCACATTGTGTCCGTAGAGTAAGCAGGGACTGCTGATTGATTCCTACTGTTACAAAATGAACAGCAGGACAGTTCCCAGCAGCTGATTAAGTAGAACTTTATTACAACAGGACATTGTAGCTGCTGTAGGAGGTAGTTAGCATGTCAGTTTGTCTTTTAGGAACCTATATTTTATCATTTATTTTGATACATACATACCTATGAGAATCTGAAAAGTGATCGTATTGTTCTTATTTTGAAAAAGATGTGAGAATATCATAAATGAAGCAGGCTCCTAAATAAATAAATAAATAAATAAATAAATAAATAACTGATTTGCTTCTGTCTGGGAGCATGACTTTATTTTTGAGAAGTGTCATTGTTCCAGGAGGAGGGGGTGTGAGGGACTTAAAGAATAAATAGAAAGTTTTCAGGTAGATAGTGTGAAGAAGCAACAATAAAAAGGCTTTTAAAAAGTGCAAATAATATATACAAATAACAGATGATTATGTTGTACCTCTGAAACTAATATAATGTTATATTTCAATTATACCTCAATTATAAAAAAAATGCAAATGGGCCCGGTCGGTGTGGTTCAGTGGATTAAGCTTCATCTCATGGACTGAGAGGTCCCAGTTAGATTCTGGTCAGGGCACACGCCAGGGGTGTGGGCTCGATCCCCAGTAGGGGGTGTGCAGGAGGCAGCTGATCGCTGTGTCTCTCTCACATGAATATTTCTATCTACCTCTCCCTTCCTCTCTCTCTAAAAAAAATTAATAAAAACATTTTTAAAAATAAAAAAATGCAAATAGATGAAAAGATTTGCTTAACTGTAAGTGATTGGGACATTCTTGTATGCTATGCTAACTAATTTGGGAGTTTATTCTATTGCTATTGGCGTGTGTTTAGGAGAATATTTGCATTTTAGAAAGATCACCGTAACAACCAAGTAGAGAATAGATTGGAGGGACTTAGATGACAGGCCAGTGTTGTATGACATGAGTTGAATTGTCCCCTCCAAAAAAATATATGTTGAAGTTCTGATCCATGGTACCTCAGAACTTTTTTGGGAACGGGGTTGTTGCAGACGTAATTAGTTAAGTTAGACTAAGTCATACTGGAGTAGAGTAGTTCCTCACAGAATATGACTGGTGTCACTAGAAGAGGGAAATCTGGACACACACAGAGGAGACAGTCATGTGAAGACAGAGGCAGGTTGGAGTGATGCTGCCACAAGCCAAGGAACACCTGGGCAGAAGCTGGTAGGTAGAGGCAAGGAAGGGTCCTCCTACAAGCTTTGGAGGTAGTGTGGCCCTGCTAACACCTTGATTTCAAACTTGTAGCCTTCAGAACTATCAGTCAATAAATTTCTGTTGTTTTAAGTCATCTGTTAGCAGCCCTGGGAAAGTAATATGGAAGACCATCATGATAACCCAGGCAAGAGATGGTAACAGCTTAAACTAAAGCATTTAAGCTGGGATGGGGAACACGGTAGAGATATGATAGACATGTCAGGAAAAGGACTGAAATGACTTAGATATTAAACAAAGAAAGAGAGGGTATGATAGACATGTCAGGAAAAAGACTGAAATGACTTAGATGTTAAACAAAGAAAGAGAGGGTATGATAGACATGTCAGGAAAAAGACTGAAATGACTTAGATGTTAAACAAAGAAAGAGAGGATATCTCAATTGATTTAGTTTTCTGTTCTGGACTGGTGGTGGGACCACTCATTTTTCCAGGCAGGACAGTACCAGGAATTAATAGGTGTATAGCGGGTGTGGATGAGTGGTTAATTACTGCAGTCTCCTACATTTTTTATATCTGAATGTCCAGGTGAACATATTTGATAGGCTCTTGGCGTATAGATATAAGCCCAAGAGAAGAGAATAGAGTGAATATGAGACAGAGATTTGTGAATAAAGTGATAGGAGAAGTCTGAGAACATCTGAGATGTAAAAGGGAGGCCTATAGCCTAAGAAGAGAAGAGAACTAAAGATGACTGTTGGCGAACACCCAATATCAACGGGAGGAGAGAGGACCAAAGGCACGGGACGTGCACAGCCGCGGGAAACAGGAGCGAGCATGCTGAGTCAGTAGGGGCTCTCGGGAATTGTCCATCCTGTCGGATGCTATGGAGAGCTTCTTTTAATGACATATGGGACTGACTGAACTGATTTCTTTTTTTTATTTTAATTTTAATTGTTTTTTAGAGAGAGAGGAAGGGAGAGGGAGAGAGAGAAACATCAATGTGAGAGATAAACATCAATTGATTACCTCCAACACGTCCCCTACCAGGAATTGAGCCCGAAACCTGGGCATGTGCCCTGAACGGGAATCGAACTGGTGATCTTTCTGTGCACAGGACATCACTCAACCAACTGAGCCGCACTGACCAGGGCCTAACTGATTTCTTGTATTAAATGGTAATTCAGCAGTGTTTCTCATTCCTCCAGCAAAGTAGTTACATACAGCAAACTTGACAAAACTACTACTCATCCATCACATGTAATTCATCAAGTGTTAAAGAGAGATTCTTTGAGGAATGTGAATTTACGGTTCTTTGATATTGTTAAGTCTAATGTAATCCTACTTCAGTAATCAACATTTTTCTTAAAACAAAATGATCCAATGTCTTGACAAAGAAAGCAATCCGAATTAAACTCTCACACACACACACACACACACACACACACACCCTAGACCACCAACAGTTGTTGCCATCAAGAGAATGAATTGGGTGAGGAAATAAAAGTAACTTCTGCATGGAGATAAGAACGTGTTTATGGTTGCAACAGAAATGAAAACCCCAGGACCTCCTAACTTGTACCAAAACATTCTCTTCTAGCCCCTAATTAGGTCCAGTGGGTCAGCTCCGGCAATGAGATGAAATCTATATGAACTAATGCTAATCGACTGTGAGTAACCCTGTGCCTTGGAAATGTGGCCTTGGTAGGTTTCCCCACCCTGGTCAAGAAGACATAAGAGGAAAAGCAAGCCATTAAGGAGATGAAACCTCTGGGCAAACCTTCAGCCTTCTAGAGGAGACAAACACTAATAGGAAACCGAAGAAACCCAAAATTTCATAAAAGTAGTCCCTGGTACATAAGAGTTGGGGTTGAAAAACACCATTGAGCCCTGATTCTAGTCTGTTCTGAGAGTTCATGGAGCAGATATAAAGTGCTTTATAAAAATGATAGCCCAAGGAGTAGGGGAAATTCGGAAAAGAAGCAAACTGAGGAATGATTATTATTTGGAGTCCTGGTTCCCTTCCCTATTTTCCGTTCTCTGCCTGCATCAAAGTAATAGAACTACTACCTGCCTAAACTATAAACTTTTGCTCAGAAGGAGAGCACCTTTTGTCAAATCATGAGCCACTGGACTACATGCTGATTTTGCTTGCTCATGGATCCCAGTACCTAAAACAGTATACCTAGTACTGGCTCAGTTAGTGTCTGTTTAATGAATAAATCATGATGAGTGAAAAGATCTCCAAGCTCTTAAAAACAAGCATGGCAACACAACTGTATGTAGAAATTAGGCAGAGCACTTTCAGCATGGAAAAGGAATAGGAAATGGAAGAAGTATTCAATAAATGATGATAGAATAATTGGTTGTTTGCTATTAGGAAAAATTAAGTTAGATTATTCATACTATATAATTCTTGTTGGATTAAAAGAAGTAAATAGGAAAATTAAACTGTAACAGAAGAAAATACAAGTAGATATATATAATCTACTTGGCAGATGGGGCAACTGTTTCATTGTTTGTGTGTGTGTATGTGTGTGTGTGTGTGTGTGTGTGTGTGTGTGTGTGTGAAGGAGAGAGAGAAGGGGGGGGGAGAGAATGACCCACTCCTCACTCTCACCCTAATTTTACCCCCAGGCAACCAGTTTCCCAGCCTAGGGCATGTCTAATCAGATGCTTTCTTATGCACATGTAGGTACACATGTACATGTGCACAATATGGACACAATTTTTTTTTATCAAAACAATTATAGTTGCATATTCATTTGCAGTTAGCTTTTTCCACTTTACATGTGTAGTGGACAATTTTCGAACTAGATATAGATGTTTGTTTTAATGGCTGCTTACACAGAATTTCCCCTCTGTTGACTACTTGGATTTTATTTCCTTTCTATTTTTTGCTAATAAGAAATGTTAAAGTGAATGACTTTGTGGGTAACTTTATAAACTAGTTGTCAACTTTGAGCTTTGCTTCTATTTACACTATCTCCCTGCCCATGGTCTTCACCCTCTTATAACATCCCAACAAGGAAGCATCCAGGCCGCCAGTCAGAGCACGGGGCCTCTGGGAGAACGCACTCCCCAGTGTGATTGCTTCTGCCTGTGATCACGCTGCTGAAAGAAACAACATTTTACCCGTCAGCTCTCAGGGCCATGTTGGCAGGTGTATACCTTTTCTATTTAAATCAAACTGTCCCCCCCAGAGCTCATCTTCTGTCTGCCTCACAAAGCCCTCCAGGGCCAGCTCCTCCACGTGCTGCTCTACCTCATACACTGGCTATTTAATTTGCATACGAGTCTTCCTACTGAATTTTATTGTGATGAGGTGTGGGAGCCTGTCGACAAGGCAAGCTCACACAGCGCGTGCATCTGATCCGGTCAAACTCCCCTCTGTCTGCAGGTAGAAGATCGTAAACGTGCTAGAGTCCTCCTTTCTGGTTTTGTTTGTTTCTCCACCAGGTCCCAGTCATTAACACGTTCTCCCCAACTCACCACCTTCAGTTCCAGTCCTACCCAATGACAAGTCTCATAATTTCCAGCTCTCAATTCCGTGAATTTCCCCTCTCTCATCACTATTCCCTAGAGCTATTATTTCTATTGAAGAGATTCCTCTAAACAGGATCACTGGAATGTAGGATTCATACACTTAAACTTTTAACAGCTAACTAACTACAAAAAGGGCATACAAAGCATAAATATGTCCAACAAAACCCTAAAGTAAAAGATTGCTATGTTTTAGGAGAAAATGTTTTGAAACATTGCCATATTAAAATACCATGAACAATTAAACATCATAAAGATAAAAGGCAAATGAAAATTGGAGAAAATGTTTTAAGTTTATCTGACAAAATGATTCTTCATAAAGAGCTTTTTAAAATGGGCAGGGGCCCCTGGCCGGTTTGGCTCAGCGGTTAGAGCATCGGCCTGTGGTCCAGAGAGACCCCGGTTTGGTTCCCGCGAGGGGCACGTACCTTGGTTGCGGTTTGTTCCTGGCCTTGGTTGGGTCGTGCAGGTGGCAGCCACTCAATGTGTCCCTTTTGCATCCATGTCTCTCTCTCTCTCTCTTCCTCTCTCTCCTCTATTTGAACAAAAAGTGGAAAAATGTCCTCGGATGAGGATTAAAAAAAAAAAAATGGGGGGGGGATAATCATTCAAATTAGAAAAACAAATAAAGGACAGAATGGATAATTTAAAAAATAAGAAATGCAAATGATAAGCATAAAATAAAAAATAAAAAAATAAAAAAACTTAAAAAATAAAAATTATTTTATTGTTTGTCAATATGTTTTTCTTAATGAGAGTGTTCAATTTTGTTGAGAGCAGTAAGAATTCTCTATACTTCTGGTGTGTGTGTGTGTGTGTGTGTGTGTGTGTGTATGTGTATTTATGCTTAGGATAAAAGAAACTGCAATGTGAAAAGTTGATACTTTTGCATGCATAAACATGAAAAAATTCTGTCTACACAAGACTATAATGAAAAAGCAAACAGGAAAAATATTTCCATAAATTTGATAAATAAAGGTCAATTTATAAAACAGCTTATACAAATAAAGTAAAACTATTAAAACTTTAATTGAAAAATGAGTAGGAGGCTAGTTTACAGAACAAATGTTGTTAAACATATGAAAAAATTATGAACCTCAATAGTTTTCTAGAAATGCAAATTACCACAATATCAATTATCTTCGGGTTATCAAATTTCAAAAGATTTTCAAACTGATTTTTATAATTGCTGCAGCCTGTCAGAAAAGCAATTTGGTGACATTAATCAATTGCTTTTTATAAGCTCCTTTCCTTTGACATAGTAATTTCCTTTTTAGAAATCTAGACTATGGAATCATTAGAAATGCATATTTAATGAAAAATAAATTAAAACAGTAAAAATTGAAGAGCAACTGAAGTGTTCAGTATTAGAAAACAGTTATTAAAATACTACTTTCAAAGAATATTTCATAAAATGGTAAAAGATTCTTGTGAGTTTTGGTGAAAAATTATCTGCAAAGTTGTATATATTACAGTGTGATTCGAATGGTCAAAATATATGTGGATACAAAAAGGAAATTAACATTGATTATCTCTGAATTATATTGGATTTGTTCTGAAGGTCACTTAGCAGTGGAAGGTTTTTAAAGACATTTTGTTTTGTGCCTGGCACATAGTAGGTGGTCCACTAACGTTGGCTAAACAGTGAGTTCACAGCTAATAGAGTTCTATTCTCAGCATTGACTGATGGAAATGACAAACCCTGGGGGGAAGGGTCTTGCCCAACAATTAGCAGGCAAGTAGATAAAGGGAACTTGTGTTAACGCCAACTTTTGGTGAGATGTCTTAATTTAATCATGTGACCAAACCAGAAACACGGTTTGCAGAATGCGGGCTGGTAACTGGGGGCGCTGAGCACTTGCGCTCTGACTCTAGGAGCTGCCCTACGAAGCCCTGCGGTACATGACGGGCGAGTGCAACTACGGAGGCAGGGTGACCGACGACTGGGACCGCCGCACGCTGCGCAGCGTTCTGAACAAGTTCTTCAGCACCGAGCTAGTGGAAAACCCAGGCTACAAATTCGACTCGAGCGGCCTCTATTATGTCCCCCCTTCTGGTGATGTAAGTATGCCTTTCTGGAAAACTCGAAGCAGTAAGCATGAAATTCCTCTGATGTGCAAAATGGTGATTTTTCCAAAGGCCTTGTTTTTTGTTAAGCCTGGTGTGTGTTCTCTTCAGTCTGTTAAGGACAAAGGGAACCCTATGCAAAGACAGTTCATGGTTTCCTGCTGGCTGTAGTGTGAGGAGTATCAGAAATGTTCCTAACCCAAGAATAGCTTCTTCAGTGACCTGAGATTCTATTACCATGAATTCGGTCCTTTGGGTAAAAAGCCGTTGTCCCCCATTAAAGTGGAAATACACTAGAGAGGGGTTAAAAACAATATCAACAAAAATAATGGTTAATATTTATATCATGCTTAATTATTTACAAAGAAGTTACATGTCGTTATTTCACCAGAGCATCAGACTACCATTGCTATTCTAACCTGTTTACAAATGAGAAAGCAAGTTCTCAAATGACTCGCCCAAACCCAGGTAGAAAGTGGCAGTCACAGAACCACCTACCGCACAACGCCAAGGTCCCCTCCGCTATTTTGCCCCATCCTGTCTAGTGAAAGACGTGGTGTCTGCCTTCAGATGACCACACAATACATTTCCAGCGCAGTCACATTGGTTCTCATTTTATTCCCAGAAGTCAAAAGGGCACATGTTGAAAGTTAAACACATGGCAACCTCCAACTCAGGCATGTACCATGAATCCCAACCCTGACCCAGCCACCCACCAGGACTAATGCTGGCTGAGGACAGATCTCGATGGAATGAAGAGGAAAATCCGTCCCAGACCTAGGGCACTGACTGGGTGGATAAGTCAACATGGGGAGTCGTGGGTAACAAGATTTCCAGTGACGAATTGTCAAATGACCCATATTGAAAAGCTATCAATGACTAACCCCTCAATCACCACATATATACATGAGTGTTTGTACTGATTGCATGAGCATCAAGAAAAGTATGGGATTTTCATAGAAGTCCATGTAGATAAAATATAAAATGTGAGGACGCCGGCATAAATAGATACAGTGTTAATGGTGGCTATCTCAGGTTAATAAATTTTCAGATAATTTTTACTTTTCTGAATTATGTGGATTTATCACAATAAGAGTAAACAGAAAAATCGGAGTAGAGCGGGAAAAATGTGTTGTCATTGTGATAAATTAAGAATAGTCATCAGCAAAATGTGGCACAGAAAGACTTCTCTGGAAGAAGTTTCTAAGTGAAGCGGCCAGGACAGTCCTCTCTCTGTTTCAAAATTTATTTTAATTGAATGGTTCACTTTCTTTTCTCTCTCTAAATGTGTCCATACCGTTTTTTATAACCTTGGCCCAGGTTGAAAGAAAATGAAAGCATTCAGTGTCTGGTCTCACAGGCTTATCCACTTAATAACTTGAGTATTGCAAATCATCTCTTTTCAGTAGGAAGTCCTCCAGGATAATTGATTTCTAACTGCCTGCCTCCCTGTTCCTCGTCTTTGCAGTACCAAAGCTACATCGAATACACAAAGACGCTGCCGCTGACCCCAGCGCCGGAAATCTTCGGAATGAATGCCAATGCAGATATCACTAAAGATCAGGCGGAAACTCAGCTGTTATTCGATAATATTCTTCTCACACAGGTGTGTGGTCTGTGTAGGAGCTGGCCCCGGAGGCCGGGAAGGCCCCCCAGCAACACGTGTGAGCACGGCAGAGGCCCACATGCAGAGTCCTGTGTGTTACCTTGGATAACCATTTTAAGGAAAGGGAAAAAATATATGTATGCTCTCAATATGGATTTAAGCAAAGTGCATGAGTATATGGGGTATTTTTCACCAATCTGTGGATTTGGAAAGAATCTCTGAGTATCGTTCCGCTGCTAGGAGGTCTTGGAGTGACATTCTTCGATATCTCGGAGTATTCTTTGAGAGCATTCTGCTGCTAGGATGCCTTGCACAAACCACACCCAAATACATGACACATTGTGGCCCTTTTAAATTCCTCTAAAATGGAAGAAGAATCTCAAAGCTACTTAGGAAGCAGTTTGATACTGGAATCCACCTAGAATTTTGCCTATTTTATTTTCTAGTCTTTTACTAATTCACCAGCAACTTTTTTTTTAGTGGCTTAAAACAACATGAATTTATTATCTTACAGTTTGTCTCAGATGGGTTTAATGAGCTCAAATCAGGTGTCAGCAGGGCTGCGTCCCTCTGGAGGTGGTAGGGAAGAATCTTCCCTTCCCTGTGCAGCTTCGAGGGGCCGCCTGCGTTCCTGGGCTCGTGGCCCCTCCTCCTCCCCGCGCGTCCCTCCAACTCTGCTCCTGTGGCCACAGCTCGTTCTTTTAAAATGACTCATTTGAATCAAATATTCCATACATTTAATCTAGTTTACATAGAAACAGTATCTTTCACATCAGTATTTTATCAGATTATATAACATTAAAGAATACAATTGCAACAGTAAGTACAAAATGAAAAAAAAAATGGAACAGGAGAAAAATACAGTGACCCTCGGAGATACGCAGCTCCACTGGTGAGAACATAAAGGTTGGGGTGTCAGAGGGTTAACCTCCGAGGTCTCAGCATGCAGCAGCCATGAGCCTGAGCCCGAACCTTTGAATGAAAAATACTTAATCTTGCTTGTCTACTAAGATCTTCTCTTGTATTATTTTCCCTTTAGATGTGCTTGGTTTGTTTTTGTTTTTGTTTTAATTATTTACTTTTGAAAGCAAATTAGTCCAAATGGCAAGAGGTCTCTTAATGATTGAATGAAATTTTAATAAGTTAAGGATGATTATACAGTTAAGCAAATTATTTCACCAACTGAAGTCTATCTGATCTTTTTCACTTGTATGGAACCGGGAAGTAATAATGATGGTGGATATTATATGGCGCTTACAGTTTGCTCGCACTGTTCTCAGTGCCTGTGGGTGCTTACCGAATCCTATGAGGTAGGAGCTAGTTACTTCCTTTTACAGGTATAAAGCTGAGATACGGGAAGATCAAGTTGCTTAGCCAAGGTCAGCTAGTACAATTTCAAGCCAGAACCCAAAGTCAAGCAGTCTGACTCCCACTTATTCGGCTCTAGAATCTGTGTTTGGAACTACTATTCTATATTCTCTTTCTAGACTCTAAAAATGGGATAGGACTTAAATGACATAACCAGAAATGCTTGGGGGGGGGGGGGCCAAAAGGACCAAATTAGGAGGATAAAATTGTGTGCCTTTATTGAAGAAGCCGAGCTCTGATCTACTGTGAGATGACATTTTCTAACAAGGCAAAAAGGACAAAGACTATTTTTATGTCCATTTTACATGTTAACAGCACTAAAATCAGTTATTGCCTGAACATAGATCTTTAGGAACATTAGATGCACATAATATACGCTAGTCTAACAACAGGACATTTATGGTGTCTCTCAGCTTTATTTAAACTTGATGGGATGTGCCGCATTACAGACTGCATGGAACAGTGGGCTCCTTCCAGCAGAAAATGACTCAGAACCAAGCGAACACGTTTAAATACACATGGGGTATGTTCTCAGTGTGTAATTAAGCAACCTCTTTTAATATCGTCAAATTCAGATTGGCAAGCGCAGTGACAGTAACGGGTGGGGGTGGCAGTCCAGTGATCGCACGAGGGGTTCGCCACAGCGCAGAGGCCGAGGCGCCAGAACTGCAGTTTAGAGAGCAAGTGAACGATGACAAGACGTTCACACTGAGTATTTAACTAAAATATCTTTTCAAATCAAAGGGATAAATATTGGCGTTGATGTTACTGTTACAGAGCTCTTTTCCTCGTGCTCAACTGGCAGATGCTCTTTTGCTTCGGAAAAGGTTGAATTGGATGCTTCCTTATGTTTAATATAAGGAAAACAACCCTTAGAGGGTTTCAAACGCTAAGTGAAACAATTACAAACAAATAACACCTTCTTGCTCTTAATTCTCAGTATCACCCAAGTATGTGATTTTGGTGTGTGAGAAATAGGTAATGGGAAATATCTGTGTTACCAAAACACCTTTCTTATATTTTTGAAGGGCCATAGGCCTGGGATTTGTGTTTTTATTTTCTTAGTTTTTTGTTTGTTTTTGGTGGTGGCAAAGCTCTTGTTAGAAGTAAGAATGTTTTAATGAGTTTACAGCACCTTGTATGCATATCAAAATACAAATAGAAATTAGCATAGGATTCTTTAAATATAATGGAAATCATTCTTTCACTAGTTTTGACCAAATATTCATTATCTCCTTTATTTCTCTAATGTGTCTTATATGTTTAGTTTTAAACCTGGCACTTGGGATCCTAACAAAGATTTGGCATATTCTAACATGGGCACATTGCCTTTTTACTAACATGTAATTTATACCAACATTTAATTTTTTCTATTGTGCAGCTTCATAGGATTTTATGGTGGTATGTGCTAGGTAGCAGTAAAAATCTCACTGGAAACTTTTAGGTAAAAGTCAATATTTATATGTGAAAACCGGGAAATATAAAATCAGAAAAAAAGACTAAACACAATTTCCTAGGACTGGAAAAATATGAGATATTCATTTATATTCTAATAGTGTTTGCTGTCTTTCAAAACACACACACACAAACACACACACACACATTCATTTATTCTGAGGATTTGAAGGGTTTTTCCAGAAAATATAGATTCATTTACACAGTGCCACTACAAACATAAAAAATAAAAATTGAAATGAAATTCCCCTTCCTTGCTTCCAATGTGAATCACTAAAGGCTGTCTTTTCTCCATAATTCTTTCAACTGCTTAGAGGAGATGAGCTTATTTTCTTTGCCCTCCTGGTTCAAGGAGAAAACTATATTTCTGCTTTTGGCAACCAGTAGGCACCAGAGTTATTAGCAAATATATTGTGAGGCAAGCTTTCTCAAAGCAAGATCAGATTTCTTCCTCCTGGGTTTTAATGCCCATCATCACTTGGCCACCCCGCAATGTAAATGCTTTTTCTCCCTCTACCCACAGCAACTACTCCTCCCCTCCACTAGGTGGCACCATGTGCAGTTTATCTGCTTCCTCCAGACCCTCTTTTGCCTCTGAACACTGTTCATGTCCTTCTTCCTCCTGGATAACAATTGTTTTCTCCTGAAACTGCACGCCCATGCCTGTTATCATCACTTCAATAAATCGTGTGTGCAGAAGAATCAAAAATATTATCAGGAATGGCATAGTAGTACTCCTAAAATTTGCCTGAGTTTTTCTATCCAACAATTCTCACACCTTGATGAGGATTTCTGATTTATACTTTGGGTCCCTTCAGTCTCGTTCAACAGAAGCTGGTGCAAAATCATCAGATGAAGTGGTGAATGAGGTTGCCGGTGACATTCTGGGGAAACTGCCACACAACTTTGATATTGAGGCTGCGATGAGGAGATACCCAACAACGTACACTCAGAGCATGAACACCGTGCTCGTCCAAGAGATGGGACGGTTCAATAAGTTGTTGCAGACCATAAGAGATTCCTGCGTAAACATTCAAAAAGCAATCAAGGTATGGGGGAATATACCAAAGAAAAAGCATTGGGCCCTGGCTGGTATGGTTCAGTGCTTAGAGCGTTGGCCTGTGGACCAGAGTCCTGGGTTTGGTTCCCGCTAAGGGCACGTACCTCCATTGCAGTTTGTCACCGGCCCTGGTTGGGGTCATGTGGGTGGCAGCCAGTCGATGTGTCTCTCTCACATCGATGTTTCTCTCTCTTCCTCCTCTCCCTCCCACTCTATCTGAAGACGAATGCAAAAATGTCCTTGGGTGACGATAAAAAGAAAAAAAGAAAAGAAAAAGCATTGGAATAAGCCTAGCATTCATTCACTCTTATTGGATACAGATTCTGTGCAAGCAGTGTTTTTAGTTCTGGGATAGGAAAAATGCCCTGCCCTTGAGGAGTGCATAGATTTCTGGGAGTGGCAGTTACCAAGCAGGTGAGTGAGTACAGACCGTTAGACAGCAGTCGTTTGCCGGATGGGATACATGCTAAGAAGACGGAATGTGTTCAGGAGTGAGAAAGACACAGGCTTGCCCTCGCAGAGCTTACATTTTAGTAAGGCAAAGAAAGAAAGAAATATATATAAGTAAATAGGTAATATATGTGGTAAGTTCTAAGGACAAAAATAGAGCCAGACAAGGGGGGAGAATGATGGGTGGGAAACTCAGTCGTTTGGGGTTAGGCTCCTCTGAGGAACTGACCCAGGAGCAGACAGACACCCGATGTGAGGGTCAGCCCATCGACGCTGGCAGAGGTATAGCAGTGAGAGGCCATGGGAGGGACCAGCTTGGCCTTGCCCGGGAGCAGCAGGGAAGCTGGTGTGGCCAGAGTGGAGTGAGCCCATAGAAATGGCAGAACAGAGAGGAGCCGCGGCGTCTTTGTGGCTGTGGCCATGGTTAGAGTGTTGACTTTCATTCTAAAGTGTAAAGGGAAAGAGAAGCCTTCAGAAAGTTTGAAGCAATGAAGTGAAATAATCTATTTTACTGTGTTAAACGATCACTCAGCCCACTGCAGAAAGGACTGTAGGGGGACAGGTTCCTGTAGCACACTGGCGGTGGAGGAGAACTCTGGGACGTGAGTTGCTGCTGGAAAGAGGAGTCTGCCAGGCTGGCTGCAGTGTGGTCTGGCTGGGCTGCTTGGCTAAGCAGCATTCAGTATCATGTGTTCCTCCTTGACCCGGTTCTTCCCATGTCCTTCCTGCGCCCAGCATTCTGGAAGCCAGAAGGGAAGAGAGGCCTCAGGGAGCTCAGCATCCACCACACGTGCGTTCACTTCATTTCGGTGTCAGTATGGCCGTTATGAGCACAGCTGAGCCTGGCATCCCCCACTCCGGGCATGTCTTCGTTTTTCTTTCCAGGTTTCAGTCAAGCGAGGTGATGTGCAGTTCTGTGGAGAAGACCCAGGAGTCTGTTTTTTTCAGTCGGGTTTCAACAATCTTTTCCATCTGGCCCCAGCCTCTCCTCACTTCCACGAGGCCATCAGTTTCGAGTCTCTGGGGCGCTCTGCCATGTCCACCCAGCCGATTCCTAGCTTTGCCCTCTGCCGCTTAGGATCGGTTTCTCCTGACCACTAAGTCAGTTAGCAATGTTTCATATGCTTTCTATCTCCCCAAATCGTGTCACCGTTGTGCCTTTCCTTATTCCCCCCCCCCCCGTATTTATGGTCTTGAGGCTTTAAAAAATAAATTTCCTTACTGTTGTTTTAGTGGGTTTAGGGAAGGAGGTAAATGAAATGTGGGTTTTTAATCCATGAAATTTACTCTAAAATCGTCTCCATGTGAGAGTTGGAATAATCTTGTCAACTAATGGAGAAGATAGACATGCTGATGGTGACTGACCCAATTGCAAGATCAAATAGACAGACAGGGATTTTCAAGGGCCTGAGAGTTTGCACATCTGTCCATCAGTGAGTCAAAATGGGATAAGATCAATTAGGCTTCACAATTAGAATTCAGGATATTTTAACTTCTCAAAGTATTTCATATTATTTTCCCCATTTTATATTTATCACCATCCTTGTAAGAAGGCAAGACAAAGATATATTAGTTGTTCCTTTAATAGACAAGTGAACTAATCAAAGTTAGGCTGTGATTTAAAACCTGGTGAGTAGCCAAGGATTTTAAGATCTTCCATGGTGGGCAAAGTTGTGGTGGGGTCACAGGCACAAACGTCTAATTATAAAACATGCTTAGCCATTGAACAACACACGTCTTACTGCACAGCCCACTTAAACACCGTTTCTAAAAACATGTTGTTCAAGAGTCAACTGTATTTTTGATCCACAGTTGGGAATCTGTAGATGTGGAGAGCTGACTTTAGTTATATTTTCATCTGTGTGGGTGGTCGCCACCCCTAACCCCTGTGTTATTCAGGGGTCAACTGTAAATAAGTCTTAGGGATGTTATATACAGCATGATGACCATAGTTAACAATACTGTATTGTACATTTGAAAGTTGCTAAGACAGTAGATCTCAAAAGTCTTCATCATAAGAAAAAAGTTGTTGTAACTATGAGTAGTGACGGATGTTAACTAGACTTATTGTTGTGATCATTTCACAATATACACAAATATTGAATGATGATCTTGTACACCTGCAGCTAATATAATGTTTTATGTCAATCACACCTCAATAAAAAAATGTTTCCATTAAAATTTGACTATGTTAAAATGTTTACTATTTTTGTGAAGATTAGTTCAAAGACTCCATGGCTTACTTGTGAGCAAAAGTTTACTTTCTCTTTTTGCTATAAAACTCAGCCTTAACTAATCTCAGTTGTAAACAAAGGATAATTATGAAGAAAGTATATTATCATGCTAATCAATAATTAAATGTGTTTCAGGGGCTTGTAGTGATGTCTACAGAACTTGAAGAAGTGGTTAGCAGCATTTTAAATGTCAAAATTCCAGGAATGTGGATGGGTAAATCATACCCAAGCCTTAAACCACTTGGAAGCTATGTGAATGACTTCCTTGCAAGACTAAAATTCTTGCAGGTAAGTTCATCTAAATGCCCATATTTTACATTCTTCTGATCTCATTTTCTTCATTTGGATACCTAATGTGATGAGTATTAATGCTCTAGTTTTCCTGTGCATTTCAAGCACAAATGACCATTTCTCAATATTGTATACAATGAACTCTTACACTGAACTGTCAAAATACTCGTATTGGAAGTTGAATTTCAGAAAGCGTCTTTAGGAGCAGGTGTTCATGTCCAGTGAAGTGAAACACTCAAGTCAAAGACATCTGTTGCTTTTTCCATTAAATATTTAGTGTCAAAATAGATCCCTAGAGCGGAGCACCTTAGAAAGCCAGACAAGTTACAAGCAAGCAGCGCTGTCTCTCTTGCCCAGTAGTCTGCCTGGTCATTACGTCACTAGATTGCTGGTTCAGCCCAAGACAGTAATGGCCTCAGTGGCTAACTGTCCTGGAAATGTTGGGTGGGCTGAAGTCTACCTCCTCATTATCTGGCAATACTGGTGCTTCACTGTGTTCTGTAACAATTATATTCATTAGCAGTATTAGCTAAGGTCTTAGATACTGTACATAGTGCATAAAAAACCACCCGTGAAAAAAATGGCTACACTTCCCTTTCTTAATAAAGGCTGCTGCTGTCCGAGAGTTGAAACTAGGGAATTAAGATCGTGCTTGAAAGGTGAAGGCTCTACCTTGGACTCTAATAGGGAAAAGTTCTTCAAATTCGTTTCTTCAGAATGACTTCTGTGATTTAGTATTTAGTTAAAGTCAATATTCAACTAGTTTTTAAATAACATATGAACAGAATTATCTAAGTATCTTTATTTATAAAGATCTTAAGTTCTTTTACTACTTTGTTTCTTCTGGGAATTCCTTGTATGGCATTGGTTTCCACATGTTGGATTTCATTGTATTTTGGTGAAGTAGGAGGAAAACTTCCAAAGAACTATTGTACTGGGTACTAATGGCTAGAGAGAAAAAGGGTGAAAATCATCACCATCTGACCAAACTTGATAGGGATATCTTCTTCTAGTCAACTGTCTAACATGATATATTGTGCATCAGCGTATATTAGATATTCACTGTTGTATGGAACTTTTCTGAAGGAGTCATTAGGTAATTATAAAACAGACATTTACCCCTGCATCTACTCACATGGTGATACCCAAGCTGGTGCAGATGAATATAAAATTGAAGTCAGAACAAAACACTGAATATGCTACTTGGTTCTTAAAACCTTCAGGATATGGCTTTAAATTCCTAAAAGTGTTAGCTCAGTTGTGACTTTACCTAAAAGATAACAGGGAGTGTTTGGGGGCAAATTTCGTCAAGCAGTGTTGTGTTCAAAGTCGAAAAGCTCTATTGCCAGGACCCTTGTGCTTTGACCCCACAGCAATGGTACGAGGTCGGCCCTCCTCCAGTCTTCTGGCTCTCTGGCTTCTTCTTCACACAAGCCTTCCTGACCGGTGCCCAGCAGAACTATGCCAGGAAGTACACCATCCCCATCGATCTTCTTGGCTTTGACTATGAAGTGATGGAAGACAACACAGAGTATAAAGCTGCCCCGGAGGACGGTGAGTGCAGAGAGCTGGCTTAGATCCAGCGCTGAAGAACACGCCATTCCTGCCTACCCTGCTCAGCTGTTAAAACACTGAATCGTTGCCCTGGCCAGTTTGGCTCAGCGGTTAGAGCACCGGCCTGCGGACCAGAGAGACCCGGGTTCGGTTCCCGCTAAGGGAATGTAACTTGGTTGCAATTCATTTCCAGCCCCAATTGGGGTTGGGTGGGTGGCAACCAGTCGGTGTGTCTCTCTCACATTGATGTTTCTCTCTCTCTTCCTCCTGCTCTATCTGAAGATAATTGCAAAAATCTCCTTGGGTGAGGATAAAATTTAAAAAAAATAAAAAAAACATTAAGTTATCACATATGTAACTTACCCTCAAGTGGTGGAGAAAAAAAATGTACGGACAGAGAGAAAGAGAGAGAGAGAATGATAAAGCAAAAGGAGAGAAAATGAATCTGAAGAAAAAGTGTATGTCCCTGTAGTGTTTTATCCTTGCAAAATTTTGTAAGTTTGAAATTATTCCTAATAAAAAGTTGGGAGAGACTAATCACCAAATTACCAATACATGGGATAGTCAACTATAATCTTATGGTGACCTCGGGGAATCAAAGTGGCACAATATTGGAAAGAAGATTTTCCTGGACCCCAAAGAGCATACCTCTTCAGACCCCTAAAATGTGTATTTTTTCCTGTTATACACATCCTTCCAAAACTTCATGAAGCTAATATCTAACAGAAACACTAGTTCTGTGATTGAAAGATTGTGAGGAATTTTATTTTAAAATTGATTTTCTTCAATATCTAGAGGATACCTTAATGTTTTATTTAAAATTTAGTGGACAGGGCCACTATTTTTTAAACAAATTTTATTTTTTAAATGCTACAAATTTCCAACTTTACCAATGTGGTGCTGTCTTGAAATAAGTGACATTAATTTCTAGATGACCATTAATGTGTCCTGCTTTAACTGGTGTGTCAAAGACGATTAGACTTCCTTATTTACTGCTGAATGATGAATTCGCTGGCTCACGCGATTCGACCCTGGGATGTCAACAGTGAACAGTTCAGACAGGATCTTGACCCTAGGCTAAATGATGCTCCAGGGGAGATACTATCAGGCAGATATGTAATCACAGCCTTGTTAGATGATCGCATTACTGTGCCAAGTGACTTCACTTTACATTGATTGTCACAAGCCTCAAGGGGGTTTGCAATACTCTGAAGCAATCCTGCTGGTATTTCCTGGAAAGTAGCTTTCCCCCTCTCAAAATAACCACCATGCCTTTCTAGTCCTTTCCTGTGCTTCTGCATCTCACCTCGCCCCTCACTGGACACATAAGAAGCCGTTACAAGAGAGCTTTGGCAACACCACATCCACCCCTTTGTCCGCATCTGCACCCTCTGCTAGTCCAGATCCCATGGGTAGTCCAGATTCGATTTTGTTCCTCCTTTCAAGGGTTTTCACTCCTTCGGTTGTGCCCTCTTTCTGAAATCAGCAGCATCCCTCTCCCGACTGGATACTTCCTGTCAGCATGCAACGTGCTCTAGAATCTCTTCTTTAAAAAAATCAACAGAGAATTACAGTTATTGTAACACATCCTCTCGGCTGCTGTCCCATGTCTCTGTTCCTGTCTTTACACGCCATCACCAAGGTCCCACTGCTTATTTCCTGTCAACCGTTTGTCCTCTGCAATGATCTGATGCTGTTCTTTTCCGAGTTACTAATGACTTCCATGTAGACAAACCCCACGAATTCTCTTTTCTTCTTCCTCTTAATTTCTAGAAGTTCTTACTACATGACAACTTCCTCATTCTAGGGACATCCTTCTCCCTTTGTTTCCAAGACATGGCCCTCTCCTGAGTTTCCCTTTCTCAATGGCCACGTTCATGCTTCTCGGCTGGCTTATCCTCCTCCAAAGCCTGGGGTTCCCACGGGCTCAGTCCTGGGACTGTTTCTCTTTTCCGATTCTGTCTTCTCCCCCAAGTGACCTCATATTTTATCTACTATCTACTAAATTGAAGTGTGCAGTCTAGACCATTCCTCTACGAGCCAGACTCAGCATGACGGGCACCCCTCCAGTGTCCCCTGGATGTAGACGTTGTAGTGGTTTTTAATAAATGGCACCGCCACTCAGCCAGAAACCCAGGACTTCTTGGTTCTTCTGCTCCTTCACACACTCACCCCAAAAGGAGTTGCTCGTGCACAGCCTGCTGCTGCCACCATTTGCATCTAGATTCTTCTGCTCTGGCATTTTATCTTGCATCCCTGCTGGTGTATTCTACTCTCATAATCCTGCATTAACACCAAGGCCACAGACATTTTTTTTTATGTAAACAGATCATGTCACCACTAAGCCCCATTAAAAGTTCAGACAACTTGTCAAGTTAATTAATGACATTTCCCCCTTTGTAGTTAGAATACAATCCAGATCCCCTGTCACGACTATGAGGCCAGGCATGTGCCAGGCGCTGTCTACCTGTAGGAGTCACCACGTGCCACCCGCGCAGGCCCACTGCCCCCTGCCGGTTCCTAGAACACCTCAAGCTCTTTTCTCCGTGGGATCTTCGGACATGCTCGCCTGAAGCCCAGACTCAGCCCGTGGGCACTTCTCGGCCTTCAGGCTGAGCTTAGAGTCTAGCTCACCAGAAAGAACCTCCTTGAACAGCTTGTCTAGCGAAGCCCCTACTTCGCTTCATTATTCCCCCTTACAGCTCTGTGTATGAGCTGGGAGCATTAGCCTGTCGATGGTTCTCTCTCTCTCTCTCTCTCTCTCTCTCTCTCTCTGTCTCCCTCCCTCCCTCCCACTCTATCTGAAGATAGATGGAGAAATATCCTCAGGTGAGGATTAAAAAAAAAAAGAAGTCAGCCTTATCTACCTAAGGTTAAATTAAACATAAAAAGGTAACTTTCAGCGTGACTCAGAGGAGCCCCACAGTGCCACTGTGAGTCTACCTGGATTAGGCATCATGCAGTCCAGATGTTCCCTAAGACTCCTCTCATCTGCACGAGGGGTGCCCCGGGCGACAGCGGTCCGCGGAGAGCACGAGAGCGGGAAGGGAGGCGGGAAACCGCGGGAGAGCGGCGGGAGCAGCTGTGCGGATGCTGTGGGCTGACCAGTCTCCCAGGCGGCCGGGGCGGGGCCCGGGACCCAGTTAGCATCCACCTGTTGCTTTATGCCTGTTTCCACGAGGCCCTTGCTGACCGTGGAAAACAAACACGTGTTTGAATATCCCCGTCACATTGCCTATAAAACTATTGGGTTGGAGGGAACTTTTATCTCTACTGCCCCTTTGCTTAGGCGTTGAAATGAACTCTTCTGTTTACTCTGTGTGGCACTGGCTTTCTTTACCACGTGAGGAATAGACACTCTTATCGGCTAGTACCAGAGATCACGGGCTATGCTTACAAGTCAGCGAGGCCAAGGTATTAAATGGCTCTCTGAGACCACCCGGAGAGGCTCCACTCTCTCTCCCGTTTCTCTCTGGTACTGTGGCTGGCCTCAGGCCTTGGGTCTGGCCCGGAGCTCAGCTCCTAGGATGCGGTTGCAGCCCTCTCTCTCCCTCGGCAGGTCCTCTCCCCACATCACCCGACTCCAGATACGTTTTGCAATTCATCTCTACCAGAGTAATACTTGGGAAGTTATTGGACAAGCACTTTGCCCATTAATACACCTGACATTTTATTCCAACTATTCTTTCCATTAGTTAAACTCTAGAGAAGAGACAAAGTCTCCCCACCACCCGACATCCATCATTGAACTGTCTGCATATGACTTTCTTCATTTACCCACGGCCATGCACCCCATAATGACGTTTAGGTCGAGGATGGGCCACGTACAGGACGATGGTCCCTTAAGATTATAACAAAGCTGAAAAGTTCCTATCGCCTAGTGACGTCATCACTGTCATGCCATCTTAGCACGTGTCACACACGTTTGTGGGAGAGCGAGTGTAGACAGACCTGAGCTGTCCTATAAAAGGATAGCACGTATGATACGTACAGTCCACAATACTTGATAATGATGATAATCAACTATGTTACTGGCTTATGTATTGACTGTATTATTCTTTTTATCGTTGTTTTAGAGCGTACTCTCTCTACTTGCATTTTTAGTTTGCTGTAACAGTGTGCCAGGTAACACCAGCAGCAGCCTCAGACATCTTGTGTCCACTGCGTCTGTTGATGGCATCGTTTTCTCTTGCGCCCGTTAACCTCGCGTTGTTTCATACAGGCTTGTAGCCTCCGAGCAGAGGGCTGGGCCACACAGCCTAGGTGTGTGGAAGGCTATACCATCTAGGTTTGTGTAAGTAACTCCGTGATGTTTGCACCATGAGGAAACCAACTAACGACATTTCTCAGAAAGTGTCCCTGTCCCGAAGTGATGCATGCCTGTATAATTAAAATTAAACTGAAAATTCAACCCCTCGGTCACACCAGCCATGCACCAGGTGTTTGCTAGCCAATGGCCACCCGATGGGAAAGCACAGTTTGGAATATTCCCATCATCTCAAAACGTCCTTGAGCGGCACTGCCTGAGGGCTTTTGTAGACTACTTCACAGTGCTCTCTCCCGTGGTAGCTGATTTGATTCTAACAACTCTGCAAGGCAGACAAAGCAGGTGTTATCATTTTACAAATGTTTCGCAGCTGTTCTCCAGATGACAAAACAGGTCTAAAGTTAAATGAATTGCTCAAGGTCACACAGCAAATTAGGAACTAAAACCTAGGTCTGAGTTCCCCATTGCTTCACTTTACATCTGTGCAAATATTACCATGAGTGTTTGCAAGTGCAGATACCTGGCCTCAGACCATGAGGCTCTACACAAATGGGGAGCAAGAGACAGGGGTTGGGTTTCATCGACTTCCTAATCTGTGTTCTTCAGCTGGGAGGGTCTGTTCTAGGGAGTTTATCCATTGTCCTTGGAGTGAGAATAAATTCTAAAAGGGATGAGAAATTTAACTCCCGTGAATCAGAGGTCTGCAGGAGGGTATCTGTTCCCATGCTGCCCAGAAGCCACCGGCTTGCTTCAACTGCATCAAGACTTTTCTTGACGATTTCATGGCCGCTGACATTATGATCATTGGCCAATTAAAAATACAAATCTGATTGTATTCGCACAAACTAATTTAAAACTCCTTTCCTCTTTTGTCTTCCACTTTTAATTATACTGTTGAACTAATTGACTGGGCAAAGTATAGATATTTTCGAGATGTGGATGTTAAGACCAAACACTAAGAACAATGCTTTTCATTTTAGAACAAGTCTTAGGCTGCTGATCGAGTGTAACCCGCATAGTCGCCACCCGTAGGAATTTCAGATTCAGAATTCAAACAATTTTTGTGTTTCAAGTGTTGTATTAACCTGTTTCTTCTATATTTAGGTGTTTTCATTAATGGATTATTTCTGGATGGAGCTTCCTGGAATAGAAAGATAAAGAAACTTGCAGAATCATATCCCAAAATTCTTTATGATACAGTGCCTGTGGTTAGTATTTTCCAAGGAGATATATATGAGGGGCTCTTTCACACACACCCCCAGTCAACTCTTGTTATTCAGGATGATTATGTTTCATAAGGTTGCTGCCAACATTGAACTAGTGAATACTGAACCATCGCTCCCAGAAGAAATGTTAACTGATCGGTACATAACCTTGTTTTATTTGTTTCTGTTTAAAGACACCTTACTTTATATTGTTGATCGATGAACATTGAACTTATGGACAGCAGCACTGTAACTCATGCGTGAATGAAGCTGATAGTATAGGCACATCTCAGCCTTCTTGCATTTAGGAACACCAGACAGCCCCTCAGCACTACACTTGGGGGGTAGTTGTAAACAGAAAAATCACCATCAACAACTACAAAAAAATACAAAAATGTTTAAAACTGGGCATTATGGCCCTGGCCAGTTTTGCTCAGTGGTTAGAGCATCGGCCTGAGGACCAGAGAGTCCCGGGTTTGGTTCCTGCTAAGGGCATGTACCTTGGTTGCACTTTGTCCCTGGCCCCGGTTGGGGTTGTGTGGGTGGCAACCACTCGATGTGTCTCCCTCACATTGATGTTTCTCTCTCTCCGCCCCCCCTCTCCCTCCTGCTCTATCTGAAGATAAATGCAAATATGCCCTCAGGTGAGGATAAAAAAACAACTGGGCATTATATAAACCACCAAAAGGATACTTGTTTAGTTATGAGATGAAACAAAAGTGTCAGAATGTCACAGGTTCAACCTCAGCTGGGAACATGCTTGTCTGGTGACACAGTTTTTGCTGCTCTGAGCATGTCTGCAAATGACCATGAAAATGCAGAGTATTGATTTTAGGATGAGGAGTACATTTTAATGCTTGACAAATTTGCAAATACAGAACCCAGGAGTACTGAGGATCAAATTTATGTATGTGTCCATACACACACATAAATGTTTCCTTATATAATTTTTTCTTATATAAACCCTGACCTAAAAATGTGAAATTGCAGATTAAAAGATTCTATATGAAAGCCACCCATATAAAGTTGTTTTCTAGGCACCCATCTTCAGCATGGGAGACTAAACTATGTAAATATTATTTCTGTCTGTTACTACATGATGAGAACATGACTAGATTTTTCACACAACTGGACGGTCTGGGATGGTGATGAAATAGAGGCTGTGGGTTCCCATGAATTGTCTGTGGCACAGGGAACAGCTCAGACAGGCAAACATCCTTCAGAGCAGCTCTAACAGGTCGACTAGGGACCAGCTGATGGCCAACTGCAAGATCCCTGCCAAACACTGTGATGCTGTGGGGAGAGAAAGTTCCAAAGCTGAGACGGAGTCACAAGGGCAAATGTGCGGTTGGGGGGTTGGTGTTCCTTTCACGTGGAAACTCTTCAGTAGTTGCAGTGAATAGAAGGAATTTGTGAGCGATGATTCTCCTGAATAAGGAAGTTACTTAGTAAGAAAAATTCTCGTTAAGAAAATCTACTCTTGGTTAAAATGAAATACATCCAACTTTATACTTAACTGTATCTGAAAAACTGTTTTATGAATCCCCCTTATAAGAATCTGGATTCCACAATTACATAGGAGAAAGAGAGACGGGCTTCCTCATTAGCTCCTTCATACAATTTGAGGAACCTAAGAGGACTCCGAATCGTGGGTCTGTCAGCTCATAGCCCCTCAAAGAACTGCTGCTACTATTGTAACAGAAAAGAATGAATTCCCTTAAATTCTAAAGTTATTTCGTCTTGATGATCATAGTTTGTTCTTTATTCTTATTCAGAAATCAACTTGCTCCCAAATCCTATTTTTGAGACTGATGAGGTTCAACAATGCTAGGAATTTGGCTGACTCTCTAAAAATAATATGGGTCTATTGTATACGCATGATACACAAATACTAAAATATTCACCTGAGCCCTGGCTTGTGTGGCTCCGTGGGTTGGAGTGTTGTCTAGTACATCAAAGGGTTGTGTGTCTGATTCCCGATCAGGGCACACACCTCTCTCTAAAATCAATTACAAAAAAACAAATATATCCTTGAGTGAGGATTAAAAAAAATAAAATATTCACCTAAAATGGGGAGTTGGTTTAATTCTATCATCAGTGATAAAAATCCTTAGAATCTCTTGGGATTGGCCTTTAATAAATCAGGCAACACGATTTTGAGTGTCAATGGTAGCAGTTTTCTCTTTTTTAAGTATATCTGACTTTTGTTTGTAAGCACCAAAAGTCATCCAGAGCTGAAGTATGGTGGGGAGGTAATGAATAGTTAATACCTTTTTGACAGAGTAGGTGAAAAGAGTACATATTTTTTCTCATTTAGTTTCTAAACTGGTTTCGAAGATAGTTCTGGGAGCGTTACAAAGATGTTTTTAACAATGGAAGCACTGCTGACAAAACTATTGGGCCACAGAAATTTGCAGCCCTAACTAACTTTACTCAACACTGCTGTTTCGTATGTTCAGCTATAACAGCCTCGACTTAAAGTTTTCTGCACTTTTTTCCAGATGTGGCTGAAGCCCTGCAAGAGGGTAGATATACCAGAACGACCAAGTTACGTGGCTCCGCTGTACAAGACAAGTGAGCGAAGGGGAACGCTGTCCACCACTGGCCACTCCACGAATTTTGTGATTGCCATGACTCTGCCCTCGGAGCACCCCAAGGAGCACTGGATCGGACGGGGCGTAGCGCTGTTATGTCAACTTAACTCATAATGAGATCTCATGTTCCAGTTCCTATTTCTTGTTACATGATTGAGTAGAAAATATATTTTACTTTTTAAACAATTTATTTAGTTTCAATCAATTTGACTAAAGTTACACTTAATTATGAATTTATTAATGTGCAAATGTAGCCTTTGTTTAAAATGATTCATACTTCAGTGTGAGGAAATGTCTGGAATAAAGATTAGACTAATGAAAACACATGGGTGTATTTGCTCTTTTTGAATAACTTTATTTTGGAAGAGTTCCGTAAGCATTAGGAACATACAATAAAATGACACATCACTGTTGACAATGAAAAAAACAGCATTTGATCATTTCCAGCTTTATAAATTTAAAAAAAATGATTCAGTTATAAAAAAAAAAAGTTTAGATATTTTAGCAAGTATCACCTTGCAGGACCATAATCACATTTAAGCCACGGACTTCTTGTTAATGGAAAAAATTCACACTGCACCTAGTTACTACAGTATTTCTAAGCATAATCACAGCTGATTGAATGCAATGTGATATACACCAAATTTCATATGATGTCACACAGTGACAGCATCGTACAAGTAACAGCAATGACCTCCAACAAACACATGTTAAGCAGACTGGTCAAGCTAAATGGAATGTTGGAGCCAAACAGAAATGTAGTGGAATTCGGATTGTCTAGTAAGACTTGAAATTATACATTAGAATGATGTGAAAACTAAACACTGGTGGAACCCTAACAAAATACTAGCAGCAATTGTTACAGCCCTCCTAAAAGGTTAAAAAGATATAGCAAATAAAGATAATACCATTTTCAAGAAAATGTAAAACTTCATGTACTTCAGCCTAACCTATCTGCTTTATTTCAATCAGGTGTTCAAGGCTGGGAGTATATTCCAGCCGTTGCTTTTCACAAAAGTTTAAAAATTACGCAGATTTAATAACGCTGAATGAAGAATCCGCCTTGGGCACAAAACCCGAAAATGAACTATACACGCATCTGGTTCAGAAAGCAAGAGACCTGAATCGCTGGGACATGGCAGTACTAAATGAAATACCAGCACCTTTGCGCTCGGTTGCTCGAAGGGCCAAGCGATGAGATGAGTGAGGACTGTCCCGATTCAGCGCCCAATGCTGAAAATAATCTATGTATAAAACTCCTGCTCCTTACAGGAAACCATGGAGAAAGCCAGAAATAACTTTTCAAATTCAGCATAAATTAAGAAAATAACCCCTACGCTCCCCTCCATTGCGTACAGCATCAAGAAGAAACACTGGCGTGCCCACTAATACCTGGATGTACGTGCTGCTCTCAAGGTTTTTGGTTTCCGTTTCAAGTTACGGAGAGGAAAGAAATGAGGGAAAGGAGGACTAAATGAAAACACTATAATGGAATGGACAGAGTTTGGCTCTGCAATATTTGAACAATAAGATTTTTAAAGCAGCCACATCGGTAGCCAAGCAGGTTAAAAGAAAGCTGCCTGCAGTTAAACACAGCCTGACTGGACAGGCGAAGGCCACGCAGCACAGGTGTGAACAGAAAGCTACATGCATCTGACTGTACTGTAAATTATTAGGTCAGGATTCTGAATAAGCGTGGCTTGCACTCTCACAAATCAATCACAATTATTGTAGAACAGAGCACCCAAAAAAGGAGGCTGATCCCTATCAGGCACCAACAGCACATCTTGGCACAAAATGATCAAGTGGTTTCAGCGGAGTTATTTAAGTATATCTTCCAAGTCACCTGGTCCTCAGATAGCCACGGTACCAATGGAGAGGATCCTCACACCTGTTGTTTTTCCTACACTCCACGTAGAGATTACGGACATGGTACATTCGGATTTACTGCCAGCCATAGCATCATGGTCCCAATGCCAAACTGGTAAAGTGATACGTACATTTAGAACTTAAATTTCCCAAATAACTAGTTAGTACTGTTAAAGTAGGAAAATTGAATATTTAGACCATATTTGGGTTCTTCACTTCTCTGAAATTTTCTAGAGGGTTACAATTTTAATAACAAAAAAACAACATTTTACCACATGCTCCAACCTCCTATCCCTACCCAAAACCCCAAAACAAAACAAAAATTAAAAAACAACCCAAACACCAAGTATAATATTAATACAAAGAACCATTATGAATCTTCCATTAAACCGAAGCTCACACAAACATACAATCACAAATTTCAGTAGTTTAGGCTGCAAGTTTAAACACTATGCAAATATATACAAAAATAGTAACTCTAAGTTCAAGAATAAGGGCTTTCCCAAAGCTCGATCCATGTTCTACGGCAGCCTGAGCTTTTCCTCCGGGTCCCGTAGTCGACTTGATGCGTCGCGGTCATCAGGTCGACCCCTACACCGTGTGTGCAGCTGAGTTAAAGGACACTACAAGTCATTTTTAGCACAAAGAAGAGTCTGCCCAAAGTCCATTTAAAATACTTTAAAGTTTAAGTGATTTTTTTGGTTCAACTTCTATTTCTGCATAGCCACAGAAGTTTCTACTAATAAAGAGACTACTTTAGTGTTTTATATGATTATTTTTTGAAAGTCTTAATCAATCCTATACCAACATTGTTTCATGGAGTCCCATTTTCTCCTTCCTGTATCATAAGCTCTACATTTTTGTAAAAGACCCCTCACACAGGAGCCACAGCACTGAGCACCAGCCTCGGGGCAGGCCCAGCTCTACGGGACGGTAAGCAGTGCAGCCACTGGCTTTTCTCTGAGCAACGCGCACACAGGACAAGGAGCAGATGCGAGGCCGCACGGTCACAGCCTCGGAATCAACAGTGATCACTGGGAATGGTCAAAACTGGAAGTCAAACACAATTTTGTCTTCATACAGGGCGATCACCAGCATGATGGCAAACCCAAACAGCAACCCTAGGTTCTGAAGGACGAACTGCACCACTGGACAGAAGCCGTGCTCTTCGTTGTCGCCATCCCCATGCAGCATCTCTGGAAGCTGGGAAAACCACAGAGACTTAGTTATAAGCCATTTTGTATAATATTCTGCTCAAATATTTTTTTTTTTTACATTTTCCTACTTAAGAACACTAATGACTAAAGTATAACTACAAATAAAATAATTATTTTACTGAACACAATGCTAACCCACAACATATTTTAGTCAAACCAAAAGAAAGAAGGACATCTTATGCTCTGGCTCTGTGCTAAGCAAACACTGACCCGTTCCCTCCTCACTCTCCGCACACAATGTATACATCAGTCACTTTTGGGCTGCTGTCCACTGACCTTATCAAGTCTGGCATTTACTTTATGCTAATGTATAAGACAACTAATTACTGCCATAAAACTCTCAGAAAAGAACACCACAAGTCCCACATTTACTCAAACAGCTTAAGCTCACTGAGAAAGTAAGATTCCTTTTGGAGGTATCTAATTAAAAACTGTCATTTCTTTATCCTTTTCCACTTAAAATTCTCATTTCTGACTGCACACGACAGCAAGGATAGACCTTTACAAACACTCCAAACTGGCCCCCATATGCCCTACGTACCACTTTTCCCTTCCAACGACAGACACAGAAAACGGTGTACCAAAGCTATCCAGCATAACTTCTACCAAGCGATTGCACTACCTTCACAGTGCACTCTGTTCTCTTAATAGGAATACAATTTTAAATATTTGAAAGTTTCAATATCTTAAAGCTATAGTGCATTGAAAAGTTTATAGTTCAACTTCTAAAGCATATTACATTTAAGAATAATCCATAGTTCAAAATATAAAACTTAAATCTTTAATTTATCTAAGTAGATTTGTTGAAGAAATACTTGTGCATTAATAGAGCATAAATTGATCTAGAAAACAGAGAAAAAAGTAAAATGGGGATAGAGGATGTGAAATTTTGTGGTAGAGACTAAAATTTAATTTAAAAAAATTTGGGGGTGGGGTGGGGGGGACATTTGTTGTTCCACTTATTTACGCATTCACTGGTTGATTCCTGCACATGCCCTGAACAGGCATTAAACCTGCAACCTTGACATATCAGCATGATGCTCTAACCAAATGAGACAAAATATTCCACATGGAGTGATCAGCAAGAGGCAGTGTGCCTCCTGGGGGCAAGGAAGAGGAGATGAGGTGCAGTTTGGAAACCTGGAGGCAGGGAGGGAATGGAAATGCTCAAGGAGGATGGAAAACCTTGAAGGTCAAAAAAAGAAATTTGGTGATTTATTCTGAATAAGATGGAAAACCACCTAAGGGTCTGAAGTACACACATGGTGTAATCATGAAGGGTCAGGTTGATCCAGTGTTGCAGCGGACAGGCTAGGGCAAGTGCGGGAAGGACAGCTGAAAGGAGGAGGATGGTGGACCGCACAGAGAGATGGGAGTAGAGCAAAGGTAGTCAGGAGATGGAGGACTAAAGACAGAAGTAAGGGAAATTATATAAATTCCTTCGAATATAATTTCTGCACAAGACTGGCTTATCTAAGAGGTTTGGTGTTTCTTTCTTATTTGCCATTTTCTTAACATCAAAACACTTCCACCCCTGTATTATAAAACCTTTAAAGTAGCATAATAACCCTATAATTACATCTCTAAAAACTATTGATGATTACTTTAAATAGCAACATCATTAGGTCAAAAATCTTCAGCATCTCAATTGGTTTTCAAAGAAGGAATCCTACTTAAATATCTTCCCTAATAGATTATTTAGAATATCACATGTCTTTAAAATGGGTTATATATATATATTTTAAAATTAGTCTTTCAAACCACATCCAAAGACTTTTCATTTTTGGAAGTTGTGTTCTATTTACAGATTTAGTATAACAACAGAAGTATAAATAAGATGCCTTACCATATCCACCAGGGCTACGTAGAGGAACATGCCAGCAGTGACCGCGAAGATCCAGAGGGTGATGTTGTTGGCGTACTGACCAACAGCTGTGCCTATGAGCATGCCTATGTAGGCCATCATGGCGGACAGGAGGTTGTACACGATCGCCTGCTTCACAGTCATGCCTGCTTTAAGAAGAACTGCAAAATCACCTGCAGTTAAGACATAATGTGAGAGTTTTAAAACCACAAGATTTTACATGCAAATTTAGGAAAACACCAATGAAAACCAAAATTAAGAATGACATAAGAGGATAACCTTTAATAATTGAAAACTTGTCAAGTAAATTTATTTTTCACTCACGAAATTAAACCTTTATACATGCAAAAACTTGGTTGAATCTCAAAGGCATGATGCTGAACAACAGTATGATAGGTTATATAGATTACATACACAATTCCTTTTTTTGGATGTAGAGTTCTATGAGTTTTGACAAAAGTACATACTATGTAACCACAATCACCAAACTCTAGAACTATTTCATCACCCCCCCAAAACAATCAGTGCTCTGCTTTCTGTCCCTGTAGTTTGCCTTTTCCAGAACATCACATAAATGTAATCATATAGTATGTAGTCTTTTCAGTCTAGAGTTTTACACTAACAATGTGTTTATGATTCATGTGTTACAGTTCATATCAGAACATCACTGCCTTTTACTGTTAAGTAATATTTCATAGATGAACAGGAGTTTATTAACCCATTCATCAACTAAAGGGCACTTAGGTTGTTTCAAGGTTTTGGCAATTATGAATAAGCCACTGTACATATTCATAAGTTTTTGTGTCAACATAAATTTTTATTTATCTTGTGTAGATACCTATGAGTAGGATTTCTGGGTCATATACTAAGTGTATTTTTAACCTTCTACGTAACTGCAATCCCACCAAGCACTTTACAAGAGTTCTGGTTGTTTCACATCCTTTCCAGCCCATGACATTTCCAGCCCATGACATATCCAGCACCTGAAATCTCTTGTGTGTGTTATCTATACGACTTCTTTAGTGAAATGCCTGTTCAAGTCTTTTGCCCAAATTTTTGTTGAGATGTTTTCTTATTATTAATTTGAGAGGTCTTTAAATATCCCCAAAGTCTTTTATCAGATCTATTTTCCAAATATTTTTTTCTGAGTCTATGACTTGTCTTCTCATTTTGTGTCTTTTTTTTTTTTTTTTTATCCTCATCCGAGGACATTTTTCCATTTTTTGTACAGACAGAGTGGGAGGGAGGGATAGGAAGAGAGAGAGAGGGAAACATCAATGTGAAAGGGCCACATCGAGTGGCTGCCACCCGCACGACCAACCAGGGCCGGGGACAAACTGCAACCGAGGTACATGCCCTTAGCAGGAACCGAACCCGGGTCTCTCCGGACCGCAGGCGGACGCTCTAACCGCTGAGCCAAACCGGCCAGGGCTTGTGTCTTTGGTATAGAGTTTTTAATTTTTATGAAGTCCATTTTATTACTTTTTTCCTCAATGGATCATTCTTTTGGTGTAGTATCTAGGAATAATTTGCCTACTCCAAGAACACAAAGATTTTCTTATACGTGAGGACTCTATACTCTCTGTTCCACTGATCTGTGTGTCTATTCTTTCACCAATATGATTACTATGTTTCTGCAATAAATCTTAAAATCAACTTTGTTTCCCTTTCTCAAAATTCTCAGGTTATTCAAATTCCTTAGCCTTTCCATATATAATTTTGTAAAATCTCATTTGTCTCCAAAAATGCCTGCTGAGACTTTGAATGGTAATGCAGTGACTCTATAGAAAGAATTAGCATTTTAAAAAACAATGCTGAGTCCTCTAGGCCCTGGCCAGTGTGGCTTAGTTAGTTGAGCATATCCCATCATCCTGTGTACCAAGGTTCAATCTCCAATCAAGGCACATGATCCCCGGTAGGGGGCATGCAGGAGGCAGTTGACTGATGTGATAGATGTTTCTCTCTCTCCCTTTCTCTCTAAAGTAAATAAAAACATATTAAAAAAAATACTATATCTTTTGGTCCATAAACCTAGTTTATCTCCTCATTTAAATTTCTATTGATTTCTTTTGTTGGTGATTTGTAGTTTTCAGCATATAGATTCTCTGTATATTTTGTTAAATTTTACCATTTCATGTTTTTTTCTTTGGCTATAAACAGTACTTCTGAAAAATTTCAATTTCCAATTGTTCACAAGTATATAGCAGTACAAATAATTTTCATATAATGATTCTATTTCATGATTAATTATTTCATTTAAAAATCTATCTTAGTCTTATCTTAGGTTATGCTAAATTCTTAGTTGTCTGCATAGTTTTCTCCTTTTTCTCAATAAGAACCTGTAAAAACATTTAAAAAATAAATCAAAGGAATATTCACAGTTGGGATTTACAATGACTAAGCAAATCTATTCATCTTTTGATAAATCAGTATTCTTTCCTTTCTGTTGACAAAGAATATCATCACAACAACAAATGAGGTGTGCCTTGCTATAGTTATGCTAACATCTGCTAATAAATATTAAGCTTTTTAAAAACAAGTATATATTTTAAGGTTCTATTTTTGCCTTAAATAATGCATTTGTATAACATAGGTATAAATCTATAAAGTGAATGTTCAATATTTCCTGGACAATTTTTAGCATATTATAGAATAATTATTTTGAATGTCTATTTAATCTTTAATACATATGAGATGGAAGGCAAAAAAAGGGGGGGGGGACACAGTATTATAGCCTCTCTGAGCTGAATCTGTGGCTAATTTACCAAAATATTATTTCCTTGAAACATATTAGTCAATATCAAGAAGAGTTTGGATTATCTACCTTTCCAGATTATTCCAACCTCATTCCTCTTTATATGTTCTTACATAAATTTTCTTATAAATTATTTTCCAAATGTTTATACAGCTTCTATTGAAAGGGTAGAAAAAAGTGGAGAGAATACAAAAGAGTAATATTGCAACTTACTTAAATTTAAATACACAAGTTTTGCAAAAACAGAAGAGTAGCAATAATTCAAATAATTTCATTCATTACCACACCTGAGCAAACATGAAATGAGATTATATGGACTTTCCATTTCCTCAGATGGTTTCCATTTCTGTATGCCTCTCAGAGTGAACATTATGAACTAGATGTTGTAAGTTTTACAAGTACAGGTTTTCTATAGCACATTCCTAAGCACAAACAAACCCCTTTCCTGGTACACCATTAGAGAAACAGAGATCTGCTCAGAAGAAAATTGAACCTTGGAATTACTAAGGGTCAGTCTCCAACCACTGCAATGTAATTTAAATACACGTTTTCCCTCTTGGGGTATGACTTTAGTATGGAAATCTCAAAATAATTTTAAGAATTCATAATCAGAAATTTAACTAGGGCAAAAAAAGGTTTTAGATCAAGTAAATTATCCTGGAATGTGATGTATTATGCTGTATTATCAACCTGTGAAGTCGGGAGAGTATTTCTCCCCATCTACCTGTCACTCTTCTATCTCAGCCTCTGGGGACTGATTTTCCCCTTGATTTAAGTTCTGAGAAAGAAGCTTCTGTGCCTCTCTCTATATTTTGTTCCTCTCCAGGTAAGAACGAACAATAGAATCAGAGTAGAGACATTCATCTGGCCCTGTTTTACCAAAGTGCCCCATTACAGGGCCTGGAAGGCAAAAATTAGGCTCCGCCATGTCTGTTTTTTTAAACTTCCTTTAGTTATAGTCCACTATAGGCAGACCACTTCCTACCTTTTTGATAAATACAAGGGCCAAAGTTTTTTCTGTCACCTCAGGAAAGGAAGATGGGTACTTTCTTTATGTTCTTTCTTTCCTAGGAGCCTAGGCAGCTAGAATACGGGGTAGTTTATGTCAAATTATTACTAGGCACAGGGGGAAAATACGCCTCTTCATAAGGTCTCACTCCTTTCCTTCTGACAAAGTTCATTTACATGTACGAAGGGACTGATGTTTCCTCTCACGGCAATAGTAACATCTCAATCTCTGGTTTGTGGGGTAAAAGAGGAAGCGATCTGGGGTCTGAACGTGAGGAGTCCTGGCCAAAGCCGAGCAGAACTCGATAATCCAGCTTTGGCTACAGCTCTGCACTGAGTATCTAGGGCTTACCTAGCATGCACTGCATTTGTTTTACATGTGGCTCTCATTCCGTGTGTGTCACTCCTGAGACAAGAAACTACAGACAGAAAATTCTGTGCCCACATGGATCCTGGGGGGTTAGGGCAATTCAATAAAACCAGAGCAAACCATGAAGTAGCTTGACATACTCCAATGAAGGTAGTGGGTGGACAGGAAGGGAAGCTGAGGTTTCCCTAGCATGAATACAGTCACACAGCCAGATAAATGTAAGAAAAACGTTAAGAACTTCTTTGGATATTCAAAAGATGAAGTCAGTTCTTTTTCTTTCAAATTAATGTCATTTCCACATCTCTCAGCTATTTTCAATATGAATGCATGTTCAAAATTTTTATTTGTTTTTCAAGTTATAGAAGAAAACCAAAATATTTGAAGGGAAACTAGAAATTCATTGGTAGATCAATAAATACCAACTAAAACAACAAAGAAATATCATTTTTCTGTTCCTGGGTATACACCCAAAAGGTGTCCTCACAGGGTCTGTGAGCAACAAGTCTACAGATGTTCAACACACCATTATGTGTGGTGGCAAGAAATTAAAGGTCATGTGGTGTGTCTAATACTAGGTACTAAATATGCAAAATGTAGTAAATGCAACACCTCTGAGCACTGGGCAGAAGCTACGTATTAAAATAACTCATGGTAACCTGGATGGAATTTAAAAACAATGATTAGTAACATAAGGAAAAAAAGAATGGGATATAACATACTCTTGTACACATTTTTAGGAGCATATCACAAAAATTATACAGTATGAAAATAATGAAACTATGCTTGCCATAAACCACTATTTAATTTTTGACACTTCTAAATTGTGGATGCATTTATAATTGAAGTCTTAGATTTGCTAGAATGTGGTAAAATTTTAAAGGTTATCTTACCTAATTCATGTGGCAGTTCATGACAGAAGACAGCAATGGAAGTACTGATTCCTCCCGTCAGTCCAGCACTGAAAGCTGCTCCTGGGGTGAGGGAGGGGAAAAATAGTAAGTCATGTTTATCGATCTTATTTTTCCATTGTCATGACAGGTGCAGACTCTTTTGCCTATCTAAACTAATTTCATAATATATGAGTGACCGACTTACCTTAAAACTATGGTTTTTGAATACATAGTGAGATTCAACAAGCATTGACAACCAGAAGAAGAGCTCCTCAGTGAAAGAAATATTCCCTATTGAATTAAAATTTCTAGTAGTGTAGCCTTTTCACTCACTAATAGCTTGGAAGCAGTAATGGTTTTCAGTATTTCAATCTCTGAGTAGCAGTCTGATATTCAATTTTAACCCATATAAGTTCATTTATAGACAATTAAATAGCTAGTATCCTTGTCCAAATTTTTCTGGGTCTAGAGCACAAAAGGTACAAGTAAGTATTTGTCTGATGGTGTTAAGACCGAGATCAGAGGTATAAATGCATCTAATTCTACCAGTAAAATCTAACTGTAGTAAAAACAAAACAAAACATCTAATTCTACTAGTAAAACATTGACAGCCACTGTGGATTCAAAAATATCGTCTCTCCTTTCTGAAAGATACCAAAGCCTATTTCTGAGTAGCTATTTAATAGAGTCTGGATTTCAAAAAAAAATGATGTAATAATCATGTCTTTCTAAACTGGCACTATCAATTTACATTAGCATGATTCTAATATATTTGAATCTGGTACAATGGATTTTTAAATATAAAACTTTTTTTTCACCTTTTTAGATGTAAAAATATTACAATTAATTTGTTCTCATTTGGGCATATGTGAATGTATTTGAAAATATAAGGTTAAGGTAACTTTTTCAATATGGTAACAATGTCTTGAATAAAATTATTAAAGAAGTATAATTCTAATAAATTTCATTTAAAAAGTTTACACACATACAAAAATAAAGATACTAGTATGAATCACAAAAAAGAAGCATATTATAGACACCTGTTTACATGTTCAAAAAATATCTGAAATTATACCTTTATGTCCCCAATTAAATTCATCAAACATATTAACATAGTCTTTAGAAAAAACCAAATGACAGGAGTAATATATAATAGTATTTGTTAAGCTCCAGATTTTAATCTTATATAGTATAGTTTACAAGATTAGTACTGAAAGAGTGGAAAACGGTCTTAAAGAACAACACACTAGAACAAAGTTTCTGGTGAACTTACCAATGGCTAACCCATCACTGAAGTTGTGGATGCCATCCCCCATGATTACCATCCAAGCTATATTAGCTATTCCTGTTTCTTTCAGATCTGACCCAGAATGACAGGGACCGTGTGAGTGATGAGAATGTTTGTGGTGCCACTGATGATTATGTTTTCTCAGCACAGTTTTATTCTCGTCATGGTGGTTATGTGTAGCAGCATGGAGATCATGCTCATCAATGGTATGGAATCCATCACTGTGAGAATGGTCCATGATTTTCTCCTCTTCTACACAAAGATAATTTTTAGGAGGGGATTCTTGTTGGCCTTCTAAATCTGTCAGTTCAGTTTCATTAAGTCGATCTTCAGAAACAACCGAGTCATCAGTTCCTATATTTATAATAGTAAATAAGCAAGTAAATAAATGCATATTTGCTCATTTAAACCCAGGCAGATTAGCATTGTAATGAACATTTCTTAAGTGAATGTCTTTTAAAATTCACTAAATAAGTATATAAAAACAAATAAAATAAATATGTGTGAGCACACACACAAAACTGGGGTTCTGAGGGTCCAAAAGGTGCACCAGATGATGGAGAAAACTGAAAGCAATAGCAAGCAAAGTGAGGAGAAAGGCTGAAGATATTGGGGAACTTAAGGAGTACATCATGAACAGCTGATGAAAATCAAAGGTTGAAAAGTTACTGTAGCATTTATAGGTAATAAAATGCATCCCTAACTTTTCAGAGAAAGAATCAACCTTCGTTTACTCACTGTAATCCTCTTATCATGTGAGAAAACACAAATTTAAATAATTTACATCTTTCAATGTTCCACCTATCTGACAATACTACTCAGATCATTACTAGAATGAAGTTCAGAAATTCATATAAATAAAATCTGTTTTTTTTGTTTGTTTGTTTGTTTTTAAATTGAGGTTAGCCTCTTACCTAGTTTTCAAAAGCTATTTATTATGTGACAAAGATACTAATACTTTCAAAATTGTATTTTGGGACAGAGTCTACAGTTAGAGTCTAGGTCACCTCTTTTCTGCAGAAAATCATTGGTACACTCAGGGGAAATATTAGATTTAATTTTTTTATGTTTCCCTAAAAACTGTAAGCTACCATATTACATCTATCAGGCAACGGACTAGATGGATGGATGAGCAGAGACTCTAAGTGCAGAGACTGCTCTCCTTTCATTACAAAGGCTGACTCTCCTTTTTCCACAGGAAACCCTCACATGTGGAGGGCACAAAGATCCTGCATTGCCAAGAAATAACATTTGCACTAATCTTCCACTTATAAAGTCTTTTTGTTTGTTTCATTCTTTGTTTTTCTGTAAAGTAAAAGTACAGTATGGCTTTTTTTGCCCTGTAATATAATTAATCGGACCCACATTCCAGTTTAAATAAAGCTGAAATGAACTAAAAACTAACAAAAGCACTCGCAATTAAGATACACTCGCAATTAAGAAAATTCAAGTTAGAAACTAAAATTAAGAAAGCCACAAAGACAAGAAATTTCAAACAACACAGACACAGTTTAGAAGCGATATTTCAATTGTTATGTTTTAAGTTTCTTTTTAGTCAGAACTGTTGTCTACCGGCAAGAGGCTTGAGCTGAAGCCAGTCAGCGTCTGGTGTATTATTTAACTTGTGATCTGAAAGCTTCCTTCCAATATTTGATTCTTCTGTGCTCTGCTTCATAAACCATTTCTGTTTCCCCTGGGGGAAAAAAAATCTGGTATTAGTATCAAAGCTGCAACCACAATTAGCAACATTATTCACTTATTAATATCTATGGGGATAATTGGTGGTAACTCTATACATAATTTAGTAAAGAAATGAGAAGAAAATTTCAGAAGTTAATCGAGGGTTTAACCAAATGAAAAATCCAACTGTATTTGTATGTTGGTATTTTTTTGAATAATCAACTAAATGGTTCAAATTCATCTAACTCAAAGTTTTAAAAAATAGGATGCACAATACTATATTATATGCAACCCAAATGAAGTGTGTGAAATAAGTAATCTCTCTTATCTAAGTGAATGGGAATAGGAAGTTCCAAAAACGAATGCATATTCCTTTGAATTTTATTCTGTGATTAATGCAATCGCACATTTCCTTATTTGTGACATAATGAAGAGTCAAACGAGTTAAAACACCAAGTTTGCAGTTAATTTCTATAAGACTTTGTTAAATTTATTAAACATAATACTCGTTTGTAAAATGAAAATGATAGATTATGAGGATCAAATGAGGCGATGTATGAAAATGACCTATAAGTAATTGACCTAAGCTTTGCAATAAAGACAAGTTTTGTTTCTCATCTCATCTGTCCTCAATTACTCATAAATTCTAATTATTATATTTATTGTTTAGGTTTGAATTTTCCTATCGTATCTCTTAATAGTCTGCTTTCTTCTTTTATCAATGTAACTACCACTGGCAACTCTTCCAACTTGAAGTTCTACTTCTAATCTATGTTAACGTAAGAGAACAAACAATACAGAATGCTAAAGAACAGTGTGAAAGTAAAAAACAGTATTCTCTGGGAGACGCTTACTGACTGGCAGAGCATTTTCTTGTAGTTGGTTTTGCTCACAGGCTGTAAAGTATGTATCAGACGTTTAAGTCTTCTAACTGCTGCATTAAAGTAAGGCCTGCTATGGCTAGATGAGTGTGTAATTGAGTTCTCTGAGATTGCCACCCTCAATTTCTTGCCTCCCTGTCTGAGCATTCTTCTCCACCCATAAGAACATACAGTGTATTCCCCTGCCCCTGAATTTTGGCTGACCGTTTGACTTGCCTTCACCAACGGAATGCACTAGAAGTGATGCTGTGCCAATTCTGGAACTAGTCTGAAAGAGGCCTGGCACGTTTTGCTTCTGCTCAGAGAAACCAGCCACTATGTCATGAAGAAGCCCAGTCTAGACTTTGATGACAGGCCATGCGTGTGGGGGAGAATCAAGATGTAGACATACAGACTTAGAATGAAACAATCTAGGAACTTCAGCCCTGCCCTGCCTGGGCCAACTGAGTTTGAATGTAGAAGCAGGTGACTCTAGCTGACACCAAGTAAAGCAAAAATCCTGCCCAGAGGAATCTTGCCTAAATTCCTGACAGAATTAAGAGAAATAATAAATTTTTGATACAGGCCATTAAGTTTTGGGTTGTCCTGCTTCACAGCAATAAATAACAGAAACTGGGGAAACAGAAAATGTTCAAAAGAAAATAATATGGAGACATCCTAAAGAGAAGAGAAGAAACAACAGTCATGAGTCAATGAAGAGGAAAAACTAAAGGAAGAAGGAGGAGCCAACAACGGTGCAAGAGTCAATGAGAGGGATACAGAAAGTAAATAAAATGTGAACACCAGCCAGGATTCTGCTCGACTGTTTTGATTCTGACTGTCCACTTACCTAAAAAGTTGCCAAATCATTACCCTCAAAGCCTCAGTCCTACTGAAACCATCATCTGGTGTATTATTTAATGTATGCTCTGAAAGCTTCCTTCCAATAGTTGATTTTTCTATGAGACAATGTTCTATTCAAGTATCACTAATCTCCTTTCTTAAAAAAAAAAGTCTATACTTTTTCATCTGAGATTACTTTGTTGTCCTGTTTATCATAAAGGACATGCACTGGCTTATCTGCCTAGATTCCTTTCTTTGATTTGCTTGAAAAATTCCTCATTACTAGATCTGCAAAACACCTCTGCCAAGATATCCCTTCAGTTTTTTATTTCCTACAATTTCAAATTTACAAAATAGCTGCCATATATTTTGGACTCTGTTTTCCTACATTAGTTTACTTTACAAAAATAAATGTGTTTCATTTGCCAGTAAATTTAGGTTCAAAATAAGATCGAGATTAATTTATAAAAAAAGAAAATTTATTTATTTTGAACTTATTTGTAAAGTATACAGTCCCTAAAAATTACACATATTGAATATTTAATATCTGCTGCTTTAATGTTAGTAAGTATACACAACTGAAAAAAATCTGGGCTTCATGGTAATTCCAAGACTCCTTTATATAGTTTGTAAACTATATAGTATACAATTGTGTTCTCAATTAGGTATTCACAGAGATGGACTCTAAATTCTTGTATTTCTTACATCTAATCAAATATCAAGTCTTCTTGTTGATTCTTTCATTTTAACAGTCCTCTTAATCACCTCTTCCCCATTCCTCATGCCATGACTTTGGTGCGAGCCCACATCACCTCTCTTCTGAATAACTTGACAGTCATCTCCTTCGCTGACTCCCCCTCTGGCCACTCTTACCTTGGCATCCTTCCCACAATTCCATTCTTCACCCATCCACATGACCTTCCATAACCCTTCCAAACCCAAATGCTGTTAAATCTCTTACTTTTCTATAAGTTGATCCTTCCCATTCCTCAGAGAGCTCTTCCCTTGCATACCATCTCAATCACCTCTCCTTTGGAGGCAATGAAATATGATGTTGTCCGCACTAAACTATGGCCATTAAAATTAAATACACTACTTGGAATACGACATAAAAATAAAAATGAGAAGATTTATTTCTAATAGATTTAGATAGCAACTGGAAATCATGTGGAATGAATCACAGTTTCACAGCTAGTTTGTGGCTGAGCAAGAACTAGAATCACTCCCCTTGAATCCCACTTCAGAGCGCTATTATAAATGATTCCTTCTGTCTCGAGGAGATATATACAAAACATATACACATACCAAAAAATATATCCATAAAAATAGTATAGAAGTTGTATCATAAGTGTGGACTATATATATTCTGATCATGACTATCCAATGTTCTTCAGGGGGGAAAAAGATTTATTTTTTGAATATTTATAGTTAACTAACAAAATGTAATAAGAATCTTTAACCCTTTTTTGTAGAAAGCTTCCTAAAAATGTTCTGTAAAATTGTATAAGATTTACTTATACTGAAGATAATCAGCATCAGTATCACAAACATGTTAGTGAGATATATTCAAGATAGAGCTTTATATCCACACTAAATCAATGTGAACAGGGAGGGGTGTAATCATGGTGAATGGTAGTAGCCCTGAACTTAACCTTCTTGGGAGAGAAATTCTTTTTTTTTTTTAATCATCACCTGAGGAGATTTTTGCATTTATCTTCAGATAGAGCGGGAGGGAGTGAGAGAGAAAGAGATTGAGAGAGAAACATCGAAGTAAGAGAGACACATTGACTGGTAGCCACCTACATGACCTCCTCAGGGCCGGGGACAAACTGCAACCGAGGTACGTGCCCTTAGTAGAAACTGAACCCAGGACACTCTGGTCCGCAGGCTGACGCTCTAACCGCTGAGCCAAACCGGCCAGGGCATGGGGGAGAAATTCTTTCAGATATTTGTGTTACTCTCATAAATGTGACATGAAACACAGTTCATGACAAGCAGGGTTTGATCAACAGTCCAAGTATCATCTCCCAAATGGTCTATCACTCTTGCAAAGAAACATCATTTCTTTCATGTCATCACATTTTCTTCCTACAAAGCCCCCGAATCTAAATTCTTGTCCCCTCTAGTACTTCTACCATGGGCAAGGCTTTCCTGATAAAGAAGTATGTTGTTTGAAAACATTCTCATTAAAATATAGAACAATAAAAGCCACTTATACTTAAAATAGTACCTATGAAGACTGATGAAACTTGCTTCTATTTATATATTTTTGCATTTTTATAAGCATAAATTGACCAATAGCTTTTCCATCCTTTTTAAGTCAATGAGACACAAATTATCTGAGACTGAGACTGCTATCTTGACTCTAAATACCAAAATAAATGACATTTATTATTGTGAAGATAAGCGATTAAAAGACAGATTTAATACACATTAACGGCACTATAATTAAGCATATGGCCAGAAAATGACGGTCTTTGTTTTGAGTTTTACATCCCAGAAAATGAAAGAAACAGTTAAAAAGTACTTACTCTTTGCTGTTTGTAGTGCTTAAACATTCTAAGGCAGTGTTCAATGATAAATAATAAGTAAATGCCTCCTAGAGCGACAAGTCCTTTCAATACAGCATCATATTCTTCTAAAAACTTCTTAGATTCGTGTCCATGAGAATGTCCATGCCCGTGTGCATGTTGATGACTGTGATCATGTCCACCCTGAGACTGTTATTAAGAAGAAAAAAAACTTCTAAACAAGTAGTTAAAATGCTATTTTAAATTCTGAGATTATAATCTCCTAGAGCATACAGAAAAAATATTTTTAATTTTTAAAGTGCTCCCTAAATATTATCTCACTTAAATATAAGTAGTCTTCCATTTAATTTTGCTATACTTAGTAGCTTGGAAAGTACTACATTTCATGGTAACTCTAAAACAAAGACCACAAACACAAATGCTGATAGGGGTTAAGATATATACTACAGTGTAAGAACCAAATCAGCAGTGAGATCATAGGGAATGATGGGTTCTTTGTAAATTTTAGTGAATATGACCCAGATAAAGACCTAATATTTAGTAAAAAATAAAACAAACAAATTCACCAGCAGGTAAGTGATCACTTGTGACTCCTTGTAATCTTACTTTTTCTTAAACTGATTATACAAAAGTGTACATTGGCATATGTGCTTAATTTTCTATATTTTAAAACTTTAGCAAAAATAAATGTATGTGTGGAAATAAAATAATACTTCATTGTGAAAGGTACAGGTTTCAAAATATTAATCTTATAGAACTTTACATTTGAGAAATATTCTTAAGTATTTTCCTTGCTTATAACAATTTGTATTCTTTCTCCATTTGCTAGTGGTCAACGGAAAAGGTTTCTAAACCTCTCAAAGGAGGTAAGACCATTAAAAAATTAGCTTTATTTAATTAACATTTAAGAAAAGAATAAGTTAAACAGCCGTTAAACTTTGTTCTAACTTCAACTGTTCTTATTAGGCCCAGTTCTAAAACAGACTGTGGCTTTCCTGATGGCTGGCAGAAAGGGCAAGCAAGGGGTGGGAATAAAGGGGAAAATAAGTAAATAACATAAAATAAATAAATTTTTATATTAAATTTTAAGACTAATTTTTTTTCTTGTTAATCCTCACTGGAGGATATTTTTTCCATTGATTTTCAGGAAGGGAGGGACAGAGGAGGAGAGAGAGAAACACTGATGTGAAACACACCCATTGGTTACCTCCTGCATGCGCCCCAACTGGGGTGCATGGCTACCAGGTACATGCCCTTAACTGGGAATCAAACCTTGGACCCTTAGGTTCAAGGGCTGATGCTCTAACCACTGAGAACACTGGCCAGGGCAAAATTAATTTTTTTTAATGTTTTTGTTTATTTATTTTGAGAGAGATAAAAACATTGATGTAAGAGAGATACATGCGTGGCTGCTTTCTGCACACCCCCTACTGGGGATCGAGCCCACAACCCAGGCATGTGCCCTGAGCAAGAATCCAACAGGGACCTCTCAGTCCATGGGAAAATGCTCAATCCACACTGGCCAGGCAAGATTAATTTTTTAAAAAGACAATGCCATACACTGTTCTAGATACTAGATCTGGAATTCTCAACCAACAATGCAGGAGAGAAGAAGTACACACAACATACAAGAACAACTCTGTCTCCTACATACTCCAGAAGGGAGGTAGTGAGAATATTAAAAAACAAAACAAAAATCAAACCTGTAATATTACATTTGGAATTAAAAAGCCACACTATTGCTCTTTCCCTGTTGCGGAAGAGTTGCGCAAAAGCAGAGGCTTGGGCATGTTCAAGATTGGGCTCTACCCATAACCCACCACCGTGGCCAGAAAGGCATTGACGCTGGAGGTGTAATGGATGTTAATATTGCTTTAACAGAGGTTAAAGCAGTGGCCCAGCACGATGGCCCAGCACTTGGAATTCGCAAAGTTGCCAAAGCCTTAGCCAAGTGCCAAGCCCACCTTGTGTGCTTGCATCCAACTGTGATGAGCCTATGTAGGTCACGTTGGTGGAGGCCCTTTGTGCTAAACCCAGATCAACTTAATTAAGGTTAACCTAAAAGAAACTAGGGGAATGGGTAGGACTCTGCAAAATCGACAGAGAGAGAAAACTCAGGCAAGTGGTTGGCTGCAGTTGTGCTGTGGTTAAGGACTATTGCAAAGAATCTCAGGCAAAGGATGTCATCGAGGAGTACTTCAAATGCAAGAAATGAACAAATAAATTTGGCTTTTGTTTCTCCCAAAAAAGCCCAACTATTTTCATAATGTGACATAAAAACAATAATAGACCAAATACTCTTAACTGGCAACAGATTTTAAAAGGTATAATCAAGGCACAAGGAATATGGGCTTACGATCATACCATTTGAAGTATAACCAAATGTTAGAAAACAAAAGGTATGCCAGGTGAAAAGATAAATGGCCAAGTATGTGAAGAGCTACATGCCTATAACAGCTAACTGAATAGGACTTCCTATTCCTGCTCAAAGAAAGATGTCTGTGGCACACTGGTTATATGCATGATCATTTAAGATCTCTCATACATTTCTTGTAAAGGCTTTCTTGATATACAGATAAAAAGATATAATCACTCATTGATTTCTTTTTATTATCCTCACACAAGGACATTTTTCCATTTTTTTGTTCACATAAAGTGGGAGGAAGAGAGGAAGAGAGAGAAACATCAACATGAAAGGGACACATCCAAAGGCTGCCACCTGCACGACCCAACCAGGGTCAGGGACAAACTGCAACCGAGGTATGTGCCTTTAGCGGGAACTGAACCCGGGTCTCTCTGGACTGCAGGCCGATGTTCTAACTGCTGAACAAAACTGGCCAGGGCACTCATTGATTTCTAAGTATTTATTTTTAGAACTACTGATAGAGAAAAATTTTTTTTAAAATTAGCTTTACTAAGGTATAATTGACCTATAAAATTTTAAGATATTTAAAGTGTACATTGTGCCCTGGCTGGTTTGGCTCAGCGGTTAGAGCATTGGCCTGCGGTCTGGAGAGACCCGGGTTCGGTTCCCGCTAAGGGCACGTACCTCGGTTGCGGTTTGTCCCCGGCCCTGGTTGGGTCATGTGGGTGGCGACCACTCGATGTGTCCCTTTCACATCGATGTTTCTCCCTCTCTCTCTCCCCCTCCCTCCCACTCTATCTGAACAAAATATCGAAAAATGTCCTCGGGTGAGGATAAAAAAATAAATAAATAAAGTGTACATTGTGGTGATTTGATATGTATACATTGTGACAGGTGAACATAAAACTGGTATTATTTATTTATTTATTTTGCTATTTTAAAACCTAATGATTCACTCAGCCACCCAGCCAGTGTGGCTTAGTGGTTAAGTGTTGACCCCTGCACCAAGAGATCACTGGTTCCATTCCCGGTCAGGGCACATGCTTGGGTTGTGGGTTTGATCCCCAAAAGGGGGTGGGCAAGAGGCAGCCAATCAATGTCTCTCATTGATGTTTCTATCTCTGTCTCCTTCTCCTTTCCTCTCTCTAAAAATCAATTAAAAACATTTTTTAAAAAAACCTAATGATTCATTTTAAAAATATTGCTATTAAAATTGTTCAAATGAAAAAAAAAAAAAAAAAACTTGACCCTATTTAGCAAATAAAATAGCACAAATACTAGATTTCTGTGCTACAGTTTGCTAGTGAAAGACCCTTTTAGCTTAAATATTTTAATTTTTTTAAGTTTAAAAGGATTTCTTACATGGGGCAGTAGATGAAGAAGGGCGTCTCCACTCATTGTTCCTACAGCTAGAGCAACAAGGAATGTGAGAAGAAATTTGAAGCATCCTTGGTTAATGATGGGAACCAAGATCACGCCTAGCAAGGAAAGCAGGCTAATGACAGTGACAGAAATGATACCACAAATCCATGCTGTAGGAAAAGAAATTAATAGTCAACATTAGTATGACAATATAAACCAAAAAACTCCCAAGAAGAATAAACATAAGATAAATAAATCATGGACAACACATTATCCTACTCAGACTATACTTTTTAAGAAGCTTTATATTCTGGCACTGCTATGCTTAAAAACAATATAAATAAGCATATAACTAACTTGAATACTTACAAAAAAAGAATTAAGAAACTCAGACCAAATTATATATAGTATCTTTCAGTAGCCCACCTTATCAGAAACAGGAACTTAAAATGACTTAAAGCTGTGATTCACCTTTAATGTCTAGACTATAAATAAAAATTTAAGAATTCTAAAGGCAGAGCCACAGCAATAAAACTGTTCATTTAAAGGATACAATTATAAACCTCTCCAGTGTGCATTGAAGGAAACCAAGTATCTAATGTACTGTAATCTTTGTAAATCTTTCTAATACAAAGTTTAAGATACTACATATCAGCCCAAAATGGAAATATATTCACATGACATACAAAAAAATCTTATTATTGGTAGCTTTACTGTATTTCATTTATTTTTACAAGGATAACTCAGTTGTTTTCCTTGAAATCATCGCTCCTCCACACAGTTCCAAACTCTCTTTCCTCCAATTTGGCTTTCTGTAAAACTTACTACTTAAAAACATATGTATAACCTTTTATGATTAATAATATTTGCATTTGCCCTGGCCAGTTTGGCTCAGTGGTTAGAGCGTCAGCCTGCGGTCCGGAGAGACCCGGGTTCGGTTCCCGCTAAGGGCACGTACTTTGGTTGCAGTTTGTCCCCGGCCTTGGTTGGTCGTGCGGGTGGCAGCCACTCGATGTGTCCCTTCACGTCGATGTTTCTCTCTCTCTCTCCCTTCCTCTCCCTCCCTCCCACTCTATCTGTACAAAAAAATGGAAAAAATATCCTCGGGTGAGGATTAAAAAAAATATATATATATATATTTGCATTTAAGCTTAAGTAAACTCTATCATAATTTCCTAGGTGATGGAAAAAAAAATTTGGGGGTTATAAAATTCTTCTGATTTCTAACCAAATTACTGTGCTTTTCCAATCACATTTACTTGGTATAAAACAAAAACAAATAAAAAAACAAGAATAATAAAAGGCATCTTTTGCCCTGGCTGGGTTGAGCGTCATTCCACGCACCAAAAGGTTGCCAGTTAGGTTTCACGGCACATGCCTGGGTTTCAGGCTCATTCCTGGTAGGGGCATGCAGGAGGCAGCTGATCCATGCTTCTCTCTCCAATCTATATCCACCCCCCCACACTTCCTCTCTCTCTCTAAAATCAGTCAATAAAAAAAGGGGTGGCAACTTTTATAAAACTTATACCAAACTAACAATATACAAACCACTAAATACAACTAGCAAATGTTTTCTTTACTTGTACCCAAGATACCAAATGCAATAAAACACACACACACACACACACACACACACACACACACAACCCACTATATGTCTGAAACAAGCTTCACTTATTCTGCAAATTAGGTCGCTTAAAACATTAAAGGTCTTCAAGCTTAGTTATTCACCAACTCCCTTTCTCATTATCTAGAGAGAAAATGCATTCTTTTAAAAAGAAGCGCTCATCTGTGGAAACTTCCTAATTAACTTGGTTCAAAGCATATGCAAGATGGCAGTTTTCTATACTGTTTCAGCATTTTAATTGGCAGAAAATGTTTAGCGACTTATTCACAACCCCCCTTGGTAATTAAACTAGGGTCAACTCTATGACTAAATGAGCCAATCTTGTGATATAAATGATATCTACCATACACAGTACAAAGCGTATTTGGTTTACAGCAGTCTTTGAACAGTTAATGAGGTAGTAGCTTTGTCACTGCAGGAGATTTATATAGAACAAGTTAACCTTTCTTAATGGTACAGCAGTCATTAAAAATAATTTCTAGCAGGGTTTTCTCTCTAACAATTATTAACATCTATTAGGACATAATTAATTCAATCTTTATTTCTGACAATGTTCATAACCACTGCAAACAAGTAATCGATATTCACTATTAGTAATGTATTTGTCTTCAAAGGTTTTCAGATTAAACTTCAATTTTCAATATTACTAGTCAAGCATCTGTCAACAGATTTTACTATATAGAACCACGATAGAGCAAAGCCACGAAAGCTGAAGCGTGAAGTGGCAAGGGACGACTGTAAGTATAAAGAAAGAATCCTACTTCGCAGAAATTCATTTATCGTGGTAGAGTCTGGAACTGATTAACCATGATAAACAAGGGGTGGCTGACTGTACTACAACATAGAAAACTCTAAGTCATAATCTATAGTTGATGTTGAAGCAAAAAAGTAAAATTTTTTGAAGCCTTAAAAATAAAAATGGCTATTAATTTCAACCCTAGATGTGACAATCTCATCAGTCTGTTTTTCCCTATAAAAAACAAATGACTTTTATTTTTAATTAAGTTAAATAATCTCAGGACTACCTTCTCCTTCTCTCCTATCAGAGAGAAAATTTAGAAGCACCTAAGACTGTGGCTCTCTAGCTCTTTACTTATCTACAAAGATCAGTGACTGATTTATTTCACTTAGCAGAATACCATCTAGGTCCATCCATGCTGTCACAAAAGGTAGGATTTCCCTGTTTTATGGCTGAGTAGTATTTCACTATGTAAATATATCAGCACTTTTTACCCACTCATTTATTTGGGCTGCTTCCAAATCTTGGCTATTGTAAATAATGTTGTAATAAACATAGGGGTGCATGTATTCTTTTAAATCAGTGTTTTGGGTTTCTTTGGATATATTCCCAGAAGTAGAAATCGCTGGGTCATAAGGCAGTTCCATTTTTTATTTTATAAGAAAACTTCATACTATTTTCCACAGTGGTTGCACCAATCTGCATCCCCAACAACAGTGCACAAAGGTTCCCTTTTCTCCACATCCTCGCCACCACTTTTTGTTTGTTGACTTATTGATGAGAACCATTCTGACAGGTGTGAGCTGATATTTCATTGTGGTTTTAATTTGCATTTCTCAGATGATAGTAATGTAGAGCATCTTTCATGTACTGGCCATCTGTATGTCTTCTTTGGAGAAATGTATATTCAGGTCCTTTGCTCATTTTTTAATTGGACTGTTCTTTTGGTGTTGTTTGTGTTCTTTATAAATTTTGGATATTAACCCTATCAGATGTATCACTGATCGATATGTTCTCCAATTCAATGGGTTGTTTTTTCATTTTGTTGATGGTTTCCTTTGCTCTGCAAAACATTTTAGTTTGATACAGTCCCATTTGTTTATTTTTTCTTTTGTTTCCCTTGCCCAAAGAGAGATATCAGAAAAAACACTGCCTCGGCAAATGTCTATTTTACTGCCTATGTTTTCTCCTAGGATTTTTATGGTTTCGAGTCTTATATTTAAATCTTCAATAAATTTTGAGTTTATTCTTATGTATGGTATAAGAAGTGGTCTAGTGTCACTTTTGTGCATATTCCTGTCCAATTTTCCCAGCACCATTTCTTGAATTGGTTATTTTCACCTCATTATGTTCTTGCCTTTGTCAAATATTAATAGACCATAAAGGTGAGGGTTTATTTCTGGGTTCTCTATTCTGTTCCATTGATCTACTGATCTGTTTTTATGCCAGTATCATGCTGTTTTGATTACTATGGCCTTGTAGTATAGTTTGATATCAGGTAGCATAATACCTCCAATTTTGTTCTTCTTTCTCAAGATTGCTGAGGCTACTCTGGGTCTTTGTGTTCCATATAAACTTCTGGAATATCTGTTCTAGTTCTGTGAAATATGCCACTGATATTTTCATAGAAATTGTGTTGAATGTATAGATTGTTTTGGGTAGTATGGACATTTTAATGATGTTAATTCTTCCTATTCATTAACATGGTATATGCTTCCACTTATTTGTATCTTCCTCAATTTCTTTCTTCAGTATGATAGTGTTCTGAGTACAGGTCTTTTACCTCCTTGGGTAAATGTATTCCCAAGTATGTTATTTTTTGTTGTCGCAATTGTAAATGAGATTGTTTTCTTAGTTTCTCTTTCTGATACTACATAGGCTTTTAGATAGAGAACATTCTAGTTCCTATTAGGCTCTGCTACCTGGCAGCTAAATGACCTTAGGAAAGTTAGTTAATTTCTCAAAGCCTTCTTTCCTCAGCAAATAGAAGTTAATAAAAGTGCCTATCTCATGGGTTTAACAATTATATTAAGCATATTAAAAACTTGGAAAAGGCCCTGGCCAGTTTGGCTCAGCGGTTAGAGCGTCGGCCTGTGGTCCTGAGAGACCCGGGTTCGGTTCCCGCTAAGGGCACGTACTTCGGTTGCAGTTTGTCCCCGGCCCTGGTTGGTCGTGCGGGTGGCAGCCACTCGATGTGTTCCTTCACGTCGATGTTTCTCTCTCTCTCCCTTCCTCTCTCTCCCTCCCACTCTGTCTGTACAAAAAATGGAAAAATATCCTCGGGTGAGGATTAAAAAAAAACAAAAACAAAACAAAACAAAAAACTTGGAAAAGTGTTTAGAGTAGCACATAGTAAGGTTTCAATAAATATAGGTTATTGTAATTAATTTATCTATTTTAAAGTTATTTTCCTATTGGAAAGAAATTAACCAATAGGTAGTACCTAAAAGACATACTTTGAGAGCATTTCATTTGTACTCTTTTCAAGCTTTAGGGAATATCTCTATCCCAAGTAAAACTCACATAATAAAATATATTCTTAAATCTTATTAGTAAACTAAGAAAAAATATTAAAATCTGTTCTTTCAATCTTTTATCTTATCAGAATTGTTTTAGCCCATATTTATACATATCAATTTAGTCATAACTAGGCAATAGTATCACTACAACTTAGGTATTTCAACCAGTACTGTGGTCATCATGATTTTGCACAAGAAAATCCCAGTCACAGAATATTATCTGCATAAGTATATTAGGCTAATTGATATAGTCATAAGATGATCTTCAAAGACTCATTTTCAACAAGTGTCTTTCCTGGGTTATAATTGAATGCTTATAGACTAGTATTAAGAAATTAATCAATTCGCCCTGGCCAGTTTGGCTCAGCGGTTAGAGCGTCGGCCTGCGGTCCGGAGAGACCCGGGTTCGGTTCCCGCTAAGGGCACGTACTTCGGTTGCAGTTTGTCCCCGGCCCTGGTTGGTCGTGCGGGTGGCAGCCACTCGATGTGTCCCTTCACATCGATGTTTCTCTCTCTCTCTCCCTTCCTCTCCCTCCCTCCCACTCTATCTGTACAAAAAATGGAAAAATATCCTCAGGTGAGGATAAAAAAAAAAAAAGAAATTAATCAATTCAATCAATACATGTGTGCTTACTTTTTGTCCGAAGTACCCTTTATCTTAGGCACTAGAGATGCTGAGATGAAAGACCCAGTGACTTCCTTTAAGCAACTGAAATCCAACAAAAACAGATAGCTAATCCAATTATTGAGAGCCCTTAAGCTCTCTACTATTATGAAAATATCCAGAGGGTGTCAAGAAAGGGGACTAATTAATCCTAGGATGATCAGTAAATTATCCCAGAGGGACTAATGCTTGAGCTAAATTTTTGAGGAATCACAGTAGTCAGTCAAGTAGAGAGGTTTAGAATGGGAAAAGGCAGGGAAGAATGAGGAAGAAACAGCATAACCTATTATCAGGAGTTTGTTACGGTTAGAGCTAAGAAGAAATGAACGGTGGGGGATAAAAATGGAAGCTAGGTAGGCAGGGTTTATATTCTAGAAAGTGTGATTGGCCAAGTAGAGCTCTGAACTTGGAACAATATAGCATAGTGCAGTTTCCTAAAATATATGAGTTAAAATATAACTCATCACATCAAATCCATGTTCTCAAATATTACTGCTTAAAATGTAAAAGATATAAAGAAAACTACTAGAAAGCTAATGAAAAATAAAGTTTAAAGATATATGGCAACAACAATCACCAAGGTGATAACAGAATTAACTAAATTTGGAAGATGATAGCACAGAGATTACCCAGGGGATTTATCAGACAAACTTTAGGTTTGGTGGGTTCTATCATCTGTAAGGCCAGGAATTTGGGACAAGTTTCTAAACTTTTCTTATCATACTCCAGCTTCCTTATCAATAATAATCATATAACAGCTCCCTCATATAATAATTTAATAGATTATTAAAATTTAATAAAAAGAAAAAAGCATGTACAACACTTCGTACACGGACAACAAAATTACTTGAACTTCCTAGGCCTGAATCCTAGCATTATCACTTACTAGCTCTGAGACCTTGGCAAAGTTTATTAGGATAACATTCTCTACTTCATAGGGCTATTGTGAGGAATCAATAAATTGAGTTTAGAACAATGCCTGAAATTCATAGTAGTTACTACTGAAAATAAAAATGTTAGCTATCACTACAAAGAAAAAATTATATATCAGAGAATCTCATTTGCATTTTAGAAAGACAAACTAGCTTAAGTGCTAAAGATTATGATCTATGAGGGGGGACAAGAACATAGGCAGAAAAGGTTATAAAGTTATTTCAACAATTCAATGAAAATCCAAGAAGGACCTGAACTAGCATTATGACACAGTGAATAGAGTTAGGAGATATTTAAGAGAAGACTCAACTGGACTTGATAACTGACTATACAAGAAAAAAAGGAAACAAAACAAAAACATAAGAGAAAAAAGATTTTCAGATATTATCAAAAGCATAAATTTTAATGGCATTTAAGATTCAGCAAGAGGTACAAACTATGTGTGGAGTCAAGTTTGAAAAGATCAAGTACAAGGTATCTGTGAACATCAAAGTAGAGCTATTTAGCCAACTAGATATGAAAAAAAGAGCCTAAAAAGAAGTTTTAAAACAGTTTTGGTTTTACCTTAGTTGAAACTCTCTAGAAGTGCCCATGATGAATGAAGTTCATATGCCAAATGTTGGCATTTCTGAGACATTCCTAGAGTTTAACCACACTGGCTTCCCTTTGCACTTCCTTAAAAACAATAATCTTAGCTTTTCACCAGAGGCCCTCAAGCCTGCTAAATGTTAAGCAATAAGAACACCAAATAATTTTAATTAGGGGCCCATTTTTTACATTTGCCCATCAAGAAAGATCCATTTATCACAAACCTACATATCCTTTTTAATCTAGTTCTCTAGCAAAACCTTCCTCTGCAATGCCAGGAGAGATAACTAAACTGTACTGTGCCCCTATCTTTCCTCAATCTTTTAAAAACATACACATTAAAACATATTAAAGATACCCAAAGGAAAGCAATAATTTGGAATAATTTTCTAGTTCAACTATTTTGAGGAAAAAAAATTAAATCTTACCTGATGCCCCTATATTTGCCTTATCTTCAGGAACCATATTTTTATCCTTATTTAAATCTTCAACTAAAAGTTTGTCAAAATGCTCAATACAAAGTCTGCTGTCAATTTGATATAACAATGCAGGGCAAAGGTATGTAAACAGATCAGCTGAGATGGGAGAGTTGGCACCATGACCATAGTATTTTAACAACTGAGTGACGTTCAAACACTGCAAAGAAATTGATAAAACAAATTAAGTAAGTAGTCTATGTAGAAAAAAAATTACTGTGCAAAGAAAATATTCTAATTATTATTTGAAAATAATTTGTAATAATATTCAGGTATCTATTAGAAGTAAAGGTTTTGGATAGGAATTTATGATAGGAATACATTCAACTTACCACCTAAGACTTTTTATGGATTTTAACCATTTTTCCATCCTAACACATGAAAGATAATGACCTTTTGCCATTGATAAGAGAGATTCACAATTAAATTCCTAAGATTCTTAAGGGGTAAGGGGGAAAATCATTTCTCTAGTCAAAGTGTATTTATCAATTACTTATGATTCTTACTTGTAAAACAGTGTTAAATAAACTTAAGATACTTTAATAACTTTATATTACAGTATAATATAGACTTTTTCACTGCCTAAAAGAGTTCTAGCCCAGTACTAAAACAGGAAGATGAAGGAAAAAAAAAAAAAAAAGGCAGCTTTGTCCGCTGGTACTTTGAGTGCAAAACAAAACAAAGCAGGATACACAGAACAAACAAGTTTGAACCCATCATAAAGAAAACAAATATCTAAAACTTAGGCAAAAAAAATGGTACTGCCTCTTTTTCATACATATCCACTCAGGTAGAATGCTTGTTTATTGACTTGCTACCTCATTATATGATTTTACCTATGTACAAAAAATAAAATCAGAACATTACATACCAAAAAAATGATTCTTCTCAGGTTTTAACGTAAGGCACTATCCTATTTAATGCATACAATATTTCCATAAATCCTGAGAAAACTCCCAATATGCATCAGGTTTGATGATGCAGACCCCACAAGTGTGATACAAAAAGTACCATTAATGATAATGTCCAGTTATTAACAACAGAGTCTAGAATATCATCCATAACAGTAAATGAAGATATTACTTTAAAAGTACACTAAGATTTTAAAATATGTTATTTTAAATAAAATAACATATTTTAAAATCAGTGCTATAACTGCTAAAAACCAAATATCTGATTTCTCTGGGGAAGAAACAAAGATATTTACTTAGATGCAAAACATATTTAAATTATAGAGACATAACCAACAAAGGGTGAAGTCATATTCCATATTAGATGGTTCTGCTTTTTATACATATGAACAATAAATTCAACTATTTTTTCTAAGCTTAAGAGTGATAAAAATTAGAACAAAAGGTGTTACTATACCTTTAATAAAACAAAAATAAATGTGTTTAAGGTGAACATAGTTTTAAAAAAATCTAAGGATTCAATCAATGTTAAGTATTCAAAAAAATCATGAAAATTTGGAAGCACAACCACCCCATTACTATTGGGGTTTCCTATTATTATATCATTTTGCATTCACTCTAAATCTGTCAAAGGCATGAGAAAAGGTGACACCATGAGCAAGTAGTCCCTATCATAAAGTGATGTACTGACAAAACCAACCTATGACATGGGTAAAATACCTGATTTGGAGCTATATCAATGACTAGGACCCATTCCATAATTAATTCAATAAGTTAATAGCTATGAAAAAGAAACTGTCTAGTCACTGCCCAAGAGGAAAGGTTGAACAAAAAAAAGCTTCAATTTTCAAATATATGGAAACCAGCTAATAGTAACAACATGAAAACTAACTTGGGGAGTCAGAAAGTCATAATAAGCAAGATAGTAAAATAAAGAGTAAATGTAAGATATATTTTCTAACAACCTCAAACATTTAGATTTTAAGAACACAAATTTGAGAACAACACAAGTAAAAATCCAGATAAAAACTTTAATTCCTTAACGTATTTATTTTATATTACCTCGAAAAAAGCTGCAAGATGATTGACATTCCACTGTTACTTCTCTTTTTTACATAAAATGCTCCAAAATTATCTCAGTATTATGAAGCAACCACCTTTTTATACTTACCTCATGTTGACGGTCATCTTCATTATGATCTTTGTGACTAGCAGCTGAATAAATTGCACTTTTTTTAACATGTGGTGCTTCTCGCTTTCTAGTATGTCGAAGTTCACCTTCATTATCAGGATCAGGATCTTGGTGTCCATGACCAGGATCATGACCATTATTATGTTCTGGAAGATGTACATGAGAATGACCTGGGTTATGTACACGATCAGGTTTATGGACCCGATTATGCTCATATTGTTCACCCTGATCATGGTTAGGGGGAAAACCTGGTGTAATAACCCCAGGATTTTCATCACTCTTCTTCCCTTTTCTCTTCCTCTTTCCTTTTGGTGGCTTACTTTCAGATTGTTCCTGTGTTTTATTGGTCTCTGTTGAAGGTTCATGGCTAGGCTCCCCACGCTCATTGTGAGTAATGGAATCATTAGAAAAATGGCGAGTAGTGTTATGATCGAGGTGATGACGCAAACAATGGTGATGACATAAGCGATGATTACGATCACGCATATGTTTATCATCAGATTTGACAGATACTTCAATTGTCTCTTTCTCTGGATCACACTTATGGTATCTTTTTGTTGATACACTGGTCACAGTTTGATTTTCTGAATTTAAATGCTTATGGGAATGCTGGTGGTTATGTGAGTGAAAATGCTTTCCCTCTTGAACTGCCAAAATATCTAAGTGAGAAACATGATCGTGGCCAAGATCCTCATGATTAATTTCAACTACTTTTATTTCTCCAAGGCCCAAGTTTGTTAAAAGTTTCTCCAGACCAAAAAAGGATAATCTTCCATTTTCACCATAACGGTCAAAAAGTTTTTCAATGTAATAATTTTTTTCATTTTTAGCATCCAGCACTGAAAATTTGCTTGATTCCGACTCTGTCATTCCATGATGGTGTCTGTGATGCTCTTCAGGACCATGGTCATGTTCTTCATGGCAGTGGTTGCAATGATGAAAAATAAATGTCAGCAAACAAATGAGGCAAAATTTTGTGTGCATATGTACCTTCATTTCTATTTTTCCTAAAGGGATTTAAAAAGAGAGACAAGCATTAGTTTATACTTGGTCACATTCAAAACAATCATAAATTTTCTAACAGTTGCCAATCTACTAGGCAAATGTTTTACCCCATTTCTTTCATGGCTATGATTCTTTCTTTTCTAATTCCCTGTAAAAATGGAAAATAGCGTACAGCACTTTGAATTAATATAAACTGCTCAAGACTCATCTGCCAGACTACTGACTCCCTTTTAGCACAACACTTAAGAATCTATACATTTATATAGGAATTGCTGGCTTCCGTCCTATTCGGTACTTTACAAAATAGTGTGCTAATCCTGCTCTTGAGGCCCTCTGGTAATTGCAATAAAGCAAGATGAAATTAAATGATAAAACATCTAAGAGTCATAAAGAAATGAAACTGTCATTCATGAATGACAGGATTGGACATATAGAAAATCCAGAAGAATCTCTCAAAATTTAGTCAAGTTGTTGGATATAAGGACAGCAACATAAAATCAACTGTATTTCTATATACCAGCAATAGTTAGAAAATTAGAAAACAGGATTATTTAAAATAGCAAATAGCTAGGACTAAATCTAACAAAAGATGTGTAAGACCTTTACAGAAATAAATAAGGATCACATATTAGTGAGAGAAATGAAAGACCTAAATAAATGGATGACTATATCATGTTTGTGATTGGATGACATATAGATGTAATCGCAATCAAAATCCCAGATGTAATTTTGTAAGAATTTGAGGTGTTTTTACTTATTTATTTAATCCTCACCCGAGGACATTTTTGCATTTATCTTCAGATAGAGTGGGAGAGAAAGAGGGAGGAAGAGAGAGAAAGAAACATCGATGTGAGAGAGACACATCGAGTGGTTACCACCCAAGCAACCCCAACTGGGGCCAGGGACAAACTGCAACCAAGGTACGTGCCACTAGCGGGAACCAAACCCAAGACTCTCTGGTCCGTGGGCCAACCCTCTAACCTCTGAGCCAAACCGGCCAGGGCAGAATTTGAGGTGTTTTAAATATTTAGGTGGAAAAAGAAATGGCCAAGAATGGCCAAGACACTTCTGAAGAACTAGATTGGAGCACATACTCGACCAGTTACTACAGATAGTGTGATGGTTGGTGTCAAGAACAGATAACATACCAAAGAAACAAAACAGAGTATAAAAATAGGAAAGGATTCTCTTTTCCTTGGTTGTTGGTCAACTAGATTCCCATATACAAGAAAAGATAAGTAAAATGATCCCTATCCTTCTACTATAAAAATCAATTACAAATAAATTTTAAACCCAAGTCTAAACAATAAATGTTAAAGCAATAAAGTGTCCAGAACTGTGCTGTCCAATATGGCGATGACTAGATGTGGCTACTTAAATTTAAACTACAATTAAATTTAAAATCCAGCTTCTTTAGTCACCCTAAGCTACATTTTAAGTGCTCAAGAGCCAGGACTTCTGGTCAAGATGGCGGCGTAGGTAAATGCGCGTCCTCCCACAATCACATCATAGTTACAACTAAACTACAGAACAACCATCATTCAAAACCGCCTGAAATCAAGCAGAATGGAAGTCCTACAGCTACGGAATTAAAGCAGCAGCCACATCCAGACTGGTAGGAGGGGCGGAGGCGGAGGGACTAGTCCCACACCCATGTGTGGCGGATAAAAGTCAGGGGAACACCTCGGCTGGGAAGATCCTCCGAGGACTGAGGGGTCCCCGTCCCACACCAGACGCCCTGCTCAGGGTTCCAGTGCCAGGAAGAGAAGTCCCCATAACTTCTGGCTGGAAAAACCAGCGGGAACTGAGGTTCATGGAAGCTAATGCAGCTGGAGCCCCAGGCAGCTCCTTAAAGGGCCCGCG